>NW_027672724.1:1406000-2812000 GCF_964194105.1 Spermophilus citellus | reverse complement strand
AGCACACATTTTTTCACCCAATCTTGATGACACTTTCAGGTAATGATCACTACCCCAATCCCACTTGGCTCACCAAATTTCATTCTTCTAGGTTAAACCGTTCGTTCGCAGTAACAGTTTTAATTTTTAGGTTTCACTCTGTTTTCTCCTATATGGATACATGTATTTGGAACTCTAAATCAAACAGGGTTTGTGCTAGCTCTTTGAAACTTGACACAATAAAGTAGCTCCAAGTTCTATCTCTATGGTTTGTTTCCTATTGATGTAGCCCTAAGCAGAGACTGGCGCAAATCACTTTCATGGAAAGGGGTTGCCAATCTTCCAAAAAACTACGAGTTTCCTGAAATCTCAGCACACATTTTTTCATCCAATCTTGATGACACTTTCAGGTAATGATCAGTATCACAATCCCACTTGGCTCACCAAATTTCGTTCTTCTAGGTTAAACCGTTCGTTGGCAGTAACAGTTTTAATTGTTAGGTTTCACTCTGTTTTCTCCTATATGGTTACATGTAGTTGGAACTCTAAATCAAACACGGTTTGTGCTAGCTCTTTGAAACTTGACACAATAAAGTATCTCCAAGTTCTATCTCTATGGTTTGTTTCCTATTCATGTAGCCCTAAGCAGAGACTGGCGCAAATCACTTTCATGGAAAGGGGTTGCGAATCTTGCAAAAAACTACGAGTTACCTGAAATCTCAGCACACATTTTTTCACCCAATCTTGATGACACTTTCAGGTAATGATCAGTACCCCAATCCCACTTGGCTCACCAAATTTCGTTCTTCTAGGTTAATCCGTTCGTTGGCAGTAACAGTTTTAATTTTTAGGTTTCACTCTGTTTTCTCCTATATGGATACATGTAGTTGGAACTCTAAATCAAACAAGGTTTTTGCTAGCTTTTTGAAATTTGTCACAATAAAGTAGCTCCAAGTTCTATCTCTATGGTTTGTTTCCTATTGATGTAGCCCTAAGCAGAGACTGGCGCAAATCACTTTCATGGAAAGGGGTTGCTAAGCTTCCAAAAAACTACGAGTTTTTTGAAATCTCAGCACACATTTTTTCACCCAATCTTGATGACACTTTCAGGTAATGATCAGTACCCCAGTCCCACTTGGCTCACCAAATTTCGTTCTTCTAGGTTAAAGCGTTCCTTGGCAGTAACAGTTTTAATTTTTAGGTTTCACTGTGTTTTCTCCTATATGGATACATATTTGGAACTCTAAATCAAACACGGTTTGTGCTAGCTCTTTGAAACTTGACACAATAAAGTAGCTCCAAGTTCTATCTCTATGGTTTGTTTCCTATTGATGTAGCCCTAAGCAGAGACTGGCGCAAATCACTTTCATGGAAAGGGGTTGCCAATCTTCCAAAAAACTACGAGTTTTCTGAAATCTCAGCACACATTTTTTCACCCAATCTTGATGACACTTTCAGGTAATGATCAGTACCCCAATCCCACTTGGCTCACCAAATTTCGTTGTTCTAGGTTAAACCGTTCGTTGGCAGTAACAGTTTTAATTTTTAGGTTTCACTCTGTTTTCTCCTATATGGATACATGTAGTTGGAACTCTAAATCAAACACGGTTTTTGCTAGCTCTTTGAAACTTGACACAATAAAGTAGCTCCAAGTTCTATCTCTATGGTTTGTTTCCTATTGATGTAGCCCTAAGCAGAGACTGGCGCAAATTACTTTCATTTAAAGGGGTTGCCAATCTGCCAAAAAACTACGAGTTTCCTGAAATCTCAGCACACATTTTTTCACCCAATCTTGATGACACTTTCAGGTAATGATCAGTACCCCAATCCCACTTGGCTCACCAAATTTCATTCTTCTAGGTTAAACCGTTCGTTCGCAGTAACAGTTTTAATTTTAGGTTTCACTCTGTTTTCTCCTATATGGATACATGTAGTTGGAACTCTAAATCAAACAGGGTTTGTGCTAGCTCTTTGAAACTTGACACAATAAAGTAGCTCCAAGTTCTATCTCTATGGTTTGTTTCCTATTGATGTAGCCCTAAGCAGAGACTGGCGCAAATCACTTTCATGGAAAGGGGTTGCCAAGCTTCCAAAAAACTACGAGTTTCCTGAAATCTCAGCACACATTTTTTCACCCAATCTTGAAGACACTTTCAGGTAATGATCACTACCCCAATCCCACTTGGCTCACCAAATTTCGTTCTTCTAGGTTAAACCGTTCGTTGGCAGTAACAGTTTTAATTTTTAGGTTTCACTCTGTTTTCTCCTATATGGATACATGTAGTTGGAACTCTAAATCAAACAGGGTTTGTGCTAGCTCTTTGAAACTTGACACAATAAAGTAGCTCCAAGTTCTATCTCTATGGTTTGTTTCCTATTGATGTAGCCCTAAGCAGAGACTGGCACAAATCACTTTCATGGAAAGGGGTTGCCAATCTTCCAAAAAACTACGAGTTTCCTGAAATCTCAGCACACATTTTTTCAACCAATCTTGATGACACTTTCAGGTAATGATCAGTACCCCAATCCCACTTGGCTCACCAAATTTCGTTCTTCTAGGTTAAACCGTTCGTTGGCAGTAACAGTTTTAATTGTTAGGTTTCACTCTGTTTTCTCCTATATGGTTACATGTAGTTGGAACTCTAAATCAAACACAGTTTGTGCTAGCTCTTTGAAACTTGACACAATAAAGTATCTGCAAGTTCTATCTCTATGGTTTGTTTCCTATTGATGTAGCCCTAAGCAGAGACTGGCGCAAATCACTTTCATGGAAAGGGGTTGCCAATCTTCCAAAAAACTACGAGTTTCCTGATATCTCAGCACACATTTTTTCACCCAATCTTGATGACACTTTCAGGTAATGATCAGTACCCCAATCCCACTTGGCTCACCAAATTTCGTTCTTCTAGGTTAAACCGTTCGTTGGCAGTAACAGTTTTAATTTTTAGGTTTCACTCTGTTTTCTCCTATATGGATACATGCAGTTGGAAGTCTAAATCAAACACGGTTTGTGCTAGCTCTTTGAAACTTGACACAATAAAGTAGCTCCAAGTTCTGTCTCTATGGTTTGTTTCCTATTGATGTAGCCCTAAGCAGAGACTGGTGCAAATCACTTTCATGGAAAGCGGTTGCCAAGCTTCCAAAAAACTACGAGTTTCCTGAAATCTCAGCACACATTTTTTCACCCAATCTTGATGACACTTTCAGGTAATGATCAGTACAACAAATCCCACTTGGGTCACCAAGTTTCGTTCTTCTAGGTTAAACCGTTCGTTGGCAGTAACAGTTTTAATTTTTAGGTTTCACTCTGTTTTCTCCTATATGGATACATGTAGTTGGAACTCTAAATCAAACAGGGTTTGTGCTAGCTCTTTGAAACTTGACACAATAAAGTAGCTCCAAGTTCTATCTCTATGGTTTGTTTCCTATTGATGTAGCCCTAAGCAGAGACTGGCGCAAATCACTTTCATGGAAAGGGGTTGCCAATCTTCCAAAAAACTACGAGTTTCCTGAAATCTCAGCACACATTTTTTCACCCAATCTTGATGACACTTTCAGGTAATGATCAGTACCCCAATCCCACTTGGCTCACCAAATTTCGTTCTTCTAGGTTAAACCGTTCGTTGGCAGTAACAGTTTTAATTTTTAGGTCTCACTCTGTTTTCTCCTATATGGATACATGTAGTTGGAACTCTAAATCAAACACGGTTTGTGCTAGCTCTTTGAAACTTGACGCAATAAAGTAGCTCCAAGTTCTATCTCTATGGTTTGTTTCCTATTGATGTAGCCCTAAGCAGAGACTGGCGCAAATTACCTTCATTTAAAGGGGTTGCCAATCTTCCAAAAAACTACGAGTTTCCTGAAATCTCAGCACACATTTTTTCACCCAATCTTGATGACACTTTCAGGTAATGATCACTACCCCAATCCCACTTGGCTCACCAAATTTCATTCTTCTAGGTTAAACCGTTCGTTGGCAGTAACAGTTTTAATTTTTAGGTTTCACTCTGTTTTCTCCTATATGGATACATGTAGTTGGAACTCTAAATCAAACAGGGTTTGTGCTAGCTCTTTGAAACTTGACACAATAAAGTAGCTCCAAGTTCTATCTCTATGGTTTGTTTCCTATTGATGTAGCCCTAAGCAGAGACTGGCGCAAATCACTTTCATGGAAAGGGGTTGCCAAGCTTCCAAAAAACTACGAGTTTCCTGAAATCTCAGCACACATTTTTTCACCCAATCTTGAAGACACTTTCAGGTAATGATCACTACCCCAATCCCACTTGGCTCACCAAATTTCGTTCTTCTAGGTTAAACCGTTCGTTGGCAGTAACAGTTTTAATTTTTAGGTTTCACTCTGTTTTCTCCTATATGGATACATGTATTTGGAACTCTAAATCAAACACGGTTTGTGCTAGCTCTTTGAAACTTGACACAATAAAGTAGCTCCAAGTTCTATCTCTATGGTTTGTTTCCTATTGATGTAGCCCTAAGCAGAGACTGGCGCAAATCACTTTCATGGAAAGGGGTTGCCAATCTTCCAAAAAACTACGAGTTTCCTGAAATCTCAGCACACATTTTTTCACCCAATCTTGATGACACTTTCAGGTAATGATCAGTATCCCAATCCCACTTGGCTCACCAAATTTCGTTCTTCTAGGTTAAACCGTTCGTTGGCAGTAACAGTTTTAATTTTTAGGTCTCACTCTGTTTTCTCCTATATGGATACATGTAGTTGGAACTCTAAATCAAACACGGTTTGTGCTAGCTCTTTGAAACTTGACGCAATAAAGTAGCTCCAAGTTCTATCTCTATGGTTTGTTTCCTATTGATGTAGCCCTAAGCAGAGACTGGCGCAAATTACCTTCATTTAAAGGGGTTGCCAATCTTCCAAAAAACTACGAGTTTCCTGAAATCTCAGCACACATTTTTTCACCCAATCTTGATGACACTTTCAGGTAATGATCACTACCCCAATCCCACTTGGCTCACCAAATTTCATTCTTCTAGGTTAAACCGTTCGTTGGCAGTAACAGTTTTAATTTTTAGGTTTCACTCTGTTTTCTCCTATATGGATACATGTAGTTGGAACTCTAAATCAAACAGGGTTTGTGCTAGCTCTTTGAAACTTGACACAATAAAGTAGCTCCAAGTTCTATCTCTATGGTTTGTTTCCTATTGATGTAGCCCTAAGCAGAGACTGGCGCAAATCACTTTCATGGAAAGGGGTTGCCAAGCTTCCAAAAAACTACGAGTTTCCTGAAATCTCAGCACACATTTTTTCACCCAATCTTGAAGACACTTTCAGGTAATGATCACTACCCCAATCCCACTTGGCTCACCAAATTTCGTTCTTCTAGGTTAAACCGTTCGTTGGCAGTAACAGTTTTAATTTTTAGGTTTCACTCTGTTTTCTCCTATATGGATACATGTAGTTGGAACTCTAAATCAAACAGGGTTTGTGCTAGCTCTTTGAAACTTGACACAATAAAGTAGCTCCAAGTTCTATCTCTATGGTTTGTTTCCCATTGATGTAGCCCTAAGCAGAGACTGACGCAAATCACTTTCATGGAAAGGGGTTGCCAATCTTCCAAAAAACTACGAGTTTCCTGAAATCTCAGCACACATTTTTTCAACCAATCTTGATGACAATTTCAGGTAATGATCAGTACCCCAATCCCACTTGGCTCACCAAATTTCGTTCTTCTAGGTTAAACCGTTCGTTGGCAGTAACAGTTTTAATTGTTAGGTTTCACTCTGTTTTCTCCTATATGGTTACATGTAGTTGGAACTCTAAATCAAACACGGTTAGTGCTAGCTCTTTGAAACTTGACACAATAAAGTATCTCCAAGTTCTATCTCTATGGTTTGTTTCCTATTGATGTAGCCCTAAGCAGAGACTGGCGCAAATCACTTTCATGGAAAGGGGTTGCCAAGCTTCCAAAAAACTACGAGTTTCCTGAAATCTCAGCACACATTTTTTCACCCAATCTTGATGACACTTTCAGGTAATGATCAGTACAACAAATCCCACTTGGGTCACCAAGTTTCGTTCTTCTAGGTTAAACCGTTCGTTGGCAGTAACAGTTTTAATTTTTAGGTTTCACTCTGTTTTCTCCTATATGGATACATGTAGTTGGAACTCTAAATCAAACAGGGTTTGTGCTAGCTCTTTGAAACTTGACACAATAAAGTAGCTCCAAATTCTATCTCTATGGTTTGTTTCCTATTGATGTAGCCCTAAGCAGAGACTGGCGCAAATCACTTTCATGGAAAGGGGTTGCCAAGCTTCCAAAAAACTACGAGTTTCCTGAAATGTCAGCACACATTTTTTCACCCAATCTTGAAGACACTTTCAGGTAATGATCACTACCCCAATCCCACTTGGCTCACCAAATTTCGTTCTTCTAGGTTAAACCGTTCGTTGGCAGTAACAGTTTTAATTTTTAGGTTTCACTCTGTTTTCTCCTATATGGATACATGTAGTTGGAACTCTAAATCAAACACGGTTTGTGCTAGCTCTTTGAAACTTGACACAATAAAGTAGCTCCAAGTTCTATCTCTATGGTTTGTTTCCTATTGATGTAGCCCTAAGCAGAGAATGGCGCAAATTACTTTCATTTAAAGGGGTTGCCAATCTTCCAAAAAACTACGAGTTTCCTGAAATCTCAGCACACATTTTTTCAACCAATCTTGATGACACTTTCAGGTAATGATCAGTACCCCAATCCCACTTGGCTCACCAAATTTCGTTCTTCTAGGTTAAACCGTTCGTTGTCAGTAACAGTTTTAATTGTTAGGTTTCACTCTGTTTTCTCCTATATGGTTACATGTAGTTGGAACTCTAAATCAAACACGGTTTGTGCTAGCTCTTTGAAACTTGACACAATAAAGTATCTCCAAGTTCTATCTCTATGGTTTGTTTCCTATTGATGTAGCCCTAAGCAGAGACTGGCGCAAATCACTTTCATGGAAAGGGGTTGCCAATCTTCCAAAAAACTACGAGTTTCCTGAAATCTCAGCACACATTTTTTCACCCAATCTTGATGACACTTTCAGGTAATGATCAGTAACCCAATCCCACTTGGCTCACCAA
The DNA here is from genome assembly GCF_964194105.1 of Spermophilus citellus. Taxonomy (NCBI): domain Eukaryota; kingdom Metazoa; phylum Chordata; class Mammalia; order Rodentia; family Sciuridae; genus Spermophilus; species Spermophilus citellus. The sequence continues at coordinate 2,804,925 of NW_027672724.1, read as the reverse complement.
ATTTCGTTCTTCTAGGTTAAACCGTTCGTTGGCAGTAACAGTTTTAATTTTTAGGTTTCACTCTGTTTTCTCCTATATGGATACATGTAGTTGGAACTCTAAATCAAACAAGGTTTGTGCTAGCTTTTTGAAATTTGACACAATAAAGTAGCTCCAAGTTCTATCTCTATGGTTTGTTTCCTATTGATGTAGCCCTAAGCAGAGACTGGCGCAAATCACTTTCATGGAAAGGGGTTGCTAAGCTTCCAGAAAACTACGAGTTTTTTGAAATCTCAGCACACATTTTTTCACCCAATCTTGATGACACTTTCAGGTAATGATCAGTACCCCAATCCCACTTGGCTCACCAAATTTCGTTCTTCTAGGTTAAACCGTTCCTTGGCAGTAACAGTTTTAATTTTTAGGTTTCAGTCTATTTTCTCCTATATGGATACATGTAGTTGGAACTCTAAATCAACTACGGATTGTGCTAGCTCTTTGAAACTTGACACAATAAAGTAGCTCGAAGTTCTATCTCTATGGTTTGTTTCCTATTGATGTAGCCCTAAGCAGAGACTGGCGCAAATCACTTTCATGGAAAGGGGTTGCTAAGCTTCCAAAAAACTATGAGTTTTTTGAAATCTCAGCACACATTTTTTCACCCAATCTTGATGACACTTTCAGGTAATGATCAGTACAACAAATCCCACTTGGGTCACCAAGTTTTGTTCTTCTAGGTTAAACCGTTCGTTGGCAGTAACAGTTTTAATTTTTAGGTTTCACTCTGTTTTCTCCTATATGGATACATGTAGTTGGAACTCTAAATCAAACACGGTTTGTGGTAGCTCTTTGAAACTTGACACAATAAAGTAGCTCCAAGTTCTATCTCTATGGTTTGTTTCCCATTGATGTAGCCCTAAGTAGAGACTGGCGCAAATCACTTTCATGGAAAGGGGTTGCCAATCTTCCAAAAAACTACGAGTTTCCTGAAATCTCAGCACACATTTTTTAACCCAATCTTGATGACACTTTTAGGTAATGATCAGTACCCCAATCTCACTTGGCTCACCAAATTTCGTTCTTCTAGGTTAAACCGTTCGTTGGCAGTAACAGTTTTAATTTTTAGGTTTCACTATGTTTTCTCCTATATGGAAACATGCAGTTGGAAGTCTAAATCAAACACGGTTTGTGCTAGCTCTTTGAAACTTGACACAATAAAGTAGCTCCAAGTTCTATCTCTATGGTTTGTTTCCTATTGATGTAGCCCTAAGCAGAGACTGGCGCAAATCACTTTCATTTAAAGGGGTTGCCAAGCTTCCAAAAAACTACGAGTTTCCTGAAATCTCAGCACATATTTTTTCACCCAATCTTGATGACACTTTCAGGTAATGATCAGTACCCCAGTCCCACTTGGCTCACCAAATTTCGTTCTTCTAGGTTAAACCGTTCCTTGGCAGTAACAGTTTTAATTTTTAGGTTTCAGTCTATTTTCTCCTATATGGATACATGTAGTTGGAACTCTAAATCAAATACGGATTGTGCTAGCTCTTTGAAACTTGACACAATAAAGTAGCTCCAAGTTCTATCTCTATGGTTTGTTTCCTATTGATGTAGCCCTAAGCAGAGACTGGCGCAAATCACTTTCATGGAAAGGGGTTGCTAAGCTTCCAAAAAACTATGAGTTTTTTGAAATCTCAGCACACATTTTTTCACCCAATCTTGATGACACTTTCAGGTAATGATCAGTACAACAAATCCCACTTGGGTCACCAAGTTTTGTTCTTCTAGGTTAAACCGTTCGTTGGCAGTAACAGTTTTAATTTTTAGGTTTCACTCTGTTTTCTCCTATATGGATACATGTAGTTGGAACTCTAAATCAAACACGGTTTGTGGTAGCTCTTTGAAACTTGACACAATAAAGTAGCTCCAAGTTCTATCTCTATGGTTTGTTTTTTATTGATGTAGCCCTAAGTAGAGACTGGCGCAAATCACTTTCATGGAAAGGGGTTGCCAATCTTCCAAAAAACTACGAGTTTCCTGAAATCTCAGCACACATTTTTTAACCCAATCTTGATGACACTTTCAGGTAATGATCAGTACCCCAATCCCACTTGGCTCACCAAATTTCGTTCTTCTAGGTTAAACCGTTCGTTGGCAGTAACAGTTTTAATTTTTAGGTTTCACTATGTTTTCTCCTATATGGATACATGCAGTTGGAAGTCTACATCAAACACGGTTTGTGCTAGCTCTTTGAAACTTGACACAATAAAGTAGCTCCAAGTTCTATCTCTATGGTTTGTTTCCTATTGATGTAGCCCTAAGCAGAGACTGGCGAAAATCACTTTCATTTAAAGGGGTTGCCAAGCTTCCAAAAAACTACGAGTTTCCTGAAATCTCAGCACACATTTTTTCACCCAATCTTGATGACACTTTCAGGTAATGATCAGTACCCCAATCCCACTTGGCTCACCAAATTTCGTTCTTCTAGGTTAAACCGTTCGTTGGCAGTATCAGTTTTAACTTTTAGGTTTCACTCAATTTTCTCCTATATGGATACATGTAGTTGGAACTCTAAATCAAACACGGTTTGTGCTAGCTCTTTGAAACTTGACACAATAAAGTAGCTCCAACTTCTATCTCTATGGTTTGTTTCCTATTGATGTAGCCCTAAGCAGAGACTGGCGCAAATCACTTTCATGGTAAGGGGTTGCCAATCTTCCAAAAAACTACGAGTTTCCTGAAATCTCAGCACACATTTTTCACCCAATCTTGATGACACTTTCAGGTAATGATCAGTACCCCAATCCCACTTGGCTCACCAAATTTCGTTCTTCTAGGTTAAACCGTTCGTTGGCAGTAACAGTTTTAATTTTTAGGTTTCACTCTGTTTTCTCCTATATGGATACATGTAGTTGGAACTCTAAATCAAACACGGTTTGTGCTAGCTGTTTGAAACTTCACAAAATAAAGTAGCTCCAAGTTCTATCTCTATGGTTTGTTTCCGATTGATGTAGCCCTAAGCAGAGACTGGCACAAATCACTTTCATGGAAAGGGGTTGCCAAGCTTCCAAAAAACTACGAGTTTCCTGAAATTTCAGCAAACAGTTTTTCACCCAATCTTGATGACACTTTCAGGTAATGATCAGTACCCCAATCCCACTTGCCTCACCAAATTTCGTTCTTCTAGGTTAAACCGTTCGTTGGCAGTAACAGTTTTAATTTTTAGGTTTCACTCTGTTTTCTCCTACATGGATACATGTAGTTGGAACTCTAAATCAAACACGGTTTGTGCTAGCTCTTTGAAACTTGACACAATAAAGTAACTCCAAGTTCTATCTCTATGGTTTGTTTCCTATTGATGTAGCCCTAAGCAGAGACTGGCGCAAATTACATTCATTTAAAGGGGTTGCCAAGCTTCCAAAAAACTACGAGTTTCCTGAAATCTCATCACACATTTTTTCACCCAATCTTGATGACACTTTCAGGTAATGATCAGTACCCCAATCCCACTTGGCTCACCAAATTTCGTTCTTCTAGGTTAAACCGTTCGTTGGCAGTAACAGTTTTAATTTTTAGGTTTCACTGTGTTTTCTCCTATATGGATACATGCAGTTGGAAGTCTAAATCAAACACTGTTTGTGCTAGCTCTTTGAAACTTGACACAATAAAGTAGCTCCATGTTCTATCTCTATGGATGGTTTCCTATTGATGTAGCCCTAACCAGAGACTGGCGCAAATCACTTTCATTTAAAGGGGTTGCCAAGCTTCCAAAAAACTACGAGTTTCCTGAAATCTCAGCACACATTTTTTCACCCAATCTTGATGACACTTTCAGGTAATGATCAGTACCCCAATCCCACTTGGCTCACCAAATTTCGTTCTTCTAGGTTAAAACGTTCGTTGGCAGTAACAGTTTTAACATTTAGGTTTCACTGTGTTTTCTCCTATATGGATACATGTAGTTGGAACTCTAAATCAAATACGGTTTGTGCTAGCTCTTTGAAACTTGACACAATAAAGTAGCTCCAAGTTCTATCTCTATGGTTTGTTTCCTATTGATGTAGCCCTAAGCAGAGACTGGCGCAAATCACTTTCATGGAAAGGGGTTGCTAAGCTTCCAAAAAACTACGAGTTTTTTGAAATCTCAGCACACATTTTTTCACCCCATCTTGATGACACTTTCAGGTAATGATCACTACCCCAATCCCACTTGGCTCACCAAATTTCATTCTTCTAGGTTAAACCGTTCGTTGGCAGTAACAGTTTTAATTTTTAGGTTTCACTCTGTTTTCTCCTATATGGATACATGTAGTTGGAACTCTAAATCAAACACGGTTTGTGGTAGCTCTTTGAAACTTGACACAATAAAGTAGCTCCAAGTTCTATCTCTATGGTTTGTTTCCTATTGATGAAGCCCTAAGTAGAGACTGGCGCAAATCACTTTCATTGAAAGGGGTTGCCAATCTTCCAAAAAACTACGAGTTTCCTGAAATCTCAGCACACATTTTTTAACCCAATCTTGATGACACTTTCAGGTAATGATCAGTACCCCAATCCCACTTGGCTCACCAAATTTCGTTCTTCTAGGTTAAACAGTTCGTTGGCAGTAACAGTTTTAATTTTTAGGTTTCACTCTGTTTTCTCCTATATGGATACATGTAGTTGGAACTCTAAATCAAACACGGTTTGTGCTAGCTCTTTGAATCTTGACACATAAAGTAGCTCCAAGTTCTATCTCTATGGTTTGTTTCCTATTGATGTAGCCCTAAGCAGAGACTGGCGCAAATTACTTTCATTTAAAGCGGTTGCCAAGCTTCCAAAAAACTACGAGTTTCCTGAAATCTCAGCACACATTTTTTCACCCAATCTTGATGACACTTTCAGGTAATGATCAGTACCCCAATCCCACTTGGCTCACCAAATTTCGTTCTTCTAGGTTAAACCGTTCATTGGCAGTAACAGTTTTAATTTTTAGGTTTCACTGTGTTTTCTCCTATATGGATACATGCAGTTGGAAGTCTAAATCAAACACGGTTTGTGCTAGCTCTTTGAAACTTGACACAATAAAGTAGCTCCAAGTTCTATCTCTATGGTTTGTTTCCTATTGATGTAGCCCTAAGCAGAGACTGGCACAAATCACTTTCATTTAAAGGGGTTGCTAAGCTTCCAAAAAACTACGAGTTTCCTGAAATCTCAGCACACATTTTTTCACCCAATCTTGATGACACTTTCAGGTAATGATCAGTACCCCAATCCCACTTGGCTCACCAAATTTCGTTCTTCTAGGTTAAACCGTTCGTTGGCAGTATCAGTTTTAACTTTTAGGTTTCACTCAATTTTCTCCTATATGGATACATGTAGTTGGAACTCTAAATCAAATACGTATTGTGCTAGCTCTTTGAAACTTGACACAATAAAGTAGCTCCAAGTTCTATCTCTATGGTTTGTTTCCTATTGATGTAGCCCTACACAGAGACTGGCGCAAATCACTTTCATGGAAAGGGGTTGCTAAGCTTCCAAAAAACTATGAGTTTTTTGAAATCTCAGCACACATTTTTTCACCCAATCTTGATGACACTTTCAGGTAATGATCACTACCCCAATCCCACTTGGCTCACCAAATTTCATTCTTCTAGGTTAAACCGTTCGTTGGCAGTAACAGTTTTAATTTTTAGGTTTCACTCTGTTTTCTCCTATATGGATACATGTAGTTGGAACTCTAAATCAAACACGGTTTGTGCTAGCTCTTTGAAACTTGACACAATAAAGTAGCTCCAATTCTATCTCTATGGTTTGTTTCCTATTGATGTAGCCCTAAGCAGAGACTGGCGCAAATCACTTTCATGGAAAGGGGTTGCTAAGCTTCCAAAAAACTACGAGTTTTTTGAAATCTCAGCACACATTTTTTCACCCCATCTTGATGACACTTTCAGGTAATGATCACTACCCCAATCCCACTTGGCTCACGAAATTTCATTCTTCTAGGTTAAACCGTTCGTTGGCAGTAACAGTTTTAATTTTTAGGTTTCACTCTGTTTTCTCCTATATGGATACATGTAGTTGGAACTCTAAATCAAACACGGTTTGTGGTAGCTCTTTGAAACTTGACACAATAAAGTAGCTCCAAGTTCTATCTCTATGGTTTGTTTCCTATTGATGTAGCCCTAAGTAGAGACTGGCGCAAATCACTGTCATGGAAAGCGGTTGCCAATCTTCCAAAAAACTACGAGTTTCCTGAAATCTCAGCACACATTTTTTAACCCAATCTTGATGACACTTTCAGGTAATGATCAGTACCCCAATCCCACTTGGCTCACCAAATTTCGTTCTTCTAGGTTAAACAGTTCGTTGGCAGTAACAGTTTTAATTTTTAGGTTTCACTCTGTTTTCTCCTATATGGATACATGTAGTTGGAACTCTAAATCAAACACGGTTTGTGCTAGCTCTTTGAATCTTGACACATAAAGTAGCTCCAAGTTCTATCTCTATGGTTTGTTTCCTATTGATGTAGCCCTAAGCAGAGACTGGCGCAAATCACTTTCATGGTAAGGGGTTGCCAATCTTCCAAAAAACTACGAGTTTCCTGAAATCTCAGCACACATTTTTCACCCAATCTTGATGACACTTTCAGGTAATGATCAGTACCCCAATCCCACTTGGCTCACCAAATTTCGTTCTTCTAGGTTAAACCGTTCGTTGGCAGTAACAGTTTTAATTTTTAGGTTTCACTGTGTTTTCTCCTATATGGATACATGCAGTTGGAAGTCTAAATCAAACACGGTTTGTGCTAGCCATATGAAACTTGACACAATAAAGTAGCTCCAAGTTCTATCTCTATGGTTTGTTTCCTATTGATGTAGCCCTAAGCAGAGACTGGCGAAAATCACTTTCATTTAAAGGGGTTGCCAAGCTTCCAAAAAACTACGAGTTTCCTGAAATCTCAGCACACATTTTTTCACCCAATCTTGATGACACTTTCAGGTAATGATCAGTACCCCAATCCCACGTGGCTCACCAAATTTCATTCTTCTAGGTTAAACCGTTCGTTCGCAGTAACAGTTTTAATTTTTAGGTTTCACTCTGTTTTCTCCTATATGGATACATGTAGTTGGAACTCTAAATCAAACACGGTTTGTGCTAGCTTTTTGAAACTTGACACAATAAAGTAGCTCCAAGTTCTATCTCTATGGTTTGTTTCCTATTGATGTAGCCCTAAGTAGAGACTGGCGCAAATCACTTTCATGGAAAGGGGTTGCCAATCTTCCAAAAAACTACGAGTTTCCTGAAATCTCAGCACACATTTTTTCACCCAATCTTGATGACACTTTAAGGTAATGATCAGTACCCCAATCCCACTTGGCTCACCAAATTTCGTTCTTCTAGGTTAAACCGTTCGTTGGCAGTAACAGTTTTAATTTTTAGGTTTCACTCTGTTTTCTCCTATATGGATACATGTAGTTGGAACTCTAAATCAAACACGGTTTGAGCTAGCTCTTTGAAACTTGACACAATAAAGTAGCTCCAAGTTCTATCTCTATGGTTTGTTTCCTATTGATGTAGCCCTAAGCAGAGACTGGCGCAAATCACTTTCATGGAAAGGGGTTGCCAAGCTTCCAAAAAACTACGAGTTTCCTGAAATTTCAGCAAACATTTTTTCACCCAATCTTGATGACACTTTCAGGTAATGATCAGTACCCCAATCCCACTTGGCTCACCAAATTTCGTTCTTCTAGGTTAAACCGTTCATTGGCAGTAACAGTTTTAATTTTTAGGTTTCACTCTGTTTTCTCCTACATGGATACATGTAGTTGGAACTCTAAATCAAACACGGTTTGTGCTAGCTCTCTGAAACTTGACACAATAAAGTAACTCCAAGTTCTATCTCTATGGTTTGTTTCCTATTGATGTAGCCCTAAGCAGAGACTGGCGCAAATTACATTCATTTAAAGGGGTTGCCAAGCTTCCAAAAAACTACGAGTTTCCTGAAATCTCATCACACATTTTTTCACCCAATCTTGATGAAACTTTCAGGTAATGATCAGTACCCCAATCCCACTTGGCTCACCAAATTTCGTTCTTCTAGGTTAAACCGTTCGTTGGCAGTAACAGTTTTAATTTTTAGGTTTCACTGTGTTTTCTCCTATATGGATACATGCAGTTGGAAGTCTAAATCAAACACTGTTTGTGCTAGCTCTTTGAAACTTGACACAATAAAGTAGCTCCAAGTTCTATCTCTATGGTTTGTTTCCTATTGATGTAGCCCTAACCAGAGACTGGCGCAAATCACTTTCATTTAAAGGGGTTGCCAAGCTTCCAAAAAACTACGAGTTTCCTGAAATCTCAGCACACATTTTTTCACCCAATCTTGATGACACTTTCAGGTAATGATCAGTACCCCAATCCCACTTGGCTCACCAAATTTCGTTCTTCTAGGTTAAAACGTTCGTTGGCAGTAACAGTTTTAACATTTAGGTTTCACTGTGTTTTCTCCTATATGGATACATGTAGTTGGACTCTAAATCAAATACGGTTTGTGCTAGCTCTTTGAAACTTGACACAATAAAGTAGCTCCAAGTTCTATCTCTATGGTTTGTTTCCTATTGATGTAGCCCTAAGCAGAGACTGGCGCAAATCACTTTCATGGAAAGGGGTTGCTAAGCTTCCAAAAAACTACGAGTTTTTTGAAATCTCAGCACACATTTTTTCACCCCATCTTGATGACACTTTCAGGTAATGATCACTACCCCAATCCCACTTGGCTCACCAAATTTCATTCTTCTAGATTAAACCGTTCGTTGGCAGTAACAGTTTTAATTTTTAGGTTTCACTCTGTTTTCTCCTATATGGATACATGTAGTTGGAACTCTAAATCAAACACGGTTTGTGGTAGCTCTTTGAAACTTGACACAATAAAGTAGCTCCAAGTTCTATCTCTATGGTTTGTTTCCTATTGATGAAGCCCTAAGTAGAGACTGGCGCAAATCACTTTCATGGAAAGGGGTTGCCAATCTTCAAAAAAACTACGAGTTTCCTGAAATCTCAGCACACATTTTTTAACCCAATCTTGATGACACTTTCAGGTAATGATCAGTACCCCAATCCCACTTGGCTCACCAAATTTCGTTCTTCTAGGTTAAACAGTTCGTTGGCAGTAACAGTTTTAATTTTTAGGTTTCACTCTGTTTTCACCTATATGGATACATGTAGTTGGAACTCTAAATCAAACACGGTTTGTGCTAGCTCTTTGAATCTTGACACATAAAGTAGCTCCAAGTTCTATCTCTATGGTTTGTTTCCTATTGATGTAGCCCTAAGCAGAGACTGGCGCAAATTACTTTCATTTAAAGGGGTTGCCAAGCTTCCAAAAAACTACGAGTTTCCTGAAATCTCAGCACACATTTTTTCACCCAATCTTGATGACACTTTCAGGTAATGATCAGTACCCCAATCCCACTTGGCTCACCAAATTTCGTTCTCCTAAGTTAAACCGTTCATTGGCAGTAACAGTTTTAATTTTTAGGTGTCACTGTGTTTTCTCCTATATGGATACATGCAGTTGGAAGTCTAAATCAAACACGGTTTGTGCTAGCTCTTTGAAACTTGACACAATAAAGTAGCTCCAAGTTCTATCTCTATGGTTTGTTTCCTATTGATGTAGCCCTAAGCAGAGACTGGCACAAATCACTTTCATTTAAAGGGGTTGCTAAGCTTCCAAAAAACTACGAGTTTCCTGAAATCTCAGCACACATTTTTTCACCCAATCTTGATGACACTTTCAGGTAATGATCAGTACCCCAATCCCACTTGGCTCACCAAATTTCGTTCTTCTAGGTTAAACCGTTCGTTGGCAGTATCAGTTTTAACTTTTAGGTTTCACTCAATTTTCTCCTATATGGATACATGTAGTTGGAACTCTAAATCAAATACGGATTGTGCTAGCTCTTTGAAACTTGACACAATAAAGTAGCTCCAAGTTCTATCTCTATGGTTTGTTTCCTATTGATGTAGCCCTAAGCAGAGACTGGCGCAAATCACTTTCATGGAAAGGGGTTGCTAAGCTTCCAAAAAACTATGAGTTTTTTGAAATCTCAGCACACATTTTTTCACCCAATCTTGATGACACTTTCAGGTAATGATCACTACCCCAATCCCACTTGGCTCACCAAATTTCATTCTTCTAGGTTAAACCGTTCGTTGGCAGTAACAGTTTTAATTTTTAGGTTTCACTGTGTTTTCTCCTATATGGATACATGTAGTTGGAACTCTAAATCAAACACGGTTTGTGGTAGCTCTTTGAAACTTGACACAATAATGTAGCTCCAAGTTCTATCTCTATGGTTTGTTTCCTATTGATGTAGCCCTAAGTAGAGACTGGCGCAAATCACTGTCATGGAAAGCGGTTGCCAATCTTCCAAAAAACTACGAGTTTCCTGAAATCTCAGCACACATTTTTTAACCCAATCTTGATGACACTTTCAGGTAATGATCAGTACCCCAATCCCACTTGGCTCACCAAATTTCGTTCTTCTAGGTTAAACAGTTCGTTGGCAGTAACAGTTTTAATTTTTAGGTTTCACTCTGTTTTCTCCTATATGGATACATGTAGTTGGAACTCTAAATCAAACACGGTTTGTGCTAGCTCTTTGAATCTTGACACATAAAGTAGCTGCAAGTTCTATCTCTATGGTTTGTTTCCTATTGATGTAGCCCTAAGCAGAGACTGGCGCAAATCACTTTCATGGTAAGGGGTTGCCAATCTTCCAAAAAACTACGAGTTTCCTGAAATCTCAGCACACATTTTTCACCCAATCTTGATGACACTTTCAGGTAATGATCAGTACCCCAATCCCACTTGGCTCACCAAATTTCGTTGTTCTAGGTTAAACCGTTCGTTGGCAGTAACAGTTTTAATTTTTAGGTTTCACTGTGTTTTCTCCTATATGGATACATGCAGTTGGAAGTCTAAATCAAACACGGTTTGTGCTAGCCATATGAAACTTGACACAATAAAGTAGCTCCAAGTTCTATCTCTATGGTTTGTTTCCTATTGATGTAGCCCTAAGCAGAGAGTGGCGAAAATCACTTTCATTTAAAGGGGTTGCCAAGCTTCCAAAAAACTACGAGTTTCCTGAAATCTCAGCACACATTTTTTCACCCAATCTTGATGACACTTTCAGGTAATGATCAGTACCCCAATCCCACGTGGCTCACCAAAATTCATTCTTCTAGGTTAAACCGTTCGTTCGCAGTAACAGTTTTAATTTTTAGGTTTCACTCTGTTTTCTCCTATATGGATACATGTAGTTGGAACTCTAAATCAAACACGGTTTGTGCTAGCTCTTTGAAACTTGACACAATAAAGTAGCTCCAAGTTCTATCTCTATGGTTTGTTTCCTATTGATGTAGCCCTAAGTAGAGACTGGCGCAAATCACTTTCATGGAAAGGGGTTGCCAATCTTCCAAAAAACTACGAGTTTCCTGAAATCTCAGCACACATTTTTTCACCCAATCTTGATGACACTTTCAGGTAATGATCAGTACCCCAATCCCACTTGGCTCACCAAATTTCGTTGTTCTAGGTTAAACCGTTCGTTGGCAGTAACAGTTTTAATTTTTAGGTTTCACTGTGTTTTCTCCTATATGGATACATGCAGTTGGAAGTCTAAATCAAACACGGTTTGTGCTAGCCATATGAAACTTGACACAATAAAGTAGCTCCAAGTTCTATCTCTATGGTTTGTTTCCTATTGATGTAGCCCTAAGCAGAGAGTGGCGAAAATCACTTTCATTTAAAGGGGTTGCCAAGCTTCCAAAAAACTACGAGTTTCCTGAAATCTCAGCACACATTTTTTCACCCAATCTTGATGACACTTTCAGGTAATGATCAGTACCCCAATCCCACGTGGCTCACCAAAATTCATTCTTCTAGGTTAAACCGTTCGTTCGCAGTAACAGTTTTAATTTTTAGGTTTCACTCTGTTTTCTCCTATATGGATACATGTAGTTGGAACTCTAAATCAAACACGGTTTGTGCTAGCTCTTTGAAACTTGACACAATAAAGTAGCTCCAAGTTCTATCTCTATGGTTTGTTTCCTATTGATGTAGCCCTAAGTAGAGACTGGCGCAAATCACTTTCATGGAAAGGGGTTGCCAATCTTCCAAAAAACTACGAGTTTCCTGAAATCTCAGCACACATTTTTTCACCCAATCTTGATGACACTTTCAGGTAATGATCAGTACCCCAATCCCACTTGGCTCACCAAATTTCGTTCTTCTAGGTTAAACCGTTCGTTGGCAGTAACAGTTTTAATTTTTAGGTTTCACTCTGTTTTCTCCTATATGGATACATGTAGTTGGAACTCTAAATCAAACACGGTTTGTGCTAGCTCTTTGAAACTTGACACAATAAAGTAGCTCCAAGTTCTATCTCTATGGTTTGTTTCCTATTGATGTAGCCCTAAGCAGAGACTGGCGCAAATCACTTTCATGGAAAGGGGTTGCCAAGCTTCCAAAAAACTACGAGTTTCCTGAAATTTCAGCAAACATTTTTTCACCCAATCTTGATGACACTTTCAGGTAATGATCAGTACCCCAATCCCACTTGGCTCACCAAATTTCGTTCTTCTAGTTTAAACCGTTCATTGGCAGTAACAGTTTTAATTTTTAGGTTTCACTCTGTTTTCTCCTACATGGATACATGTAGTTGGAACTCTAAATCAAACACGGTTTGTGCTAGCTCTTTGAAACTTGACACAATAAAGTAACTCCAAGTTCTATCTCTATGGTTTGTTTCCTATTGATGTAGCCCTAAGCAGAGACTGGCGCAAATTACATTCATTTAAAGGGGTTGCCAAGCTTCCAAAAAACTACGAGTTTCCTGAAATCTCATCACACATTTTTTCACCCAATCTTGATGACACTTTCAGGTAATGATCAGTACCCCAATCCCACTTGGCTCACCAAATTTCGTTCTTCTAGGTTAAACCGTTCGTTGGCAGTAACAGTTTTAATTTTTAGGTTTCACTGTGTTTTCTCCTATATGGATACATGCAGTTGGAAGTCTAAATCAAACACTGTTTGTGCTAGCTCTTTGAAACTTGACACAATAAAGTAGCTCCAAGTTCTATCTCTATGGTTTGTTTCCTATTGATGTAGCCCTAACCAGAGACTGGCGCAAATCACTTTCATTTAAAGGGGTTGCCAAGCTTCCAAAAAACTACGAGTTTCCTGAAATCTCAGCACACATTTTTTCACCCAATCTTGATGACACTTTCAGGTAATGATCAGTACCCCAATCCCACTTGGCTCACCAAATTTCGTTCTTCTAGGTTAAACCGTTCGTTGGCAGTAACAGTTTTAACATTTAGGTTTCACTCAATTTTCTCCTATATGGATACATGTAGTTGGAACTCTAAATCAAATACGGTTTGTGCTAGCTCTTTGAAACTTGACACAATAAAGTAGCTCCAAGTTCTATCTCTATGGTTTTTTTCCTATTGATGTAGCCCTAAGCAGAGACTGGCGCAAATCACTTTCATGGAAAGGGGTTGCTAAGCTTCCAAAAAACTACGAGTTTTTTGAAATCTCAGCACACATTTTTTCACCCCATCTTGATGATACTTTCAGGTAATGATCACTACCCCAATCCCACTTGGCTCACCAAATTTCATTCTTCTAGGTTAAACAGTTCGTTGGCAGTAACAGTTTTAATTTTTAGGTTTCACTCTGTTTTCTCCTATATGGATACATGTAGTTGGAACTCCAAATCAAACACGGTTTGTGCTAGCTCTTTGAATCTTGACACATAAAGTAGCTCCAATTTCTATCTCTATGGTTTGTTTCCTATTGATGTAGCCCTAAGCAGAGACTGGCGCAAATCACTTTCATGGTAAGGGGTTGCCAATCTTCCAAAAAACTACGAGTTTCCTGAAATCTCAGCACACATTTTTCACCCAATCTTGATGACACTTTCAGGTAATGATCAGTACCCCAATCCCACTTGGCTCACCAAATTTCGTTCTTCTAGGTTAAACCGTTCGTTGGCAGTAACAGTTTTAATTTTTAGGTTTCACTGTGTTTTCTCCTATATGGATACATGCAGTTGGAAGTCTAAATCAAACACGGTTTGTGCTAGCCATATGAAACTTGACACAATAAAGTAGCTCCAAGTTCTATCTCTATGGTTTGTTTCCTATTGATGTAGCCCTAAGCAGAGACTGGCGAAAATCACTTTCATTTAAAGGGGTTGCCAAGCTTCCAAAAAACTACGAGTTTCCTGAAATCTCAGCACACATTTTTTCACCCAATCTTGAACACTTTCAGGTAATGATCAGTACCCCAATCCCACGTGGCTCACCAAATTTCATTCTTCTAGGTTAAACCGTTCGTTCGCAGTAACAGTTTTAATTTTTAGGTTTCACTCTGTTTTCTCCTATATGGATACATGTAGTTGGAACTCTAAATCAAACACGGTTTGTGGTAGCTCTTTGAAACTTGACACAATAAAGTAGCTCCAAGTTCTATCTCTATGGTTTGTTTCCTATTGATGTAGCCCTAAGTAGAGACTGGCGCAAATCACTTTCATGGAAAGGGGTTGCCAATCTTCCAAAAAACTACGAGTTTCCTGAAATCTCAGCACACATTTTTTCACCCAATCTTGATGACACTTTCAGGTAATGATCAGTACCCCAATCCCACTTGGCTCACCAAATTTCGTTCTTCTAGGTTAAACCGTTCGTTGGCAGTAACAGTTTTAATTTTTAGGTTTCACTCTGTTTTCTCCTATATGGATACATGTAGTTGGAACTCTAAATCAAACACGGTTTGTGCTAGCTCTTTGAAACTTGACACAATAAAGTAGCTCCAAGTTCTATCTCTATGGTTTGTTTCCTATTGATGTAGCCCTAAGCAGAGACTGGCGCAAATCACTTTCATGGAAAGGGGTTGCCAAGCTTCCAAAAAACTACGAGTTTCCTGAAATTTCAGCAAACATTTTTTCACCCAATCTTGATGACACTTTCAGGTAATGATCAGTACCCCAATCCCACTTGGCTCACCAAATTTCGTTCTTCTAGTTTAAACCGTTCGTTGGCAGTAACAGTTTTAATTTTTAGGTTTCACTCTGTTTTCTCCTACATGGATACATGTAGTTGGAACTCTAAATCAAACACGGTTTGTGCTAGCTCTTTGAAACTTGACACAATAAAGTAACTCCAAGTTCTATCTCTATGGTTTGTTTCCTATTGATGTAGCCCTAAGCAGAGACTGGCGCAAATTACATTCATTTAAAGGGGTTGCCAAGCTTCCAAAAAACTACGAGTTTCCTGAAATCTCATCACAAATTTTTTCACCCAATCTTGATGACACTTTCAGGTAATGATCAGTACCCCAATCCCACTTGGCTCACCAAATTTCGTTCTTCTAGGTTAAACCTTTCGTTGGCAGTAACAGTTTTAATTTTTAGGTTTCACTGTGTTTTCTCCTATATGGATACATGCAGTTGGAAGTCTAAATCAAACACTGTTTGTGCTAGCTCTTTGAAACTTGACACAATAAAGTAGCTCCAAGTTCTATCTCTATGGTTTGTTTCCTATTGATGTAGCCCTAACCAGAGACTGGCGCAAATCACTTTCATTTAAAGGGGTTGCCAAGCTTCCAAAAAACTACGAGTTTCCTGAAATCTCAGCACACATTTTTTCACCCAATCTTGATGACACTTTCAGGTAATGATCAGTACCCCAATCCCACTTGGCTCACCAAATTTCGTTCTTCTAGGTTAAACCGTTCGTTGGCAGTAACAGTTTTAACATTTAGGTTTCACTCAATTTTCTCCTATATGGATACATGTAGTTGGAACTCTAAATCAAATACAGTTTGTGCTAGCTCTTTGAAACTTGACACAATAAAGTAGCTCCAAGTTCTATCTCTATGGTTTGTTTCCTATTGATGTAGCCCTAAGCAGAGACTGGCGCAAATCACTTTCATTTAAAAGGGTTGCCAAGCTTCCAAAAAACTACGAGTTTCCTGAAATCTCAGCACACATTTTTTTCACCCAATCTTGATGACACTTTCAGGTAATGATCAGTACCCCAATCCCACTTGGCTCACCAAATTTCGTTCTTCTAGGTTAAACCATTTGTTGGCTGTAACAGTTTTAACTTTTAGGTTTCACTCAATTTTCTCCGATATGGATACATGTAGTTGGAACTCTAAATCAAATACGGTTTGTGCTAGCTCTTTGAAACTTGACACAATAAAGGAGCTCCAAGTTCTATCTCTATGGTTTGTTTCCTATTGATGTAACCCTAAGCAGAGACTGGCGCAAATCACTTTAATGGAAAGGGGTTGACAATCTTCCAAAAAACTAAGAGTTTCCTGAAATCTCAGCACACATTTTTTCACCCAATCTTGATGACACTTTCTGGTAATGATCAGAACGCCAATCCCACTTGGCTCACCAAATTTCGTTCTTCTAGGTTAAACCGTTCGTTGGCAGTAACAGTTTTAATTTTCAGGTTTCACTCTGTTTTCTCCTATATGGATACATGTATTTGGAACTCTAAATCAAACACGGTTTGTGCTAGCTCTTTGAAACTTGACACAATAAAGTAGCTCCAAGTTCTGTCTCTATGGTTTGTTTCCTATTGATGTAGCCCTAAGCAGAGACGGGCGCAAATCACTTTCATCGAAAGGGGTTGCCAAGCTTCCAAAAAATTACGAGTTTCCTGAAATCTCAGCACACATTTTTTCACCCAATCTTGATGACAGTTTCAGGAAATGATCAGTACCCCAATCCCACTTGGCTCACCAAATTTCGTTCTTCTAGGTTAAACCGTTCGTTGGCAGTAACAGTTTTAATTTTTAGGTTTCACTGTGTTTTCTCCTATATGGATACATGCAGTTGGAAGTCTAAATCAAACACGGTTTGTGCTAGCTCTTTGAAACTTGACACACTATAGTAGCTCCAAGTTCTATCTCTATGGTTAGTTTCCTATTGATGTAGCCCTAAGCAGAGACTGGCACAAATCACTTTCATTTAAAGGGGTTGCCAAGCTTCCAAAAAACTACGAGTTTCCTGAAATCTCAGCACACATTTTTTCACGCAATCTTGATGACACTTTCAGGTAATGATCAGTACCCCAATCCCACTTGGCTCACCAAATTTCGTTCTTCTAGGTTAAACCGTTCGTTGGCAGTAACAGTTTTAATTTTTAGGTTTCACTCTGTTTTCTCCTATATGGATACATGTAGTTGGAACTCTAAATCAAATACGGTTTGTGCTAGCTCTTTGAAACTTGACACAATAAAGTAGCTCCAAGTTCTATCTCTATGGTTTGTTTCCTATTGATGTAGCCCTAAGCAGAGACTGGCGCAAATCACTTTCATTTAATGGGGTTGCCAAGCTTCCAAAAAACTACGAGTTTCCTGAAATCTCAGCACACATTTTTTCACCCAATCTTGATGACAGTTTCAGGTAATGATCAGTACCCCAATCCCACTTGGCTCACCAAATTTCGTTCTTCTAGGTTAAACCTTTCGTTGGCAGTAACAGTTTTAATTTTTAGGTTACACTGAATTTTCTCCTATATGGATACATGTAGTTGGAACTCTAAATCAAATACGGTTTGTGCTAGCTCTTTGAAACTTGACACAATAAAGTAGCTCCAAGTTCTATCTCTATGGTTTGTTTCCTATTGATGTAGCCCTAAGCAGAAACTGGCGCAAATCCCTTTAATGGAAAGGGGTTGACAATCTTCCAAAAAACTAAGAGTTTCCTGAAATCTCAGCAACATTTTTTCACCCAATCTTTATGACACTTTCTGGTAATGATCACTACCCCAATCCCACTTGGCTCACCAAATTTCATTCTTCTAGGTTAAACCGTTCGTTGGCAGTAACAGTTTTAATTTTTAGGTTTCACTCTGTTTTCTCCTATATGGATACATGTAGTTGGAACTCTAAATCAAACACGGTTTGTGCTAGCTCTTTGAAACTTGACACAATAAAGTAGCTCCAAGTTCTATCTCTATGGTTTGTTTCCTATTGATGTAGCCCTAAGCAGAGACTGGCGCAAATCACTTTCATGGAAAGGGGTTGCCAATCTTCCAAAAAACTACGAGTTTCCTGAAATCTCAGCACACATTTTTTCACCCAATCTTGATGACACTTTCAGGTAATGATCAGTACCGCAAACCCACTTGGCTCACCAAATTTCGTTCTTCTAGGTTAAACCGTTCGTTGGCAGTAACAGTTTTAATTTTTAGGTTTCACTCTGTTTTCTCCTATATGGATACATGTAGTTGGAACTCTAAATCAAACACGGTTTGTGCTAGCTCTTTGAAACTTGACACAATAAAGTAGCTCCAAGTTCT
This sequence comes from Spermophilus citellus, assembly GCF_964194105.1. Classification (NCBI taxonomy): domain Eukaryota; kingdom Metazoa; phylum Chordata; class Mammalia; order Rodentia; family Sciuridae; genus Spermophilus; species Spermophilus citellus. Next base: position 2,786,574 of record NW_027672724.1, on the reverse strand, counting down.
ATCTCTATGGTTTGTTTAATATTGATGTAACCCTAAGCAGAGACTGGCGCAAATCACTTTAATTGAAAGGGGTTGACAATCTTCCAAAAAACTAAGAGTTTCCTGAAATCTCAGCACACATTTTTTCACCCAATCTTGATGACACTTTCAGGTAATGATCAGTACCCCAATCCCACTTGGCTCACCAAATTTCATTCTTCTAGGTTAAACCGTTCGTTGGCAGTAACAGTTTTAATTTTTAGGTTTCACTCTGTTTTCTCCTATATGGATACATGTAGTTGGAACTCTAAATCAAACACGGTTTGTGCTAGCTCTTTGAAACTTGACACAATAAAGTAGCTCCAAGTTCTATCTCTATGGTTTGTTTCCTATTGATGTAACCCTAAGCAGAGACTGGCGCAAATCACTTTAATTGAAAGGGGTTGACAATCTTCCAAAAAACTAAGAGTTTCCTGAAATCTCAGCACACATTTTTTCACCCAATCTTGATGACACTTTCAGGTAATGATCAGTACCCCAATCCCACTTGGCTCACCAAATTTTATTCTTCTAGGTTAAATCGTTCGTTGGCAGTAACAGTTTTAATTTTTAAGTTTCACTCTGTTTTCTCCTATATGGATACATGTAGTTGAAACTCTAAATCAAACACGGTTTGTGCTAGCTCTTTGAAACTTGACACAATAAAGTAGCTCCAAGTTCTATCTCTATGGTTTGTTTCCTATTGATGTAGCCCTAAGTAGAGACTGGCGCAAATCACTTTCATGGAAAGGGGTTGCCAATCTTCCAAAAAACTACGAGTTTCCTGAAATCTCAGCACACATTTTTTCACCCAATCTTGATGACACTTTCAGGTAATGATCAGTACCCCAATCCCACTTGGCTCACCAAATTTCGTTCTTCTAGGTTAAACCGTTCGTTGGCAGTAACAGTTTTAATTTTTAGGTTTCACTCTGTTTTCTCCTATATGGATACATGTAGTTGGAACTCTAAATCAAACACGGTTTGTGCTAGCTCTTTGAAACTTGACACAATAAAGTAGCTCCAAGTTCTATCTCTATGGTTTGTTTCCTATTGATGTAGCCCGAAGCAGAGACTGGCGCAAATCACTTTCATCGAAAGGGGTTGCCAAGCTTCCAAAAAACTACGAGTTTCCTGAAATGTCAGCACACATTTTTTCACCCAATCTTTATGACACTTTCTGGTAATGATCACTACCCCAATCCCACTTGGCTCACCAAATTTCGTTCTTCTAGGTTAAACCGTTCGTTGGCAGTAACAATTTTAATTTTTAGGTTTCACTCTGTTTTCTCCTATATGGATACATGTAGTTGGAACTCTAAATCAAACACGGTTTGTGCTAGCTCTTTGAAACTTGACACAATAAAGTAGCTCCAAGTTTTATCTCTATGGTTTGTTTCCTATTGATGTAGCCCTAAGCAGAGACTGGCGCAAATCACTTTCATGGAAAGGGGTTGACAATCTTCCAAAAAACTAAGAGTTTCCTGAAATCTCAGCACACATTTTTTCACCCAATCTTCATGACACTTTCAGGTAATGATCAGTACCCCAATCCCACTTGGCTCACCAAATTTCGTTCTTCTAGGTTAAACCGTTCGTTGGCAGTAACAGTTTTAATTTTTAGGTTTCACTCTGTTTTCTCCTATATGGATACATGTAGTTGGAACTCTAAATCAAACACGGTTTGTGCTAGCTCTTTGAAACTTGACACAATAAAGTAGCTCCAAGTTCTATCTCTATGGTTTGTTTCCTATTGATGTAACCCTAAGCAGAGACTGGCGCAAATCACTTTAATTGAAAGGGGTTGACAATCTTCCAAAAAACTAAGAGTTTCCTGAAATCTCAGCACACATTTTTTCACCCAATCTTGATGACACTTTCAGGTAATGATCAGTACCCCAATCCCACTTGGCTCACCAAATTTCGTTCTTCTAGGTTAAACCGTTCGTTGGCAGTAACAGTTTAAATTTTTAGGTTTCACTCTGTTTTCTCCTATATGGATACATGTAGTTGGAACTCTAAATCAAACACGGTTTGTGCTAGCTCTTTGAAACTTGACACAATAAAGTAGCTCCAAGTTCTATCTCTATGGTTTGTTTCCTATTGATGTAGCTCTAAGCAGAGACTAGCGCAAATCACTTTCATGGAAAGGGGTTGCCAAGCTTCCAAAAAACTACGAGTTTCCTGAAATCTCAGCACACATTTTTTCACCCAAACTTGATGACACTTTCAGGTAACGATCACTACCCCAATCCCACTTGGCTCACCAAATTTCATTCTTCTAGGTTAAAACATTCGTTGGCAGTAACAGTTTTAATTTTTAGGTTTCACTCTATTTTCTCCTATATGGATACATGTAGTTGGAACTCTAAATCAAACACGGTTTGTGCTAGCTCTTTGAAACTTGACACAATAAAGTAGCTCCAAGTTCTATCTCTATGGTTTGTTTCCTATTGATGTAGCACTAAGCAGAGACTGGCGCAAATCACTTTCATGGAACGGGGTTGCCAATCCTCCAAAAAACTACGAGTTTCCTGAAATCACAGCACACATTTTTTCACCCAGTCTTTATGACACTTTCTGGTAATGATCAGCACCCCAATCTCACTTGGCTCACCAAATTTCGTTCTTCTAGGTTAAACCGTTCGTTGGCAGTAACAGTTTTAATTTTTAGGTTTCACTCTGTTTTCTCCTATATGGATACATGTAGTTGGAACTCTAAATCAAACAGGGTTTGTGCTAGCTCTTTGAAACTTGACACAATAAAGTAGCTCCAAGTTCTATCTCTATGGTTTGTTTCCCATTGATGTAGCCCTAAGCAGAGACTGGCGCAAATCACTTTCATTGAAAGGGGTTGCCATGCTTCCAAAAAACTACGAGTTTCCTGAAATTTCAGCACACATTTTTTCACCCAATCTTGATGACACTTTCAGGTAATGATCAGTACCCCAATCCCACTTGGCTCACCAAATTTCGTTCTTCTAAGTTAAACCGTTCGTTGGCAGTAACAGTTTTAATTTTTAGGTTTCACTCTGTTTTCTCCTATATGGATACATGTAGTTGGAACTCTAAATCAAACACGGTTTGTGCTAGCTCTTTGAAACTTGACACAATAAAGTAGCTCCAAGTTCTATCTCTTTGGTTTGTTTCCTATTGATGAAATCCTAATCAGAGACTGGCGCAAATCACTTTAATGGAAAGGGGTTGACAATCTTCCAAAAAACTAAGAGTTTCCTATAATCTCAGCACACATTTTTTCACCCAATCATGATGACACTTTCAGGTAATGATCAGTACCCCAATCCCACTTGGCTCACCAAATTTCGTTCTTCTAGGTTAAACCGTTTGTTGGCTGTAACAGTTTTAACTTTTAGGTTTCCCTCAATTTTCTCCGATATGGATACATGTAGTTGGAACTCTAAATCAAACACGGTTTGTGCTAGCTCTTTGAAACTTGACACAATAAAGGAGCTCCAAGTTCTATCTCTATGGTTTGTTTCCTATTGATGTAACCCTAAGCAGAGACTGGCGCAAATCACTTTAATGAAAGGGGTTGACAATCTTCCAAAAAACTAAGAGTTTCCTGAAATCTCAGCACATATTTTTTCACCCAATCTTGATGACACTTTCTGGTAATGATCAGAACGACAATCCCACTTGGCTCACCAAATTTTGTTCTTCTAGGTTAAACCGTTCGTTGGCAGTAACAGTTTTAATTTTTAGGTTTCACTCTGTTTTCTCCTATATGGATACATGTAGTTGGAACTCTAAATCAAACACGGTTTGTGCTAGCTCTTTGAAACGTGACACAATAAAGTAGCTCCAAGTTCTGTCTCTATGGTTTGTTTCCTATTGATGTAGCCCTAAGCAGAGACTGGCGCAAATCACTTTCATCGAAAGGGGTTGCCAAGCTTCCAAAAAATTACGAGTTTCCTGAAATCTCAGCACACATTTTTTCACCCAATCTTGATGACAGTTTCAGGAAATGATCAGTACCCCAATCCCACTTGGCTCACCAAATTTCGTTCTTCTAGGTTAAACCGTTCGTTGGCAGTAACAGTTTTAATTATTAGGTTTCACTGAATTTTCTCCTATATGGATACATGTAGTTGGAACTCTAAATCAAATACGGTTTGTGCTAGCTCTTTGTAACTTGACACAATAAAGTAGCTCCAAGTTCTATCTCTATGGCATGTTTCCTATTGATGTAGCCCTAAGCAGAAACTGGCGCAAATCCCTTTAATGGAAAGGGGTTGACAATCTTCCAAAAAACTAAGAGTTTCCTGAAATCTAAGCAAACATTTTTTCACCCAATCTTTATGACACTTTCTGGTAATGATCACTACCCCAATCCCACTTGGCTCACCAAATTTCATTCTTCTAGGTTAAACCGTTCGTTGGCAGTAACAGTTTTAATTTTTAGGTTTCACTCTGTTTTCTCCTATATGGATACATGTAGTTGGAACTCTAAATCAAACACGGTTTGTGCTAGCTCTTTGAAACTTGACACAATAAAGTAGCTCCATGTTCTATCTCTATGGTTTGTTTCCTATTGATGTAGCCCTAAGCAGAGACTGGCGCAAATCACTTTCATTTAATGGGGTTGCCAAGCTTCCAAAAAACTACGAGTTTCCTGAAATCTCAGCACACATTTTTTCACCCAATCTTGATGACAGTTTCAGGTAATGATCAGTACCCCAATCCCACTTGGCTCACCAAATTTCGTTCTTCTAGGTTAAACCTTTCGTTGGCAGTAACAGTTTTAATTTTTAGGTTACACTGAATTTTCTCCTATATGGATACATGTAGTTGGAACTCTAAATCAAATACGGTTTGTGCTAGCTCTTTGAAACTTGACACAATAAAGTAGCTCCAAGTTCTATCTCTATGGTTTGTTTCCTATTGATGTAGACCTAAGCAGAAACTGGCGCAAATCCCTTTAATGGAAAGGGGTTGACAATCTTCCAAAAAACTAAGAGTTTCCTGAAATCTCAGCAACATATTTTCACCCAATCTTTATGACACTTTCTGGTAATGATCACTACCCCAATCCCACTTGGCTCACCAAATTTCATTCTTCTAGGTTAAACCTTTCGTTGGCAGTAACAGTTTTAATTTTTAGGTTACACTGAATTTTCTCCTATATGGATACATGTAGTTGGAACTCTAAATCAAATACGGTTTGTGCTAGCTCTTTGAAACTTGACACAATAAAGTAGCTCCAAGTTCTATCTCTATGGTTTGTTTCCTATTGATGTAGCCCTAAGTAGAGACCGGCGCAAATCACTTTCATGGAAAAGGGTTGCCAATCTTCCAAAAAACTACGAGTTTCCTGAAATCTCAGCACACATTTTTTCACCCAATCTTGATGACACTTTCAGGTAATGATCAGTACCGCAAACCCACTTGGCTCACCAAATTTCGTTCTTCTAGGTTAAACCGTTCGTTGGCAGTAACAGTTTTAATTTTTAGGTTTCACTCTGTTTTCTCCTATATGGATACATGTAGTTGGAACTCTAAATCAAACACGGTTTGTGCTAGCTCTTTGAAACTTGACACAATAAAGTAGCTCCAAGTTCTATCTCTATGGTTTGTTTAATATTGATGTAACCCTAAGCAGAGACTGGCGCAAATCACTTTAATTGAAAGGGGTTGACAATCTTCCAAAAAACTAAGGGTTTCCTGAAATCTCAGCACACATTTTTTCACCCAATCTTGATGACACTTTCAGGTAATGATCAGTACCCCAATCCCACTTGGCTCACCAAATTTCATTCTTCTAGGTTAAACCGTTCGTTGGCAGTAACAGTTTTAATTTTTAGGTTTCACTCTGTTTTCTCCTATATGGATACATGTAGTTGGAACTCTAAATCAAACACGGTTTGTGCTAGCTCTTTGAAACTTGACACAATAAAGTAGCTCCAAGTTCTATCTCTATGGTTTGTTTCCTATTGATGTAGCCCTAAGTAGAGACTGGCGCAAATCACTTTCATGGAAAGGGGTTGCCAATCTTCCAAAAAACTAAGAGTTTCCTGAAATCTCAGCACACATTTTTTCACCCAATCTTGATGACACTTTCAGGTAATGATCAGTACCCCAATCCCACTTGGCTCACCAAATTTCGTTCTTCTAGGTTAAACCGTTCGTTGGCAGTAACAGTTTTAATTTTTAGGTTTCACTCTGTTTTCTCCTATATGGATACATGTAGTTGGAACTCTAAATCAAACACGGTTTGTGCTAGCTCTTTGAAACTTGACACAATAAAGTAGCTCCAAGTTCTATCTCTATGGTTTGTTTCCTATTGATGTAGCCCTAAGCAGAGACTGGCGCAAATCACTTTCATCGAAAGGGGTTGCCAAGCTTCCAAAAAACTACGAGTTTCCTGAAATCTCAGCACACATTTTTTCACCCAATCTTGATGACACTTTCAGGTAACGATCACTACCCCAATCCCACTTGGCTCACCAAATTTCATTCTTCTAGGTTAAACCGTTCGTTGGCAGTAACAGTTTTAATTTTTAGGTTTCACTCTGTTTTCTCCTATATGGATACATGTAGTTGGAACTCTAAATCAAACACGGTTTGTGCTAGCTCTTTGAAACTTGACACAATAAAGTAGCTCCAAGTTCTATCTCTATGGTTTGTTTCCTATTGATGTAGCCCTAAGTAGAGACTGGCGCAAATCACTTTCATGGAAAGGGGTTGCCAATCTTCGAAAAAACTACGAGTTTCCTGAAATCTCAGCACACATTTTTTCACCCAATCTTGATGACACTTTCAGGTAATGATCAGTACCCCAATCCCACTTGGCTCACCAAATTTCGTTCTTCTAGGTTAAACCGTTCGTTGGCAGTAACAGTTTTAATTTTTAGGTTTCACTCTGTTTTCTCCTATATGGATACATGTAGTTGGAACTCTAAATCAAACACGGTTTGTGCTAGCTCTTTGAAACTTGACACAATAAAGTAGCTCCAAGTTCTATCTCTATGGTTTGTTTCCTATTGATGTAGCCCTAAGTAGAGACTGGCGCAAATCACTTTCATGGAAAGGGGTTGCCAATCTTCCAAAAAACTAAGAGTTTCCTGAAATCTCAGCACACATTTTTTCACCCAATCTTGATGACACTTTCAGGTAATGATCAGTACCCCAATCCCACTTGGCTCACCAAATTTCGTTCTTCTAGGTTAAACCGTTCGTTGGCAGTAACAATTTTAATTTTTAGGTTTCACTCTGTTTTCTCCTATATGGATACATGTAGTTGGAACTCTAAATCAAACACGGTTTGTGCGAGCTCTTTGAAACTTGACACAATAAAGTAGCTCCAAGTTCTATCTCTATGGTTTGTTTCCTATTGATGTAGCCCTAAGCAGAGACTGGCGCAAATCACTTTCATGGAAAGGGGTTGCCAAGCTTCCAAAAAACTACGAGTTTCCTGAAATCTCAGCACACATTTTTTCACCCAATCTTGATGACACTTTCAGGTAATGATCAGTACCCCAATCCCACTTGGCTCACCAAATTTCGTTCTTCTAGGTTAAACCGTTCGTTGGCAGTAACAGTTTTAATTTTTAGGTTTCACTCTGTTTTCTCCTATATGGATACATGTAGTTGGAACTCTAAATCAAACACGGTTTGTGCTAGCTCTTTGAAACTTGACACAATAAAGTAGCTCCAAGTTCTATCTCTATGGTTTGTTTCCTATTGATGTAACCCTAAGCAGATACTGGCGCAAATCACTTTAATTGAAAGGGGTTGACAATCTTCCAAAAAACTAAGAGTTTCCTGAAATCTCAGCACACATTTTTTCACCCAATCTTGATGACACTTTCAGGTAATGATCAGTACCCCAATCCCACTTGGCTCACCAAATTTCGTTCTTCTAGGTTAAACCGTTCGTTGGCAGTAACAGTTTTAATTTTTAGATTTCACTCTGTTTTCTCCTATATGGATACATGTAGTTGGAACTCTAAATCAAACACGGTTTGTGCTAGCTCTTTGAAACTTGACACAATAAAGTAGCTCCAAGTTCTATCTCTATGGTTTGTTTCCTATTGATGTAGCTCAAAGCAGAGACTAGCGCAAATCACTTTCATGGAAAGGGGTTGCCAAGCTTCCAAAAAACTACGAGTTTCCTGAAATCTCAGCACACATTTTTTCACCCAATCTTGATGACACTTTCTGGTAATGATCAGCACCCCAATCCCACTTGGCTCACCAAATTTCGTTCTTCTAAGTTAAACCGTTCGTTGGCAGTAACAGTTTTAATTTTTAGGTTTCACTCTGTTTTCTCCTATATGGATACATGTAGTTGGAACTCTAAATCAAACACGGTTTGTGCTAGCTCTTTGAAACTTGACACAATAAAGTAGCTCCAAGTTCTATCTCTATGGTTTGTTTCCTATTGATGTAACCCTAAGCAGAGACTGGCGCAAATCACTTTAATGGAAACGGGTTGACAATCTTCCAAAAAACAAAGAGTTTCCTGAAATCTCAGCACACATTTTTTCACCCAATCTTGATGACACTTTCTGGTAATGATCAGCACCCCAATCCCACTTGGCTCACCAAATTTCGTTCTTCTAGGTTAAACCGTTCGTTGGCAGTAACAGTTTTAATTTTTAGGTTTCACTCTGTTTTCTCCTATATGGATACATGTAGTTGGAACTCTAAATCAAACACGGTTTGTGCTAGCTCTTTGAAACTTGACACAATAAAGTAGCTCCAAGTTCTATCTCTATGGTTTGTTTCCTATTGATGTAGCCCTAAGCAGAGACTGGCGCAAATCACTTTCATCGAAAGGGGTTGCCAAGCTTCCAAAAAACTACGAGTTTCCTGAAATCTCAGCACACATTTTTTCACCCAATCTTGATGACACTTTCAGGTAACGATCACTACCCCAATCCCACTTGGCTCACCAAATTTCATTCTTCTAGGTTAAACCGTTCGTTGGCAGTAACAGTTTTAAATTTTAGGTTTCACTCTGTTTTCTCCTATATGGATACATGTAGTTGGAACTCTAAATCAAACACGGTTTGTGCTAGCTCTTTGAAACTTGACACAATAAAGTAGCTCCAAGTTCTATCTCTATGGTTTGTTTCCTATTGATGTAGCCCTAAGTAGAGACCGGCGCAAATCACTTTCATGGAAAAGGGTTGCCAATCTTCCAAAAAACTACGAGTTTCCTGAAATCTCAGCACACATTTTTTCACCCAATCTTGATGACACTTTCAGGTAATGATCAGTACCGCAAACCCACTTGGCTCACCAAATTTCGTTCTTCTAGGTTAAACCGTTCGTTGGCAGTAACAGTTTTAATTTTTAGGTTTCACTCTGTTTTCTCCTATATGGATACATGTAGTTGGAACTCTAAATCAAACACGGTTTGTGCTAGCTCTTTGAAACTTGACACAATAAAGTAGCTCCAAGTTCTATCTCTATGGTTTGTTTTATATTGATGTAACCCTAAGCAGAGACTGGCGCAAATCACTTTAATTGAAAGGGGTTGACAATCTTCCAAAAAACTAAGAGTTTCCTGAAATCTCAGCACACATTTTTTCACCCAATCTTGATGACACTTTCAGGTAATGATCAGTACCCCAATCCCACTTGGCTCACCAAATTTCATTCTTCTAGGTTAAACCGTTCGTTGGCAGTAACAGTTTTAATTTTTAGGTTTCACTCTGTTTTCTCCTATATGGATACATGTAGTTGGAACTCTAAATCAAACACGGTTTGTGCTAGCTCTTTGAAACTTGACACAATAAAGTAGCTCCAAGTTCTATCTCTATGGTTTGTTTCCTATTGATGTAGCCCTAAGTAGAGACTGGCGCAAATCACTTTCATGGAAAGGGGTTGCCAATCTTCCAAAAAACTAAGAGTTTCCTGAAATCTCAGCACACATTTTTTCACCCAATCTTGATGACACTTTCAGGTAATGATCAGTACCCCAATCCCACTTGGCTCACCAAATTTCGTTCTTCTAGGTTAAACCGTTCGTTGGCAGTAACAGTTTTAATTTTTAGGTTTCACTCTGTTTTCTCCTATATGGATACATGTAGTTGGAACTCTAAATCAAACACGGTTTGTGCTAGCTCTTTGAAACTTGACACAATAAAGTAGCTCCAAGTTCTATCTCTATGGTTTGTTTCCTATTGATGTAGCCCTAAGTAGAGACTGGCGCAAATCACTTTCATCGAAAGGGGTTGCCAATCTTCCAAAAAACTAAGAGTTTCCTGAAATCTCAGCACACATTTTTTCACCCAATCTTGATGACACTTTCAGGTAATGATCAGTACCCCAATCCCACTTGGCTCACCAAATTTCGTTCTTCTAGGTTAAACCGTTCGTTGGCAGTAACAATTTTAATTTTTAGGTTTCACTCTGTTTTCTCCTATATGGATACATGTAGTTGGAACTCTAAATCAAACACGGTTTGTGCGAGCTCTTTGAAACTTGACACAATAAAGTAGCTCCAAGTTCTATCTCTATGGTTTGTTTCCTATTGATGTAGCCCTAAGCAGAGACTGGCGCAAATCACTTTCATGGAAAGGGGTTGCCAAGCTTCCAAAAAACTACGAGTTTCCTGAAATCTCAGCACACATTTTTTCACCCAATCTTGATGACACTTTCAGGTAATGATCAGTACCCCAATCCCACTTGGCTCACCAAATTTCGTTCTTCTAGGTTAAACCGTTCGTTGGCAGTAACAGTTTTAATTTTTAGGTTTCACTCTGTTTTCTCCTATATGGATACATGTAGTTGGAACTCTAAATCAAACACGGTTTGTGCTAGCTCTTTGAAACTTGACACAATAAAGTAGCTCCAAGTTCTATCTCTATGGTTTGTTTCCTATTGATGTAACCCTAAGCAGATACTGGCGCAAATCACTTTAATTGAAAGGGGTTGACAATCTTCCAAAAAACTAAGAGTTTCCTGAAATCTCAGCACACATTTTTTCACCCAATCTTGATGACACTTTCAGGTAATGATCAGTACCCCAATCCCACTTGGCTCACCAAATTTCGTTCTTCTAGGTTAAACCGTTCGTTGGCAGTAACAGTTTTAATTTTTAGATTTCACTCTGTTTTCTCCTATATGGATACATGTAGTTGGAACTCTAAATCAAACACGGTTTGTGCTAGCTCTTTGAAACTTGACACAATAAAGTAGCTCCAAGTTCTATCTCTATGGTTTGTTTCCTATTGATGTAGCTCAAAGCAGAGACTAGCGCAAATCACTTTCATGGAAAGGGGTTGCCAAGCTTCCAAAAAACTACGAGTTTCCTGAAATCTCAGCACACATTTTTTCACCCAATCTTGATGACACTTTCTGGTAATGATCAGCACCCCAATCCCACTTGGCTCACCAAATTTCGTTCTTCTAAGTTAAACCGTTCGTTGGCAGTAACAGTTTTAATTTTTAGGTTTCACTCTGTTTTCTCCTATATGGATACATGTAGTTGGAACTCTAAATCAAACACGGTTTGTGCTAGCTCTTTGAAACTTGACACAATAAAGTAGCTCCAAGTTCTATCTCTATGGTTTGTTTCCTATTGATGTAACCCTAAGCAGAGACTGGCGCAAATCACTTTAATGGAAAGGGGTTGACAATCTTCCAAAAAACAAAGAGTTTCCTGAAATCTCAGCACACATTTTTTCACCCAATCTTGATGACACTTTCTGGTAATGATCAGCACCCCAATCCCACTTGGCTCACCAAATTTCGTTCCTCTAGGTTAAACCGTTCGTTGGCAGTAACAGTTTTAATTTTTAGGTTTCACTCTGTTTTCTCCTATATGGATACATGTAGTTGGAACTCTAAATCAAACACGGTTTGTGCTAGCTCTTTGAAACTTGACACAATAAAGTAGCTCCAAGTTCTATCTCTATGGTTTGTTTCCTATTGATGTAGCCCTAAGCAGAGACTGGCGCAAATCACTTTCATCGAAAGGGGTTGCCAAGCTTCCAAAAAACTACGAGTTTCCTGAAATCTCAGCACACATTTTTTCACCAAATCTTGATGACACTTTCAGGTAACGATCACTACCCCAATCCCACTTGGCTCACCAAATTTCATTCTTCTAGGTTAAAACATTCGTTGGCAGTAACAGTTTTAATTTTTAGGTTTCATTCTATTTTCTCCTATATGGATACATGTAGTTGGAACTCTAAATCAAACACGGTTTGTGCTAGCTCTTTGAAACTTGACACAATAAAGTAGCTCCAAGTTCTATCTCTATGGTTTGTTTCCTATTGATGTAGCCCTAAGCAGAGACTGGCGCAAATCACTTTCATCGAAAGGGGTTGCCAAGCTTCCAAAAAACTACGAGTTTCCTGAAATCTCAGCACACATTTTTTCACCCAATCTTGATGACACTTTCAGGTAACGATCACTACCCCAATCCCACTTGGCTCACCAAATTTCATTCTTCTAGGTTAAACCGTTCGTTGGCAGTAACAGTTTTAATTTTTAGGTTTCACTCTGTTTTCTCCTATATGGATACATGTAGTTGGAACTCTAAATCAAACACGGTTTGTGCTAGCTCTTTGAAACTTGACACAATAAAGTAGCTCCAAGTTCTATCTCTATGGTTTGTTTCCTATTGATGTAGCCCTAAGTAGAGACTGGCGCAAATCACTTTCATGGAAAGGGGTTGCCAATCTTCCAAAAAACTACGAGTTTCCTGAAATCTCAGCACACATTTTTTCACCCAATCTTGATGACACTTTCAGGTAATGATCAGTACCCCAATCCCACTTGGCTCACCAAATTTCGTTCTTCTAGGTTAAACCGTTCGTTGGCAGTAACAGTTTTAATTTTTAGGTTTCACTCTGTTTTCTCCTATATGGATACATGTAGTTGGAACTCTAAATCAAACACGGTTTGTGCTAGCTCTTTGAAACTTGACACAATAAAGTAGCTCCAAGTTCTATCTCTATGGTTTGTTATCTATTGATGTAGCCCTAAGCAGAGACTGGCGCAAATCACTTTCATCGAAAGGGGTTGCCAAGCTTCCAAAAAACTACGAGTTTCCTGAAATCTCAGCACACATTTTTTCACCCAATCTTGATGACACTTTCAGGTAATGATCAGTACCCCAATCCCACTTGGCTCACCAAATTTCGTTCTTCTAGGTTAAACCGTTCGTTGGCAGTAACAGTTTTAATTTTTAGGTTTCACTCTGTTTTCTCCTATATGGATACATGTAGTTGGAACTCTAAATCAAACACGGTTTGTGCTAGCTCTTTGAAACTTGACACAATAAAGTAGCTCCAAGTTCTATCTCTATGGTTTGTTTCCTATTGATGTAACCCTAAGCAGAGACTGGCGCAAATCACTTTAATGGAAAGGGGTTGACAATCTTCCAAAAAACAAAGAGTTTCCTGAAATCTCAGCACACATTTTTTCACCCAATCTTGATGACACTTTCTGGTAATGATCAGCACCCCAATCCCACTTGGCTCACCAAATTTCGTTCTTCTAGGTTAAAACATTCGTTGGCAGTAACAGTTTTAATTTTCAGGTTTCACTCTATTTTCTCCTATATGGATACATGTAGTTGGAACTCTAAATCAAACACGGTTTGTGCTAGCTCTTTGAAACTTGACACAATAAAGTAGCTCCAAGTTCTATCTCTATGGTTTGTTTCCTATTGATGTAGCCCTAAGCAGAGACTGGCGCAAATCACTTTCATCGAAAGGGGTTGCCAAGCTTCCAAAAAACTACGAGTTTCCTGAAATCTCAGCACACATTTTTTCACCCAATCTTGATGACACTTTCAGGTAACGATCACTACCCCAATCCCACTTGGCTCACCAAATTTCATTCTTCTAGGTTAAACCGTTCGTTGGCAGTAACAGTTTTAATTTTTAGGTTTCACTCTGTTTTCTCCTATATGGATACATGTAGTTGGAACTCTAAATCAAACACGGTTTGTGCTAGCTCTTTGAAACTTGACACAATAAAGTAGCTCCAAGTTCTATCTCTATGGTTTGTTTCCTATTGATGTAGCCCTAAGTAGAGACTGGCGCAAATCACTTTCATGGAAAGGGGTTGCCAATCTTCCAAAAAACTAAGAGTTTCCTGAAATCTCAGCACACATTTTTTCACCCAATCTTGATGACACTTTCAGGTAATGATCAGTACCCCAATCCCACTTGGCTCACCAAATTTCGTTCTTCTAGGTTAAACCGTTCGTTGGCAGTAACAATTTTAATTTTTAGGTTTCACTCTGTTTTCTCCTATATGGATACATGTAGTTGGAACTCTAAATCAAACACGGTTTGTGCTAGCTCTTTGAAACTTGACACAATAAAGTAGCTCCAAGTTCTATCTCTATGGTTTGTTTCCTATTGATGTAGCCCTAAGCAGAGACTGGCGCAAATCACTTTCATGGAAAGGGGTTGCCAAGCTTCCAAAAAACTACGAGTTTCCTGAAATCTCAGCACACATTTTTTCACCCAATCTTGATGACACTTTCAGGTAATGATCAGTACCCCAATCCCACTTGGCTCACCAAATTTCGTTCTTCTAGGTTAAACCGTTCGTTGGCAGTAACAGTTTTAATTTTTAGGTTTCACTCTGTTTTCTCCTATATGGATACATGTAGTTGGAACTCTAAATCAAACACGGTTTGTGCTAGCTCTTTGAAACTTGACACAATAAAGTAGCTCCAAGTTCTATCTCTATGGTTTGTTTCCTATTGATGTAACCCTAAGCAGAGACTGGCGCAAATCACTTTAATTGAAAGGGGTTGACAATCTTCCAAAAAACTAAGAGTTTCCTGAAATCTCAGCACACATTTTTTCACCCAATCTTGATGACACTTTCAGGTAATGATCAGTACCCCAATCCCACTTGGCTCACCAAATTTCGTTCTTCTAGGTTAAACCGTTCGTTGGCAGTAACAGTTTTAATTTTTAGGTTTCACTCTGTTTTCTCCTATATGGATACATGTAGTTGGAACTCTAAATCAAACACGGTTTGTGCTAGCTCTTTGAAACTTGACACAATAAAGTAGCTCCAAGTTCTATCTCTATGGTTTGTTTCCTATTGATGTAGCTCTAAGCAGAGACTAGCGCAAATCACTTTCATGGAAAGGGGTTGCCAAGCTTCCAAAAAACTACGAGTTTCCTGAAATTTCAGCACACATTTTTTCACCCAATCTTGATGACACTTTCAGGTAATGATCAGTACCCCAATCCCACTTGGCTCACCAAATTTCGTTCTTCTAAGTTAAACCGTTCGTTGGCAGTAACAGTTTTAATTTTTAGGTTTCACTCTGTTTTCTCCTATATGGATACATGTAGTTGGAACTCTAAATCAAACACGGTTTGTGCTAGCTCTTTGAAACTTGACACAATAAAGTAGCTCCAAGTTCTATCTCTATGGTTTGTTTCCTATTGATGTAACCCTAAGCAGAGACTGGCGCAAATCACTTTAATGGAAAGGGGTTGACAATCTTCCAAAAAACAAAGAGTTTCCTGAAATCTCAGCACACATTTTTTCACCCAATCTTGATGACACTTTCTGGTAATGATCAGCACCCCAATCCCACTTGGCTCACCAAATTTCGTTCTTCTAGGTTAAACCGTTCGTTGGCAGTAACAGTTTTAATTTTTAGGTTTCACTCTGTTTTCTCCTATATGGATACATGTAGTTGGAACTCTAAATCAAACACGGTTTGTGCTAGCTCTTTGAAACTTGACACAATAAAGTAGCTCCAAGTTCTATCTCTATGGTTTGTTTCCTATTGATGTAGCCCTAAGCAGAGACTGGCGCAAATCACTTTCATCGAAAGGGGTTGCCAAGCTTCCAAAAAACTACGAGTTTCCTGAAATCTCAGCACACAATTTTTCACCAAATCTTGATGACACTTTCAGGTAACGATCACTACCCCAATCCCACTTGGCTCACCAAATCTCATTCTTCTAGGTTAAATCATTCGTTGGCAGTAACAGTTTTAATTTTTAGGTTTCACTCTATTTTCTCCTATATGGATACATGTAGTTGGAACTCTAAATCAAACACGGTTTGTGCTAGCTCTTTGAAACTTGACACAATAAAGTAGCTCCAAGTTCTATCTCTATGGTTTGTTTCCTATTGATGTAGCCCTAAGCAGAGACTGGCGCAAATCACTTTCATCGAAAGGGGTTGCCAAGCTTCCAAAAAACTACGAGTTTCCTGAAATCTCAGCACACATTTTTTCACCCAATCTTGATGACACTTTCAGGTAACGATCACTACCCCAATCCCACTTGGATCACCAAATTTCATTCTTCTAGGTTAAACCGTTCGTTGGCAGTAACAGTTTTAATTTTTAGGTTTCACTCTGTTTTCTCCTATATGGATACATGTAGTTGGAACTCTAAATCAAACACGGTTTGTGTTAGCTCTTTGAAACTTGACACAATAAAGTAGCTCCAAGTTCTATCTCTATGGTTTGTTTCCTATTGATGTAGCCCTAAGTAGAGACTGGCGCAAATCACTTTCATGGAAAGGGGTTGCCAATCTTCCAAAAAACTAAGAGTTTCCTGAAATCTCAGCACACATTTTTTCACCCAATCTTGATGACACTTTCAGGTAATGATCAGTACCCCAATCCCACTTGGCTCACCAAATTTCGTTCTTCTAGGTTAAACCGTTCGTTGGCAGTAACAATTTTAATTTTTAGGTTTCACTCTGTTTTCTCCTATATGGATACATGTAGTTGGAACTCTAAATCAAACACGGTTTGTGCTAGCTCTTTGAAAATTGACACAATAAAGTAGCTCCAAGTTCTATTTCTATGGTTTGTTTCCTATTGATGTAGCCCTAAGCAGAGACTGGCGCAAATCACTTTCATGGAAAGGGGTTGCCAAGCTTCCAAAAAACTACGAGTTTCCTGAAATCTCAGCACACATTTTTTCACCCAATCTTGATGACACTTTCAGGTAATGATCAGTACCCCAATCCCACTTGGCTCACCAAATTTCGTTCTTCTAAGTTAAACCGTTCGTTGGCAGTAACAGTTTTAATTTTTAGGTTTCACTCTGTTTTCTCCTATATGGATACATGTAGTTGGAACTCTAAATCAAACACGGTTTGTGCTAGCTCTTTGAAACTTGACACAATAAAGTAGCTCCAAGTTCTATCTCTATGGTTTGTTTCCTATTGATGTAACCCTAATCAGAGACTGGCGCAAATCACTTTAATGGAAAGGGGTTGACAATCTTCCAAAAAACTAAGAGTTTCCTGAAATCTCAGCACACATTTTTTCACCCAATCATGATGACACTTTCAGGTAATGATCAGCACCCCAATCCCACTTGGCTCACCAAATTTCGTTCTTCTAGGTTAAACCGTTCGTTGGCAGTAACAGTTTTAATTTTTAGGTTTCACTCTGTTTTCTCCTATATGGATACATGTAGTTGGAACTCTAAATCAAACACGGTTTGTGCTAGCTCTTTGAAACTTGACACAATAAAGTAGCTCCAAGTTCTATCTCTATGGTTTGTTTCCTATTGATGTAGCCCTAAGCAGAGACTGGCGCAAATCACTTTCATGGAAAGGTGTTGCCAAGCTTCCAAAAAACTACGAGTTTCCTGAAATCTCAGCACACATTTTTTCACCCAATCTTCATGACACTTTCAGGTAACAATCACTACCCCAATCCCACTTGGCTCACCAAATTTCATTCTTCTAGGTTAAAACATTCGTTGGCAGTAACAGTTTTAATTTTCAGGTTTCACTCTATTTTCTCCTATATGAATACATGTAGTTGGAACTCTAAATCAAACACGGTTTGTGCTAGCTCTTTGAAACTTGACACAATAAAGTAGCTCCAAGTTCTATCTCTATGGTTTGTTTCCTATTGATGTAGCCCTAAGCAGAGACTGGCGCAAATCACTTTCATGGAAAGGGGTTGCCAATCCTCCAAAAAACTATGAGTTTCCTGAAATCACAGCACACATTTTTTCACCCAGTCTTTATGACACTTTCTGGTAATGATCAGCACCCCAATCCCACTTGGCTCACCAAATTTCGTTCTTCTAGGTTAAACCGTTCGTTGGCAGTAACAGTTTTAATTTTTAGGTTTCACTCTGTTTTCTCCTATATGGATACATGTAGTTGGAACTCTAAATCAAACACGGTTTGTGCAAGCTCTTTGAAACTTGACGCAATAAAGTAGCTCCAAGTTCTATCTCTATGGTTTGTTTCCTATTGATGTAGCCCTAAGCAGAGACTGGCGCAAATCACTTTCATGGAAAGGGGTTGCCAAGCTTCCAAAAAACTACGAGTTTCCTGAAATCTCAGCACACATTTTTTCACCCAATCTTGATGACACTTTCAGGTAACGATCACTACCCCAATCCCACTTGGCTCACCAAATTTCATTCTTCTAGGTTAAAACATTCGTTGGCAGTAACAGTTTTAATTTTTAGGTTTCACTCTGTTTTCTCCTATATGGATACATGTAGTTGGAACTCTAAATCAAACACGGTTTGTGCTAGCTCTTTGAAACTTGACACAATAAAGTAGCTCCAAATTCTATCTCTATGGTTTGTTTCCTATTGATGTTGCCCTAAGCAGAGACTGGCGCAAATCACTTTCATGGAAAGGGGTTGCCAATCCTCCAAAAAACTACGAGTTTCCTGAAATCTCAGCACACATTTTTTCACCCAATCTTTATGACACTTTCTGGTAATGATCAGTACCCCAGTCCCACTTGGCTCACCAAATTTCATTCTTCTAGGTTAAACCATTCGTTGCCAGTAACAGTTTTAATTTTAAGTTTCACTCTGTTTTCTCCTATATGGATACATGTAGTTGGAACTCTTAATCAAACACGGTTTGTGCTAGCTCTTTGAAACTTGACACAATAAAGTAGCTCCAAGTTCTATCTGTATGGTTTGTTTCCTATTGATGTAGCCCTAAGTAGAGACTGGCGCAAATCACTTTCATGGAAAGGGGTTGCCAATCTTCCAAAAAACTACGAGTTTCCAGAAATCTCAGCACATATTTTTTCACCCAATCTTGAAGACACTTTCAGGTAATGATCAGTACCCCATTCCCACTTGGCTGACCAAATTTCGTTCTTCTAGGTTAAACCGTTCGTTGGCAGGAACAGTTTTAATTTTTAGGTTTCACTCTGTTTTCTCCTATATGGATACATGTAGTTGGAACTCTAAATCAAACACGGTTTGTGCTAGCTCTTTGAAACTTGACACAATAAAGTAGCTCCAAGTTCTATCTCTATGGTTTGTTTCCTATTGATGTAGCCCTAAGCAGAGACTGGCGCAAATCACTTTCATGGAAAGGGGTTGCCAAGCTTCCAAAAAAATACGAGTTTCCTGAAATTTCAGCACACATTTTTTCACCCAATCTTGATGACACTTTCAGGTAATGATCAGTACCCCAATCCCACTTGGCTCACCAAATTTCGTTCTTCTAAGTTAAACCGTTCATTGGCAGTAACAGTTTTAATTTTTAGGTTTCACTCTGTTTTCTCCTATATGGATACATGTAGTTGGAACTCTAAATCAATCACGGTTTGGGCTAGCTCTTTGAAACTTGACACAATAAAGTAGCTCCAAGTTCTATCTCTATGGTTTGTTTCCTATTGATGTAACCCTAAGCAGAGACTGGCGCAAATCACTTTAATGGAAAGGGGTTGACAATGTTCCAAAAAACTAAGAGTTTCCTGAAATCTCAGCACATATTTTTTCACCCAATCTTGATGACACTTTCAGGTAATGATCAGTACCCCAATCCCACTTGGCTCACCAAATTTCGTTCTTCTAGGTTAAACCGTTCGTTGGCAGTAACAGTTTTAATTTTTAGGTTTCACTCTGTTTTCTCCTATATGGATACATGTAGTTGGAACTCTAAATCAAACACGGTTTGTGCTAGCTCTTTGAAACTTGACACAATAAAGTAGCTCCAAGTTCTATCTCTATGGTTTGTTTCCTATTGATGTAACCCTAAGCAGAGACTGGCGCAAATCACTTTCATGGAAAGGGTTTGCCAATCCTCCAAAAAACTACGAGTTTCCTGAAATCTCAGCACACATTTTTTCACCCAAACTTGATGACACTTTCAGGTAATGATCAGTACCCCAATCCCACTTGGCTCACCAAATTTCGTTCTTCTAGGTTAAACCGTTCGTTGGCAGTAACAGTTTTAATTTTTAGGTTTCACTCTGTTTTCTCCTATATGGATACATGTAGTTGGAACTCTAAATCAAATACGGTTTGTGCTAGCTCTTTGAAACTTGACACAATAAAGTAGCTCCAAGTTCTATCTCTATGGTTTGTTTCCTATTGATGTAGCCCTAAGCAGAGACTGGCGCAAATCACTTTCATGGAAAGGGGTTGCCAAGCTTCCAAAAAACTACGAGTTTCCTGAAATCTCAGCACACATTTTTTCACCCAATCTTGATGACACTTTCAGGTAATGATCAGTACCCCAATCCCACTTGGCTCACCAAATTTCGTTCTTCTAGGTTAAACCGTTCGTTGGCAGTAACAGTTTTAATTTTTAGGTTTCACTCTGTTTTCTCCTATATGGATACATGTAGTTGGAACTCTAAATCAAACACGGTTTGTGCTAGCTCTTTGAAACTTGACACAATAAAGTAGCTCCAAGTTCTATCTCTATGGTTTGTTTCCTATTGATGTAACCCTAAGCAGAGACTGGCGCAAATCACTTTAATTGAAAGGGGTTGACAATCTTCCAAAAAACTAAGAGTTTCCTGAAATCTCAGCACACATTTTTTCACCCAATCTTGATGACACTTTCAGGTAATGATCAGTACCCCAATCCCACTTGGCTCACCAAATTTCGTTCTTCTAGGTTAAACCGTTCGTTGGCAGTAACAGTTTTAATTTTTAGGTTTCACTCTGTTTTCTCCTATATGGATACATGTAGTTGGAACTCTAAATCAAACACGGTTTGTGCTAGCTCTTTGAAACTTGACACAATAAAGTAGCTCCAAGTTCTATCTCTATGGTTTGTTTCCTATTGATGTAGCTCTAAGCAGAGACTAGCGCAAATCACTTTCATGGAAAGGGGTTGCCAAGCTTCCAAAAAACTACGAGTTTCCTGAAATTTCAGCACACATTTTTTCACCCAATCTTGATGACACTTTCAGGTAATGATCAGTACCCCAATCCCACTTGGCTCACCAAATTTCGTTCTTCTAAGTTAAACCGTTCGTTGGCAGTAACAGTTTTAATTTTTAGGTTTCACTCTGTTTTCTCCTATATGGATACATGTAGTTGGAACTCTAAATCAAACACGGTTTGTGCTAGCTCTTTGAAACTTGACACAATAAAGTAGCTCCAAGTTCTATCTCTATGGTTTGTTTCCTATTGATGTAACCCTAAGCAGAGACTGGCGCAAATCACTTTAATGGAAAGGGGTTGACAATCTTCCAAAAAACAAAGAGTTTCCTGAAATCTCAGCACACATTTTTTCACCCAATCTTGATGACACTTTCTGGTAATGATCAGCACCCCAATCCCACTTGGCTCACCAAATTTCGTTCTTCTAGGTTAAACCGTTCGTTTGCAGTAACAGTTTTAATTTTTAGGTTTCACTCTGTTTTCTCCTATATGGATACATGTAGTTGGAACTCTAAATCAAACACGGTTTGTGCTAGCTCTTTGAAACTTGACACAATAAAGTAGCTCCAAGTTCTATCTCTATGGTTTGTTTCCTATTGATGTAGCCCTAAGCAGAGACTGGCGCAAATCACTTTCATCGAAAGGGGTTGCCAAGCTTCCAAAAAACTACGAGTTTCCTGAAATCTCAGCACACAATTTTTCACCAAATCTTGATGACACTTTCAGGTAACGATCACTACCCCAATCCCACTTGGCTCACCAAATTTCATTCTTCTAGGTTAAATCATTCGTTGGCAGTAACAGTTTTAATTTTTAGGTTTCACTCTATTTTCTCCTATATGGATACATGTAGTTGGAACTCTAAATCAAACACGGTTTGTGCTAGCTCTTTGAAACTTGACACAATAAAGTAGCTCCAAGTTCTATCTCTATGGTTTGTTTCCTATTGATGTAGCCCTAAGCAGAGACTGGCGCAAATCACTTTCATCGAAAGGGGTTGCCAAGCTTCCAAAAAACTACGAGTTTCCTGAAATCTCAGCACACATTTTTTCACCCAATCTTGATGACACTTTCAGGTAACGATCACTACCCCAATCCCACTTGGCTCACCAAATTTCATTCTTCTAGGTTAAACCGTTCGTTGGCAGTAACAGTTTTAATTTTTAGGTTTCACTCTGTTTTCTCCTATATGGATACATGTAGTTGGAACTCTAAATCAAACACGGTTTGTGTTAGCTCTTTGAAACTTGACACAATAAAGTAGCTCCAAGTTCTATCTCTATGGTTTGTTTCCTATTGATGTAGCCCTAAGTAGAGACTGGCGCAAATCACTTTCATGGAAAGGGGTTGCCAATCTTCCAAAAAACTAAGAGTTTCCTGAAATCTCAGCACACATTTTTTCACCCAATCTTGATGACACTTTCAGGTAATGATCAGTACCCCAATCCCACTTGGCTCACCAAATTTCGTTCTTCTAGGTTAAACCGTTCGTTGGCAGTAACAATTTTAATTTTTAGGTTTCACTCTGTTTTCTCCTATATGGATACATGTAGTTGGAACTCTAAATCAAACACGGTTTGTGCTAGCTCTTTGAAAATTGACACAATAAAGTAGCTCCAAGTTCTATTTCTATGGTTTGTTTCCTATTGATGTAGCCCTAAGCAGAGACTGGCGCAAATCACTTTCATGGAAAGGGGTTGCCAAGCTTCCAAAAAACTACGAGTTTCCTGAAATCTCAGCACACATTTTTTCACCCAATCTTGATGACACTTTCAGGTAATGATCAGTACCCCAATCCCACTTGGCTCACCAAATTTCGTTCTTCTAAGTTAAACCGTTCGTTGGCAGTAACAGTTTTAATTTTTAGGTTTCACTCTGTTTTCTCCTATATGGATACATGTAGTTGGAACTCTAAATCAAACACGGTTTGTGCTAGCTCTTTGAAACTTGACACAATAAAGTAGCTCCAAGTTCTATCTCTATGGTTTGTTTCCTATTGATGTAACCCTAATCAGAGACTGGCGCAAATCACTTTAATGGAAAGGGGTTGACAATCTTCCAAAAAACTAAGAGTTTCCTGAAATCTCAGCACACATTTTTTCACCCAATCATGATGACACTTTCAGGTAATGATCAGCACCCCAATCCCACTTGGCTCACCAAATTTCGTTCTTCTAGGTTAAACCGTTCGTTGGCAGTAACAGTTTTAATTTTTAGGTTTCACTCTGTTTTCTCCTATATGGATACATGTAGTTGGAACTCTAAATCAAACACGGTTTGTGCTAGCTCTTTGAAACTTGACACAATAAAGTAGCTCCAAGTTCTATCTCTATGGTTTGTTTCCTATTGATGTAGCCCTAAGCAGAGACTGGCGCAAATCACTTTCATGGAAAGGTGTTGCCAAGCTTCCAAAAAACTACGAGTTTCCTGAAATCTCAGCACACATTTTTTCACCCAATCTTCATGACACTTTCAGGTAACAATCACTACCCCAATCCCACTTGGCTCACCAAATTTCATTCTTCTAGGTTAAAACATTCGTTGGCAGTAACAGTTTTAATTTTCAGGTTTCACTCTATTTTCTCCTATATGAATACATGTAGTTGGAACTCTAAATCAAACACGGTTTGTGCTAGCTCTTTGAAACTTGACACAATAAAGTAGCTCCAAGTTCTATCTCTATGGTTTGTTTCCTATTGATGTAGCCCTAAGCAGAGACTGGCGCAAATCACTTTCATGGAAAGGGGTTGCCAATCCTCCAAAAAACTATGAGTTTCCTGAAATCACAGCACACATTTTTTCACCCAGTCTTTATGACACTTTCTGGTAATGATCAGCACCCCAATCCCACTTGGCTCACCAAATTTCGTTCTTCTAGGTTAAACCGTTCGTTGGCAGTAACAGTTTTAATTTTTAGGTTTCACTCTGTTTTCTCCTATATGGATACATGTAGTTGGAACTCTAAATCAAACACGGTTTGTGCAAGCTCTTTGAAACTTGACGCAATAAAGTAGCTCCAAGTTCTATCTCTATGGTTTGTTTCCTATTGATGTAGCCCTAAGCAGAGACTGGCGCAAATCACTTTCATGGAAAGGGGTTGCCAAGCTTCCAAAAAACTACGAGTTTCCTGAAATCTCAGCACACATTTTTTCACCCAATCTTGATGACACTTTCAGGTAACGATCACTACCCCAATCCCACTTGGCTCACCAAATTTCATTCTTCTAGGTTAAAACATTCGTTGGCAGTAACAGTTTTAATTTTTAGGTTTCACTCTGTTTTCTCCTATATGGATACATGTAGTTGGAACTCTAAATCAAACACGGTTTGTGCTAGCTCTTTGAAACTTGACACAATAAAGTAGCTACAAATTCTATCTCTATGGTTTGTTTCCTATTGATGTTGCCCTAAGCAGAGACTGGCGCAAATCACTTTCATGGAAAGGGGTTGCCAATCCTCCAAAAAACTACGAGTTTCCTGAAATCTCAGCACACATTTTTTCACCCAATCTTTATGACACTTTCTGGTAATGATCAGTACCCCAGTCCCACTTGGCTCACCAAATTTCATTCTTCTAGGTTAAACCATTCGTTGCCAGTAACAGTTTTAATTTTAAGTTTCACTCTGTTTTCTCCTATATGGATACATGTAGTTGGAACTCTTAATCAAACACGGTTTGTGCTAGCTCTTTGAAACTTGACACAATAAAGTAGCTCCAAGTTCTATCTGTATGGTTTGTTTCCTATTGATGTAGCCCTAAGTAGAGACTGGCGCAAATCACTTTCATGGAAAGGGGTTGCCAATCTTCCAAAAAACTACGAGTTTCCAGAAATCTCAGCACATATTTTTTCACCCAATCTTGAAGACACTTTCAGGTAATGATCAGTACCCCATTCCCACTTGGCTGACCAAATTTCGTTCTTCTAGGTTAAACCGTTCGTTGGCAGGAACAGTTTTAATTTTTAGGTTTCACTCTGTTTTCTCCTATATGGATACATGTAGTTGGAACTCTAAATCAAACACGGTTTGTGCTAGCTCTTTGAAACTTGACACAATAAAGTAGCTCCAAGTTCTATCTCTATGGTTTGTTTCCTATTGATGTAGCCCTAAGCAGAGACTGGCGCAAATCACTTTCATGGAAAGGGGTTGCCAAGCTTCCAAAAAAATACGAGTTTCCTGAAATTTCAGCACACATTTTTTCACCCAATCTTGATGACACTTTCAGGTAATGATCAGTACCCCAATCCCACTTGGCTCACCAAATTTCGTTCTTCTAAGTTAAACCGTTCATTGGCAGTAACAGTTTTAATTTTTAGGTTTCACTCTGTTTTCTCCTATATGGATACATGTAGTTGGAACTCTAAATCAATCACGGTTTGGGCTAGCTCTTTGAAACTTGACACAATAAAGTAGCTCCAAGTTCTATCTCTATGGTTTGTTTCCTATTGATGTAACCCTAAGCAGAGACTGGCGCAAATCACTTTAATGGAAAGGGGTTGACAATGTTCCAAAAAACTAAGAGTTTCCTGAAATCTCAGCACACATTTTTTCACCCAATCTTGATGACACTTTCAGGTAATGATCAGTACCCCAATCCCACTTGGCTCACCAAATTTCGTTCTTCTAGGTTAAACCGTTCGTTGGCAGTAACAGTTTTAATTTTTAGGTTTCACTCTGTTTTCTCCTATATGGATACATGTAGTTGGAACTCTAAATCAAACACGGTTTGTGCTAGCTCTTTGAAACTTGACACAATAAAGTAGCTCCAAGTTCTATCTCTATGGTTTGTTTCCTATTGATGTAACCCTAAGCAGAGACTGGCGCAAATCACTTTCATGGAAAGGGTTTGCCAATCCTCCAAAAAACTACGAGTTTCCTGAAATCTCAGCACACATTTTTTCACCCAAACTTGATGACACTTTCAGGTAATGATCAGTACCCCAATCCCACTTGGCTCACCAAATTTCGTTCTTCTAGGTTAAACCGTTCGTTGGCAGTAACAGTTTTAATTTTTAGGTTTCACTCTGTTTTCTCCTATATGGATACATGTAGTTGGAACTCTAAATCAAATACGGTTTGTGCTAGCTCTTTGAAACTTGACACAATAAAGTAGCTCCAAGTTCTATCTCTATGGTTTGTTTCCTATTGATGTAGCCCTAAGCAGAGACTGGCGAAAATCACTTTCAATTAAAGGGGTTGCCAAGCTTCCAAAAAACTACGAGTTCCCTGAAATCTCAGCACACATTTTTTCACCCAATCTTGATGACACGTTCAGGTAATGATCAGTACCCCAATCCCACTTGGCTCACCAAATTTCGTTCTTCTAAGTTAAACCGTTCGTTGGCAGTAACAGTTTTAATTTTTAGGTTTCACTCTGTTTTCTCCTATATGGATACATGTAGTTGGAACTCTAAATCAAACACGGTTTGTGCTAGCTCTTTGAAACTTGACACAATAAAGTAGCTCCAAGTTCTATCTCTATGGTTTGTTTAATATTGATGTAACCCTAAGCAGAGACTGGCGCAAATCACTTTAACCGAAAGGGGTTGACAATCTTCCAAAAAACTAAGAGTTTCCTGAAATCTCAGCACACATTTTTTCACCCAATCTTGATGACACTTTCAGGTAATGATCAGTACCCCAATCCCACTTGGCTCACCAAATTTCGTTCTTCTAGGTTAAACCGTTCGTTGGCAGTAACAGTTTTAATTTTTAGGTTTCACTCTGTTTTCTCCTATATGGATACATGTAGTTGGAACTCTAAATAAAACACGGTTTGTGCTAGCTCTTTGAAACTTGACACAATAAAGTAGCTCCAAGTTCTATCTCTATGGTTTGTTTCCTATTGATGTAGCCCTAAACAGAGACTGGTGCAAATCACTTACATTTAAAGGGGTTGCCAAGCTTCCAAAAAACTACGAGTTTCCTGAAATCTCAGCACACATTTTTTCACCCAATCTTGATGACACTTTCAGGTAATGTTCAGTACCCCAATCCCACTTGGCTCAGCAAATTTCGTTCTTCTAGGTTAAACCGTTCGTCGGCAGTAACAGTTTTAATTTTTAGGTTTCACTCTGTTTTCTCCTATATGGATATATGTAGTTGGAAGTCTAAATCAAAAACGGTTTGTTCTAGCTCTTTGAAACTTGACACAATAAAGTAGCTCCAAGTTCTATCTCTATGGTTTGTTTCCTATTGATGTAGCCCTAAGGAGACTGGCGCAAATCACTTTCATTTAAAGGGGTTGCCAACCTTCCAAAAAACTACGAGTTTCCTGAAATCTCAGCACACTTTTTTTACCCCAATCTTGATGACACTTTCAGGTAATGATCAGTACCCCAATCCCACTTGGCTCACCAAATTTCGTTCTTCTAGGTTAAACCGTTCGTTGGCAGTAACAGTTTTAATTTTTAGGTTTCACTCTGTTTTCTCCTATATGGATATATGTTGTTGGAACTCTAAATCAAACACGGTTTGTGCTAGCTCTTTGAAACTTGACACAATAAAGTACCTCCAAGTTCTATCTCTATGGTTTGTTTCCTAGTGATGTAGCCCTAAGCAGAGACTGGCGCAAATCACTTTCATGAAAAGGGGTTGCCAAGGTTCCAAAAAACTACGAGTTTCCTGAAATCTCAGCACACATTTTTTCACCCAATCTTGATGACACTTTCAGGTAATGATCACTACCCCAATCCCACTTGGCTCACCAAATTTCGTTCTTCTAGGTTAAACCGTTCGTTGGAAGTAACAGTTTTAATTTTTAGGTTTCACTCTGTTTTCTCCTATATGGATACATGTAGTTGGAACTCTAAATCAAACACGGTTTGTGCTAGCTCTTTGAAACTTGACACAATAAAGTAGCTCCAAGTTCTATCTCTATGGTTTGTTTCCTATTGATGTAGCCCTAAGCAGAGACTGGCGCAAATCACTTTCATGGAAAGGGGTTGCCAATCCTCCAAAAAACTACGAGTTTCCTGAAATCTCAGCACACTTTTTTTCACCCAAACTTGATGACACTTTCAGGTAATGATCACTACCCCAATCCCACTTGGCTCACCAAATTTCGTTCTTCTAGGTTAAACCGTTCGTTGGCAGTAACAGTTTTAATTTTTAGGTTTCACTCTGTTTTCTCCTATATGGATACATGCAGTTGGAAGTCTAAATCAAACACGGTTTGTGCTAGCTCTTTGAAACTTGACACAATAAAGTAGCTCCAAGTTCTATCTCTATGGTTTGTTTCCTATTGATGTAGCCCTAAGCAGAGACTGGCGCAAAACACTTTCATGGAAAGGGGTTGCCAATCTTCCAAAAAACTACGAGTTTCCTGAAATCTCAGCACACATTTTTTCACCCAATCTTGATGACACTTTCAGGTAATGATCAGTACCCCAATCCCACTTGGCTCACCAAATTTCGTTCTTCTAGGTTAAACCGTTCGTTGGCAGTAACAGTTTTAATTTTTAGGTTTCACTCTGTTTTCTCCTATATGGATACATGCTTTTGGAACTCTAAATCAAACACAGTTTGTGCTAGCTCTTTGAAACTTGACACAATAAAGTAGCTCCAAGTTCTATCTCTATGGTTTGTTTCCTATTGATGTAGCCCTAAGCAGAGACTGGCGCGAATCACTTTCATGGAAAGGTGTTGCCAAGCTTCCAAAAAACTACGAGTTTCCTGAAATCTCAGCACACATTTTTTCACCCTATCTTGATGACACTTTCAGGTAATGATCAGTACAACAAATCCCACTTGGGTCACCAAGTTTCATTCTTCTAGGTTAAACCGTTCGTTGGCAGTTAAAGTTTTAATTATTAGGTTTCACTCTGTTTTCTCAGATATGGATACATGTAGTTGGAACTCTAAATAAAACACGGTTAGTGCTAGCTCTTTGAAACTTGACACAATAAAGTAGCTCCAAGTTCTATCTCTATGGTTTGTTTCCTATTGATGTAGCCCTAAACAGAGACTGGTGCAAATCACTTTCATTTAAAGGGGTTGCCAAGCTTCCAAAAAACTACGAGTTTCCAGAAATCTCAGCACACATTTTTTCACCCAATCTTGATGACACTTTCAGGTAATGATCAGTACCCCAATCCCACTTGGCTCAGCAAATTTCGTTCCTCTAGGTTTAACCGTTCGTTGGCAGTAACAGTTTTAATTTTTAGGTTTCACTCTGTTTTCTCCTATATGGATACATGTATTTGGAAGTCTAAATCAAAAATGGTTTGTGCTAGCTCTTTGAAACTTGACACAATAAAGTAGCTCCAAGTTCTATCTCTATGGTTTGTTTCCTATTGATGTAGCCCTAAGTAGAGAGTGGCGCAAATCACTTTCATTTAAAGGGGTTGCCAAGCTTCCAAAAAACTACGAGTTTCCTGAAATCTCAGCACACATTTTTCCCCCAATCTTGATGACACTTTCAGATAATGATCAGTACCCCAATCCCACTTGGCTCACCAAATTTCGTTCTTCTTGGTTAAACCTTTCGTTGGCAGTAACAGTTTTAATTTTTAGGTTTCACTCTGTTTTCTCCTATATGGATACATGTTGTTGGAACTCTAAATCAAACACGGTTTGTGCTAGCTCTTTGAAACTTGACACAATAAAGTAGCGCCAAGTTCTATCTCTATGGTTTGTTTCCTATTGATGTAGCCCTAAGCAGAGACTGGCGCAAATCACTTTCATGGAAAGGGGTTGCCAAGCTTCCAAAAAACTACGAGTTTCCTGAAATCTCAGCACACATTTTTTCACCCAATCTTGATGACAATTTCAGGTAATGATCAGTACAACAAATCCCACTTGGGTCACAAAGTTTCGTTCTTCTAGGTTAAACCGTTCGTTGGCAGTAACAGTTTTAATTTTTAGGTTTCACTCTGTTTTCTCCTATATGTATACATGTAGTTGGAACTCTAAATCAAACACGGTTTGTGCTAGCTCTTTGAAACTTGACACAATAAAGTAGCTCCAAGTTCTATCTCTATGTTTTGTTTCCTATTGATGTAGCCCTAAGCAGAGACTGGCGCAAATCAATTTCATGGAAAGGGGTTGCCAAGGTTCCAAAAAACTACGAGTTTCCTGAAATCTCAGCACACATTTTTTCACCAAACCTTGATGACACTTTCAGGTAATGATCACTACCCCAATCCCACTTGGCTCACCAAATTTCGTTCTTCTAGGTTAAACCGTTTGTTGGCAGTAACAGTTTTAATTTTTAGGTTTCACTCTGTTTTCTCCTATATGGATACATGTCGTTGGAACTCTAAATCAAACACGGTTTGTGCTAGCTCTTTGAAACTTGACACAATAAAGTAGCTCCAAGTTCTATCTCTATGGTTTGTTTCCTATTGATGTAGTCCTAAGCAGAGACTGGCTCAAATCACTTTCATGGAAAGGGGTTGCCAATCTTCCAAAAAACTACGAGTTTCCTGAAATCTCAGCACACATTTTTTCACCCAATCTTGATGACACTTTCAGGTAATGATCAGTACCCCAATCCCACTTGGCTCACCAAATTTCGTTCTTCTAGGTTAAACCGTTCGTTGACAGTAACGGTTATAATTTTTAGGTTTCACTCTGTTTTCTCCTATATGGATACATGTAGTTGGAACTCTAAATCAAACACGGTTTGTGCTAGCTCTTTGAAACTTGACACAATAAAGTAGCTCCAAGTTCTATCTCTATGGTTTGTTTCCTATTGATGTAGCCCTAAGCAAAGACTGGCGCAAATCACTTTCATGGAAAGGGGTTGCCAATCCTCCAAAAACTATGAGTTTCCTGAAATCTCAGCACACATTTTTTCAACCAAACTTGATGACACTTTCAGGTAATGATCAGTACCCCAATCCCACTTGGCTCACCAAATTTCGTTCTTCTAGTTTAAACCGTTCGTTGGCAGTAACAGTTTTAATTTTTAGGTTTCACTCTGTTTTCTCCTATATGGATACATGTAGTTGGAAGTCTAAATCAAACACGGTTTGTGCTAGCTCTTTGAAACTTGACACAATAAAGTAGCTCCAAGTTCTATCTCTATGGTTTGTTTCCTATTGATGTAGCCCTAAGTAGAGACTGGCACAAATCACTTTCATTTAAAGGGGTTGCCAAGCTTCCAAAAAACTACGAGTTTCCTGAAATCTCAGCACACATTTTTCCCCCAATCTTGATGACACTTTCAGGTAATGATCAGTACCCCAATCCCACTTGGGTCACCAAGTTTCGTTCTTCTAGGTTAAACCGTTCGTTGGCAGTAACAGTTTTAATTTTTAGGTTTCACTCTGTTTTCTCCTATAGGGATACATGTTGTTGGAACTCTAAATCAAACACGGTTTGTGCTAGCTCTTTGAAACTTGACACAACAAAGTAGCTCCAAGTTCTATCTCTGTGGTTTGTTTCCTATTGATGTAGCCGTAAGCAGAGACTGGCGCAAATCACTTTCATGGAAAGGGGTTGCCAAGCTTCCAAAAAACTCCGAGTTTCCTGAAATCTCAGCACACATTTTTTCACCCAATCTTGATGACACTTTCAGGTAATGATCAGTACCCCAATCCCACTTGGCTCACCAAATTTCGTTCTTCTAGGTTAAACCGTTCGTTAGCAGTAACAGTTTTAATTTTTAGGTTTCACTCTGTTTTCACCTAAATGGATACATGTAGTTGGAACTCTAAATAAAACACGGTTTGTGCTAGCTCTTTGAATCTTGACACAATAAAGTAGCTCCAAGTTCTATCTCTATGGTTTGTTTCCTATTGATGTAGCCCTAAACAGAGACTGGTGCAAATCACTTACATTTAAAGGGGTTGCCAAGCTTCCAAAAAACTACGAGTTTCCTGAAATCTCAGCACACATTTTTTCACCCAATCTTGATGACACTTTCAGGTAATGATCAGTACCCCAATCCCACTTGGCTCAGCAAATTTCGTTCTTCTAGGTTAAACCGTCCGTCGGCAGTAACAGTTTTAATTTTTAGGTTTCACTCTGTTTTCTCCTATATGGATACATGTAGTTGGAACTCTAAATCAAACACGGTTTGTGCTAGCTCTTTGAAACTTGACACAATAAAGTAGCTCCAAGTTCTATCTCTATGGTTTGTTTCCTATTGATGTAGCCCTAAGCAGAGACTGGCGCAAATCAATTTCATGGAAAGGGGTTGCCAAGGTTCCAAAAAACTACGAGTTTCCTGAAATCTCAGCACACATTTTTTCACCAAACCTTGATGACACTTTCAGGTAATGATCACTACCCCAATCCCACTTGGCTCACCAAATTTCGTTCTTCTAGGTTAAACCGTTTGTTGGCAGTAACAGTTTTAATTTTTAGGTTTCACTCTGTTTTCTCCTATATGGATACATGTCGTTGGAACTCTAAATCAAACACGGTTTGTGCTAGCTCTTTGAAACTTGACACAATAAAGTAGCTCCAAGTTCTATCTCTATGGTTTGTTTCCTATTGATGTAGTCCTAAGCAGAGACTGGCGCAAATCACTTTCATGGAAAGGGGTTGCCAATCCTCCAAAAAACTACGAGTTTCCTGAAATCTCAGCACACATTTTTTCACCCAATCTTGATGACACTTTCAGGTAATGATCAGTACCCCAATCCCACTTGGCTCACCAAATTTCGTTCTTCTAGGTTAAACCGTTCGTTGACAGTAACGGTTTTAATTTTTAGGTTTCACTCTGTTTTCTCCTATATGGATACATGTAGTTGGAACTCTAAATCAAACACGGTTTGTGCTAGCTCTTTGAAACTTGACACAATAAAGTAGCTCCAAGTTCTATCTCTATGGTTTGTTTCCTATTGATGTAGCCCTAAGCAAAGACTGGCGCAAATCACTTTCATGGAAAGGGGTTGCCAAGCTTCCAAAAAACTCCGAGTTTCCTGAAATCTCAGTACACATTTTTTCACCCAATCTTAATGACACTTTCAGGTAATGATCAGTACCCCAATCCCACTTGGCTCACCAAATTTCGTTCTTCTAGTTTAAACCGTTCGTTGGCAGTAACAGTTTTAATTTTTAGGTTTCACTCTGTTTTCTCCTATATGGATACATGTAGTTGGAAGTCTAAATCAAACACGGTTTGTGCTAGCTCTTTGAAACTTGACACAATAAAGTAGCTCCAAGTTCTATCTCTATGGTTTGTTTCCTATTGATGTAACCCTAAGTAGAGACTGGCACAAATCACTTTCATTTAAAGGGGTTGCCAAGCTTCCAAAAAACTACGAGTTTCCTGAAATCTCAGCACACATTTTTCCCCCAATCTTGATGACACTTTCAGGTAATGATCAGTACCCCAATCCCACTTGGCTCACCAAATTTCGTTCTTCTAGGTTAAACCGTTCGTTGGCAGTAACAGTTTTAATTTTTAGGTTTCACTCTGTTTTCTCCTATAGGGATACATGTTGTTGGAACTCTAAATCAAACACGGTTTGTGCTAGCTCTTTGAAACTTGACACAACAAAGTAGCTCCAAGTTCTATCTCTGTGGTTTGTTTCCTATTGATGTAGCCGTAAGCAGAGACTGGCGCAAATCACTTTCATGGAAAGGGGTTGCCAAGCTTCCAAAAAACTCTGAGTTTCCTGAAATCTCAGCACACATTTTTTCACCCAATCTTGATGACACTTTCAGGTAATGATCAGTACCCCAATCCCACTTGGCTCACCAAATTTCGTTCTTCTAGGTTAAACCGTTCGTTAGCAGTAACAGTTTTAATTTTTAGGTTTCACTCTGTTTTCACCTAAATGGATACATGTAGTTGGAACTCTAAATAAAACACGGTTTGTGCTAGCTCTTTGAAACTTGACACAATAAAGTAGCTCCAAGTTCTATCTCTATGGTTTGTTTCCTATTGATGTAGCCCTAAACAGAGACTGGTGCAAATCACTTACATTTAAAGGGGTTGCCAAGCTTCCAAAAAACTACGAGTTTCCTGAAATCTCAGCACATATTTTTTCACCCAATCTTGATGACACTTTCAGGTAATGTTCAGTACCCCAATCCCACTTGGCTCAGCAAATTTCGTTCTTCTAGGTTACACCGTTCGTCGGCAGTAACAGTTTTAATTTTTAGGTTTCACTCTGTTTTCTCCTATATGGATATATGTAGTTGGAAGTCTAAATCAAAAACGGTTTGTTCTAGCTCTTTGAAACTTGACACAATAAAGTAGCTCCAAGTTCTATCTCTATGGTTTGTTTCCTATTGATGTAGCCCTAAGGAGACTGGCGCAAATCACTTTCATTAAAAGGGGTTGCCAACCTTCCAAAAAACTACGAGTTTCTTGAAATCTCAGCACACATTTTTTACCCCAATCTTGATGACACTTTCAGGTAATGATCAGTACCCCAATCCCACTTGGCTCTCCAAATTTCGTTCTTCTAGGTTAAACCGTTCGTTGGCAGTAACAGGTTTAATTTTTAGGTTTCACTCTGTTTTCTCCTATATGGATACATGTTGTTGGAACTCTAAATCAAACACGGTTTGTGCTAGCTCTTTGAAACTTGACACAATA
Source organism: Spermophilus citellus (assembly GCF_964194105.1). NCBI lineage: Eukaryota > Metazoa > Chordata > Mammalia > Rodentia > Sciuridae > Spermophilus > Spermophilus citellus. The sequence continues at coordinate 2,751,951 of NW_027672724.1, read as the reverse complement.
AAGTACCTCCAAGTTCTATCTCTGTGGTTTGTTTCCTAGTGATGTAGTCCTAAGCAGAGACTGGCGCAAATCACTTTCATGAAAAGGGGTTGCCAAGGTTCCAAAAAACTACGAGTTTCCTGAAATCTCAGCACACATTTTTTCACCCAATCTTGATGACACTTTCAGGTAATGATCACTACCCCAATCCCACTTGGCTCACCAAATTTCGTTCTTCTATGTTAAACCGTTCGTTGGCAGTAACAGTTTTAATTTTTAGGTTTCACTCTGTTTTCTCCTATATGGATACATGTAGTTGGAACTCTAAATCAAACACGGTTTGTGCTAGCTCTTTGAAACTTGACACAATAAAGTAGCTCCAAGTTCTATCTCTATGGTTTGTTTCCTATTGATGTAGCCCTAAGCAGAGACTGGCGCAAATCACTTTCATGGAAAGGGGTTGCCAATCCTCCAAAAAACTACGAGTTTCCTGAAATCTCAGCACACTTTTTTTCACCCAAACTTGATGACACTTTCAGGTAATGATCACTACCCCAATCCCACTTGGCTCACCAAATTTCGTTCTTCTATGTTAAACCGTTCGTTGGCAGTAACAGTTTTAATTTTTAGGTTTCACTCTGTTTTCTCCTATATGGATACATGCAGTTGGAAGTCTAAATGAAACACGGTTTGTGCTAGCTCTTTGAAACTTGACACAATAAAGTGGCTCCAAGTTCTATCTCTATGGTTTGTTTCCTATTGATGTAGCCCTAAGCAGAGACTGGCGCAAAACACTTTCATGGAAAGGGGTTGCCAATCTTCCAAAAAACTACGAGTTTCCTGAAATCTCAGCACACATTTTTTCCCCCAATCTTGATGACACTTTCAGGTAATGATCAGTACCCCAATCCCACTTGGCTCACCAAATTTCGTTCTTCTAGGTTAAACCGTTCGTTGGCAGTAACAGTTTTAATTTTTAGGTTTCACTCTGTTTTCTTCTATATGGATACATGCTGTTGGAACTCTAAATCAAACACAGTTTGTGCTAGCTCTTTGAAACTTGACACAATAAAGTAGCTCCAAGTTCTATCTCTATGGTTTGTTTCCTATTGATGTAGCCCTAAGCAGAGACTGGCGCAAATCACTTTCATGGAAATGTGTTGCCAAGCTTCCAAAAAACTACGAGTTTCCTGAAATCTCAGCACACATTTTTTCACCCAATCTTGATGACACTTTCAGGTAATAATCAGTACAACAAATCCCACTTGGGTCACCAAGTTTCATTCTTCTAGGTTAAACCGTTCGTTGGCAGTAACAGTTTTAATTATTAGGTTTCACTCTGTTTTCTCAGATATGGATACATGTAGTTGGAACTCTAAATAAAACACGGTTTGTGCTAGCTCTTTGAAACTTGACACAATAAAGTAGCTCCAAGTTCTATCTCTATGGTTTGTTTCCTATTGATGTAGCCCTAAGTAGAGACTGGTGCAAATCACTTTCATTTAAAGGGGTTGCCAAGCTTCCAAAAAATACGAGTTTCCAGAAATCTCAGCACACATTTTTTCACCCAATCTTGATGACACTTTCAGGTAATGATCAGTACCCCAATCCCACTTGGCTCAGCAAATTTCGTTCCTCTAGGTTAAACCGTTCGTCGGCTGTAACAGTTTTAATTTTTAGGTTTCACTCTGTTTTCTCCTATATGGATACATGCATTTGGAAGTCTAAATCAAAAATGGTTTGTGCTAGCTCTTTGAAACTTGACACAATAAAGTAGCTCCAAGTTCTATCTCTATGGTTTGTTTCCTATTGATGTAGCCCTAAGTAGAGACTGGCGCAAATCACTTTCATGGAAAGGGGTTGCCAAGCTTCCAAAAAACTACGAGTTTCCTGAAATCTCAGCACACATTTTTCCCCCAATCTTGGTGACACTTTCAGGTAATGATCAGTACCCCAATCCCACTTGGCTCACCAAATTTCGTTCTTCTAGGTTAAACCGTTCGTTGGCAGTAACAGTTTTAATTTTTAGGTTTCACTCTGTTTTCTCCTATATGGATACATGTTGTTGGAACTCTAAATCAAACACGGTTTGTGCTAGCTCTTTGAAACTTGACACAATAAAGTAGCGCCAAGTTCTATCTCTATGGTTTGTTTCCTATTGATGTAGCCCTAAGCAGAGACTGGCGCAAATCACTTTCATGGAAAGGGGTTGCCAAGCTTCCAAAAAACTACGAGGTTCCTGAAATCTCAGCACACATTTTTTCACCCAATCTTGATGACACTTTCAGGTAATGATCTGTACAACAAATCCCACTTGGGTCACAAAGTTTCGTTCTTCTAGGTTAAACCGTTCGTTGGCAGTAACAGTTTTAATTTTTAGGTTTCACTCTGTTTTCTCCTATATGGATACATGTAGTTGGAACTCTAAATCAAACACGGTTTGTGCTAGCTCTTTGAAACTTGACACAATAAAGTAGCTCCAAGTTCTATCTCTATGGTTTGTTTCCTATTGATGTAGCCCTAAGCAGAGACTGGCGCAAATCAATTTCATGGAAAGGGGTTGCCAAGGTTCCAAAAAACTACGAGTTTCCTGAAATCTCAGCACACATTTTTTCACCAAACCTTGATGACACTTTCAGGTAATGATCACTACCCCAATCCCACTTGGCTCACCAAATTTCGTTCTTCTAGGTTAAACCGTTTGTTGGCAGTAACAGTTTTAATTTTTAGGTTTCACTCTGTTTTCTCCTATATGGATACATGTCGTTGGAACTCTAAATCAAACATGGTTTGTGCTAGCTCTTTGAAACTTGACACAATAAAGTAGCTCCAAGTTCTATCTCTATGGTTTGTTTCCTATTGATGTAGCCCTAAGCAGAGACTGGCGCAAATCACTTTCATGGAAAGGGGTTGCCAATCTTCCAAAAAACTACGAGTTTCCTGAAATCTCAGCACACATTTTTTCACCCAATCTTGATGACACTTTCAGGTAATGATCAGTACCCCAATCCCACTTGGCTCACCAAATTTCGTTCTTCTAGGTTAAACCGTTCGTTGACAGTAACGGTTTTAATTTTTAGGTTTCACTCTGTTTTCTCCTATATGGATACATGTAGTTGGAACTCTAAATCAAACACGGTTTGTGCTAGCTCTTTGAAACTTGACACAATAAAGTAGCTCCAAGTTCTATCTCTATGGTTTGTTTCCTATTGATGTAGCCCTAAGCAGAGACTGGCGCAAATCACTTTCATGGAAAGGGGTTGCCAAGCTTCCAAAAAACTCCGAGTTTCCTGAAATCTCAGCACACATTTTTTCACCCAATCTTGATGACACTTTCAGGTAATGATCAGTACCCCAATCCCACTTGGCTCACCAAATTTCGTTCTTCTAGGTTAAACCGTTCGTTAGCAGTAACAGTTTTAATTTTTAGGTTTCACTGTGTTTTCACCTAAATGGATACATGTAGTTGGAACTCTAAATAAAACACGGTTTGTGCTAGCTCTTTGAAACTTGACACAATAAAGTAGCTCCAAGTTCTATCTCTATGGTTTGTTTTCTATTGATGTAGCCCTAAACAGAGACTGGTGCAAATCACTTACATTTAAAGGGGTTGCCAAGCTTCCAAAAAACTACGAGTTTCCTGAAATCTCAGCACACATTTTTTCACCCAATCTTGATGACACTTTCAGGTAATGTTCAGTACCCCAATCCCACTTGGCTCAGCAAATTTCGTTCTTCTAGGTTAAACCGTTCGTCGGCAGTAACAGTTTTAATTTTTAGGTTTCACTCTGTTTTCTCCTATATGGATATATGTAGTTGGAAGTCTAAATCAAAAACGGTTTGTTCTAGCTCTTTGAAACTTGACACAATAAAGTAGCTCCAAGTTCTATCTCTATGGTTTGTTTCCTATTGATGTAGCCCTAAGGAGACTGGCGCAAATCACTTTCATTTAAAGGGGTTGCCAACCTTCCAAAAAACTACGAGTTTCCTGAAATCTCAGCACATATTTTTTACCCCAATCTTGATGACACTTTCAGGTAATGATCAGTACGCCAATCCCACTTGGCTCACCAAATTTCGTTCTTCTAGGTTAAACCGTTCGTTGGCAGTAACAGGTTTAATTTTTAGGTTTCACTCTATTTTCTCCTATATGGATACATGTTGTTGGAACTCTAAATCAAACACGGTTTGTGCTAGCTCTTTGAAACTTGACACAATAAAGTACCTCCAAGTTCTATCTCTATGGTTTGTTTCCTAGTGATGTAGTCCTAAGCAGAGACTGGCGCAAATCACTTTCATTAAAAGGGGTTGCCAAGGTTCCAAAAAACTACGAGTTTCCTGAAATCTCAGCACACATTTTTTCACCCAATCTTGATGACACTTTCAGGTAATGATCACTACCCCAATCCCACTTGGCTCACCAAATTTCGTTCTTCTAGGTTAAACCGTTCGTTGGCAGTAACAGTTTAAATTTTTAGGTTTCACTCTGTTTTCTCCTATATGGATACATGTAGTTGGAACTCAAATCAAACACGGTTTGTGCTAGCTCTTTGAAACTTGACACAATAAAGTAGCTCCAAGTTCTATCTCTATGGTTTGTTTCCTATTGATGTAGCCCTAAGCAGAGACTGGCGCAAATCACTTTCATGGAAAGGTGTTGCCAAGCTTCCAAAAAACTACGAGTTTCCTGAAATCTCAGCACACATTTTTTTCACCCAATCTTGATGACACTTTCAGGTAACGATCAGTACAACAAATCCCACTTGGGTCACCAAGTTTCATTCTTCTAGGTTAAACCGTTTGTTGGCAGTAACAGTTTTAATTATTAGGTTTCACTCTGTTTTCTCAGATATGGATACATCTAGTTGGAACTCTAAATAAAACACGGTTTGTGCTAGCTCTTTGAAACTTGACACAATAAAGTAGCTCCAAGTTCTATCTCTATGGTTTGTTTCCTATTGATGTAGCCCTAAGCAGAGACTGGTGCAAATCACTTTCATTTAAAGGGGTTGCCAAGCTTCCAAAAAACTACGAGTTTCCAGAAATCTCAGCACACATTTTTTCACCCAATCTTGATGACACTTTCAGGTAATGATCAGTACCCCAATCCCACTTGGCTCAGCAAATTTCGTTCCTCTAGGTTAAACCGTTCGTCGACTGTAACAGTTTTAATTTTTAGGTTTCACTCTGTTTTCTCCTATATGGATACATGTATTTGGAAGTCTAAATCAAAAATGGTTTGTGCTAGCTCTTTGAAACTTGACACAATAAAGTAGCTCCAAGTTCTATCTCTATGGTTTGTTTCGTATTGATGTAGCCCTAAGTAGAGAGTGGCGCAAATCACTTTCATTTAAAGGGGTTGCCAAGCTTCCAAAAAACTACGAGTTTCCTGAAATCTCAGCACACATTTTTCCCCCAAACTTGATGACACTTTCAGGTAATGATCAGTACCCCAATCCCACTTGGCTCACCAAATTTCGTTCTTCTAGGTTAAACCGTTCGTTGGCAGTAACAGTTTTAATTTTTAGGTTTCACTCTGTTTTCTCCTATATGGATACATGTTGTTGGAACTCTAAATCAAACACGGTTTGTGCTAGCTCTTTGAAACTTGACACAATAAAGTAGCGCCAAGTTCTATCTCTATGGTTTGTTTCCTATTGATGTAGCCCTAAGCAGAGACTGGCACAAATCACTTTCATGGAAAGGGGTTGCCAAGCTTCCAAAAAACTACGAGGTTCCTGAAATCTCAGCACACATTTTTTCACCCAATCTTGATGACACTTTCAGGTAATGATCAGTACAACAAATCCCACTTGGGTCACAAAGTTTCGTTCTTCTAGGTTAAACCGTTCGTTGGCAGTAACAGTTTTAATTTTTAGGTTTCACTCTGTTTTCTCCTCTATGGATACATGTAGTTGGAACTCTAAATCAAACACGGTTTGTGCTAGCTCTTTGAAACTTGACACAATAAAGTAGCTCCAAGTTCTATCTCTATGGTTTGTTTCCTATTGATGTAGCCCTAAGCAGAGACTGGCGCAAATCAATTTCATGGAAAGGGGTTGCCAAGGTTCCAAAAAACTACGAGTTTCCTGAAATCTCAGCACACATTTTTTCAACAAACCTTGATGACACTTTCAGGTAATGATCACTACCCCAATCCCACTTGGCTCACCAAATTTCGTTCTTCTAGGTTAAACCGTTTGTTGGCAGTAACAGTTTTAATTTTTAGGTTTCACTCTGTTTTCTCCTATATGGATACATGTCGTTGGAACTCTAAATCAAACACGGTTTGTGCTAGCTCTTTGAAACTTGACACAATAAAGTAGCTCCAAGTTCTATCTCTATGGTTTGTTTCCTATTGATGTAGCCCTAAGCAGAGACTGGCGCAAATCACTTTCATGGAAAGGGGTTGCCAATCTTCCAAAAAACTACGAGTTTCCTGAAATCTCAGCACACATTTTTTCACCCAATCTTGATGACACTTTCAGGTAATGATCAGTACCCCAATCCCACTTGGCTCACCAAATTTCGTTCTTCTAGGTTAAACCGTTCGTTAGCAGTAACAGTTTTAATTTTTAGGTTTCACTGTGTTTTCACCTAAATGGATACATGTAGTTGGAACTCTAAATAAAACACGGTTTGTGCTAGCTCTTTGAAACTTGACACAATAAAGTAGCTCCAAGTTCTATCTCTATGGTTTGTTTCAAATTGATGTAGCCCTAAACAGAGACTGGTGCAAATCACTTACATTTAAAGGGGTTGCCAAGCTTCCAAAAAACTACGAGTTTCCTCAAATCTCAGCACACATTTTTTCACCCAATCTTGATGACACTTTCAGGTAATGTTCAGTACCCCAATCCCACTTGGCTCAGCAAATTTCGTTCTTCTAGGTTAAACCGTTTGTCGGCAGTAACAGTTTTAATTTTTAGGTTTCACTCTGTTTTCTCCTATATGGATATATGTAGTTGGAAGTCTAAATCAAAAACGGTTTGTTCTAGATCTTTGAAACTTGACACAATAAAGTAGCTCCAAGTTCTATCTCTATGGTTTGTTTCCTATTGATGTAGCCCTAAGGAGACTGGCGCAAATCACTTTCATTTAAAGGGGTTGCCAACCTTCCAAAAAACTACGAGTTTCCTGAAATCTCAGCACACATTTTTTACCCCAATCTTGATGACACTTTCAGGTAATGATCAGTACCCCAATCCCACTTGGCTCACCAAATTTCGTTCTTCTAGGTTAAACCGTTCGTTGGCAGTAACAGGTTTAATTTTTAGGTTTCACTCTATTTTCTCCTATATGGATACATGTTGTTGGAACTCTAAATCAAACACGGTTTGTGCTAGCTCTTTGAAACTTGACACAATAAAGTACCTCCAAGTTCTATCTCTATGGTTTGTTTCCTAGTGATGTAGTCCTAAGCAGAGACTGGCGCAAATCACTTTCATGAAAAGGGGTTGCCAAGGTTCCAAAAAACTACGAGTTTCCTGAAATCTCAGCACACATTTTTTCACCCAATCTTGATGACACTTTCAGGTAATGATCACTACCCCAATCCCACTTGGCTCACCAAATTTCGTTCTTCTAGGTTAAACCGTTCGTTGGCAGTAACAGTTTTAATTTTTAGGTTTCACTCTGTTTTCTCCTATATGGATACATGTAGTTGGAACTCTAAATCAAACACGGTTTGTGCTAGCTCTTTGAAACTTGACACAATAAAGTAGCTCCAAGTTCTATCTCTATGGTTTGTTTCCTATTGATGTAGCCCTAAGCAGAGACTGGCGCAAATCACTTTCATGGAAAGGTGTTGCCAAGCTTCCAAAAAACTACGAGTTTCCTGAAATCTCAGCACACATTTTTTCACCCAATCTTGATGACACTTTCAGGTAACGATCAGTACAACAAATCCCACTTGGGTCACCAAGTTTCATTCTTCTAGGTTAAACCGTTTGTTGGCAGTAACAGTTTTAATTATTAGGTTTCACTCTGTTTTCTCAGATATGGATACATCTAGTTGGAACTCTAAATAAAACACGGTTTGTGCTAGCTCTTTGAAACTTGACACAATAAAGTAGCTCCAAGTTCTATCTCTATGGTTTGTTTCGTATTGATGTAGCCCTAAGTAGAGAGTGGCGCAAATCACTTTCATTTAAAGGGGTTGCCAAGCTTCCAAAAAACTACGAGTTTCCTGAAATCTCAGCACACATTTTTCCCCCAATCTTGATGACACTTTCAGTTAATGATCAGTACCCCAATCCCACTTGGCTCACCAAATTTCGTTCTTCTAGGTTAAACCGTTCGTTGGCAGTAACAGTTTTAATTTTTAGGTTTCACTCTGTTTTCTCCTATATGGATACATGTTGTTGGAACTCTAAATCAAACACGGTTTGTGCTAGCTCTTTGAAACTTGACACAATAAAGTAGCGCCAAGTTCTATCTCTATGGTTTGTTTCCTATTGATGTAGCCCTAAGCAGAGACTGGCGCAAATCACTTTCATGGAAAGGGGTTGCCAAGCTTCCAAAAAACTACGAGGTTCCTGAAATCTCAGCACACATTTTTTCACCCAATCTTGATGACACTTTCAGGTAATGATCAGTACAACAAATCCCACTTGGGTCACAAAGTTTCGTTCTTCTAGGTTAAACCGTTCGTTGGCAGTAACAGTTTTAATTTTTAGGTTTCACTCTGTTTTCTCCTCTATGGATACATGTAGTTGGAACTCTAAATCAAACACGGTTTGTGCTAGCTCTTTGAAACTTGACACAATAAAGTAGCTCCAAGTTCTATCTCTATGGTTTGTTTCCTATTGATGTAGCCCTAAGCAGAGACTGGCGCAAATCACTTTCATGGAAAGGGGTTGCCAAGCTTCCAAAAAACTACGAGTTTCCTGAAATCTCAGCACACATTTTTTCACCCAATCTTGATGACACTTTCAGGTAATGATCACTACCCCATTCCCACTTGGCTCACCAAATTTCGTTCTTCTAGGTTAAACCGTTCGTTGGCAGTAACAGTTTTAATTTTTAGGTTTCACTCTGTTTTCTCCTATATGGATACATGTAGTTGGAACTCTAAATCAAACACGGTTTGTGCTAGCTCTTTGAAACTTGACACAATAAAGTAGCTCCAAGTTCTATCTCTATGGTTTGTTTCCTATTGATGTAGCCCTAAGCAGAGACTGGCGCAAATCACTTTCATGGAAAGGGGTTGCCAATCTTCCAAAAAACTACGAGTTTCCTGAAATCTCAGCACACATTTTTTCACCCAATCTTGATGACACTTTCAGGTAATGATCAGTACCCCAATCCCACTTGGCTCACCAAATTTCGTTCTTCTAGGTTAAACCGTTCGTTAGCAGTAACAGTTTTAATTTTTAGGTTTCACTGTGTTTTCACCTAAATGGATACATGTAGTTGGAACTCTAAATAAAACACGGTTTGTGCTAGCTCTTTGAAACTTGACACAATAAAGTAGCTCCAAGTTCTATCTCTATGGTTTGTTTCAAATTGATGTAGCCCTAAACAGAGACTGGTGCAAATCACTTACATTTAAAGGGGTTGCCAAGCTTCCAAAAAACTACGAGTTTCCTGAAATCTCAGCACACATTTTTTCACCCAATCTTGATGACACTTTCAGGTAATGTTCAGTACCCCAATCCCACTTGGCTCAGCAAATTTCGTTCTTCTAGGTTAAACCGTTTGTCGGCAGTAACAGTTTTAATTTTTAGGTTTCACTCTGTTTTCTCCTATATGGATATATGTAGTTGGAAGTCTAAATCAAAAACGGTTTGTTCTAGCTCTTTGAAACTTGACACAATAAAGTAGCTCCAAGTTCTATCTCTATGGTTTGTTTCCTATTGATGTAGCCCTAAGGAGACTGGCGCAAATCACTTTCATTTAAAGGGGTTGCCAACCTTCCAAAAAACTACGAGTTTCCTGAAATCTCAGCACACATTTTTTACCCCAATCTTGATGACACTTTCAGGTAATGATCAGTACCCCAATCCCACTTGGCTCACCAAATTTCGTTCTTCTAGGTTAAACCGTTCGTTGGCAGTAACAGGTTTAATTTTTAGGTTTCACTCTATTTTCTCCTATATGGATACATGTTGTTGGAACTCTAAATCAAACACGGTTTGTGCTAGCTCTTTGAAACTTGACACAATAAAGTACCTCCAAGTTCTATCTCTATGGTTTGTTTCCTAGTGATGTAGTCCTAAGCAGAGACTGGCGCAAATCACTTTCATGAAAAGGGGTTGCCAAGGTTCCAAAAAACTACGAGTTTCCTGAAATCTCAGCACACATTTTTTCACCCAATCTTGATGACACTTTCAGGTAATGATCACTACCCCAATCCCACTTGGCTCACCAAATTTCGTTCTTCTAGGTTAAACCGTTCGTTGGCAGTAACAGTTTTAATTTTTAGGTTTCACTCTGTTTTCTCCTATATGGATACATGTAGTTGGAACTCTAAATCAAACACGGTTTGTGCTAGCTCTTTGAAACTTGACACAATAAAGTAGCTCCAAGTTCTATCTCTATGGTTTGTTTCCTATTGATGTAGCCCTAAGCAGAGACTGGCGCAAATCACTTTCATGGAAAGGTGTTGCCAAGCTTCCAAAAAACTACGAGTTTCCTGAAATCTCAGCACACATTTTTTCACCCAATCTTGATGACACTTTCAGGTAACGATCAGTACAACAAATCCCACTTGGGTCACCAAGTTTCATTCTTCTAGGTTAAACCGTTTGTTGGCAGTAACAGTTTTAATTATTAGGTTTAACTCTGTTTTCTCAGATATGGATACATCTAGTTGGAACTCTAAATAAAACACGGTTTGTGCTAGCTCTTTGAAACTTGACACAATAAAGTAGCTCCAAGTTCTATCTCTATGGTTTGTTTCGTATTGATGTAGCCCTAAGTAGAGAGTGGCGCAAATCACTTTCATTTAAAGGGGTTGCCAAGCTTCCAAAAAACTACGAGTTTCCTGAAATCTCAGCACACATTTTTCCCCCAATCTTGATGACACTTTCAGTTAATGATCAGTACCCCAATCCCACTTGGCTCACCAAATTTCGTTCTTCTAGGTTAAACCGTTCGTTGGCAGTAACAGTTTTAATTTTTAGGTTTCACTCTGTTTTCTCCTATATGGATACATGTTGTTGGAACTCTAAATCAAACACGGTTTGTGCTAGCTCTTTGAAACTTGACACAATAAAGTAGCGCCAAGTTCTATCTCTATGGTTTGTTTCCTATTGATGTAGCCCTAAGCAGAGACTGGCGCAAATCACTTTCATCGAAAGGGGTTGCCAAGCTTCCAAAAAACTACGAGTTTCCTGAAATCTCAGCACACATTTTTTCACCCAATCTTGATGACACTTTCAGGTAACGATCACTACCCCAATCCCACTTGGCTCACCAAATTTCATTCTTCTAGGTTAAACCGTTCGTTGGCAGTAACAGTTTTAATTTTTAGGTTTCACTCTGTTTTCTCCTATATGGATACATGTAGTTGGAACTCTAAATCAAACACGGTTTGTGCTAGCTCTTTGAAACTTGACACAATAAAGTAGCTCCAAGTTCTATCTCTATGGTTTGTTTCCTATTGATGTAGCCCTAAGTAGAGACTGGCGCAAATCACTTTCATGGAAAGGGGTTGCCAATCTTCCAAAAAACTACGAGTTTCCTGAAATCTCAGCACACATTTTTTCACCCAATCTTGATGACACTTTCAGGTAATGATCAGTACCCCAATCCCACTTGGCTCACCAAATTTCGTTCTTCTAGGTTAAACCGTTCGTTGGCAGTAACAGTTTTAATTTTTAGGTTTCACTCTGTTTTCTCCTATATGGATACATGTAGTTGGAACTCTAAATCAAACACGGTTTGTGCTAGCTCTTTGAAACTTGACACAATAAAGTAGCTCCAAGTTCTATCTCTATGGTTTGTTTCCTATTGATGTAGCCCTAAGTAGAGACTGGCGCAAATCACTTTCATGGAAAGGGGTTGCCAATCTTCCAAAAAACTAAGAGTTTCCTGAAATCTCAGCACACATTTTTTCACCCAATCTTGATGACACTTTCAGGTAATGATCAGTACCCCAATCCCACTTGGCTCACCAAATTTCGTTCTTCTAGGTTAAACCGTTCGTTGGCAGTAACAATTTTAATTTTTAGGTTTCACTCTGTTTTCTCCTATATGGATACATGTAGTTGGAACTCTAAATCAAACACGGTTTGTGCGAGCTCTTTGAAACTTGACACAATAAAGTAGCTCCAAGTTCTATCTCTATGGTTTGTTTCCTATTGATGTAGCCCTAAGCAGAGACTGGCGCAAATCACTTTCATGGAAAGGGGTTGCCAAGCTTCCAAAAAACTACGAGTTTCCTGAAATCTCAGCACACATTTTTTCACCCAATCTTGATGACACTTTCAGGTAATGATCAGTACCCCAATCCCACTTGGCTCACCAAATTTCGTTCTTCTAGGTTAAACCGTTCGTTGGCAGTAACAGTTTTAATTTTTAGGTTTCACTCTGTTTTCTCCTATATGGATACATGTAGTTGGAACTCTAAATCAAACACGGTTTGTGCTAGCTCTTTGAAACTTGACACAATAAAGTAGCTCCAAGTTCTATCTCTATGGTTTGTTTCCTATTGATGTAACCCTAAGCAGATACTGGCGCAAATCACTTTAATTGAAAGGGGTTGACAATCTTCCAAAAAACTAAGAGTTTCCTGAAATCTCAGCACACATTTTTTCACCCAATCTTGATGACACTTTCAGGTAATGATCAGTACCCCAATCCCACTTGGCTCACCAAATTTCGTTCTTCTAGGTTAAACCGTTCGTTGGCAGTAACAGTTTTAATTTTTAGATTTCACTCTGTTTTCTCCTATATGGATACATGTAGTTGGAACTCTAAATCAAACACGGTTTGTGCTAGCTCTTTGAAACTTGACACAATAAAGTAGCTCCAAGTTCTATCTCTATGGTTTGTTTCCTATTGATGTAGCTCAAAGCAGAGACTAGCGCAAATCACTTTCATGGAAAGGGGTTGCCAAGCTTCCAAAAAACTACGAGTTTCCTGAAATCTCAGCACACATTTTTTCACCCAATCTTGATGACACTTTCTGGTAATGATCAGCACCCCAATCCCACTTGGCTCACCAAATTTCGTTCTTCTAAGTTAAACCGTTCGTTGGCAGTAACAGTTTTAATTTTTAGGTTTCACTCTGTTTTCTCCTATATGGATACATGTAGTTGGAACTCTAAATCAAACACGGTTTGTGCTAGCTCTTTGAAACTTGACACAATAAAGTAGCTCCAAGTTCTATCTCTATGGTTTGTTTCCTATTGATGTAACCCTAAGCAGAGACTGGCGCAAATCACTTTAATGGAAAGGGGTTGACAATCTTCCAAAAAACAAAGAGTTTCCTGAAATCTCAGCACACATTTTTTCACCCAATCTTGATGACACTTTCTGGTAATGATCAGCACCCCAATCCCACTTGGCTCACCAAATTTCGTTCTTCTAGGTTAAACCGTTCGTTGGCAGTAACAGTTTTAATTTTTAGGTTTCACTCTGTTTTCTCCTATATGGATACATGTAGTTGGAACTCTAAATCAAACACGGTTTGTGCTAGCTCTTTGAAACTTGACACAATAAAGTAGCTCCAAGTTCTATCTCTATGGTTTGTTTCCTATTGATGTAGCCCTAAGCAGAGACTGGCGCAAATCACTTTCATCGAAAGGGGTTGCCAAGCTTCCAAAAAACTACGAGTTTCCTGAAATCTCAGCACACATTTTTTCACCAAATCTTGATGACACTTTCAGGTAACGATCACTACCCCAATCCCACTTGGCTCTCCAAATTTCATTCTTCTAGGTTAAAACATTCGTTGGCAGTAACAGTTTTAATTTTTAGGTTTCATTCTATTTTCTCCTATATGGATACATGTAGTTGGAACTCTAAATCAAACACGGTTTGTGCTAGCTCTTTGAAACTTGACACAATAAAGTAGCTCCAAGTTCTATCTCTATGGTTTGTTTCCTATTGATGTAGCCCTAAGCAGAGACTGGCGCAAATCACTTTCATCGAAAGGGGTTGCCAAGCTTCCAAAAAACTACGAGTTTCCTGAAATCTCAGCACACATTTTTTCACCCAATCTTGATGACACTTTCAGGTAACGATCACTACCCCAATCCCACTTGGCTCACCAAATTTCATTCTTCTAGGTTAAACCGTTCGTTGGCAGTAACAGTTTTAATTTTTAGGTTTCACTCTGTTTTCTCCTATATGGATACATGTAGTTGGAACTCTAAATCAAACACGGTTTGTGCTAGCTCTTTGAAACTTGACACAATAAAGTAGCTCCAAGTTCTATCTCTATGGTTTGTTTCCTATTGATGTAGCCCTAAGTAGAGACTGGCGCAAATCACTTTCATGGAAAGGGGTTGCCAATCTTCCAAAAAACTACGAGTTTCCTGAAATCTCAGCACACATTTTTTCACCCAATCTTGATGACACTTTCAGGTAATGATCAGTACCCCAATCCCACTTGGCTCACCAAATTTCGTTCTTCTAGGTTAAACCGTTCGTTGGCAGTAACAGTTTTAATTTTTAGGTTTCACTCTGTTTTCTCCTATATGGATACATGTAGTTGGAACTCTAAATCAAACACGGTTTGTGCTAGCTCTTTGAAACTTGACACAATAAAGTAGCTCCAAGTTCTATCTCTATGGTTTGTTATCTATTGATGTAGCCCTAAGCAGAGACTGGCGCAAATCACTTTCATCGAAAGGGGTTGCCAAGCTTCCAAAAAACTACGAGTTTCCTGAAATCTCAGCACACATTTTTTCACCCAATCTTGATGACACTTTCAGGTAATGATCAGTACCCCAATCCCACTTGGCTCACCAAATTTCGTTCTTCTAGGTTAAACCGTTCGTTGGCAGTAACAGTTTTAATTTTTAGGTTTCACTCTGTTTTCTCCTATATGGATACATGTAGTTGGAACTCTAAATCAAACACGGTTTGTGCTAGCTCTTTGAAACTTGACACAATAAAGTAGCTCCAAGTTCTATCTCTATGGTTTGTTTCCTATTGATGTAACCCTAAGCAGAGACTGGCGCAAATCACTTTAATGGAAAGGGGTTGACAATCTTCCAAAAAACAAAGAGTTTCCTGAAATCTCAGCACACATTTTTTCACCCAATCTTGATGACACTTTCTGGTAATGATCAGCACCCCAATCCCACTTGGCTCACCAAATTTCGTTCTTCTAGGTTAAAACATTCGTTGGCAGTAACAGTTTTAATTTTCAGGTTTCACTCTATTTTCTCCTATATGGATACATGTAGTTGGAACTCTAAATCAAACACGGTTTGTGCTAGCTCTTTGAAACTTGACACAATAAAGTAGCTCCAAGTTCTATCTCTATGGTTTGTTTCCTATTGATGTAGCCCTAAGCAGAGACTGGCGCAAATCACTTTCATCGAAAGGGGTTGCCAAGCTTCCAAAAAACTACGAGTTTCCTGAAATCTCAGCACACATTTTTTCACCCAATCTTGATGACACTTTCAGGTAACGATCACTACCCCAATCCCACTTGGCTCACCAAATTTCATTCTTCTAGGTTAAACCGTTCGTTGGCAGTAACAGTTTTAATTTTTAGGTTTCACTCTGTTTTCTCCTATATGGATACATGTAGTTGGAACTCTAAATCAAACACGGTTTGTGCTAGCTCTTTGAAACTTGACACAATAAAGTAGCTCCAAGTTCTATCTCTATGGTTTGTTTCCTATTGATGTAGCCCTAAGTAGAGACCGGCGCAAATCACTTTCATGGAAAAGGGTTGCCAATCTTCCAAAAAACTACGAGTTTCCTGAAATCTCAGCACACATTTTTTCACCCAATCTTGATGACACTTTCAGGTAATGATCAGTACCGCAAACCCACTTGGCTCACCAAATTTCGTTCTTCTAGGTTAAACCGTTCGTTGGCAGTAACAGTTTTAATTTTTAGGTTTCACTCTGTTTTCTCCTATATGGATACATGTAGTTGGAACTCTAAATCAAACACGGTTTGTGCTAGCTCTTTGAAACTTGACACAATAAAGTAGCTCCAAGTTCTATCTCTATGGTTTGTTTAATATTGATGTAACCCTAAGCAGAGACTGGCGCAAATCACTTTAATTGAAAGGGGTTGACAATCTTCCAAAAAACTAAGAGTTTCCTGAAATCTCAGCACACATTTTTTCACCCAATCTTGATGACACTTTCAGGTAATGATCAGTACCCCAATCCCACTTGGCTCACCAAATTTCATTCTTCTAGGTTAAACCGTTCGTTGGCAGTAACAGTTTTAATTTTTAGGTTTCACTCTGTTTTCTCCTATATGGATACATGTAGTTGGAACTCTAAATCAAACACGGTTTGTGCTAGCTCTTTGAAACTTGACACAATAAAGTAGCTCCAAGTTCTATCTCTATGGTTTGTTTCCTATTGATGTAGCCCTAAGTAGAGACTGGCGCAAATCACTTTCATGGAAAGGGGTTGCCAATCTTCCAAAAAACTAAGAGTTTCCTGAAATCTCAGCACACATTTTTTCACCCAATCTTGATGACACTTTCAGGTAATGATCAGTACCCCAATCCCACTTGGCTCACCAAATTTCGTTCTTCTAGGTTAAACCGTTCGTTGGCAGTAACAGTTTTAATTTTTAGGTTTCACTCTGTTTTCTCCTATATGGATACATGTAGTTGGAACTCTAAATCAAACACGGTTTGTGCTAGCTCTTTGAAACTTGACACAATAAAGTAGCTCCAAGTTCTATCTCTATGGTTTGTTTCCTATTGATGTAGCCCTAAGCAGAGACTGGCGCAAATCACTTTCATCGAAAGGGGTTGCCAAGCTTCCAAAAAACTACGAGTTTCCTGAAATCTCAGCACACATTTTTTCACCCAATCTTGATGACACTTTCAGGTAACGATCACTACCCCAATCCCACTTGGCTCACCAAATTTCATTCTTCTAGGTTAAACCGTTCGTTGGCAGTAACAGTTTTAATTTTTAGGTTTCACTCTGTTTTCTCCTATATGGATACATGTAGTTGGAACTCTAAATCAAACACGGTTTGTGCTAGCTCTTTGAAACTTGACACAATAAAGTAGCTCCAAGTTCTATCTCTATGGTTTGTTTCCTATTGATGTAGCCCTAAGTAGAGACTGGCGCAAATCACTTTCATGGAAAGGGGTTGCCAATCTTCCAAAAAACTACGAGTTTCCTGAAATCTCAGCACACATTTTTTCACCCAATCTTGATGACACTTTCAGGTAATGATCAGTACCCCAATCCCACTTGGCTCACCAAATTTCGTTCTTCTAGGTTAAACCGTTCGTTGGCAGTAACAGTTTTAATTTTTAGGTTTCACTCTGTTTTCTCCTATATGGATACATGTAGTTGGAACTCTAAATCAAACACGGTTTGTGCTAGCTCTTTGAAACTTGACACAATAAAGTAGCTCCAAGTTCTATCTCTATGGTTTGTTTCCTATTGATGTAGCCCTAAGTAGAGACTGGCGCAAATCACTTTCATGGAAAGGGGTTGCCAATCTTCCAAAAAACTAAGAGTTTCCTGAAATCTCAGCACACATTTTTTCACCCAATCTTGATGACACTTTCAGGTAATGATCAGTACCCCAATCCCACTTGGCTCACCAAATTTCGTTCTTCTAGGTTAAACCGTTCGTTGGCAGTAACAATTTTAATTTTTAGGTTTCACTCTGTTTTCTCCTATATGGATACATGTAGTTGGAACTCTAAATCAAACACGGTTTGTGCGAGCTCTTTGAAACTTGACACAATAAAGTAGCTCCAAGTTCTATCTCTATGGTTTGTTTCCTATTGATGTAGCCCTAAGCAGAGACTAGCGCAAATCACTTTCATGGAAAGGGGTTGCCAAGCTTCCAAAAAACTACGAGTTTCCTGAAATCTCAGCACACATTTTTTCACCCAATCTTGATGACACTTTCTGGTAATGATCAGCACCCCAATCCCACTTGGCTCACCAAATTTCGTTCTTCTAAGTTAAACCGTTCGTTGGCAGTAACAGTTTTAATTTTTAGGTTTCACTCTGTTTTCTCCTATATGGATACATGTAGTTGGAACTCTAAATCAAACACGGTTTGTGCTAGCTCTTTGAAACTTGACACAATAAAGTAGCTCCAAGTTCTATCTCTATGGTTTGTTTCCTATTGATGTAACCCTAAGCAGAGACTGGCGCAAATCACTTTAATGGAAAGTGGTTGTCAATCTTCCAAAAAACAAAGAGTTTCCTGAAATCTCAGCACACATTTTTTCACCCAATCTTGATGACACTTTCTGGTAATGATCAGCACCCCAATCCCACTTGGCTCACCAAATTTCGTTCCTCTAGGTTAAACCGTTCGTTGGCAGTAACAGTTTTAATTTTTAGGTTTCACTCTGTTTTCTCCTATATGGATACATGTAGTTGGAACTCTAAATCAAACACGGTTTGTGCTAGCTCTTTGAAACTTGACACAATAAAGTAGCTCCAAGTTCTATCTCTATGGTTTGTTTCCTATTGATGTAGCCCTAAGCAGAGACTGGCGCAAATCACTTTCATCGAAAGGGGTTGCCAAGCTTCCAAAAAACTACGAGTTTCCTGAAATCTCAGCACACATTTTTTCACCAAATCTTGATGACACTTTCAGGTAACGATCACTACCCCAATCCCACTTGGCTCACCAAATTTCATTCTTCTAGGTTAAAACATTCGTTGGCAGTAACAGTTTTAATTTTTAGGTTTCATTCTATTTTCTCCTATATGGATACATGTAGTTGGAACTCTAAATCAAACACGGTTTGTGCTAGCTCTTTGAAACTTGACACAATAAAGTAGCTCCAAGTTCTATCTCTATGGTTTGTTTCCTATTGATGTAGCCCTAAGCAGAGACTGGCGCAAATCACTTTCATCGAAAGGGGTTGCCAAGCTTCCAAAAAACTACGAGTTTCCTGAAATCTCAGCACACATTTTTTCACCCAATCTTGATGACACTTTCAGGTAACGATCACTACCCCAATCCCACTTGGCTCACCAAATTTCATTCTTCTAGGTTAAACCGTTCGTTGGCAGTAACAGTTTTAATTTTTAGGTTTCACTCTGTTTTCTCCTATATGGATACATGTAGTTGGAACTCTAAATCAAACACGGTTTGTGCTAGCTCTTTGAAACTTGACACAATAAAGTAGCTCCAAGTTCTATCTCTATGGTTTGTTTCCTATTGATGTAGCCCTAAGTAGAGACTGGCGCAAATCACTTTCATGGAAAGGGGTTGCCAATCTTCCAAAAAACTACGAGTTTCCTGAAATCTCAGCACACATTTTTTCACCCAATCTTGATGACACTTTCAGGTAATGATCAGTACCCCAATCCCACTTGGCTCACCAAATTTCGTTCTTCTAGGTTAAACCGTTCGTTGGCAGTAACAGTTTTAATTTTTAGGTTTCACTCTGTTTTCTCCTATATGGATACATGTAGTTGGAACTCTAAATCAAACACGGTTTGTGCTAGCTCTTTGAAACTTGACACAATAAAGTAGCTCCAAGTTCTATCTCTATGGTTTGTTATCTATTGATGTAGCCCTAAGCAGAGACTGGCGCAAATCACTTTCATCGAAAGGGGTTGCCAAGCTTCCAAAAAACTACGAGTTTCCTGAAATCTCAGCACACATTTTTTCACCCAATCTTGATGACACTTTCAGGTAATGATCAGTACCCCAATCCCACTTGGCTCACCAAATTTCGTTCTTCTAGGTTAAACCGTTCGTTGGCAGTAACAGTTTTAATTTTTAGGTTTCACTCTGTTTTCTCCTATATGGATACATGTAGTTGGAACTCTAAATCAAACACGGTTTGTGCTAGCTCTTTGAAACTTGACACAATAAAGTAGCTCCAAGTTCTATCTCTATGGTTTGTTTCCTATTGATGTAACCCTAAGCAGAGACTGGCGCAAATCACTTTAATGGAAAGGGGTTGACAATCTTCCAAAAAACAAAGAGTTTCCTGAAATCTCAGCACACATTTTTTCACCCAATCTTGATGACACTTTCTGGTAATGATCAGCACCCCAATCCCACTTGGCTCACCAAATTTCGTTCTTCTAGGTTAAAACATTCGTTGGCAGTAACAGTTTTAATTTTCAGGTTTCACTCTATTTTCTCCTATATGGATACATGTAGTTGGAACTCTAAATCAAACACGGTTTGTGCTAGCTCTTTGAAACTTGACACAATAAAGTAGCTCCAAGTTCTATCTCTATGGTTTGTTTCCTATTGATGTAGCCCTAAGCAGAGACTGGCGCAAATCACTTTCATCGAAAGGGGTTGCCAAGCTTCCAAAAAACTACGAGTTTCCTGAAATCTCAGCACACATTTTTTCACCCAATCTTGATGACACTTTCAGGTAACGATCACTACCCCAATCCCACTTGGCTCACCAAATTTCATTCTTCTAGGTTAAACCGTTCGTTGGCAGTAACAGTTTTAATTTTTAGGTTTCACTCTGTTTTCTCCTATATGGATACATGTAGTTGGAACTCTAAATCAAACACGGTTTGTGCTAGCTCTTTGAAACTTGACACAATAAAGTAGCTCCAAGTTCTATCTCTATGGTTTGTTTCCTATTGATGTAGCCCTAAGTAGAGACTGGCGCAAATCACTTTCATGGAAAGGGGTTGCCAATCTTCCAAAAAACTAAGAGTTTCCTGAAATCTCAGCACACATTTTTTCACCCAATCTTGATGACACTTTCAGGTAATGATCAGTACCCCAATCCCACTTGGCTCACCAAATTTCGTTCTTCTAGGTTAAACCGTTCGTTGGCAGTAACAATTTAAATTTTTAGGTTTCACTCTGTTTTCTCCTATATGGATACATGTAGTTGGAACTCTAAATCAAACACGGTTTGTGCTAGCTCTTTGAAACTTGACACAATAAAGTAGCTCCAAGTTCTATCTCTATGGTTTGTTTCCTATTGATGTAGCCCTAAGCAGAGACTGGCGCAAATCACTTTCATGGAAAGGGGTTGCCAAGCTTCCAAAAAACTCCGAGTTTCCTGAAATCTCAGCACACATTTTTTCACCCAATCTTGATGACACTTTCAGGTAATGATCAGTACCCCAATCCCACTTGGCTCACCAAATTTCGTTCTTCTAGGTTAAACCGTTCGTTGGCAGTAACAGTTTTAATTTTTAGGTTTCACTCTGTTTTCTCCTATATGGATACATGTAGTTGGAACTCTAAATCAAACACGGTTTGTGCTAGCTCTTTGAAACTTGACACAATAAAGTAGCTCCAAGTTCTATCTCTATGGTTTGTTTCCTATTGATGTAACCCTAATCAGAGACTGGCGCAAATCACTTTAATGGAAAGGGGTTGACAATCTTCCAAAAAACTAAGAGTTTCCTGAAATCTCAGCACACATTTTTTCACCCAATCATGATGACACTTTCAGGTAATGATCAGCACCCCAATCCCACTTGGCTCACCAAATTTCGTTCTTCTAGGTTAAACCGTTCGTTGGCAGTAACAGTTTTAATTTTTAGGTTTCACTCTGTTTTCTCCTATATGGATACATGTAGTTGGAACTCTAAATCAAACACGGTTTGTGCTAGCTCTTTGAAACTTGACACAATAAAGTAGCTCCAAGTTCTATCTCTATGGTTTGTTTCCTATTGATGTAGCCCTAAGCAGAGACTGGCGCAAATCACTTTCATGGAAAGGTGTTGCCAAGCTTCCAAAAAACTACGAGTTTCCTGAAATCTCAGCACACATTTTTTCACCCAATCTTCATGACACTTTCAGGTAACAATCACTACCCCAATCCCACTTGGCTCACCAAATTTCATTCTTCTAGGTTAAAACATTCGTTGGCAGTAACAGTTTTAATTTTCAGGTTTCACTCTATTTTCTCCTATATGAATACATGTAGTTGGAACTCTAAATCAAACACGGTTTGTGCTAGCTCTTTGAAACTTGACACAATAAAGTAGCTCCAAGTTCTATCTCTATGGTTTGTTTCCTATTGATGTAGCCCTAAGCAGAGACTGGCGCAAATCACTTTCATGGAAAGGGGTTGCCAATCCTCCAAAAAACTATGAGTTTCCTGAAATCACAGCACACATTTTTTCACCCAGTCTTTATGACACTTTCTGGTAATGATCAGCACCCCAATCCCACTTGGCTCACCAAATTTCGTTCTTCTAGGTTAAACCGTTCGTTGGCAGTAACAGTTTTAATTTTTAGGTTTCACTCTGTTTTCTCCTATATGGATACATGTAGTTGGAACTCTAAATCAAACACGGTTTGTGCAAGCTCTTTGAAACTTGACGCAATAAAGTAGCTCCAAGTTCTATCTCTATGGTTTGTTTCCTATTGATGTAGCCCTAAGCAGAGACTGGCGCAAATCACTTTCATGGAAAGGGGTTGCCAAGCTTCCAAAAAACTACGAGTTTCCTGAAATCTCAGCACACATTTTTTCACCCAATCTTGATGACACTTTCAGGTAACGATCACTACCCAATCCCACTTGGCTCACCAAATTTCATTCTTCTAGGTTAAAACATTCGTTGGCAGTAACAGTTTTAATTTTTAGGTTTCACTCTGTTTTCTCCTATATGGATACATGTAGTTGGAACTCTAAATCAAACACGGTTTGTGCTAGCTCTTTGAAACTTGACACAATAAAGTAGCTCCAAATTCTATCTCTATGGTTTGTTTCCTATTGATGTTGCCCTAAGCAGAGACTGGCGCAAATCACTTTCATGGAAAGGGGTTGCCAATCCTCCAAAAAACTACGAGTTTCCTGAAATCTCAGCACACATTTTTTCACCCAATCTTTATGACACTTTCTGGTAATGATCAGTACCCCAGTCCCACTTGGCTCACCAAATTTCATTCTTCTAGGTTAAACCATTCGTTGCCAGTAACAGTTTTAATTTTAAGTTTCACTCTGTTTTCTCCTATATGGATACATGTAGTTGGAACTCTTAATCAAACACGGTTTGTGCTAGCTCTTTGAAACTTGACACAATAAAGTAGCTCCAAGTTCTATCTGTATGGTTTGTTTCCTATTGATGTAGCCCTAAGTAGAGACTGGCGCAAATCACTTTCATGGAAAGGGGTTGCCAATCTTCCAAAAAACTACGAGTTTCCAGAAATCTCAGCACATATTTTTTCACCCAATCTTGAAGACACTTTCAGGTAATGATCAGTACCCCATTCCCACTTGGCTGACCAAATTTCGTTCTTCTAGGTTAAACCGTTCGTTGGCAGGAACAGTTTTAATTTTTAGGTTTCACTCTGTTTTCTCCTATATGGATACATGTAGTTGGAACTCTAAATCAAACACGGTTTGTGCTAGCTCTTTGAAACTTGACACAATAAAGTAGCTCCAAGTTCTATCTCTATGGTTTGTTTCCTATTGATGTAGCCCTAAGCAGAGACTGGCGCAAATCACTTTCATGGAAAGGGGTTGCCAAGCTTCCAAAAAAATACGAGTTTCCTGAAATTTCAGCACACATTTTTTCACCCAATCTTGATGACACTTTCAGGTAATGATCAGTACCCCAATCCCACTTGGCTCACCAAATTTCGTTCTTCTAAGTTAAACCGTTCATTGGCAGTAACAGTTTTAATTTTTAGGTTTCACTCTGTTTTCTCCTATATGGATACATGTAGTTGGAACTCTAAATCAATCACGGTTTGGGCTAGCTCTTTGAAACTTGACACAATAAAGTAGCTCCAAGTTCTATCTCTATGGTTTGTTTCCTATTGATGTAACCCTAAGCAGAGACTGGCGCAAATCACTTTAATGGAAAGGGGTTGACAATCTTCCAAAAAACTAAGAGTTTCCTGAAATCTCAGCACACATTTTTTCACCCAATCTTGATGACACTTTCAGGTAATGATCAGTACCCCAATCCCACTTGGCTCACCAAATTTCGTTCTTCTAGGTTAAACCGTTCGTTGGCAGTAACAGTTTTAATTTTTAGGTTTCACTCTGTTTTCTCCTATATGGATACATGTAGTTGGAACTCTAAATCAAACACGGTTTGTGCTAGCTCTTTGAAACTTGACACAATAAAGTAGCTCCAAGTTCTATCTCTATGGTTTGTTTCCTATTGATGTAACCCTAAGCAGAGACTGGCGCAAATCACTTTCATGGAAAGGGTTTGCCAATCCTCCAAAAAACTACGAGTTTCCTGAAATCTCAGCACACATTTTTTCACCCAAACTTGATGACACTTTCAGGTAATGATCAGTACCCCAATCCCACTTGGCTCACCAAATTTCGTTCTTCTAGGTTAAACCGTTCGTTGGCAGTAACAGTTTTAATTTTTAGGTTTCACTCTGTTTTCTCCTATATGGATACATGTAGTTGGAACTCTAAATCAAATACGGTTTGTGCTAGCTCTTTGAAACTTGACACAATAAAGTAGCTCCAAGTTCTATCTCTATGGTTTGTTTCCTATTGATGTAGCCCTAAGCAGAGACTGGCGAAAATCACTTTCAATTAAAGGGGTTGCCAAGCTTCCAAAAAACTACGAGTTCCCTGAAATCTCAGCACACATTTTTTCACCCAATCTTGATGACACTTTCAGGTAATGATCAGTACCCCAATCCCACTTGGCTCACCAAATTTCGTTCTTCTAAGTTAAACCGTTCGTTGGCAGTAACAGTTTTAATTTTTAGGTTTCACTCTGTTTTCTCCTATATGGATACATGTAGTTGGAACTCTAAATCAAACACGGTTTGTGCTAGCTCTTTGAAACTTGACACAATAAAGTAGCTCCAAGTTCTATCTCTATGGTTTGTTTAATATTGATGTAACCCTAAGCAGAGACTGGCGCAAATCACTTTAACGGAAAGGGGTTGACAATCTTCCAAAAAACTAAGAGTTTCCTGAAATCTCAGCACACATTTTTTCACCCAATCTTGATGACACTTTCAGGTAATGATCAGTACCCCAATCCCACTTGGCTCACCAAATTTCGTTCTTCTAGGTTAAACCGTTCGTTGGCAGTAACAGTTTTAATTTTTAGGTTTCACTCTGTTTTCTCCTATATGGATACATGTAGTTGGAACTCTAAATAAAACACGGTTTGTGCTAGCTCTTTGAAACTTGACACAATAAAGTAGCTCCAAGTTCTATCTCTATGGTTTGTTTCCTATTGATGTAGCCCTAAACAGAGACTGGTGCAAATCACTTACATTTAAAGGGGTTGCCAAGCTTCCAAAAAACTACGAGTTTCCTGAAATCTCAGCACACATTTTTTCACCCAATCTTGATGACACTTTCAGGTAATGTTCAGTACCCCAATCCCACTTGGCTCAGCAAATTTCGTTCTTCTAGGTTAAACCGTTCGTCGGCAGTAACAGTTTTAATTTTTAGGTTTCACTCTGTTTTCTCCTATATGGATATATGTAGTTGGAAGTCTAAATCAAAAACGGTTTGTTCTAGCTCTTTGAAACTTGACACAATAAAGTAGCTCCAAGTTCTATCTCTATGGTTTGTTTCCTATTGATGTAGCCCTAAGGAGACTGGCGCAAATCACTTTCATTTAAAGGGGTTGCCAACCTTCCAAAAAACTACGAGTTTCCTGAAATCTCAGCACACTTTTTTTACCCCAATCTTGATGACACTTTCAGGTAATGATCAGTACCCCAATCCCACTTGGCTCACCAAATTTCGTTCTTCTAGGTTAAACCGTTCGTTGGCAGTAACAGTTTTAATTTTTAGGTTTCACTCTGTTTTCTCCTATATGGATATATGTTGTTGGAACTCTAAATCAAACACGGTTTGTGCTAGCTCTTTGAAACTTGACACAATAAAGTACCTCCAAGTTCTATCTCTATGGTTTGTTTCCTAGTGATGTAGCCCTAAGCAGAGACTGGCGCAAATCACTTTCATGAAAAGGGGTTGCCAAGGTTCCAAAAAACTACGAGTTTCCTGAAATCTCAGCACACATTTTTTCACCCAATCTTGATGACACTTTCAGGTAATGATCACTACCCCAATCCCACTTGGCTCACCAAATTTCGTTCTTCTAGGTTAAACCGTTCGTTGGAAGTAACAGTTTTAATTTTTAGGTTTCACTCTGTTTTCTCCTATATGGATACATGTAGTTGGAACTCTAAATCAAACACGGTTTGTGCTAGCTCTTTGAAACTTGACACAATAAAGTAGCTCCAAGTTCTATCTCTATGGTTTGTTTCCTATTGATGTAGCCCTAAGCAGAGACTGGCGCAAATCACTTTCATGGAAAGGGGTTGCCAATCCTCCAAAAAACTACGAGTTTCCTGAAATCTCAGCACACTTTTTTTCACCCAAACTTGATGACACTTTCAGGTAATGATCACTACTCCAATCCCACTTGGCTCACCAAATTTCGTTCTTCTAGGTTAAACCGTTCGTTGGCAGTAACAGTTTTAATTTTTAGGTTTCACTCTGTTTTCTCCTATATGGATACATGCAGTTGGAAGTCTAAATCAAACACGGTTTGTGCTAGCTCTTTGAAACTTGACACAATAAAGTAGCTCCAAGTTCTATCTCTATGGTTTGTTTCCTATTGATGTAGCCCTAAGCAGAGACTGGCGCAAAACACTTTCATGGAAAGGGGTTGCCAATCTTCCAAAAAACTACGAGTTTCCTGAAATCTCAGCACACATTTTTTCACCCAATCTTGATGACACTTTCAGGTAATGATCAGTACCCCAATCCCACTTGGCTCACCAAATTTCGTTCTTCTAGGTTAAACCGTTCGTTGGCAGTAACAGTTTTAATTTTTAGGTTTCACTCTGTTTTCTCCTATATGGATACATGCTTTTGGAACTCTAAATCAAACACAGTTTGTGCTAGCTCTTTGAAACTTGACACAATAAAGTAGCTCCAAGTTCTATCTCTATGGTTTGTTTCCTATTGATGTAGCCCTAAGCAGAGACTGGTGCGAATCACTTTCATGGAAAGGTGTTGCCAAGCTTCCAAAAAACTACGAGTTTCCTGAAATCTCAGCACACATTTTTTCACCCTATCTTGATGACACTTTCAGGTAATGATCAGTACAACAAATCCCACTTGGGTCACCAAGTTTCATTCTTCTAGGTTAAACCGTTCGTTGGCAGTTAAAGTTTTAATTATTAGGTTTCACTCTGTTTTCTCAGATATGGATACATGTAGTTGGAACTCTAAATAAAACACGGTTAGTGCTAGCTCTTTGAAACTTGACACAATAAAGTAGCTCCAAGTTCTATCTCTATGGTTTGTTTCCTATTGATGTAGCCCTAAACAGAGACTGGTGCAAATCACTTTCATTTAAAGGGGTTGCCAAGCTTCCAAAAAACTACGAGTTTCCAGAAATCTCAGCACACATTTTTTCACCCAATCTTGATGACACTTTCAGGTAATGATCAGTACCCCAATCCCACTTGGCTCAGCAAATTTCGTTCCTCTAGGTTTAACCGTTCGTTGGCAGTAACAGTTTTAATTTTTAGGTTTCACTCTGTTTTCTCCTATATGGATACATGTATTTGGAAGTCTAAATCAAAAATGGTTTGTGCTAGCTCTTTGAAACTTGACACAATAAAGTAGCTCCAAGTTCTATCTCTATGGTTTGTTTCCTATTGATGTAGCCCTAAGTAGAGAGTGGCGCAAATCACTTTCATTTAAAGGGGTTGCCAAGCTTCCAAAAAACTACGAGTTTCCTGAAATCTCAGCACACATTTTTCCCCCAATCTTGATGACACTTTCAGATAATGATCAGTACCCCAATCCCACTTGGCTCACCAAATTTCGTTCTTCTTGGTTAAACCTTTCGTTGGCAGTAACAGTTTTAATTTTTAGGTTTCACTCTGTTTTCTCCTATATGGATACATGTTGTTGGAACTCTAAATCAAACACGGTTTGTGCTAGCTCTTTGAAACTTGACACAATAAAGTAGCGCCAAGTTCTATCTCTATGGTTTGTTTCCTATTGATGTAGCCCTAAGCAGAGACTGGCGCAAATCACTTTCATGGAAAGGGGTTGCCAAGCTTCCAAAAAACTACGAGTTTCCTGAAATCTCAGCACACATTTTTTCACCCAATCTTGATGACAATTTCAGGTAATGATCAGTACAACAAATCCCACTTGGGTCACAAAGTTTCGTTCTTCTAGGTTAAACCGTTCGTTGGCAGTAACAGTTTTAATTTTTAGGTTTCACTCTGTTTTCTCCTATATGTATACATGTAGTTGGAACTCTAAATCAAACACGGTTTGTGCTAGCTCTTTGAAACTTGACACAATAAAGTAGCTCCAAGTTCTATCTCTATGTTTTGTTTCCTATTGATGTAGCCCTAAGCAGAGACTGGCGCAAATCAATTTCATGGAAAGGGGTTGCCAAGGTTCCAAAAAACTACGAGTTTCCTGAAATCTCAGCACACATTTTTTCACCAAACCTTGATGACACTTTCAGGTAATGATCACTACCCCAATCCCACTTGGCTCACCAAATTTCGTTCTTCTAGGTTAAACCGTTTGTTGGCAGTAACAGTTTTAATTTTTAGGTTTCACTCTGTTTTCTCCTATATGGATACATGTCGTTGGAACTCTAAATCAAACACGGTTTGTGCTAGCTCTTTGAAACTTGACACAATAAAGTAGCTCCAAGTTCTATCTCTATGGTTTGTTTCCTATTGATGTAGTCCTAAGCAGAGACTGGCTCAAATCACTTTCATGGAAAGGGGTTGCCAATCTTCCAAAAAACTACGAGTTTCCTGAAATCTCAGCACACATTTTTTCACCCAATCTTGATGACACTTTCAGGTAATGATCAGTACCCCAATCCCACTTGGCTCACCAAATTTCGTTCTTCTAGGTTAAACCGTTCGTTGACAGTAACGGTTATAATTTTTAGGTTTCACTCTGTTTTCTCCTATATGGATACATGTAGTTGGAACTCTAAATCAAACACAGTTTGTGCTAGCTCTTTGAAACTTGACACAATAAAGTAGCTCCAAGTTCTATCTCTATGGTTTGTTTCCTATTGATGTAGCCCTAAGCAAAGACTGGCGCAAATCACTTTCATGGAAAGGGGTTGCCAATCCTCCAAAAACTATGAGTTTCCTGAAATCTCAGCACACATTTTTTCAACCAAACTTGATGACACTTTCAGGTAATGATCAGTACCCCAATCCCACTTGGCTCACCAAATTTCGTTCTTCTAGTTTAAACCGTTCGTTGGCAGTAACAGTTTTAATTTTTAGGTTTCACTCTGTTTTCTCCTATATGGATACATGTAGTTGGAAGTCTAAATCAAACACGGTTTGTGCTAGCTCTTTGAAACTTGACACAATAAAGTAGCTCCAAGTTCTATCTCTATGGTTTGTTTCCTATTGATGTAGCCCTAAGTAGAGACTGGCACAAATCACTTTCATTTAAAGGGGTTGCCAAGCTTCCAAAAAACTACGAGTTTCCTGAAATCTCAGCACACATTTTTCCCCCAATCTTGATGACACTTTCAGGTAATGATCAGTACCCCAATCCCACTTGGCTCACCAAATTTCGTTCTTCTAGGTTAAACCGTTCGTTGGCAGTAACAGTTTTAATTTTTAGGTTTCACTCTGTTTTCTCCTATAGGGATACATGTTGTTGGAACTCTAAATCAAACACGGTTTGTGCTAGCTCTTTGAAACTTGACACAACAAAGTAGCTCCAAGTTCTATCTCTGTGGTTTGTTTCCTATTGATGTAGCCGTAAGCAGAGACTGGCGCAAATCACTTTCATGGAAAGGGGTTGCCAAGCTTCCAAAAAACTCCGAGTTTCCTGAAATCTCAGCACACATTTTTTCACCCAATCTTGATGACACTTTCAGGTAATGATCAGTACCCCAATCCCACTTGGCTCACCAAATTTCGTTCTTCTAGGTTAAACCGTTCGTTAGCAGTAACAGTTTTAATTTTTAGGTTTCACTCTGTTTTCACCTAAATGGATACATGTAGTTGGAACTCTAAATAAAACACGGTTTGTGCTAGCTCTTTGAAACTTGACACAATAAAGTAGCTCCAAGTTCTATCTCTATGGTTTGTTTCCTATTGATGTAGCCCTAAACAGAGACTGGTGCAAATCACTTACATTTAAAGGGGTTGCCAAGCTTCCAAAAAACTACGAGTTTCCTGAAATCTCAGCACACATTTTTTCACCCAATCTTGATGACACTTTCAGGTAATGATCAGTACCCCAATCCCACTTGGCTCACCAAATTTCGTTCTTCTAGGTTAAACCGTTCGTTGACAGTAACGGTTTTAATTTTTAGGTTTCACTCTGTTTTCTCCTATATGGATACATGTAGTTGGAACTCTAAATCAAACACGGTTTGTGCTAGCTCTTTGAAACTTGACACAATAAAGTAGCTCCAAGTTCTATCTCTATGGTTTGTTTCCTATTGATGTAGCCCTAAGCAAAGACTGGCGCAAATCACTTTCATGGAAAGGGGTTGCCAAGCTTCCAAAAAACTCCGAGTTTCCTGAAATCTCAGTACACATTTTTTCACCCAATCTTAATGACACTTTCAGGTAATGATCAGTACCCCAATCCCACTTGGCTCACCAAATTTCGTTCTTCTAGTTTAAACCGTTCGTTGGCAGTAACAGTTTTAATTTTTAGGTTTCACTCTGTTTTCTCCTATATGGATACATGTAGTTGGAAGTCTAAATCAAACACGGTTTGTGCTAGCTCTTTGAAACTTGACACAATAAAGTAGCTCCAAGTTCTATCTCTATGGTTTGTTTCCTATTGATGTAGCCCTAAGTAGAGACTGGCACAAATCACTTTCATTTAAAGGGGTTGCCAAGCTTCCAAAAAACTACGAGTTTCCTGAAATCTCAGCACACATTTTTCCCCCAATCTTGATGACACTTTCAGGTAATGATCAGTACCCCAATCCCACTTGGCTCACCAAATTTCGTTCTTCTAGGTTAAACCGTTCGTTGGCAGTAACAGTTTTAATTTTTAGGTTTCACTCTGTTTTCTCCTATAGGGATACATGTTGTTGGAACTCTAAATCAAACACGGTTTGTGCTAGCTCTTTGAAACTTGACACAACAAAGTAGCTCCAAGTTCTATCTCTGTGGTTTGTTTCCTATTGATGTAGCCGTAAGCAGAGACTGGCGCAAATCACTTTCATGGAAAGGGGTTGCCAAGCTTCCAAAAAACTCTGAGTTTCCTGAAATCTCAGCACACATTTTTTCACCCAATCTTGATGACACTTTCAGGTAATGATCAGTACCCCAATCCCACTTGGCTCACCAAATTTCGTTCTTCTAGGTTAAACCGTTCGTTAGCAGTAACAGTTTTAATTTTTAGGTTTCACTCTGTTTTCACCTAAATGGATACATGTAGTTGGAACTCTAAATAAAACACGGTTTGTGCTAGCTCTTTGAAACTTGACACAATAAAGTAGCTCCAAGTTCTATCTCTATGGTTTGTTTCCTATTGATGTAGCCCTAAACAGAGACTGGTGCAAATCACTTACATTTAAAGGGGTTGCCAAGCTTCCAAAAAACTACGAGTTTCCTGAAATCTCAGCACATATTTTTTCACCCAATCTTGATGACACTTTCAGGTAATGTTCAGTACCCCAATCCCACTTGGCTCAGCAAATTTCGTTCTTCTAGGTTACACCGTTCGTCGGCAGTAACAGTTTTAATTTTTAGGTTTCACTCTGTTTTCTCCTATATGGATATATGTAGTTGGAAGTCTAAATCAAAAACGGTTTGTTCTAGCTCTTTGAAACTTGACACAATAAAGTAGCTCCAAGTTCTATCTCTATGGTTTGTTTCCTATTGATGTAGCCCTAAGGAGACTGGCGCAAATCACTTTCATTAAAAGGGGTTGCCAACCTTCCAAAAAACTACGAGTTTCTTGAAATCTCAGCACACATTTTTTACCCCAATCTTGATGACACTTTCAGGTAATGATCAGTACCCCAATCCCACTTGGCTCTCCAAATTTCGTTCTTCTAGGTTAAACCGTTCGTTGGCAGTAACAGGTTTAATTTTTAGGTTTCACTCTGTTTTCTCCTATATGGATACATGTTGTTGGAACTCTAAATCAAACACGGTTTGTGCTAGCTCTTTGAAACTTGACACAATAAAGTACCTCCAAGTTCTATCTCTGTGGTTTGTTTCCTAGTGATGTAGTCCTAAGCAGAGACTGGCGCAAATCACTTTCATGAAAAGGGGTTGCCAAGGTTCCAAAAAACTACGAGTTTCCTGAAATCTCAGCACACATTTTTTCACCCAATCTTGATGACACTTTCAGGTAATGATCACTACCCCAATCCCACTTGGCTCACCAAATTTCGTTCTTCTATGTTAAACCGTTCGTTGGCAGTAACAGTTTTAATTTTTAGGTTTCACTCTGTTTTCTCCTATATGGATACATGTAGTTGGAACTCTAAATCAAACACGGTTTGTGCTAGCTCTTTGAAACTTGACACAATAAAGTAGCTCCAAGTTCTATCTCTATGGTTTGTTTCCTATTGATGTAGCCCTAAGCAGAGACTGGCGCAAATCACTTTCATGGAAAGGGGTTGCCAATCCTCCAAAAAACTACGAGTTTCCTGAAATCCCAGCACACTTTTTTTCACCCAAACTTGATGACACTTTCAGGTAATGATCACTACCCCAATCCCACTTGGCTCACCAAATTTCGTTCTTCTATGTTAAACCGTTCGTTGGCAGTAACAGTTTTAATTTTTAGGTTTCACTCTGTTTTCTCCTATATGGATACATGCAGTTGGAAGTCTAAATGAAACACGGTTTGTGCTAGCTCTTTGAAACTTGACACAATAAAGTGGCTCCAAGTTCTATCTCTATGGTTTGTTTCCTATTGATGTAGCCCTAAGCAGAGACTGGCGCAAAACACTTTCATGGAAAGGGGTTGCCAATCTTCCAAAAAACTACGAGTTTCCTGAAATCTCAGCACACATTTTTTCCCCCAATCTTGATGACACTTTCAGGTAATGATCAGTACCCCAATCCCACTTGGCTCACCAAATTTCGTTCTTCTAGGTTAAACCGTTCGTTGGCAGTAACAGTTTTAATTTTTAGGTTTCACTCTGTTTTCTTCTATATGGATACATGCTGTTGGAACTCTAAATCAAACACAGTTTGTGCTAGCTCTTTGAAACTTGACACAATAAAGTAGCTCCAAGTTCTATCTCTATGGTTTGTTTCCTATTGATGTAGCCCTAAGCAGAGACTGGCGCAAATCACTTTCATGGAAATGTGTTGCCAAGCTTCCAAAAAACTACGAGTTTCCTGAAATCTCAGCACACATTTTTTCACCCAATCTTGATGACACTTTCAGGTAATAATCAGTACAACAAATCCCACTTGGGTCACCAAGTTTCATTCTTCTAGGTTAAACCGTTCGTTGGCAGTAACAGTTTTAATTATTAGGTTTCACTCTGTTTTCTCAGATATGGATACATGTAGTTGGAACTCTAAATAAAACACGGTTTGTGCTAGCTCTTTGAAACTTGACACAATAAAGTAGCTCCAAGTTCTATCTCTATGGTTTGTTTCCTATTGATGTAGCCCTAAGTAGAGACTGGTGCAAATCACTTTCATTTAAAGGGGTTGCCAAGCTTCCAAAAAATACGAGTTTCCAGAAATCTCAGCACACATTTTTTCACCCAATCTTGATGACACTTTCAGGTAATGATCAGTACCCCAATCCCACTTGGCTCAGCAAATTTCGTTCCTCTAGGTTAAACCGTTCGTCGGCTGTAACAGTTTTAATTTTTAGGTTTCACTCTGTTTTCTCCTATATGGATACATGCATTTGGAAGTCTAAATCAAAAATGGTTTGTGCTAGCTCTTTGAAACTTGACACAATAAAGTAGCTCCAAGTTCTATCTCTATGGTTTGTTTCCTATTGATGTAGCCCTAAGTAGAGAGTGGCGCAAATCACTTTCATTTAAAGGGGTTGCCAAGCTTCCAAAAAACTACGAGTTTCCTGAAATCTCAGCACACATTTTTCCCCCAATCTTGGTGACACTTTCAGGTAATGATCAGTACCCCAATCCCACTTGGCTCACCAAATTTCGTTCTTCTAGGTTAAACCGTTCGTTGGCAGTAACAGTTTTAATTTTTAGGTTTCACTCTGTTTTCTCCTATATGGATACATGTTGTTGGAACTCTAAATCAAACACGGTTTGTGCTAGCTCTTTGAAACTTGACACAATAAAGTAGCGCCAAGTTCTATCTCTATGGTTTGTTTCCTATTGATGTAGCCCTAAGCAGAGACTGGCGCAAATCACTTTCATGGAAAGGGGTTGCCAAGCTTCCAAAAAACTACGAGGTTCCTGAAATCTCAGCACACATTTTTTCACCCAATCTTGATGACACTTTCAGGTAATGATCTGTACAACAAATCCCACTTGGGTCACAAAGTTTCGTTCTTCTAGGTTAAACCGTTCGTTGGCAGTAACAGTTTTAATTTTTAGGTTTCACTCTGTTTTCTCCTATATGGATACATGTAGTTGGAACTCTAAATCAAACACGGTTTGTGCTAGCTCTTTGAAACTTGACACAATAAAGTAGCTCCAAGTTCTATCTCTATGGTTTGTTTCCTATTGATGTAGCCCTAAGCAGAGACTGGCGCAAATCAATTTCATGGAAAGGGGTTGCCAAGGTTCCAAAAAACTACGAGTTTCCTGAAATCTCAGCACACATTTTTTCACCAAACCTTGATGACACTTTCAGGTAATGATCACTACCCCAATCCCACTTGGCTCACCAAATTTCGTTCTTCTAGGTTAAACCGTTTGTTGGCAGTAACAGTTTTAATTTTTAGGTTTCACTCTGTTTTCTCCTATATGGATACATGCCGTTGGAACTCTAAATCAAACATGGTTTGTGCTAGCTCTTTGAAACTTGACACAATAAAGTAGCTCCAAGTTCTATCTCTATGGTTTGTTTCCTATTGATGTAGCCCTAAACAGAGACTGGTGCAAATCACTTACATTTAAAGGGGTTGCCAAGCTTCCAAAAAACTACGAGTTTCCTGAAATCTCAGCACACATTTTTTCACCCAATCTTGATGACACTTTCAGGTAATGTTCAGTACCCCAATCCCACTTGGCTCAGCAAATTTCGTTCTTCTAGGTTAAACCGTTCGTCGGCAGTAACAGTTTTAATTTTTAGGTTTCACTCTGTTTTCTCCTATATGGATATATGTAGTTGGAAGTCTAAATCAAAAACGGTTTGTTCTAGCTCTTTGAAACTTGACACAATAAAGTAGCTCCAAGTTCTATCTCTATGGTTTGTTTCCTATTGATGTAGCCCTAAGGAGACTGGCGCAAATCACTTTCATTTAAAGGGGTTGCCAACCTTCCAAAAAACTACGAGTTTCCTGAAATCTCAGCACATATTTTTTACCCCAATCTTGATGACACTTTCAGGTAATGATCAGTACGCCAATCCCACTTGGCTCACCAAATTTCGTTCTTCTAGGTTAAACCGTTCGTTGGCAGTAACAGGTTTAATTTTTAGGTTTCACTCTATTTTCTCCTATATGGATACATGTTGTTGGAACTCTAAATCAAACACGGTTTGTGCTAGCTCTTTGAAACTTGACACAATAAAGTACCTCCAAGTTCTATCTCTATGGTTTGTTTCCTAGTGATGTAGTCCTAAGCAGAGACTGGCGCAAATCACTTTCATGAAAAGGGGTTGCCAAGGTTCCAAAAAACTACGAGTTTCCTGAAATCTCAGCACACATTTTTTCACCCAATCTTGATGACACTTTCAGGTAATGATCACTACCCCAATCCCACTTGGCTCACCAAATTTCGTTCTTCTAGGTTAAACCGTTCGTTGGCAGTAACAGTTTTAATTTTTAGGTTTCACTCTGTTTTCTCCTATATGGATACATGTAGTTGGAACTCTAAATCAAACACGGTTTGTGCTAGCTCTTTGAAACTTGACACAATAAAGTAGCTCCAAGTTCTATCTCTATGGTTTGTTTCCTATTGATGTAGCCCTAAGCAGAGACTGGCGCAAATCACTTTCATGGAAAGGTGTTGCCAAGCTTCCAAAAAACTACGAGTTTCCTGAAATCTCAGCACACATTTTTTCACCCAATCTTGATGACACTTTCAGGTAACGATCAGTACAACAAATCCCACTTGGGTCACCAAGTTTCATTCTTCTAGGTTAAACCGTTTGTTGGCAGTAACAGTTTTAATTATTAGGTTTCACTCTGTTTTCTCAGATATGGATACATCTAGTTGGAACTCTAAATAAAACACGGTTTGTGCTAGCTCTTTGAAACTTGACACAATAAAGTAGCTCCAAGTTCTATCTCTATGGTTTGTTTCCTATTGATGTAGCCCTAAGCAGAGACTGGTGCAAATCACTTTCATTTAAAGGGGTTGCCAAGCTTCCAAAAAACTACGAGTTTCCAGAAATCTCAGCACACATTTTTTCAACCAATCTTGATGACACTTTCAGGTAATGATCAGTACCCCAATCCCACTTGGCTCAGCAAATTTCGTTCCTCTAGGTTAAACCGTTCGTCGACTGTAACAGTTTTAATTTTTAGGTTTCACTCTGTTTTCTCCTATATGGATACATGTATTTGGAAGTCTAAATCAAAAATGGTTTGTGCTAGCTCTTTGAAACTTGACACAATAAAGTAGCTCCAAGTTCTATCTCTATGGTTTTTTTCGTATTGATGTAGCCCTAAGTAGAGAGTGGCGCAAATCACTTTCATTTAAAGGGGTTGCCAAGCTTCCAAAAAACTACGAGTTTCCTGAAATCTCAGCACACATTTTTCCCCCAAACTTGATGACACTTTCAGGTAATGATCAGTACCCCAATCCCACTTGGCTCACCAAATTTCGTTCTTCTAGGTTAAACCGTTCGTTGGCAGTAACAGTTTTAATTTTTAGGTTTCACTCTGTTTTCTCCTATATGGATACATGTTGTTGGAACTCTAAATCAAACACGGTTTGTGCTAGCTCTTTGAAACTTGACACAATAAAGTAGCGCCAAGTTCTATCTCTATGGTTTGTTTCCTATTGATGTAGCCCTAAGGAGACTGGCGCAAATCACTTTCATTTAAAGGGGTTGCCAACCTTCCAAAAAACTACGAGTTTCCTGAAATCTCAGCACACATTTTTTACCCCAATCTTGATGACACTTTCAGGTAATGATCAGTACCCCAATCCCACTTGGCTCACCAAATTTCGTTCTTCTAGGTTAAACCGTTCGTTGGCAGTAATAGGTTTAATTTTTAGGTTTCACTCTATTTTCTCCTATATGGATACATGTTGTTGGAACTCTAAATCAAACACGGTTTGTGCTAGCTCTTTGAAACTTGACACAATAAAGTACCTCCAAGTTCTATCTCTATGGTTTGTTTCCTAGTGATGTAGTCCTAAGCAGAGACTGGCGCAAATCACTTTCATGAAAAGGGGTTGCCAAGGTTCCAAAAAACTACGAGTTTCCTGAAATCTCAGCACACATTTTTTCACCCAATCTTGATGACACTTTCAGGTAATGATCACTACCCCAATCCCACTTGGCTCACCAAATTTCGTTCTTCTAGGTTAAACCGTTCGTTGGCAGTAACAGTTTTAATTTTTAGGTTTCACTCTGTTTTCTCCTATATGGATACATGTAGTTGGAACTCTAAATCAAACACGGTTTGTGCTAGCTCTTTGAAACTTGACACAATAAAGTAGCTCCAAGTTCTATCTCTATGGTTTGTTTCCTATTGATGTAGCCCTAAGCAGAGACTGGCGCAAATCACTTTCATGGAAAGGTGTTGCCAAGCTTCCAAAAAACTACGAGTTTCCTGAAATCTCAGCACACATTTTTTCACCCAATCTTGATGACACTTTCAGGTAACGATCAGTACAACAAATCCCACTTGGGTCACCAAGTTTCATTCTTCTAGGTTAAACCGTTTGTTGGCAGTAACAGTTTTAATTATTAGGTTTCACTCTGTTTTCTCAGATATGGATACATCTAGTTGGAACTCTAAATAAAACACGGTTTGTGCTAGCTCTTTGAAACTTGACACAATAAAGTAGCTCCAAGTTCTATCTCTATGGTTTGTTTCGTATTGATGTAGCCCTAAGTAGAGAGTGGCGCAAATCACTTTCATTTAAAGGGGTTGCCAAGCTTCCAAAAAACTACGAGTTTCCTGAAATCTCAGCACACATTTTTCCCCCAATCTTGATGACACTTTCAGTTAATGATCAGTACCCCAATCCCACTTGGCTCACCAAATTTCGTTCTTCTAGGTTAAACCGTTCGTTGGCAGTAACAGTTTTAATTTTTAGGTTTCACTCTGTTTTCTCCTATATGGATACATGTTGTTGGAACTCTAAATCAAACACGGTTTGTGCTAGCTCTTTGAAACTTGACACAATAAAGTAGCGCCAAGTTCTATCTCTATGGTTTGTTTCCTATTGATGTAGCCCTAAGCAGAGACTGGCGCAAATCACTTTCATGGAAAGGGGTTGCCAAGCTTCCAAAAAACTACGAGGTTCTTGAAATCTCAGCACACATTTTTTCACCCAATCTTGATGACACTTTCAGGTAATGATCAGTACAACAAATCCCACTTGGGTCACAAAGTTTCGTTCTTCTAGGTTAAACCGTTCGTTGGCAGTAACAGTTTTAATTTTTAGGTTTCACTCTGTTTTCTCCTCTATGGATACATGTAGTTGGAACTCTAAATCAAACACGGTTTGTGCTAGCTCTTTGAAACTTGACACAATAAAGTAGCTCCAAGTTCTATCTCTATGGTTTGTTTCCTATTGATGTAGCCCTAAGCAGAGACTGGCGCAAATCACTTTCATGGAAAGGGGTTGCCAAGCTTCCAAAAAACTACGAGTTTCCTGAAATCTCAGCACACATTTTTTCACCCAATCTTGATGACACTTTCAGGTAATGATCACTACCCCATTCCCACTTGGCTCACCAAATTTCGTTCTTCTAGGTTAAACCGTTCGTTGGCAGTAACAGTTTTAATTTTTAGGTTTCACTCTGTTTTCTCCTATATGGATACATGTAGTTGGAACTCTAAATCAAACACGGTTTGTGCTAGCTCTTTGAAACTTGACACAATAAAGTAGCTCCAAGTTCTATCTCTATGGTTTGTTTCCTATTGATGTAGCCCTAAGCAGAGACTGGCGCAAATCACTTTCATGGAAAGGGGTTGCCAATCTTCCAAAAAACTACGAGTTTCCTGAAATCTCAGCACACATTTTTTCACCCAATCTTGATGACACTTTCAGGTAATGATCAGTACCCCAATCCCACTTGGCTCACCAAATTTCGTTCTTCTAGGTTAAACCGTTCGTTAGCAGTAACAGTTTTAATTTTTAGGTTTCACTGTGTTTTCACCTAAATGGATACATGTAGTTGGAACTCTAAATAAAACACGGTTTGTGCTAGCTCTTTGAAACTTGACACAATAAAGTAGCTCCAAGTTCTATCTCTATGGTTTGTTTCAAATTGATGTAGCCCTAAACAGAGACTGGTGCAAATCACTTACATTTAAAGGGGTTGCCAAGCTTCCAAAAAACTACGAGTTTCCTGAAATCTCAGCACACATTTTTTCACCCAATCTTGATGACACTTTCAGGTAATGTTCAGTACCCCAATCCCACTTGGCTCAGCAAATTTCGTTCTTCTAGGTTAAACCGTTTGTCGGCAGTAACAGTTTTAATTTTTAGGTTTCACTCTGTTTTCTCCTATATGGATATATGTAGTTGGAAGTCTAAATCAAAAACGGTTTGTTCTAGCTCTTTGAAACTTGACACAATAAAGTAGCTCCAAGTTCTATCTCTATGGTTTGTTTCCTATTGATGTAGCCCTAAGGAGACTGGCGCAAATCACTTTCATTTAAAGGGGTTGCCAACCTTCCAAAAAACTACGAGTTTCCTGAAATCTCAGCACACATTTTTTACCCCAATCTTGATGACACTTTCAGGTAATGATCAGTACCCCAATCCCACTTGGCTCACCAAATTTCGTTCTTCTAGGTTAAACCGTTCGTTGGCAGTAACAGGTTTAATTTTTAGGTTTCACTCTATTTTCTCCTATATGGATACATGTTGTTGGAACTCTAAATCAAACACGGTTTGTGCTAGCTCTTTGAAACTTGACACAATAAAGTACCTCCAAGTTCTATCTCTATGGTTTGTTTCCTAGTGATGTAGTCCTAAGCAGAGACTGGCGCAAATCACTTTCATGAAAAGGGGTTGCCAAGGTTCCAAAAAACTACGAGTTTCCTGAAATCTCAGCACACATTTTTTCACCCAATCTTGATGACACTTTCAGGTAATGATCACTACCCCAATCCCACTTGGCTCACCAAATTTCGTTCTTCTAGGTTAAACCGTTCGTTGGGAGTAACAGTTTTAATTTTTAGGTTTCACTCTGTTTTCTCCTATATGGATACATGTAGTTGGAACTCTAAATCAAACACGGTTTGTGCTAGCTCTTTGAAACTTGACACAATAAAGTAGCTCCAAGTTCTATCTCTATGGTTTGTTTCCTATTGATGTAGCCCTAAGCAGAGACTGGCGCAAATCACTTTCATGGAAAGGTGTTGCCAAGCTTCCAAAAAACTACGAGTTTCCTGAAATCTCAGCACACATTTTTTCACCCAATCTTGATGACACTTTCAGGTAACGATCAGTACAACAAATCCCACTTGGGTCACCAAGTTTCATTCTTCTAGGTTAAACCGTTTGTTGGCAGTAACAGTTTTAATTATTAGGTTTCACTCTGTTTTCTCAGATATGGATACATCTAGTTGGAACTCTAAATAAAACACGGTTTGTGCTAGCTCTTTGAAACTTGACACAATAAAGTAGCTCCAAGTTCTATCTCTATGGTTTGTTTCGTATTGATGTAGCCCTAAGTAGAGAGTGGCGCAAATCACTTTCATTTAAAGGGGTTGCCAAGCTTCCAAAAAACTACGAGTTTCCTGAAATCTCAGCACACATTTTTCCCCCAATCTTGATGACACTTTCAGTTAATGATCAGTACCCCAATCCCACTTGGCTCACCAAATTTCGTTCTTCTAGGTTAAACCGTTCGTTGGCAGTAACAGTTTTAATTTTTAGGTTTCACTCTGTTTTCTCCTATATGGATACATGTTGTTGGAACTCTAAATCAAACACGGTTTGTGCTAGCTCTTTGAAACTTGACACAATAAAGTAGCGCCAAGTTCTATCTCTATGGTTTGTTTCCTATTGATGTAGCCCTAAGCAGAGACTGGCGCAAATCACTTTCATGGAAAGGGGTTGCCAAGCTTCCAAAAAACTACGAGGTTCCTGAAATCTCAGCACACATTTTTTCACCCAATCTTGATGACACTTTCAGGTAATGATCAGTACAACAAATCCCACTTGGGTCACAAAGTTTCGTTCTTCTAGGTTAAACCGTTCGTTGGCAGTAACAGTTTTAATTTTTAGGTTTCACTCTGTTTTCTCCTCTATGGATACATGTAGTTGGAACTCTAAATCAAACACGGTTTGTGCTAGCTCTTTGAAACTTGACACAATAAAGTAGCTCCAAGTTCTATCTCTATGGTTTGTTTCCTATTGATGTAGCCCTAAGCAGAGACTGGCGCAAATCAATTTCATGGAAAGGGGTTGCCAAGGTTCCAAAAAACTACGAGTTTCCTGAAATCTCAGCACACATTTTTTCAACAAACCTTGATGACACTTTCAGGTAATGATCAGTACCCCAATCCCACTTGGCTCACCAAATTTCGTTCTTCTAGGTTAAACCGTTTGTTGGCAGTAACAGTTTTAATTTTTAGGTTTCACTCTGTTTTCTCCTATATGGATACATGTCGTTGGAACTCTAAATCAAACACGGTTTGTGCTAGCTCTTTGAAACTTGACACAATAAAGTAGCTCCAAGTTCTATCTCTATGGTTTGTTTCCTATTGATGTAGCCCTAAGCAGAGACTGGCGCAAATCACTTACATGGAAAGGGGTTGCCAATCTTCCAAAAAACTACGAGTTTCCTGAAATCTCAGCACACATTTTTTCACCCAATCTTGATGACACTTTCAGGTAATGATCAGTACCCCAATCCCACTTGGCTCACCAAATTTCGTTCTTCTAGGTTAAACCGTTTGTTGGCAGTAACAGTTTTAATTTTTAGGTTTCACTCTGTTTTCTCCTATATGGATACATGTAGTTGGAACTCTAAATCAAACACGGTTTGTGCTAGCTCTTTGAAACTTGACACAATAAAGTAGCTCCAAGTTCTATCTCTATGGTTTGTTTCCTATTGATGTAGCCCTAAGCAGAGACTGGCGCAAATCACTTTCATGGAAAGGGGTTGCCAAGCTTCCAAAAAACTCCGAGTTTCCTGAAATCTCAGCACACATTTTTTCACCCAATCTTGATGACACTTTCAGGTAATGATCAGTACCCCAATCCCACTTGGCTCACCAAATTTCGTTCTTCTAGGTTAAACCGTTCGTTGACAGTAACGGTTTTAATTTTTAGGTTTCACTCTGTTTTCTCCTATATGGATACATGTAGTTGGAACTCTAAATCAAACACGGTTTGTGCTAGCTCTTTGAAACTTGACACAATAAAGTAGCTCCAAGTTCTATCTCTATGGTTTGTTTCCTATTGATGTAGCCCTAAGCAGAGACTGGCGCAAATCACTTTCATGGAAAGGGGTTGCCAAGCTTCCAAAAAACTCCGAGTTTCCTGAAATCTCAGCACACATTTTTTCACCCAATCTTGATGACACTTTCAGGTAATGATCAGTACCCCAATCCCACTTGGCTCACCAAATTTCGTTCTTCTAGGTTAAACCGTTCGTTAGCAGTAACAGTTTTAATTTTTAGGTTTCACTCTGTTTTCACCTAAATGGATACATGTAGTTGGAACTCTAAATAAAACACGGTTTGTGCTAGCTCTTTGAAACTTGACACAATAAAGTAGCTCCAAGTTCTATCTCTATGGTTTGTTTCCTATTGATGTAGCCCTAAGGAGACTGGTGCAAATCACTTACATTTAAAGGGGTTGCCAACCTTCCAAAAAACTACGAGTTTCCTGAAATCTCAGCACACATTTTTTCACCCAATCTTGATGACACTTTCAGGTAATGTTCAGTACCCCAATCCCACTTGGCTCAGCAAATTTCGTTCTTCTAGGTTAAACCGTTCGTCAGCAGTAACAGTTTTAATTTTTAGGTTTCACTCTGTTTTCTCCTATATGGATATATGTAGTTGGAAGTCTAAATCAAAAACGGTTTGTTCTAGCTCTTTGAAACTTGACACAATAAAGTAGCTCCAAGTTCTATCTCTATGGTTTGTTTCCTATTGATGTAGCCCTAAGGAGACTGGCGCAAATCACTTTCATTTAAAGGGGTTGCCAACCTTCCAAAAAAC
The DNA here is from genome assembly GCF_964194105.1 of Spermophilus citellus. NCBI lineage: Eukaryota > Metazoa > Chordata > Mammalia > Rodentia > Sciuridae > Spermophilus > Spermophilus citellus. The sequence continues at coordinate 2,708,462 of NW_027672724.1, read as the reverse complement.
TACGAGTTTCCTGAAATCTCAGCACACATTTTTTACCCCAATCTTGATGACACTTTCAGGTAATGATCAGTACCCCAATCCCACTTGGCTCACCAAATTTCGTTCTTCTAGGTTAAACCGTTCGTTGGCAGTAACAGGTTTAATTTTTAGGTTTCACTCTGTTTTCTCCTATATGGATACATGTTGTTGGAACTCTAAATCAAACACGGTTTGTGCTAGCTCTTTGAAACTTGACACAATAAAGTAGCTCCAAGTTCTATCTCTATGGTTTGTTTCCTAGTGATGTAGTCCTAAGCAGAGACTGGCGCAAATCACTTTCATGAAAAGGGGTTGCCAAGGTTCCAAAAAACTACGAGTTTCCTGAAATCTCAGCACACATTTTTTCACCCAATCTTGATGACACTTTCAGGTAATGATCACTACCCCAATCCCACTTGGCTCACCAAATTTCGTTCTTCTAGGTTAAACCGTTCGTTGGCAGTAACAGTTTTAATTTTTAGGTTTCACTCTGTTTTCTCCTATATGGATACATGTAGTTGGAACTCTAAATCAAACACGGTTTGTGCTAGCTCTTTGAAACTTGACACAATAAAGTAGCTCCAAGTTCTATCTCTATGGTTTGTTTCCTATTGATGTAGCCCTAAGCAGAGACTGGCGCAAATCACTTTCATGGAAAGGTGTTGCCAAGCTTCCAAAAAACTACGAGTTTCCTGAAATCTCAGCACACATTTTTTCACCCAATCTTGATGACACTTTCAGGTAATGATCAGTACAACAAATCCCACTTGGGTCACCAAGTTTCATTCTTCTAGGTTAAACCGTTTGTTGGCAGTAACAGTTTTAATTATTAGGTTTCACTCTGTTTTCTCAGATATGGATACATGTAGTTGGAACTCTAAATCAAACACGGTTTGTGCTAGCTCTTTGAAACTTGACACAATAAAGTAGCTCCAAGTTCTATCTCTATGGTTTGTTTCCTATTGATGTAGCCCTAAGGAGACTGGCGCAAATCACTTTCATTTAAAGGGGTTGCCAACCTTCCAAAAAACTACGAGTTTCCTGAAATCTCAGCACACATTTTTTACCCCAATCTTGATGACACTTTCAGGTAATGATCAGTACCCCAATCCCACTTGGCTCACCAAATTTCGTTCTTCTAGGTTAAACCGTTCGTTGGCAGTAACAGGATTAATTTTTAGGTTTCACTCTGTTTTCTCCTATATGGATACATGTTGTTGGAACTCTAAATCAAACACGGTTTGTGCTAGCTCTTTGAAACTTGACACAATAAAGTACCTCCAAGTTCTATCTCTATGGTTTGTTTCCTAGTGATGTAGTCCTAAGCAGAGACTGGCGCAAATCACTTTCATGAAAAGGGGTTGCCAAGGTTCCAAAAAACTACGAGTTTCCTGAAATCTCAGCACACATTTTTTCACCCAATCTTGATGACACTTTCAGGTAATGATCACTACCCCAATCCCACTTGGCTCACCAAATTTCGTTCTTCTAGGTTAAACCGTTCGTTGGCAGTAACAGTTTTAATTTTTAGGTTTCACTCTGTTTTCTCCTATATGGATACATGTAGTTGGAACTCTAAATCAAACACGGTTTGTGCTAGCTCTTTGAAACTTGACACAATAAAGTAGCTCCAAGTTCTATCTCTATGGTTTGTTTCCTATTGATGTAGCCCTAAGCAGAGACTGGCGCAAATCACTTTCATGGAAAGGTGTTGCCAAGCTTCCAAAAAACTACGAGTTTCCTGAAATCTCAGCACACATTTTTTCACCCAATCTTGATGACACTTTCAGGTAATGATCAGTACCCCAATCCCACTTGGCTCACCAAATTTCGTTCTTCTAGGTTAAACCGTTCGTTGACAGTAACGGTTTTAATTTTTAGGTTTCACTCTGTTTTCTCCTATATGGATACATGTAGTTGGAACTCTAAATCAAACACGGTTTGTGCTAGCTCTTTGAAACTTGACACAATAAAATAGCTCCAAGTTCTATCTCTATGGTTTGTTTCCTATTGATGTAGCCCTAAGCAGAGACTGGCGCAAGTCACTTTCATGGAAAGGGGTTGCCAAGCTTCCAAAAAACTACGAGTTTCCTGAAATCTCAGCACACATTTTTTCACCCAATCTTGATGACACTTTCAGGTAATGATCAGTACCCCAATCCCACTTGGCTCACCAAATTTCGTTCTTCTAGGTTAAACCGTTCGTTAGCAGTAACAGTTTTAATTTTTAGGTTTCACTCTGTTTTCACCTAAATGGATACATGTAGTTGGAACTCTAAATCAAACACGGTTTGTGCTAGCTCTTTGAAACTTGACACAATAAAGTAGCTCCAAGTTCTATCTCTATGGTTTGTTTCCTATTGATGTAGCCCTAAGCAGAGACTGGCGCAAATCACTTTCATGGAAAGGGGTTGCCAAGCTTCCAAAAAACTCCGAGTTTCCTGAAATCTCAGCACACATTTTTTCACCCAATCTTGATGACACTTTCAGGTAATGATCAGTACCCCAATCCCACTTGGCTCACCAAATTTCGTTCTTCTAGGTTAAACCGTTCGTTAGCAGTAACAGTTTTAATTTTTAGGTTTCACTGTGTTTTCACCTAAATGGATACATGTAGTTGGAACTCTAAATAAAACACGGTTTGTGCTAGCTCTTTGAAACTTGACACAATAAAGAAGCTCCAAGTTCTATCTCTATGGTTTGTTTCCTATTGATGTAGCCCTAAACAGAGACTGGTGCAAATCACTTACATTTAAAGGGGTTGCCAAGCTTCCAAAAAACTACGAGTTTCCTGAAATCTCAGCACACATTTTTTCACCCAATCTTGATGACACTTTCAGGTAATGTTCAGTACCCCAATCCCACTTGGCTCAGCAAATTTCGTTCTTCTAGGTTAAACCGTTCGTCGGCAGTAACAGTTTTAATTTTTAGGTTTCACTCTGTTTTCTCCTATATGGATATATGTAGTTGGAAGTCTAAATCAAAAACGGTTTGTTCTAGCTCTTTGAAACTTGACACAATAAAGTAGCTCCAAGTTCTATCTCTATGGTTTGTTTCCTATTGATGTAGCCCTAAGGAGACTGGCGCAAATCACTTTCATTTAAAGGGGTTGCCAACCTTCCAAAAAACTACGAGTTTCCTGAAATCTCAGCACACATTTTTTACCCCAATCTTGATGACACTTTCAGGTAATGATCAGTACCCCAATCCCACTTGGCTCACCAAATTTCGTTCTTCTAGGTTAAACCGTTCGTCGGCAGTAACAGGTTTAATTTTTAGGTTTCACTCTATTTTCTCCTATATGGATACATGTTGTTGGAACTCTAAATCAAACACGGTTTGTGCTAGCTCTTTGAAACTTGACACAATAAAGTACCTCCAAGTTCTATCTCTATGGTTTGTTTCCTAGTGATGTAGTCCTAAGCAGAGACTGGAGCAAATCACTTTCATGAAAAGGGGTTGCCAAGGTTCCAAAAAACTACGAGTTTCCTGAAATCTCAGCACACATTTTTTCACCCAATCTTGATGACACTTTCAGGTAATGATCACTACCCCAATCCCACTTGGCTCACCAAATTTCGTTCTTCTAGGTTAAACCGTTCGTTGGCAGTAACAGTTTTAATTTTTAGGTTTCACTCTGTTTTCTCCTATATGGATACATGTAGTTGGAACTCTAAATCAAACACGGTTTGTGCTAGCTCTTTGAAACTTGACACAATAAAGTAGCTCCAAGTTCTATCTCTATGGTTTGTTTCCTATTGATGTAGCCCTAAGCAGAGACTGGCGCAAATCACTTTCATGGAAAGGTGTTGCCAAGCTTCCAAAAAACTACGAGTTTCCTGAAATCTCAGCACACATTTTTTCACCCAATCTTGATGACACTTTCAGGTAACGATCAGTACAACAAATCCCACTTGGGTCACCAAGTTTCATTCTTCTAGGTTAAACCGTTTGTTGGCAGTAACAGTTTTAATTATTAGGTTTCACTCTGTTTTCTCAGATATGGATACATCTAGTTGGAACTCTAAATAAAACACGGTTTGTGCTAGCTCTTTGAAACTTGACACAATAAAGTAGCTCCAAGTTCTATCTCTATGGTTTGTTTCCTATTGATGTAGCCCTAAGCAGAGACTGGTGCAAATCACTTTCATTTAAAGGGGTTGCCAAGCTTCCAAAAAACTACGAGTTTCCAGAAATCTCAGCACACATTTTTTCACCCAATCTTGATGACACTTTCAGGTAATGATCAGTACCCCAATCCCACTTGGCTCAGCAAATTTCGTTCCTCTAGGTTAAACCGTTCGTCGGCTGTAACAGTTTTAATTTTTAGGTTTCACTCTGTTTTCTCCTATATGGATACATGTATTTGGAAGTCTAAATCAAAAATGGTTTGTGCTAGCTCTTTGAAACTTGACACAATAAAGTAGCTCCAAGTTCTATCTCTATGGTTTGTTTCGTATTGATGTAGCCCTAAGTAGAGAGTGGCGCAAATCACTTTCATTTAAAGGGGTTGCCAAGCTTCCAAAAAACTACGAGTTTCCTGAAATCTCAGCACACATTTTTCCCCCAATCTTGATGACACTTTCAGGTAATGATCAGTACCCCAATCCCACTTGGCTCACCAAATTTCGTTCTTCTAGGTTAAACCGTTCGTTGGCAGTAACAGTTTTAATTTTTAGGTTTCACTCTGTTTTCTCCTATATGGATACATGTTGTTGGAACTCTAAATCAAACACGGTTTGTGCTAGCTCTTTGAAACTTGACACAATAAAGTAGCGCCAAGTTCTATCTCTATGGTTTGTTTCCTATTGATGTAGCCCTAAGCAGAGACTGGCGCAAATCACTTTCATGGAAAGGGGTTGCCAAGCTTCCAAAAAACTACGAGGTTCCTGAAATCTCAGCACACATTTTTTCACCCAATCTTGATGACACTTTCAGGTAATGATCAGTACAACAAATCCCACTTGGGTCACAAAGTTTCGTTCTTCTAGGTTAAACCGTTCGTTGGCAGTAACAGTTTTAATTTTTAGGTTTCACTCTGTTTTCTCCTCTATGGATACATGTAGTTGGAACTCTAAATCAAACACGGTTTGTGCTAGCTCTTTGAAACTTGACACAATAAAGTAGCTCCAAGTTCTATCTCTATGGTTTGTTTCCTATTGATGTAGCCCTAAGCAGAGACTGGCGCAAATCAATTTCATGGAAAGGGGTTGCCAAGGTTCCAAAAAACTACGAGTTTCCTGAAATCTCAGCACACATTTTTTCAACAAACCTTGATGACACTTTCAGGTAATGATCAGTACCCCAATCCCACTTGGCTCACCAAATTTCGTTCTTCTAGGTTAAACCGTTCGTTGGCAGTAACAGTTTTAATTTTTAGGTTTCACTCTGTTTTCTCCTATATGGATACATGTCGTTGGAACTCTAAATCAAACACGGTTTGTGCTAGCTCTTTGAAACTTGACACAATAAAGTAGCTCCAAGTTCTATCTCTATGGTTTGTTTCCTATTGATGTAGCCCTAAGCAGAGACTGGCGCAAATCACTTTCATGGAAAGGTGTTGCCAATCTTCCAAAAAACTACGAGTTTCCTGAAATCTCAGCACACATTTTTTCACCCAATCTTGATGACACTTTCAGGTAATGATCAGTACCCCAATCCCACTTGGCTCACCAAATTTCGTTCTTCTAGGTTAAACCGTTCGTTGACAGTAACGGTTTTAATTTTTAGGTTTCACTCTGTTTTCTCCTATATGGATACATGTAGTTGGAACTCTAAATCAAACACGGTTTGTGCTAGCTCTTTGAAACTTGACACAATAAAGTAGCTCCAAGTTCTATCTCTATGGTTTGTTTCCTATTGATGTAGCCCTAAGCAGAGACTGGCGCAAATCACTTTCATGGAAAGGGGTTGCCAAGCTTCCAAAAAACTCCGAGTTTCCTGAAATCTCAGCACACATTTTTTCACCCAATCTTGATGACACTTTCAGGTAATGATCAGTACCCCAATCCCACTTGGCTCACCAAATTTCGTTCTTCTAGGTTAAACCGTTCGTTAGCAGTAACAGTTTTAATTTTTAGGTTTCACTCTGTTTTCACCTAAATGGATACATGTAGTTGGAACTCTAAATAAAACACGGTTTGTGCTAGCTCTTTGAAACTTGACACAATAAAGTAGCTCCAAGTTCTATCTCTATGGTTTGTTTCCTATTGATGTAGCCCTAAACAGAGACTGGTGCAAATCACTTACATTTAAAGGGGTTGCCAAGCTTCCAAAAAACTACGAGTTTCCTGAAATCTCAGCACACATTTTTTCACCCAATCTTGATGACACTTTCAGGTAATGTTCAGTACCCCAATCCCACTTGGCTCAGCAATTTCGTTCTTCTAGGTTAAACCGTTCGTCAGCAGTAACAGTTTTAATTTTTAGGTTTCACTCTGTTTTCTCCTATATGGATATATGTAGTTGGAAGTCTAAATCAAAAACGGTTTGTTCTAGCTCTTTGAAACTTGACACAATAAAGTAGCTCCAAGTTCTATCTCTATGGTTTGTTTCCTATTGATGTAGCCCTAAGGAGACTGGCGCAAATCACTTTCATTTAAAGGGGTTGCCAACCTTCCAAAAAACTACGAGTTTCCTGAAATCTCAGCACACATTTTTTACCCCAATCTTGATGACACTTTCAGGTAATGATCAGTACCCCAATCCCACTTGGCTCACCAAATTTCGTTCTTCTAGGTTAAACCGTTCGTCGGCAGTAACAGGTTTAATTTTTAGGTTTCACTCTGTTTTCTCCTATATGGATACATGTAGTTGGAACTCTAAATCAAACACGGTTTGTGCTAGCTCTTTGAAACTTGACACAATAAAGTAGCTCCAAGTTCTATCTCTATGGTTTGTTTCCTAGTGATGTAGTCCTGAGCAGAGACTGGCGCAAATCACTTTCATGAAAAGGGGTTGCCAAGGTTCCAAAAAACTACGAGTTTCCTGAAATCTCAGCACACATTTTTTCACCCAATCTTGATGACACTTTCAGGTAATGATCACAACCCCAATCCCACTTGGCTCACCAAATTTCGTTCTTCTAGGTTAAACCGTTCGTTGGCAGTAACAGTTTTAATTTTTAGGTTTCACTCTGTTTTCTCCTATATGGATACATGTAGTTGGAACTCTAAATCAAACACGGTTTGTGCTAGCTCTTTGAAACTTGACACAATAAAGTAGCTCCAAGTTCTATCTCTATGGTTTGTTTCCTATTGATGTAGCCCTAAGCAGAGACTGGCGCAAATCACTTTCATGGAAAGGTGTTGCCAAGCTTCCAAAAAACTACGAGTTTCCTGAAATCTCAGCACACATTTTTTCACCCAATCTTGATGACACTTTCAGGTAATGATCAGTACAACAAATCCCACTTGGGTCACCAAGTTTCATTCTTCTAGGTTAAACCGTTTGTTGGCAGTAACAGTTTTAATTATTAGGTTTCACTCTGTTTTCTCAGATATGGATACATGTAGTTGGAACTCTAAATAAAACACGGTTTGTGCTAGCTCTTTGAAACTTGACACAATAAAGTAGCTCCAAGTTCTATCTCTATGGTTTGTTTCCTATTGATGTAGCCCTAAGGAGACTGGCGCAAATCACTTTCATTTAAAGGGGTTGCCAACCTTCCAAAAAACTACGAGTTTCCTGAAATCTCAGCACACATTTTTTACCCCAATCTTGATGACACTTTCAGGTAATGATCACTACCCCAATCCCACTTGGCTCACCAAATTTCGTTCTTCTAGGTTAAACCGTTCGTTGGCAGTAACAGTTTTAATTTTTAGGTTTCACTCTGTTTTCTCCTATATGGATACATGTAGTTGGAACTCTAAATCAAACACGGTTTGTGCTAGCTCTTTGAAACTTGACACAATAAAGTAGCTCCAAGTTCTATCTCTATGGTTTGTTTCCTATTGATGTAGCCCTAAGCAGAGACTGGCGCAAATCACTTTCATGGAAAGGTGTTGCCAAGCTTCCAAAAAACTACGAGTTTCCTGAAATCTCAGCACACATTTTTTCACCCAATCTTGATGACACTTTCAGGTAATGATCAGTACAACAAATCCCACTTGGGTCACCAAGTTTCATTCTTCTAGGTTAAACCGTTTGTTGGCAGTAACAGTTTTAATTATTAGGTTTCACTCTGTTTTCTCAGATATGGATACATGTAGTTGGAACTCTAAATCAAACACGGTTTGTGCTAGCTCTTTGAAACTTGACACAATAAAGTAGCTCCAAGTTCTATCTCTATGGTTTGTTTCCTATTGATGTAGCCCTAAGCAGAGACTGGCGCAAATCACTTTCATGGAAAGGGGTTGCCAATCTTCCAAAAAACTACGAGTTTCCTGAAATCTCAGCACACATTTTTTCACCCAATCTTGATGACACTTTCAGGTAATGATCAGTACCCCAATCCCACTTGGCTCACCAAATTTCGTTCTTCTAGGTTAAACCGTTCGTTGACAGTAACGGTTTTAATTTTTAGGTTTCACTCTGTTTTCTCCTATATGGATACATGTAGTTGGAACTCTAAATCAAACACGGTTTGTGCTAGCTCTTTGAAACTTGACACAATAAAGTAGCTCCAAGTTCTATCTCTATGGTTTGTTTCCTATTGATGTAGCCCTAAGCAGAGACTGGCGCAAATCACTTTCATGGAAAGGGGTTGCCAAGCTTCCAAAAAACTACGAGTTTCCTGAAATCTCAGCACACATTTTTTCACCCAATCTTGATGACACTTTCAGGTAATGATCAGTACCCCAATCCCAATTGGCTCACCAAATTTCGTTCTTCTAGGTTAAACCGTTCGTTAGCAGTAACAGTTTTAATTTTTAGGTTTCACTCTGTTTTCACCTAAATGGATACATGTAGTTGGAACTCTAAATAAAACACGGTTTGTGCTAGCTCTTTGAAACTTGACACAATAAAGTAGCTCCAAGTTCTATCTCTATGGTTTGTTTCCTATTGTTGTAGCCCTAAACAGAGACTGGTGCAAATCACTTACATTTAAAGGGGTTGCCAAGCTTCCAAAAAACTACGAGTTTCCTGAAATCTCAGCACACATTTTTTCACCCAATCTTGATGACACTTTCAGGTAATGTTCAGTACCCCAATCCCACTTGGCTCAGCAAATTTCGTTCTTCTAGGTTAAACCGTTCGTCGGCAGTAACAGTTTTAATTTTTAGGTTTCACTCTGTTTTCTCCTATATGGATATATGTAGTTGGAAGTCTAAATCAAAAACGGTTTGTTCTAGCTCTTTGAAACTTGACACAATAAAGTAGCTCCAAGTTCTATCTCTATGGTTTGTTTCCTATTGATGTAGCCCTAAGGAGACTGGCGCAAATCACTTTCATTTAAAGGGGTTGCCAACCTTCCAAAAAACTACGAGTTTCCTGAAATCTCAGCACACATTTTTTACCCCAATCTTGATGACACTTTCAGGTAATGATCAGTACCCCAATCCCACTTGGCTCACCAAATTTCGTTCTTCTAGGTTAAACCGTTCGTTGGCAGTAACAGGTTTAAATTTTAGGTTTCACTCTGTTTTCTCCTATATGGATACATGTTGTTGGAACTCTAAATCAAACACGGTTTGTGCTAGCTCTTTGAAACTTGACACAATAAAGTACCTCCAAGTTCTATCTCTATGGTTTGTTTCCTAGTGATGTAGTCCTAAGCAGAGACTGGCGCAAATCACTTTCATGAAAAGGGGTTGCCAAGGTTCCAAAAAACTACGAGTTTCCTGAAATCTCAGCACACATTTTTTTCACCCAATCTTGATGACACTTTCAGGTAATGATCACTACCCCAATCCCACTTGGCTCACCAAATTTCGTTCTTCTAGGTTAAACCGTTCGTTGGCAGTAACAGTTTTAATTTTTAGGTTTCACTCTGTTTTCCCCTATATGGATACATGTAGTTGGAACTCTAAATCAAACACGGTTTGTGCTAGCTCTTTGAAACTTGACACAATAAAGTAGCTCCAAGTTCTATCTCTATGGTTTGTTTCCTATTGATGTAGCCCTAAACAGAGACTGGCGCAAATCACTTTCATGGAAAGGTGTTGCCAAGCTTCCAAAAAACTATGAGTTTCCTGAAATCTCAGCACACATTTTTTCACCCAATATTGATGACACTTTCAGGTAATGATCAGTACAACAAATCCCACTTGGGTCACCAAGTTTCATTCTTCTAGGTTAAACCGTTTGTTGGCAGTAACAGTTTTAATTATTAGGTTTCACTCTGTTTTCTCAGATATGGATACATGTAGTTGGAACTCTAAATAAAACACGGTTTGTGCTAGCTCTTTGAAACTTGACACAATAAAGTAGCTCCAAGTTCTATCTCTATGGTTTGTTTCCTATTGATGTAGCCCTAAGCAGAGACTGGTGCAAATCACTTTCATTTAAAGGGGTTGCCAAGCTTCCAAAAAACTACGAGTTTCCAGAAATCTCAGCACACATTTTTTCACCCAATCTTGTTGACACTTTCAGGTAATGATCAGTACCCCAATCCCACTTGGCTCAGCAAATTTCGTTCCTCTAGGTTAAACCGTTTGTCGGCTGTAACAGTTTTAATTTTTAGGTTTCACTCTGTTTTCTCCTATATGGATACATGTATTTGGAAGTCTAAATCAAAAATGGTTTGTGCTAGCTCTTTGAAACTTGACACAATAAAGTAGCTCCAAGTTCTATCTCTATGGTTTGTTTCCTATTAATGTAGCCCTAAGTAGAGAGTGGCGCAAATCACTTTCATTTAAAGGGGTTGCCAAGCTTCCAAAAAACTACGAGTTTCCTGAAATCTCAGCACACATTTTTCCCCCAATCTTGATGACACTTTCAGGTAATGATCAGTACCCCAATCCCACTTGGCTCACCAAATTTCGTTCTTCTAGGTTAAACCGTTCGTTGGCAGTAACAGTTTTAATTTTTAGGTTTCACTCTGTTTTCTCCTATATGGATACATGTTGTTGGAACTCTAAATCAAACACGGTTTGTGCTAGCTCTTTGAAACTTGACACAATAAAGTAGCTCCAAGTTCTATCTCTATGGTTTGTTTCCTATTGATGTAGCCCTAAGCAGAGACTGGCGCAAATCACTTTCATGGAAAGGGGTTGCCAAGCTTCCAAAAAACTACGAGTTTCCTGAAATCTCAGCACACATTTTTTCACCCAATCTTGATGACACTTTCAGGTAATGATCAGTACAACAAATCCCACTTGGGTCACAAAGTTTCGTTCTTCTAGGTTAAACCGTTCGTTGGCAGTAACAGTTTTAATTTTTAGGTTTCACTCTGTTTTCTCCTATATGGATACATGTAGTTGGAACTCTAAATCAAACACGGTTTGTGCTAGCTCTTTGAAACTTGACACAATAAAGTAGCTCCAAGTTCTATCTCTATGGTTTGTTTCCTATTGATGTAGCCCTAAGCAGAGACTGGCGCAAATCAATTTCATGAAAAGGGGTTGCCAAGGTTCCAAAAAACTACGAGTTTCCTGAAATCTCAGCACACATTTTTTCAACAAACCTTGATGACACTTTCAGGTAATGATCACTACCCCAATCCCACTTGGCTCACCAAATTTCGTTCTTCTAGGTTAAACCGTTTGTTGGCAGTAACAGTTTTAATTTTTAGGTTTCACTCTGTTTTCTCCTATATGGATACATGTCGTTGGAACTCTAAATCAAACACGGTTTGTGCTAGCTCTTTGAAACTTGACACAATAAAGTAGCTCCAAGTTCTATCTCTATGGTTTGTTTCCTATTGATGTAGCCCTAAGCAGAGACTGGCGCAAATCACTTTCATGGAAAGGGGTTGCCAATCTTCCAAAAAACTACGAGTTTCCTGAAATCTCAGCACACATTTTTTCACCCAATCTTGATGACACTTTCAGGTAATGATCAGTACAACAAATCCCACTTGGGTCACAAAGTTTCGTTCTTCTAGGTTAAACCGTTCGTTGGCAGTAACAGTTTTAATTTTTAGGTTTCACTCTGTTTTCTCCTATATGGATACATGTAGTTGGAACTCTAAATCAAACACGGTTTGTGCTAGCTCTTTGAAACTTGACACAATAAAGTAGCTCCAAGTTCTATCTCTATGGTTTGTTTCCTATTGATGTAGCCCTAAGCAGAGACTGGCGCAAATCAATTTCATGGAAAGGGGTTGCCAAGGTTCCAAAAAACTACGAGTTTCCTGAAATCTCAGCACACATTTTTTCAACAAACTTTGATGACACTTTCAGGTAATGATCACTACCCCAATCCCACTTGGCTCACCAAATTTCGTTCTTCTAGGTTAAACCGTTTGTTGGCAGTAACAGTTTTAATTTTTAGGTTTCACTCTGTTTTCTCCAATATGGATACATGTCGTTGGAACTCTAAATCAAACACGGTTTGTGCTAGCTCTTTGAAACTTGACACAATAAAGTAGCTCCAAGTTCTATCTCTATGGTTTGTTTCCTATTGATGTAGCCCTAAGCAGAGACTGGCGCAAATCACTTTCATGGAAAGGGGTTGCCAATCTTCCAAAAAACTACGAGTTTCCTGAAATCTCAGCACACATTTTTTCACCCAATCTTGATGACACTTTCAGGTAATGATCAGTACAACAAATCCCACTTGGGTCACAAAGTTTCGTTCTTCTAGGTTAAACCGTTCGTTGGCAGTAACAGTTTTAATTTTTAGGTTTCACTCTGTTTTCTCCTATATGGATACATGTAGTTGGAACTCTAAATCAAACACGGTTTGTGCTAGCTCTTTGAAACTTGACACAATAAAGTAGCTCCAAGTTCTATCTCTATGGTTTGTTTCCTATTGATGTAGCCCTAAGCAGAGACTGGCGCAAATCAATTTCATGGAAAGGGGTTGCCAAGGTTCCAAAAAACTACGAGTTTCCTGAAATCTCAGCACACATTTTTTCACCAAACCTTGATGACACTTTCAGGTAATGATCAGTACCCCAATCCCACTTGGCTCACCAAATTTCGTTCTTCTAGGTTAAACCGTTTGTTGGCAGTAACAGTTTTAATTTTTAGGTTTCACTCTGTTTTCTCCTATATGGATACATGTAGTTGGAACTCTAAATCAAACACGGTTTGTGCTAGCTCTTTGAAACTTGACACAATAAAGTAGCTCCAAGTTCTATCTCTATGGTTTGTTTCCTATTGATGTAGCCCTAAGCAGAGACTGGCGCAAATCACTTTCATGGAAAGGGGTTGCCAATCTTCCAAAAAACTACGAGTTTCCTGAAATCTCAGCACACATTTTTTCACCCAATCTTGATGACACTTTCAGGTAATGATCAGTACCCCAATCCCACTTGGCTCACCAAATTTCGTTCTTCTAGGTTAAACCGTTCGTTGACAGTAACGGTTTTAATTTTTAGGTTTCACTCTGTTTTCTCCTATATGGATACATGTAGTTGGAACTCTAAATCAAACACGGTTTGTGCTAGCTCTTTGAAACTTGACACAATAAAGTAGCTCCAAGTTCTATCTCTATGGTTTGTTTCCTATTGATGTAGCCCTAAGCAAAGACTGGCGCAAATCACTTTCATGGAAAGGGGTTGCCAAGCTTCCAAAAAACTAAGAGTTTCCTGAAATCTCAGCACACATTTTTTCACCCAATCTTGATGACACTTTTAGGTAATGATCAGTACCCCAATCCCACTTGGCTCACCAAAATTCGTTCTTCTAGGTTAAACCGTTCGTTGGCAGTAACAGTTTTAATTTTTAGGTTTCACTCAATTTTCTCCTATATGAATACATGTACTTGGAACTCTAAATTAAACACGGTTTGTGCTAGCTCTTTGAAACTTGACACAATAAAGTAGCTCCATGTTCTATCTCTATGGTTTGTTTCCTATTGATGTAGCCCAAAGCAGAGACTGGCGAAAATCACTTTCATGGAAAGGGGTTGCCAATCTTCCAAAAAACTACGAGTTTCCTGAAATCTCAGCACACATTTTTTCACCCAACCTTGATGACACTTTCAGGTAATGATCAGTACCCCAAGCCCACTTGGCTCACCAAATTTCGTTCTTCTAGGTTAAACCGTTCGTTGGCAGTAACAGTTTAAATTTTTAGGTTTCACTCTGTTTTCTCCTATATGGATACATGTAGTTGGAACTCTAATCAAACACGGTTTGTGCTAGCTCTTTGAAACTTGACACAATAAAGTAGCTCCTAGTTCTTTCTCTATGGTTTGTTACCTATTGATGTAGCCCTAAGCAGAGACTGGCGCAAATCACTTTCATTTAAAGGGGTTGCCAAGCTTCCAAAAAACTACGAGTTTCCTGAAATCTCAGCACACATTTTTTCACACAATCTTGATGACACTTTCAGGTAATGATCAGTACCCCAATCCCACATGGCTCACCAAATTTCGTTCTTCTAGGTTAAACTGTTCGTTGGCAGTAACAGTTTTAACTTTTAGGTTTCACTCAATTTTCTCCTATTTGAATACATGTAGTTGGAACTCTAAATCAAACATGGTTTGTGCTAGCTCTTTGAAACTTGACACAATAAAGTAGCTCCATGTTCTATCTCTATGGATTGTTTCCTATTGATGTAGCCCTAAGCAGAGACTGGCGCAAATACTTTCATGGAAAGGGGTTGCCAATCTTCCAAAAAACTACGAGTTTCCTGAAATCTCAGCACACATTTTTTCACCCAATCTTGATGACACTTTCAGGTAATGATCAGTACCCGAATCCCACTTGGCTCACCAAATTTCGTTCTTCTAGGTTAAACCGTTCGTTGACAGTAACGGTTTTAATTTTTAGGTTTCACTCTGTTTTCTCCTATATGGATACATGTAGTTGGAACTCTAAATCAAACACGGTTTGTGCTAGCTCTTTGAAACTTGACACAATAAAGTAGCTCCAAGTTCTATCTCTATGGTTTGTTTCCTATTGATGTAGCCCTAAGCAAAGACTGGCGCAAATCACTTTCATGGAAAGGGGTTGCCAAGCTTCCAAAAAACTCCGAGTTTCCTGAAATCTCAGTACACATTTTTTCACCCAATCTTAATGACACTTTCAGGTAATGATCAGTACCCCAATCCCACTTGGCTCACCAAATTTCGTTCTTCTAGTTTAAACCGTTCGTTGGCAGTAACAGTTTTAATTTTTAGGTTTCACTCTGTTTTCTCCTATATGGATACATGTAGTTGGAAGTCTAAATCAAAAATGGTTTGTGCTAGCTCTTTGAAACTTGACACAATAAAGTAGCTCCAAGTTCTATCTCTATGGTTTGTTTCCTATTGATGTAGCCCTAAGTAGAGAGTGGCGCAAATCACTTTCATTTAAAGGGGTTGCCAAGCTTACAAAAAACTACGAGTTTCCTGAAATCTCAGCACACATTTTTCCCCCAATCTTGATGACACTTTCAGGTAATGATCAGTACCCCAATCCCACTTGGCTCACCAAATTTCGTTCTTCTAGGTTAAACCGTTCGTTGGCAGTAACAGTTTTAATTTTTAGGTTTCACTCAATTTTCTCCTATATGGATACATGTTGTTATAACTCTAAATCAAACACGGTTTGTGCTAGCTCTTTGAAACTTGACACAATAAAGTAGCTCCAAGTTCTATCTCTATGGTTTGTTTCCTATTGATGTAGCCCTAAGCAGAGACTGGCACAAATCACTTTCATGGAAAGGGGTTGCCAATCTTCCAAAAAAACTACGAGTTTCCTGAAATCTCAGCACACATTTTTTCACCCAATCTTGATGACACTTTCAGGTAATGATCAGTACCCCAATCCCACTTGGCTCACCAAATTTCGTTCTTCTAGGTTAAACCGTTCGTTGGCAGTAACAGTTTTAATTTTTAGGTTTCACTTAATTTTCTCCTATATGGATACATGTAGTTGGAACTCTAAATCAAACACGGTTTGTGCTAGCTCTTTGAAACTTGACACAATAAAGTAGCTCCATGTTCTATCTCTCTGGTTTGTTTCCTATTGATGTAGCCCTAAGCAGAGACTGGCGCAAATCACTTTCATGGAAAGGGGTTGCCAATCTTCCAAAAAACTCCGAGTTTCCTGAAATCTCAGCACACATTTTTTCACCCAATCTTGATGACACTTTCAGGTAATGATCAGTACCCCAATCCCACTTGGCTCACCAAATTTCGTTCTTCTAGGTTAAACCGTTCGTTGGCAGTAACAGTTTTAATTTTTAGGTTTCACTCAATTTTCTCCTATATGAATAAATGTACTTGGAACTCGAAATTAAACACGGTTTGTGCTAGCTCTTTGAAATTTGACACAATAAAGTAGCTCCATGTTCTATCTCTATGGTTTGTTTCCTATTGATGTAGCCCAAAGCAGAGACTGGCGAAAATCACTTTCATGGAAAGGGGTTGCCAATCTTCCAAAATACTACGAGTTTCCTGAAATCTCAGCACACATTTTTTCACCCAACCTTGATGACACTTTCAGGTAATGATCCGTACCCCAAGCCCACTTGGCTCACCAAATTTCGTTCTTCTAGGTTAAACCGTTCGTTGGCAGTAACAGTTTTAATTTTTAGGTTTCACTCTGTTTTATCCAATATGGATACATGTAGTTGGAACTCTAATCAAACACGGTTTGTGCTAGCTCTTTGAAACTTGACACAATAAAGTAGCTCCAAGTTCTTTCTCTATGGTTTGTTTCCTATTGATGTAGCCCTAAGCAGAGACTGGCGCAAATCACTTTCATTTAAAGGGGTTGCCAAGCTTCCAAAAAACTACGAGTTTCCTGAAATCTCAGCACACATTTTTTCACCCAATCTTGATGACACTTTCAGGTAATGATCAGTACCCCAATCCCACTTGGCTCACCAAATTTCTTTCTTCTAGGTTAAACTGTTCGTTGGCAGTAACAGTTTTAACTTTTAGGTTTCACTCAATTTTCTCCTATTTGAATACATGTATTTGGAACTCTAAATCAAACACGGTTTGTGCTAGCTCTTTGAAACTTGACACAATAAAGTAGCTCCATTTTCTATCTCTATGGTTTGTTTCCTATTGATGTAGCCCTAAGCAGAGACTGGTGCAAATCACTTTCATGGAAATGGGTTGCCAATCTTCCAAAAAACTACGAGTTTCCTGAAATCTCAGCACACATTTTTTCACCCAATCTTGATGACACTTTCAGGTAATGATCAGTACCCCAATCCCACTTGGCTCACCAAATTTCGTTCTTCTAGGTTAAACCGTTCGTTGACAGTAACGGTTTTAATTTTTAGGTTTCACTCTGTTTTCTCCTATACGGATACATGTAGTTGGAAGTCTAAATCAAAAATGGTTTGTGCTAGCTCTTTGAAACGTGACACAATAAAGTAGCTCCAAGTTCTATCTCTATGGTTTGTTTCCTATTGATGTAGCCCTAAGTAGAGAGTGGCGCAAATCACTTTCATTTAAAGGGGTTGCCAAGCTTACAAAAAACTACGAGTTTCCTGAAATCTCAGCACACATTTTTCCCCCAATCTTGATGACACTTTCAGGTAATGATCAGTACCCCAATCCCACTTGGCTCACCAAATTTCGTTCTTCTAGGTTAAACCGTTCGTTGGCAGTAACAGTTTTAATTTTTAGGTTTCACTCTGTTTTCTCCTATATGGATACATGTTGTTGGAACTCTAAATCAAACACGGTTTGTGCTAGCTCTTTGAAACTTGACACAATAAAGTAGCGCCAAGTTCTATCTCTATGGTTTGTTTCCTATTGATGTAGCCCTAAGCAGAGACTGGCGCAAATCACTTTCACTGAATGGGGTTGCCAAGCTTCCAAAAAACTACGAGTTTCCTGAAATCTCAGCACACATTTTTTCACCCAATCTTGATGACACTTTCAGGTAATGATCAGTACAACAAATCCCACTTGGGTCACAAAGTTTCGTTCTTCTAGGTTAAACCGTTCGTTGGCAGTAACAGTTTTAATTTTTAGGTTTCACTCTGTTTTCTCCTATTTGAATACATGTAGTTGGAACTCTAAATCAAACACGGTTTGTGCTAGCTCTTTGAAACTTGACACAGTAAAGTAGCTCCATGTTCTATCTCTATGGTTTGTTTCCTATTGATGTAGCCCTAAGCAGAGACTGGCGCAAATCACATTCATGGAAAGGGGTTGCCAAGCTTCCAAAAAACTCCGAATTTCCTGAAATCTCAGTACACATTTTTTCACCCAATCTTAATGACACTTTCAGGTAATGATCAGTACCCCAATCCCACTTGGCTCACCAAATTTCGTTCTTCTAGTTTAAACCGTTCGTTGGCAGTAACAGTTTTAATTTTTAGGTTTCACTCTGTTTTCTCCTATATGGATACATGTAGTTGGAAGTCTAAATCAAAAATGGTTTGTGCTAGATCTTTGAAACTTGACACAATAAAGTAGCTCCAAGTTCTATCTCTATGGTTTGTTTCCTATTGATGTAGCCCTAAGCAGAGAGTGGCGCAAATCACTTTCATTTAAAGGGGTTGCCAAGCTTACAAAAAACTACGAGTTTCCTGAAATCTCAGCACACATTTTTCCCCCAATCTTGATGACACTTTCAGGTAATGATCAGTACCCCAATCCCACTTGGCTCACCAAATTTCGTTCTTCTAAGTTAAACCGTTCGTTGGCAGTAACAGTTTTAATTTTTAGGTTTCACTCTGTTTTCTCCTATATGGATACATGTTGTTGGAACTCTAAATCAAACACGGTTTGTGCTAGCTCTTTGAAATTGACACAGTAAAGTAGCTCCATGTTCTATCTCTATGGTTTGTTTCCTATTGATGTAGCCCTAAGCAGAGACTGGCGCAAATCACTTTCATGGAAAGGGGTTGCCAATCTTCCAAAAAACTACGAGTTTCCTGAAATCTCAGCACACATTTTTTCACCCAATCTTGATGACACTTTCAGGTAATGATCAGTACCCCAATCCCACTTGGCTCACCAAATTTCGTTCTTCTAGGTTAAACCGTTCATTGACAGTAACGGTTTTAATTTTTAGGTTTCACTCTGTTTTCTCCTATATGGATACATGTAGTTGGAACTCTAAATCAAACACGGTTTGTGCTAGCTCTTTGAAACTTGACACAATAAAGTAGCTCCAAGTTCTATCTCTATGGTTTGTTTCCTATTGATGTAGCCCTAAGCAAAGACTGGCGCAAATCACTTTCATGGAAAGGGGTTGCCAAGCTTCCAAAAAACTCCGAGTTTCCTGAAATCTCAGTACACATTTTTTCACCCAATCTTAATGACACTTTCAGGTAATGATCACTACCCCAATCCCACTTGGCTCACCAAATTTCGTTCTTCTAGTTTAAACCGTTCGTTGGCAGTAACAGTTTTAATTTTTAGGTTTCACTCTGTTTTCGCCTATATGGATACATGTAGTTGGAAGTCTAAATCAAAAATGGTTTGTGCTAGCTGTTTGAAACTTGACACAATAAAGTAGCTCCAAGTTCTATCTCTATGGTTTGTTTCCTATTGATGTAGCCCTAAGTAGAGAGTGGCGCAAATCACTTTCATTTAAAGGGGTTGCCAAGCTTACAAAAAACTACGAGTTTCCTGAAATCTCAGCACACATTTTTCCCCCAATCTTGATGACACTTTCAGGTAATGATCAGTACCCCAATCCCACTTGGCTCACCAAATTTCGTTCTTCTAGGTTAAACCGTTCGTTGGCAGTAACGGTTTTAATTTTTAGGTTTCACTCTGTTTTCTCCTATATGGATACATGTTGTTGGAACTCTAAATCAAACACGGTTTGTGCTAGCTCTTTGAAACTTGACACAATAAAGTAGCGCCAAGTTCTATCTCTATGGTTTGTTTCCTATTGATGTAGCCCTAAGCAGAGACTGGCGCAAATCACTTTCATGGAAAGGGGTTGCCAAGCTTCCAAAAAACTACGAGTTTCCTGAAATCTCAGCACACATTTTTTCACCCAATCTTGATGACACTTTCAGGTAATGATCAGTACAACAAATCCCACTTGGGTCACAAAGTTTCGTTCTTCTAGGTTAAACCGTTCGTTGGCAGTAACAGTTTTAATTTTTAGGTTTCACTCTGTTTTCTCCTATATGGATACATGTAGTTGGAACTCTAAATCAAACACGGTTTGTGCTAGCTCTTTGAAACTTGACACAATAAAGTAGCTCCAAGTTCTATCTCTATGGTTTGTTTCCTATTGATGTAGCCCTAAGCAGAGACTGGCGCAAATCAATTTCATGGAAAGGGGTTGCCAAGGTTCCAAAAAACTACGAGTTTCCTGAAATCTCAGCACACATTTTTTCACCCAAACTTGATGACACTTTCAGGTAATGATCAGTACCCCCAAGCCCACTTGGCTCACCAAATTTCGTTCTTCTAGGTTAAACCGTTCGTTGGCAGTAACAGTTTTAATTTTTAGGTTTCACTCTGTTTTCTCCTATATGGATACATGTAGTTGGAACTCTAATCAAACACGGTTTGTGCTAGCTCTTTGAAACTTGACACAATAAAGTAGCTCCAAGTTCTTTCTCTATGGTTTGTTTTCTATTGATGTAGCCCTAAGCAGAGACTGGCGCAAATCACTTTCATTTAAAGGGGTTGCCAAGCTTCCAAAAAACTACGAGTTTCCTGAAATCTCAGCACACATTTTTTCACCCAATCTTGATGACACTTTCAGGTAATGATCAGTACCCCAATCCCACTTGGCTCACCAAATTTCGTTCTTCTAGGTGAAACTGTTCGTTGGTAGTAACTGTTTTAACTTTTATGTTTCACTCAATTTTCTCCTATTTGAATACATGTAGTTGGAACTAAATCAAACACGGTTTGTGCTAGCTCTTTGAAACTTGACACAATAAAGTAGCTCCATGTTCTATCTCTATGGTTTGTTTCCTATTGATGTAGCCCTAAGCAGAGACTGGCGCAAATCACTTTCATGGAAAGGGGTTGCCAATCTTCCAAAAAACTACGAGTTTCCTGAAATCTCAGCACACATTTTTTCACCCAATCTTGATGACACTTTCAGGTAATGATTAGTACCCCAATCCCACTTGGCTCACCAAATTTCGTTCTTCTAGGTTAAACCGTTCGTTGACAGTAACGGTTTTAATTTTTAGGTTTCACTCTGTTTTCTCCTATATGGATACATGTAGTTGGAACTCTAAATCAAACACGGTTTGTGCTAGCTCTTTGAAACTTGACACAATAAAGTAGCTCCAAGTTCTATCTCTATGGTTTGTTTCCTATTGATGTAGCCCTAAGCAGAGACTGGCGCAAATCACTTTCATGGAAAGGGGTTGCCAAGCTTCCAAAAAACTCCGAGTTTCCTGAAATCTCAGTACACATTTTTTCACCCAATCTTAATGACACTTTCAGGTAATGATCAGTACCCCAATCCCACTTGGCTCACCAAATTTCGTTCTTCTAGTTTAAACCGTTCGTTGGTAGTAACAGTTTTAATTTTTAGGTTTCACTCTGTTTTCTCCTATATGGATACATGTAGTTGGAAGTCTAAATCAAACACGGTTTGTGCTAGCTCTTTGAAACTTGACACAATAAAGTAGCTGCAAGTTCTATCTCTATGGTTTGTTTCCTATTGATGTAGCCCTAAGCAGAGACTGGCACAAATCACTTTCATGGAAAGGGGTTGCCAATCTTCCAAAAAACTACGAGTTTCCTGAAAACTCAGCACACATTTTTTCACCCAATCTTGATGACACTTTCAGGTAATGATCAGTACCCCAATCCCACTTGGCTCACCAAATTTCGTTCTTCTAGGTTAAACCGTTCGTTGGCAGTAACAGTTTTAATTTTTAGGTTTCACTCAATTTTCTCCTATATGGATACATGTAGTTGGAACTCTAAATCAAACACGGTTTGTGCTAGCTCTTTGAAACTTGACACAATAAAGTAGCTCCATGTTCTATCTCTCTGGTTTGTTTCCTATTGATGTAGCCCTAAGTAGAGACTGGCGCAAATCACTTTCATGGAAAGGGGTTGCCAATCTTCCAAAAAACTCCGAGTTTCCTGAAGTCTCAGCACACATTTTTTCACCCAATCTTGATGACACTTTCAGGTAATGATCAGTACCCCAATCCCACTTGGCTCACCAAATTTCGTTCTTCTAGGTTAAACCGTTCGTTGGCAGTAACAGTTTTAATTTTTAGGTTTCACTCAATTTTCTCCTATATGAATACATGTACTTGGAACTCTAAATTAAACACGGTTTGTGCTAGCTCTTTGAAACTTGACACAATAAAGTAGCTCCATGTTCTATCTCTATGGTTTGTTTCCTATTGATGTAGCCCAAAGCAGAGACTGGCGAAAATCACTTTCATGGAAAGGGGTTGCCAATCTTCCAAAAAACTACGAGTTTCCTGAAATCTCAGCACACATTTTTTCACCCAACCTTGATGACACTTTCAGGTAATGATCAGTACCCCAAGCCCACTTGGCTCACCAAATTTCGTTCTTCTAGGTTAAACCGTTCGTTGGCAGTAACAGTTTTAATTTTTAGGTTTCACTCTGTTTTATCCTATATGGATACATGTAGTTGGAACTCTAATCAAACACGGTTTGTGCTAGCTCTTTGAAACTTGACACAATAAAGTAGCTCCAAGTTCTTTCTCTATGGTTTGTTTCCTATTGATGTAGCCCTAAGCAGAGACTGGCGCAAATCACTTTCATTTAAAGGGGTTGCCAAGCTTCCAAAAAACTACGAGTTTCCTGAAATCTCAGCACACATTTTTTCACCCAATCTTGATGACACTTTCAGGTAATGATCAGTACCCCAATCCCACTTGGCTCACCAAATTTCGTTCTTCTAGGTTAAACTGTTCGTTGGCAGTAACAGTTTTAACTTTTAGGTTTCACTCAATTTTCTCCTATTTGAATACATGTAGTTGGAACTCTAAATCAAACACGGTTTGTGCTAGCTCTTTGAAACTTGACACAATAAAGTAGCTCCATGTTCTATCTGTATGGTTTGTTTCCTATTGATGTAGCCCTAAGCAGAGACTGGCGCAAATCACTTTCATGGAAAGGGGTTGCCAATCTTCCAAAAAACTAAGAGTTTCCTGAAATCTCAGCACACATTTTTTCACCCAGTCTTGATAACACTTTCGGGTAATGATCAGCACCCCAATCCCACTTGGCTCACCAAATTTCGTTCTTCTAGGTTAAACCGTTTGTTGGCAGTAACAGTTTTAATTTTTAGGTTTCACTCTGTTTTCTCCTATATGGATACATGTAGTTGGAAGTCTAAATCAAAAACGGTTTGTGCTAGCTCTTTGAAACTTGACACAATAAAGTAGCTCCAAGTTCTATCTCTATGGTTTGTTTCCTATTGATGTAGCCCTAAGCAGAGACTGGCACAAATCACTTTCATGGAAAGGGGTTGCCAAGCTTCCAAAAAACTACGAGTTTCCTGAAATCTCAGCACACATTTTTTCACCCAACCTTGATGACACTTTCAGGTAATGATCAGTACCCCAAGCCCACTTGGCTCACCAAATTTCGTTCTTCTAGGTTAAACCGTTCGTTGGCAGTAACAGTTTTAATTTTTAGGTTTCACTCTGTTTTCTCCTATATGGATACATGTAGTTGGAACTCTAATCAAACACGGTTTGTGCTAGCTCTTTGAAACTTGACACAATAAAGTAGCTCCAAGTTCTTTCTCTATGGTTTGTTTCCTATTGATGTAGCCCTAAGCAGAGACTGGCGCAAATCACTTTCATTTAAAGGGGTTGCCAAGCTTCCAAAAAACTACGAGTTTCCTGAAATCTCAGCACACATTTTTTCACCCAATCTTGATGACACTTTCAGGTAATGATCAGTTCCCCAATCCCACTTGGCTCAGCAAATTTCGTTCTTCTAGGTTAAACCGTTCGTTGGAAGTAACAGTTTTAATTTTTAGTTTTCACTCTGTTTTCTCCTATATGGATACATGTAGTTGGAACTCTAAATCAAACACGGTTTGTGCTAGCTCTTTGAAACTTGACACAATAAAGTACCTCCAAGTTCTATCTCTATGGTTTGTTTCCTATTAATGTAGCCCTAAACAGAGCCTGGTGCAAATCACTTTCATTTAAAGGGGTTGCCAAGCTTCAAAAAACTACGAGTTTCCTGAAATCTCAGCACACATTTTTTCACCCAGTCTTGATAACACTTTCTGGTAATGATCAGCACCCCAATCCCACTTGGCTCACCAAATTTTGTTCTTCTAGGTTAAACCGTTCGTTGGCAGTAACAGTTTTAATTTTTAGATTTCACTCTGTTTTCTCCTATATGGACACATGTAGTTGGAACTCTAAATCAAACACGGTTTGTGCTAGCTCTTTGAAACTTGACACAATAAAGTACCTCCAAGTTCTATCTCTATGGTTTGTTTCCTATTAATGTAGCCCTAAACAGAGACTGGTGCAAATCACTTTCATTTAAAGGGGTTGCCAAGCTTCAAAAAACTACGAGTTTCCTGGAATCTCAGCACACATTTTTTCACCCAATCTTGATGACACTTTCAGGTAATGATCAGTACCCCAATCCCACTTGGCTCAGCAAATTTCGTTCTTCTAGGTTAAACCGTTCGTTGACAGTAACGGTTTTAATTTTTAGGTTTCACTCTGTTTTCTCCTATATGGATACATGTAGTTGGAACTCTAAATCAAACACGGTTTGTGCTAGCTCTTTGAAACTTGACACAATAAAGTAGCTCCAAGTTCTATCTCTATGGTTTGTTTCCTATTGATGTAGCCCTAAGCAGAGACTGGCGCAAATCACTTTCATGGAAAGGGGTTGCCAAGCTTCCAAAAAACTCCGAGTTTCCTGAAATCTCAGTACACATTTTTTCACCCAATCTTAATGACACTTTCAGGTAATGATCAGTACCCCAATCCCACTTGGCTCACCAAATTTCGTTCTTCTAGTTTAAACCGTTCGTTGGTAGTAACAGTTTTAATTTTTAGGTTTCACTCTGTTTTCTCCTATATGGATACATGTAGTTGGAAGTCTAAATCAAACACGGTTTGTGCTAGCTCTTTGAAACTTGACACAATAAAGTAGCTGCAAGTTCTATCTCTATGGTTTGTTTCCTATTGATGTAGCCCTAAGCAGAGACTGGCACAAATCACTTTCATGGAAAGGGGTTGCCAATCTTCCAAAAAACTACGAGTTTCCTGAAAACTCAGCACACATTTTTTCACCCAATCTTGATGACACTTTCAGGTAATGATCAGTACCCCAATCCCACTTGGCTCACCAAATTTCGTTCTTCTAGGTTAAACCGTTCGTTGGCAGTAACAGTTTTAATTTTTAGGTTTCACTCAATTTTCTCCTATATGGATACATGTAGTTGGAACTCTAAATCAAACACGGTTTGTGCTAGCTCTTTGAAACTTGACACAATAAAGTAGCTCCATGTTCTATCTCTCTGGTTTGTTTCCTATTGATGTAGCCCTAAGTAGAGACTGGCGCAAATCACTTTCATGGAAAGGGGTTGCCAATCTTCCAAAAAACTCCGAGTTTCCTGAAGTCTCAGCACACATTTTTTCACCCAATCTTGATGACACTTTCAGGTAATGATCAGTACCCCAATCCCACTTGGCTCACCAAATTTCGTTCTTCTAGGTTAAACCGTTCGTTGGCAGTAACAGTTTTAATTTTTAGGTTTCACTCAATTTTCTCCTATATGAATACATGTACTTGGAACTCTAAATTAAACACGGTTTGTGCTAGCTCTTTGAAACTTGACACAATAAAGTAGCTCCATGTTCTATCTCTATGGTTTGTTTCCTATTGATGTAGCCCAAAGCAGAGACTGGCGAAAATCACTTTCATGGAAAGGGGTTGCCAATCTTCCAAAAAACTACGAGTTTCCTGAAATCTCAGCACACATTTTTTCACCCAACCTTGATGACACTTTCAGGTAATGATCAGTACCCCAAGCCCACTTGGCTCACCAAATTTCGTTCTTCTAGGTTAAACCGTTCGTTGGCAGTAACAGTTTTAATTTTTAGGTTTCACTCTGTTTTCTCCTATATGGATACATGTAGTTGGAACTCTAATCAAACACGGTTTGTGCTAGCTCTTTGAAACTTGACACAATAAAGTAGCTCCAAGTTCTTTCTCTATGGTTTGTTTCCTATTGATGTAGCCCTAAGCAGAGACTGGCGCAAATCACTTTCATTTAAAGGGGTTGCCAAGCTTCCAAAAAACTACGAGTTTCCTGAAATCTCAGCACACATTTTTTCACCCAATCTTGATGACACTTTCAGGTAATGATCAGTACCCCAATCCCACTTGGCTCACCAAATTTCGTTCTTCTAGGTTAAACTGTTCGTTGGCAGTAACAGTTTTAACTTTTAGGTTTCACTCAATTTTCTCCTATTTGAATACATGTAGTTGGAACTCTAAATCAAACACGGTTTGTGCTAGCTCTTTGAAACTTGACACAATAAAGTAGCTCCATGTTCTATCTGTATGGTTTGTTTCCTATTGATGTAGCCCTAAGCAGAGACTGGCGCAAATCACTTTCATGGAAAGGGGTTGCCAATCTTCCAAAAAACTAAGAGTTTCCTGAAATCTCAGCACACATTTTTTCACCCAGTCTTGATAACACTTTCGGGTAATGATCAGCACCCCAATCCCACTTGGCTCACCAAATTTCGTTCTTCTAGGTTAAACCGTTTGTTGGCAGTAACAGTTTTAATTTTTAGGTTTCACTCTGTTTTCTCCTATATGGATACATGTAGTTGGAAGTCTAAATCAAAAACGGTTTGTGCTAGCTCTTTGAAACTTGACACAATAAAGTAGCTCCAAGTTCTATCTCTATGGTTTGTTTCCTATTGATGTAGCCCTAAGCAGAGACTGGCACAAATCACTTTCATGGAAAGGGGTTGCCAAGCTTCCAAAAAACTACGAGTTTCCTGAAATCTCAGCACACATTTTTTCACCCAACCTTGATGACACTTTCAGGTAATGATCAGTACCCCAAGCCCACTTGGCTCACCAAATTTCGTTCTTCTAGGTTAAACCGTTCGTTGGCAGTAACAGTTTTAATTTTTAGGTTTCACTCTGTTTTCTCCTATATGGATACATGTAGTTGGAACTCTAATCAAACACGGTTTGTGCTAGCTCTTTGAAACTTGACACAATAAAGTAGCTCCAAGTTCTTTCTCTATGGTTTGTTTCCTATTGATGTAGCCCTAAGCAGAGACTGGCGCAAATCACTTTCATTTAAAGGGGTTGCCAAGCTTCCAAAAAACTACGAGTTTCCTGAAATCTCAGCACACATTTTTTCACCCAATCTTGATGACACTTTCAGGTAATGATCAGTTCCCCAATCCCACTTGGCTCAGCAAATTTCGTTCTTCTAGGTTAAACCGTTCGTTGGAAGTAACGGTTTTAATTTTTAGTTTTCACTCTGTTTTCTCCTATATGGATACATGTAGTTGGAACTCTAAATCAAACACGGTTTGTGCTAGCTCTTTGAAACTTGACACAATAAAGTACCTCCAAGTTCTATCTCTATGGTTTGTTTCCTATTAATGTAGCCCTAAACAGAGCCTGGTGCAAATCACTTTCATTTAAAGGGGTTGCCAAGCTTCAAAAAACTACGAGTTTCCTGAAATCTCAGCACACATTTTTTCACCCAGTCTTGATAACACTTTCTGGTAATGATCAGCACCCCAATCCCACTTGGCTCACCAAATTTTGTTCTTCTAGGTTAAACCGTTCGTTGGCAGTAACAGTTTTAATTTTTAGATTTCACTCTGTTTTCTCCTATATGGACACATGTAGTTGGAACTCTAAATCAAACACGGTTTGTGCTAGCTCTTTGAAACTTGACACAATAAAGTACCTCCAAGTTCTATCTCTATGGTTTGTTTCCTATTAATGTAGCCCTAAACAGAGACTGGTGCAAATCACTTTCATTTAAAGGGGTTGCCAAGCTTCAAAAAACTACGAGTTTCCTGGAATCTCAGCACACATTTTTTCACCCAATCTTGATGACACTTTCAGGTAATGATCAGTACCCCAATCCCACTTGGCTCAGCAAATTTCGTTCTTCTAGGTTAAACTGTCCGTCGGCAGTAACAGTTTTAATTTTTAGGTTTCACTCTGTTTTCTCCTATATGGATACATGTAGTTGGAAGTCTAAATCAAAAACGGTTTGTGCTAGCTCTTTGAAACTTGACACAATAAAGTAATTCCAAGTTCTATCTCTATGGTTTGTTTCCTATTGATGTAGCCCTAAGTAGAGACTGGCACAAATCACTTTCATTTAAAGGGGTTGCCAAGCTTCCAAAAAACTACGAGTTTCCTGAAATCTCAGCACACATTTTTTCACCCAATCTTGATGACACTTTCAGGTAATGATCAGTACCCCAATCCCACTTGGCTCACCAAATTTCGTTCTTCTAGGTTAAACCGTTCGTTGGCAGTAACGGTTTTAATTTTTAGGTTTCACTCTGTTTTCTCCTATATGGATACATGTAGTTGGAAGTCTAATCAAACACGGTTTGTGCTAGCTCTTTGAAACTTGACACAATAAAGTAGCTCCAAGTTCTATCTCTCTGGTTTGTTTCCTATTGATGTAGCCCTAAGCAGAGACTGGCGCAAATCACTTTCATAGAAAGGGGTTGCCAATCTTCCAAAAAACTACGAGTTTCCTGAAATCTCAGCACACATTTTTTTCACCCAATCTTGATGACACTTTCAGGTAATGATCACTACCCCAATCCCACTTGGCTCACCAAATTTCGTTCTTCTAGGTTAAACCGTTCGTTGGCAGCAACGGTTTTAATTTTTAGGTTTCACTCTGTTTTGTCCTATATGGATACATGTAGTTGGAACTCTAAATCAAACACGGTTTGTGCTAGCTCTTTGAAACTTGACACAATAAAGTAGCTCCATGTTCTCTCTCTATGGTTTGTTTCCTATTGATGTAGCCCTAAGCAGAGACTGGCGCAAATCACTTTCATGGAAAGGGGTTGCAAAGCTTCCAAAAAACTATGAGTTTCCTGAATTCTCAGCACACATTTTATCACCCAATCTTGATGACACTTTCAGGTAATGATCAGTACAACAAATCCCACGTGGGTCACCAAGTTTCTTTCTTCTAGGTTAAACCGTTCATTGGCAGTAACAGTTTTAATTTTTAGGTTTCACTCTGTTTTCTGCTATATGGATACATGTAGTTGGAACTCTAAATCAAACACGGTTTATGCTAGCTCTTTGAAACTTGACACAATAAAGTAGCTCCAAGTTCTATCTCTATGGTTTGTTTCCTATTGATGTAGCCCTAAGCAGAGACTGGCTAAAATCACTTTCATGGAAAGGGGTTGCCAATCTTCCAAAAAACTACGAGTTTTCTGAAATCTCAGCACACATTTTTTCACCCAACCTTGATGACACTTTCAGGTAATGATCAGTACCCCAAGCCCACTTGGCTCACCAAATTTCGTTCTTCTAGGTTAAACCGTTCGTTGGCAGTAACAGTTTTAATTTTTAGGTTTCACTCTGTTTTCTCCTATATGGATACATGTAGTTGGAACTCTAATCAAACACGGTTTGTGCTAGCTCTTTGAAACTTGACACAATAAAGTAGCTCCAAGTTCTTTCTCTATGGTTTGTTTCCTATTGATGTAGCCCTAAGCAGAGACTGGCGCAAATCACTTTCATTTAAAGGGGTTGCCAAGCTTCCAAAAAACTACGAGTTTCCTGAAATCTCAGCACACATTTTTTCACCCAATCTTGATGACACTTTCAGGTAATGATCAGTACCCCAATCCCACTTGGCTCACCAAAGTTCTTTCTTCTAGGTTAAACTGTTCGTTGGCAGTAACAGTTTTAACTTTTAGGTTTCACTCAATTTTCTCCTATATGAATACATGTAGTTGGAACTCTAAATCAAACACGGTTTGTGCTAGCTCTTTGAAACTTGACACAATAAAGTAGCTCCATGTTCTATCTCTATGGTTTGTTTCCTATTGATGTAGCCCTAAGCAGAGACTGGCGCAAATCACTTTCATGGAAAGGGGTTGCCAATCTTCCAAAAAACTAAGAGTTTCCTGAAATAACAGCACACATTTTTTCACCCAATCTTAATTACACTTTCTGGTAATGATCAGCACCCCAATCCCACTTGGCTCACCAAATTTCGTTCTTCTAGGTTAAACCGTTCGTTGGCAGTAACAGTTTTAATTTTTAGGTTTCACTCTGTTTTCTCCTGTATGGATACATGTAGTTGGAACTCTAAATCAAACACGGTTTGTGCTAGCTCTTTGAAACTTGACACACTAAAGAAGCTCCAAGTTCTATCTCTATGGTTTGTTTCCTATTGATGTAGCCCTAGACAGAGACTGGTGCAAATCACTTTCATTTAAAGGGGTTGCCAAGCTTCCAAAAAACTACGAGTTTCCTGGAATCTCAGCACACATTTTTTCACCCAATCTTCATGACACTTTCAGGTAATGATCAGTACCCCAATCCCACTTGGCTCACCAAATTTCGTTCTTCCAGGTTAAACCGTTCGTTGGCAGTAACAGTTTTAATTTTTAGGTTTCACTCTGTTTTCTCCTATATGATACATGTAGTTGGAAGTCTAAATC
This sequence comes from Spermophilus citellus, assembly GCF_964194105.1. Taxonomy (NCBI): domain Eukaryota; kingdom Metazoa; phylum Chordata; class Mammalia; order Rodentia; family Sciuridae; genus Spermophilus; species Spermophilus citellus. Next base: position 2,677,830 of record NW_027672724.1, on the reverse strand, counting down.
AAAAACGGTTTGAGCTAGCTCTTTGAAACTTGACACAATAAAGTAGCTCCAAGTTCTGTCTCTATGGTTTGTTTCCTATTGATGTAGCCTAAGTAGAGACTGGCGCAAATCACTTTAATTTAAAGGGGTTGCCAAGCTTCCAAAAAACTACGAGTTTCCTGAAATCTCAGCACACATTTTTCCACCAATCTTGATGACACTTTCAGGTAATGATCAGTACCCCGATCCCACTTGGCTCACCAAATTTCGTTCTTGTAGGTTAAACCGTTCGTTGGCAGTAACAGTTTTAATTTTTAGGTTTCACTCTGTTTTCTCCTATATGGATACATGTAGTTGGAAGTCTAAATCAAACACGGTTTGTGCTAGCTCTTTGAAACTTGACACAATAAAGTAGCTCCATGTTCTATCTCTATGATTTGTTTCCTATTGATGTAGCCCTAAGCAGAGACTAGCGCAAATCACTTTCATGGAAAGGGGTTGCCAAGCTTCCAAAAAACTACGAGTTTCCTGAAATCTCAGCACACATTTTTTCACCCAATCTTGATGACACTTTCAGGTAATGATCAGTACAACAAATCCCACTTGGGTCACCAAGTTTCGTTCTTCTAGGTTAAACCGTTCGTTGGCAGTAACAGTTTTAATTTTTAGGTTTCACTCTGTTTTCTCCTATATGGATACATGTAGTTGGAAGTCTAAATCAAACACGGTTTGTGCTAGCTCTTTGAAACTTGACACAATAAAGTAGCTCCAAGTTCTATCTCTCTGGTTTGTTTCCTATTGATGTAGCCCTAAGCAGAGACTGGCACAAATCACTTTCATGGAAAGGGGTTGCAATCTTCCAAAAAACTACGAGTTTCCTGAAATCTCAGCACACATTTTATAACCCAATCTTGATGACACTTTCAGGTAATGAGCAGTACAACAAATCCCACTTGGGTCACCAAGTTTTTTTCTTCTAGGTTAAACCATTCGTTGGCAGTAACAGTTTTAATTTTTAGGTTTCACTCTGTTTTCTGCTATATGGATACATGTAGTTGGAACTCTAAATCAAACACGGTTTGTGCTAGCTCTTTGAAACTTGACACAATAAAGTAGCTCCAAGTTCTATCTCTATGGTTTGTTTCCTATTGATGTAGCCCTAAGCAGAGACTGGCGCAAATCACTTTCATGGAAAGGGGTTGCCAATCTTCCAAAAAACTGCAAATTTACTGAAATCTCAGCACAAATTTTTTCACCCAATCTTGATGACACTTTCAGGTAATGATCAGTACCCCAATCCCACTTGGCTCACCAAATTTCGTTCTTCTAGGTTAAACCGTTCGTTGGCAGTAACAGTTTTAATTTTTAGGTTTCACTCTGTTTTCTCCTATATGGATACATGTAGTTGGAAGTCTAAATCAAACACGGTTTGTGCTAGCTCTTTGAATCTTGACACAATAAAGTAGCTCCAAGTTCTATCTCTATGGTTTGTTTCCTATTGATGTAGCCCTAAGCAGAGACTGGCGCAAATCACTTTCATTTAAAGGGGTTGCCAAGCTTCCAAAAAACTACGAGTTTCCTGAAATCTCAGCACACATTTTTTCACCCAATCTTTATGACACTTTCAGGTAATGATCAGTACCCCAATCCCACTTGGCTCACCAAATTTCGTTCTTCTATGTTAAACTGTTCGTTGGCAGTAACAGTTTTAACTTTTAGGTTTCACTCAATTTTCTCCTATGTGAATACATGTAGTTGGAACTCTAAATAAAACATGGTTTGTGCTAGCTCTTTGAAACTTGACACAATAAAGTAGCTCCATGTTCTATCTCTATGGTTTGTTTCCTATTGATGTAGCCCTAAGGAGAGACTGGCGCAAATCACTTTCATGGAAAGGGGTTGCCAAGCTTCCAAAAAACTACGAGTTTCCTGAAATCTCAGCACACATTTTTTCACACAATCTTGATGACACTTTCCGGTAATGATCAGTACAACAAATCCCACTTGGGTAACCAAGTTTCTTTCTTCTAGGTTAAACCGTTCGTTGGCAGTAACCGTTTTAAATTTTAGGTTTCTCACTGTTTTCTGCTATATGGATACATGTAGTTGGAACTCTAAATCAAACACGGTTTGTGCTAGCTCTTTGAAATTTGACACAATAAAGTAGCTCCAAGTTCTATCTCTATGGTTTGTTTCCTATTGATGTAGACCTAAGCAGAGACTGGCACAAATCACTTTCATGGAAAGGGGTTGCCAATCTTCCAAAAAACTGCGAGTTTACTGAAATCTCAGCACACATTTTTTCACCCAATCTTGATGACACTTTTAGGTAATGATCAGTACCCCAATCCCACTTGGCTCACCAAATTTCCTTCTTCTAGGTAAAACCGTTCGTTGGAAGTAACAGTTTTAATTTTTAGGTTTCACTCTGTTTTCTCCTATATGGATACATGTAGTTGGAACTCTAAATCAAACACGGTTTGTGCTAGCTCTTTGAAACTTGACACAATAAAGTAGCTCCAAGTTCTATCTCTATGGTTTGTTTCCTATTGATGTAGCCCTAAGCAGAGACTGGCGCAAATCACTTTCATTTAAAGGGGTTGCCAAGCTTCTAAAAAACTATGAGTTTCCTGAAATCTCAGCACACATTTTTTCACCCTATCTTGATGACACTTTCGGGTAATGATCAGTACCCCAATCCCACTTGGCTCACCAAATTTCGTTCTTGTAGGTTAAACCGTTGGTTGGCAGTAACAGTTTTAACTTTTAGGTTTCACTCAATTTTCTCCTATATGGATACATGTAGTTGGAACTCTAAATCAAACACGGTTTGTGCTAGCTCTTTGAAACTTGACACAATAAAGTAGCTCCATGTTCTATCTCTATGGTTTGTTTCCTATTGATGTAGCCCTAAGCAGAGACTGGCGTGAATCAATTTCATGGAAAGGGGTTGCCAAGCTTCCAAAAAACTACGAGTTTCCTGAAATCTCAGCACACATTTTTTCACCCAATCTTGATGACACTTTCAGGTAATGATCAGTACAACAAATCCCACTTGGGTCACCAAGTTTCTTTCTTCTAGGTTAAACCGTTCGTAGGCAGTAACAGTTTTAACTTTTAGGTTTCACTCAATTTTCTCCTATATGAATACATGTAGTTGGAACTCTAAATCAAACACGGTTTGTGCTAGCTCTTTGAAACTTGACAAAATAAAGTAGCTCCATGTTCTATCTCTATGGTTTGTTTCCTATTGATGTAGCCCTAAGCAGAGACTGAAGCAAATCACTTTCATGGAAAGGGGTTGCCAAGCTTCCAAAAAACTACGAGTTTCCTGAAATCTCAGCACACATTTTTTCACCCAATCTTGATGACACTTTCCGGTAATGATCACTACCCCAATCCCACTTGGCTCACCAAATTTCGTTCTTCTAGGTTAAAGCGCTGGTTGGCAGTAACAGTTTTAATTTTTAGGTTTCACTCTGTTTTCTCCTATATGGATACATGTAGTTGGAACTCTAAATCAAACACGGTTTGTGCTAGCTCTTTGAAACTTGACACAATAAAGTAGCTCCAAGTTCTACCTCTATGGTTTGTTTCCTATTGATGTAGCCCTAAGCAGAGACTGGCGCAAATCACTTTCATGGAAAGGGGTTGACAATCTTCCAAAAAACTACGAGATTCCTGAAATCTCAGCACACATTTTTTCACCCAATCTTGATGACACTTTCAGGTCATGATCAGTACCCCAATCCCACTTGGCTCACCAAATTTTGTTCTTCTATGTTAAAACGTTCGTTGGCAGTAACAGTTTAATTCTTAGGTTTCACTCTGTTTTCTCCTATATGGATACATGTAGTTGGAACTCTAAATCGAACACGGTTTGTGCTAGCTCTTTGAAACTTGACACAATAAAGTAGCTCCAAGTTCTATCTCTATGGTTTGTTTCCTATTGATGTAGCCCTAAGTAGAGACTGGCGCAAATCACTTTCATTTAAAGGGGTTGCCAAGCTTCCAAAAAACTACGAGTTTCCTGAAATCTCAGCACACATTTTTCCACCAATCTTGATGACACTTTCAGGTAATGATCAGTACAACAAATCCCACTTGGGTCACCAAGTTTCTTTCTTCTAGGTTAAACCATTCGTTGGCAGTAACAGTTTTAATTTTTAGGTTTCACTCTGTTTTCTGCTATATGGATACATGTAGTTGGAACTCTAAATCAAACACAGTTTGTGCTAGCTCTTTGAAACTTGACACAATAAAGTAGCTCCAAGTTCTATCTGTATGGTTTGTTTCCTATTGATGTAGCCCTAAGCAGAGACTGGCGCAAATCACTTTCATGGAAAGGGGTTGCCAATCTTCCAAAAAACTGCGAATTTACTGAAATCTCAGCACAAATTTTTTCACCCAATCTTGATGACACTTTCAGGTAATGATCACTAATCCAATCAAACTTGGCTCACGAAATTTCCTTCTTCTAGGTTAAACCATTTGTTGGCAGTAACAGTTTTAATTTTTAGGTTTCACTCTGTTTTCTCCTATATGGATACATGTAGTTGGAACTCTAAATCAAACACGGTTTGTGCTAGCTCTTTGAAACTTGACACAATAAAGTAGCTCCAAGTTCTATCTCTATGGTTTGTTTCCTATTGATGTAGCCCTAAGCAGAGACTGGCGCAAATCACTTTCATTTAAAGGGGTTGCCAAGCTTCCAAAAAACTACGAGTTTCCTGAAATCTCAGCACACATTTTTTCACCCTATCTTGGTGACACTTTCAGGTAATGATCAGTACCCCAATCCCACTTGGCTCACCAAATTTCGTTCTTGTAGGTTAAACCGTTCGTTGGCAGTAACAGTTTTAACTTTTAGGTTTCACTCAATTTTCTCCTATATGGATACATGTTTGGAACTCTAAATCAAACACGGTTTGTGCTAGCTCTTTGAAACTTGACACAATAAAGTAGCTCCATGTTCTATCTCTATGGTTTGTTTCCTATTGATGTAGCCCTAAGCAGAGACTGGCGTGAATCAATTTCATGGAAATGGGTTGCCTAGCTTCCAAAAAACTACGAGTTTCCTGAAATCTCAGCACACATTTTTTCACCCAATCTTGATGACACTTTCAGGTAATGATCAGTACAACAAATCCCACTTGGGTCACCAAGTTTCTTTCTTCTAGGTTAAACCGTTCGTAGGCAGTAACAGTTTTAACTTTTAGGTTTCACTCAATTTTCTCCTATATGAATACATGTAGTTGGAACTCTAAATCAAACACGGTTTGTGCTAGCTCTTTGAAACTTGACACAATAAAGTAGCTCCAAGTTCTACCTCTATGGTTTGTTTCCTATTGATGTAGCCCTAAGCAGAGACTGGCGCAAATCACTTTCATGGAAAGGGGTTGCCAATCTTCCAAAAAACTACGAGATTCCTCAAATCTCAGCACACATTTTTTTACCCAATCTTGATGACACTTTCAGGTCATGATCAGTACCCCAATCCCACTTGGCTCACCAAATTTTGTTCTTCTATGTTAAACCGTTCGTTGGCAGTAACAGTTTAATTTTTAAGTTCCACTCTGTTTTCTCCTATATGGATACATGTAGTTGGCACTCTAAATCGAACACGGTTTGTGCTAGCTCTTTGAAACTTGACACAATAAAGTAGCTCCAAGTTCTATCTCTATGGTTTGTTTCCTATTGATGTAGCCCTAAGCAGAGACTGGCGCAAATCACTTTCATGGAAAGGGGTTGCCAATCTTCCAAAAAACTCCGAGTTTCCTGATATCTCAGCACACATTTTTTCACCCAATCTTGATGACACTTTCAGGTAATGATCAGTACCCCAATCCCACTTGGCTCACCAAATTTCGTTCTTCTAGGTTAAACCGTTCGTTGGCAGTAACAGTTTTAATTTTTAGGTTTCACTCAATTTTCTCCTATATGAATACATGTACTTGGAACTCTAAATTAAACACGGTTTGTGCTAGCTCTTTGAAACTTGACACAATAAAGTAGCTCCATGTTCTATCTCAATGGTTTGTTTCCTATTGATGTAGCCCAAAGCAGAGACTGGCGAAAATCACTTTCATGGAAAGGGGTTGCCAATCTTCCAAAAAACTACGAGTTTCCTGAAATCTCAGCACACATTTTTTCACCCAACCTTGATGACACTTTCAGGTAATGATCAGCACCCCAATCCCACTTGGCTCACCAAATTTCGTTCTTCTAGGTTAAACCGTTCGTTGGCAGTAACAGTTTTAATTTTTAGGTTTCACTCTGTTTTCTCCTATATGGATACATGTAGTTGGAACTCTAATCAAACATGGTTTGTGCTAGCTCTTTGAAACTTGACACAATAAAGTAGCTCCAAGCTCTTTCTCTATGGTTTGTTTCCTATTGATGTAGCCCTAAGAAGAGACTGGCGCAAATCACTTTCATTTAAAGGGGTTGCCAGGCTTCCAAAAAACTACGAGTTTCCTGAAATCTCAGCACACATTTTTTCACCCAAACTTGATGACACTTTCAGGTAATGATCAGTACCCCAATCCCACTTGGCTCACCAAATTTCGTTCTTCTAGGTTAAACCGTTCGTTGACAGTAACGGTTTTAATTTTTAGGTTTCACTCTGTTTTCTCCTATATGGATACATGTAGTTGGAACTCTAAATCAAACACGGTTTGTGCTAGCTCTTTGAAACTTGACACAATAAAGTAGCTCCAAGTTCTATCTCTATGGTTTGTTTTCTATTGATGTAGCCCTAAGCAAAGACTGGCGCAAATCACTTTCATGGAAAGGGGTTGCCAAGCTTCCAAAAAACTCCGAGTTTCCTGAAATCTCAGTCCACATTTTTTCACCCAATCTTAATGACACTTTCAGGTAATGATCAGTACCCCAATCCCACTTGGCTCACCAAATTTCGTTCTTCTAGTTTAAACCGTTCGTTGGCAGTAACAGTTTTAATTTTTAGGTTTCACTCTGTTTTCTCCTATATGGATACATGTAGTTGGAAGTCTAAATCAAACACGGTTTGTGCTAGCTCTTTGAAACTTGACACAATAAAGTAGCTCCAAGTTCTATCTCTATGGTTTGTTTCCTATTGATGTAGCCCTAAGCAGAGACTGGCACAAATCACTTTCATGGAAAGGGGTTGCCAATCTTCCAAAAAACTACGAGTTTCCTGAAATCTCAGCACACATTTTTTCACCCAATCTTGATGACACTTTCAGGTAATGATCAGTACCCCAATCCCACTTGGCTCACCAAATTTCGTTCTTCTAGGTTAAACCGTTCGTTGGCAGTAACAGTTTTAATTTTTAGGTTTCACTCAATTTTCTCCTATATGGATACATGTAGTTGGAACTCTAAATCAAACACGGTTTGTGCTAGCTCTTTGAAACTTGACACAATAAAGTAGCTCCAAGTTCTATCTCTATGGTTTGTTTCCTATTGATGTAGCCCTAAGCAAAGACTGGCGCAAATCACTTTCATGGAAAGGGGTTGCCAATCTTCCAAAAAACTCCGAGTTTCCTGAAATCTCAGCACACATTTTTTCACCCAATCTTGATGACACTTTCAGGTAATGATCAGTACCCCAAGCCCACTTGGCTCACCAAATTTCGTTCTTCTAGGTTAAACCGTTCGTTGGCAGTAACAGTTTTAATTTTTAGGTTTCACTCAATTTTCTCCTATATGAATACATGTACTTGGAACTCTAAATTAAACACGGTTTGTGCTAGCTCTTTGAAACTTGACACAATAAAGTAGCTCCATGTTCTATCTCTATGGTTTGTTTCCTATTGATGTAGCCCAAAGCAGAGACTGGCGAAAATCACTTTCATGGAAAGGGGTTGCCAATCTTCCAAAAAACTACGAGTTTCCTGAAATCTCAGCACACATTTTTTCACGCAACCATGATGACACTTTCACGTAATGATCAGTACCCCAAGCCCACTTGGCTCACCAAATTTCGTTCTTCTAGGTTAAATCGTTCGTTGGCAGTAACAGTTTTAATTTTTAGGTTTCACTCTGTTTTCTCCTATATGGATACATGTAGTTGGAACTCTAATCAAACACGGTTTGTGCTAGCTATTTGAAACTTGACACAATAAAGTAGCTCCAAGTTCTTTCTCTATGGTTTGTTTCCTATTGATGTAGCCCTAAGCAGAGACTGGCGCAAATCACTTTCATTTAAAGGGGTTGCCAAGCTTCCAAAAAACTACAAGTTTCGTGAAATCTCAGCACACATTTTTTCACCCAAACTTGATGACACTTTCAGGTAATGATCAGTACCCCAATCCCACTTGGCTGACCAAATTTCATTCTTCTAGGTTAAACCGTTCATTGGCAGTAACAGTTTTAATTTTTAGGTTTCACTCTGTTTTCTCCTATATGGATACATGTAGTTGGAACTCTAAATCAAACACGGTTTGTGCTAGCTCTTTGAAACTTGACACAATAAAGTAGCTCCATGTTCTATCTGTATGGTTTGTTTCCTATTGATGTAGCCCTAAGCAGAGACTGGCGCAAATCACTTTCATGGAAAGGGGTTGCCAATCTTCCAAAATACTAAGAGTTTCCTGAAATCTCAGCACACATTTTTTCACCCAGTCTTGATAACACTTTCTGGTAATGATCAGCACCCCAATCCCACTTGGCTCACCAAATTTCGTTCTTCTAGGTTAAACCGTTCGTTGGCAGTAACAGTTTTAATTTTTAGGTTTCACTCTGTTTTCTCCTATATGGATACATGTAGTTGGAACTCTAATCAAACACGGTTTGTGCTAGCTCTTTGAAACTTGACACAATAAAGTAGCTCCAAGTTCTATCTCTATGGTTTGTTTCCTATTGATGTAGCCCTAAGCAGAGACTGGCACAAATCACTTTCATGGAAAGGGGTTGCCAATCTTCCAAAAAACTACGAGTTTCCTGAAATCTCAGCACACATTTTTTCACCCAATCTTGATGACACTTTCAGGTAATGATCAGTACCCCAATCCCACTTGGCTCACCAAATTTCGTTCTTCTAGTTTAAACCGTTCGTTGGCAGTAACAGTTTTAATTTTTAGGTTTCACTCAATTTTCTCCTATATGGATACATGTAGTTGGAACTCTAAATCAAACACGGTTTGTGCTAGCTCTTTGAAACTTGATACAATAAAGTAGCTCCATGTTCTATCTCTCTGGTTTGTTTCCTATTGATGTAGCCCTAAGCAAAGTCTGGCGCAAATCACTTTCATGGAAAGGGGTTGCCAATCTTCCAAAAAACTCCGAGTTTCCTGAAATCTCAGCACACATTTTTTCACCCAATCTTGATGACACTTTCAGGTAATGATCAGTACCCCAATCCCACTTGGCTCACCAAATTTCGTTCTTCTAGGTTAAACCGTTCGTTGGCAGTAACAGTTTTAATTTTTAGGTTTCACTCAATTTTCTCCTATATGAATACATGTACTTGGAACTCTAAATTAAACACGGTTTGTGCTAGCTCTTTGAAACTTGACACAATAAAGTAGCTCCATGTTCTATCTCTATGGTTTGTTTCCTATTGATATAGCCCAAAGCAGAGACTGGCGAAAATCACTTTCATGGAAAGGGGTTGCCAATCTTCCAAAAAACTACGAGTTTACTGAAATCTCAGCACACATTTTTTCACCCAACCTTGATGACACTTTCAGGTAATGATCAGTACCCCAAGCCCACTTGGCTCACCAAATTTCGTTCTTCTAGGTTAAACCGTTCGTTGGCAGTAACAGTTTTAATTTTTAGGTTTCACTCTGTTTTCTCCTATATGGATACATGTAGTTGGAACTCTAATCAAACACGGTTTGTGCTAGCTCTTTGAAACTTGACACAATAAAGTAGCTCCATGTTCTATCTCTCTGGTTTGTTTCCTATTGATGTAGCCCTAAGCAAAGACTGGCACAAATCACTTTCATGGAAAGGGGTTGCCAATCTTCCAAAAAACTCCGAGTTTCCTGAAATCTCAGCACACATTTTTTCACCCAATCTTGATGACACTTTCAGGTAATGATCAGTACCCCAATCCCACTTGGCTCACCAAATTTCGTTCTTCTAGGTTAAACCGTTCGTTGGCAGTAACAGTTTTAATTTTTAGGTTTCACTCAATTTTCTCCTATATGAATACATGTACTTGGAACTCTAAATTAAACACGGTTTGTGCTAGCTCTTTGAAACTTGACACAATAAAGTAGCTCCATGTTCTATCTCTATGGTTTGTTTCCTATTGATGTAGCCCAAAGCAGAGACTGGCGAAAATCACTTTCATGGAAAGGGGTTGCCAATCTTCCAAAAAACTACGAGTTTCCTGAAATCTCAGCACACATTTTTTCACCCAACCTTGATGACACTTTCAGGTAATGATCAGTACCCCAAGCCCACTTGGCTCACCAAATTTCGTTCTTCTAGGTTAAACCGTTCGTTGGCAGTAACAGTTTTAATTTTTAGGTTTCACTCTGTTTTCTCCTATATGGATACATGTAGTTGGAACTCTAATCAAACACGGTTTGTGCTAGCTCTTTGAAACTTGACACAATAAAGTAGCTCCAAGTTCTTTCTCTATGGTTTGTTTCCTATTGATGTAGCCCTAAGCAGAGACTGGCGCAAATCACTTTCATTTAAAGGGGTTGCCAAGCTTCCAAAAAACTACGAGTTTCCTGAAATCTCAGCACACATTTTTTCACCCAATCTTGATGACACTTTCAGGTAATGATCAGTACCCCAATCCCACTTGGCTCACCAAATTTCGTTCTTCTAAGTTAAACTGTTCGTTATCAGTAACAGTTTTAACTTTTAGGTTTCACTCAATTTTCTCCTATTTGAATACATGTAGTTGGAATTCTAAATCAAACACGGTTTGTGCTAGCTCTTTGAAACTTGACACAATAAAGTAGCTCCATGTTCTATCTGTATGGTTTGTTTCCTATTGATGTAGCCCTAAGCAGAGACTAACGCAAATCACTTTCATGGAAAGGGGTTGCCAATCTTCCAAAAAACTAAGAGTTTCCTGAAATCTCAGCACACATTTTTTCACCCAGTCTTGATAACACTTTCTGGTAATGATCAGCACCCCAATCCCACTTGGCTCACCAAATTTCGTTCTTCTAGGTTAAACCGTTCGTTGGCAGTAACAGTTTTAATTTTTAGGTTTCACTCTGTTTTCTCCTATATGGATACCTGTAATTGGAACTCTAAATCAAACACGGTTTGTGCTAGCTCTTTGAAACTTGACACAATAAAGTAGCTCCAAGTTCTATCTCTATGGTTTGTTTCCTATTGATGTAGCCCTAAACAGAGACTGGTGCAAATCACTTTCATTTAAAGGGGTTGCCAAGCTTCCAAAAAACTACGAGTTTCCTGGAATCTCAGCACACATTTTTTCACCCAATCTTGATGACACTTTCAGGTAATGATCAGTACCCCAATCCCACTTGGCTCACCAAATTTCGTTCTTCTAGGTTAAAGTGTTCGTCGGCAGTAACAGTTTTAATTTTTAGGTTTCACTCTGTTTTCTCCTATATGGATACATGTAGTTGGAAGTCTAAATCAAAAACGGTTTGTGCTAGCTCTTTGAAACTTGACACAATAAAGTAGCTCCAAGTTCTATCTCTATGGTTTGTTTCCTATTGATGTAGCCCTAAGCAGAGACTGGCGCAAATCACTTTCATGGAAAGGGGTTGCCAAGCTTCCAAAAAACTCCGAGTTTCCCTAAATCTCAGCACACATTTTTTCACCCAACCTTGATCACACTTTCAGGTAATGATCAGTACCCCAAGCCCACTTGGCTCACCAAATTTCGTTCTTCTAGGTTAAACCGTTCGTTGGCAGTAACAGTTTTAATTTTTAGGTTTCATTCTGTTTTCTCCTATATGGATACATGTAGTTGGAACTCTAATCAAACACGGTTTGTGCTAGCTCTTTGAAACTAGACACAATAAAGTAGCTCCAAGTTCTTTCTCTATGGTTTGTTTCCTATTGATGTATCCCTAAGCAGAGACTGGCGCAAATCACTTTCATTTAAAGGGGTTGCCAATCTTCCAAAAAACTACGAGTTTCCTGAAATCTCAGCACAGATTTTTTCACCCAATCTTGATGACACTTTCAGGTAATGATCAGTACCCCAATCCCACTTGGCTCACCAAATTTCGTTCTTCTAGGTTAAACTGTTCTTTGGCAGTAACAGTTTTAACTTTTAGGTTTCACTCAATTTTCTCCTATTTGAATACATGTAGTTGGAACTCTAAATCAAACACGGTTTGTGCTAGCTCTTTGAAACTTGACACAATAAAGTAGCTCCATGTTCTATCTCTATGGTTTGTTTCCTATTGATGTTGCCCTAAGCAGAGACTGGCGCAAATCACTTTCATGGAAAGGGGTTGCCAATCTTCCCAAAAACTAAGAGTTTCCTGAAATCTCAGCACACATTTTTTCACCCAGTCTTGATAACACTTTCTGGTAATGATCAGCACCCCAATCCCACTTGGCTCACCAAATTTCGTTCTTCTATGTTAAACCATTCGTTGGCAGTAACAGTTTTAATTTTTAGGTTTCACTCTGTTTTCTCCTATATGGATACATGTAGTTGGAAGTCTAAATCAAAAATGGTTTGTGCTAGCTCTTTGAAACTTGACACAATAAAGTAGCTCCAAGTTCTATCTCTATGGTTTGTTTCCTATTGATGTAGCCCTAAGTAGAGAGTGGCGCAAATCACTTTCATTTAAAGGGGTTGCCAAGCTTACAAAAAACTACGAGTTTCCTGAAATCTTAGCACACATTTTTCCCCCAATCTTGATGACACTTTCAGGTAATGATCAGTACCCCAATCCCACTTGGCTCACCAAATTTCGTTCTTCTAGGTTAAACCGTTCGTTGGCAGTAACAGTTTTAATTTTTAGGTTTCACTCTGTTTTCTCCTATATGGATACATGTTGTTGGAACTCTAAATCAAACACGGTTTGTGCTAGCTCTTTGAAACTTGACACAATAAAGTAGCGCCAAGTTCTATCACTATGGTTTGTTTCCTATTGATGTAGCCCTAAGCAGAGACTGGCGCAAATCACTTTCATGGAAAGGGGTTGCCAAGCTTCCAAAAAACTACGAGTTTCCTGAAATCTCAGCACACATTTTTTCACCCAATCTTGATGACACTTTCAGGTAATGATCAGTACAACAAATCACATTTGGGTCACAAAGTTTCGTTCTTCTAGGTTAAACCGTTCGTTGGCAGTAACAGTTTTAATTTTTAGGTTTCACTCTGTTTTCTCCTATATGGATACATGTAGTTGGAACTCTAAATCAAACACGGTTTGTGCTAGCTCTTTGAAACTTGACACAATAAAGTAGCTCCAAGTTCTATCTCTATGGTTTGTTTCCTATTGATGTAGCCCTAAGCAGAGACTGGCGCAAATCACTTTCATGGAAAGGGGTTGCCAATCTTCCAAAAAACTACGAGTTTCCTGAAATCTCAGCACACATTTTTTCACCCAATCTTGATGACACTTTCAGGTAATGATCAGTACCCGAATCCCACTTGGCTCACCAAATTTCGTTCTTCTAGGTTAAACCGTTCGTTGACAGTAACGGTTTTAATTTTTAGGTTTCACTCTGTTTTCTCCTATATGGATACATGTAGTTGGAACTCTAAATCAAACACGGTTTGTGCTAGCTCTTTGAAACTTGACACAATAAAGTAGCTCCAAGTTCTATCTCTATGGTTTGTTTCCTATTGATGTAGCCCTAAGCAAAGACTGGCGCAAATCACTTTCATGGAAAGGGGTTGCCAAGCTTCCAAAAAACTCCGAGTTTCCTGAAATCTCAGTACACATTTTTTCACCCAATCTTAATGACACTTTCAGGTAATGATCAGTACCCCAATCCCACTTGGCTCACCAAATTTCGTTCTTCTAGGTTAAACTGTTCTTTGGCAGTAACAGTTTTAACTTTTAGGTTTCACTCAATTTTCTCCTATTTGAATACATGTAGTTGGAACTCTAAATCAAACACGGTTTGTGCTAGCTCTTTGAAACTTGACACAATAAAGTAGCTCCAGGTTCTATCTCTATGGTTTGTTTCCTATTGATGTTGCCCTAAGCAGAGACTGGCGCAAATCACTTTCATGGAAAGGGGTTGCCAATCTTCCCAAAAACTAAGAGTTTCCTGAAATCTCAGCACACATTTTTTCACCCAGTCTTGATAACACTTTCTGGTAATGATCAGCACCCCAATCCCACTTGGCTCACCAAATTTCGTTCTTCTATGTTAAACCATTCGTTGGCAGTAACAGTTTTAATTTTTAGGTTTCACTCTGTTTTCTCCTATATGGATACATGTAGTTGGAAGTCTAAATCAAAAATGGTTTGTGCTAGCTCTTTGAAACTTGACACAATAAAGTAGCTCCAAGTTCTATCTCTATGGTTTGTTTCCTATTGATGTAGCCCTAAGTAGAGAGTGGCGCAAATCACTTTCATTTAAAGGGGTTGCCAAGCTTACAAAAAACTACGAGTTTCCTGAAATCTCAGCACACATTTTTCCCCCAATCTTGATGACACTTTCAGGTAATGATCAGTACCCCAATCCCACTTGGCTCACCAAATTTCGTTCTTCTAGGTTAAACCGTTCGTTGGCAGTAACAGTTTTAATTTTTAGGTTTCACTCTGTTTTCTCCTATATGGATACATGTTGTTGGAACTCTAAATCAAACACGGTTTGTGCTAGCTCTTTGAAACTTGACACAATAAAGTAGCGCCAAGTTCTATCACTATGGTTTGTTTCCTATTGATGTAGCCCTAAGCAGAGACTGGCGCAAATCACTTTCATGGAAAGGGGTTGCCAAGCTTCCAAAAAACTACGAGTTTCCTGAAATCTCAGCACACATTTTTTCACCCAATCTTGATGACACTTTCAGGTAATGATCAGTACAACAAATCACATTTGGGTCACAAAGTTTCGTTCTTCTAGGTTAAACCGTTCGTTGGCAGTAACAGTTTTAATTTTTAGGTTTCACTCTGTTTTCTCCTATATGGATACATGTAGTTGGAACTCTAAATCAAACACGGTTTGTGCTAGCTCTTTGAAACTTGACACAATAAAGTAGCTCCAAGTTCTATCTCTATGGTTTGTTTCCTATTGATGTAGCCCTAAGCAGAGACTGGCGCAAATCACTTTCATGGAAAGGGGTTGCCAATCTTCCAAAAAACTACGAGTTTCCTGAAATCTCAGCACACATTTTTTCACCCAATCTTGATGACACTTTCAGGTAATGATCAGTACCCGAATCCCACTTGGCTCACCAAATTTCGTTCTTCTAGGTTAAACCGTTCGTTGACAGTAACGGTTTTAATTTTTAGGTTTCACTCTGTTTTCTCCTATATGGATACATGTAGTTGGAACTCTAAATCAAACACGGTTTGTGCTAGCTCTTTGAAACTTGACACAATAAAGTAGCTCCAAGTTCTATCTCTATGGTTTGTTTCCTATTGATGTAGCCCTAAGCAAAGACTGGCGCAAATCACTTTCATGGAAAGGGGTTGCCAAGCTTCCAAAAAACTCCGAGTTTCCTGAAATCTCAGTACACATTTTTTCACCCAATCTTAATGACACTTTCAGGTAATGATCAGTACCCCAATCCCACTTGGCTCACCAAATTTCGTTCTTCTAATTTAAACCGTTCGTTGGCAGTAACAGTTTTAATTTTTAGGTTTCACTCTGTTTTCTCCTATATGGATACATGTAGTTGGAAGTCTAAATCAAACACGGTTTGTGCTAGCTCTTTGAAACTTGACACAATAAAGAAGCTCCAAGTTCTATCTCTATGGTTTGTTTCCTATTGATGTAGCCCTAAGCAGAGACTGGCACAAAAAACTTTCATGGAAAGGGGTTGCCAATCTTCCAAAAAACTACGAGTTTCCTGAAATCTCAGCACACATTTTTTCACCCAATCTTGATGACACTTTCAGGTAATGATCAGTACCCCAATCCCACTTGGCTCACCAAATTTCGTTCTTCTAGGTTAAACCGTTCGTTGGCAGTAACAGTTTTAATTTTTAGGTTTCACTCAATTTTCTCCTATATGGATACATGTAGTTGGAACTCTAAATCAAACACGGTTTGTGCTAGCTCTTTGAAACTTGACACAATAAAGTAGCTCCATGTTCTATCTCTCTGGTTTGTTTCCTATTGATGTAGCCCTAAGCAGAGACTGGCGCAAATCACTTTCATGGAAAGGGGTTGCCAATCTTCCAAAAAACTCCGAGTTTCCTGAAATCTCAGCACACATTTTTTCACCCAATCTTGATGACACTTTCAGGTAATGATCAGTACCCCAATCGCACTTGGCTCACCAAATTTCGTTCTTCTAGGTTAAACCGTTCGTTGGCAGTAACAGTTTTAATTTTTAGGTTTCACTCAATTTTTTCCTATATGAATACATGTACTTTGAACTCTAAATTAAACACGGTTTGTGCTAGCTCTTTGAAACTTGACACAATAAAGTAGCTCCAAGTTCTTTCTCTATGGTTTGTTTCCTATTGATGTAGCCCAAAGCAGAGACTGGCGCAAATCACTTTCATGGAAAGGGGTTGCCAATCTTCCAAAAAACTACGAGTTTCCTGAAATCTCAGCACACATTTTTTCACCCAATCTTGATGACACTTTCAGGTAATGATCAGTACCCCAATCCCACTTGGCTCACCAAATTTCGTTCTTCTAGGTTAAACCGTTCGTTGACAGTAACGGTTTTAATTTTTAGGTTTCACTCTGTTTTCTCCTATATGGATACATGTAGTTGGAACTCTAAATCAAACACGGTTTGTGCTAGCTCTTTGAAACTTGACACAATAAAGTAGCTCCAAGTTCTATCTCTATGGTTTGTTTCCTATTGATGTAGCCCTAAGCAAAGACTGGCGCAAATCACTTTCATGGAAAGGGGTTGCCAAGCTTCCAAAAAACTCCGAGTTTCCTGAAATCTCAGTACACATTTTTTCACCCAATCTTAATGACACTTTCAGGTAATGATCAGTACCCCAATCCCACTTGGCTCACCAAATTTCGTTCTTCTAGTTTAAACCGTTCGTTGGCAGTAACAGTTTTAATTTTTAGGTTTCACTCTGTTTTCTCCTATATGGATACATGTAGTTGGAAGTCTAAATCAAACACGGTTTGTGCTAGCTCTTTGAAACTTGACACAATAAAGTAGCTCCAAGTTCTATCTCTATGGTTTGTTTCCTATTGATGTAGCCCTAAGCAGAGACTGGCACAAATCACTTTCATGGAAAGGGGTTGCAATCTTCCAAAAAAATACGAGTTTCCTGAAATCTCAGCACACATTTTTTCACCCAATCTTGATGACACTTTCAGGTAATGATCAGTACCCCAATCCCACTTGGCTCACAAAATTTCGTTCTTCTAGGTTAAACCGTTCGTTGGCAGTAACAGTTTTAATTTTTAGGTTTCACTCAATTTTCTCCTATATGGATACATGTAGTTGGAACTCTAAA
Organism: Spermophilus citellus; assembly: GCF_964194105.1. Taxonomy (NCBI): domain Eukaryota; kingdom Metazoa; phylum Chordata; class Mammalia; order Rodentia; family Sciuridae; genus Spermophilus; species Spermophilus citellus. The sequence goes on along the minus strand of NW_027672724.1, from coordinate 2,660,341 downwards.
TCAAACACGGTTTGTGCTAGCTCTTTGAAACTTGACACAATAAAGTAGCTCCATGTTCTATCTCTATGGATGGTTTCCTATTGATGTAGCCCTAAGCAGAGACTGGCGCAAATCACTTTCATGGAAAGGGGTTGCCAATCTTCCAAAAAACTACGAGTTTCCTGAAATCTCAGCACACATTTTTTCACCCAATCTTGATGACACTTTCAGGTAATGATCAGTACCCCAATCCCACTTGGCTCACCAAATTTCGTTCTTCTAGGTTAAACCGTTCGTTGGCAGTAACAGTTTTAATTTTTAGGTTTCACTCAATTTTCTCCTATATGAATACATGTACTTTGAACTCTAAATTAAACACGGTTTGTGCTAGCTCTTTGAAACTTGACACAATAAAGTAGCTCCATGTTCTATCTCTATGGTTTGTTTCCTATTGATGTAGCCCAAAGCAGAGACTGGCGAAAATCACTTTCATGGAAAGGGGTTGCCAATATTCCAAAAAACTACGAGTTTCCTGAAATCTCAGCACACATTTTTTCACCCAACCTTGATGAAACTTTCAGGTAATGATCAGTACCCCAAGCCCACTTGGCTCACCAAATTTCGTTCTTCTAGGTTAAACCGTTCGTTGGCAGTAACAGTTTTAATTTTTAGGTTTCACTCTGTTTTCTCCTATATGGATACATGTAGTTGGAACTCTAATCAAACACGGTTTGTGCTAGCTCTTTGAAACTTGACACAATAAAGTAGCTCCAAGTTCTTTCTCTATGGTTTGTTTCCTATTGATGTAGCCCTAAGCAGAGACTGGCGCAAATCACTTTCATTTAAAGGGGTTGCCAAGCTTCCAAAAAACTACGAGTTTCCTGGAATCTCAGCACACATTTTTTCACCCAATCTTGATGACACTTTCAGGTAATGATCAGTACCCCAATCCCACTTGGCTCACCAAATTTCGTTCTTCTAAGTTAAACTGTTCGTTATCAGTAACAGTTTTAACTTTTAGGTTTCACTCAATTTTCTCCTATTTGAATACATGTAGTTGGAATTCTAAATCAAACACGGTTTGTGCTAGCTCTTTGAAACTTGACACAATAAAGTAGCTCCATGTTCTATCTGTATGGTTTGTTTCCTATTGATGTAGCCCTAAGCAGAGACTAACGCAAATCACTTTCATGGAAAGGGGTTGCCAATCTTCCAAAAAACTAAGAGTTTCCTGAAATCTCAGCACACATTTTTTCACCCAGTCTTGATAACACTTTCTGGTAATGATCAGCACCCCAATCCCACTTGGCTCACCAAATTTCGTTCTTCTAGGTTAAACCGTTCGTTGGCAGTAACAGTTTTAATTTTTAGGTTTCACTCTGTTTTCTCCTATATGGATACCTGTAATTGGAACTCTAAATCAAACACGGTTTGTGCTAGCTCTTTGAAACTTGACACAATAAAGTAGCTCCAAGTTCTATCTCTATGGTTTGTTTCCTATTGATGTAGCCCTAAACAGAGACTGGTGCAAATCACTTTCATTTAAAGGGGTTGCCAAGCTTCCAAAAAACTACGAGTTTCCTGGAATCTCAGCACACATTTTTTCACCCAATCTTGATGACACTTTCAGGTAATGATCAGTACCCCAATCCCACTTGGCTCACCAAATTTCGTTCTTCTAGGTTAAAGTGTTCGTCGGCAGTAACAGTTTTAATTTTTAGGTTTCACTCTGTTTTCTCCTATATGGATACATGTAGTTGGAAGTCTAAATCAAAAACGGTTTGTGCTAGCTCTTTGAAACTTGACACAATAAAGTAGCTCCAAGTTCTATCTCTATGGTTTGTTTCCTATTGATGTAGCCCTAAGCAGAGACTGGCGCAAATCACTTTCATGGAAAGGGGTTGCCAAGCTTCCAAAAAACTACGAGTTTCCTGAAATCTCAGCACACATTTTTTCACCCAACCTTGATGACACTTTCAGGTAATGATCAGTACCCCAAGCCCACTTGGCTCACCAAATTTCGTTCTTCTAGGTTAAACCGTTCGTTGGCAGTAACAGTTTTAATTTTTAGGTTTCATTCTGTTTTCTCCTATATGGATACATGTAGTTGGAACTCTAATCAAACACGGTTTGTGCTAGCTCTTTGAAACTAGACACAATAAAGTAGCTCCAAGTTCTTTCTCTATGGTTTGTTTCCTATTGATGTAGCCCTAAGCAGAGACTGGTGCAAATCACTTTCATTTAAAGGGGTTGCCAATCTTCCAAAAAACTACGAGTTTCCTGAAATCTCAGCACAGATTTTTTCACCCAATCTTGATGACACTTTCAGGTAATGATCAGTACCCCAATCCCACTTGGCTCACCAAATTTCGTTCTTCTAGGTTAAACTGTTCTTTGGCAGTAACAGTTTTAACTTTTAGGTTTCACTCAATTTTCTCCTATTTGAATACATGTAGTTGGAACTCTAAATCAAACACGGTTTGTGCTAGCTCTTTGAAACTTGACACAATAAAGTAGCTCCATGTTCTATCTCTATGGTTTGTTTCCTATTGATGTTGCCCTAAGCAGAGACTGGCGCAAATCACTTTCATGGAAAGGGGTTGCCAATCTTCCCAAAAACTAAGAGTTTCCTGAAATCTCAGCACACATTTTTTCACCCAGTCTTGATAACACTTTCTGGTAATGATCAGCACCCCAATCCCACTTGGCTCACCAAATTTCGTTCTTCTATGTTAAACCATTCGTTGGCAGTAACAGTTTTAATTTTTAGGTTTCACTCTGTTTTCTCCTATATGGATACATGTAGTTGGAAGTCTAAATCAAAAATGGTTTGTGCTAGCTCTTTGAAACTTGACACAATAAAGTAGCTCCAAGTTCTATCTCTATGGTTTGTTTCCTATTGATGTAGCCCTAAGCAGAGACTGGCGCAAATCACTTTCATGGAAAGGGGTTGCCAAGCTTCCAAAAAACTACGAGTTTCCTGAAATCTCAGCACACATTTTTTCACCCAACCTTGATGACACTTTCAGGTAATGATCAGTACCCCAAGCCCACTTGGCTCACCAAATTTCGTTCTTCTAGGTTAAACCGTTCGTTGGCAGTAACAGTTTTAATTTTTAGGTTTCATTCTGTTTTCTCCTATATGGATACATGTTGTTGGAACTCTAAATCAAACACGGTTTGTGCTAGCTCTTTGAAACTTGACACAATAAAGTAGCGCCAAGTTCTATCACTATGGTTTGTTTCCTATTGATGTAGCCCTAAGCAGAGACTGGCGCAAATCACTTTCATGGAAAGGGGTTGCCAATCTTCCAAAAAACTACGAGTTTCCTGAAATCTCAGCACACATTTTTTCACCCAATCTTGATGACACTTTCAGGTAATGATCAGTACCCGAATCCCACTTGGCTCACCAAATTTCGTTCTTCTAGGTTAAACCGTTCGTTGACAGTAACGGTTTTAATTTTTAGGTTTCACTCTGTTTTCTCCTATATGGATACATGTAGTTGGAACTCTAAATCAAACACGGTTTGTGCTAGCTCTTTGAAACTTGACACAATAAAGTAGCTCCAAGTTCTATCTCTATGGTTTGTTTCCTATTGATGTAGCCCTAAGCAAAGACTGGCGCAAATCACTTTCATGGAAAGGGGTTGCCAAGCTTCCAAAAAACTCCGAGTTTCCTGAAATCTCAGTACACATTTTTTCACCCAATCTTAATGACACTTTCAGGTAATGATCAGTACCCCAATCCCACTTGGCTCACCAAATTTCGTTCTTCTAATTTAAACCGTTCGTTGGCAGTAACAGTTTTAATTTTTAGGTTTCACTCTGTTTTCTCCTATATGGATACATGTAGTTGGAAGTCTAAATCAAACACGGTTTGTGCTAGCTCTTTGAAACTTGACAAAATAAAGAAGCTCCAAGTTCTATCTCTATGGTTTGTTTCCTATTGATGTAGCCCTAAGCAGAGACTGGCACAAAAAACTTTCATGGAAAGGGGTTGCCAATCTTCCAAAAAACTCCAAGTTTCCTGAAATCTCAGCACACATTTTTTCACCCAATCTTGATGACACTTTCAGGTAATGATCAGTACCCCAATCCCACTTGGCTCACCAAATTTCGTTCTTCTAGGTTAAACCGTTCGTTGGCAGTAACAGTTTTAATTTTTAGGTTTCACTCAATTTTCTCCTATATGGATACATGTAGTTGGAACTCTAAATCAAACACGGTTTGTGCTAGCTCTTTGAAACTTGACACAATAAAGTAGCTCCATGTTCTATCTCTCTGGTTTGTTTCCTATTGATGTAGCCCTAAGCAGAGACTGGCGCAAATCACTTTCATGGAAAGGGGTTGCCAATCTTCCAAAAAACTCCGAGTTTCCTGAAATCTCAGCACACATTTTTTCACCCAATCTTGATGACACTTTCAGGTAATGATCAGTACCCCAATCGCACTTGGCTCACCAAATTTCGTTCTTCTAGGTTAAACCGTTCGTTGGCAGTAACAGTTTTAATTTTTAGGTTTCACTCAATTTTTTCCTATATGAATACATGTACTTTGAACTCTAAATTAAACACGGTTTGTGCTAGCTCTTTGAAACTTGACACAATAAAGTAGCTCCATGTTCTATCTCTATGGTTTGTTTCCTATTGATGTAGCCCAAAGCAGAGACTGGCGCAAATCACTTTCATGGAAAGGGGTTGCCAATCTTCCAAAAAACTACGAGTTTCCTGAAATCTCAGCACACATTTTTTCACCCAATCTTGATGACACTTTCAGGTAATGATCAGTACCCCAATCCCACTTGGCTCACCAAATTTCGTTCTTCTAGGTTAAACCGTTCGTTGACAGTAACGGTTTTAATTTTTAGGTTTCACTCTGTTTTCTCCTATATGGATACATGTAGTTGGAACTCTTAATCAAACACGGTTTGTGCTAGCTCTTTGAAACTTGACACAATAAAGTAGCTCCAAGTTCTATCTCTATGGTTTGTTTCCTATTGATGTAGCCCTAAGCAAAGACTGGCGCAAATCACTTTCATGGAAAGGGGTTGCCAAGCTTCCAAAAAACTCCGAGTTTCCTGAAATCTCAGTACACATTTTTTCACCCAATCTTAATGACACTTTCAGGTAATGATCAGTACCCCAATCCCACTTGGCTCACCAAATTTCGTTCTTCTAGTTTAAACCGTTCGTTGGCAGTAACAGTTTTAATTTTTAGGTTTCACTCTGTTTTCTCCTATATGGATACATGTAGTTGGAAGTCTAAATCAAACACGGTTTGTGCTAGCTCTTTGAAACTTGACACAATAAAGTAGCTCCAAGTTCTATCTCTATGGTTTGTTTCCTATTGATGTAGCCCTAAGCAGAGACTGGCACAAATCACTTTCATGGAAAGGGGTTGCAATCTTCCAAAAAAATACGAGTTTCCTGAAATCTCAGCACACATTTTTTCACCCAATCTTGATGACACTTTCAGGTAATGATCAGTACCCCAATCCCACTTGGCTCACCAAATTTCGTTCTTCTAGGTTAAACCGTTCGTTGGCAGTAACAGTTTTAATTTTTAGGTTTCACTCAATTTTCTCCTATATGGATACATGTAGTTGGAACTCTAAATCAAACACGGTTTGTGCTAGCTCTTTGAAACTTGACACAATAAAGTAGCTCCATGTTCTATCTCTATGGATGGTTTCCTATTGATGTAGCCCTAAGCAGAGACTGGCGCAAATCACTTTCATGGAAAGGGGTTGCCAATCTTCCAAAAAACTACGAGTTTCCTGAAATCTCAGCACACATTTTTTCACCCAATCTTGATGACACTTTCAGGTAATGATCAGTACCCCAATCCCACTTGGCTCACCAAATTTCGTTCTTCTAGGTTAAACCGTTCGTTGGCAGTAACAGTTTTAATTTTTAGGTTTCACTCAATTTTCTCCTATATGAATACATGTACTTTGAACTCTAAATTAAACACGGTTTGTGCTAGCTCTTTGAAACTTGACACAATAAAGTAGCTCCAAGTTCTTTCTCTATGGTTTGTTTCCTATTGATGTAGCCCTAAGCAGAGACTGGCGCAAATCACTTTCATTTAAAGAGGTTGCCAAGCTTCCAAAAAACTACGAGTTTCCTGAAATCTCAGCACACATTTTTTCACCCAGTCTTGATAACACTTTCTGGTAATGATCAGCACCCCAATCCCACTTGGCTGACCAAATTTCGTTCTTCTAGGTTAAACCGTTCGTTGGCAGTAACAGTTTTAATTTTTAGGTTTCACTCTGTTTTCTCCTATATGGATACATGTAGTTGGAACTCTAATCAAACACGGTTTGTGCTAGCTCTTTGAAACTTGACACAATTAAGTAGCTCCAAGTTCTTTCTCTATGGTTTGTTTCCTATTGATGTAGCCCTAAGCAGAGACTGGCGCAAATCACTTTCATTTAAAGGGGTTGCCAAGCTTCCAAAAAACTACGAGTTTCCTGAAATCTCAGCACACATTTTTTCACCCAATCTTGATGACACTTTCAGGTAATGATCAGTACGCCAATCCCACTTGGCTCACCAAATTTCGTTCTTCTAGGTTAAACTGTTCGTTGGCAGTAACAGTTTAAACTTTTAGGTTTCACTCAATTTTCTACTATTTGAATACATGTAGTTGGAACTCTAAATCAAACACGGTTTGTGCTAGCTCTTTGAAACTTGACACAATAAAGTAGCTCCATGTTCTATCTGTATGGTTTGTTTCCTATTGATGTATCCCTAAGCAGAGACTGGCGCAAATCACTTTCATGGAAAGGGGTTGCCAATCTTCCAAAAAACTAAGAGTTTCCTGAAATCTCAGCACATATTTTTTCACCCAGTCTTGATAACACTTTCTGGTAATGATCAGCACCCCAATCCCACTTGGCTCACCAAATTTCGTTCGTCTAGGTTAAACCGTTCGTTGGCAGTAACAGTTTTAATTTTTAGGTTTCACTCTGTTTTCTCCTATATGGATACATGTAGTTGGAACTCTAAATCAAACACGGTTTGTGCTAGCTCTTTGAAACTTGACACAATAAAGTACCTCCAAGTTCTATCTCTATGGTTTGTTTCCTTTTAATGTAGCCCTAAACAGAGACTGGTGCAAATCACTTTCATTTAAAGGGGTTGCCAAGCTTCAAAAAACTACGAGTTTCCTGGAATCTCAGCACACATTTTTTCACCCAATCTTGATGACACTTTCAGGTAATGATCAGTACCCCAATCCCACTTGGCTCAGCAAATTTCGTTCTTCTAGGTTAAACTGTACGTCGGCAGTAACAGTTTTAATTTTTAGGTTTCACTCTGTTTTCTCCTATATGGATACATGTAGTTGGAAGTCTAAATCAAAAACGGTTTGTGCTAGCTCTTTGAAACTTGACACAATAAAGTAACTCCAAGTTCTATCTCTATGGTTTGTTTCCTATTGATGTAGCCCTAAGTAGAGACTGGCGCAAATCACTTTCATTTAAAGGGGTTGCCAAACTTCCAAAAAACTACGAGTTTCCTGAAATCTCAGCACACATTTTTCCCCCAATCTTGATGACACTTTCAGGTAATGATCAGTACCCCAATCCCACTTGGCTCACAAAATTTCGTTCTTCTAGGTTAAACCGTTCGTTGGCAGTAACAGTTTTAATTTTTAGGTTTCACTCTGTTTTCTCCTATATGGATACATGTAGTTGGAAGTCTAAATCAAACACGGTTTGTGCTAGCTCTTTGAAACTTGACACAATAAATTAGCTCCAAGTTCTATCTCTATGATTTGTTTCCTATTGATGTAGCCCTAAGCAGAGACTGGCGCAAATCACTTTCATGGAAAGGGGTTGCCAAGCTTCCAAAAAACTACGAGTTTCCTGAAATCTCAGCACACATTTTTTCACCCAATCTTGATGACACTTTCAGGTAATGATCAGTACAACAAATCCCACTTGGGGCACCAAGTTTCGTTCTTCTAGGTTAAACCGTTCGTTGGCAGTAACAGTTTTAATTTTTAGGTTTCACTCTGTTTTCTGCTATATGGATACATGTAGTTGGAACTCTAATCAAACACGGTTTGTGCTAGCTCTTTGAAACTTGACAAAATAAAGTAGCTCCAAGTTCTTTCTCTATGGTTTGTTTCCTATTGATGTAGCCCTAAGCAGAGACTGGCGCAAATCAGTTTCATGGAAACGGGTTGCCAAGCTTCCAAAAAACTACGAGTTTCCTGAAATCTCAGCACACATTTTTTCACCCAATCTTGATGACACTTTCAGGTAATGATCAGTACCCCAATCCCACTTGGCTCACCAAATTTCGTTCTTCTAGGTTAAACCGTTCATTGGCAGTAACGGTTTTAATTTTTAGGTTTCACTGTGTTTTCTCCTATGTGGATACATGTAGTTGGAAGTCTAATCAAACACGGTTTGTGCTAGCTCTTTGAAACTTGACACAATAAAGTAGCTCCAAGTTCTATCTCTATGGTTTGTTTCCTATTGATGTAGCCCTAAGCAGAGACTGGCGCAAATCACTTTCATGGAAAGGGTTGCCAAGCTTCCAAAAAACTACGAGTTTCCTGAAATCTCAGCACACATTTTTTCACCCAATCTTAATGACACTTTCAGGTAATGATCAGTACCCCAATCCCACTTGGCTCACCCAATTTCGTTCTTCTAGGTTAAACCGTTCGTTGGCAGTAACAGTTTTAATTTTTAGGTTTCACTCAATTTTCTCCTATATGGATACATGTAGTTGGAAGTCTAAATCAAACACGGTTTGTGCTAGCTCTTTGAAACTTGACACAATAAAGTAGCTCCAAGTTCTATCTCTCTGGTTTGTTTCCTATTGATGTAGCCCTAAGCAGACTGGCGCAAATCACTTTCATGGAAAGGGGTTGCCAATCTTCCAAAAAACTAAGAGTTTCCTGAAATCTCAGTACACATTTTTTCACCCAATCTTAATGACACTTTCAGGTAATGATCAGTACCCGAATCCCACTTGGCTCATCAAATTTCGTTCTTCTAGTTTAAACCGTTCGTTGGCAGTAACAGTTTTAATTTTTAGGTTTCACTCTGTTTTCTCCTATATGGATACATGTAGTTGGAAGTCTAAATCAAACACGGTTTGTGCTAGCTCTTTGAAACTTGACACAATAAAGTAGCTCCAAGTTCTATCTCTATGGTTTGTTTCCTATTGATGTAGCCCTAAGCAGAGACTGGCACAAATCACTTTCATGGAAAGGGGTTGCCAATCTTCCAAAAAACTATGAGTTTCCTGAAATCTCAGCACACATTTTTTTCACCCAATCTTGATGACACTTTCAGGTGATGATCAGTACCCCAATCCCACTTGGCTCACCAAATTTCGTTCTTCTAGGTTAAACCGTTCGTTGGCAGTAACAGTTTTAATTTTTAGGTTTCACTCAATTTTCTCCTATATGGATACATGTATTTGGAACTCTAAATCAAACACGGTTTATGCTAGCTCTTTGAAACTTGACACAATAAAGTAGCTCCATGTTCTATCTCTCTGGTTTGTTTCCTATTGATGTAGCCCTAAGCAAAGACTGGCGCAAATCACTTTCATGGAAAGGGGTTGCCAATCTTCCAAAAAACTCCGAGTTTCCTGAAATCTCAGCACACATTTTTTCACCCAATCTTGATGACACTTTCAGGTAATGATCAGTACCCCAATCCCACTTGGCTCACCAAATTTCGTTCTTCTAGGTTAAACTGTTCGTTGGCAGTAACAGTTTTAACTTTTAGGTTTCACTCAATTTTCTCCTATTTGAATACATGTAGTTGGAACTCTAAATCAAACACGGTTTGTGATAGCTCTTTGAAACTTGACACAATAAAGTAGCTCCATGTTCTATCTGTATGGTTTGTTTCCTATTGATGTAGCCCTAAGCAGAGACTGGCGCAAATCACTTTCATGGAAAGGGGTTGCCAATCTTCCAAAAAACTAAGAGTTTCCTGAAATCTCAGCACACATTTTTTCACCCAGTCTTGATAACACTTTTTGGTAATGTTCAGCACCCCAATCCCACTTGGCTCACCAAATTTCGTTCTTCTAGGTTAAACCGTTCGTTGGCAGTAACAGTTTTAATTTTTAGGTTTCACTCTGTTTTCTCCTATATGGATACATGTAGTTGGAACTCTAAATCAAACACGGTTTGTGCTAGCTCTTTGAAACTTGACACAATAAAGTAGCTCCAAGTTCTATCTCTATGGTTTGTTTCCTATTGATGTAGCCCTAAACAGAGATTGGTACAAATCACTTTCATTTAAAGGGGTTGCCAAGCTTCCAAAAAACTACGAGTTTCCTGGAATCTCAGCACACATTTTTTCACCCAATCTTGATGACACTTTCAGGTAATGATCAGTACCCCAATCCCACTTGGCTCAGCAAATTTCGTTCTTCTAGGTTAAACTGTTCGTCGGCAGTAACAGTTTTAATTTTTAGGTTTCACTCTGTTTTCTCCTATATGGATACATGTAGTTGGAAGTCTAAATCAAACACGGTTTGTGCTAGCTCTTTGAAACTTGACACAATAAAGTAGCACCAAGTTCTATCTCTATGGTTTGTTTCCTATTGATGTAGCCCTAAGCAGAGACTGGCGCAAATCACTTTCATGGAAAGGGGTTGCCAAGCTTAAAAAAAACTACGAGTTTCCTGAAATCTCAGCACACATTTTTTCACCCAACCTTGATGACACTTTCAGGTAATGATCAGTACCCCAAGCCCACTTGGCTCACCAAATTTCGTTCTTCTAGGTTAAACCGTTCGTTGGCAGTAACAGTTTTAATTTTTAGGTTTCACTCTGTTTTCTCCTATATGGATACATGTAGTTGGAACTCTAATGAAACACGGTTTGTGCTAGCTCTTTGAAACTTGACACAATAAAGTAGCTCCAAGTTCTATCTCTATGGTTTGTTTCCTATTGATGTAGCCCTAAGCAGAGACTGGCGCAAATCACTTTCATTTAAAGGGGTTGCCAAGCTTCCAAAAAACTACGAGTTTCCTGAAATCTCAGCACACATTTTTTCACCCAATCTTGATGACACTTTCAGGTAATGATCAGTACCCCAATCCCACTTGGCTCACCAAATTTCGTTCTTCTAGGTTAAACTGTTCGTTGGCAGTAACAGTTTTAACTTTTAGGTTTCACTCAATTTTCTCCTATTTGAATACATGTAGTTGGAACTCTAAATCAAACACGGTTTGTGCTAGCTCTTTGAAACTTGACACAATAAAGTAGCTCCATGTTCTATCTCTATGGTTTGTTTCCTATTGATGTAGCCCTAAGCAGAGACTGGCGCAAATCACTTTCATGGAAAGGGGTTGCCAATCTTCCAAAAAACTAAGAGTTTCCTGAAATCTCAGCACACATTTTTTCACCCAGTCTTGATAACACTTTCTGGTAATGATCAGCACCCCAATCCCACTTGGCTCACCAAATTTCGTTCTTCTAGGTTAAACCGTTCGTTGGCAGTAACAGTTTTAATTTTTAGGTTTCACTCTGTTTTCTCCTATATGGATACATGTAGTTGGAACTCTAAATCAAATACGGTTTGTGCTAGCTCTTTGAAACTTGACACAATAAAGTACCTCCAAGTTCTATCTCTATGGTTTGTTTCCTATTAATGTAGCCCTAAACAGAGACTGGTGCAAATCACTTTCATTTAAAGGGGTCGCCAAGCTTCAACAAACTACGAGTTTCCTGGAATCTCAGCACACATTTTTTCACCCAATCTTGATGACACTTTCAGGTAATGATCAGTACCCCAATCCCACTTGGCTCAGCAAATTTCGTTCTTCTAGGTTAAACTGTTCGTCGGCAGTAACAGTTTTAATTTTTAGGTTTCACTCTGTTTTCTCCTATATGGATACATGTAGTTGGAAGTCTAAATCAAAAACGGTTTGTGCTAGCTCTTTGAAACTTGACACAATAAAGTAACTCCAAGTTCTATCTCTATGGTTTGTTTCCTATTGATGTAGCCCTAAGTAGAGACTGGCGCAAATCACTTTCATTTAAAGGAGTTGCCAAGCTTCCAAAAAACTACGAGTTTCCTGAAATCTCAGCACACATTTTTCCCCCAATCTTGATGACACTTTCAGGTAATGATCAGTACCCCAATCCCACTTGGCTCACCAAATTTCGTTCTTCTAGGTTAAACCGTTCGTTGGCAGTAACAGTTTTAATTTTTAGGTTTCACTCTGTTTTCTCCTATATGGATACATGTAGTTGGAAGTCTAAATCAAACACGGTTTGTGCTAGCTCTTTGAAACTTGACACAATAAAGTAGCTCCAAGTTCTATCTCTATGGTTTGTTTCCTATTGATGTAGCCCTAAGCAGAGACTGGCGCAAATCACTTTCATGGAAAGGGGTTGCCAAGCTTCCAAAAAATTACGAGTTTCCTGAAATCTCAGTACACATTTTTTCACCCAATCTTGATGACACTTTCAGGTAATGATCAGTACAACAAATCCCACTTGGGGCACCAAGTTTCGTTCTTCTAGGTTAAACCGTTCGTTGGCAGTAACAGTTTTAATTTTTAGGTTTGACTCTGTTTTCTGCTATATGGATACATGTAGTTGGAACTCTAAATCAAACACGGTTTGTGCTAGCTCTTTGAAACTTGACACAATAAAGTAGCTCCAAGTTCTATCTCTATGGTTTGTTTCCTATTGATGTAGCCCTAAGCAGAGACTGGCGCAAATCACTTTCATGGAAAGGGGTTGCCAATCTTCCAAAAAACTACGAGTTTCCTGAAATCTCAGCACACATTTTTTCACCCAACCTTGATGACACTTTCAGGTAATGATCAGTACCCCAAGCCCACTTGGCTCACCAAATTTCGTTCTTCTAGGTTAAACCGTTCGTTGGCAGTAACAGTTTTAATTTTTAGGTTTCACTCTGTTTTCTCCTATATGGATACATGTAGTTGGAACTCTAATCAAACACGGTTTGTGCTAGCTCTTTGAAACTTGACAAAATAAAGTAGCTCAAAGTTCTTTCTCTATGGTTTGTTTCCTATTGATTTAGCCCTAAGCAGAGACTGGCGCAAATCAGTTTCATGGAAACGGGTTGCCAAGCTTCCAAAAAACTACGAGTTTCCTGAAATCTCAGCACACATTTTTTCACCCAATCTTGATGACACTTTCAGGTAATGATCAGTACCCCAATCCCACTTGGCTCACCAAATTTCGTTCTTCTAGGTTAAACCGTTCGTTGGCAGTAACGGTTTTAATTTTTAGGTTTCACTCTGTTTTCTCCTATATGGATACAGGTAGTTGGAAGTCTAATCAAACACGGTTTGTGCTAGCTCTTTGAAACTTGACACAATAAAGTAGCTCCAAGTTCTATCTCTATGGTTTGTTTCCTATTGATGTAGCCGTAAGCAAAGACTGGCGCAAATCACTTTCATGGAAAGGGTTGCCAAGCTTCCAATAAACTACGAGTTTCCTGAAATCTCAGCACACATTTTTTCACCCAATCTTAATGACACTTTCAGGTAATGATCAGTACCCCAATCCCACTTGGCTCACCCAATTTCGTTCTTCTAGGTTAAACCGTTCGTTGGCAGTAACAGTTTTAATTTGTAGGTTTCACTCAATTTTCTCCTATATGGATACATGTAGTTGGAAGTCTAAATCAAACACGGTTTGTGCTAGCTCTTTGAAACTTGACACAATAAAGTAGCTCCAAGTTCTATCTCTCTGTTTTGTTTCCTATTGATGTAGCCCTAAGCAGAGACTGGCGCAAATCACTTTCATGGAAAGGGGTTGCCAATCTTCCAAAAAACTACGAGTTTACTGAAATCTCAGCACACATTTTTTCACCCAATCTTGATGACACTTTCAGGTAATGATCAGTACAACAAATCCCACTTGGGTCACCAAGTTTCTTTCTTCTACGTTAAACCGTTCGTTGGCAGTAACAGTTTTAATTTTTAGGTTTCACTCTGTTTTCTGCTATATGGATACATATAGTTGGAACTCTAAATCAAACACGGTTTATGCTAGCTCTTTGAAACTTGACACAATAAAGTAGCTCCAAGTTCTATCTCTATGGTTTGTTTCCTATTGATGTAGCCCTAAGCAGAGACTGGCGAAAATCACTTTCATGGAAATGGGTGGAAATCTTCCAAAAAACTACGAGTTTTCTGAAATCTCAGCACACATTTTTTCACCCAACCTTGATGACACTTTCAGGTAATGATCAGTACCCCAAGCCCACTTGGCTCACCAAATTTCGTTCTTCTAGGTTAAACGGTTCGTTGGCAGTAACAGTTTTAATTTTTAGGTTTCACTCTGTTTTCTCCTATATGGATACATGTAGTTGGAACTCTAATCAAACACGGTTTGTGCTAGCTCTTTGAAACTTGACACAATAAAGTAGCTCCAAGTTCTTTCTCTATGGTTTGTTTCCTATTGATGTAGCCCTAAGCAGAGACTGGCGCTAATCACTTTCATTTAAAGGGGTTGCCAAGCTTCCAAAAAACTACGAGTTTCCTGAAATCTCAGCACAAATTTTTTCACCCAATCTTGATGACACTTTCAGGTAATGATCAGTACCCCAATCCCACTTGGCTCACCAAATTTCGTTCTTCTAGGTTAAACTGTTCGTTGGCAGTAACAGTTTTAACTTTTAGGTTTCACTCAATTTTCTCCTATATGAATACATGTAGTTGGAACTCTAAATCAAACACGGTTTGTGCTAGCTCTTTGAAACTTGACACAATAAAGTAGCTCCATGTTCTATCTCTATGGTTTGTTTCCTATTGATGTAGCCCTAAGCAGAGACTGGCGCAAATCACTTTCATGGAAAGGGGTTCCCAATCTTCCAAAAAACTAAGAGTTTCCTGAAATCTCAGCACACATTTTTTCACCCAATCTTGATAACACTTTCTGGTAATGATCAGCACCCCAATCCCACTTGGCTCACCAAATTTCGTTCTTCTAGGTTAAACCGTTCGTTGGCAGTAACAGTTTTAATTTTTAGGTTTCACTCTGTTTTCTCCTATATGGATACATGTAGTTGGAACTCTAAATCAAACACGGTTTGTGCTAGCTCTTTGAAACTTGACACACTAAAGTAGCTCCAAGTTCTATCTCTATGGTTTGTTTCCTATTGATGTAGCCCTAAGCAGAGACTGGCGCAAATCACTTTCATTTAAAGGGGTTGCCAAGCTTCCAAAAAACTACGAGTTTCCTGGAATCTCAGCACACATTTTTTCACCCAATCTTGATGACACTTTCAGGTAATGATCAGTACCCCAATCCCACTTGGCTCACCAAATTTCGTTCTTCCAGGTTAAACCGTTCGTCGGCAGTAACAGTTTTAATTTTTAGGTTTCACTCTGTTTTCTCCTATATGATACATGTAGTTGGAAGTCTAAATCAACAACGGTTTGTGCTAGCTCTTTGAAACTTGACACAATAAAGTAGCTCCAAGTTCTATCTCTATGGTTTGTTTCCTATTGATGTAGCCCTAAGTAGAGACTGGCGCAAATCACTTTCATTTAAAGGGGTTGCCAAGCTTCCAAAAAACTACGAGTTTCCTGAAATCTCAGCACACATTTTTCCCCCAATCTTGATGACACTTTCAGGTAATGATCAGTACCCCAATCCCACTTGGCTCACCAAATTTCGTTCTTCTAGGTTAAACCGTTCGTTGGCAGTAACAGTTTTAATTTTTAGGTTTCACTCTGTTTTCTCCTATATGGATACATGTAGTTGGAAGTCTAAATCAAACACGGTTTGTGCTAGCTCTTTGAAACGTGACACAATAAAGTAGCTCCAAGTTCTATCTCTATGGTTTGTTTCCTATTGATGTAGCCCTAAGCAGAGACTGGCGCAAATCACTTTCATGGAAAGGGGTTGCCAAGCTTCCAAAAAACTACGAGTTTCCTGAAATCTCAGCACACATTTTTTCACCCAATCTTGATGACACTTTCAGGTAATGATCAGTACAACAAATCCCACTTGGGTCACCAAGTTTCGTTTCTCTAGGTTAAACCGTTCGTTGGCAGTAACAGTTTTAATTTTTAGGTTTCACTCTGTTTTCTCCTATATGGATACATGTAGTTGGAAGTCTAAATCAAACACGGTTTGTGCTAGCTCTTTGAAACTTGACACAATAAAGTAGCTCCAAGTTCTATCTCTCTGGTTTGTTTCCTATTGATGTAGCCCTAAGCAGAGACTGGCGCAAATCACTTTCATTTAAAGGGGTTGCCAATCTTCCAAAAAACTACCAGTTTCCTGAAATCTCAGAACACATTTTTTCACCCAATCTTGATGACAGTTTCAGGTAATGATCACTACCCCAATCCCACTTGGCTCACCAAATTTCGTTCTTCTAGGTTAAACCGTTCGTTGGCAGTAACGGTTTTAATTTTTAGGTTTCACTCTGTTTTCTCCTATATGGATACATGTAGTTGGAACTCTAAATCAAACACGGTTTGTGCTAGCTCTTTGAAACTTGACACAATAAAGTAGCTCCATGTTCTCTCTCTATGGTTTGTTTCCTATTGATGTAGCCCTAAGCAGAGACTGGCGCAAATCACTTTCATTGAAAGGGGTTGCCAAGCTTCCAAAAAACTACGAGTTTCCTGAAATCTCAGCACACATTTTATCACCCAATCTTGATGACACTTTCAGGTAATGATCAGTACAACAAATCCCACTTGGGTCACCAAGTTTCTTTCTTCTAGGTTAAACCATTCGTTGGCAGTAACGGTTTTAATTTTTAGGTTTCACTCTGTTTTCTGCTATATGGATACATGTAGTTGGAACTCTAAATCAAACACGGTTTGTGCTAGCTCTTTGAAACTTGACACAATAAAGTAGCTCCAAGTTCTATCTCTATGGTTTGTTTCCTATTGATGTAGCCCTAAGTAGAGACTGGCGCAAATCACTTTCATTTAAAGGAGTTGCCAAGCTTCCAAAAAACTACGAGTTTCCTGAAATCTCAGCACACATTTTTCCCCCAATCTTGATGACACTTTCAGGTAATGATCAGTACCCCAATCCCACTTGGCTCACCAAATTTCGTTCTTCTAGGTTAAACCGTTCGTTGGCAGTAACAGTTTTAATTTTTAGGTTTCACTCTGTTTTCTCCTATATGGATACATGTAGTTGGAAGTCTAAATCAAACACGGTTTGTGCTAGCTCTTTGAAACTTGACACAATAAAGTAGCTCCAAGTTCTATCTCTATGGTTTGTTTCCTATTGATGTAGCCCTAAGCAGAGACTGGCGCAAATCACTTTCATGGAAAGGGGTTGCCAAGCTTCCAAAAAATTACGAGTTTCCTGAAATCTCAGTACACATTTTTTCACCCAATCTTGATGACACTTTCAGGTAATGATCAGTACAACAAATCCCACTTGGGGCACCAAGTTTCGTTCTTCTAGGTTAAACCGTTCGTTGGCAGTAACAGTTTTAATTTTTAGGTTTGACTCTGTTTTCTGCTATATGGATACATGTAGTTGGAACTCTAAATCAAACACGGTTTGTGCTAGCTCTTTGAAACTTGACACAATAAAGTAGCTCCAAGTTCTATCTCTATGGTTTGTTTCCTATTGATGTAGCCCTAAGCAGAGACTGGCGCAAATCACTTTCATGGAAAGGGGTTGCCAATCTTCCAAAAAACTACGAGTTTCCTGAAATCTCAGCACACATTTTTTCACCCAACCTTGATGACACTTTCAGGTAATGATCAGTACCCCAAGCCCACTTGGCTCACCAAATTTCGTTCTTCTAGGTTAAACCGTTCGTTGGCAGTAACAGTTTTAATTTTTAGGTTTCACTCTGTTTTCTCCTATATGGATACATGTAGTTGGAACTCTAATCAAACACGGTTTGTGCTAGCTCTTTGAAACTTGACAAAATAAAGTAGCTCAAAGTTCTTTCTCTATGGTTTGTTTCCTATTGATTTAGCCCTAAGCAGAGACTGGCGCAAATCAGTTTCATGGAAACGGGTTGCCAAGCTTCCAAAAAACTACGAGTTTCCTGAAATCTCAGCACACATTTTTTCACCCAATCTTGATGACACTTTCAGGTAATGATCAGTACCCCAATCCCACTTGGCTCACCAAATTTCGTTCTTCTAGGTTAAACCGTTCGTTGGCAGTAACGGTTTTAATTTTTAGGTTTCACTCTGTTTTCTCCTATATGGATACAGGTAGTTGGAAGTCTAATCAAACACGGTTTGTGCTAGCTCTTTGAAACTTGACACAATAAAGTAGCTCCAAGTTCTATCTCTATGGTTTGTTTCCTATTGATGTAGCCGTAAGCAAAGACTGGCGCAAATCACTTTCATGGAAAGGGTTGCCAAGCTTCCAATAAACTACGAGTTTCCTGAAATCTCAGCACACATTTTTTCACCCAATCTTAATGACACTTTCAGGTAATGATCAGTACCCCAATCCCACTTGGCTCACCCAATTTCGTTCTTCTAGGTTAAACCGTTCGTTGGCAGTAACAGTTTTAATTTGTAGGTTTCACTCAATTTTCTCCTATATGGATACATGTAGTTGGAAGTCTAAATCAAACACGGTTTGTGCTAGCTCTTTGAAACTTGACACAATAAAGTAGCTCCAAGTTCTATCTCTCTGTTTTGTTTCCTATTGATGTAGCCCTAAGCAGAGACTGGCGCAAATCACTTTCATGGAAAGGGGTTGCCAATCTTCCAAAAAACTACGAGTTTACTGAAATCTCAGCACACATTTTTTCACCCAATCTTGATGACACTTTCAGGTAATGATCAGTACAACAAATCCCACTTGGGTCACCAAGTTTCTTTCTTCTACGTTAAACCGTTCGTTGGCAGTAACAGTTTTAATTTTTAGGTTTCACTCTGTTTTCTGCTATATGGATACATATAGTTGGAACTCTAAATCAAACACGGTTTATGCTAGCTCTTTGAAACTTGACACAATAAAGTAGCTCCAAGTTCTATCTCTATGGTTTGTTTCCTATTGATGTAGCCCTAAGCAGAGACTGGCGAAAATCACTTTCATGGAAATGGGTGGAAATCTTCCAAAAAACTACGAGTTTTCTGAAATCTCAGCACACATTTTTTCACCCAACCTTGATGACACTTTCAGGTAATGATCAGTACCCCAAGCCCACTTGGCTCACCAAATTTCGTTCTTCTAGGTTAAACGGTTCGTTGGCAGTAACAGTTTTAATTTTTAGGTTTCACTCTGTTTTCTCCTATATGGATACATGTAGTTGGAACTCTAATCAAACACGGTTTGTGCTAGCTCTTTGAAACTTGACACAATAAAGTAGCTCCAAGTTCTTTCTCTATGGTTTGTTTCCTATTGATGTAGCCCTAAGCAGAGACTGGCGCTAATCACTTTCATTTAAAGGGGTTGCCAAGCTTCCAAAAAACTACGAGTTTCCTGAAATCTCAGCACAAATTTTTTCACCCAATCTTGATGACACTTTCAGGTAATGATCAGTACCCAAATCCCACTTGGCTCACCAAATTTCGTTCTTCTAGGTTAAACTGTTCGTTGGCAGTAACAGTTTTAACTTTTAGGTTTCACTCAATTTTCTCCTATATGAATACATGTAGTTGGAACTCTAAATCAAACACGGTTTGTGCTAGCTCTTTGAAACTTGACACAATAAAGTAGCTCCATGTTCTATCTCTATGGTTTGTTTCCTATTGATGTAGCCCTAAGCAGAGACTGGCGCAAATCACTTTCATGGAAAGGGGTTCCCAATCTTCCAAAAAACTAAGAGTTTCCTGAAATCTCAGCACACATTTTTTCACCCAATCTTGATAACACTTTCTGGTAATGATCAGCACCCCAATCCCACTTGGCTCACCAAATTTCGTTCTTCTAGGTTAAACCGTTCGTTGGCAGTAACAGTTTTAATTTTTAGGTTTCACTCTGTTTTCTCCTATATGGATACATGTAGTTGGAACTCTAAATCAAACACGGTTTGTGCTAGCTCTTTGAAACTTGACACACTAAAGTAGCTCCAAGTTCTATCTCTATGGTTTGTTTCCTATTGATGTAGCCCTAAGCAGAGACTGGCGCAAATCACTTTCATTTAAAGGGGTTGCCAAGCTTCCAAAAAACTACGAGTTTCCTGGAATCTCAGCACACATTTTTTCACCCAATCTTGATGACACTTTCAGGTAATGATCAGTACCCCAATCCCACTTGGCTCACCAAATTTCGTTCTTCCAGGTTAAACCGTTCGTCGGCAGTAACAGTTTTAATTTTTAGGTTTCACTCTGTTTTCTCCTATATGATACATGTAGTTGGAAGTCTAAATCAAAAACGGTTTGTGCTAGCTCTTTGAAACTTGACACAATAAAGTAGCTCCAAGTTCTATCTCTATGGTTTGTTTCCTATTGATGTAGCCCTAAGTAGAGACTGGCGCAAATCACTTTCATTTAAAGGGGTTGCCAAGCTTCCAAAAAACTACGAGTTTCCTGAAATCTCAGCACACATTTTTCCCCCAATCTTGATGACACTTTCAGGTAATGATCAGTACCCCAATCCCACTTGGCTCACCAAATTTCGTTCTTCTAGGTTAAACCGTTCGTTGGCAGTAACAGTTTTAATTTTTAGGTTTCACTCTGTTTTCTCCTATATGGATACATGTAGTTGGAAGTCTAAATCAAACACGGTTTGTGCTAGCTCTTTGAAACGTGACACAATAAAGTAGCTCCAAGTTCTATCTCTATGGTTTGTTTCCTATTGATGTAGCCCTAAGCAGAGACTGGCGCAAATCACTTTCATGGAAAGGGGTTGCCAAGCTTCCAAAAAACTACGAGTTTCCTGAAATCTCAGCACACATTTTTTCACCCAATCTTGATGACACTTTCAGGTAATGATCAGTACAACAAATCCCACTTGGGTCACCAAGTTTCGTTTCTCTAGGTTAAACCGTTCGTTGGCAGTAACAGTTTTAATTTTTAGGTTTCACTCTGTTTTCTCCTATATGGATACATGTAGTTGGAAGTCTAAATCAAACACGGTTTGTGCTAGCTCTTTGAAACTTGACACAATAAAGTAGCTCCAAGTTCTATCTCTCTGGTTTGTTTCCTATTGATGTAGCCCTAAGCAGAGACTGGCGCAAATCACTTTCATTTAAAGGGGTTGCCAATCTTCCAAAAAACTACCAGTTTCCTGAAATCTCAGAACACATTTTTTCACCCAATCTTGATGACAGTTTCAGGTAATGATCACTACCCCAATCCCACTTGGCTCACCAAATTTCGTTCTTCTAGGTTAAACCGTTCGTTGGCAGTAACGGTTTTAATTTTTAGGTTTCACTCTGTTTTCTCCTATATGGATACATGTAGTTGGAACTCTAAATCAAACACGGTTTGTGCTAGCTCTTTGAAACTTGACACAATAAAGTAGCTCCATGTTCTCTCTCTATGGTTTGTTTCCTATTGATGTAGCCCTAAGCAGAGACTGGCGCAAATCACTTTCATTGAAAGGGGTTGCCAAGCTTCCAAAAAACTACGAGTTTCCTGAAATCTCAGCACACATTTTATCACCCAATCTTGATGACACTTTCAGGTAATGATCAGTACAACAAATCCCACTTGGGTCACCAAGTTTCTTTCTTCTAGGTTAAACCATTCGTTGGCAGTAACGGTTTTAATTTTTAGGTTTCACTCTGTTTTCTGCTATATGGATACATGTAGTTGGAACTCTAAATCAAACACGGTTTGTGCTAGCTCTTTGAAACTTGACACAATAAAGTAGCTCCAAGTTCTATCTCTATGGTTTGTTTCCTATTGATGTAGCCCTAAGCAGAGACTGGCGCAAATCACTTTCATGGAAAGGGGTTGCCAATCTTCCAAAAAACTGCGAATTTACTGAAATCTCAGCACAAATTTTTTCACTCAATCTTGATGACACTTTCAGGTAATGATCACTACTCCAATCAAACTTGGCTCACCAAATTTCTATCTTCTAGGTTAAACCATTCGTTGGCAGTAACAGTTTTAATTTTTAGGTTTCACTCTGTTTTCTCCTATATGGATACATGTAGTTGGAACTCTAAATCAAACACGGTTTGTGCTAGCTCTTTGAAACTTGACACAATAAAGTAGCTCCAAGTTCTATCTCTATGGTTTGTTTCCTATTGATGTAGCCCTAAGCAGAGACTGGCGCAAATCACTTTCATTTAAAGGGGTTGCCAAGCTTCTAAAAAACTACGAGTTTCCTGAAATCTCAGCACACATTTTTTCACCCTATCTTGATGACACTTTCAGGTAATGATCAGTACCCCAATCCCACTTGGCTCACCAAATTTCGTTCTTGTAGGTTAAACCGTTCGTTGGCAGTAACAGTTTTAACTTTTAGGTTTCACTCAATTTTCTCCTATATGGATACATGTAGTTGGAACTCTAAATCAAACACGGTTTGTGCTAGCTCTTTGAAACTTGACACAATAAAGTAGCTCCATGTTCTATCTCTATGGTTTGTTTCCTATTGATGTAGCCCTAAGCAGAGACTGGCGTGAATCAATTTCATGGAAAGGGGTTGCCAAGCTTCCAAAAAACTACGAGTTTCCTGAAATCTCAGCACACATTTTTTCACCCAATCTTGATGACACTTTCAGGTAATGATCAGTACAACAAATCCCACTTGGGTCACCAAGTTTCTTTCTTCTAGGTTAAACCGTTCGTAGGCAGTAACAGTTTTAACTTTTAGGTTTCACTCAATTTTCTCCTATATGAATACATGTAGTTGGAACTCTAAATCAAACACGGTTTGTGCTAGCTCTTTGAAACTTGACACAATAAAGTAGCTCCAAGTTCTATCTCTATGGTTTGTTTCCTATTGATGTAGCCCTAAGCAGAGACTGGCGCAAGTCACTTTCATGGAAAGGGGTTGCCAAGCTTCCAAAAAACTACGAGTTTCCTGAAATCTCAGCACACATTTTTTCACCCAATCTTGATGACACTTTCAGGTAATGATCAGTACAACAAATCCCACTTGGGTCACCAAGTTTCGTTCTTCTAGGTTAAACCGTTCGTTGGCAGTAACAGTTTTAATTTTTAGGTTTCACTCTGTTTTCTCCTATATGGATACATGTAGTTGGAAGTCTAAATCAAACACGGTTTGTGCTAGCTCTTTGAAACTTGACACAATAAAGTAGCTCCAAGTTGTATCTCTATGGTTTGTTTCCTATTGATGTAGCCCTAAGCAGAGACTGGCGCAAATCACTTTCATGGAAAGGGGTTGCCAAACTTCCAAAAAACTACGAGTTTCCTGAAATCTCAGAACACATTTTTTCACCCAATCTTGATGACAGTTTCAGATAATGATCACTACCCCAATCCCACTTGGCTCACCAAATTTCGTTCTTCTAGGTTAAACCGTTCGTTGGCAGTAACGGTTTTAATTTTTAGGTTTCACTCTGTTTTCTCCTATATGGATACATGTAGTTGGAACTCTAAATCAAACACGGTTTGTGCTAGCTCTTTGAAACTTGACACAATAAAGTAGCTCCATGTTCTCTCTCTATGGTTTGTTTCCTATTGATGTAGCCCTAAGCAGAGACTGGCGCAAATCACTTTCATTGAAAGGGGTTGCCAAGCTTCCAAAAAACTACGAGTTTCCTGAAATCTCAGCACACATTTTATCACACAATCTTGATGACACTTTCAGGTAATGATCAGTACAACAAATCCCACTTGGGTCACCAAGTTTCTTTCTTCTAGGTTAAACTATCCGTTGGCAGTAACAGTTTTAATTTTTAGGTTTCACTCTGTTTTCTGCTATATGGATACATGTAGTTGGAACTCTAAATCAAACACGGTTTGTGCTAGCTCTTTGAAACTTGACACAATAAAGTAGCTCCAAGTTCTATCTCTATGGTTTGTTTCCTATTGATGTAGCCCTAAGCAGAGACTGGCGCAAATCACTTTCATGGAAAGGGGTTGCCAATCTTCCAAAAAACTGCGAATTTACTGAAATCTCAGCACAAATTTTTTCACCCAATCTTGATGACACTTTCAGGTAATGATCACTACTCCAATCAAACTTGGCTCACCAAATTTCCTTCTTCTAGGTTAAACCATTCGTTGGCAGTAACAGTTTTAATTTTTAGGTTTCACTCTGTTTTCTCCTATATGGATACATGTATTTGGAACTCTAAATCAAACACGGTTTGTGCTAGCTCTTTGAAACTTGACACAATAAAGTAGCTCCAAGTTCTATCTCTATGGTTTGTTTCCTATTGATGTAGCCCTAAGCAGAGACTGGCGCAAATCACTTTCATTTAAAGGAGTTGCCAAGCTTCTAAAAAACTACGAGTTTCCTGAAATCTCAGCACACATTTTTTCACCCTATCTTGATGACACTTTCAGGTAATGATCAGTACCCCAATCCCACTTGGCTCACCAAATTTCGTTCTTGTAGGTTAAACCGTTCGTTGGCAGTAACAGTTTTAACTTTTAGGTTTCACTCAATTTTCTCCTATATGGATACATGTATTTGGAACT
Organism: Spermophilus citellus; assembly: GCF_964194105.1. Classification (NCBI taxonomy): domain Eukaryota; kingdom Metazoa; phylum Chordata; class Mammalia; order Rodentia; family Sciuridae; genus Spermophilus; species Spermophilus citellus. Next base: position 2,635,862 of record NW_027672724.1, on the reverse strand, counting down.
CTAAATCAAACACGGTTTGTGCTAGCTCTTTGAAACTTGACACAATAAAGTAGCTCCATGTTCTATCTCTATGGTTTGTTTCCTATTGATGTAGCCCTAAGCAGAGACTGGCGTGAATCAATTTCATGGAAAGGGGTTGCCAAGCTTCCAAAAAACTACGAGTTTCCTGAAATCTCAGCACACATTTTTTCACCCAATCTTGATGACACTTTCAGGTAATGATCAGTACAACAAATCCCACTTGGGTCACCAAGTTTCTTTCTTCTAGGTTAAACCGTTCGTAGGCAGTAACAGTTTTAACTTTTAGGTTTCACTCAATTTTCTCCTATATGAATACATGTAGTTGGAATTCTAAATCAAACACGGTTTGTGCTAGCTCTTTGAAACTTGACACAATAAAGTAGCTCCAAGTTCTATCTCTATGGTTTGTTTCCTATTGATGTAGCCCTAAGCAGAGACTGGCGCAAATCACTTTCATGGAAAGGGGTTGCCAAGCTTCCAAAAAACTACGAGTTTCCTGAAATCTCAGCACATATTTTTTCACCCAATCTTGATGACACTTTCAGGTAATGATCAGTACAACAAATCCCACTTGGGTCACTAAGTTTCGTTCTTCTAGGTTAAACCGTTCGTTGGCAGTAACAGTTTTAATTTTTAGGTTTCACTCTGTTTTCTCCTATATGGATACATGTAGTTGGAAGTCTAAATCAAACACGGTTTGTGCTAGCTCTTTGAAACTTGACACAATAAAGTAGCTCCAAGTTCTATCTCTCTGGTTTGTTTCCTATTGATGTAGCCATAAGCAGAGACTGGCACAAATCACTTTCATGGAAAGGGGTTGCCAATCTTCCAAAAAACTACGAGTTTCCTGAAATCTCAGAACACATTTTATCACCCAATCTTGATGACAGTTTCAGGTAATGATCACTACCCCAATCCCATTTGGCTCACCAAATTTCGTTCTTCTAGGTTAAACCGTTCGTTGGCAGTAACGGTTTTAATTTTTAGGTTTCACTCTGTTTTCTCCTATATGGATACATGTAGTTGGAACTCTAAATCAAACACGGTTTGTGCTAGCTCTTTGAAATTTGACACAATAAAGTAGCTCCAAGTTCTATCTCTATGGTTTGTTTCCTATTGATGTAGACCTAAGCAGAGACTGGCACAAATCACTTTCATGGAAAGGGGTTGCCAATCTTCCAAAAAACTGCGAGTTTACTGAAATCTCAGCACACATTTTTTCACCCAATCTTGATGACACTTTTAGGTAATGATCAGTACCCCAATCCCACTTGGCTCACCAAATTTCCTTCTTCTAGGTAAAACCGTTCGTTGGAAGTAACAGTTTTAATTTTTAGGTTTCACTCTGTTTTCTCCTATATGGATACATGTAGTTGGAACTCTAAATCAAACACGGTTTGTGCTAGCTCTTTGAAACTTGACACAATAAAGTAGCTCCAAGTTCTATCTCTATGGTTTGTTTCCTATTGATGTAGCCCTAAGCAGAGACTGGCGCAAATCACTTTCATTTAAAGGGGTTGCCAAGCTTCTAAAAAACTATGAGTTTCCTGAAATCTCAGCACACATTTTTTCACCCTATCTTGATGACACTTTCAGGTAATGATCAGTACCCCAATCCCACTTGGCTCACCAAATTTCGTTCTTGTAGGTTAAACCGTTGGTTGGCAGTAATAGTTTTAACTTTTAGGTTTCACTCAATTTTCTCCTATATGGATACATGTAGTTGGAACTCTAAATCAAACACGGTTTGTGCTAGCTCTTTGAAACTTGACACAATAAAGTAGCTCCATGTTCTATCTCTATGGTTTGTTTCCTATTGATGTAGCCCTAAGCAGAGACAGGCGTGAATCAATTTCATGGAAAGGGGTTGCCAAGCTTCCAAAAAACTACGAGTTTCCTGAAATCTCAGCACACATTTTTTCACCCAATCTTGATGACACTTTCAGGTAATGATCAGTACAACAAATCCCACTTGGGTCACCAAGTTTCTTTCTTCTAGGTTAAACCGTTCGTAGGCAGTAACAGTTTTAACTTTTAGGTTTCACTCAATTTTCTCCTATATGAATACATGTAGTTGGAACTCTAAATCAAACACGGTTTGTGCTAGCTCTTTGAAACTTGACAAAATAAAGTAGCTCCAAGTTCTATCTCTATGGTTTGTTTCCTATTGATGTAGCCCTAAGCAGAGACTGAAGCAAATCACTTTCATGGAAAGGGGTTGCCAAGCTTCCAAAAAACTACGAGTTTCCTGAAATCTCAGCACATATTTTTTCACCCAATCTTGATGACACTTTCCGGTAATGATCACTACCCCAATCCCACTTGGCTCACCAAATTTCGTTCTTCTAGGTTAAAGCGCTGGTTGGCAGTAACAGTTTTAATTTTTAGGTTTTACTCTGTTTTCTCCTATATGGATACATGTAGTTGGAACTCTAAATCAAACACGGTTTGTGCTAGCTCTTTGAAACTTGACACAATAAAGTAGCTCCAAGTTCTACCTCTATGGTTTGTTTCCTATTGATGTAGCCCTAAGCAGAGACTGGCGCAAATCACTTTCATGGAAAGGGGTTGACAATCTTCCAAAAAACTACGAGATTCCTGAAATCTCAGCACACATTTTTTCACCCAATCTTGATGACACTTTCAGGTCATGATCAGTACCCCAATCCCACTTGGCTCACCAAATTTTGTTCTTCTATGTTAAACCGTTCGTTGGCAGTAACAGTTTAATTCTTAGGTTTCACTCTGTTTTCTCCTATATGGATACATGTAGTTGGAACTCTAAATCGAACACGGTTTGTGCTAGCTCTTTGAAACTTGACACAATAAAGTAGCTCCAAGTTCTATCTCTATGGTTTGTTTCCTATTGATGTAGCCCTAAGTAGAGACTGGCGCAAATCACTTTCATTTAAAGGGGTTGCCAAGCTTCCAAAAAACTACGAGTTTCCTGAAATCTCAGCACACATTTTTCCACCAATCTTGATGACACTTTCAGGTAATGATCAGTACCCCGATCCCACTTGGCTCACCAAATTTCGTTCTTCTAGGTTAAACCGTTCGTTGGCAGTAACAGTTTTAATTTTTAGGTTTCACTCTGTTTTCTCCTATATGGATACATGTAGTTGGAAGTCTAAATCAAACACGGTTTGTGCTAGCTCTTTGAAACTTGACACAATAAAGTAGCTCCAAGTTCTATCTCTATGGTTTGTTTCCTATTGATGTAGCCCTAAGCAGAGACTGGCGCAAATCACTTTCATGGAAAGGGGTTGCCAAGCTTCCAAAAAACTACGAGTTTCCTGAAATCTCAGCACACATTTTTTCACCCAATCTTGATGACACTTTCAGGTAATGATCAGTACAACAAATCCCACTTGGGTCACCAAGTTTCGTTCTTCTAGGTTAAACCGTTCGTTGGCAGTAACAGTTTTAATTTTTAGGTTTCACTCTGTTTTCTCCTATATGGATACATGTAGTTGGAAGTCTAAATCAAACACGGTTTGTGCTAGCTCTTTGAAACTTGACACAATAAAGTAGCTCCAAGTTCTATCTCTCTGGTTTGTTTCCTATTGATATAGCCCTAAGCAGAGACTGGCACAAATCACTTTCATGGAAAGGGGTTGCCAATCTTCCAAAAAACTACGAGTTTCCTGAAATCTCAGAACACATTTTTTCACCCAATCTTGATGACACTTTCAGGTAATGATCACTACCCCAATCCCACTTGGCTCACCAAATTTCGTTCTTCTAGGTTAAACCGTTCGTTGGCAGTAACGGTTTTAATTTTTAGGTTTCACTCTGTTTTCTCCTATATGGATACATGTAGTTGGAACTCTAAATCAAACACGGTTTGTGCTAGCTCTTTGAAACTTGACACAATAAAGTAGCTCCATGTTCTCTCTCTATGGTTTGTTTCCTATTGATGTAGCCCTAAGCAGAGACTGGCGCAAATCACTTTCATTGAAAGGGGTTGCCAAGCTTCCAAAAAACTACGAGTTTCCTGAAATCTCAGCACACATTTTATCACGCAATCTTGATGACACTTTCAGGTAATGATCAGTACAACAAATCCCACTTGGGTCACCAAGTTTCTTTCTTCTAGGTTAAACCATTCGTTGGCAGTAACAGTTTTAATTTTTAGGTTTCACTCTGTTTTCTGCTATATGGATACATGTAGTTGGAACTCTAAATCAAACACGGTTTGTGCTAGCTCTTTGAAACTTGACACAATAAAGTAGCTCCAAGTTCTATCTCTATGGTTTGTTTCCTATTGATGTAGCCCTAAGCAGAGACTGGCGCAAATCACTTTCATGGAAAGGGGTTGCCAATCTTCCAAAAAACTACGAGTTTCCTGAAATCTCAGAACACATTTTTTCACCCAATCTTGATGACACTTTCAGGTAATGATCACTACCCCAATCCCACTTGGCTCACCAAATTTCGTTCTTCTAGGTTAAACCGTTCGTTGGCAGTAACGGTTTTAATTTTTAGGTTTCACTCTGTTTTCTCCTATATGGATACATGTAGTTGGAACTCTAAATCAAACACGGTTTGTGCTAGCTCTTTGAAACTTGACACAATAAAGTAGCTCCATGTTCTCTCTCTATGGTTTGTTTCCTATTGATGTAGCCCTAAGCAGAGACTGGCGCAAATCACTTTCATTGAAAGGGGTTGCCAAGCTTCCAAAAAACTACGAGTTTCCTGAAATCTCAGCACACATTTTATCACGCAATCTTGATGACACTTTCAGGTAATGATCAGTACAACAAATCCCACTTGGGTCACCAAGTTTCTTTCTTCTAGGTTAAACCATTCGTTGGCAGTAACAGTTTTAATTTTTAGGTTTCACTCTGTTTTCTGCTATATGGATACATGTAGTTGGAACTCTAAATCAAACACGGTTTGTGCTAGCTCTTTGAAACTTGACACAATAAAGTAGCTCCAAGTTCTATCTCTATGGTTTGTTTCCTATTGATGTAGCCCTAAGCAGAGACTGGCGCAAATCACTTTCATGGAAAGGGGTTGCCAATCTTCCAAAAAACTGCGAATTTACTGAAATCTCAGCACAAATTTTTTCACCCAATCTTGATGACACTTTCAGGTAATGATCACTAATCCAATCAAACTTGGCTCACGAAATTTCCTTCTTCTAGGTTAAACCATTTGTTGGCAGTAACAGTTTTAATTTTTAGGTTTCACTCTGTTTTCTCCTATATGGATACATGTATTTGGAACTCTAAATCAAACACGGTTTGTGCTAGCTCTTTGAAACTTGACACAATAAAGTAACTCCAAGTTCTATCTCTATGGTTTGTTTCCTATTGATGTAGCCCTAAGCAGAGACTGGCGCAAATCACTTTCATTTAAAGGGGTTGCCAAGCTTCCAAAAAACTACGAGTTTCCTGAAATCTCAGCACACATTTTTTCACCCAATCTTTATGACACTTTCAGGTAATGATCAGTACCCCAATCCCACTTGGCTCACCAAATTTCGTTCTTCTAGGTTAAACTGTTCGTTGGCAGTAACAGTTTTAACTTTTAGGTTTCACTCAATTTTCTCCTATATGAATACATGTAGTTGGAACTCTAAATAAAACACGGTTTGTGCTAGCTCTTTGAAACTTGACACAATAAAGTAGCTCCATGTTCTATCTCTATGGTTTGTTTCCTATTGATGTAGCCCTAAGGAGAGACTGTCGCAAATCACTTTCATGGAAAGGGGTTGCCAAGCTTCCAAAAAACTACGAGTTTCCTGAAATCTCAGCACACATTTTTTCACCCAATCTTGATGACACTTTCCGGTAATGATCAGTACAACAAATCCCACTTGGGTAACCAAGTTTCTTTCTTCTAGGTTAAACCGTTCGTTGGCAGTAACCGTTTTAATTTTTAGGTTTCTCACTGTTTTCTGCTATATGGATACATGTAATTGGAACTCTAAATCAAACACGGTTTGTGCTAGCTCTTTGAAATTTGACACAATAAAGTAGCTCCAAGTTCTATCTCTATGGTTTGTTTCCTATTGATGTAGACCTAAGCAGAGACTGGCACAAATCACTTTCATGGAAAGGGGTTGCCAATCTTCCAAAAAACTGCGAGTTTACTGAAATCTCAGCACACATTTTTTCACCCAATCTTGATGACAGTTTTAGGTAATGATCAGTACCCCAATCCCACTTGGCTCACCAAATTTCCTTCTTCTAGGTAAAACCGTTCGTTGGAAGTAACAGTTTTAATTTTTAGGTTTCACTCTGTTTTCTCCTATATGGATACATGTAGTTGGAACTCTAAATCAAACACGGTTTGTGCTAGCTCTTTGAAACTTGACACAATAAAGTAGCTCCAAGTTCTATCTCTATGGTTTGTTTCCTATTGATGTAGCCCTAAGCAGAGACTGGCGCAAATCACTTTCATTTAAAGGGGTTGCCAAGCTTCTAAAAAACTACGAGTTTCCTGAAATCTCAGCACACATTTTTTCACCCAATCTTGGTGACACTTTCAGGTAATGATCAGTACCCCAATCCCACTTGGCTCACCAAATTTCGTTCTTGTAGGTTAAACCGTTCGTTGGCAGTAACAGTTTTAACTTTTAGGTTTCACTCAATTTTCTCCTATATGGATACATGTTTGGAACTCTAAATCAAACACGGTTTGTGCTAGCTCTTTGAAACTTGACACAATAAAGTAGCTCCATGTTCTATCTCTATGGTTTGTTTCCTATTGATGTAGCCCTAAGCAGAGACTGGCGTGAATCAATTTCATGGAAAGGGGTTGCCTAGGTTCCAAAAAACTACGAGTTTCCTGAAATCTCAGCACACATTTTTTCACCCAATCTTGATGACACTTTCAGGTAATGATCAGTACAACAAATCCCACTTGGGTCACCAAGTTTCTTTCTTCTAGGTTAAACCGTTCGTAGGCAGTAACAGTTTTAACTTTTAGGTTTCACTCAATTTTCTCCTATATGAATACATGTAGTTGGAACTCTAAATCAAACACGGTTTGTGCTAGCTCTTTGAAACTTGACACAATAAAGTAGCTCCAATTTCTATCTCTATGGTTTGTTTCCTATTGATGTAGCCCTAAGCAGAGACTGAAGCAAATCACTTTCATGGAAAGGGGTTGCCAAGCTTCCAAAAAACTCCGAGTTTCCTGAAATCTCAGCACACATTTTTTCACCCAATCTTGATGACACTTTCAGGTAATGATCACTACCCCAATCCAACTTGGCTCACCAAATTTCGTTCTTCTATGTTAAACCGTTCGTTGGCAGTAACAGTTTTAATTTTTAGGTTTCACTCTGTTTTCTCCTATATGGATACATGTAGTTGGAACTCTAAATCAAACACGGTTTGTGCTAGCTCTTTGAAACTTGACACAATAAAGTAGCTCCAAGTTCTACCTCTATGGTTTGTTTCCTATTGATGTAGCCCTAAGCAGAGACTGGCGCAAATCACTTTCATGGAAAGGGGTTGCCAATCTTCCAAAAAACTACGAGATTCCTGAAATCTCAGCACACATTTTTTTACCCAATCTTGATGACACTTTCAGGTCATGATCAGTACCCCAATCCCACTTGGCTCACCAAATTTTGTTCTTCTATGTTAAACCGTTCGTTGGCAGTAACAGTTTAATTTTTAGGTTCCACTCTGTTTTCTCCTATATGGATACATGTAGTTGGCACTCTAAATCGAACACGGTTTGTGCTAGCTCTTTGAAACTTGACACAATAAGTAGCTCCAAGTTCTATCTCTATGGTTTGTTTCCTATTGATGTAGCCCTAAGCAGAGACTGGCGCAAATCACTTTCATGGAAAGGGGTTGCCAATCTTCCAAAAAACTCCGAGTTTCCTGAAATCTCAGCACACATTTTTTCACCCAATCTTGGTGACACTTTCAGGTAATGATCAGTACCCCAATCCCACTTGGCTCACCAAATTTCGTTCTTCTAGGTTAAACCGTTCGTTGGCAGTAACAGTTTTAATTTTTAGGTTTCACTCAATTTTCTCCTATATGGATACATGTAGTTGGAACTCTAAATCAAACACGGTTTGTGCTAGCTCTTTGAAACTTGACACAATAAAGTAGCTCCAAGTTCTATCTCTATGGTTTGTTTCCTATTGATGTAGCCCTAAGCAAAGACTGGCGCAAATCACTTTAATGGAAAGGGGTTGCCAATCTTCCAAAAAACTCCGAGTTTCCTGAAATCTCAGCACACATTTTTTCACCCAATATTGATGACACTTTCAGGTAATGATCAGTACCCCAATCCCACTTGGCTCACCAAATTTCGTTCTTCTAGGTTAAACCGTTCTTGGCAGTAACAGTTTTAATTTTTAGGTTTCACTCTGTTTTCTCCTATATGGATACATGTAGTTGGAACTCTAAATCAAACACGGTTTGTGCTAGCTCTTTGAAACTTGACACAATAAAGTAGCTCCATGTTCTCTCTCTATGGTTTGTTTCCTATTGATGTAGCCCTAAGCAGAGACTGGCGCAAATCACTTTCATTGAAAGGGGTTGCCAAGCTTCCAAAAAACTACGAGTTTCCTGAAATCTCAGCACACATTTTATCACGCAATCTTGATGACACTTTCAGGTAATGATCAGTACAACAAATCCCACTTGGGTCACCAAGTTTCTTTCTTCTAGGTTAAACCATTCGTTGGCAGTAACAGTTTTAATTTTTAGGTTTCACTCTGTTTTCTGCTATATGGATACATGTAGTTGGAACTCTAAATCAAACACGGTTTGTGCTAGCTCTTTGAAACTTGACACAATAAAGTAGCTCCAAGTTCTATCTCTATGGTTTGTTTCCTATTGATGTAGCCCTAAGCAGAGACTGGCGCAAATCACTTTCATGGAAAGGGGTTGCCAATCTTCCAAAAAACTGCGAATTTACTGAAATCTCAGCACAAATTTTTTCACCCAATCTTGATGACACTTTCAGGTAATGATCACTAATCCAATCAAACTTGGCTCACGAAATTTCCTTCTTCTAGGTTAAACCATTTGTTGGCAGTAACAGTTTTAATTTTTAGGTTTCACTCTGTTTTCTCCTATATGGATACATGTATTTGGAACTCTAAATCAAACACGGTTTGTGCTAGCTCTTTGAAACTTGACACAATAAAGTAACTCCAAGTTCTATCTCTATGGTTTGTTTCCTATTGATGTAGCCCTAAGCAGAGACTGGCGCAAATCACTTTCATTTAAAGGGGTTGCCAAGCTTCCAAAAAACTACGAGTTTCCTGAAATCTCAGCACACATTTTTTCACCCAATCTTTATGACACTTTCAGGTAATGATCAGTACCCCAATCCCACTTGGCTCACCAAATTTCGTTCTTCTAGGTTAAACTGTTCGTTGGCAGTAACAGTTTTAACTTTTAGGTTTCACTCAATTTTCTCCTATATGAATACATGTAGTTGGAACTCTAAATAAAACACGGTTTGTGCTAGCTCTTTGAAACTTGACACAATAAAGTAGCTCCATGTTCTATCTCTATGGTTTGTTTCCTATTGATGTAGCCCTAAGGAGAGACTGTCGCAAATCACTTTCATGGAAAGGGGTTGCCAAGCTTCCAAAAAACTACGAGTTTCCTGAAATCTCAGCACACATTTTTTCACCCAATCTTGATGACACTTTCCGGTAATGATCAGTACAACAAATCCCACTTGGGTAACCAAGTTTCTTTCTTCTAGGTTAAACCGTTCGTTGGCAGTAACCGTTTTAATTTTTAGGTTTCTCACTGTTTTCTGCTATATGGATACATGTAATTGGAACTCTAAATCAAACATGGTTTGTGCTAGCTCTTTGAAATTTGACACAATAAAGTAGCTCCAAGTTCTATCTCTATGGTTTGTTTCCTATTGATGTAGACCTAAGCAGAGACTGGCACAAATCACTTTCATGGAAAGGGGTTGCCAATCTTCCAAAAAACTGCGAGTTTACTGAAATCTCAGCACACATTTTTTCACCCAATCTTGATGACAGTTTTAGGTAATGATCAGTACCCCAATCCCACTTGGCTCACCAAATTTCCTTCTTCTAGGTAAAACCGTTCGTTGGAAGTAACAGTTTTAATTTTTAGGTTTCACTCTGTTTTCTCCTATATGGATACATGTAGTTGGAACTCTAAATCAAACACGGTTTGTGCTAGCTCTTTGAAACTTGACACAATAAAGTAGCTCCAAGTTCTATCTCTATGGTTTGTTTCCTATTGATGTAGCCCTAAGCAGAGACTGGCGCAAATCACTTTCATTTAAAGGGGTTGCCAAGCTTCTAAAAAACTACGAGTTTCCTGAAATCTCAGCACACATTTTTTCACCCAATCTTGGTGACACTTTCAGGTAATGATCAGTACCCCAATCCCACTTGGCTCACCAAATTTCGTTCTTGTAGGTTAAACCGTTCGTTGGCAGTAACAGTTTTAACTTTTAGGTTTCACTCAATTTTCTCCTATATGGATACATGTTTGGAACTCTAAATCAAACACGGTTTGTGCTAGCTCTTTGAAACTTGACACAATAAAGTAGCTCCATGTTCTATCTCTATGGTTTGTTTCCTATTGATGTAGCCCTAAGCAGAGACTGGCGTGAATCAATTTCATGGAAAGGGGTTGCCTAGGTTCCAAAAAACTACGAGTTTCCTGAAATCTCAGCACACATTTTTTCACCCAATCTTGATGACACTTTCAGGTAATGATCAGTACAACAAATCCCACTTGGGTCACCAAGTTTCTTTCTTCTAGGTTAAACCGTTCGTAGGCAGTAACAGTTTTAACTTTTAGGTTTCACTCAATTTTCTCCTATATGAATACATGTAGTTGGAACTCTAAATCAAACACGGTTTGTGCTAGCTCTTTGAAACTTGACACAATAAAGTAGCTCCAATTTCTATCTCTATGGTTTGTTTCCTATTGATGTAGCCCTAAGCAGAGACTGAAGCAAATCACTTTCATGGAAAGGGGTTGCCAAGCTTCCAAAAAACTCCGAGTTTCCTGAAATCTCAGCACACATTTTTTCACCCAATCTTGATGACACTTTCAGGTAATGATCACTACCCCAATCCAACTTGGCTCACCAAATTTCGTTCTTCTATGTTAAACCGTTCGTTGGCAGTAACAGTTTTAATTTTTAGGTTTCACTCTGTTTTCTCCTATATGGATATATGTAGTTGGAACTCTAAATCAAACACGGTTTGTGCTAGCTCTTTGAAACTTGACACAATAAAGTAGCTCCAAGTTCTACCTCTATGGTTTGTTTCCTATTGATGTAGCCCTAAGCAGAGACTGGCGCAAATCACTTTCATGGAAAGGGGTTGCCAATCTTCCAAAAAACTACGAGATTCCTGAAATCTCAGCACACATTTTTTTACCCAATCTTGATGACACTTTCAGGTCATGATCAGTACCCCAATCCCACTTGGCTCACCAAATTTTGTTCTTCTATGTTAAACCGTTCGTTGGCAGTAACAGTTTAATTTTTAGGTTCCACTCTGTTTTCTCCTATATGGATACATGTAGTTGGCACTCTAAATCGAACACGGTTTGTGCTAGCTCTTTGAAACTTGACACAATAAAGTAGCTCCAAGTTCTATCTCTATGGTTTGTTTCCTATTGATGTAGCCCTAAGCAGAGACTGGCGCAAATCACTTTCATGGAAAGGGGTTGCCAATCTTCCAAAAAACTCCGAGTTTCCTGAAATCTCAGCACACATTTTTTCACCCAATCTTGATGACACTTGCAGGTAATGATCAGTACCCCAATCCCACTTGGCTCACCAAATTTCGTTCTTCTAGGTTAAACCGTTCGTTGGCAGTAACAGTTTTAATTTTTAGGTTTCACTCAATTTTCTCCTATATGAATACATGTACTTGGAACTCTAAATTAAACACGGTTTGTGCTAGCTCTTTGAAACTTGACACAATAAAGTAGCTCCATGTTCTATCTCTATGGTTTGTTTCCTATTGATGTAGCCCAAAGCAGAGACTGGCGAAAATCACTTTCATGGAAAGGGGTTGCCAATCTTCCAAAAAACTACGAGTTTCCTGAAATCTCAGCACACATTTTTTCACACAACCTTGATGACACTTTCAGGTAATGATCAGCACCCCAATCCCACTTGGCTCACCAAATTTCGTTCTTCTAGTTTAAACCGTTCGTTGGCAGTAACAGTTTTAATTTTTAGGTTTCACTCTGTTTTCTCCTATATGGATACATGTAGTTGGAAGTCTAAATCAAACACGGTTTGTGCTAGCTCTTTGAAACTTGACACAATAAAGTAGCTCCAAGTTCTATCTCTATGGTTTGTTTCCTATTGATGTAGCCCTAAGCAGAGACTGGCACAAATCACTTTCATGGAAAGGGGTTGCCAATCTTCCAAAAAACTACGAGTTTCCTGAAATCTCAGCACACATTTTTTCACCCAATCTTGATGACACTTTCAGGTAATGATCAGTACCCCAATCCCACTTGGCTCACCAAATTTCGTTCTTCTAGGTTAAACCGTTCGTTGGCAGTAACAGTTTTAATTTTTAGGTTTCACTCAATTTTCTCCTATATGGATACATGTAGTTGGAACTCTAAATCAAACACGGTTTGTGCTAGCTCTTTGAAACTTGACACAATAAAGTAGCTCCAAGTTCTATCTCTATGGTTTGTTTCCTATTGATGTAGCCCTAAGCAAAGACTGGCGCAAATCACTTTAATGGAAAGGGGTTGCCAATCTTCCAAAAAACTCCGAGTTTCCTGAAATCTCAGCACACATTTTTTCACCCAATATTGATGACACTTTCAGGTAATGATCAGTACCCCAATCCCACTTGGCTCACCAAATTTCGTTCTTCTAGTTTAAACCGTTCTTGGCAGTAACAGTTTTAATTTTTAGGTTTCACTCTGTTTTCTCCTATATGGATACATGTAGTTGGAACTCTAAATCAAACACGGTTTGTGCTAGCTCTTTGAAACTTGACACAATAAAGTAGCTCCATGTTCTATCTGTATGGTTTGTTTCCTATTGATGTAGCCCTAAGCAGAGACTGGCGCAAATCACTTTCATGGAAAGGGGTTGCCAATCTTCCAAAAAACTAAGAGTTTCCTGAAATCTCAGCACACATTTTTTCACCCAGTCTTGATAACACTTTCTGGTAATGATCAGCACCCCAATCCCACTTGGCTCACCAAATTTCGTTCTTCTAGGTTAAACCGTTCGTTGGCAGTAACAGTTTTAATTTTTAGGTTTCACTCTGTTTTCTCCTATATGGATACATGTAGTTGGAACTCTAATCAAACACGGTTTGTGCTAGCTCTTTGAAACTTGACACAATAAAGTAGCTCCAAGTTCTATCTCTATGGTTTGTTTCCTATTGATGTAGCCCTAAGCAGAGACTGGCACAAATCACTTTCATGGAAAGGGGTTGCCAATCTTCCAAAAAACTACGAGTTTCCTGAAATCTCAGCACACATTTTTTCACCCAATCTTGATGACACTTTCAGGTAATGATCAGTACCCCAATCCCACTTGGCTCACCAAATTTCGTTCTTCTAGGTTAAACCGTTCGTTGGCAGTAACAGTTTTAATTTTGAGGTTTCACTCAATTTTCTCCTATATGGATACATGTAGTTGGAACTCTAAATCAAACACGGTTTGTGCTAGCTCTTTGAAACTTGATACAATAAAGTAGCTCCATGTTCTATTTCTCTGGTTTGTTTCCTATTGATGTAGCCCTAAGCAAAGTCTGGCGCAAATCACTTTCATGGAAAGGGGTTGCCAATCTTCCAAAAAACTCCGAGTTTCCTGAAATCTCAGCACACATTTTTTCACCCAATCTTGATGACACTTTCAGGTAATGATCAGTACCCCAATCCCACTTGGCTCACCAAATTTCGTTCTTCTAGGTTAAACCGTTCGTTGGCAGTAACAGTTTTAATTTTTAGGTTTCACTCAATTTTCTCCTATATGAATACATGTACTTGGAACTCTAAATTAAACACGGTTTGTGCTAGCTCTTTGAAACTTGACACAATAAAGTAGCTCCATGTTCTATCTCTATGGTTTGTTTCCTATTGATATAGCCCAAAGCAGAGACTGGCGAAAATCACTTTCATGGAAAGGGGTTGCCAATCTTCCAAAAAACTACGAGTTTCCTGAAATCTCAGCACACATTTTTTCACCCAACCTTGATGACACTTTCAGGTAATGATCAGTACCCCAAGCCCACTTGGCTCACCAAATTTCGTTCTTCTAGGTTAAACCGTTCGTTGGCAGTAACAGTTTTAATTTTTAGGTTTCACTCTGTTTTCTCCTATATGGATACATGTAGTTGGAACTCTAATCAAACACGGTTTGTGCTAGCTCTTTGAAACTTGACACAATAAAGTAGCTCCATGTTCTATCTCTCTGGTTTGTTTCCTATTGATGTAGCCCTAAGCAAAGACTGGCACAAATCACTTTCATGGAAAGGGGTTGCCAATCTTCCAAAAAACTCCGAGTTTCCTGAAATCTCAGCACACATTTTTTCACCCAATCTTGATGACACTTTCAGGTAATGATCAGTACCCCAATCCCACTTGGCTCACCAAATTTCGTTCTTCTAGGTTAAACCGTTCGTTGGCAGTAACAGTTTTAATTTTTAGGTTTCACTCAATTTTCTCCTATATGAATACATGTACTTGGAACTCTAAATTAAACACGGTTTGTGCTAGCTCTTTGAAACTTGACACAATAAAGTAGCTCCATGTTCTATCTCTATGGTTTGTTTCCTATTGATGTAGCCCAAGCAGAGACTGGCGCAAATCACTTTCATGGAAAGGGGTTGCCAAGCTTCCAAAAAACTACGAGTTTCCTGAAATCTCAGCACACATTTTTTCACCCAACCTTGATGACACTTTCAGGTAATGATCAGTACCCCAAGCCCACTTGGCTCACCAAATTTCGTTCTTCTAGGTTAAACCGTTCGTTGGCAGTAACAGTTTTAATTTTTAGGTTTCATTCTGTTTTCTCCTATATGGATACATGTAGTTGGAACTCTAATCAAACACGGTTTGTGCTAGCTCTTTGAAACTAGACACAATAAAGTAGCTCCAAGTTCTTTCTCTATGGTTTGTTTCCTATTGATGTAGCCCTAAGCAGAGACTGGCGCAAATCACTTTCATTTAAAGGGGTTGCCAATCTTCCAAAAAACTACGAGTTTCCTGAAATCTCAGCACAGATTTTTTCACCCAATCTTGATGACACTTTCAGGTAATGATCAGTACCCCAATCCCACTTGGCTCACCAAATTTCGTTCTTCTAGGTTAAACTGTTCGTTGGCAGTAACAGTTTTAACTTTTAGGTTTCACTCAATTTTCTCCTATTTGAATACATGTAGTTGGAACTCTAAATCAAACACGGTTTGTGCTAGCTCTTTGAAACTTGACACAATAAAGTAGCTCCATGTTCTATCTCTATGGTTTGTTTCCTATTGATGTAGCCCTAAGCAGAGACTGGCGCAAATCACTTTCATGGAAAGGGGTTGCCAATCTTCCCAAAAACTAAGCGTTTCCTGAAATCTCAGCACACATTTTTTCACCCAGTCTTGATAACACTTTCTGGTAATGATCAGCACCCCAATCCCACTTGGCTCACCAAATTTCGTTCTTCTAGGTTAAACCATTCGTTGGCAGTAACAGTTTTAATTTTTAGGTTTCACTCTGTTTTCTCCTATATGGATACATGTAGTTGGAAGTCTAAATCAAAAATGGTTTGTGCTAGCTCTTTGAAACTTGACACAATAAAGTAGCTCCAAGTTCTCTCTCTATGGTTTGTTTCCTATTGATGTAGCCCTAAGTAGAGAGTGGCGCAAATCACTTTCATTTAAAGGGGTTGCCAAGCTTACAAAAAACTACGAGTTTCCTGAAATCTCAGCACACATTTTTCCCCCAATCTTGATGACACTTTCAGGTAATGATCAGTACCCCAATCCCACTTGGCTCACCAAATTTCGTTCTTCTAGGTTAAACCGTTCGTTGGCAGTAACAGTTTTAATTTTTAGGTTTCACTCTGTTTTCTCCTATATGGATACATGTTGTTGGAACTCTAAATCAAACACGGTTTGTGCTAGCTCTTTGAAACTTGACACAATAAAGTAGCGCCAAGTTCTATCTCTATGGTTTGTTTCCTATTGATGTAGCCCTAAGCAGAGACTGGCGCAAATCACTTTCATGGAAAGGGGTTGCCAAGCTTCCAAAAAACTACGAGTTTCCTGAAATCTCAGCACACATTTTTTCACCCAATCTTGATGACACTTTCAGGTAATGATCAGTACAACAAATCCCATTTGGGTCACAAAGTTTCGTTCTTCTAGGTTAAACCGTTCGTTGGCAGTAACAGTTTTAATTTTTAGGTTTCACTCTGTTTTCTCCTATATGGATACATGTAGTTGGAACTCTAAATCAAACACGGTTTGTGCTAGCTCTTTGAAACTTGACACAATAAAGTAGCTCCAAGTTCTATCTCTATGGTTTGTTTCCTATTGATGTAGCCCTAAGCAGAGACTGGCGCAAATCACTTTCATGGAAAGGGGTTGCCAATCTTCCAAAAAACTACGAGTTTCCTGAAATCTCAGCACACATTTTTTCACCCAATCTTGATGACACGTTCAGGTAATGATCAGTACCCGAATCCCACTTGGCTCACCAAATTTCGTTCTTCTAGGTTAAACCGTTCGTTGACAGTAACGGTTTTAATTTTTAGGTTTCACTCTGTTTTCTCCTATATGGATACATGTAGTTGGAAGTCTAAATCAAACACGGTTTGTGCTAGCTCTTTGAAACTTGACACAATAAAGTAGCTCCAAGTTCTATCTCTATGGTTTGTTTCCTATTGATGTAGCCCTAAGCAAAGACTGGCGCAAATCACTTTCATGGAAAGGGGTTGCCAAGCTTCCAAAAAACTCCGAGTTTCCTGAAATCTCAGTACACATTTTTTCACCCAATCTTAATGACACTTTCAGGTAATGATCAGTACCCCAATCCCACTTGGCTCACCAAATTTCGTTCTTCTAGTTTAAACGGTTCGTTGGCAGTAACAGTTTTAATTTTTAGGTTTCACTCTGTTTTCTCCTATATGGATACATGTAGTTGGAAGTCTAAATCAAACACGGTTTGTGCTAGCTCTTTGAAACTTGACACAATAAAGAAGCTCCAAGTTCTATCTCTATGGTTTGTTTCCTATTGATGTAGCCCTAAGCAGAGACTGGCGCAAATCACTTTCATTGAAAGGGGTTGCCAAGCTTCCAAAAAACTACGAGTTTCCTGAAATCTCAGCACACATTTTATCACCCAATCTTGATGACACTTTCAGGTAATGATCAGTACAACAAATCCCACTTGGGTCACCAAGTTTCTTTCTTCTAGGTTAAACCGTTCGTAGGCAGTAACAGTTTTAACTTTTAGGTTTCACTCAATTTTCTCCTATATGAATACATGTAGTTGGAACTCTAAATCAAACACGGTTTGTGCTAGCTCTTTGAAACTTGACAAAATAAAGTAGCTCCAAGTTCTATCTCTATGGTTTGTTTCCTATTGATGTAGCCCTAAGCAGAGACTGAAGCAAATCACTTTCATGGAAAGGGGTTGCCAAGCTTCCAAAAAACTACGAGTTTCCTGAAATCTCAGCACACATTTTTTCACCCAATCTTGATGACACTTTCCGGTAATGATCACTACCCCAATCCCACTTGGCTCACCAAATTTCGTTCTTCTAGGTTAAAGCGCTGGTTGGCAGTAACAGTTTTAATTTTTAGGTTTTACTCTGTTTTCTCCTATATGGATACATGTAGTTGGAACTCTAAATCAAACACGGTTTGTGCTAGCTCTTTGAAACATGACACAATAAAGTAGCTCCAAGTTCTACCTCTATGGTTTGTTTCCTATTGATGTAGCCCTAAGCAGAGACTGGCGCAAATCACTTTCATGGAAAGGGGTTGACAATCTTCCAAAAAACTACGAGATTCCTGAAATCTCAGCACACATTTTTTCACCCAATCTTGATGACACTTTCAGGTCATGATCAGTACCCCAATCCCACTTGGCTCACCAAATTTTGTTCTTCTATGTTAAACCGTTCGTTGGCAGTAACAGTTTAATTCTTAGGTTTCACTCTGTTTTCTCCTATATGGATACATGTAGTTGGAACTCTAGTTCGAACACGGTTTGTGCTAGCTCTTTGAAACTTGACACAATAAAGTAGCTCCAAGTTCTATCTCTATGGTTTGTTTCCTATTGATGTAGCCCTAAGTAGAGACTGGCGCAAATCACTTTCATTTAAAGGGGTTGCCAAGCTTCCAAAAAACTACGAGTTTCCTGAAATCTCAGCACACATTTTTCCACCAATCTTGATGACACTTTCAGGTAATGATCAGTACCCCGATCCCACTTGGCTCACCAAATTTCGTTCTTCTAGGTTAAACCGTTCGTTGGCAGTAACAGTTTTAATTTTTAGGTTTCACTCTGTTTTCTCCTATATGGATACATGTAGTTGGAAGTCTAAATCAAACACGGTTTGTGCTAGCTCTTTGAAACTTGACACAATAAAGTAGCTCCAAGTTCTATCTCTATGGTTTGTTTCCTATTGATGTAGCCCTAAGCAGAGACTGGCGCAAATCACTTTCATGGAAAGGGGTTGCCAAGCTTCCAAAAAACTACGAGTTTCCTGAAATCTCAGCACACATTTTTTCACCCAATCTTGATGACACTTTCAGGTAATGATCAGTACAACAAATCCCACTTGGGTCACCAAGTTTCGTTCTTCTAGGTTAAACCGTTCGTTGGCAGTAACAGTTTTAATTTTTAGGTTTCACTCTGTTTTCTCCTATATGGATACATGTAGTTGGAAGTCTAAATCAAACACGGTTTGTGCTAGCTCTTTGAAACTTGACACAATAAAGTAGCTCCAAGTTCTATCTCTCTGGTTTGTTTCCTATTGATGTAGCCCTAAGCAGAGACTGGCACAAATCACTTTCATGGAAAGGGGTTGCCAATCTTCCAAAAAACTACGAGTTTCCTGAAATCTCAGAACACATTTTTTCACCCAATCTTGATGACACTTTCAGGTAATGATCACTACCCCAATCCCACTTGGCTCACCAAATTTCGTTCTTCTAGGTTAAACCGTTCGTTGGCAGTAACGGTTTTAATTTTTAGGTTTCACTCTGTTTTCTCCTATATGGATACATGTAGTTGGAAGTCTAAATCAAACACGGTTTGTGCTAGCTCTTTGAAACTTGACACAATAAAGTAGCTCCAAGTTCTATCTCTATGGTTTGTTTCCTATTGATGTAGCCCTAAGCAGAGACTGGCGCAAATCACTTTCATGGAAAGGGGTTGCCAATCTTCCAAAAAACTGCGAATTTACTGAAATCTCAGCACAAATTTTTTCACCCAATCTTGATGACACTTTCAGGTAATGATCACTAATCCAATCAAACTTGGCTCACGAAATTTCCTTCTTCTAGGTTAAACCATTTGTTGGCAGTAACAGTTTTAATTTTTAGGTTTCACTCTGTTTTCTCCTATATGGATACATGTAGTTGGAACTCTAAATCAAACACGGTTTGTGCTAGCTCTTTGAAACTTGACACAATAAAGTAGCTCCAAGTTCTATCTCTATGGTTTGTTTCCTATTGATGTAGCCCTAAGCAGAGACAGGCGCAAATCACTTTCATTTAAAGGGGTTGCCAAGCTTCCAAAAAACTACGAGTTTCCTGAAATCTCAGCACACATTTTTTCACCCAATCTTTATGACA
Organism: Spermophilus citellus; assembly: GCF_964194105.1. NCBI lineage: Eukaryota > Metazoa > Chordata > Mammalia > Rodentia > Sciuridae > Spermophilus > Spermophilus citellus. The sequence continues at coordinate 2,616,058 of NW_027672724.1, read as the reverse complement.
CTTTCAGGTAATGATCAGTACCCCAATCCCACTTGGCTCACCAAATTTCGTTCTTCTAGGTTAAACTGTTCGTTGGCAGTAACAGTTTTAACTTTTAGGTTTCACTCAATTTTCTCCTATATGAATACATGTAGTTGGAACTCTAAATAAAACACGGTTTGTGCTAGCTCTTTGAAACTTGACACAATAAAGTAGCTCCATGTTCTATCTCTATGGTTTGTTTCCTATTGATGTAGCCCTAAGGAGAGACTGTCGCAAATCACTTTCATGGAAAGGGGTTGCCAAGCTTCCAAAAAACTACGAGTTTCCTGAAATCTCAGCACACATTTTTTCACCCAATCTTGATGACACTTTCCGGTAATGATCAGTACAACAAATCCCACTTGGGTAACCAAGTTTCTTTCTTCTAGGTTAAACCGTTCGTTGGCAGTAACCGTTTTAATTTTTAGGTTTCTCACTGTTTTCTGCTATATGGATACATGTAATTGGAACTCTAAATCAAACACGGTTTCTGCTAGCTCTTTGAAATTTGACACAATAAAGTAGCTCCAAGTTCTATCTCTATGGTTTGTTTCCTATTGATGTAGACCTAAGCAGAGACTGGCACAAATCACTTTCATGGAAAGGGGTTGCCAATCTTCCAAAAAACTGCGAGTTTACTGAAATCTCAGCACACATTTTTTCACCCAATCTTGATGACACTTTTAGGTAATGATCAGTACCCCAATCCCACTTGGCTCACCAAATTTCCTTCTTCTAGGTAAAACCGTTCGTTGGAAGTAACAGTTTTAATTTTTAGGTTTCACTCTGTTTTCTCCTATATGGATACATGTAGTTGGAACTCTAAATCAAACACGGTTTGTGCTAGCTCTTTGAAACTTGACACAATAAAGTAGCTCCAAGTTCTATCTCTATGGTTTGTTTCCTATTGATGTAGCCCTAAGCAGAGACTGGCGCAAATCACTTTCATTTAAAGGGGTTGCCAAGCTTCTAAAAAACTACGAGTTTCCTGAAATCTCAGCACACATTTTTTCACCCAATCTTGGTGACACTTTCAGGTAATGATCAGTACCCCAATCCCACTTGGCTCACCAAATTTCGTTCTTGCAGGTTAAACCGTTCGTTGGCAGTAACAGTTTTAACTTTTAGGTTTCACTCAATTTTCTCCTATATGGATACATGTTTGGAACTCTAAATCAAACACGGTTTGTGCTAGCTCTTTGAAACTTGACACAATAAAGTAGCTCCATGTTCTATCTCTATGGTTTATTTCCTATTGATGTAGCCCTAAGCAGAGACTGGCGTGAATCAATTTCATGGAAAGGGGTTGCCTAGGTTCCAAAAAACTACGAGTTTCCTGAAATCTCAGCACACATTTTTTCACCCAATCTTGATGACACTTTCAGGTAATCATCAGTACAACAAATCCCACTTGGGTCACCAAGTTTCTTTCTTCTAGGTTAAACCGTTCGTAGGCAGTAACAGTTTTAACTTTTAGGTTTCACTCAATTTTCTCCTATATGAATACATGTAGTTGGAACGCTAAATCAAACACGGTTTGTGCTAGCTCTTTGAAACTTGACACAATAAAGTAGCTCCAATTTCTATCTCTATGGTTTGTTTCCTATTGATGTAGCCCTAAGCAGAGACTGGCGCAAATCACTTTCATGGAAAGGGGTTGCCAAGCTTCCAAAAAACTACGAGTTTCCTGAAATCTCAGCACACATTTTTTCACCCAATCTTGATGACACTTTCAGGTAATGATCACTACCCCAATCCCACTTGGCTCACCAAATTTCGTTCTTCTAGGTTAAACCGTTCGTTGGCAGTAACAGTTTTAATTTTTAGGTTTCACTCTGTTTTCTCCTATATGGATACATGTAGTTGGAACTCTAAATCAAACACGGTTTGTGCTAGCTCTTTGAAACTTGACACAATAAAGTAGCTCCAAGTTCTACCTCTATGGTTTGTTTCCTATTGATGTAGCCCTAAGCAGAGACTGGCGCAAATCACTTTCATGGAAAGGGGTTGCCAATCTTCCAAAAAACTACGAGATTCCTGAAATCTCAGCACACATTTTTTTACCCAATCTTGATGACACTTTCAGGTCATGATCAGTACCCCAATCCCACTTGGCTCACCAAATTTTGTTCTTCTATGTTAAACCGTTCGTTGGCAGTAACAGTTTAATTTTTAGGTTCCACTCTGTTTTCTCCTATATGGATACATGTAGTTGGCACTCTAAATCGAACACGGTTTGTGCTAGCTCTTTGAAACTTGACACAATAAAGTAGCTCCAAGTTCTATCTCTATGGTTTGTTTCCTATTGATGTAGCCCTAAGCAGAGACTGGCGCAAATCACTTTCATGGAAAGGGGTTGCCAATCTTCCAAAAAACACCGAGTTTCCTGAAATCTCAGCACACATTTTTTCACCCAATCTTGATGACACTTTCAGGTAATGATCAGTACCCCAATCCCACTTGGCTCACCAAATTTCGTTCTTCTAGGTTAAACCGTTCGTTGGCAGTAACAGTTTTAATTTTTAGGTTTCACTCAATTTTCTCCTATATGAATACATGTACTTGGAACTCTAAATTAAACACGGTTTGTGCTAGCTCTTTGAAACTTGACACAATAAAGTAGCTCCATGTTCTATCTCTATGGTTTGTTTCCTATTGATGTAGCCCAAAGCAGAGACTGGCGAAAATCACTTTCATGGAAAGGGGTTGCCAATCTTCCAAAAAACTACGAGTTTCCTGAAATCTCAGCACACATTTTTTCACCCAACCTTGATGACACTTTCAGGTAATGATCAGCACCCCAATCCCACTTGGCTCACCAAATTTCGTTCTTCTAGTTTAAACCGTTCGTTGGCAGTAACAGTTTTAATTTTTAGGTTTCACTCTGTTTTCTCCTATATGGATACATGTAGTTGGAAGTCTAAATCAAACACGGTTTGTGCTAGCTCTTTGAAACTTGACACAATAAAGTAGCTCCAAGTTCTATCTCTATGGTTTGTTTCCTATTGATGTAGCCCTAAGCAGAGACTGGCACAAATCACTTTCATGGAAAGGGGTTGCCAATCTTCCAAAAAACTACGAGTTTCCTGAAATCTCAGCACACATTTTTTCACCCAATCTTGATGACACTTTCAGGTAATGATCAGTACCCCAATCCCACTTGGCTCACCAAATTTCGTTCTTCTAGGTTAAACCGTTCGTTGGCAGTAACAGTTTTAATTTTTAGGTTTCACTCAATTTTCTCCTATATGGATACATGTATTTGGAACTCTAAATCAAACACGGTTTGTGCTAGCTCTTTGAAACTTGACACAATAAAGTAGCTCCAAGTTCTATCTCTATGGTTTGTTTCCTATTGATGTAGCCCTAAGCAAAGACTGGCGCAAATCACTTTCATGGAAAGGGGTTGCCAATCTTCCAAAAAACTCCGAGTTTCCTGAAATCTCAGCACACATTTTTTCACCCAATCTTGATGACACTTTCAGGTAATGATCAGTACCCCAATCCCACTTGGCTCACCAAATTTCGTTCTTCTAGGTTAAACCGTTCGTTGGCAGTAACAGTTTTAATTTTTAGGTTTCACTCAATTTTCTCCTATATGAATACATGTACTTGGAACTCTAAATTAAACACGGTTTGTGCTAGCTCTTTGAAACTTGACACAATAAAGTAGCTCCATGTTCTATCTCTATGGTTTGTTTCCTATTGATGTAGCCCAAAGCAGAGACTGGCGCAAATCACTTTCATGGAAAGGGGTTGCCAAGCTTCCAAAAAACTACGAGTTTCCTGAAATCTCAGCACACATTTTTTCACCCAACCTTGATGACACTTTCAGGTAATGATCAGTACCCCAAGCCCACTTGGCTCACCAAATTTCGTTCTTCTAGGTTAAACCGTTCGTTGGCAGTAACAGTTTTAATTTTTAGGTTTCATTCTGTTTTCTCCTATATGGATATATGTAGTTGGAACTCTAATCAAACACGGTTTGTGCTAGCTCTTTGAAACTAGACACAATAAAGTAGCTCCAAGTTCTTTCTCTATGGTTTGTTTCCTATTGATGTAGCCCTAAGCAGAGACTGGCGCAAATCACTTTCATTTAAAGGGGTTGCCAATCTTCCAAAAAACTACGAGTTTCCTGAAATCTCAGCACAGATTTTTTCACCCAATCTTGATGACACTTTCAGGTAATGATCAGTACCCCAATCCCACTTGACTCACCAAATTTCGTTCTTCTAGGTTAAACTGTTCGTTGGCAGTAACAGTTTTAACTTTTAGGTTTCACTCAATTTTCTCCTATTTGAATACATGTAGTTGGAACTCTAAATCAAACACGGTTTGTGCTAGCTCTTTGAAACTTGACACAATAAAGTAGCTCCATGTTCTATCTCTATGGTTTGTTTCCTATTGATGTAGCCCTAAGCAGAGACTGGCGCAAATCACTTTCATGGAAAGGGGTTGCCAATCTTCCCAAAAACTAAGAGTTTCCTGAAATCTCAGCACACATTTTTTCACCCAGTCTTGATAACACTTTCTGGTAATGATCAGCACCCCAATCCCACTTGGCTCACCAAATTTCGTTCTTCTAGGTTAAACCATTCGTTGGCAGTAACAGTTTTAATTTTTAGGTTTCACTTTGTTTTCTCCTATATGGAATCATGTAGTTGGAAGTCTAAATCAAAAATGGTTTGTGCTAGCTCTTTGAAACTTGACACAATAAAGTAGCTCCAAGTTCTCTCTCTATGGTTTGTTTCCTATTGATGTAGCCCTAAGTAGAGAGTGGCGCAAATCACTTTCATTTAAAGGGGTTGCCAAGCTTACAAAAAACTACGAGTTTCCTGAAATCTCAGCACACATTTTTCCCCCAATCTTGATGACACTTTCAGGTAATGATCAGTACCCCAATCCCACTTGGCTCACCAAATTTCGTTCTTCTAGGTTAAACCGTTCGTTGGCAGTAACAGTTTTAATTTTTAGGTTTCACTCTGTTTTCTCCTATATGGATACATGTTGTTGGAACTCTAAATCAAACACGGTTTGTGCTAGCTCTTTGAAACTTGACACAATAAAGTAGCGCCAAGTTCTATCTCTATGGTTTGTTTCCTATTGATGTAGCCCTAAGCAGAGACTGGCGCAAATCACTTTCATGGAAAGGGGTTGCCAAGCTTCCAAAAAACTACGAGTTTCCTGAAATCTCAGCACACATTTTTTCACCCAATCTTGATGACACTTTCAGGTAATGATCAGTACAACAAATCCCATTTGGGTCACAAAGTTTCGTTCTTCTAGGTTAAACCGTTCGTTGGCAGTAACAGTTTTAATTCTAAGGTTTCACTCTGTTTTCTCCTATATGGATACATGTAGTTGGAACTCTAAATCAAACACGGTTTGTGCTAGCTCTTTGAAACTTGACACAATAAAGTAGCTCCAAGTTCTATCTCTATGGTTTGTTTCCTATTGATGTAGCCCTAAGCAGAGACTGGCGCAAATCACTTTCATAAAAAGGGGTTGCCAATCTTCCAAAAAACTACGAGTTTCCTGAAATCTCAGCACACATTTTTTCACCCAATCTTGATGACACGTTCAGGTAATGATCAGTACCCGAATCCCACTTGGCTCACCAAATTTCGTTCTTCTAGGTTAAACCGTTCGTTGACAGTAACGGTTTTAATTTTTAGGTTTCACTCTGTTTTCTCCTATATGGATACATGTATTTGGAACTCTAAATCAAACACGGTTTGTGCTAGCTCTTTGAAACTTGACACAATAAAGTAGCTCCAAGTTCTATCTCTATGGTTTGTTTCCTATTGATGTAGCCCTAAGCAAAGACTGGCGCAAATCACTTTCATGGAAAGGGGTTGCCAAGCTTCCAAAAAACTCCGAGTTTCCTGAAATCTCAGTACACATTTTTTCACCCAATCTTAATGACACTTTCAGGTAATGATCAGTACCCCATTCCCACTTGGCTCACCAAATTTCGTTCTTCTAGTTTAAACGGTTCGTTGGCAGTAACAGTTTTAATTTTTAGGTTTCACTCTGTTTTCTCCTATATGGATACATGTAGTTGGAAGTCTAAATCAAACACGGTTTGTGCTAGCTCTTTGAAACTTGACACAATAAAGAAGCTCCAAGTTCTATCTCTATGGTTTGTTTCCTATTGATGTAGCCCTAAGCAGAGACTGGCACAAAAAACTTTCATGGAAAGGGGTTGCCAATCTTCCAAAAAACTACGAGTTTCCTGAAATCTCAGCACACATTTTTTCACCCAATCTTGATGACACTTTCAGGTAATGATCAGTACACCAATCCCACTTGGCTCACCAAATTTCGTTCTTCTAGGTTAAACCGTTCGTTGGCAGTAACAGTTTTAATTTTTAGGTTTCACTCAATTTTCTCCTATATGGATACATGTATTTGGAACTCTAAATCAAACACGGTTTGTGCTAGCTCTTTGAAACTTGACACAATAAAGTAGCTCCATGTTCTATCTCTCTGGTTTGTTTCCTATTGATGTAGCCCTAAGCAGAGACTGGCGCAAATCACTTTCATGGAAAGGGGTTGCCAATCTTCCAAAAAACTCCGAGTTTCCTGAAATCTCAGCACACATTTTTTCACCCAATCTTGATGACACTTTCAGGTAATGATCAGTACCCCAATCCCACTTGGTTCACCAAATTTCGTTCTTCTAGGTTAAACCGTTCGTTGGCAGTAACAGTTTTAATTTTTAGGTTTCACTCAATTTTTTCCTATATGAATACATGTACTTTGAACTCTAAATTAAACACGGTTTGTGCTAGCTCTTTGAAACTTGACACAATAAAGTAGCTCCATGTTGTATCTCTATGGTTTGTTTCCTATTGATGTAGCCCAAAGCAGAGACTGGCGAAAATCACTTTCATGGAAAGGGGTTGCCAATCTTCCAAAAAACTCCGAGTTTCCTGAAATCTCAGCACACATTTTTTCACCCAATCTTGATGACACTTTCAGGTAATGATCAGTACCCCAATCCCACTTGGCTCACCAAATTTCGTTCTTCTAGGTTAAACCGTTCGTTGGCAGTAACAGTTTTAATTTTTAGGTTTCAGTCAATTTTCTCCTATATGAATACATGTACTTTGAACTCTAAATTAAACACGGTTTGTGCTAGCTCTTTTAAACTTGACACAATAAAGTAGCTCCATGTTCTATCTCTATGGTTTGTTTCCTATTGATGTAGCCCAAAGCAGAGACTAGCGAAAATCACTTTCATGGAAAGGGGTTGCCAATCTTCCAAAAAACTACGAGTTTCCTGAAATCTCAGCACACATTTTTTCACCCAACCTTGATGAAACTTTCAGGTAATGATCAGTACCCCAAGCCCACTTGGCTCACCAAATTTCGTTCTTCTAGGTTAAACCGTTCGTTGGCAGTAACAGTTTTAATTTTTAGGTTTCACTCTGTTTTCTCCTATATGGATACATGTAGTTGGAACTCTAATCAAACACGGTTTGTGCTAGCTCTTTAAAACTTGACACAATATAGTAGCTCCAAGTTCTTTCTCTATGGTTTGTTTCCTATTGATGTAGCCCTAAGCAGAGACTGGCGCAAATCACTTTCATTTAAAGGGGTTGCCAAGCTTCCAAAAAACTACGAGTTTCCTGAAATCTCAGCACACATTTTTTCACCCAGTCTTGATAACACTTTCTGGTAATGATCAGCACCCCAATCCCACTTGGCTCACCAAATTTCGTTCTTCTAGGTTAAACCGTTCGTTGACAGTAACAGTTTTAATTTTTAGGTTTCACTCTGTTTTCTCCTATATGGATACATGTAGTTGGAACTCTAAATCAAACACGGTTTGTGCTAGCTCTTTGAAACTTGACACAATAAAGTAGCTCCAAGTTCTATCTCTATGGTTTGTTTCCTATTGATGTAGCCCTAAACAGAGACTGGTGCAAATCACTTTCATTTAAAGGGGTTGCCAAGCTTCCAAAAAACTACGAGTTTCCTGGAATCTCAGCACAAATTTTTTCACCCAATCTTTATGACACTTTCAGGTAATGATCAGTACCCCAAGCCCACTTGGCTCACCAAATTTCGTTCTTCTAGGTTAAACCGTTCGTTGGCAGTAACAGTTTTAATTTTTAGGTTTCACTCTGTTTTCTCCTATATGGATACATGTAGTTGGAACTCTAATCAAACACGGTTTGTGCTAGCTCTTTGAAACTTGACACAATTAAGTAGCTCCAAGTTCTTTCTCTATGGTTTGTTTCATATTGATGTAGCCCTAAGCAGAGACTGGCGCAAATCACTTTCATTTAAAGGGGTTGCCAAGCTTCCAAAAAACTACGAGTTTCCTGAAATCTCAGCACACATTTTTTCACCCAATCTTGATGACACTTTCAGGTAATGATCAGTACGCCAATCCCACTTGGCTCACCAAATTTCGTTCTTCTAGGTTAAACTGTTCGTTGGCAGTAACAGTTTAAACTTTTAGGTTTCACTCAATTTTCTCCTATTTGAATACATGTAGTTGGAACTCTAAATCAAACACGGTTTGTGCTAGCTCTTTGAAACTTGACACAATAAAGTAGCTCCATGTTCTATCTGTATGGTTTGTTTCCTATTGATGTATCCCTAAGCAGAGACTGGCGCAAATCACTTTCATGGAAAGGGGTTGCCAATCTTCCAAAAAACTAAGAGTTTCCTGAAATCTCAGCACACATTTTTTCACCCAGTCTTGATAACACTTTCTGGTAATGATCAGCACCCCAATCCCACTTGGCTCACCAAATTTCGTTCGTCTAGGTTAAACCGTTCGTTGGCAGTAACAGTTTTAATTTTTAGGTTTCACTCTGTTTTCTCCTATATGGATACATGTAGTTGGAACTCTAAATCAAACACGGTTTGTGCTAGCTCTTTGAAACTTGACACAATAAAGTACCTCCAAGTTCTATCTCTATGGTTTGTTTCCTATTAATGTAGCCCTAAACAGAGACTGGTGCAAATCACTTTCATTTAAAGGGGTTGCCAAGCTTCAAAAAACTACGAGTTTCCTGGAATCTCAGCACACATTTTTTCACCCAATCTTGATGACACTTTCAGGTAATGATCAGTACCCCAATCCCACTTGGCTCAGCAAATTTCGTTCTTCTAGGTTAAACTGTACGTCGGCAGTAACAGTTTTAATTTTTAGGTTTCACTCTGTTTTCTCCTATATGGATACATGTAGTTGGAATTCTAAATCAAAAACGGTTTGTGCTAGCTCTTTGAAACTTGACACAATAAAGTAACTCCAAGTTCTATCTCTATGGTTTGTTTCCTATTGATGTAGCCCTAAGCAAAGACTGGCGCAAATCACTTTCATGGAAAGGGGTTGCCAAGCTTCCAAAAAACTCCGAGTTTCCTGAAATCTCAGTACACATTTTTTCACCCAATCTTAATGACACTTTCAGGTAATGATCAGTACCCCATTCCCACTTGGCTCACCAAATTTCGTTCTTCTAGTTTAAACGGTTCGTTGGCAGTAACAGTTTTAATTTTTAGGTTTCACTCTGTTTTCTCCTATATGGATACATGTAGTTGGAAGTCTAAATCAAACACGGTTTGTGCTAGCTCTTTGAAACTTGACACAATAAAGAAGCTCCAAGTTCTATCTCTATGGTTTGTTTCCTATTGATGTAGCCCTAAGCAGAGACTGGCACAAAAAACTTTCATGGAAAGGGGTTGCCAATCTTCCAAAAAACTACGAGTTTCCTGAAATCTCAGCACACATTTTTTCACCCAATCTTGATGACACTTTCAGGTAATGATCAGTACACCAATCCCACTTGGCTCACCAAATTTCGTTCTTCTAGGTTAAACCGTTCGTTGGCAGTAACAGTTTTAATTTTTAGGTTTCACTCAATTTTCTCCTATATGGATACATGTAGTTGGAACTCTAAATCAAACACGGTTTGTGCTAGCTCTTTGAAACTTGACACAATAAAGTAGCTCCATGTTCTATCTCTCTGGTTTGTTTCCTATTGATGTAGCCCTAAGCAGAGACTGGCGCAAATCACTTTCATGGAAAGGGGTTGCCAATCTTCCAAAAAACTCCGAGTTTCCTGAAATCTCAGCACACATTTTTTCACCCAATCTTGATGACACTTTCAGGTAATGATCAGTACCCCAATCCCACTTGGTTCACCAAATTTCGTTCTTCTAGGTTAAACCGTTCGTTGGCAGTAACAGTTTTAATTTTTAGGTTTCACTCAATTTTTTCCTATATGAATACATGTACTTTGAACTCTAAATTAAACACGGTTTGTGCTAGCTCTTTGAAACTTGACACAATAAAGTAGCTCCATGTTGTATCTCTATGGTTTGTTTCCTATTGATGTAGCCCAAAGCAGAGACTGGCGAAAATCACTTTCATGGAAAGGGGTTGCCAATCTTCCAAAAAACTCCGAGTTTCCTGAAATCTCAGCACACATTTTTTCACCCAATCTTGATGACACTTTCAGGTAATGATCAGTACCCCAATCCCACTTGGCTCACCAAATTTTGTTCTTCTAGGTTAAACCGTTCGTTGGCAGTAACAGTTTTAATTTTTAGGTTTCAGTCAATTTTCTCCTATATGAATACATGTACTTTGAACTCTAAATTAAACACGGTTTGTGCTAGCTCTTTTAAACTTGACACAATAAAGTAGCTCCATGTTCTATCTCTATGGTTTGTTTCCTATTGATGTAGCCCAAAGCAGAGACTAGCGAAAATCACTTTCATGGAAAGGGGTTGCCAATCTTCCAAAAAACTACGAGTTTCCTGAAATCTCAGCACAAATTTTTTCACCCAACCTTGATGAAACTTTCAGGTAATGATCAGTACCCCAAGCCCACTTGGCTCACCAAATTTCGTTCTTCTAGGTTAAACCGTTCGTTGGCAGTAACAGTTTTAATTTTTAGGTTTCACTCTGTTTTCTCCTATATGGATACATGTAGTTGGAACTCTAATCAAACACGGTTTGTGCTAGCTCTTTGAAACTTGACACAATATAGTAGCTCCAAGTTCTTTCTCTATGGTTTGTTTCCTATTGATGTAGCCCTAAGCAGAGACTGGCGCAAATCACTTTCATTTAAAGGGGTTGCCAAGCTTCCAAAAAACTACGAGTTTCCTGAAATCTCAGCACACATTTTTTCACCCAGTCTTGATAACACTTTCTGGTAATGATCAGCACCCCAATCCCACTTGGCTCACCAAATTTCGTTCTTCTAGGTTAAACCGTTCGTTGACAGTAACAGTTTTAATTTTTAGGTTTCACTCTGTTTTCTCCTATATGGATACATGTAGTTGGAACTCTAAATCAAACACGGTTTGTGCTAGCTCTTTGAAACTTGACACAATAAAGTAGCTCCAAGTTCTATCTCTATGGTTTGTTTCCTATTGATGTAGCCCTAAACAGAGACTGGTGCAAATCACTTTCATTTAAAGGGGTTGCCAAGCTTCCAAAAAACTACGAGTTTCCTGGAATCTCAGCACAAATTTTTTCACCCAATCTTTATGACACTTTCAGGTAATGATCAGTACCCCAAGCCCACTTGGCTCACCAAATTTCGTTCTTCTAGGTTAAACCGTTCTTTGGCAGTAACAGTTTTAATTTTTAGGTTTCACTCTGTTTTCTCCTATATGGATACATGTAGTTGGAACTCTAATCAAACACGGTTTGTGCTAGCTCTTTGAAACTTGACACAATTAAGTAGCTCCAAGTTCTTTCTCTATGGTTTGTTTCATATTGATGTAGCCCTAAGCAGAGACTGGCGCAAATCACTTTCATTTAAAGGGGTTGCCAAGCTTCCAAAAAACTACGAGTTTCCTGAAATCTCAGCACACATTTTTTCACCCAATCTTGATGACACTTTCAGGTAATGATCAGTACGCCAATCCCACTTGGCTCACCAAATTTCGTTCTTCTAGGTTAAACTGTTCGTTGGCAGTAACAGTTTAAACTTTTAGGTTTCACTCAATTTTCTCCTATTTGAATACATGTAGTTGGAACTCTAAATCAAACACGGTTTGTGCTAGCTCTTTGAAACTTGACACAATAAAGTAGCTCCATGTTCTATCTGTATGGTTTGTTTCCTATTGATGTAGCCCTAAGCAGAGACTGGCGCAAATCACTTTCATGGAAAGGGGTTGCCAATCTTCCAAAAAACTAAGAGTTTCCTGAAATCTCAGCACACATTTTTTCACCCAGTCTTGATAACACTTTCTGGTAATGATCAGCACCCCAATCCCACTTGGCTCACCAAATTTCGTTCGTCTAGGTTAAACCGTTCGTTGGCAGTAACAGTTTTAATTTTTAGGTTTCACTCTGTTTTCTCCTATATGGATACATGTAGTTGGAACTCTAAATCAAACACGGTTTGTGCTAGCTCTTTGAAACTTGACACAATAAAGTACCTCCAAGTTCTATCTCTATGGTTTGTTTCCTATTAATGTAGCCCTAAACAGAGACTGGTGCAAATCACTTTCATTTAAAGGGGTTGCCAAGCTTCAAAAAACTACGAGTTTCCTGGAATCTCAGCACACATTTTTTCACCCAATCTTGATGACACTTTCAGGTAATGATCAGTACCCCAATCCCACTTGGCTCAGCAAATTTCGTTCTTCTAGGTTAAACTGTACGTCGGCAGTAACAGTTTTAATTTTTAGGTTTCACTCTGTTTTCTCCTATATGGATACATGTAGTTGGAAGTCTAAATCAAAAACGGTTTGTGCTAGCTCTTTGAAACTTGACACAATAAAGTAACTCCAAGTTCTATCTCTATGGTTTGTTTCCTATTGATGTAGCCCTAAGTAGAGACTGGCGCAAATCACTTTCATTTAAAGGGGTTGCCAAGCTTCCAAAAAACTACGATTTTCCTGAAATCTCAGCACACATTTTTCCCCCAATCTTGATGACACTTTCAGGTAATGATCAGTACCCCAATCCCACTTGGCTCACCAAATTTCGTTCTTCTAGGTTAAACAGTTCGTTGGCAGTAACAGTTTTAATTTTTAGGTTTCACTCTGTTTTCTGCTATATGGATACATGTAGTTGGAACTCTAATCAAACACGGTTTGTGCTAGCTCTTTGAAACTTGACAAAATAAAGTAGCTCCAAGTTCTTTCTCTATGGTTTGTTTCCTATTGATGTAGCCCTAAGCAGAGACTGGCGCAAATCAGTTTCATGGAAACGGGTTGCCAAGCTTCCAAAAAACTACGGGTTTCCTGAAATCTCAGCACACATTTTTTCACCCAATCTTGATGACACTTTCAGGTAATGATCAGTACCCCAATCCCACTTGGCTCACCAAATTTCGTTCTTCTAGGTTAAACCGTTCGTTGGCAGTAACGGTTTTAATTTTTAGGTTTCACTCTGTTTTCTCCTATATGGATACATGTAGTTGGAAGTCTAATCAAACACGGTTTGTGCTAGCTCTTTGAAACTTGACACAATAAAGTAGCTCCAAGTTCTATCTCTATGGTTTGTTTCCTATTGATGTAGCCCTAAGCAGACTGGCGCAAATCACTTTCATGGAAAGGGGTTGCCAATCTTCCAAAAAACTAAGAGTTTCCTGAAATCTCAGCACACATTTTTTCACCCAATCTTGATGACACTTTCAGGTAATGATCAGTACCCCAATCCCACTTGGCTCACCAAATTTCGTTCTTCTAGGTTAAACTGTTTGTTGGCAGTAACAGTTTTAACTTTTAGGTTTCACTCAATTTTCTCCTATTTGAATACATGTAGTTGGAACTCTAAATCAAACACGGTTTGTGCTAGCTCTTTGAAACTTGACACAATAAAGTAGCTCCATGTTCTATCTCTATGGTTTGTTTCCTATTGATGTAGCCCTAAGCAGAGACTGGCGCAAATCACTTTCATGGAAAGGGGTTGCCAATCTTCCAAAAAACTAAGAGTTTCCTGAAATCTCAGCACACATTTTTTCACCCAGACTTGATAACACTTTCTGGTAATGATCAGCACCCCAATCCCACTTGGCTCACCAAATTTCGTTCTTCAAGTTAAACCGTTCGTTGGCAGTAACAGTTTTAATTTTTAGGTTTCACTCTGTTTTCTCCTATATGGATACATGTAGTTGGAACTCTAAATCAAACACGGTTTGTGCTAGCTCTTTGAAACTTGACACAATAAAGTACCTCCAAGTTCTATCTCTATGGTTTGTTTCCTATTAATGTAGCCCTAAACAGAGACTGGTGCAAATCACTTTCATTTAAAGGGGTCGCCAAGCTTCAAAAAACTACGAGTTTCCTGGAATCTCAGCACACATTTTTTCACCCAATCTTGATGACACTTTCAGGTAATGATCAGTACCCCAATCCCACTTGGCTCAGCAAATTACGTTCTTCTAGGTTAAACTGTTCGTCGGCAGTAACAGTTTTAATTTTTAGGTTTCACTCTGTTTTCTCCTATATGGATACATGTAGTTGGAAGTCTAAATCAAAAACGATTTGTGCTAGCTCTTTGAAACTTGACACCATAAAGTAACTCCAAGTTCTATCTCTATGGTTTGTTTCCTATTGATGTAGCCCTAAGTAGAGACTGGCGCAAATCACTTTCATTTAAAGGAGTTGCCAAGCTTCCAAAAAACTACGAGTTTCCTGAAATCTCAGCACACATTTTTCCCCCAATCTTGATGACACTTTCAGGTAATGATCAGTACCCCAATCCCACTTGGCTCACCAAATTTCGTTCTTCTAGGTTAAACCGTTCGTTGGCAGTAACAGTTTTAATTTTTAGGTTTCACTCTGTTTTCTCCTATATGGATACATGTAGTTGGAAGTCTAAATCAAACACGGTTTGTGCTAGCTCTTTGAAACTTGACACAATAAAGTAGCTCCAAGTTCTATCTCTATGGTTTGTTTCCTATTGATGTAGCCCTAAGCAGAGACTGGCGCAAATCACTTTCATGGAAAGGGGTTGCCAAGCTTCCAAAAAACTACGAGTTTCCTGAAATCTCAGTACACATTTTTTCACCCAATCTTGATGACACTTTCAGGTAATGATCAGTACAACAAATCCCACTTGGGGCACCAAGTTTCGTTCTTCTAGGTTAAACCGTTCGTTGGCAGTAACAGTTTTAATTTTTAGGTTTCACTCTGTTTTCTCCTATATGGATACATGTAGTTGGAACTCTAATCAAACACGGTTTGTGCTAGCTCTTTGAAACTTGACACAATTAAGTAGCTCCAAGTTCTTTCTCTATGGTTTGTTTCATATTGATGTAGCCCTAAGCAGAGACTGGCGCAAATCACTTTCATTTAAAGGGGTTGCCAAGCTTCCAAAAAACTACGAGTTTCCTGAAATCTCAGCACACATTTTTTCACCCAATCTTGATGACACTTTCAGGTAATGATCAGTACGCCAATCCCACTTGGCTCACCAAATTTCGTTCTTCTAGGTTAAACTGTTCGTTGGCAGTAACAGTTTAAACTTTTAGGTTTCACTCAATTTTCTCCTATTTGAATACATGTAGTTGGAACTCTAAATCAAACACGGTTTGTGCTAGCTCTTTGAAACTTGACACAATAAAGTAGCTCCATGTTCTATCTGTATGGTTTGTTTCCTATTGATGTATCCCTAAGCAGAGACTGGCGCAAATCACTTTCATGGAAAGGGGTTGCCAATCTTCCAAAAAACTAAGAGTTTCCTGAAATCTCAGCACACATTTTTTCACCCAGTCTTGATAACACTTTCTGGTAATGATCAGCACCCCAATCCCACTTGGCTCACCAAATTTCGTTCGTCTAGGTTAAACCGTTCGTTGGCAGTAACAGTTTTAATTTTTAGGTTTCACTCTGTTTTCTCCTATATGGATACATGTAGTTGGAACTCTAAATCAAACACGGTTTGTGCTAGCTCTTTGAAACTTGACACAATAAAGTACCTCCAAGTTCTATCTCTATGGTTTGTTTCCTATTAATGTAGCCCTAAACAGAGACTGGTGCAAATCACTTTCATTTAAAGGGGTTGCCAAGCTTCAAAAAACTACGAGTTTCCTGGAATCTCAGCACACATTTTTTCACCCAATCTTGATGACACTTTCAGGTAATGATCAGTACCCCAATCCCACTTGGCTCAGCAAATTTCGTTCTTCTAGGTTAAACTGTACGTCGGCAGTAACAGTTTTAATTTTTAGGTTTCACTCTGTTTTCTCCTATATGGATACATGTAGTTGGAAGTCTAAATCAAAAACGGTTTGTGCTAGCTCTTTGAAACTTGACACAATAAAGTAACTCCAAGTTCTATCTCTATGGTTTGTTTCCTATTGATGTAGCCCTAAGTAGAGACTGGCGCAAATCACTTTCATTTAAAGGGGTTGCCAAGCTTCCAAAAAACTACGATTTTCCTGAAATCTCAGCACACATTTTTCCCCCAATCTTGATGACACTTTCAGGTAATGATCAGTACCCCAATCCCACTTGGCTCACCAAATTTCGTTCTTCTAGGTTAAACAGTTCGTTGGCAGTACCAGTTTTAATTTTTAGGTTTCACTCTGTTTTCTGCTATATGGATACATGTAGTTGGAACTCTAATCAAACACGGTTTGTGCTAGCTCTTTGAAACTTGACAAAATAAAGTAGCTCCAAGTTCTTTCTCTATGGTTTGTTTCCTATTGATGTAGCCCTAAGCAGAGACTGGCGCAAATCAGTTTCATGGAAACGGGTTGCCAAGCTTCCAAAAAACTACGAGTTTCCTGAAATCTCAGCACACATTTTTTCACCCAATCTTGATGACACTTTCAGGTAATGATCAGTACCCCAATCCCACTTGGCTCACCAAATTTCGTTCTTCTAGGTTAAACCGTTCGTTGGCAGTAACGGTTTTAATTTTTAGGTTTCACTCTGTTTTCTCCTATATGGATACATGTAGTTGGAAGTCTAATCAAACACGGTTTGTGCTAGCTCTTTGAAACTTGACACAATAAAGTAGCTCCAAGTTCTATCTCTATGGTTTGTTTCCTATTGATGTAGCCCTAAGCAAAGACTGGCGCAAATCACTTTCATGGAAAGGGTTGCCAAGCTTCCAAAAAACTACGAGTTTCCTGAAATCTCAGCACACATTTTTTCACCCAATCTTAATGACACTTTCAGGTAATGATCAGTACCCCAATCCCACTTGGCTCACCCAATTTCGTTCTTCTAGGTTAAACCGTTCGTTGGCAGTAACAGTTTTAATTTTTAGGTTTCACTCAATTTTCTCCTATATGGATACATGTAGTTGGAAGTCTAAATCAAACACGGTTTGTGCTAGCTCTTTGAAACTTGACACAATAAAGTAGCTCCAAGTTCTATCTCTCTGGTTTGTTTCCTATTGATGTAGCCCTAAGCAGACTGGCGCAAATCACTTTCATGGAAAGGGGTTGCCAATCTTCCAAAAAACTAAGAGTTTCCTGAAATCTCAGCACACATTTTTTCACCCAATCTTGATGACACTTTCAGGTAATGATCACTACCCCAATCCCACTTGGCTCACCAAATTTCGTTCTTCTAGGTTAAACCGTTCGTTGGCAGTAACGGTTTTAATTTTTAGGTTTCACTCTGTTTTCTCCTATATGGATACATGTAGTTGGAACTCTAAATCAAACACGGTTTGTGCTAGCTCTTTGAAACTTGACACAATAAAGTAGCTCGAAGTTCTATCTGTATGCTTTGTTTCCTATGGATGTAGCCCTAAGCAGAGACTGGCACAAATCACTTTCATGGAAAGGGGTTGCCAAGCTTCCAAAAAACTCCGAGTTTCCTGAAATCTCAGTACACATTTTTTCACCCAATCTTAATGACACTTTCAGGTAATGATCAGTACCCGAATCCCACTTGGCTCACCAAATTTCGTTCTTCTAGTTTAAACCGTTCATTGGCAGTAACAGTTTTAATTTTTAGGTTTCACTCTGTTTTCTCCTATATGGATCCATGTAGTTGGAAGTCTAAATCAAACACGGTTTGTGCTAGCTCTTTGAAACTTGACACAATAAAGTAGCTCCAAGTTCTATCTCTATGGTTTGTTTCCTATTGATGTAGCCCTAAGCAGAGACTGGCACAAATCACTTTCATGGAAAGGGGTTGCCAATCTTCCAAAAAACTACGAGTTTCCTGAAATCTCAGCACACATTTTTTTCACCCAATCTTGATGACACTTTCAGGTAATGATCAGTACCCCAATCCCACTTGGCTCACCAAATTTCGTTCTTCTAGGTTAAACCGTTCGTTGGCAGTAACAGTTTTAATTTTTAGGTTTCACTCAATTTTCTCCTATATGGATACATGTATTTGGAACTCTAAATCAAACACGGTTTGTGCTAGCTCTTTGAAACTTGACACAATAAAGTAGCTCCATGTTCTATCTCTATGGTTTGTTTCCTATTGATGTAGCCCTAAGCAAAGACTGGCGCAAATCACTTTCATGGAAAGGGGTTGCCAATCTTCCAAAAAACTCCGAGTTTCCTGAAATCTCAGCACACATTTTTTCACCCAATCTTGATGACACTTTCAGGTAATGATCAGTACCCCAATCCCACTTGGCTCACCAAATTTCGTTCTTCTAGGTTAAACTGTTCGTTGGCAGTAACAGTTTTAACTTTTAGGTTTCACTCAATTTTCTCCTATTTGAATACATGTAGTTGGAACTCTAAATCAAACACGGTTTGTGCTAGCTCTTTGAAACTTGACACAATAAAGTAGCTCCATGTTCTATCTGTATGGTTTGTTTCCTATTGATGTAGCCCTAAGCAGAGACTGGCGCAAATCACTTTCATGGAAAGGGGTTGCCAATCTTCCAAAAAACTAAGAGTTTCCTGAAATCTCAGCACACATTTTTTCACCCAGTCTTGATAACACTTTCTGGTAATGTTCAGCACCCCAATCCCACTTGGCTCACCAAATTTCGTTCTTCTAGGTTAAACCGTTCGTTGGCAGTAACAGTTTAAATTGTTAGGTTTCACTCTGTTTTCTCCTATATGGATACATGTAGTTGGAACTCTAAATCAAACACGGTTTGTGCTAGCTCTTTGAAACTTGACACAATAAAGTAGCTCCAAGTTCTATCTCTATGGTTTGTTTCCTATTGATGTAGCCCTAAACAGAGACTGGTACAAATCACTTTCATTTAAAGGGGTTGCCAAGCTTCCAAAAAACTACGTGTTTCCTGGAATCTCAGCACACATTTTTTCACCCAATCTTGATGACACTTTCAGGTAATGATCAGTACCCCAATCCCACTTGGCTCAGCAAATTTCGTTCTTCTAGGTTAAACTGTTCGTCGGCAGTAACAGTTTTAATTTTTAGGTTTCACTCTGTTTTCTCCTATATGGATACATGTAGTTGGAAGTCTAAATCAAAAACGGTTTGTGCTAGCTCTTTGAAACTTGACACAATAAAGTAGCACCAAGTTCTATCTCTATGGTTTGTTTCCTATTGATGTAGCCCTAAGCAGAGACTGGCGCAAATCACTTTCATGGAAAGGGGTTGCCATCTTTCAAAAAACTACGAGTTTCCTGAAATCTCAGCACACATTTTTTCACCCAACCTTGATGACACTTTCAGGTAATGATCAGTACCCCAAGCCCACTTGGCTCACCAAATTTCGTTCTTCTAGGTTAAACCGTTCGTTGGCAGTAACAGTTTTAATTTTTAGGTTTCACTCTGTTTTCTCCTATATGGATACATGTAGTTGGAACTCTAATCAAACACGGTTTGTGCTAGCTCTTTGAAACTTGACACAATAAAGTAGCTCCAAGTTCTTTCTCTATGGTTTGTTTCCTATTGATGTAGCCCTAAGCAGAGACTGGCGCAAATCACTTTCATTTAAAGGGGTTGCCAAGCTTCCAAAAAACTACGAGTTTCCTGAAATCTCAGCACACATTTTTTCACCCAAACTTGATGACACTTTCAGGTAATGATCAGTACAACAAATCCCACTTGGGGCACCAAGTTTCGTTCTTCTAGGTTAAACCGTTCGTTGGCAGTAACAGTTTTAATTTTTAGGTTTCACTCTGTTTTCTGCTATATGGATACATGTAGTTGGAACTCTAAATCAAACACGGTTTGTGCTAGCTCTTTGAAACTTGACACAATAAAGTAGCTCCAAGTTCTATCTCTATGGTTTGTTTCCTATTGATGTAGCCCTAAGCAGAGACTGGCGCAAATCACTTTCATGGAAAGGGGTTGCCAATCTTCCAAAAAACAACGAGTTTCCTGAAATCTCAGCACACATTTTTTCACCCAACCTTGATGACACTTTCAGGTAATGATCAGTACCCCAAGCCCACTTGGCTCACCAAATTTCGTTCTTCTAGGTTAAACTGTTCGTTGGCAGTAACAGTTTTAACTTTTAGGTTTCACTCAATTTTCTCCTATTTGAATACATGTAGTTGGAACTCTAAATCAAACACGGTTTGTGCTAGCTCTTTGAAACTTGACACAATAAAGTAGCTCCATGTTCTATCTGTATGGTTTGTTTCCTATTGATGTAGCCCTAAGCAGAGACTGGCGCAAATCACTTTCATGGAAAGGGGTTGCCAATCTTCCAAAAAACTAAGAGTTTCCTGAAATCTCAGCACACATTTTTTCACCCAGTCTTGATAACACTTTCTGGTAATGTTCAGCACCCCAATCCCACTTGGCTCACCAAATTTCGTTCTTCTAGGTTAAACCGTTCATTGGCAGTAACAGTTTAAATTTTTAGGTTTCACTCTGTTTTCTCCTATATGGATACATGTAGTTGGAACTCTAAATCAAACACGGTTTGTGCTAGCTCTTTGAAACTTGACACAATAAAGTAGCTCCAAGTTCTATCTCTATGGTTTGTTTCCTATTGATGTAGCCCTAAACAGAGACTGGTACAAATCACTTTCATTTAAAGGGGTTGCCAAGCTTCCAAAAAACTACGAGTTTCCTGGAATCTCAGCACACATTTTTTCACCCAATCTTGATGACACTTTCAGGTAATGATCAGTACCCCAATCCCACTTGGCTCAGCAAATTTCGTTCTTCTAGGTTAAACTGTTCGTCGGCAGTAACAGTTTTAATTTTTAGGTTTCACTCTGTTTTCTCCTATATGGATACATGTAGTTGGAAGTCTAAATCAAAAACGGTTTGTGCTAGCTCTTTGAAACTTGACACAATAAAGTAGCACCAAGTTCTATCTCTATGGTTTGTTTCCTATTGATGTAGCCCTAAGCAGAGACTGGCGCAAATCACTTTCATGGAAAGGGGTTGCCAAGCTTCCAAAAAACTACGAGTTTCCTGAAATCTCAGCACACATTTTTTCACCCAACCTTGATGACACTTTCAGGTAATGATCAGTACCCCAAGCCCACTTGGCTCACCAAATTTCGTTCTTCTAGGTTAAACCGTTCGTTGGCAGTAACAGTTTTAATTTTTAGGTTTCACTCTGTTTTCTCCTATATGGATACATGCAGTTGGAACTCTAATCAAACACGGTTTGTGCTAGCTCTTTGAAACTTGACACAATAAAGTAGCTCCAAGTTCTTTCTCTATGGTTTGTTTCCTATTGATGTAGCCCTAAGCAGAGACTGGCGCAAATCACTTTCATTTAAAGGGGTTGCCAAGCTTCCAAAAAACTACGAGTTTCCTGAAATCTCAGCACACATTTTTTCACCCAATCTTGATGACACTTTCAGGTAATGATCAGTACCCCAATCCCACTTGGCTCACCAAATTTCGTTCTTCTAGGTTAAACTGTTCGTTGGCAGTAACAGTTTTAACTTTTAGGTTTCACTCAATTTTCTCCTATTTGAATACATGTAGTTGGAACTCTAAATCAAACACGGTTTGTGCTAGCTCTTTGAAACTTGACACAATAAAGTAGCTCCATGTTCTATCTCTATGGTTTGTTTCCTATTGATGTAGCCCTAAGCAGAGACTGGCGCAAATCACTTTCATGGAAAGGGGTTGCCAATCTTCCAAAAAACTAAGAGTTTCCTGAAATCTCAGCACACATTTTTTCACCCAGACTTGATAACACTTTCTGGTAATGATCAGCACCCCAATCCCACTTGGCTCACCAAATTTCGTTCTTCAAGTTAAACCGTTCGTTGGCAGTAACAGTTTTAATTTTTAGGTTTCACTCTGTTTTCTCCTATATGGATACATGTAGTTGGAACTCTAAATCAAACACGGTTTGTGCTAGCTCTTTGAAACTTGACACAATAAAGTACCTCCAAGTTCTATCTCTATGGTTTGTTTCCTATTAATGTAGCCCTAAACAGAGACTGGTGCAAATCACTTTCATTTAAAGGGGTCGCCAAGCTTCAAAAAACTACGAGTTTCCTGGAATCTCAGCACACATTTTTTCACCCAATGTTGATGACACTTTCAGGTAATGATCAGTACCCCAATCCCACTTGGCTCAGCAAATTACGTTCTTCTAGGTTAAACTGTTCGTCGGCAGTAACAGTTTTAATTTTTAGGTTTCACTCTGTTTTCTCCTATATGGATACATGTAGTTGGAAGTCTAAATCAAAAACGATTTGTGCTAGCTCTTTGAAACTTGACACCATAAAGTAACTCCAAGTTCTATCTCTATGGTTTGTTTCCTATTGATGTAGCCCTAAGTAGAGACTGGCGCAAATCACTTTCATTTAAAGGAGTTGCCAAGCTTCCAAAAAACTACGAGTTTCCTGAAATCTCAGCACACATTTTTCCCCCAATCTTGATGACACTTTCAGGTAATGATCAGTACCCCAATCCCACTTGGCTCACCAAATTTCGTTCTTCTAGGTTAAACCGTTCGTTGGCAGTAACAGTTTTAATTTTTAGGTTTCACTCTGTTTTCTCCTATATGGATACATGTAGTTGGAAGTCTAAATCAAACACGGTTTGTGCTAGCTCTTTGAAACTTGACACAATAAAGTAGCTCCAAGTTCTATCTCTATGGTTTGTTTCCTATTGATGTAGCCCTAAGCAGAGACTGGCGCAAATCACTTTCATGGAAAGGGGTTGCCAAGCTTCCAAAAAACTACGAGTTTCCTGAAATCTCAGTACACATTTTTTCACCCAATCTTGATGACACTTTCAGGTAATGATCAGTACAACAAATCCCACTTGGGGCACCAAGTTTCGTTCTTCTAGGTTAAACCGTTCGTTGGCAGTAACAGTTTTAATTTTTAGGTTTCACTCTGTTTTCTGCTATATGGATACATGTAGTTGGAACTCTAAATCAAACACGGTTTGTGCTAGCTCTTTGAAACTTGACACAATAAAGTAGCTCCAAGTTCTATCTCTATGGTTTGTTTCCTATTGATGTAGCCCTAAGCAGAGACTGGCGCAAATCACTTTCATGGAAAGGGGTTGCCAATCTTCCAAAAAACTACGAGTTTCCTGAAATCTCAGCACACATTTTTTCACCCAACCTTGATGACACTTTCAGGTAATGATCAGTACCCCAAGCCCACTTGGCTCACCAAATTTCGTTCTTCTAGGTTAAACCGTTCGTTGGCAGTAACAGTTTTAATTTTTAGGTTTCACTCTGTTTTCTCCTATATGGATACATGTAGTTGGAACTCTAATCAAACACGGTTTGTGCTAGCTCTTTGAAACTTGACAAAATAAAGTAGCTCAAAGTTCTTTCTCTATGGTTTGTTTCCTATTGATTTAGCCCTAAGCAGAGACTGGCGCAAATCAGTTTCATGGAAACGGGTTGCCAAGCTTCCAAAAAACTATGAGTTTCCTGAAATCTCAGCACACATTTTTTCACCCAATCTTGATGACACTTTCAGGTAATGATCAGTACCCCAATCCCACTTGGCTCACCCAATTTCGTTCTTCTAGGTTAAACCGTTCGTTGGCAGTAACAGTTTTAATTTGTAGGTTTCACTCAATTTTCTCCTATATGGATACATGTAGTTGGAAGTCTAAATCAAACATGGTTTGTGCTAGCTCTTTGAAACTTGACACAATAAAGTAGCTCCAAGTTCTATCTCTCTGGTTTGTTTCCTATTGATGTAGCCCTAAGCAGAGACTGGCGCAAATCACTTTCATGGAAAGGGGTTGCCAATCTTCCAAAAAACTACGAGTTTCCTGAAATCTCAGCACACATTTTTTCACCCAATCTTGATGACACTTTCAGGTAATGATCACTACCCCAATCCCACTTGGCTCACCAAATTTCGTTCTTCTAGGTTAAACCGTTCGTTGGCAGTAACGGTTTTAATTTTTAGGTTTCACTCTGTTTTGTCCTATATGGATACATGTAGTTGGAACTCTAAATCAAACACGGTTTGTGATAGCTCTTTGAAACTTGACACAATAAAGTAGCTCCATGTTCTCTCTCTATGGTTTGTTTCCTATTGATGTAGCCCTAAGCAGAGACTGGCGCAAATCACTTTCATTGAAAGGGGTTGCAAAGCTTCCAAAAAACTATGAGTTTCCTGAAATCTCAGCACACATTTTATCACCCAATCTTGATGACAGTTTCAGGTAATGATCAGTACAACAAATCCCACTTGGGTCACCAAGTTTCTTTCTTCTACGTTAAACCGTTCGTTGGCAGTAACAGTTTTAATTTTTAGGTTTCACTCTGTTTTCTGCTATATGGATACATGTAGTTGGAACTCTAAATCAAACACGGTTTATGCTAGCTCTTTGAAACTTGACACAATAAAGTAGCTCCAAGTTCTATCTCTATGGTTTGTTTCCTATTGATGTAGCCCTAAGCAGAGACTGGCGAAAATCACTTTCATGGAAATGGGATGCAAATCTTCCAAAAAACTACGAGTTTCCTGAAATCTCAGCACACATTTTTTCACCCAATCTTGATGACACTTTCAGGTAATGATCAGTACCCCAATCCCACTTGGGTCACCAAGTTTCGTTCTTCTAGGTTAAACCGTTCGTTGGCAGTAACAGTTTTAATTTTTAGGTTTCACTCTGTTTTCTGCTATATGGATACATGTAGTTGGAACTCTAAATCAAACACGGTTTGTGCTAGCTCTTTGAAACTTGACACAATAAAGTAGCTCCAAGTTCTATCTCTATGGTTTGTTTCCTATTGATGTAGCCCTAAGCAGAGACTGGCGCAAATCACTTTCATGGAAAGGGGTTGCCAATCTTCCAAAAAACTACGAGTTTCCTGAAATCTCAGCACACATTTTTTCACCCAACCTTGATGACACTTTCAGGTAATGATCAGTACCCCAAGCCCACTTGGCTCACCAAATTTCGTTCTTCTAGGTTAAACCGTTCGTTGGCAGTAACAGTTTTAATTTTTAGGTTTCACTCTGTTTTCTCCTATATGGATACATGTAGTTGGAACTCTAATCAAACACGGTTTGTGCTAGCTCTTTGAAACTTGACAAAATAAAGTAGCTCAAAGTTCTTTCTCTATGGTTTGTTTCCTATTGATTTAGCCCTAAGCAGAGACTGGCGCAAATCAGTTTCATGGAAACGGGTTGCCAAGCTTCCAAAAAACTATGAGTTTCCTGAAATCTCAGCACACATTTTTTCACCCAATCTTGATGACACTTTCAGGTAATGATCAGTACCCCAATCCCACTTGGCTCACCCAATTTCGTTCTTCTAGGTTAAACCGTTCGTTGGCAGTAACAGTTTTAATTTGTAGGTTTCACTCAATTTTCTCCTATATGGATACATGTAGTTGGAAGTCTAAATCAAACATGGTTTGTGCTAGCTCTTTGAAACTTGACACAATAAAGTAGCTCCAAGTTCTATCTCTCTGGTTTGTTTCCTATTGATGTAGCCCTAAGCAGAGACTGGCGCAAATCACTTTCATGGAAAGGGGTTGCCAATCTTCCAAAAAACTACGAGTTTCCTGAAATCTCAGCACACATTTTTTCACCCAATCTTGATGACACTTTCAGGTAATGATCACTACCCCAATCCCACTTGGCTCACCAAATTTCGTTCTTCTAGGTTAAACCGTTCGTTGGCAGTAACGGTTTTAATTTTTAGGTTTCACTCTGTTTTGTCCTATATGGATACATGTAGTTGGAACTCTAAATCAAACACGGTTTGTGATAGCTCTTTGAAACTTGACACAATAAAGTAGCTCCATGTTCTCTCTCTATGGTTTGTTTCCTATTGATGTAGCCCTAAGCAGAGACTGGCGCAAATCACTTTCATTGAAAGGGGTTGCAAAGCTTCCAAAAAACTATGAGTTTCCTGAAATCTCAGCACACATTTTATCACCCAATCTTGATGACAGTTTCAGGTAATGATCAGTACAACAAATCCCACTTGGGTCACCAAGTTTCTTTCTTCTACGTTAAACCGTTCGTTGGCAGTAACAGTTTTAATTTTTAGGTTTCACTCTGTTTTCTGCTATATGGATACATGTAGTTGGAACTCTAAATCAAACACGGTTTATGCTAGCTCTTTGAAACTTGACACAATAAAGTAGCTCCAAGTTCTATCTCTATGGTTTGTTTCCTATTGATGTAGCCCTAAGCAGAGACTGGCGAAAATCACTTTCATGGAAATGGGATGCAAATCTTCCAAAAAACTACGAGTTTCCTGAAATCTCAGCACACATTTTTTCACCCAATCTTGATGACACTTTCAGGTAATGATCAGTACCCCAATCCCACTTGGGTCACCAAGTTTCGTTCTTCTAGGTTAAACCGTTCGTTGGCAGTAACAGTTTTAATTTTTAGGTTTCACTCTGTTTTCTCCTATATGGATACATGTAGTTGGAAGTCTAAATCAAACACGGTTTGTGCTAGCTCTTTGAAACTTGACACAATAAAGTAGCTCCAAGTTCTATCTCTCTGGTTTGTTTCCTATTGATGTAGCCCTAAGCAGAGACTGGCGCAAATCACTTTCATTTAAAGGGGTTGCCAATCTTCCAAAAAACTACGAGTTTCCTGAAATCTCAGAACACATTTTTTCACCCAATCTTGATGACAGTTTCAGGTAATGATCACTACCCCAATCCCACTTGGCTCACCAAATTTCGTTCTTCTAGGTTAAACCGTTCGTTGGCAGTAACGGTTTTAATTTTTAGGTTTCACTCTGTTTTCTCCTATATGGATACATGTAGTTGGAACTCTAAATCAAACACGGTTTGTGCTAGCTCTTTGAAACTTGACACAATAAAGTAGCTCCATGTTCTCTCTCTATGGTTTGTTTCCTATTGATGTAGCCCTAAGCAGAGACTGGCGCAAATCACTTTCATTTAAAGGGGTTGCCAAGCTTCCAAAAAACTACGAGTTTCCTGAAATCTCAGCACACATTTTATCACCCAATCTTGATGACACTTTCAGGTAATGATCAGTACAACAAATCCCACTTGGTTCACCAAGTTTCTTTCTTCTAGGTTAAACCATTCGTTGGCAGTAACAGTTTTAATTTTTAGGTTTCACTCTGTTTTCTGCTATATGGATACATGTAGTTGGAACTCTAAATCAAACACGGTTTGTGCTAGCTCTTTGAAACTTGACACAATAAAGTAGCTCCAAGTTCTATCTCTATGGTTTGTTTCCTATTGATGTAGCCCTAAGCAGAGACTGGCGCAAATCACTTTCATGGAAAGGGGTTGCCAATCTTCCAAAAAACTGCGAATTTACTGAAATCTCAGCACAAATTTTTTCACCCAATCTTGATGACACTTTCAGGTAATGATCACTACTCCAATCAAACTTGGCTCACCAAATTTCCTTCTTCTAGGTTAAACCATTCGTTGGCAGTAACAGTTTTAATTTTTAGGTTTCACTCTGTTTTCTCCTATATGGATACATGTAGTTGGAACTCTAAATCAAACACGGTTTGTGCTAGCTCTTTGAAACTTGACACAATAAAGTAGCTCCAAGTTCTATCTCTATGGTTTGTTTCCTATTGATGTAGCCCTAAGCAGAGACTGGCGCAAATCACTTTCATTTAAAGGGGTTGCCAAGCTTCTAAAAAACTACGAGTTTCCTGAAATCTCAGCACACATTTTTTCACCCTATCTTGATGACACTTTCAGGTAATGATCAGTACCCCAATCCCACTTGGCTCACCAAATTTCGTTCTTGTAGGTTAAACCGTTCGTTGGCAGTAACAGTTTTAACTTTTAGGTTTCACTCAATTTTCTCCTATATGGATACATGTAGTTGGAACTCTAAATCAAACACGGTTTGTGCTAGCTCTTTGAAACTTGACACAATAAAGTAGCTCCATGTTCTATCTCTATGGTTTGTTTCCTATTGATGTAGCCCTAAGCAGAGACTGGCGTGAATCAATTTCATGGAAAGGGGTTGCCAAGCTTCCAAAAAACTACGAGTTTCCTGAAATCTCAGCACACATTTTTTCACCCAATCTTGATGACACTTTCAGGTAATGATCAGTACAACAAATCCCACTTGGGTCACCAAGTTTCTTTCTTCTAGGTTAAACCGTTCGTAGGCAGTAACAGTTTTAACTTTTAGGTTTCACTCAATTTTCTCCTATATGAATACATGTAGTTGGAACTCTAAATCAAACACGGTTTGTGCTAGCTCTTTGAAACTTGACACAATAAAGTAGCTCCAAGTTCTATCTCTATGGTTTGTTTCCTATTGATGTAGCCCTAAGCAGAGACTGGCGCAAATCACTTTCATGGAAAGGGGTTGCCAAGCTTCCAAAAAACTACGAGTTTCCTGAAATCTCAGCACACATTTTTTCACCCAATCTTGATGACACTTTCAGGTAATGATCAGTACAACAAATCCCACTTGGGTCACCAAGTTTCGTTCTTCTAGGTTAAACCGTTCGTTGGCAGTAACAGTTTTAATTTTTAGGTTTCACTCTGTTTTCTCCTATATGGATACATGTAGTTGGAAGTCTAAATCAAACACGGTTTGTGCTAGCTCTTTGAAACTTGACACAATAAAGTAGCTCCAAGTTCTATCTCTCTGGTTTGTTTCCTATTGATGTAGCCCTAAGCAGAGACTGGCACAAATCACTTTCATGGAAAGGGGTTGCCAATCTTCCAAAAAACTACGAGTTTCCTGAAATCTCAGAACACATTTTTTCACCCAATCTTGATGACAGTTTCAGGTAATGATCACTACCCCAATCCCACTTGGCTCACCAAATTTCGTTCTTCTAGGTTAAACCGTTCGTTGGCAGTAACGGTTTAAATTTTTAGGTTTCACTCTGTTTTCTCCTATATGGATACATGTAGTTGGAACTCTAAATCAAACACGGTTTGTGCTAGCTCTTTGAAACTTGACACAATAAAGTAGCTCCATGTTCTCTCTCTATGGTTTGTTTCGTATTGATGTAGCCCTAAGCAGAGACTGGCGCAAATCACTTTCATTGAAAGGGGTTGCCAAGCTTCCAAAAAACTACGAGTTTCCTGAAATCTCAGCACACATTTTATCACCCAATCTTGATGACACTTTCAGGTAATGATCAGTACAACAAATCCCACTTGGGTCACCAAGTTTCTTTCTTCTAGGTTAAACCATTCGTTGGCAGTAACAGTTTTAATTTTTAGGTTTCACTCTGTTTTCTGCTATATGGATACATGTAGTTGGAACTCTAAATCAAACACGGTTTGTGCTAGCTCTTTGAAACTTGACACAATAAAGTAGCTCCAAGTTCTATCTCTATGGTTTGTTTCCTATTGATGTAGCCCTAAGCAGAGACTGGCGCGAACCACTTTCATGGAAAGGGGTTGCCAAGCTTCCAAAAAACTACTAGTTAACTGAAATCTCAGCACACATTTTTTCACCCAATCTTGATGACACTTTCAGGTAATGATCAGTACCCCAATCCCACTTGGCTCACCAAATTTCGTTCTACTAGTTTAAACCATTCGGTGGCAGTAACAGTTTTAATTTTTAGGTTTCACTCTGTTTTCTCCTATATGGATAAATGTAGTTGGAAGTCTAAATCAAAACGGTTTGTGCTAGCTCTTTGAATCTTGACACAATAAAGTAGACCAAGTTCTATCTCTATGGTTTGTTTCCTATTGATGTAGCCCTAAGCAGAGACTGGTGAAAATCACTTTCATTTAAAGGGGTTGCCAAGCTTCCAAAAAACTACAAGTTTCCTGAAATCTCAGCACACATTTTTTCACCGAATCTTGATGACACTTTCAGGTAATGATCAGTAAAACAAATCCCACTTGGTTCACCAAGTTTCTTTCTTCTAGGTTAAACCGTTCGTTGGCAGTACAGTTTTAATTTTTAGGTTTCACTCTGTTTTCTCCTATATGGATACATGTAGTTGGAACTCTAAATCAAACACGGTTTGTGCTAGCTCTTTGAAACTTGACACAATAAAGTAGCTCCAAGTTCTACCTCTATGGTTTGTTTCCTATTGATGTAGCCCTAAGCAGAGACTGGCGCAAATCACTTTCATGGAAAGGGGTTGCCAATCTTCCAAAAAACTACGAGATTCCTGAAATCTCAGCACACAGTTTTTTACCCAATCTTGATGACACTTTCAGGTAATGATCAGTACCCCAATCCCACTTGGCTCACCAAATTTTGTTCTTCTATGTTAAACCGTTCGTTGGCAGTAACAGTTTAATTTTTAGGTTTCACTCTGTTTTCTCCTATATGGATACATGTAGTTGGAACTCTAAATCGAACACGGTTTGTGCTAGCTCTTTGAAACTTGACACAATAAAGTAGCTCCAAGTTCTATCTCTATGGTTTGTTTCCTATTGATGTAGCCATATGCAGAGACTGGCGCAAATCACTTTCATGGAAAGGGGTTGCCAAGCTTCCAAAAAACGACGAGTATCCTGAAATCTCAGCACATATTTTTTCACCCAATCTTGATGACACTTTCAGGTAATGATCAGTACCCCAATCCCACTTGGCTCACCAAATTTCGTTCTTCTAGGTTAACCCGTTCGTTGGCAGTAACAGTTTTAATTTTTAGGTTTCACTCTGTTTTCTCCTATATGGATACATGTAGTTGGAACTCTAAATCAAACACGGTTTGTGCTAACTCTTTGAAACTTGACACAATAAAGTAGCTCCAAGTTCTATCTGTATGGTTTGTTTCCTATTGATGTAGCCCTAAGCAGAGACTTGCACGAACCACTTTCATGGAAAGGGGTTGCCAAGCTTCCAAAAAACTACTAGTTAACTGAAATCTCAGCACACATTTTTTCACCCAATCTTGATGACACTTTCAGGTAATGATCAGTACCCCAATCCCACTTGGCTCACCAAATTTCGTTCTACTAGTTTAAACCATTCGGTGGCAGTAACAGTTT
Organism: Spermophilus citellus; assembly: GCF_964194105.1. Classification (NCBI taxonomy): domain Eukaryota; kingdom Metazoa; phylum Chordata; class Mammalia; order Rodentia; family Sciuridae; genus Spermophilus; species Spermophilus citellus. Next base: position 2,584,845 of record NW_027672724.1, on the reverse strand, counting down.
TAATTTTTAGGTTTCACTCTGTTTTCTCCTATATGGATACATGTAGTTGGAAGTCGAAATCAAAACGGTTTGTGCTACCTCTTTGAAACTTGACACAATAAAGTAGACCAAGTTCTATCTCTATGGTTTGTTTCCTATTGATGTAGCCCTAAGCAGAGACTGGTGCAAATCACTTTCATTTAAAGGGTTTGCCAAGCTTCCAAAAAACTACAAGTTTCCTGAAATCTCAGCACACATTTTTTCACCGAATCTTGATGACACTTTCAGGTAATGATCAGTAAAACAAATCCCACTTGGTTCACCAAGTTTCTTTCTTCTAGGTTAAACCGTTCGTTGGCAGTACAGTTTTAATTTTTAGGTTTCACTCTGTTTTCTCCTATATGGATACATGTAGTTGGAACTCTAAATCAAACACGGTTTGTGCTAGCTCTTTGAAACTTGACACAATAAAGTAGCTCCAAGTTCTACCTCTATGGTTTGTTTCCTATTTATGTAGCCCTAAGCAGAGACTGGCGCAAATCATTTTCATGGAAAGGGTTTGCCAATCTTCCAAAAAACTACGAGATTCCTGAAATCTCAGCACACAGTTTTTTACCCAATCTTGATGACACTTTCAGGTAATGATCAGTACTCCAATCCCACTTGGCTCACCAAATTTTGTTCTTCTAGGTTAAACCGTTCGTTGGCAGTAACAGTTTAATTTTTAGGTTTCACTCTGTTTTCTCCTATATGGATACATGCAGTTGGAACTCTAAATCGAACACGGTTTGTGCTAGCTCTTTGAAACTTGACACAATAAAGTAGCTCCAAGTTCTATCTCTATGGTTTGTTTCCTATTGATGTAGCCATATGCAGAGACTGGCGCAAATCACTTTCATGGAAAGGGGTTGCCAAGCTTCCAAAAAACGACGAGTTTCCTGAAATCTTAGCACACATTTTTTCACCCAATCTTGATGACACTTTCAGGTAATGATCAGTACCCCAATCCCACTTGGCTCACCAAATTTCGTTCTTCTAGGTTAACCCGTTCGTTGGCAGTAACAGTTTTAATTTTTAGGTTTCACTCTGTTTTCTCCTATATGGATACATGTAGTTGGAACTCTAAATCAAACACGGTTTGTGCTAACTGTTTGAAATTGACACAATAAAGTAGCTCCAAGTTCTATCTCTATGGTTTGTTTCCTATTGATGTAGCCCTAAGCAGAGACTGGCGCGAACCACTTTCATGGAAAGGGGTTGCCAAGCTTCCAAAAAACTACTAGTTATCTGAAATCTCAGCACACATTTTTTCACCCAATCTCCATGACACTTTCAGGTAATGATCAGTACCCCAATCCCACTTGGCTCACCAAATTTCGTTCTACTAGTTTAAACCATTCGGTGGCAGTAACAGTTTTAATTTTTAGGTTTCACTCTGTTTCTCCTATATGGATACATGTAGTTGGAAGTCTAAATCAAAACGGTTTGTTCTAGCTCTTTGAAACTTGACACAATAAAGTAGACCAAGTTCTATCTCTATGGTTTGTTTCCTATTGATGTAGCCCTAAGAAGAGACTGGTGCAAATCACTTTCATTTAAAGGGGTTGCCAAGCTTCCAAAAAACTACAAGTTTCCTGAAATTTCAGCACACATTTTTTCACCGAATCTTGATGACAATTTCAGGTAATGATCAGTAAAACAAATCCCACTTGGTTCACCAAGTTTCTTTCTTCTAGGTTAAACCGTTCGTTGGCAGTACAGTTTTAATTTTTAGGTTTCACTCTGTTTTCTCCTATATGGATACATGTAGTTGGAACTCTAAATCAAACACGGTTTGTGCTATCTCTTTGAAACTTGACACAATAAAGTAGCTCCATGTTCTATCTCTATGGTTTGTTTCCTATTGATGTAGCCCTAAGCAGAGACTGGCGCAAATCACTTTCATTGAAAGGGGTTGACAATCTTCCAAAAAACTACGAGTTTCCTGAAATCTCAGCACACATTTTTTCACCCAATCTTGATGACACTTTCAGGTAATGATCAGTACAACAAATCCCACTTGGGTCACCAAGTTTCTTTCTTCTAGGTTAAACCGTTCGTTGGCAGTAACAGTTTTAATTTTTAGTTTTCACTCTGTTTTCTCCTATATGGATACATGTAGTTGGAACTCTAAATCATACACGGTTTGTGCTAGCTCTTTGAAACTTGACACAATAAAGTAGCTCCAAGTTCTATCTCTATGGTTTGTTTCCTATTGATATAGCCCTAAGCAGAGACTGGCGCAAATCACTTTCATGGAAAGGGGTTGACAATCTTCCAAAAAACTACGAGTTTCCTGAAATCTCAGCACACATTTTTTCACCCAATCTTGATGACACTTTCAGGTAATGATCAGTACCCGAATCCCACTTGGCTCACCAAATTTCGTTCTTCTAGGTTAAACCGTTCGTCGGCAGTAACAGTTTTAATTTTTAGGTTTCACTCTGTTTTCTCCTATATGGATACATGTAGTTGGAACTCTAAATCAAACACGGTTTGTGCTAGCTCTTTGAAACTTGACACAATAAAGTAGCTCCAAGTTCTATCTCTATGGTTTGTTTCCTATAGATGTAGCCCTAAGCAGAGACTGGCGCAAATCACTTTCATTAAAGGGGTTGCCAAGCTTCCAAAAAACTACGAGTTTCCTGAAATCTCAGCACACATTTTTTCACCCAATCTTGATGACAGTTTCAGGTAATGATCAGTACCCCAATCCCACTTGGCTCACCAAATTTCGTTCTTCTAGGTTGAACCGTTCGTTGGCAGTAACAGTTTTAACTTTTAGGTTTCACTCAATTTTCTCCTTAATGGATACATTTAGTTGGAACTCTAAATCAAACACGGTTTCTGCTAGCTCTTTGAAACTGGATACAATAAAATAGCTCCATGTTCTATCTCTATGGTTTGTTTCCTATTGATGTAGCCCTAAGCAGAGACTGGCGCAAATCATTTCATGGAAAGGCGTTGCCAAGCTTCCAAAAATCTACGAGTTTCCTGAAATCTCAGCACACATTTTTTCACCCAATCTTGATGACACTTTCAGGTAATGATCAGTGCAACAAATCCCACGTGGGTCACCAAGATTCTTTCTTCTAGGTTAAACCGTTCGTTGGCAGTAACAGTTTTAATTTTTATTTTTCACTCTGTTTGTTCCTATATGGATACATGTAGTTGGAAGTCTAAATCAAAAATGGTTTGTGCAAGCTCTTTGAAACTTGACACAATAAATTAGCTCCAAGTTCTATCTGTATGGTTTGTTTCCTATTGATGTAGCCCTAAGCAGAGACTGGCGCAAATCTCTTTCATGGAAAGGGGTTGCCAAGCTTCCAAAAAACTACGAGTTTCCTGAAATCTCAGCACACATTTTTTCACCCAATCTTGATGACACTTTCAGGTAATGATCAGTACAACAAATCCCACTTGGGTCACCAAGTTTCTTTCTTCTAGGTTAAACCGTTCGAAGGCAGTAACAGTTTTAATTTTTAGTTTTCACTCTGTTTTCTCCTATATGGATACATGTAGTTGGAACTCTAAATCAAACACGGTTTGTGCTAGCTCTTTGAAACTTGACACAATAAAGTAGCTCCAAGTTCTATCTCTATGGTTTGTTTCCTATTGATGTAGCCCTAAGCAGAGACTGGCGCAAATCACTTTCATGGAAAGGGGTTGACAATCTTCCAAAAAACTACGAGTTTCCTGAAATCTCAGCACACATTTTTTCACCCAATCTTGATGACACTTTCAGGTAATGATCAGTACCCGAATCCCACTTGGCTCACCAAATTTCGTTCTTCTAGGTTAAACCGTTCGTCGGCAGTAACAGTTTTAATTTTTAGGTTTCACTCTGTTTTCTCCTATATGGATACATGTAGTTGGAACTCTAAATCAAACACGGTTTGTGCTAGCTCTTTGAAACTTGACACAATAAAGTAGCTCCAAGTTCTATCTCTATGGTTTGTTTCCTATAGATGTAGCCCTAAGCAGAGACTGGCGCAAATCACTTTCATTAAAGGGGTTGCCAAGCTTCCAAAAAACTACGAGTTTCCTGAAATCTCAGCACACATTTTTTCACCCAATCTTGATGACAGTTTCAGGTAATGATCACTACCCCAATCCCACTTGGCTCACCAAATTTCGTTCTTCTAGGTTGAACCGGTCGTTGGCAGTAACAGTTTTAACTTTTAGGTTTCACTCAATTTTCTCCTTAATGGATACATGTAGTTGGAACTCTAAATCAAACACGGTTTGTGCTAGCTCTTTGAAACTGGATACAATAAAGTAGCTCCATGTTCTATCTCTATGGTTTGTTTCCTATTGATGTAGCCCTAAGCAGAGACTGGCGCAAATCACTTTCATGGAAAGGGGTTGCCAAGCTTCCAAAAAACTACGAGTTTCCTGAAATCTCAGCACACATTTTTTCACCCAATCTTGATGACACTTTCAGGTAATGATCAGTACAACAAATCCCACTTGGGTCACCAAGTTTCTTTCTTCTAGGTTAAACCGTTCGAAGGCAGTAACAGTTTTAACTTTTAGGTTTCACTCAATTTTCTCCTATATGAATACATGTAGTTGGAACTCTAAATCAAACACGGTTTGTGCTAGCTCTTTGAAACTTGACACAATAAAGTAGCTCCAAGTTCTATCTCTATGTTTTGTTTCCTATTGATGTAGCCCTAAGCAGAGACTGGCGCAAATCACTTTCATGGAAAGGGGTTGCCAAGCTTCCAAAAAACTACAAGTTTCCTGAAATCTCAGCACACATTTTTTCACCGAATCTTGATGACACTTTCAGGTAATGATCAGTAAAACAAATCCCACTTGGTTCACCAAGTTTCTTTCTTCTAGGTTAAACCGTTCGTTGGCAGTACAGTTTTAATTTTTAGGTTTCACTCTGTTTTCTCCTATATGGATACATGTAGTTGGAACTCTAAATCAAACACGGTTTGTGCTATCTCTTTGAAACTTGACACAATAAAGTAGCTCCATGTTCTATCTCTATGGTTTGTTTCCTATTGATGTAGCCCTAAGCAGAGACTGGAGCAAATCACTTTCATTGAAAGGGGTTGACAATCTTCCAAAAAACTACGAGTTTCCTGAAATCTCAGCACACATTTTTTCACCCAATCTTGATGACACTTTCAGGTAATGATCAGTACAACAAATCCCACTTGAGTCACCAAGATTCTTTCTTCTAGGTTAAACCGTTCGTTGGCAGTAACAGTTTTAATTTTTAGTTTTCACTCTGTTTTCTCCTATATGGATACATGTAGTTGGAACTCTAAATCAAACACGGTTTGTGCTAGCTCTTTGAAACTTGACACAATAAAGTAGCTCCAAGTTCTATCTCTATGGTTTGTTTCCTATAGATGTAGCCCTAAGCAGAGACTGGCGCAAATCACTTTCATTAAAGGGGTTGCCAAGCTTCCAAAAAACTACGAGTTTCCTGAAATCTCAGCACACATTTTTTCACCCAATCTTGATGACAGTTTCAGGTAATGATCACTACCCCAATCCCACTTGGCTCACCAAATTTCGTTCTTCTAGGTTGAACCGGTCGTTGGCAGTAACAGTTTTAACTTTTAGGTTTCACTCAATTTTCTCCTTAATGGATACATGTAGTTGGAACTCTAAATCAAACACGGTTTGTGCTAGCTCTTTGAAACTGGATACAATAAAGTAGCTCCATGTTCTATCTCTATGGTTTGTTTCCTATTGATGTAGCCCTAAGCAGAGACTGGCGCAAATCACTTTCATGGAAAGGGGTTGCCAAGCTTCCAAAAAACTACGAGTTTCCTGAAATCTCAGCACACATTTTTTCACCCAATCTTGATGACACTTTCAGGTAATGATCAGTACAACAAATCCCACTTGGGTCACCAAGTTTCTTTCTTCTAGGTTAAACCGTTCGAAGGCAGTAACAGTTTTAACTTTTAGGTTTCACTCAATTTTCTCCTATATGAATACATGTAGTTGGAACTCTAAATCAAACACGGTTTGTGCTAGCTCTTTGAAACTTGACACAATAAAGTAGCTCCAAGTTCTATCTCTATGTTTTGTTTCCTATTGATGTAGCCCTAAGCAGAGACTGGCGCAAATCACTTTCATGGAAAGGGGTTGCCAAGCTTCCAAAAAACTACAAGTTTCCTGAAATCTCAGCACACATTTTTTCACCGAATCTTGATGACACTTTCAGGTAATGATCAGTAAAACAAATCCCACTTGGTTCACCAAGTTTCTTTCTTCTAGGTTAAACCGTTCGTTGGCAGTACAGTTTTAATTTTTAGGTTTCACTCTGTTTTCTCCTATATGGATACATGTAGTTGGAACTCTAAATCAAACACGGTTTGTGCTATCTCTTTGAAACTTGACACAATAAAGTAGCTCCATGTTCTATCTCTATGGTTTGTTTCCTATTGATGTAGCCCTAAGCAGAGACTGGAGCAAATCACTTTCATTGAAAGGGGTTGACAATCTTCCAAAAAACTACGAGTTTCCTGAAATCTCAGCACACATTTTTTCACCCAATCTTGATGACACTTTCAGGTAATGATCAGTACAACAAATCCCACTTGAGTCACCAAGATTCTTTCTTCTAGGTTAAACCGTTCGTTGGCAGTAACAGTTTTAATTTTTAGTTTTCACTCTGTTTTCTCCTATATGGATACATGTAGTTGGAACTCTAAATCAAACACGGTTTGTGCTAGCTCTTTGAAACTTGACACAATAAAGTAGCTCCAAGTTCTATCTCTATGGTTTGTTTCCTATTGATGTAGCCCTAAGCAGAGACTGGCGCAAATCACTTTCATGGAAAGGGGTTGACAATCTTCCAAAAAACTTCGAGTTTCCTGAAATCTCAGCACACATTTTTTCACCCAAACTTGATGACACTTTCAGGTAATGATCAGTACCCGAATCCAACTTGGCTCACTAAATTTCGTTCTTCTAGGTTAAACCGTTCGTCGGCAGTAACAGTATTAATTTTTAGGTTTCACTCTGTTTTCTCCTATATGGATACATGTATTTGGAACTCTAAATCAAACACGGTTTGTGCTAGCTCTTTGAAACTTGACACAATAAAGTAGCTCCAAGTTCTATCTCTATGGTTTGTTTCCTATTTATATAGCCCTAAGCAGAGACTGGCGCAAATCACTTTCATGGAAAGGGGTTGCCAATCTTCCAAAAAACTACGAGTTTCCTGAAAGGTCAGCACACATTATTTCACCCAATATTATGACACTTTCAGGTAATGATCACTACCCCAATCCCACTTGGCTCACCAAATTTCGTTCTTCTAGGTTAACCCGTTCGTTGGCAGTAACAGTTTAAATTTTTAGGTTTCACTCTGTTTTCTCCTATATGGATACATGTAGTTGGAACTCTAAATCAAACACGGTTTGTGCTAACTCTTTGAAACTTGACACAATAAAGTAGCTCCAAGTTCTATCTGTATGGTTTGTTTCCTATTGATGTAGCCCTAAGCAGAGACTTGCACGAACCACTTTCATGGAAAGGGGTTGCCAAGCTTCCAAAAAACTACTAGTTAACTGAAATCTCAGCACACATTTTTTCACCCAATCTTGATGACACTTTCAGGTAATGATCAGTACCCCAATCCCACTTGGCTCACCAAATTTCGTTCTACTAGTTTAAACCATTCGGTGGCAGTAACAGTTTTAATTTTTAGGTTTCACTCTGTTTTCTCCTATATGGATACATGTAGTTGGAAGTCGAAATCAAAACGGTTTGTGCTACCTCTTTGAAACTTGACACAATAAAGTAGACCAAGTTCTATCTCTATGGTTTGTTTCCTATTGATGTAGCCCTAAGCAGAGACTGGTGCAAATCACTTTCATTTAAAGGGTTTGCCAAGCTTCCAAAAAACTACAAGTTTCCTGAAATCTCAGCACACATTTTTTCACCGAATCTTGATGACACTTTCAGGTAATGATCAGTAAAACAAATCCCACTTGGTTCACCAAGTTTCTTTCTTCTAGGTTAAACCGTTCGTTGGCAGTACAGTTTTAATTTTTAGGTTTCACTCTGTTTTCTCCTATATGGATACATGTAGTTGGAACTCTAAATCAAACACGGTTTGTGCTAGCTCTTTGAAACTTGACACAATAAAGTAGCTCCAAGTTCTACCTCTATGGTTTGTTTCCTATTTATGTAGCCCTAAGCAGAGACTGGCGCAAATCATTTACATGGAAAGGGTTTGCCAATCTTCCAAAAAACTACGAGATTCCTGAAATCTCAGCACACAGTTTTTTACCCAATCTTGATGACACTTTCAGGTAATGATCAGTACTCCAATCCCACTTGGCTCACCAAATTTTGTTCTTCTAGGTTAAACCGTTCGTTGGCAGTAACAGTTTAATTTTTAGGTTTCACTCTGTTTTCTCCTATATGGATACATGCAGTTGGAACTCTAAATCGAACACGGTTTGTGCTAGCTCTTTGAAACTTGACACAATAAAGTAGCTCCAAGTTCTATCTCTATGGTTTGTTTCCTATTGATGTAGCCATATGCAGAGACTGGCGCAAATCACTTTCATGGAAAGGGGTTGCCAAGCTTCCAAAAAACGACGAGTTTCCTGAAATCTTAGCACACATTTTTTCACCCAATCTTGATGACACTTTCAGGTAATGATCAGTACCCCAATCCCACTTGGCTCACCAAATTTCGTTCTTCTAGGTTAACCCGTTCGTTGGCAGTAACAGTTTTAATTTTTAGGTTTCACTCTGTTTTCTCCTATATGGATACATGTAGTTGGAACTCTAAATCAAACACGGTTTGTGCTAACTGTTTGAAACTTGACACAATAAAGTAGCTCCAAGTTCTATCTCTATGGTTTGTTTCCTATTGATGTAGCCCTAAGCAGAGACTGGCGCGAACCACTTTCATGGAAAGGGGTTGCCAAGCTTCCAAAAATCTACTAGTTAACTGAAATCTCAGCACACATTTTTTCACCCAATCTTCATGACACTTTCAGGTAATGATCAGTACCCCAATCCCACTTGGCTCACCAAATTTCGTTCTACTAGTTTAAACCATTCGGTGGCAGTAACAGTTTTAATTTTTAGGTTTCACTCTGTTTCTCCTATATGGATACATGTAGTTGGAAGTCTAAATCAAAACGGTTTGTTCTAGCTCTTTGAAACTTGACACAATAAAGTAGACCAAGTTCTATCTCTATGGTTTGTTTCCTATTGATGTAGCCCTAAGAAGAGACTGGTGCAAATCACTTTCATTTAAAGGGGTTGCCAAGCTTCCAAAAAACTACAAGTTTCCTGAAATCTCAGCACACATTTTTTCACCGAATCTTGATGACAATTTCAGGTAATGATCAGTAAAACAAATCCCACTTGGTTCACCAAGTTTCTTTCTTCTAGGTTAAACCGTTCGTTGGCAGTACAGTTTTAATTTTTAGGTTTCACTCTGTTTTCTCCTATATGGATACATGTAGTTGGAACTCTAAATCAAACACGGTTTGTGCTATCTCTTTGAAACTTGACACAATAAAGTAGCTCCATGTTCTATCTCTATGGTTTGTTTCCTATTGATGTAGCCCTAAGCAGAGACTGGCGCAAATCACTTTCATTGAAAGGGGTTGACAATCTTCCAAAAAACTACGAGTTTCCTGAAATCTCAGCACACATTTTTTCACCCAATCTTGATGACACTTTCAGGTAATGATCAGTACAACAAATCCCACTTGGGTCACCAAGTTTCTTTCTTCTAGGTTAAACCGTTCGTTGGCAGTAACAGTTTTAATTTTTAGTTTTCACTCTGTTTTCTCCTATATGGATACATGTAGTTGGAACTCTAAATCATACACGGTTTGTGCTAGCTCTTTGAAACTTGACACAATAAAGTAGCTCCAAGTTCTATCTCTATGGTTTGTTTCCTATTGATATAGCCCTAAGCAGAGACTGGCGCAAATCACTTTCATGGAAAGGGGTTGACAATCTTCCAAAAAACTACGAGTTTCCTGAAATCTCAGCACACATTTTTTCACCCAATCTTGATGACACTTTCAGGTAATGATCAGTACCCGAATCCCACTTGGCTCACCAAATTTCGTTCTTCTAGGTTAAACCGTTCGTCGGCAGTAACAGTTTTAATTTTTAGGTTTCACTCTGTTTTCTCCTATATGGATACATGTAGTTGGAACTCTAAATCAAACACGGTTTGTGCTAGCTCTTTGAAACTTGACACAATAAAGTAGCTCCAAGTTCTATCTCTATGGTTTGTTTCCTATAGATGTAGCCCTAAGCAGAGACTGGCGCAAATCACTTTCATTAAAGGGGTTGCCAAGCTTCCAAAAAACTACGAGTTTCCTGAAATCTCAGCACACATTTTTTCACCCAATCTTGATGACAGTTTCAGGTAATGATCAGTACCCCAATCCCACTTGGCTCACCAAATTTCGTTCTTCTAGGTTGAACCGTTCGTTGGCAGTAACAGTTTTAACTTTTAGGTTTCACTCAATTTTCTCCTTAATGGATACATTTAGTTGGAACTCTAAATCAAACACGGTTTCTGCTAGCTCTTTGAAACTGGATACAATAAAATAGCTCCATGTTCTATCTCTATGGTTTGTTTCCTATTGATGTAGCCCTAAGCAGAGACTGGCGCAAATCATTTCATGGAAAGGCGTTGCCAAGCTTCCAAAAATCTACGAGTTTCCTGAAATCTCAGCACACATTTTTTCACCCAATCTTGATGACACTTTCAGGTAATGATCAGTGCAACAAATCCCACTTGGGTCACCAAGATTCTTTCTTCTAGGTTAAACCGTTCGTTGGCAGTAACAGTTTTAATTTTTATTTTTCACTCTGTTTGTTCCTATATGGATACATGTAGTTGGAAGTCTAAATCAAAAATGGTTTGTGCAAGCTCTTTGAAACTTGACACAATAAATTAGCTCCAAGTTCTATCTGTATGGTTTGTTTCCTATTGATGTAGCCCTAAGCAGAGACTGGCGCAAATCTCTTTCATGGAAAGGGGTTGCCAAGCTTCCAAAAAACTACGAGTTTCCTGAAATCTCAGCACACATTTTTTCACCCAATCTTGATGACACTTTCAGGTAATGATCAGTACAACAAATCCCACTTGGGTCACCAAGTTTCTTTCTTCTAGGTTAAACCGTTCGATGGCAGTAACAGTTTTAATTTTTAGTTTTCACTCTGTTTTCTCCTATATGGATACATGTAGTTGGAACTCTAAATCAAACACGGTTTGTGCTAGCTCTTTGAAACTTGACACAATAAAGTAGCTCCAAGTTCTATCTCTATGGTTTGTTTCCTATTGATGTAGCCCTAAGCAGAGACTGGCGCAAATCACTTTCATGGAAAGGGGTTGACAATCTTCCAAAAAACTACGAGTTTCCTGAAATCTCAGCACACATTTTTTCACCCAATCTTGATGACACTTTCAGGTAATGATCAGTACCCGAATCCCACTTGGCTCACCAAATTTCGTTCTTCTAGGTTAAACCGTTCGTCGGCAGTAACAGTTTTAATTTTTAGGTTTCACTCTGTTTTCTCCTATATGGATACATGTAGTTGGAACTCTAAATCAAACACGGTTTGTGCTAGCTCTTTGAAACTTGACACAATAAAGTAGCTCCAAGTTCTATCTCTATGGTTTGTTTCCTATAGATGTAGCCCTAAGCAGAGACTGGCGCAAATCACTTTCATTAAAGGGGTTGCCAAGCTTCCAAAAAACTACGAGTTTCCTGAAATCTCAGCACACATTTTTTCACCCAATCTTGATGACAGTTTCAGGTAATGATCACTACCCCAATCCCACTTGGCTCACCAAATTTCGTTCTTCTAGGTTGAACCGGTCGTTGGCAGTAACAGTTTTAACTTTTAGGTTTCACTCAATTTTCTCCTTAATGGATACATGTAGTTGGAACTCTAAATCAAACACGGTTTGTGCTAGCTCTTTGAAACTGGATACAATAAAGTAGCTCCATGTTCTATCTCTATGGTTTGTTTCCTATTGATGTAGCCCTAAGCAGAGACTGGCGCAAATCACTTTCATGGAAAGGGGTTGCCAAGCTTCCAAAAAACTACGAGTTTCCTGAAATCTCAGCACACATTTTTTCACCCAATCTTGATGACACTTTCAGGTAATGATCAGTACAACAAATCCCACTTGGGTCACCAAGTTTCTTTCTTCTAGGTTAAACCGTTCGAAGGCAGTAACAGTTTTAACTTTTAGGTTTCACTCAATTTTCTCCTATATGAATACATGTAGTTGGAACTCTAAATCAAACACGGTTTGTGCTAGCTCTTTGAAACTTGACACAATAAAGTAGCTCCAAGTTCTATCTCTATGTTTTGTTTCCTATTGATGTAGCCCTAAGCAGAGACTGGCGCAAATCACTTTCATGGAAAGGGGTTGCCAAGCTTCCAAAAAACTACAAGTTTCCTGAAATCTCAGCACACATTTTTTCACCGAATCTTGATGACACTTTCAGGTAATGATCAGTAAAACAAATCCCACTTGGTTCACCAAGTTTCTTTCTTCTAGGTTAAACCGTTCGTTGGCAGTACAGTTTTAATTTTTAGGTTTCACTCTGTTTTCTCCTATATGGATACATGTAGTTGGAACTCTAAATCAAACACGGTTTGTGCTATCTCTTTGAAACTTGACACAATAAAGTAGCTCCATGTTCTATCTCTATGGTTTGTTTCCTATTGATGTAGCCCTAAGCAGAGACTGGAGCAAATCACTTTCATTGAAAGGGGTTGACAATCTTCCAAAAAACTACGAGTTTCCTGAAATCTCAGCACACATTTTTTCACCCAATCTTGATGACACTTTCAGGTAATGATCAGTACAACAAATCCCACTTGAGTCACCAAGATTCTTTCTTCTAGGTTAAACCGTTCGTTGGCAGTAACAGTTTTAATTTTTAGTTTTCACTCTGTTTTCTCCTATATGGATACATGTAGTTGGAACTCTAAATCAAACACGGTTTGTGCTAGCTCTTTGAAACTTGACACAATAAAGTAGCTCCAAGTTCTATCTCTATGGTTTGTTTCCTATAGATGTAGCCCTAAGCAGAGACTGGCGCAAATCACTTTCATTAAAGGGGTTGCCAAGCTTCCAAAAAACTACGAGTTTCCTGAAATCTCAGCACACATTTTTTCACCCAATCTTGATGACAGTTTCAGGTAATGATCAGTACCCCAATCCCACTTGGCTCACCAAATTTCGTTCTTCTAGGTTGAACCGGTCGTTGGCAGTAACAGTTTTAACTTTTAGGTTTCACTCAATTTTCTCCTTAATGGATACATGTAGTTGGAACTCTAAATCAAACACGGTTTGTGCTAGCTCTTTGAAACTGGATACAATAAAGTAGCTCCATGTTCTATCTCTATGGTTTGTTTCCTATTGATGTAGCCCTAAGCAGAGACTGGCGCAAATCACTTTCATGGAAAGGGGTTGCCAAGCTTCCAAAAAACTACGAGTTTCCTGAAATCTCAGCACACATTTTTTCACCCAATCTTGATGACACTTTCAGGTAATGATCAGTACAACAAATCCCACTTGGGTCACCAAGTTTCTTTCTTCTAGGTTAAACCGTTCGAAGGCAGTAACAGTTTTAACTTTTAGGTTTCACTCAATTTTCTCCTATATGAATACATGTAGTTGGAACTCTAAATCAAACACGGTTTGTGCTAGCTCTTTGAAACTTGACACAATAAAGTAGCTCCAAGTTCTATCTCTATGTTTTGTTTCCTATTGATGTAGCCCTAAGCAGAGACTGGCGCAAATCACTTTCATGGAAAGGGGTTGCCAAGCTTCCAAAAAACTACAAGTTTCCTGAAATCTCAGCACACATTTTTTCACCGAATCTTGATGACACTTTCAGGTAATGATCAGTAAAACAAATCCCACTTGGTTCACCAAGTTTCTTTCTTCTAGGTTAAACCGTTCGTTGGCAGTACAGTTTTAATTTTTAGGTTTCACTCTGTTTTCTCCTATATGGATACATGTAGTTGGAACTCTAAATCAAACACGGTTTGTGCTATCTCTTTGAAACTTGACACAATAAAGTAGCTCCATGTTCTATCTCTATGGTTTGTTTCCTATTGATGTAGCCCTAAGCAGAGACTGGAGCAAATCACTTTCATTGAAAGGGGTTGACAATCTTCCAAAAAACTACGAGTTTCCTGAAATCTCAGCACACATTTTTTCACCCAATCTTGATGACACTTTCAGGTAATGATCAGTACAACAAATCCCACTTGAGTCACCAAGATTCTTTCTTCTAGGTTAAACCGTTCGTTGGCAGTAACAGTTTTAATTTTTAGTTTTCACTCTGTTTTCTCCTATATGGATACATGTAGTTGGAACTCTAAATCAAACACGGTTTGTGCTAGCTCTTTGAAACTTGACACAATAAAGTAGCTCCAAGTTCTATCTCTATGGTTTGTTTCCTATTGATGTAGCCCTAAGCAGAGACTGGCGCAAATCACTTTCATGGAAAGGGGTTGACAATCTTCCAAAAAACTTCGAGTTTCCTGAAATCTCAGCACACATTTTTTCACCCAAACTTGATGACACTTTCAGGTAATGATCAGTACCCGAATCCAACTTGGCTCACTAAATTTCGTTCTTCTAGGTTAAACCGTTCGTCGGCAGTAACAGTATTAATTTTTAGGTTTCACTCTGTTTTCTCCTATATGGATACATGTATTTGGAACTCTAAATCAAACACGGTTTGTGCTAGCTCTTTGAAACTTGACACAATAAAGTAGATCCAAGTTCTATCTCTATGGTTTGTTTCCTATTTATATAGCCCTAAGCAGAGACTGGCGCAAATCACTTTCATGGAAAGGGGTTGCCAATCTTCCAAAAAACTACGAGTTTCCTGAAAGGTCAGCACACATTATTTCACCCAATATTATGACACTTTCAGGTAATGATCACTACCCCAATCCCACTTGGCTCACCAAATTTCGTTCTTCTAGGTTAAACCGTTCGTTGGCAGTAACAGTTTTAATTTTTAGGTTTCGCTCTGTTTTCTCCTATATGGATACATGTAGTTGGAACTCTAAATCAAACACGGTTTGTGCTAGCTCTTTGAAACTTGACACAATAAAGTAGCTCCAAGTTCTATCTCTATGGTTTGTTTCCTATTGATGTTGCCCTAAGCAGAGACTGGCGCAAATCACTTTCATTAAAGGGGTTGCCAAGCTTCCAAAAAACTACGAGTTTCCTGAAATCTCAGCACACATTTTTTCACCCCATCTTGATGACACTTTCAGGTAATGATCAGTACAACAAATCCCACTTGGGTCACCACGTTTCTTTCTTCTAGGTTAAACCGTTCGAAGGCAGTAACAGTTTTAACTTTTAGGTTTCACTCAATTTTCTCCTATATGAATACATGTAGTTGGAACTCTAAATCAAACACGGTTTGTGCTAGCTCTTTGAAACTTGACACAATAAAGTAGCTCCAAGTTCTATCTCTATGTTTTGTTTCCTATTGATGTAGCCCTAAGCAGAGACTGGCGCAAATCACTTTAATTTAAAGGGGTTGCCAAGCTTCCAAAAAACTATGAGTTTCCTGAAATCTCAGCACACATTTTTTCAACCAATCTTGATGACACTTTCAGGTAATGATCAGTACCCCAATCCCACTTGGCTCACCAAATTTCGTTCTTCTAGGTTAAACCGTTCGTTGGCAGTAACAGTTTTAATTTTTAGGTTTCACTCTGTTTTCTCCTATACGGATACATGTAGTTCTAACTCTAAATCAAACACGGTTTGTGCTAGCTCTTTGAAACTTGACACAATAAAGTAGCTCCATGTTCTATCTCTATGGTTTGTTTCCTATAGATGTAGCCCTAAGCAGAGACTGGCGCAAATCACTTTCATGGAAAGGGGTTGCCAATCTTCCAAAAAACTACGAGTTTCCTGAATTCTCAGCACACGTTTTTTCACCCAATCTTGATGACACTTTCAGGTAATGATCAGTACCCCAATCCCACTTGGCTCACCAAATTTCGTTCTTCTAGGTTAAACCGTTCGTTGGCAGTAACAGTTTTAATTTTTAGGTTTCACTCTGTTTTCTCCTATATGGATACATGTATTTGGAACTCTAAATCAAACACGGTTTGTGCTAGCTCTTTGAAACTTGACACAATAAAGTAGCTCCAAGTTCTATCTCTATGGTTTGTTTCCTATTGATGTAGCCCTAAGCAGAGACTGGCGCAAATCACTTTCATGTAAGGGGGTTGCCAATCTTCCAAAAAACTACGAGTTTCCTGACAGGTCAGCACACATTTTTTCACGCAATATTGATGACACGTTCAGGTAATGATCAGTACCCCAATCCCACTTGGCTCACCAAATTTCGTTCTTCTAGGTTAACCCGTTCGTTGGCAGTAACAGTTTTAATTTTTAGGTTTCACTCTGTTTTCTCCTATATGGATACATGTAGTTGGAACTCTAAATCAAACACGGTTTGTGCTAACTGTTTGAAACTTGATACAATAAAGTAGCTCCAAGTTCTATCTCTATGGTTTGTTTCCTATTGATGTAGCCCTAAGCAGAGACTGGCGCGAACCACTTTCATGGAAAGGGGTTGCCAAGCTTCCAAAAATCTACTAGTTAACTGAAATCTCAGCACACATTTTTTCACCCAATCTTGATGACACTTTCAGGTAATGATCAGTACCCCAATCCCACTTGGCTCACCAAATTTCGTTCTACTAGTTTAAACCATTCGGTGGCAGTAACAGTTTTAATTTTTAGGTTTCACTCTGTTTCTCCTATATGGATACATGTAGTTGGAAGTCTAAATCAAAACGGTTTGTTCTAGCTCTTTGAAACTTGACACAATAAAGTAGACCAAGTTCTATCTCTATGGTTTGTTTCCTATTGATGTAGCCCTAAGAAGAGACTGGTGCAAATCACTTTCATTTAAAGGGGTTGCCAAGCTTCCAAAAAACTACAAGTTTCCTGAAATCTCAGCACACATTTTTTCACCGAATCTTGATGACAATTTCAGGTAATGATCAGTAAAACAAATCCCACTTGGTTCACCAAGTTTCTTTCTTCTAGGTTAAACCGTTCGTTGGCAGTACAGTTTTAATTTTTAGGTTTCACTCTGTTTTCTCCTATATGGATACATGTAGTTGGAACTCTAAATCAAACACGGTTTGTGCTATCTCTTTAAAACTTGACACAATAAAGTAGCTCCATGTTCTATCTCTATGGTTTGTTTCCTATTGATGTAGCCCTAAGCAGAGACTGGCGCAAATCACTTTCATTGAAAGGGGTTGACAATCTTCCAAAAAACTACGAGTTTCCTGAAATCTCAGCACACATTTTTTCACCCAATCTTGATGACACTTTCAGGTAATGATCAGTACAACAAATCCCACTTGGGTCACCAAGTTTCTTTCTTCTAGGTTAAACCGTTCGTTGGCAGTAACAGTTTTAATTTTTAGTTTTCACTCTGTTTTCTCCTATATGGATACATGTAGTTGGAACTCTAAATCATACACGGTTTGTGCTAGCTCTTTGAAACTTGACACAATAAAGTAGCTCCAAGTTCTATCTCTATGGTTTGTTTCCTATTGATGTAGCCCTAAGCAGAGACTGGCGCAAATCACTTTCATGGAAAGGGGTTGACAATCTTCCAAAAAACTACGAGTTTCCTGAAATCTCAGCACACATTTTTTCACCCAATCTTGATGACACTTTCAGGTAATGATCAGTACCCGAATCCCACTTGGCTCACCAAATTTCGTTCTTCTAGGTTAAACCGTTCGTCGGCAGTAACAGTTTTAATTTTTAGGTTTCACTCTGTTTTCTCCTATATGGATACATGTAGTTGGAACTCTAAATCAAACACGGTTTGTGCTAGCTCTTTGAAACTTGACACAATAAAGTAGCTCCAAGATCTATCTCTATGGTTTGTTTCCTATAGATGTAGCCCTAAGCAGAGACTGGCGCAAATCACTTTCATGTAAGGGGGTTGCCAATCTTCCAAAAAACTACGAGTTTCCTGACAGGTCAGCACACATTTTTTCACGCAATATTGATGACACGTTCAGGTAATGATCACTACCCCAATCCCACTTGGCTCAACAAATTTCGTTCTTCTAGGTTAAACCGTTCGTTGGCAGTAACAGTTTTAACTTTTAGGTTTCACTCAATTTTCTCCTTAATGGATACATATAGTTGGAACTCTAAATCAAACACGGTTTGTGCTAGCTCTTTGAAACTGGATACAATAAAATAGCTCCATGTTCTATCTCTATGGTTTGTTTCCTATTGATGTAGCCCTAAGCAGAGACTGGCGCAAATCATTTCATGGAAAGGGGTTGCCAAGCTTCCAAAAAACTACGAGTTTCCTGAAATCTCAGCACACATTTTTTCACCCAATCTTGATGACACTTTCAGGTAATGATCAGTAAAACAAATCCCACTTGGTTCACCAAGTTTCTTTCTTCTAGGTTAAACCGTTCGTTGGCAGTACAGTTTTAATTTTTAGGTTTCACTCTGTTTTCTCCTATATGGATACATGTAGTTGGAACTCTAAATCAAACACCGTTTGTGCTATCTCTTTGAAACTTGATACAATAAAGTAGCTCCATGTTCTATCTCTATGGTTTGTTTCCTATTGATGTAGCCCTAAGCAGAGACTGGAGCAAATCACTTTCATTGAAAGGGGTTGACAATCTTCCAAAAAACTACGAGTTTCCTGAAATCTCAGCACACATTTTTTCACCCAAACTTGATGACACTTTCAGGTAATGATCACTACCCCAATCTCACTTGGCTCACCAAATTTCGTTCTTCTAGGTTAAACCGTTCGTTGGCAGTAACAGTTTTAATTTTTAGGTTTCACTCTGTTTTCTCCTATATGGATACATGTAGTTGGAACTCTAAATCAAACACGGTTTTTGCTAGCTCTTTGAAACTTGACACAGTAAAGTAGCTCCAAGTTCTATCTCTACGGTTTGTTTCCTATTGATGTAGCCCTAAGCAGAGACTGGCGCAAATCACTTTCATGGAAAGGGGTTGCCAAGCTTCCAAAAAACTACGAGTTTCCTGAAATCTCAGCACACATTTTTTCACCCAATCTTCATGACACTTTCCGGTAATGATCAGCACCCCAATCCCACTTGGCTCACCAAATTTCGTTCTTCTAGGTTAAACCGTTCGTTGGCAGTAACAGTTTTAATTTTTAGGTTTCACTCTGTTTTCTCCTATACGGATACATGTAGTTGGAACTCTAAATCAAACACGGTTTGTGCTAGCTCTTTGATACTTGACACAATAAAGTAGCTCCAAGTTCTATCTTTATGGTTTGTTTCCTATTGATGTAGCCCTAAGCAGAGACTGGCGCAAATCACTTTCATGGAAAGGGGTTGCCAAGCTTCCAAAAAACTACTAGTTTCCTGAAATCTCAGCACACATTTTTTCACCCAATCTTGATGACACTTTCAGGTAATGATCAGTACTCCAATCCCACTTGGCTCACCAAATTTCGTTCTTCTAGGTTAAACCGTTCGTTGGCAGTAAGAGTTTTAATTTTCAGGTTTCACTCTCTTTTCTCCTATATGGATACATGTAGTTGGAAGTCTAAATCAAACACGGTTTGCGCTAGCTCTTTGAAACTTGACACAATAAAGTAGCTCCAAGTTCTATCTCTATGGTTGTTTCCTATTGATGTAGCCCTAAGCAGAGACTGGCGCAAATCACTTTCATGGAAAGGGGTTGCCAAGATTCCAAAAAACTACGAGTTTCCTGAAATCTCAGCACACATTTTTTCACCCAATCTTGATGACACTTTCAGGTAATGATCAGTACAACAAATCCCACTTGGGTCACCAAGTTTCTTTCTTTTAGGTTAAACCGTTCGTTGGCAGTAAGAGTTTTAATTTTTAGCTTTCACTCTGTTTTCTCCTATATGGATAAATGTATTTGGAACTCTAAATCAAACACGGTTTGTGCTAGCTCTTTGAAACTTGACACAATAAAGTAGCTCCAAGTTCTATCTCTATGGTTTGTTTCCTATTGATGTAGCCCTAAGCAGAGACTGGCGCAAATCACTTTCATGGAAAGGGGTTGCCAATCTTCCAAAAAACTGCGAGTTTCCTGAAATCTCAGCACACATTTTTTCACCCAATCTTGATGACAATTTCAGGTAATGATCAGTACCCCAATCCCACTTGGCTCACCAAATTTCATTCTTCTAGGTTAAACCGTTCGTTGGCAGTAACAGTTTTAAATTTTAGGTTTCACTCTGTTTTCTCCTATATGGATACATGTAGTTGGAACTCTAAATCAAACACGGTTTGTGCTAGCTCTTTGAAACTTGACACAATAAAGTAGCTCCAAGTTCTATCTCTATGGTTTGTTTTCTATTGATGTAGCCCTAAGCAGAGACTGGCGTAAATCACTTTCATGAAAAGGGGTTGCCAAGCTTCCAAAAAACTACGAGTTTCCTGAAATCTCAGCACACATTTTTTCACCCAATCTTGATGATACTTTCAGGTAATGATCAGTACCCCAATCGCACTTGGCTCACCAAATTTCGTTCTTCTAGGTTAAACCGTTCGTTGGCAGTAACAGTTTTAATTTTTAGGTTTCACTCTGTTTACTCCTATATGGATACATGTAGTTCTAACTCTAAATCAAACATGGTTTGTGCTAGCTCTTTGAAACTTGACACAATAAAGTAGCTCCATGTTCTATCTCTATGGTTTGTTTCCTATTGATGTAGCCCTAAGCAGAGACTGGCGCAAATCACTTACATGGAAAGTGGTTGCCAATCTTCCAAAAAACTACGAGTTTCCTGAAATCTCAGCACACATTTTTTCACCCAATCTTGATGACACTTTCAGGTAATGAACAGTACCCCAATCCCACTTGGATCGCCAAATTTCGTACTTCTAGGTTAAACCGTTCGTTGGAAGTAACGGTTTTAATTTTTAGGTTTCACTCTGTTTTCTCCTATATGGATACATGTAGTTGGAACTCAAAATCAAACACGGTTTGTGCTAGCTCTTTGAAACTTGACACAATAAAGTAGCTCCAAGTTCTATCTCTATGGTTTGTTTCCTATTGATGTAGCCCTAAGCAGAGACTGGCGCAAATCACTTTCATGGAAAGGGGTTGACAAGCTTCCACAAAACTACGAGTTTCCTGAAATCTCAGCACACATTTTTTCACCCAATCTTGATGACACTTTCAGGTAATGATCAGTAAAACAAATCCCACTTGGTTCACCAAGTTTCTTTCTTCTAGGTTAAACCGTTCGTTGGCAGTAACAGTTTTAATTTTTAGGTTTCACTCTGTTTTCTCCTATATGGATACATGTAGTTGGAACTCTAAATCAAACGCGGTTTGTGCTATCTCTTTGAAACTTGACACAATAAAGTAGCTCCATGTTCTATCTCTATGGTTTGTTTCCTATTGATGTAGCCCTAAGCAGAGACTGGCGCAAATCACTTTTCATGGAAAGGGTTTGACAATCTTCCAAAAAACTTCGAGTTTCCTGAATTCTCAGCACACGTTTTGTCACCCAATCTTGATGACACTTTCAGGTAATGATAAGTACCCCAATCCCACTTGGCTCACCAAATTTCGTTCTTCTAGGTTAAACCGTTCGTTGGCAGTAACAGTTTTAATTTTTAGGTTTCACTCTGTTTTGTCCTATATGAATACATGTAGTTGGAACTCTAAATCAAACACGGTTTGTGCTAGCTCTTTGAAACTTGACACAATAAAGTAGCTCCAAGTTCTATCTCTATGGTTTGTTTCCTATTGATGTCGCCCTAAGCAGAGACTGGCGCAAATCACTTTCATGGAAAGGGGTTGCCAATCTTCCAAAAAACTACGAGTTTCCTGAAATCTCAGCACACATTTTTTCACCCAATCTTGATGACACTTTCAGGTAATGATCAGCACCCCAATCCCACTTGGCTCACCAAATTTCATTCTTCTAGGTTAAACCGTTCGTTGGCAGTAACAGTTTTAATTTTTAGGTTTCACTCTGTTTTCTCCTATATGGATACATGTAGTTGGAACTCTAAATCAAACACGGTTTGTGCTAGCTCTTTGAAACTTGACACAATAAAGTAGCTCGAAGTTCTATCTCTATGGTTTGTTTCCTATTGATGTAGCCCTAAGCAGAGACTGGCGCAAATCACGTTCATGGAAAGGGGTTGACAATCTTCCAAAAAACTGCGAGTTTCCTGAAATCTCAGCACACATTTTTTCACCCAATCTTGATGACACTTTCAGGAAATGATCAGTACAACAAATCCCACTTGGGTCACCAAGTTTCTTTCTTTTAGGTTAAACCGTTCGTTGGCAGTAACAGTTTTAATTTTTAGGTTTCACTGTGTTTTCTCCTATATGGATACATGTAGTTGGAACTCTAAATCAAACACGGTTTGTGCTAGCTCTTTGAAACTTGACACAATAAAGTAGCTCCAAGTTCTATCTCTATGGTTTGTTTCCTATTGATGTAGCCCTAAGCAGAGACTGGCGCAAATCACTTTCATGGAAAGGGGTTGACAATCTTACAAAAAACTACGAGTTTCCTGAAATCTCAGCACACATTTTTTCACCCAATCTTGATGACACTTTCAGGTAATGATCAGCACCCCAATCCCACTTGGCTCACCAAATTTCGTTCTTCTAGTTTAAACCGTTCGTTGGCAGTAACAGTTTTAATTTTTAGGTTTCACTCTGTTTTCTCCTATATGGATACATGTAGTTGGAACTCTAAATCAAACACGGTTTGTGCTAGCTCTTTGAAACTTGACACAATAAAGTAGCTCCAAGTTCTATCTCTATGGTTTGTTTCCTATTGATGTAGCCCTAAGCAGAGACTGGCGCAAATCACTTTCATGGAAAGGGGTTGACAATCTTCCAAAAAACTACGTGTTTCCTGAAATCTCAGCACACATTTTTTCACCCAATTTTGATGACACTTTCAGGTAATGATCAGTACAACAAATCCCACTTGGGTCACCAAGTTTCTTTCTTTTAGGTTAAACCGTTCGTTGGCAGTAACAGTTTTAATTTTTAGGTTTCACTCTGTTTTCTCCTATATGGATACATGTAGTTGGAACTCTAAATCAAACACGGTTTGTGCTAGCTCTTTGAAACTTGACACAATAAAGTAGCTCCAAGTTCTATCTCTATGGTTTGTTTCCTATTGATGTAGCCCTAAGCAGAGACTGGCGCAAATCACTTTCATGGAAAGTGGTTGCCAATCTTCCAAAAAACTACGAGTTTCCTGAAATCACAGCACACATTTTTTCACCCAATCTTGATGACACTTTCAGGTAATGAACAGTACCCCAATCCCACTTGGATCTCCAAATTTCGTACTTCTAGGTTAAACCGTTCGTTGGCAGTAACGGTTTTAATTTTTAGGTTTCACTCTGTTTTCTCCTATATGGATACATGTAGTTGGAACTCAAAATCAAACACGGTTTGTGCTAGCTCTTTGAAATTTGACACAATAAAGTAGCTCCATGTTCCATCTATGGTTTGTTTCCTATTGATGTAGCCCTAAGCAGAGACTGGTGCAAATCACTTTCATGGAAAAGGGTTGCCAAGATTCCAAAAAGTACGAGTTTCCTGAAATCTCAGCACACATTTTTTCACCCAATCTTGATGACACTTTCTGGTAATGATCAGTACAACAAATCCCACTTGGGTCACCAAGTTTCTTTCTCTTAGATTAAACCGTTCGTTGGCAGTAACAGTTTTAATTTTTAGGTTTCACTCTGTCTTCTCCTATATGGATACATGTAGTTGGAACTCTAAATCAAACACGGTTTGTGCTAGCTCTTTGAAAATGACACAATAAAGTAGCTCCAAGTTCTATCTTTATGGTTTGTTTCCTATTGATGTAGCCCTAAGCAGAGACTGGCGCAAATCACTTTCATGGAAAGGGGTTGACAATCTTCCAAAATACTGCGAGTTTCCTGAAATCTCAGCACACATTTTTTTACCCAATCTTGATGACACTTTCAGGAAATGATCAGTACAACAAATCCCACTTGGGTCACCGAGTTTCTTTCTTTTAGGTTAAACCGTTCGTTGGCAGTAACTGTTTTAATTTTTAGGTTTCACTCTGTTTTCTCCTATATGGATACATGTAGTTGGAACTCTAAATCAAATCGGTTTGTGCTAGCTCTTTGAAAGTTGACACAATAAAGTAGCTCCAAGTTCTATCTCTATGGTTTGTTTCCTATTTATGTTGCCCTAAGCAGAGACTGGCGCAAGTCACTTTCATGGAAAGAGGTTGACAATCTTCCAAAAAACTAAGAGTTTCCTGAAATCTCAGCACACATTTTTTCACCCAATCTTGATGACACTTTCAGGTAATGATCTGCACCCCAATCCCACTTGGCTCACCAAATTTCGTTCTTCTAGGTTAAACCGTTCGTTGGCAGTAACAGTTTTAATTTTTAGGTTTCACTCTGTTTTCTCCTATATGGATACATGTAGTTGGAACTCTAAATCAAACAGGGTTTGTGCTAGCTCTTTGAAACTTGACACAATAAAGTAGCTCCAAGTTCTATCTCTATGGTTTGTTTCCTATTGATGTAGCCCTAAGCAGAGACTGGCGCAAATCACTTTCATGGAAATGGGTTGCCAAGCTTCCAAAAAACTGCTAGTTTCCTGAAATCTCAGCACACATTTTTTCACCCAATCTTGATGACACTTTCAGGTAATGATCAGCACCCCAATCCCACTTGGCTCACCAAATTTCGTTCTTCTAGGTTAAACCGTTCGTTGGCAGTAACACTTTTAATTTTTAGGTTTCACTCTGTTTTCTCCTATATGGATACATGTAGTTGGAACTCTAAATCAAACACGGTTTGTGCTAGCTCTTTGAAACTTGACACAATAAAGTAGCTCCAAGTTCTATCTCTATGGTTTGTTTCCTATTGATGTAGCCCTAAGCAGAGACTGGAGCAAATCACTTTCATGGAAAGGGGTTGCCAATCTTCCAAAAACTGCGAGTTTCCTGAAATCTCAGCACACATTTTTTCACCCAATCTTGATGACACTTTCAGGTAATGATCAGTACAACAAATCCCACTTGGGTCACCAAGTTTTTTTATTTTAGATTAAACCGTTCGTTGGCAGTAACAGTTTTAATTTTTAGGTTTCACTCTGTTTTCTCCTATATGGACACATGTAGTTGGAACTCTAAATCAAACACGGTTTGTGCTAGCTCTTTGAAACTTGACACAATAAAGTAGCTCCAAGTTCTGTCTCTATGGTTTGTTTCCTATTGATGTAGCCCTAAGCAGAGACTGGCACAAATCACTTTCATGGAAAGGGGTTGACAATCTTCCAAAAAACTAAGAGATTCCTGAAATCTCAGCACACATTTTTTCACCCAATCTTGATGACACTTTCAGGTAATGATCAGCATCCCAATCCAACTTGGCTCACCAAATTTCGTTCTTCTAGGTTAAACCGTTCGTTGGCAGTAACAGTTTTAATTTTTAGGTTTCACTCTGTTTTCTCCTATATGGATACATGTAGTTGGAACTCTAAATCAAACACGGTTTGTGCTAGCTCTTTGAAACTTGACACAATAAAGTAGCTCCAAGTTCTATCTCTATGGTTTGTTTCCTATTGATGTAGCCCTAAGCAGAGACTGGCGCAAATCACTTTCATGGAAAGGGGTTGCCAAGATTCCAAAAAACTACGAGTTTCCTGAAATCTCAGCACACATTTTTTCACCCAATCTTGATGACACTTTCAGTTAATGATCAGTACAACAAATCACACTTGGGTCACCAAGTTCCATTCTTTTAGGTTAAACCGTTCGTTGGCAGTAACAGTTTTAATTTTTAGGTATCACTCTGTTTTCTCCTATATGGATACATGTAGTTGGAACTCTAAATCAAACACGGTTTGTGCTAGCTCTTTGAAACTTGACACAATAAAGTAGCTAAAAGTTCTATCTCTATGGTTTGTTTCCTATTGATGTAGCCCTAAGCAGAGACTGGCGCAAATCACTTTCATGGAAAGGGGTTGCCAAGCTTCCAAAAAACTATGAGTTTCCTGAAATCTCAGCACACATTTTTTCACCCAAACTTGATGACGCTTTCAGGTAATGATCAGTACCCCAATCCCACTTGGCTCACCAAATTTCGTTCTTCTAGGTTAAACCGTTCCTTGGCAGTAAAACTTTTAATTTTTAGGTTTCACTCTGTTTTCTCCTATATGGATACATGCAGTTGGAACTCTAAATCAAACACGGTTTGTGCTAGCTCTTTGAAACTTGACACAATAAAGTAGCTCCAAGTTCTAACTCTATGGTTTGTTTCCTATTGATGTAGCCCTAAGCAGAGACTGGCGCAAATCACTTACATGGAAAGGGGTTGACAATCTTCCAAAAAACTACGTGTTTCCTGAAATCTCAGCACACATTTTTTCACCCAATATTGATGACACTTTCAGGTAATGATCACTAACCCAATCCCACTTGGCTCATCAAATTTCGTTCTTCTAGGTTAAACCGTTCGTTGGCAGTAACAGTTTTAATTTTTAGGTTTCACTCTGTTTTCTCCTATATGGATACATGTAGTTGGAACTCTAAATCAAACAGGGTTTGTGCTAGCTCTTTGAAACTTGACACAATAAAGTAGCTCCAAGTTCTATCTCTATGGTTTGTTTCCTATTGATGTAGCCCTAAGCAGAGACTGGCGAAAATCACTTTCATGGAAAGGGGTTGCCAAGCTTCCAAAAACCTATGAGTTTCCTGAAATCTCAGCACACATTTTTTCACCCAAACTTGATGACGCTTTCAGGTAATGATCAGTACCCCAATCCCACTTGGCTCACCAAATTTCGTTCTTCTAGGTTAAACGGTTCCTTGGCAGTAAAAGTTTTAATTTTTAGGTTTCACTCTGTTTTCTCCTATATGGATACATGTAGTTGGAACTCTAAATCAAACACGGTTTGTGCTAGCTCTTTGAAACTTGACACAATAAAGTAGCTCCAAGTTCTATCTCTATGGTTTGTTTCCTATTGATGTAGCCCTAAGCAGAGACTGGCGCAAATCACTTTCATGGAAAGGGGTTGACAATCTTCCAAAAAACTACGTGTTTCCTGAAATCTCAGCACACATTTTTTCACCCAATATTGATGAGACTTTCAGGTAATGATCACTAACCCAATCCCACTTGGCTCACCAAATTTCGTTCTTCTAGGTTAAACCATTCGTTGGCAGTAAGAGTTTTAATTTTCAGGTTTCACTCTCTTTTCTCCTATATGGATACATGTAGTTGGAAGTCTGAATCAAACACGGTTTGCGCTAGCTCTTTGAAACTTGACACAATAAAGTAGCTCCAAGTTCTATCTCTATGGTTTGTTTCCTATTGATGTAGCCATAAGCAGAGACTGGTGCAAATCACTTTCATGGAAAGGGGTTGCCAATCTTCCAAAAAACTGCGAGTTTCCTGAAATCTCAGCACACATTTTTTCACCCAATCTTGATGACACTTTCAGGTAATGATCAGTACAACAAATCCCACTTGGGTCACCAAGTTTCTTTCTTTTAGATTAAACCGTTCGTTGGCAGTAACAGTTTTAATTTTTAGGTTTCACTCTGTTTTCTCCTATATGGATACATGTAGTTGGAACTCTAACTCAAACACGGTTTGTGCTAGCTCTTTGAAACTTGACACAATAAAGTAGCTCCAAGTTCTATCTCTATGGTTTGTTTCCTATTGATGTAGCCCTAAGCAGAGACTGGCGCAAATCACTTTCATGGAAAGGGGTTGACAATCTTCCAAAAAACTAAGAGATTCCTGAAATCTCAGCACACATTTTTTCACCCAATCTTGATGACACTTTCAGGTAATGATCAGCATCCCAATCCCACTTGGCTCACCAAATTTCGTTCTTCTAGGTTAAACCGTTCGTTGGCAGTAACAGTTTTAATTTTTAGGTTTCACTCTGTTTTCTCCTATATGGATACATGTAGTTGGAACTCTAAATCAAACACGGTTTGTGCTAGCTCTTTGAAACTTGACACAATAAAGTAGCTCCAAGTTCTATCTCTTTGGTTTGTTTCCTATTGATGTAGCCCTAAGCAGAGACTGGCGCAAATCACTTTCATGGAAAGGGGTTGCCAAGATTCCATAAAACTACGAGTTTCCTGAAATCTCAGCACACATTATTTCACCCAATATTGATGACACTTTCAGGTAATGATCAGTACCCCAATCCCACTTGGCTCACCAAATTTCGTTCTTCTAGGTTTAACCGTTCGTTGGCAGTAACACTTTTAATTTTTAGGTTTTACTCTGTTTTCTCCTATATGGATACATGTAGTTGGAACTCTAAATCAAACACGGTTTGTGCTAGCTCTTTGAAACTTGACACAATATAGTAGTTCCAAGTTCTATCTCTATGGTTGGTTTCCTATTGATGTAGCCCTAAGCAGAGACTGGCGAAAATCACTTTTATTGAAAGGGGTTGCTGAGCTTCCAAAAAACTACCAGTTTCCTGAAATCTCAGCACACATTTTTTCACCCCATATTGATGACACTTTCAGGTAATGATCAGTACCCCAATCCCACTTGGCTCACCAAATTTCGTTCTTCTAGGTTAAACCGTTCGTTGGCAGTAACAGTTTTAATTTTTAGGTTTCACTCTGTTTTCTCCTATATGGATACATGTATTTGGAACTCTAAATCAAACAAGGTTTGTGCTAGCTCTTTGAAAAGTGACACAATAAAGTAGTTCCAAGTTCTATTTCTATGGTTTCTTTCCTATTGATGTAGCCCATACAGAGACTGGCGCAAAGCCCTTTCATGGAAAGGGGTTGCCATGCTTCCAAAAAACTACGAGTTTCCTGAAATCTCAGCACACATTTTTTCAACCAATCTTGATGACACTTTCAGGTAATGATCAGTACCCCAGTCCCACTTGGCTCACCACATATCGTTCTTCTAGGTTAAACCCTTCGTTGGCAGTAACAGTTTTAATTTTAAGTTTCACTCTGTTTTCTGCTATATGGATACGTGTAGTTGGAACTCTAAATCAAACACAGTTTGTGCTAGCTCTTTGAAACTTGACACAATAAAGTAGTTCCAAGTTCTATCTCTATGGTTGGTTTCCTATTGATGTAGCCCT
Organism: Spermophilus citellus; assembly: GCF_964194105.1. NCBI lineage: Eukaryota > Metazoa > Chordata > Mammalia > Rodentia > Sciuridae > Spermophilus > Spermophilus citellus. Next base: position 2,555,654 of record NW_027672724.1, on the reverse strand, counting down.
GAGCAGAGACTGGCGAAAATCACTTTCATGGAAAGGGGTTGACAAGCTTCAAAAAACTACGAGTTTCCTGAAATCTCAGCACACATTTTTTCACCCAATCTTGATGACACTTTCAGGTAATGATCAGTAGCGCAATCCCACTTGGCTCACCAAATTTCGTTCTTCTAGTTTAAACAGTTCGTTGGCAGTAAGTTTTAATTTTTAGGTTTCACTCTGTTTTCTCCTATATGGATACATGTAGTTGGAACTCTAAATCAAACAAGGTTTGTGCTAGCTCTTTGAAAAGTGACACAATAAAGTAGTTCCAAGTTCTATTTCTATGGTTTGTTTCCTATTGATGTAGCCCATACAGAGACTGGCGCAAAGCCCTTTCATGGAAAGGGGTTGCCATGCTTCCAAAAAACTACGAGTTTCCTGAAATCTCAGCACACATTTTTTCAACCAATCTTGATGACACTTTCAGGTAATGATCAGTACCCCAGTCCCACTTGGCTCACCAAATACCGTTCTTCTAGGTTAAACCCTTCGTTGGCAGTAACAGTTTTAATTTTTAAGTTTCACTCTGTTTTCTGCTATACGGATACATGTAGTTGGAACTCTAAATCAAACACGGTTTGTGCTAGCTCTTTGAAACTTGACACAATAAAGTAGTTCGAAGTTCTATCTCTATGGTTGGTTTCCTATTGATGTAGCCCTGAGCAGAGACTGGCGAAAATCACTTTCATGGAAAGGGGTTGACAAGCTTCAAAAAACTACGAGTTTCCTGAAATCTCAGCACACATTTTTTCACCCAATCTTGATGACACTTTCAGGTAATGATCAGTACCCCAATCCCACTTGGCTCTCCAAATTTCGTTCTTCTTGCTTAAACCGTTCGTTGGCAGTAACAGTTTTAATTTTTAGGTTTCACTCTGTTTTCTCCTATATGGATACATATAGTTGTAACTCTAAATCAAACACGGTTTGTGCTAGCTCTTTGAAACTTGACACAATAAAGTAGTTCCAAGTTCTATCTCTGTGTTTTGTTTCCTGTTGATGTAGCCCTAAGAAGAGACTGGCGAAAATCACTTTCATAGAAAGGGGTTGCCAAGCATCCAAAAAACTACGAGTTTCATGAAATCTCAGCAAACATTTTTTCACCCAATCTTGATGACACTTTCAGGTAATGATCAGTACCCCAATCCCAGTTGGCTCACCTAATTTCGTTCTTCTAAGTTAAACCGTTCGTAGGTAGCAACAGTTTGAATTTTAGGTTTGACTCTGCTTTCTCCTTTATGAATACATGTATTTGGAACTCTAAATCAAACACGGTTTGTGCTAGCTCTTTGAAACTTGACACAATAAAGTAGTTCCAAGATCTATCTCAATGGTTTGTTTCCTATTGATGTAGCCCTAAGCAGAGCCTGGCGCAAATCACTTTCATGGAAAGGGGTTGCCAATCTTCCAAAAAACTACGAGATTCCTGAAATCTCAGCACACATTTTTTCACCCAATCTTGATGACACTTTCAGGTAATGATCAGTACCCCAATCCCACTTGGCACACTAAATTTCTTTCTTCTAGGTTAAACCGTTCGTTGTCAGTAACAGTTTTAACTTTTAGGTTTCACTCTGCTTTCTCCTATATGGATACATGTAGTTGGAACTCTAAATCAAACACGGTTTGTGCTAGCTCTTTGAAACTTGACACAATAAAGTAGTTCCAAGTTCTATCTCTATGGTTGGTTTCCTATTGATGTAGCCCTAAGCAGAGACTGGCGAAAATCACTTTCATGGAAAGGGGTTGCCAAGCTTCCAAAAAACTTCGAGTTTCCTGAAATCTCAGCACACACTTTTTCACCCAATATTGATGACACTTTCAGGTAGTGACCAGCCCCCAATCCCACTTGGTTCACCAAATTTCGTTCTTCTAGGTTAAACCATTCGTTGGCACTAACAGTTTAAATTTTAAGGTTTCACTCTGTTTTCTCCTCGATGGATACATGTAGTTGGAACTCTAAATCAAACACGGTTTGTTCTAGCTCTTTGAAACTTGACACAATAAAGTAGTTCCAAGTTCTATCTCTATGGTTTGTTTCCTATTGATGTAGCCCTAAGCAGAGCCTGGCGAAAATCACTTTCATGGAAAGGGGTTGCCAAGCTTCCAAAAAATTACGAGTTTCCTGAAATCTCAGCAGACATTTTTTCACCCAAACTTGATGACACTTTCAGGTAATGATAAGTACCCCAATCCCACTTGGCTCACCAAATTTAGTTCTTCTAGGTTATACCGTTCGTTGGCAGTAACAGTTTTAATTTTCAGGTTTCACTCTGCTTTCTCCTATATGGATACATGTATTTGGAACTCTAAATCAAACAAGGTTTGTGCTAGCTCTTTGAAAAGTGACACAATAAAGTAGTTCCAAGTTCTATCTCTATGGTTTGTTTAATATTGATGTAGCCCTAAGCAGAGACTGGCGAAAATCTCTTTCATGGGAAGGGGTTGCCATGCTTCCAAAAAACTACGAGTTTCCTGAAATCTCAGCACACATTTTTTCAACCAATCTTGATGACACTTTCAGGTAATGATCAGTACCCCAGTCCCACTTGGCTCACCAAATATCGTTCTTCTAGGTTAAACACTTCGTTGGCAGTAACAGTTTTAATTTTTAGGTTTCACTGTGTTTTCTGCTATACGGATACATGTAGTTGGAACTCTAAATCAAACACGGTTTTTGCTAGATCTTTGAAACTTGACACAATAAAGTAATTCCAAGTTCTATCTCTATGGTTGGTTTCCTATTGATGTAGCCTGAAACAGAGACTGTCAAAAATCACTTTCATGGAAAGGGGTTGCCAAGCTTCCAAAAAACTACGAGTTTCCTGAAATCTCAGCACACATTTTTTTACCCAATCTTGATGACACTTTCAGGTAATCATCAGTACCCCAATCCCGTTTGGCTTGCCTAATTTTGTTCTTCTAGGTTAAACCATTCGTTGGCAGTAACAGTTTTAATTTTTAGGTTTCACTCTGTTTTCTCCTATATGGATACACGTAGTTGGAACTCTAAATCAAACACTGTGTGTGCTAGCTCTTTGAAACTTGACACAATAAAGTAGTTCCAAGTTCTATCTCTATGGTTGGTTTCCTATTGATGTAGCCCTAAGCAGAGACGGGCGAAAATCACTTTCATGGAAAGGGGTTGCCAAGCTTCCATAAAACTACGTGTTTCCTGAAATCTCAGGACAGATTTTTTCACCCAATCTTGATGACACTTTCAGGTAGTGATCAGTACCCCAATCCCACTTGGCTCACCAAATTTCGTTCTTCTAGGTTAAACAGTTCGTTGGTAGCAACAGTTTGAATTTTTAGGTTTCACTCTGTTTTCTCCTTTATGGATACATGTAGTTGGAACTCTAAATCAAACACAGTTTGTGCTAGCTCTTTGAAACTTGACACAATAATGTAGTTCCATGTTCTCTCTCTATGGCTTGTTTCCTATTGATGTAGCCCTAAGCAGAGACTGGCAAAAATCACTTTCATGGAAAGGGGTTGCCAAGCTTCCAAAAAACTACGAATTTCCTGAAATCTCTGCACACATTTTTTCACCCAATCTTGATGACACTTTCAGGTAATGATCAGTACCGCAATCCCACTTGGCTCACCAAATTTTGTTCTTCTAGGTTAAACCGTTGGTTGGCAGTAACAGTTTTAATTTTTAGGTTTCACTCTGTTTTCTCCTATATGGATACATGTAGTTGAAACTCTAAATCAAACACGGTTTGTGCTAGATATTTGAAACTTGACACAATAAAGTAATTCCAAGTTCTATCTCTGTGGTTGGTTTCCTATTGATGTAGCCTGAAACAGAGACTGTCGAAAATCACTTTCATGGAAAGGGGTTGCCAAGCTTCCAAAAAACTACGAGTTTCCTGAAATCTCAGCACACATTTTTTCACCCAATCTTGATGACACTTTCAGGTAATCATCAGTACCCCAATCCCGTTTGGCTTGCCTAATTTCGTTCTTCTAGGTTAAACCGTTCGTTGGCAGTAACAGTTTTAATTTTTAGGTTTCACTCTGTTTTCTCCTATATGGATACATGTAGTTGGAACTCTAAATCAAACACTGTGTGTGCTAGCTCTTTGAAACTTGACACAATAAAGTAGTTCCAAGTTCTATCTCTATGGTTGGTTTCCTATTGATGTAGCCCTAAGCAGAGACTGGCGAAAATCTCTTTCATGGAAAGGGGTTGCCAAGCTTCCATAAAACTACGTGTTTCCTGAAATCTCAGGACACATTTTTTCACCCAATCTTGATGACACTTTCAGGTAGTGATCAGTACCCCAATCCCACTTGGCTCACCAAATTTCGTTCTTCTAGGTTAAACAGTTCGTTGGCAGTAACAGTTTTAATTTTTAGGTTTCACTCTGTTTTCTGCTACACGGATACATGTAGTTGGAACTCTAAATCAAACACGGTTTGTGCTAGCTCTTTGAAACTTGACACAATAAAGTAGTTCCAAGTTCTATCTCTATTGTTGGTTTCCTATTGATGTAGCCCTAAGCAGAGACTGGCGAAAATCACTTTCATGGAAAGGGGTTGACAAGCTTCAAAAAACTACGAGTTTCCTGAAATCTCAGCACACATTTTTTCACCCAAACTTGATGACACTTTCAGGTAATGATCAGTACCGCAGTCCCACTTGGCTCACCAAACTTCGTTCTTCTAGGTTAAACCGTTCGTTGGCAGTAACAGTTTTAATTTTCAGGTTTCACTCTGCTTTCTCCTTTATGAATACATGTATTTGGAACTCTAAATCAAACACGGTTTGTGCTAGCTCTTTGAAACTTGACACAATAATGTATATCCAAGTTCTCTCTCTATGGTTTGTTTCCTATTGATGTAGCCCTAAGCAGAGACTGGCGAAAATCATTTTCTTGAAAAGGGGTTGCCAAGCTTCCAAAAAATACGAGTTTCCCGAAATCTCAGAAAACATTTTTTCACCCAATACTGATGACACTTTCAGGTAATCATCAGTACCCCAATCCCACTTGGCTCACCAAATTTCGGACTTCTAGGTTAAAACGTTCTTTGGCAGTAACAGTTTTAACTTTTAGGTTTCACTCTGCTTTCTCCTATATGGATACATGTATTTGGAACTCTAAATCAAACACGGTTTGTGCTAGCTCTTTGAAACTTGACACAATAAAGTAGTTCCAAGTTCTATCTCTATTGTTGGTTTCCTATTGATGTAGCCCTAAGCAGAGACTGGTGAAAATCACTGTCATTGAAAGGGGTTGCTGAGCTTCCAAAAAACTACCAGTTTCCTGAAATCTCAGCACACATTTTTTCACCCCATCTTGATGACACTTTCAGGTAATGATCAGTACCGCAATCCCACTTGGCACTCCAAATATCGTTCTTCTAGGTTAAACCGTTCTTTGGCAGTAACTGTTTTAATTTTTAGGTTTCACTCTGTTTTCTCCTATATGGATACATGTAGTTGGAACTCTAAACCAAACACGGTTTGTGCTAGCTCTTTGAAACGTGACACAATAAAGTAGTTCCATGTTCTATCTCTATGGTTTGTTTGCTATTTATGTAGCCCTAAGCAGAGACTGGCAAAAATATCTTTCATGGGAAGGGGTTGCCAAGCTTCCAAAAAACTACGAGTTTCCTGAAATCTCAGCACACATTTTTTCACCCAATCTTGATGACACTTTCAGGTAATGATCAATACCATAATCACACTTGGCTCACCGAATTTCGTTCTTCTAGGTTAAACCATTCGTTGGCAGTAACAGTTTTAATTTTTAGGTTTCACTCTCTTTTCTCCTATATGGATACATGTAGGTGGAACCCTAAATCAAACACGGTTTGTGCTAGCTCTTTGAAACTTGACACAATAAAGTAGTTCCAAGTTCTATCTCTATGATTTGTTTCCTATTGATGTAGACCTAAGCAGAGACTGGCGAAAATCACTTTCATGGAAAGGGGTTGCCAAGCTTCCAAAAAACTACCAGTTTCCAGAAATCTCAGCACACATTTTTTCACCCCATCTTGATGACACTTTCAGGTAATGATCCGTACCGCAATCCCACTTGGTTCACCAAATTTTGTTCTTCTAGTTTAAACCGTCCATTGGCAGTAACAGTTTTAATTTTTAGGTTTCACTCTGTTTTCTCCTATATGGATACATGTAGTTGGAACTCTAAATCAAACACGGTTTGTGCTAGCTCTTTGACACTTGACACAATAAAGTAGTTCCAAGTTCTCCCTCTATGGTTTGTTTCCTATTGATATAGCCATGAGCAGAGACTCTCGATAATCACTTTCATGGAAAGGGGTTGCCATGCTTCTAAAAAAATACGAGTTTCCTGAAATATCAGCACACATTTTTTCACCCAATCTTGATGACATTTTCAGGTAATGATCAGTACCCAATGCCGTTTGGCTTACCTAATTTCGTTCTTCTAGGTTAAACCGTTCGTTGGCAGTAACAGTTTTAAATTTTAGGTTTCACTCTGTTTTCTACTATATGGATACATGTAGTTGGAACTCTAAATCAACTACGGTTTGTGCTAGTTCTTCGAAAATTGACACAATACAGTAGTTCCAAGTTCTATCTCTATGGTTTGTATCCTATTGATGTAGCCCTAAGCAGAGAGTGGCGAAAATCACTTTCATGGAAAGGGGTTGCCAAGCTTCCAAAAAACTACGAGTTTCCTGAAATCTCAGCACACATTTTTTCACCCAATCTTGATGACACTTTCAGGTAATGATCAGTACCCCAATCCCACTTGGCTCACCAAATTTCGTTCTTCTTGGTTAAACCGTTTGTTGGCAGTAACAGTTTAAATTTTTAGGTTTCACTCTCTTTTCTCCTATATGGATGCATGTAGTTGGAACTCTAAATCAAACACGGTTTGTGCTAGCTCTTTGACACTTGACACAATAAAGTAGTTCCAAGTTCTCCCTCTATGGTTTGTTTCCTATTGATATAGCCATGAGCAGAGACTCTCGATAATCACTTTCATGGAAAGGGGTTGCCATGCTTCTAAAAAAATATGAGTTTCCTGAAATATCAGCACACATTTTTTCACCCAATCTTGATGACATTTTCAGGTAATGATCAGTACCCAATCCCGTTTGGCTTACCTAATTTCGTTCTTCTAGGTTAAACCGTTCATTGGCAGTAACAGTTTTAAATTTTAGGTTTCACTCTGTTTTCTACTATATGGATACATGTAGTTGGAACTCTAAATCAACTACGGTTTGTGCTAGCTCTTCGAAACTTGACACAATAAAGTAGTTCCAAGTTCTATCTCTATGGTTTTTATCCTATTGATGTAGCCCTAAGCAGAGAGTGGCGAAAATCACTTTCATGGAAAGGGGTTGCCAAGCTTCCAAAAAACTACGAGTTTCCTGAAATCTCAGCACACATTTTTTCACCCAATCTTGATGACACTTTCAGGTAATGATCAGTACCCCAATCCCACTTGGCTCACCAAATTTCGTTCTTCTGGGTTAAACCGTTTGTTGGCAGTAACAGTTTTAATTTTTAGGTTTCACTCTCTTTTCTCCTATATGGATACATGTAGTTGGAACTCTAAATCAAACACGGTTGGTGCTAGCTCTTTGAAACTGACACAATAAAGTAGTTCCATGTTCTATCTCTATGGTTTGTTTGCTATTTATGTAGCCCTCAGCAGAGACTGGCAAAAATCTCTTTCATGGGAAGGCGTTGCCAAGCTTCCAAAAAACTATGAGTTTCCTGAAATCCAGCACACATTTTTTCACCCAATCTTGCTGACACTTTCAGGTAATGATCACTACCATACCCACTTGGCTCACCTAATTTCCATCTTCTAGGTTAAACCGTTCGTTGGAAGTAACAGTTTTAATTTTTAGGTTTCACTCTCTTTTCTCCTATATGGATACATGTAGCTGGAACTCTAAATCAAACACGGTTTGTGCTAGCTCTTTGAAACTTGACACAATAAAGTATTTCCGAGTTCTATCTCTAGGATTTGTTTCCTATTGAAGTAGCCCTAAGCAGAGACTGGCGAAAATCACTTTCATGGAAAGGGGTTGCCAAGCTTCCAAAAAACTACCAGTTTCCTAAAATCTCAGCACACATTTTTTCACCCCATCTTGATGACACTGTCAGGTAATGATCAGTACCGCATTCCCACTTGGCTCACCAAATTTTGTTCTTCTAGGTTAAACCGTCCATTGTCAGTAACAGTTTTAATTTTTATGTTTCACTCTGTTTTCTCCTATATGGATACATGTAGTTGGAACTCTAAATCAAACACGGTTTGTGCTAGCTCTTTGAAATATGACACAATAAAGTAGTTCCAAGTTCTCTCTCTATGGTTTGTTTCCTATTGATATAGCCCTAAGCAGAGACTCTCGATAATCACTAACATGGAAAGGGGTTGCCAAGCTTCCAAAATAATACGAGTTTCCTGAAATCTCAGCACACATTTTTTGACCCAATCTTGATGACACTTCAGGTAATGATCAGTGCCCCAATCCCGTTTGGCTCACCAAAATTTGTTCTTTTAGGTTAAACCGTTCGTTGGCAGTAACAGTTTTAATTTTTAGGTTTCACTCTGTTTTCTCCTTTATGGATACATGTAGTTGGAACTCTAAATGAAACACGGTTTGTGCTAGCTGTTTGAAACTTAACACAATAAAGCAGTTCCAAGTTCTATCTCTATGGTATGTTTTTTATTGATGTAGCCCTAAGCAGAGACTGGCGAAAATCACTTTCATGGAAAGGGGTTGCCAAGCTTCCAAAAAACTACGAGTTTCCTGAAATCTCAGCACACAATTTTTCAACCAATCTTGATGACACATTCAGGTAATGATCAGTACCCCAATCCCACTTGGCTCACCAAATTTCGTTCTTCTAGGTTAAACCGTTCGTTGGAAGTAACAGTTTTAAATTTTAGGTTTCACTCTGTTTTCTCCTATATGGATACATATATTTAGAACTCTAAATCAAACAAGGTTTGTGCTAGCTCTTTGAAACTTGACACAATAATGTAGTTCCAAGTTCTATCTCTATGGTTTTTTTCTAATGATGTAGCCCTAAGCAGAGACTGGCGAAAATCACTTTCAAGGAAAGGGGTTGCCAAGCTTCCAAAAAACAACCAGTTTCCTGAAATCTCAGCACACATTTTTTCTCCCAATCTTGATGACACTTTCAGGTAATGATCAGTACCGCAATCCCACTTGGCTCACCAAATTTTGTTATTCTAGGTTAAACCGTTTGTTGGCAGTAACAGTTTAAATTTTTAGGTTTCACTCTCTTTTCTCCTATATGGATGCATGTAGTTGGAACTCTAAATCAAACACGGTTTGTGCTAGCTCTTTGACACTTGACACAATAAAGTAGTTCCAAGTTCTCCCTCTATGGTTTGTTTCCTATTGATATAGCCATGAGCAGAGACTCTCGATAATCACTTTCATGGAAAGGGGTTGCCATGCTTCTAAAAAAATATGAGTTTCCTGAAATATCAGCACACATTTTTTCACCCAATCTTGATGACATTTTCAGGTAATGATCAGTACCCAATCCCGTTTGGCTTACCTAATTTCGTTCTTCTAGGTTAAACCGTTCGTTGGCAGTAACAGTTTTAAATTTTAGGTTTCACTCTGTTTTCTACTATATGGATACATGTAGTTGGAACTCTAAATCAACTACGGTTTGTGCTAGCTCTTCGAAACTTGACACAATAAAGTAGTTCCAAGTTCTATCTCTATGGTTTTTATCCTATTGATGTAGCCCTAAGCAGAGAGTGGCGAAAATCACTTTCATGGAAAGGGGTTGCCAAGCTTCCAAAAAACTACGAGTTTCCTGAAATCTCAGTACACATTTTTTCACCCAATCTTGATGACACTTTCAGGTAATGATCAGTACCCCAATCCCACTTGGCTCACCAAATTTCGTTCTTCTGGGTTAAACCGTTTGTTGGCAGTAACAGTTTTAATTTTTAGGTTTCACTCTCTTTTCTCCTATATGGATACATGTAGTTGGAACTCTAAATCAAACACGGTTGGTGCTAGCTCTTTGAAACTGACACAATAAAGTAGTTCCATGTTCTATCTCTATGGTTTGTTTGCTATTTATGTAGCCCTCAGCAGAGACTGGCAAAAATCTCTTTCATGGGAAGGCGTTGCCAAGCTTCCAAAAAACTATGAGTTTCCTGAAATCCAGCACACATTTTTTCACCCAATCTTGCTGACACTTTCAGGTAATGATCACTACCATACCCACTTGGCTCACCTAATTTCCTTCTTCTAGGTTAAACCGTTCGTTGGAAGTAACAGTTTTAATTTTTAGGTTTCACTCTCTTTTCTCCTATATGGATACATGTAGCTGGAACTCTAAATCAAACACGGTTTGTGCTAGCTCTTTGAAACTTGACACAATAAAGTATTTCCGAGTTCTATCTCTAGGATTTGTTTCCTATTGAAGTAGCCCTAAGCAGAGACTGGCGAAAATCACTTTCATGGAAAGGGGTTGCCAAGCTTCCAAAAAACTACCAGTTTCCTAAAATCTCAGCACACATTTTTTCACCCCATCTTGATGACACTGTCAGGTAATGATCAGTACCGCATTCCCACTTGGCTCAACAAATTTTGTTCTTCTAGGTTAAACCGTCCATTGTCAGTAACAGTTTTAATTTTTATGTTTCACTCTGTTTTCTCCTATATGGATACATGTAGTTGGAACTCTAAATCAAACACGGTTTGTGCTAGCTCTTTGAAATATGACACAATAAAGTAGTTCCAAGTTCTCTCTCTATGGTTTGTTTCCTATGATATAGCCCTAAGCAGAGACTCTCGATAATCACTATCATGGAAAGGGGTTGCCAAGCTTCCAAAATAATACGAGTTTCCTGAAATCTCAGCACACATTTTTTGACCCAATCTTGATGACACTTCAGGTAATGATCAGTGCCCCAATCCCGTTTGGCTCACCAAAATTTGTTCTTTTAGGTTAAACCGTTCGTTGGCAGTAACAGTTTTAATTTTTAGGTTTCACTCTGTTTTCTCCTTTATGGATATATGTAGTTGGAACTCTAAATCAAACACGGTTTGTGCTAGCTGTTTGAAACTTAACACAATAAAGCAGTTCCAAGTTCTATCTCTATAGTATGTTTTTTATTGATGTAGCCCTAAGCAGAGACTGGCGAAAATCACTTTCATGGAAAGGGGTTGCCAAGCTTCCAAAAAACTACGAGTTTCCTGAAATCTCAGCACACAATTTTTCAACCAATCTTGATGACACATTCAGGTAATGATCAGTACCCCAATCCCACTTGGCTCACCAAATTTCGTTCTTCTAGGTTAAACCGTTCGTTGGAAGTAACAGTTTTAAATTTTAGGTTTCACTCTGTTTTCTCCTATATGGATACATATATTTAGAACTCTAAATCAAACAAGGTTTGTGCTAGCTCTTTGAAACTTGACACAATAATGTAGTTCCAAGTTCTATCTCTATGGTTTTTTTCTAATGATGTAGCCCTAAGCAGAGACTGGCGAAAATCACTTTCAAGGAAAGGGGTTGCCAAGCTTCCAAAAAACAACCAGTTTCCTGAAATCTCAGCACACATTTTTTCTCCCAATCTTGATGACACTTTCAGGTAATGATCAGTACCGCAATCCCACTTGGCTCACCAAATTTTGTTATTCTAGGTTAAACCGTCCATTGGCAGTAACAGTTTTAATTTTTAGGTTTCACTCTGTTTTCTCCTATATGGATACATGTAGTTGGAACTCTAAATCAAACACGGTTTGTGCTAGCTCTTTGAAACTTGACACAATAAAGTAGTTCCAAGTTCTCCCTCTATGGTTTGTTTCCTATTGATATAGCCATAAGCAGAGACTCTCGATAATCACTTTCATGGAAAGGGGTTGCCATGCTTCCAAAAAAATACGAGTTTCCTGATATCTCAGCACACATTTTTTCACCCAATCTTGATGACACTTTCAGGTAATGATCAGTACCCAATCCCGTTTGGCTTACCTAATTTCGTTCTTCTAGGTTAAACCGTTCGTTGGCAGTAACAGTTTTAAATTTTAGGTTTCACTCTGTTTTCTACTATATGGATACATGTAGTTGGAACTCTAAATCAACTAAGGTTTGTGCTAGCGCTTCGAAACTTGACACAATAAAGTAGTTCCAAGTTCTATCTCTATGGTTTGTATCCTATTGATGTAGCCCTAAGCAGAGACTGGCGAAAATCACTTTCATGGAAAGGGGTTGCCAAGCTTCCAAAAAACTACGAGTTTCCTGAAATCTCAGCACACATTTTTTCACCCAATATTGATGACACTTTCAGGTAATGATCAGTACCCCAATCCCACTTGGCTCACCAAATTTCTTTCTTCTGGGTTAAACCGTTTGTTGGCAGTAACAGTTTTGATTTTTAGGTTTCACTCTGCTTTGTCCTATATGGATACATGTATTTGGAACTCTAAATCAAACAAGGTTTTTGCTAGCTCATTGAAACTTGACACAATAAAGTAGTTCCAAGTTCTATCTCTATGGTTTGTTTCCTATTGATGTAGCCCTAAGCAGAGACTGGCGAAAATCTCTTTCATGGGAAGGGGTTGCCAATCTTCCAAAAAACTACGAGTTTCCTGAAATCTCAGCACACATTTTCTCACCCAATCTTGATGACACTTTCAGGTAATGATCAGTTCCCCAATCCCACTTGGCTCTCCAAATTTCGTTCTTCTAGCTTAAACCGTTCGTTGGCAGTAACAGTTTAAATTTTTAGGTTTCACTCTGTTTTCTCCTATATGGATACATATAGTTGGAACTCTAAATCAAACACGGTTTGTGCTAGCTCTTTGAAACCTGACACAATAAAGTAGTTCCAACTTCTATCTCTATGTTTTGTTTCCTATTGATGTAGTCCTAAGCAGAGACTGGCGAAAATCACTTTCATGGAAATGGGTTGCCAAGCTTCCAAAAAACTACGAGTTTCCTGAAATCTCAGCACACATTTTTTCACCCAATATTGATGACACTTTCAGGTAATTATCAGTACCCCAAAGCCACTTGGCTCACCTTATTTCGTTTTTCTATGTTAAACCGTTCGTAGGTAGCAACAGTTTGAATTTTTACGTTTCACTCTACTTTCTCCTTTATGAATACATGTATTTGGAACTCTAAATCAAACACAGTTTGTGCTAGCTCTTTGAAACTTGACACAATAAAGTAGTTCCAAGTTCTATCTCTATGGTTGGTTTCCTAATGATGTAGCCCTAAGCAGAGACTGGCGAAAATCACTTTCATGGAAAGGGGTTGCCAAGCTTCAAAAAACTACGAGTTTCCTGAAATCTCAGCACACATTTTTTCACCCAATCTTGATGACACTTTCAGGTAATGATCAGTACCGCAATCCCACTTGGCTAACAAAATTTCGTTCTTCTAGGTTAAACCATTCGTTGGCAGTAACAGTTTTAATTTTTAGGTTTCACTCTGCTTTCTCCTATATGGATACATGTATTTGGAACTCTAAATCAAACACAGTTTGTGCTAGCTCTTTGAAACTTGACACAATAAAGTAGCTCCATGTTCTATCATTATGGTTTTTTTTCCTATTGATGTAGCCCTAAGCAGAGACTGGCGAAAATCACTTTCATGGAAAGGGGTTGCCTAGCTTCCAAAAAACTACGAGTTTCCTGAAATCTCAGAACACATTTTTTCTCCCAATCTTGATGACACTTTCAGGTAATGATCAGTACCCCAATCCCACTTGGCTCTCCAAATTTCGTTCTTCTAGCTTAAACCGTTCGTTGGCAGTAACAGTTTTAATTTTTAGGTTTCACTCTGTTTTCTCCTATATGGATACATATAGTTGGAACTCTAAATCAAACACGGTTTGTGCTAGCTCTTTGAAACTTGACACATTAAAGTAGTTCCAAGTTCTATCTCTATGTTTTGTTTCCTGTTGATGTAGCCCTAAGCAGAGACTGGCGAAAATCACTTTCATGGAAAGGGGTTGCCAAGCATCCAAAAAACTACGAGTTTCATGAAATCTCAGCAAACATTTTTTCACCCAATCTTGATGACACTTTCAGGTAATGATCAGTACCCCAATCCCAGTTGGCTCACCTAATTTCGTTCTTCTAGGTTAAACCGTTCGTAGGTAGCAACAGTTTGAATTTTAGGTTTCACTCTGCTTTCTCCTTTATGAATACATGTATTTGGAACTCTAAATCAAACACAGTTTGTGCTAGCTCTTTGAAACTTGACACAAAAAAGTAGTTCCAAGTTCTCTCTCTATGGTTTGTTTCCTATTGATGTAGCCCTAAGCAGAGACTGGCGAAAATCACTTTCATGGAAAGGGGTTCAAAAGCTTCAAAAAACTATGAGTTTCCTGAAATCTCAGCACACATTTTTTCACCCAATCTTGATGACACTTTCAGGTAATGATCAGTACCCCAATCCCACTTGGCTCTCCAAATTTCGTTCTTCTAGCTTAAACCGTTCGTTGGCAGTAACAGTTTTAATTTTTAGGTTTCACTCTGTTTTCTCCTATATGGATACATATAGTTGGAACTCTAAATCAAACACGGTTTGTGCTAGCTCTTTGAAACTTGACACAATAAAGTAGTTCCAAGTTCTATCTCTATGGTTGGTTTCCTATTGATGTAGCCCTAAGCAGAGACTGGCGAAAATCACTGTCATTCAAAGGGGTTGCTGAGCTTCCAAAAAACTACCAGTTTCCTGAAATCTCAGCACACATTTTTTCACCCCATCTTGATGACACTTTCAGGTAATGATCAGTACCGGAATCCCACTTGGCTCACCAAATTTCATTCTTCTAGGTTAAACCGTTCTTTGGCAGTAACTGTTTTAATTTTTAGGTTTCACTCTGTTTTCTCCTATATGGATACATGTAGTTGGAACTCTAAACCAAACACGGTTTGTGCTAGATCTTTGAAACTTGACACAATAAAGTAATTCCAAGTTCTAACCCTATGGTTTGTTTTCTATTGATGTAGCCTGAAACAGAGACTGTCGAAAATCACTTTCATGGAAAGGGGTTGCCAAGCTTCCTAAAAACTACGAGTTTCCTGAAATCTCAGCACACATTTTTTCACCCAATCTTGATGACACTTTCAGGTAATGATCAGTACCCCAATCCCGTTTGGCTTACCTAATTTCATTCTTCTAGGTTAAACCGTTCGTTGGCAGTAACAGTTTTAATTTTTAGGTTTCACTCTGTTTTCTCCTATATGGATACATGTAGTTGGAACTCTAAATCAAACACGGTTTGTGCTAGCTCTTTGAAACTTGACACAATAAAGTAGTTCCAAGTTCTATCTCTATGGTTTGTTTCCTATTGATGTAGCCCTAAGCAGAGACTGGCGAAAATCACTTTCATTGAAAGGGTTGCCAAGGTTCCAAAAAACTTCGAGTTTCCTGAAATCTCAGCACACACTTTTTCACACAATATTGATGACACTTTCAGGTAGTGACCAGTCCCCCAATCCCACTTGGTTCATCAAATTTCGTTCTTCTAGGTTAAACCGTTCGTTGGCAGTAACAGTTTTAATTTTCAGGTTTCACTCTGCTTTCTCCTATATGGATACATGTATTTGGAACTCTAAATCAAACAAGGTTTGTGCTAGCTCTTTGAAAAGTGACACAATAAAGTAGTTCCAAGTTCCATCTCTATGGTTTGTTTCCTATTGATGTAGCCCTAAGCAGAGACTGGCGAAAATCTCTTTCATGGGAAAGGGTTTCCAGGCTTCCAAAAAACTACGTGTTTCCTGAAATCTCAGGACACATTTTTTCAACCAATCTTGATGACAATTTCAGGTAATGATCAGTACCCCAGTCCCAATTGGCTCACAAAATATCGTTCTTCGAGGTTAAACCCTTCGTTGGCAGTAACAGTTTTAATTTTTAGGTTTCACTCTGTTTTCTGCTATACGGATACATGTAGTTGGAACTCTAAATCAAACACGGTTTGTGCTAGCTCTTTGAAACTTGACACAATAAAGTAGTTCCAAGTTCTATCTCTATGGTTGGTTTCCTATTGATATAGCCCTAAGCAGAGACTTGCGAAAATCACTTTCATGGAAAGGGGTTGCCAAGCTTCAAAAAAACTACATTTCCAGAAATCTCAGCACACATTTTTTCACCCAATCTTGATGACACTTTCAGGTAATGATCAGTACCCCAATCCAACTTGGCTCACCAAATTTCGTTCTTCCAGGTTAAACCGTTCGGTGGCAGTAACAGTTTTAATTTTTAGGTTCCACTCTGTTTTCTCCTATATGGATACATGTAGTTGGAACTCTAAATCAAACACGGTTTGTGCTAGCTCTTTGAAACTTGACACAATAAAGTAATTCCAAGTTCTATCTCTATGGTTGGTTTCCTATTGATGTAGCCTGAAACAGAGACTGTCGAAAATCACTTTCTTGGAAAGGGGTTGCCAAGCTTCCAAAAAACTACGAGTTTCCTGAAATCTCAGCACACATTTTTTCACCCAATCTTGATGACACTTTCAGGTAATCATCAGTACCCCAAACCCGTTCGGCTTGCCTAATTTCGTTCTTCTAGGTTAAACCGTTCGTTGGCAGTAACAGTTTTAATTTTTAGGTTTCACTCTGTTTTCTCCTATATGGATACATGTAGTTGGAACTCTAAGTCAAACACTGTGTGTGCTAGCTCTTTGAAACTTGACACAACAATGTAGTTCCAAGTTCTATCTCTATGGTTGGTTTCCTATTTATGTAGCCCAAAGCAGAGACTGGCGAAAATCACTTTCATGGAAAGGGGTTGCCAAGCTTCCATAAAACTACATGTTTCCTGAAATCTCAGCACACATTTTTTCACCCAGTCTTGATGACACTTTCAGGTAGTGATCAGTACCCCAATCCCACTTGGCTCACCAAATTTCGTTCTTCTAGGTTAAACAGTTCGTTGGTAGCAACAGTTTGAATTTTTAGGTTTCACTCTGTTTTCTCCTTTATGGATACATGTAGTTGGAACTCTAAATCAAACACAGTTTGTGCTAGCTCTTTGAAACTTGACACAATAATGTAGTTCCATGTTCTCTCTCTATGGTTTGTTTCCTATTGATGTAGCCCTAAGCAGAGACTGGCGAAAATCACTTTCATGGAAAGGGGTTGCCAAGCTTCCAAAACCTACGAGTTTCCTGAAATCTCAGCACACATTTTTTCACCCTATCTTGATGACACTTTCAGGTAATGATCAGTACCCCAATCCCACTTGGCTCACCAAATTTCGTTCTTCTAGGTTAAACTGTTCGTTGGCAGTAACAGTTTTAATTTTTAGGTTTCACTCTGTTTTCTCCTATATGGATACATGTAGTTGGAACTCTAAATCAAACACGGTTTGTGCTAGCTCTTTGAAACTTGACACAATAATGTAGATCCAAGTTCTCTCTCTATGGTTTGTTTCCTACTGATGTAGCCCTAAGCAGAAACTGGCGAAAATCACTTTCATGGAAAGGGGTTGGCAAGCTTCCAAAAAACTAGGAGTTTCCTGAAATCTCAGCACACATTTTTTCACCCAATCTTGATGACACTTTCAGGTAATGATCAGTACCCCAACCCCACTTGGCTCATTAAATTTCTTTCTTCCAGGTTAAACCGTTCGTTGGCAGTAACAGTTTTAATTTTTAGGTTTCACTCTGTTTTCTCCTATACGGATACATGTAGTTGGACTCTAAATCAAACAGGGTTTGTGCTAGATCTTTGAAACTTGACACAATAAAGTAATTCCAAGTTCTATACCTATGGTTTGTTTTCTATTGATGTAGCCTGAAACAGAGACTGTCGAAAATCACTTTCATGGAAAGGGGTTGCCAAGCTTTCTAAAAACTATGAGTTTCCTGAAATCTCAGCACACATTTTTTCACCCAATCTTGATGACACTTTCAGGTAATGATCAGTAACCAAATCACGTTTGGCTTACCTAATTTCGTTCTTCTAGGTTAAACCGTTCGTTGGCAGTAACAGTTTTAATTTTTAGGTTTCACTCTGTTTTCTCCTATATGGATACATGTAGTTGGAACTCTAAATCAAACACGGTTTGTGCTAGCTCTTTGAAACTTGACACAATAAAGTAGATCCAAGTTCCATCTCTATGGTTTGTTTGCTATTGATGTAGCCCTAAGCAGAGACTGGCGAAAATCACTTTCATGGAAAGGGATTGCCAAGCTTCCAAAAAACTACGAGTTTCCTGAAATCTCAGCACACAATTTTTCACCCAATCTTGATGACACTTTCAGGTATTGATCAGTACCCCAATCCCACTTGGTTCACCAAATTTCATTCTTCTATGTTAAACCGTTCGTTGGTAGCAACAGTTTGAATTTTTAGGTTTCACCATGTTTTCTCCTTTATGGATACATGTAGTTGGTACTCTAAATCAAACACGGTTTGTGCTAGCTCTTTGAAACTTGACACAATAAAGTAGTTCCAAGTTCCATCTCCATGGTTTGTTTCGTATTGATGTAGCCCTATGCAGAGACTGGCGAAAATCACTTTCATGGAAAGGGGTTGCCAAGCTTCCAAAAAACTACGAGTTTCCTGAAATCTCAGCACATATTTTTTCACACAATCTTGATGACACTTTCAGGTAAGGATCAGTACCCCAATCCGACTTGGCTCACCAAATTTCGTTCTTCTAGGTTAAACCGATCATTGGCAGTAACAGTTTTAATTTTTAGTTTCACTCTGCTTTCTCCTATATGGATACATGTATTTGGAACTCTAAATCAAACACGGTTTGTGCTAGCTCTTTCAAACTTGACACAATAAATTAGTTCCAATTTCTGTCTCTATGGTTTGTTTCCTATTGATGTAGCCCTAAGCAGAGATTGGCGATAATCACTTTCATTTAAAGGGGTTGGCAAGCTTCCAAAAAACTAGGAGTTTCCTGAAATCTCAGCACACATTTTTTCACCCAATATTGATGACACTTTCAGGTAGTGACCAGCACCCCAATCCCACTTGGTTCACCAATTTCATTCTTCTAGGTTAAACCGTTCGTTGGCAGTAACAGTTTAAATTTTTAGGTTTCACTCTGTTTTCTCCTCTATGGATACATGTACTTGTACCTCTAAATCAAACACGGTTTGTGCTAGCTCTTTGAAACTTGACACAATAATGTAGTTCCATGTTCTCTCTCTATGGTTTGTTTCCTATTGATGTAGCCCTAAGCAGAGACTGGCCAAAATTACTTTCATGGAAAGGGGTTGCCAAGCTTCCAAAAAACTACGAGTTTCCTGAAATCTCAGCACACATTTTTTCACCCAATCTTGATGACACTTTCAGGTATTGATCAGTACCCCAATCCCACTTGGCTCACCAAATTTCGTTCTTCTAGGTTAAACCGTTCGTTGGTAGCAACAGTTTGAATTTTTAGGTTTCACCATGTTTTCTCCTATATGGATACATGTAGTTGGAACACTAAATCAAACACGGTTTGTGCTAGCTCTTTGAAACTTGACACAATAAAGTAATTCCAAGTTCTATCTCTGTGGTTTGTTTCCTATTGACGTAGCCTGAAAAAAAGAATGTCGAAAATCACTTTCATGGAAAGGGGTTGCCAAGCTTCCTAAAAACTACGAGTTTCCTGAAATCTCAGCACACATTTTTTCACCCAATCTTGATGACACTTTCAGGTAATGATCACTACCCCAATGCCGTTTGGCTTACCTAAATTCGTGCTTCTAGGTTAAACCGTTCGTTGGCAGTAACAGTTTTAATTTTTAGGTTTCACTCTGTTTTCTCCTATATGGATACATGTAGTTGGAACTCTAAATCAAACACGGTTTTTGCTAGCTCTTTGAAACTTGACACAATAAAGTAGTTCCAAGTTCTATCTCTATGGATTGTTTCCTATTGATGTAACCCTAAGCAGAGACTGGTAAAAATCACTTTCATGGAAAGGGGTTGGCAAGCTTCCAAAAAACTAGGAGTTTCCTGAAATCTCAGCAAACATTTTTCACCCAATATTGATGACACTTTCAGGTAGTGACCAGTACCCCAATCCCACTTGGTTCACCAAATTTCATTCTTCTAGGTTAAACCGTTCGTTGGCAGTAACAGTTTTAATTTTTAGGTTTCACTCTGTTTTCTCCTATATGGATACATGTAGTTGGAACTCTAAATCAAACACGGTTTGTGCTAGCTCTTTGAAACTTGACACAATAAAGTAGTTTCAATTTCTGTCTCTATGATTTGTTTCCTATTGATGTAGCCCTAAGCAGAGACTGTCGATAATCACTTTCATGGAAAGGGGTTGGCAAGCTTCCAAAAAACTAGAAGTTTCCTGAAATTAAGCACACATTTATTCACCCAATATTGATGACACTTTCAGGTAGAGACCAGTACCCCAATCCCACTTGGTTCACCAAATTTCATTCTTCTAGGTTAAACCGTTCGTTGGCAGTAACAGTTTTAATTTTTAGGTTTCACTCTGTTTTCTCCTCTATGGATACATGTAGTTGTACCTCTAAATCAAACACGGATTGTGCTAGCTCTTTGAAACTTGACACAATAAAGTAGTTCCAAGTTCTATCTCTATGGTTTGTTTCCTATTGATGTAGCCCTAAGCAGAGACTGGCGAAAATCACTTTCATGGAAAGGGGTTGCCAAGCTTCCAAAAAATTACGAGTTTCCTGAAATCTCAGCACATATTTTTTCTCCCACTCTTGATGACACTTTCAGGTAATGATCAGTACCGCAATCCCACTTGGCTCACCAAATTTCATTCTTCTAGGTTAAACCGTTCATTGGCAGTAACAGTTTTAATTTTTAGGTTTCACTCTGTTTTCTCCTATATGGATACATGTAGTTGGAACTCTATATCAAACACGGTTTGTGCTAGCTCTTTGTAACTTGACACAATAAAGTAGTTCCAAGTTCTATCTCTATGGTTTGTTTCCTATTGATGTAGCCCTAAGCAGAGACTGGGAAAAATCACTTTCATGGAAAGGGTTTGCTGAGCTTCCAAAAAACTACCAGTTTCCTGAAATCTCAGCACACATTTTTTCACCCAACTTGATGACACTTTCAGGTCATGATCAGTACCGCAATCCCACTTGGCTCACCAAATTTCATTCTTCTAGGTTAAACCGTTCATTGGCAGTAACAGTTTTAATTTTTAGGTTTCACTCTGTTTTCTCCTATATGGATACATGTAGTTGGAACTCTAAATTAAACACGGTTTGTGCTAGATCTTTGAAACTTGACAAAATAAAGTAATTCCAAGGTCTATCTCTATGGTTTGTTTCCTATTGATGTAGCCTGAAATAGAGACTGTAGAAAATCACTTTCATGGAAAGGGGTTGCCAAGCTTCCTAAAAACAACGAGTTTCCTGAAATCTCAGCACACATTATTTCACCCAATCTTGATGACACTTTCAGGTAATGATCAGTACCCCAATCCCACTTGGCTCACCAAATTTCGTTCTTCTAGGTTAAATCATTCATTGGCAGTAACAGTTTTAATTTTTAGTTTCACTAGCTTTCTCCTATATGGATACATGTATTTGGAAGTCTAAATAAAACACGGTTTGTGCTAGCTCTTTGAAACGTGACACAATAAAGTAGTTCCAATTTCTGTCTCTATGATTTGTTTCCTATTGATGTAGCCCTAAGCAGAGACTGGCAATAATCACTTTCATGGAAAGGGGTTGGCAAGCTTCCAAAAAACTAGGAGTTTCCTGAAATCTCAGCACACATTTTTCACCCAATATTGATGACACTTTCAGGTAGTGACCAGTACCCCAATCCCACTTGGTTCACCAAATTTCATTCTTCTAGGTTAAACCGTTCGTTGGCAGTAACAGTTTAAATTTTTAGGTTTCACTCTGTTTTCTCCTCTATGGATACATGTAGTTGTACCTCTAAATCAAACACGGTTTGTGCTAGCTCTTTGAAACTTGACACAATAAAGTAGTTCCATGTTCTATCTCTATGGTTTGTTTCCTATTGATGTAGCCCTAAGCAGAGACTGGCGAAAATCTCTTTCATGGGAAGGGGTTGGCAAGCTTCCAAAAAACTATGAATTCCTGAAATCTCATTACACATTATTTCACCCAATCTTGATGACACTTTCAGGTAATGATCAGTACCATAATCCCACTTGGCTCACCAAATTTCTTTCTTCTAGGTTAAACCGTTCGTTGGCAGTAACAGTTTTAATTTTTAGGTTTCAATCTGTTTTCTCCTATATGGATACATGTAGTTGGAACTCTAAATCAAACACGGTTTGTGCTAGCTCTTTGAAACTTGACACAATAAACTAGTTCCAAATTCTATCTCTATGGTTTGTTTCCTATTGATGTAGCCCTAAGCAGAGACTGGCGAAAATCACTTTCATGGAGAGGGGTTGCCAAGCTTCCAAAAAACCACGAGTTTCCTGAAATCTCAGCACACATTTTTTCACCCAATCTTGATGACACTTTCAGGTAATGATCAGTACTCCAATCCCACTTGGTTCGTCAAATTTCGTTCGTCTAGGTTAAACCGTTCGTTGGCTTTAACAGTTTTAATTTTTAGGTTTCACTCTGTTTTCTCCTATATCGATACATGTAGTTGGAAATCTAAATCAAACACCGTTTGTGCTAGATCTTTGAAACTTGACAAAATAAAGTAGTTCCAATTTCTGTATCTATGATTTGTTTCCTATTGATGTAGCCCTAAGCAGAGACTGGCGATAATCACTTTCATGGAAAGGGGTTGGCAAGCTTCCAAAAAACTAGGAGTTTCCTGAAATCTCAGCACACATTTTTTCACCCAATATTGATGACACTTTCAGGTAGTTACCAGTACCCCAATCCCACTTGGCTCACCAAATTTCATTCTTCTAGGTTAAACTGTTCGTTGGCAGTAACAGTTTAAATTTTTAGGTTTCACTCTGTTTTCTCCTCTATGGATACATGTAGTTGTACCTCTAAATCAAACACGGTTGGTGCTAGCTCTTTGAAACGTGACACAATAAAGTAGTTCCAAGTTCTATCTCTATGGTTTGTTTCCTATTGATGTAGCCCTAAGCAGAGACTGGCGAAAATCACTTTCATGGAAAGGGGTTGCCAAGCTTCCAAAAAATTACGAGTTTCCTGAAATCTCAGCACATATTTTTTCTCCCAATCTTGATGACACTTTCAGGTAATGATCAGTACCTCAGTCCCACTTGGCTCACCAAATTTCATTCTTCTGTGTTAAACCGTTCGTTGGCAGTACCAGTTTTAATTTTTAGGTTTCACTCTGTTTTCTGCTATATGGATACATGTAGTTGGAACTCTAAATCAAACACGGTTTGTGCTAGCTCTTTGTAACTTGACACAATAAAGTAGTTCCAAGTTCTATCTCTATGGTTTGTTTCTTATTGATGTAGCCCTAAGCAGAGACTGGGAAAAATCACTTTCATTGAAAGTGGTTGCTGAACTTCCAAAAAACTACCAGTTTCCTGAAATCTCAGCACACATTTTTCACCCAATATTGATGACACTTTCAGGTAGTGACCAGTACTCCAATCCCACTTGGTTCACCAAATTTCATTCTTCTAGGTTAAACCGTTCGTTGGCAGTAACAGTTTAAATTTTTAGGTTTCACTCTATTTTCTCCTCTATGGATACATGTAGTTGTACCTCTAAATCAAACACGGTTTGTGCTAGCTCTTTGAAACTTGACACAATAAAGTAGTTCCATGTTCTATCTCTATGGTTTGTTTCCTATTGATGTAGCCCTAAGCAGAGACTGGCGAAAATCTCTTTCATGGGAAGGGGTTGGCAAGCTTCCAAAAAACTATGAATTCCTGAAATCTCATTACACATTATTTCACCCAATCTTGATGACACTTTCAGGTAATGATCAGTACCATAATCCCACTTGGCTCACCAAATTTCTTTCTTCTAGGTTAAACCGTTCGTTGGCAGTAACAGTTTTAATTTTTAGGTTTCAATCTGTTTTCTCCTATATGGATACATGTAGTTGGAACTCTAAATCAAACACGGTTTGTGCTAGCTCTTTGAAACTTGACACAATAAACTAGTTCCAAATTCTATCTCTATGGTTTGTTTCCTATTGATGTAGCCCTAAGCAGAGACTGGCGAAAATCACTTTCATGGAGAGGGGTTGCCAAGCTTCCAAAAAACCACGAGTTTCCTGAAATCTCAGCACACATTTTTTCACCCAATCTTGATGACACTTTCAGGTAATGATCAGTACTCCAATCCCACTTGGTTCGTCAAATTTCGTTCGTCTAGGTTAAACCATTCGTTGGCTTTAACAGTTTTAATTTTTAGGTTTCACTCTGTTTTCTCCTATATCGATACATGTAGTTGGAAATCTAAATCAAACACCGTTTGTGCTAGATCTTTGAAACTTGACAAAATAAAGTAGTTCCAATTTCTGTATCTATGATTTGTTTCCTATTGATGTAGCCCTAAGCAGAGACTGGCGATAATCACTTTCATGGAAAGGGGTTGGCAAGCTTCCAAAAAACTAGGAGTTTCCTGAAATCTCAGCACACATTTTTTCACCCAATATTGATGACACTTTCAGGTAGTTACCAGTACCCCAATCCCACTTGGTTCACCAAATTTCATTCTTCTAGGTTAAACTGTTCGTTGGCAGTAACAGTTTAAATTTTTAGGTTTCACTCTGTTTTCTCCTCTATGGATACATGTAGTTGTACCTCTAAATCAAACACGGTTGGTGCTAGCTCTTTGAAACGTGACACAATAAAGTAGTTCCAAGTTCTATCTCTATGGTTTGTTTCCTATTGATGTAGCCCTAAGCAGAGACTGGCGAAAATCACTTTCATGGAAAGGGGTTGCCAAGCTTCCAAAAAATTACGAGTTTCCTGAAATCTCAGCACATATTTTTTCTCCCAATCTTGATGACACTTTCAGGTAATGATCAGTACCTCAGTCCCACTTGGCTCACCAAATTTCATTCTTCTGTGTTAAACCGTTCGTTGGCAGTACCAGTTTTAATTTTTAGGTTTCACTCTGTTTTCTCCTATATGGATACATGTAGTTGGAACTCTAAATCAAACACGGTTTGTGCTAGCTCTTTGTAACTTGACACAATAAAGTAGTTCCAAGTTCTATCTCTATGGTTTGTTTCTTATTGATGTAGCCCTAAGCAGAGACTGGGAAAAATCACTTTCATTGAAAGTGGTTGCTGAACTTCCAAAAAACTACCAGTTTCCTGAAATCTCAGCACACATTTTTTCACACAACTTGATGACACTTTCAGGTAATGATCAGTACCGCAATCCCACTTGGCTCACCAAATTTCGTTCTTCTAGGTTAAACCGTTCATTGGCAGTAACAGTTTTAATTTTTAGGTTTCACTCTGTTTTCTCCTATATGAATACATGTAGTTGGAACTCTAAATCAAACACGGTTGGTGCTAGATCTTTGAAACATGACACAATAAAGTAATTCCAAGTTCTATCTCTATGGTTTGTTTCCTATTGATGTAGCCTGAAATAGAGACTGTCGAAAATCACTTTAATGGAAAGGGGTTGCCAAGCTTCCTAAAAACTACGAGTTTTCTGAAATCTCAGCACAAATTTTTTCACCCAATCTTCATGACACTTTCCGGTAATGATCAGTACCCCAATCCCACTTGGCTCACCAAATTTCGTTCTTCTATGTTAAACCGTTCGTTGGTAGCAACAGTTTGAATTTTTAGGTTTCACCATGTTTTCTCCTATATGGATACATGTAGTTGGAACTCTAAATCAAACACGGTTTGTGCTAGCTCTTTGAAACTTGACACAATAAAGTAGTTCGAGGTTCTATCTCTATGGTTTGTTTCCTATTGATGTAGCCCTAAGCAGAGACTGGCGAAAATCACTTTCATTGAAAGGGGTTGCCAAGCTTCCAAAAAACTACGAGTTTCCTGAAATCTCAGCACACATTTTTTCACCCAATCTTGATGACACTTTCAGGTCATGATCAGTACCGCAATCCCACTTGGCTCACCAAATTTCATTCTTCTAGGTTAAACCGTTCATTGGCAGTAACAGTTTTAATTTTTAGGTTTCACTCTGTTTTCTCCTATATGGATACATGTAGTTGGAACTCTAAATCAAACACGGTTTGTGCTAGATCTTTGAAACTTGACAAAATAAAGTAATTCCAAGTTCTATCTCTATGGTTTGTTTCCTATTGATGTAGCCTGAAATAGAGACTGTAGAAAATCACTTTCATGGAAAGGGGTTGCCAAGCTTCCTAAAAACTACGAGTTTCCTGAAATCTCAGCACACATTTTTTCACCCAATCTTGATGACACTTTCAGGTAATGATCAGTACCCCAATCCCACTTGACTCACCAAATTTCGTTCTTCTAGGTTAAAACATTCATTGGCAGTAACAGTTTTAATTTTTAGTTTCACTATGCTTTCTCCTATATGGATACATGTATTTGGAAGTCTAAATCAAACACCGTTTGTGCTAGATCTTTGAAACTTGACAAAATAAAGTAGTTCCAATTTCTGTCTCTATGATTTGTTTCCTATTGATGTAGCCCTAAGCAGAGACTGGTGATAATCACTTTCATGGAAAGGGGTTGGCAAGCTTCCAAAAAACTAGGAGTTTCCTGAAATCTCAGCACACATTTTTTCACCCAATATTGATGACACTTTCAGGTAGTTACCAGTACCCCAATCCCACTTGGTTCACCAAATTTCATTCTTCTAGGTTAAACTGTTCGTTGGCAGTAACAGTTTAAATTTTTAGGTTTCACTCTGTTTTCTCCTCTATGGATACATGTAGTTGTACCTCTAAATCAAACACGGTTGGTGCTAGCTCTTTGAAACGTGACACAATAAAGTAGTTCCAAGTTCTATCTCTATGGTTTGTTTCCTATTGATGTAGCCCTAAGCAGAGACTGGCGAAAATCACTTTCATGGAAAGGGGTTGCCAAGCTTCCAAAAAATTACGAGTTTCCTGAAATCTCAGCACATATTTTTTCTCCCAATCTTGATGACACTTTCAGGTAATGATCAGTACCTCAGTCCCACTTGGCTCACCAAATTTCATTCTTCTGTGTTAAACCGTTCGTTGGCAGTACCAGTTTTAATTTTTAGGTTTCACTCTGTTTTCTCCTATATGGATACATGTAGTTGGAACTCTAAATCAAACACGGTTTGTGCTAGCTCTTTGTAACTTGACACAATAAAGTAGTTCCAAGTTCTATCTCTATGGTTTGTTTCTTATTGATGTAGCCCTAAGCAGAGACTGGGAAAAATCACTTTCATTGAAAGTGGTTGCTGAACTTCCAAAAAACTACCAGTTTCCTGAAATCTCAGCACACATTTTTTCACACAACTTGATGACACTTTCAGGTAATGATCAGTACCGCAATCCCACTTGGCTCACCAAATTTCGTTCTTCTAGGTTAAACCGTTCATTGGCAGTAACAGTTTTAATTTTTAGGTTTCACTCTGTTTTCTCCTATATGAATACATGTAGTTGGAACTCTAAATCAAACACGGTTGGTGCTAGATCTTTGAAACATGACACAATAAAGTAATTCCAAGTTCTATCTCTATGGTTTGTTTCCTATTGATGTAGTCTGAAATAGAGACTGTCGAAAATCACTTTAATGGAAAGGGGTTGCCAAGCTTCCTAAAAACTACGAGTTTTCTGAAATCTCAGCACAAATTTTTTCACCCAATCTTCATGACACTTTCCGGTAATGATCAGTACCCCAATCCCACTTGGCTCACCAAATTTCGTTCTTCTATGTTAAACCGTTCGTTGGTAGCAACAGTTTGAATTTTTAGGTTTCACCATGTTTTCTCCTATATGGATACATGTAGTTGGAACTCTAAATCAAACACGGTTTGTGCTAGCTCTTTGAAACTTGACACAATAAAGTAGTTCGAGGTTCTATCTCTATGGTTTGTTTCCTATTGATGTAGCCCTAAGCAGAGACTGGCGAAAATCACTTTCATGGAAAGGGGTTGCCAAGCTTTTAAAAAACTACGAGTTTCCTGAAATCTCAGCACACACTTTTTCACCCAATCTTGATGACACTTTCAGGTAATGATCAGTACCCCAATCCCACTTGGCTGACCAAATTTCGTTCTTCTAGGTTAAACCGTTCATTGGCAGTAACAGTTTTAATTTTTAGGTTTCACTCTGTTTTCACCTATATGGATACATGTAGTTGGAACTCTAAATCAAACACGGATTCTGCTAGCTCTTTGAAACTTGACACAATAAAGTAGTTCCAAGTTCTATCTCCATGGTTTGTTTCCTATTGATGTAGCCCTAAGCAGAGACTGGCGAAAATCACATTCATTGAAAGGGGTTGCCAAGCTTCCAAAAAACTACGAGTTTCCTGAAATCTCAGCACACATTTTTTCACCCAATCTTGATGACACTTTCAGGTCATGATCAGTACCGCAATCCCACTTGGCTCACCAAATTTCATTCTTCTAGGTTAAACCGTTCATTGGCAGTAACAGTTTTAATTTTTAGGTTTCACTCTGTTTTCTCCTATATGGATACATGTAGTTGGAACTCTAAATCAAACACGGTTTGTGCTAGATCTTTGAAACTTGACAAAATAAAGTAATTCCAAGTTCTATCTCTATGGTTTGTTTCCTATTGATGTAGCCTGAAATAGAGACTGTAGAAAATCACTTTCATGGAAAGGGGTTGCCAAGCTTCCTAAAAACTACGAGTTTCCTGAAATCTCAGCACACATTTTTTCACCCAATCTTGATGACACTTTCAGGTAATGATCAGTACCCCAATCCCACTTGACTCACCAAATTTCGTTCTTCTAGGTTAAAACATTCATTGGCAGTAACAGTTTTAATTTTTAGTTTCACTATGCTTTCTCCTATATGGATACATGTATTTGGAAGTCTAAATCAAACACGGTTTGTGCTAGCTCTTTGAAACTTGACACAATAAAGTAGTTCCAATTTCTGTCTCTATGATTTGTTTCCTATTGATGTAGCCCTAAGCAGAGACTGGCGATAATCACTTTCATGGAAAGGGGTTGGCAAGCTTCCAAAAAACTAGGAGTTTCCTGAAATCTCAGCACACATTTTTTCACCCAATATTGATGACACTTTCAGGTAGTTACCAGTACCCCAATCCCACTTGGTTCACCAAATTTCATTCTTCTAGGTTAAACTGTTCGTTGGCAGTAACAGTTTAAATTTTTAGGTTTCACTCTGTTTTCTCCTCTATGGATACATGTAGTTGTACCTCTAAATCAAACACGGTTGGTGCTAGCTCTTTGAAACGTGACACAATAAAGTAGTTCCAAGTTCTATCTCTATGGTTTGTTTCCTATTGATGTAGCCCTAAGCAGAGACTGGCGAAAATCACTTTCATGGAAAGGGGTTGCCAAGCTTCCAAAAAACTATGAGTTTCCTGAAATCTCAGCACATATTTTTTCTCCCAATCTTGATGACACTTTCAGGTAATGATCAGTACCTCAGTCCCACTTGGCTCACCAAATTTCATTCTTCTGTGTTAAACCGTTCGTTGGCAGTACCAGTTTTAATTTTTAGGTTTCACTCTGTTTTCTCCTATATGGATACATGTAGTTGGAACTCTAAATCAAACACGGTTTGTGCTAGCTCTTTGTAACTTGACACAATAAAGTAGTTCCAAGTTCTATCTCTATGGTTTGTTTCTTATTGATGTAGCCCTAAGCAGAGACTGGGAAAAATCACTTTCATTGAAAGTGGTTGCTGAACTTCCAAAAAACTACCAGTTTCCTGAAATCTCAGCACACATTTTTCACCCAATATTGATGACACTTTCAGGTAGTGACCAGTACTCCAATCCCACTTGGTTCACCAAATTTCATTCTTCTAGGTTAAACCGTTCGTTGGCAGTAACAGTTTAAATTTTTAGGTTTCACTCTGTTTTCTCCTCTATGGATACATGTAGTTGTACCTCTAAATCAAACACGGTTTGTGCTAGCTCTTTGAAACTTGACACAATAAAGTAGTTCCATGTTCTATCTCTATGGTTTGTTTCCTATTGATGTAGCCCTAAGCAGAGACTTGCGAAAATCTCTTTCATGGGAAGGGGTTGGCAAGCTTCCAAAAAACTATGAATTCCTGAAATCTCATTACACATTATTTCACCCAATCTTGATGACACTTTCAGGTAATGATCAGTACCATAATCCCACTTGGCTCACCAAATTTCTTTCTTCTAGGTTAAACCGTTCGTTGGCAGTAACAGTTTTAATTTTTAGGTTTCAATCTGTTTTCTCCTATATGGATACATGTAGTTGGAACTCTAAATCAAACACGGTTTGTGCTAGCTCTTTGAAACTTGACACAATAAACTAGTTCCAAATTCTATCTCTATGGTTTGTTTCCTATTGATGTAGCCCTAAGCAGAGACTGGCGAAAATCACTTTCATGGAGAGGGGTTGCCAAGCTTCCAAAAAACCACGAGTTTCCTGAAATCTCAGCACACATTTTTTCACCCAATCTTGATGACACTTTCAGGTAATGATCAGTACTCCAATCCCACTTGGTTCGTCAAATTTCGTTCGTCTAGGTTAAACCGTTCGTTGGCTTTAACAGTTTTAATTTTTAGGTTTCACTCTGTTTTCTCCTATATCGATACATGTAGTTGTAAATCTAAATCAAACACCGTTTGTGCTAGATCTTTGAAACTTGACAAAATAAAGTAGTTCCAATTTCTGTATCTATGATTTGTTTCCTATTGATGTAGCCCTAAGCAGAGACTGGCGATAATCACTTTCATGGAAAGGGGTTGGCAAGCTTCCAAAAAACTAGGAGTTTCCTGAAATCTCAGCACACATTTTTTCACCCAATATTGATGACACTTTCAGGTAGTTACCAGTACCCCAATCCCACTTGGTTCACCAAATTTCATTCTTCTAGGTTAAACTGTTCGTTGGCAGTAACAGTTTAAATTTTTAGGTTTCACTCTGTTTTCTCCTCTATGGATACATGTAGTTGTACCTCTAAATCAAACACGGTTGGTGCTAGCTCTTTGAAACGTGACACAATAAAGTAGTTCCAAGTTCTATCTCTATGGTTTGTTTCCTATTGATGTAGCCCTAAGCAGAGACTGGCGAAAATCACTTTCATGGAAAGGGGTTGCCAAGCTTCCAAAAAATTACGAGTTTCCTGAAATCTCAGCACATATTTTTTCTCCCAATCTTGATGACACTTTCAGGTAATGATCAGTACCTCAGTCCCACTTGGCTCACCAAATTTCATTCTTCTGTGTTAAACCGTTCGTTGGCAGTACCAGTTTTAATTTTTAGGTTTCACTCTGTTTTCTCCTATATGGATACATGTAGTTGGAACTCTAAATCAAACACGGTTTGTGCTAGCTCTTTGTAACTTGACACAATAAAGTAGTTCCAAGTTCTATCTCTATGGTTTGTTTCTTATTGATGTAGCCCTAAGCAGAGACTGGGAAAAATCACTTTCATTGAAAGTGGTTGCTGAACTTCCAAAAAACTACCAGTTTCCTGAAATCTCAGCACACATTTTTTCACACAACTTGATGACACTTTCAGGTAATGATCAGTACCGCAATCCCACTTGGCTCACCAAATTTCATTCTTCTAGGTTAAACCGTTCATTGGCAGTAACAGTTTTAATTTTTAGGTTTCACTCTGTTTTCTCCTATATGAATACATGTAGTTGGAACTCTAAATCAAACACGGTTGGTGCTAGATCTTTGAAACATGACACAATAAAGTAATTCCAAGTTCTATCTCTATGGTTTGTTTCCTATTGATGTAGCCTGAAATAGAGACTGTCGAAAATCACTTTAATGGAAAGGGGTTGCCAAGCTTCCTAAAAACTACGAGTTTTCTGAAATCTCAGCACAAATTTTTTCACCCAATCTTCATGACACTTTCCGGTAATGATCAGTACCCCAATCCCACTTGGCTCACCAAATTTCGTTCTTCTATGTTAAACCGTTCGTTGGTAGCAACAGTTTGAATTTTTAGGTTTCACCATGTTTTCTCCTATATGGATACATGTAGTTGGAACTCTAAATCAAACACGGTTTGTGCTAGCTCTTTGAAACTTGACACAATAAAGTAGTTCGAGGTTCTATCTCTATGGTTTGTTTCCTATTGATGTAGCCCTAAGCAGAGACTGGCGAAAATCACTTTCATGGAAAGGGGTTGCCAAGCTTCCAAAAAACTACGAGTTTCCTGAAATCTCAGCACACACTTTTTCACCCAATCTTGATGACACTTTCAGGTAATGATCAGTACCCCAATCCCACTTGGCTGACCAAATTTCGTTCTTCTAGGTTAAACCGTTCATTGGCAGTAACAGTTTTAATTTTTAGGTTTCACTCTGTTTTCACCTATATGGATACATGTAGTTGGAACTCTAAATCAAACACGGATTCTGCTAGCTCTTTGAAACTTGACACAATAAAGTAGTTCCAAGTTCTATCTCCATGGTTTGTTTCCTATTGATGTAGCCCTAAGCAGAGACTGGCGAAAATCACTTTCATTGAAAGGGGTTGCCAAGCTTCCAAAAAACTACGAGTTTCCTGAAATCCAGCACACATTTTTTCACCCAATCTTGATGACACTTTTAGGTCATGATCAGTACCGCAATCCCACTTGGCTCACCAAATTTCATTCTTCTAGGTTAAACCGTTCATTGGCAGTAACAGTTTTAATTTTTAGGTTTCACTCTGTTTTCTCCTATATGGATACATGTAGTTGGAACTCTAAATCAAACACGGTTTGTGCTAGATCTTTGAAACTTGACAAAATAAAGTAATTCCAAGTTCTATCTCTATGGTTTGTTTCCTATTGATGTAGCCTGAAATAGAGACTGTAGAAAATCACTTTCATGGAAAGGGGTTGCCAAGCTTCCTAAAAACTACGAGTTTCCTGAAATCTCAGCACACATTTTTTCACCCAATCTTGATGACACTTTCAGGTAATGATCAGTACCCCAATCCCACTTGACTCACCGATTTTGTTCTTCTAGGTTAAAACATTCATTGGCAGTAACAGTTTTAATTTTTAGTTTCACTATGCTTCTCCTATATGGATACATGTATTTGGAAGTCTAAATCAAACACGGTTTGTGCTAGCTCTTTGAAACTTGACACAATAAAGTAGTTCCAATTTCTGTCTCTATGATTTGTTTCCTATTGATGTAGCCCTAAGCAGAGACTGGCAATAATCACTTTCATGGAAAGGGGTTGGCAAGCTTCCAAAAAACTAGGAGTTTCCTGAAATCTCAGCACACATTTTTCACCCAATATTGATGACACTTTCAGGTAGTGACCAGTACCCCAATCCCACTTGGTTCACCAAATTTCATTCTTCTAGGTTAAACCGTTCGTTGCCAGTAACAGTTTAAATTTTTAGGTTTCACTCTGTTTTCTCCTCTATGGATACATATAGTTGTACCTCTAAATCAAACACGGTTTGTGCTAGCTCTTTGAAACTTGACACAATAAAGTAGTTCCATGTTCTATCTCTATGGTTTGTTTCCTATTGATGTAGCCCTAAGCAGAGACTGGCGAAAATCTCTTTCATGGGAAGGGGTTGGCAAGCTTCCAAAAAACTATGAATTCCTGAAATCTCATTACACATTATTTCACCCAATCTTGATGACACTTTCAGGTAATGATCAGTACCATAATCCCACTTGGCTCACCAAATTTCTTTCTTCTAGGTTAAACCGTTCGTTGGCAGTAACAGTTTTAATTTTTAGGTTTCAATCTGTTTTCTCCTATATGGATACATGTAGTTGGAACTCTAAATCAAACACGGTTTGTGCTAGCTCTTTGAAACTTGACACAATAAAGTAGTTCCAAATTCTATCTCTATGGTTTGTTTCCTATTGATGTAGCCCTAAGCAGAGACTGGCGAAAATCACTTTCATGGAGAGGGGTTGCCAAGCTTCCAAAAAACCACGAGTTTCCTGAAATCTCAGCACACATTTTTTCACCCAATCTTGATGACACTTTCAGGTAATGATCAGTACTCCAATCCCACTTGGTTCATCAAATTTCGTTCGTCTAGGTTAAACCGTTCGTTGGCTTTCACAGTTTTAATTTTTAGGTTTCACTCTGTTTTCTCCTATATCGATACATGTAGTTGGAAATCTAAATCAAACACCGTTTGTGCTAGATCTTTGAAACTTGACAAAATAAAGTAGTTCCAATTTCTGTATCTATGATTTGTTTCCTATTGATGTAGCCTTAAGCAGAGACTGGCGATAATCACTTTCATGGAAAGGGGTTGGCAAGCTTCCAAAAAACTAGGAGTTTCCTGAAATCTCAGCACACATTTTTTCACCCAATATTGATGACACTTTCAGGTAGTGACCAGTACCCCAATCCCACTTGGTTCACCAAATTTCATTCTTCTAGGTTAAACTGTTCGTTGGCAGTAACAGTTTAAATTTTTAGGTTTCACTCTGTTTTCTCCTCTATGGATACATGTAGTTGTACCTCTAAATCAAACACGGTTGGTGCTAGCTCTTTGAAACGTGACACAATAAAGTAGTTCCAAGTTCTATCTCTATGGTTTGTTTCCTATTGATGTAGCCCTAAGCAGAGACTGGCGAAAATCACTTTCATGGAAAGGGGTTGCCAAGCTTCCAAAAAATTACGAGTTTCCTGAAATCTCAGCACATATTTTTTCTCCCAATCTTGATGACACTTTCAGGTAATGATCAGTACCTCAGTCCCACTTGGCTCACCAAATTTCGTTCTTCTGGGTTAAACCGTTCGTTGGCAGTACCAGTTTTAATTTTTAGGTTTCACTCTGTTTTCTCCTATATGGATACATGTAGTTGGAACTCTAAATCAAACACGGTTTGTGCTAGCTCTTTGTAACTTGACACAATAAAGTAGTTCCAAGTTCTATCTCTATGGTTTGTTTCCTATTGATGTAGCCCTAAGCAGAGACTGGGAAAAATCACTTTCATTGAAAGTGGTTGCTGAACTTCCAAAAAACTACCAGTTTCCTGAAATCTCAGCACACATTTTTTCACCCAATCTTCATGACACTTTCAGGTAATGATCAGTACCCCAATCCCACTTGGCTCACCAAATTTCGTTCTTCTATGTTAAACCGTTCGTTGGTAGCAACAGTTTGAATTTTTAGGTTTCACCATGTTTTCTCCTATATGGATACATGTAGTTGGAACTCTAAATCAAACACGGTTTGTGCTAGCTCTTTGAAACTTGACACAATAAAGTAGTTCGAGGTTCTATCTCTATGGTTTGTTTCCTATTGATGTAGCCCTAAGCAGAGACTGGCGAAAATCACTTTCATGGAAAGGGGTTGCCAAGCTTCCTAAAACCTACGAGTTTCCTGAAATCTCAGCAAACATTTTTTCACCCAATACTGATGACACTTTCAGGTAATGATCAGTACCCCAATCCCACTTGGCTCACCAAATTTCGTTCTACTAGGTTAAACCGTTCGTTGGCAGTAAGAGTTTTAATTTTTAGGTTTCACTCTGTTTTCTCTTATATGGATACATGTAGTTGGAACTCTAAATCAAACACGGTTTGTGCTAGCTCTTTGAAACTTGACACAATAAAGTAGTTCCAAGTTCTATCTCTATGGATGGTTTCCTATTGATGTAGCCCTAAGCAGAGACTGGCAAAAATCACTTTCATGGAAAGGGGTTGCCAAGCTTCCAAAAAACTACGAGTTTCCTGAAATCTCAGCACACATTTTTTCACCCAATCTTGATGACAATTTCAGGTAATGATCAGTAAAACAATCCCGTTTGGCTTACCTAATTTCATTCTTCTAGGTTAAACCGTTCGTTGGCAGTAACAGTTTTAATTTTTAGGTTTCACTCTGTTTTCTCCTATATGAATACATGTAGTTTTAACTCTAAATCAAACACGATTTGTGCTAGCTCTTTGAAACTTGACACAATAATGTAGTTCCAAGTTCTATCTCTATGGTTGGTTTCCTATTGATGTAGCCCTAAGCAGAGACTGGTGAAAATCACTTTCATGGAAAGAGGTTGGCAAGCTTCCAAAAAACTAGGAGTTTCCTGATATCTCAGCACACATTTTTTCACCCAATCTTGATGACAGTTTCAGGTAATGATCAGTACGCCAATCCCACTTGGCTCACCAAATTTCGTTCTTCTAGGTTAAAACATTTATTGGCAGTAACAGTTTTAATTTTTAGGTTTCACTCTGCTTTCACCTATATGGATACATGTATTTGGAACTCTAAATCAAACAAGGTTTGTGCTAGCTCTTTGAAACGTGACACAATAAAGTAGTTCCATGTTCTATCTCTATGGTTTGTTTCCTATTGATGTAGCCTTAAGCAGAGACTGGCGAAAATCTCTTTCATGGGAAGGGGTTGCAAAGCTTCCAAAAAACTATGAGTTTCCTGAAATCTCATTACACATTTTTTCACCCAATCTTGATGACACTTTCAGGTAATGATCAGTACCATAATCCCACTTGGCTCACCAAATTTCTTTCTTCTAGGTTAAACCGTTCGTTGGCAGTAACAGTTTTAATTTTTAGGTTTCAATCTGTTTTCTCCTATATGGATACATGTAGTTGGAACACTAAATCAAACACGGTTTGCGGTAGCTCTTTGAAAGTTGACACAATAAAGTAGTTCCAAATTCTATCTCTATGGTTTGTTTCCTATTGATGTAGCCCTAAGCAGAGACTGGCGAAAATCACTTTCATGGAGAGGGGTTGCCATGCTTCCAAAAAACTACGAGTTTCCTGAAATCTCAGCACACAGTTTTTCACCCAAACTTGATGACACTTTCAGGTAATGATCAGTACCCCAATCCCACTTGGTTCATCAAATTTCGTTCTTCTAGGTTAAACCGTTCGTTGGCAGTAACAGTTTAAATTTTTAGGTTTCACTGTGTTTTCTCCTATATGGATACATGTAGTTGGAAATGTAAATCAAACACCGTTTGTGCTAGATCTTTGAAACTTGACAAAATAAAGTAATTCCAAGTTCTATCTCTATGGTTTGTTTCCTATTGACGTAGCCTGAAACAGAGAATGTCGAAAATCACTTTCATGGAAAGGGGTTGCCAAGCTTCCAAAAAACTACGAGTTTCCTGAAATCTCAGCACACATTTTTTTCACCCAATCTTGATGACACTTTCAGGTAATGATCAGTACCCCAATGCCGTTTGGCTTACCTAAATTCGTTCTTCTAGGTTAAACCGTTCGTTGGCAGTAAGAGTTTTAATTTTTAGGTTTCACTCTGTTTTCTCCTATATGGATACATGTAGTTGGAACTCTAAATCAAACACGGTTTGTGCTAGCTCTTTGAAACTTGAAACAATAAAGTAGTTCCAAGTTCTATCTCTATGGTTTGTTTCCTATTGATGTAGCCCTAAGCAGAGACTGGCGAAAATCACTTTCATGGAAAGGGGTTGCCAAGCTTCCAAAAAAGTACGAGTTTCCTGAAATCTCAGCACACATTTTTTCACCCAATCTTTATGACACTTTCAGGTAATGATCAGTACCCCAATCCCACTTGGCTCACCAAATTTCGTTTTTTCTAGGTTAAAACATTCATTGGCAGTAACAGTTTTAATTTTTAGGTTTCACTCTGCTTTCTCCTAAATGCATACATGTAGTTGGAACTCTAAATCAAACACCGTTTGTGCTAGCTCTTTGAAACTTGACACAATAAAGTAGTTCCAAGTTCTATTTCTATGGTTGGTTTCCTATAGATGTAGCCCTAAGCAGAGACTGGCAAAAATCACTTTCATGGAAAGGGGTTGCCAAGCTTCCAAAAAAGTACGAGTTTCCTGAAATCTCAGCACACATTTTTTCACCCAATCTTGATGACAGTTTCAGGTAATGATCAGTACGCCAATCCCACTTGGCTCACCAAATTTCGTTCTTCTAGGTTAAAACATTCATTGGCAGTAACAGTTTTAATTTTTAGGTTTCACTCTGCTTTCTCCTATATGGATAAATGTATTTGGAACTCTAAATCAAACAAGGTTTGTGCTAGCTCTTTGAAACGTGACACAATAAAGTAGTTCCATGTTCTATCTCTATGGTTTGTTTCCTATTGATGTAGCCCTAAGCAGAGACTGGCGAAAATCTCTTTCATGGGAAGGGGTTGCCAAGCTTCCAAAAAACTATGAGTTTCCTGAAATCTCATTACACATTTTTTCACCCAATCTTGATGACACTTTCAGGTAATGATCAGTACCATAATCCCACTTGGCTCACCAAATTTCGTTCTTCTAGGTTAAACCGTTCGTTGGCAGTAACAGTTTTAATTTTTAGGTTTCACTCTGTTTTCTCCTATATGGATACATGTAGTTGGAACTCTAAATCAAACACGGTTTGTGCTAGCTCTTTGAAACGTGACACAATAAAGTAGTTCCAAGTTCTATCTCTATGGTTGGTTTCCTATTGATGTAGCCCTAAGCAGAGACTGGCAAAAATCACTTTCATGGAAAGGGGTTGCTGAGGTTTCAAAATACTACCAGTTTCTGAAATCTCAGCACACATTTTTTCACCCAAATTGATGACACTCTCAGGTAATGATCAGTACCGCAATCCCACTTGGCTCACCAAATTTCATTCTTCTAGGTTAAACCGTTCGTTGGCAGTAACAGTTTTAATTTTTAGGTTTCACTCTGTTTTCTCCTATATGGATACATGTAGTTGGAACTCTAAATCAAACACGGTTTGTGCTAGATCTTTGAAACTTGACAAAATAAAGTAATTCCAAGTTCTATCTCTATGGTTTGTTTCCTATTGATGTAGCCTGAAACAGAGACTGTTGAAAATCACTTTCATGGAAAGGGGTTGACAAGCTTCCTAAAAACTACGAGTTTCCTGAAATCTCAGCAAACATTTTTTCACCCAATACTGATGACACTTTCAGGTAATGATCAGTACCGCAATCCCACTTGGCTCACCAAATTTCGTTCTTCTAGGTTAAACCGTTCGTTGGCAGTAACAGTTTAAATTTTTAGGTTTCACTCTGTTTTCTCCTATATGGATACATGTAGTTGGAACTCTAAATCAAACACGGTTTGTGCTAGCTCTTTGAAACTTGACACAATATAGTAGTTCCAAGTTCTATCTCTAGGGTTTGTTTCCTATTGATGTAGCCCTAAGCAGAGACTGGCGAAAATCACTTTCATGGAAAGGGGTCGCCAAGCTTCCAAAAAACTACGAATTTCCTGAAATCTCAGCAAACATTTCTTCACCCAATATTGATGACACTTTCAGGTAATGATCAGTACCCCAATCCCCCTTGGCTCACCTAATTTCGTTCTTCTAGGTTAAACCGTTCGTTGGCAGTAACAGTTTTAATTTTTAGGTTTCACTCTGTTTTCTCCTATATGGATACATGTAGTTGGAACTCTAAATCAAACAAGGTTTGTGCTAGCTCTTTGAAACTTGACACAATAAATAGTTCCAAGTTCTATCTCTATGGATGGTTTCCTATTATTGTAGCCCTAAGCAGAGACTGGCGAAAATCACTTGCATGGAAAGGGGTTGCCAAGCTTCCAAAAAACTATGAGTTTCCTGAAATCTGAGCAAACATTTTTTCACCCAATTTTGTTGACACTTTCAGTTAATGATCAGTACCCAAATCCCACTTGGCTCACCAAATTTCGTTCTTCTAGGTTAAACCGTTCGTTGGCAGTAACAGTTTCTATTTTTAGGTTTCACTCTGTTTTCTCCTATATGGATACATGTAGTTGGAACTCTAAATCAAACACGGTTTGTGCTAGCTCTTTGAAACTTGACACAATAAAGTAGTTCCAAGTTCTTTCTCTATGGTTTGTTTCCTCTTGATGTAGTCCTAAGCAGAGACTGGCGAAAATCACTTTCCTGGAAAGGGGTTGCCAAGCTTCCAAAAAACTACCAGTTTCCTGAAATCTCAGCACACATTTTTTCACCCAAACTTGATGACACTTTCAGGTAATGATCAGTACCCCAATGCCGTTTGGCTTACCTAAATTCGTTCTTCTAGGTTAAACCGTTCGTTGGCAGTAACAGTTTTAATTTTTAGGTTTCACTCTGTTTTCTCCTATATGGATACATGTAGTTGGAAATCTAAATCAAATACGGTTTCTGCTAGATCTTTGAAACTTGACAAAATAAAGTAATTCCAAGTTCTATCTCTATGGTTTGTTTCCTATTGATGTAGCCTGAAACAGAGACTGTCGAAAATCACTTTCATGGAAAGGGGTGGCCAAGCTTCCTAAAAACTACGAGTTTCCTGAAATCTCAGCAAACATTTTTTCACCCAATACTGATGACACTTTCAGGTAATGACCAGTACCCCAATCCGACTTGGCTCACCAAATTTCGTTCTTCTAGGTTAAACAGTTCGTTGGCAGTAAGAGTTTTAATTTTTAGGTTTCACTCTGTTTTCTCCTATATGGATACATGTAGTTGGAACTCTAAATCAAACACGGTTTGTGCTAGCTCTTTGAAACTTGACACAATAAAGTAGTTCCAAGTTCTATCTCTATGGATGGTTTCCTATTGATGTAGCCCTAAGCAGAGACTGGCGAAAATCACTATCATGGAAAGGGGTTGCTGAGCTTCCAAAAAACTACGAGTTTCCTGAAATCTCAGCACACATTTTTTCACCCAACTTGATGACACTTTCAGGTAATGATCAGTACCGCAATACCACTTGGCTCACCAAATTTCGTTTTTCTAGGTGAAACCGTGCATTGGCAGTAATAGTTTTAATTTTTAGTATTCACTCTGTTGTCTCCTAAATGCATACATGTAGTTGGAACTCTAAATCAAACACGGTTTGTGCTAGCTCTTTGAAACTTGACACAATAAAGTAGTTCCAAGTTCTATTTCTATGATTGGTTTCCTATTGATGTAGCCCTAAGCAGAGACTGGCGAAAATCACTTTCATGGAAAGGGGTTGCGAAGCTTCCAAAAAAGTACGAGTTTCCTGAAATCTCAGCACACATTTTTTCACCCAATCTTGATGACACTTTCAGGTAATGATCAGTACCCCAATCCCGTTTGGCTTACCTAATATTGTTCTTCTAGGTTAAACTGTTAGTTGGCAGTAACAGTTTTAATTTTTAGGTTTCACACTGTTTTCTCCTATATGGATACATGTAGTTGGAACTCTAAATCAAACAAGGTTTGTGCTAGCTCTTTGAAACTTGACACAATAAAGCAGTTCATAGTTCTATCTCTATGGTTTGTTTCCTATTGATGTAGCCCTAAGCAGAGACTGGGAAAAATCACTTTCATGGAAAGGGGTTGCTGAGCTTCCAAAAAACTACGAGTTTCCTAAAATCTCAGCACACATTTTTTCACCCAACTTGATGACACTTTCAGGTAATGATCAGTACCGCAATCCCACTTGGCTCACCAAATTTCGTTCTTCTAGGTTAAACCGTTCGTTGGCAGTAACAGTTTTAATTTTTAGGTTTCACTCTGTTTTCTCTTATATGGATACATGTAGTTGGAACTCTAAATCAAACACGGTTTGTGCTAGATCTTTGAAACTTGACAAAATAAAGTAATTCCAAGTTCTATCACTATGGTTTGTTTCCTATTGATGTAGCCTGAAACAGAGACTGTCGAAAATCACTTTCACGGAAAGGGGTTGCCAAGCTTCCTAAAACCTACGAGTTTCCTGAAATCTCAGCAAACATTTTTTCACCCAATACTGATGACACTTTCAGGTAATGATCAGTACCCCAATCCCACTTGGCTCACCAAATTTCGTTCTACTAGGTTAAACCGTTCGTTGGCAGTAAGAGTTTTAATTTTTAGGTTTCACTCTGTTTTCTCCTATATGGATACATGTAGTTGGAACTCTAAATCAAACACGGTTTGTGCTAGCTCTTTGAAACTTGACACAATAAAGTAGTTCCAAGTTCTATCTCTATGGATGGTTTCCTATTGATGTAGCCCTAAGCAGAGACTGGCAAAAATCACTTTCATGGAAAGGGGTTGCCGAGCTTCCAAAAAACTACGAGTTTCCTGAAATCTCAGCACACATTTTTTCACCCAATCTTGATGACAATTTCAGGTAATGATCAGTAAAACAATCCCGTTTGGCTTACCTAATTTCATTCTTCTAGGTTAAACCGTTCGTTGGCAGTAACAGTTTTAATTTTTAGGTTTCACTCTGTTTTCTCCTATATGAATACATGTAGTTTTAACTCTAAATCAAACACGATTTGTGCTAGCTCTTTGAAACTTGACACAATAATGTAGTTCCAAGTTCTATCTCTATGGTTGGTTTCCTATTGATGTAGCCCTAAGCAGAGACTGGTGAAAATCACTTTCATGGAAAGAGGTTGGCAAGCTTCCAAAAAACTAGGAGTTTCCTGATATCTCAGCACACATTTTTTCACCCAATCTTGATGACAGTTTCAGGTAATGATCAGTACGCCAATCCCACTTGGCTCACCAAATTTCGTTCTTCTAGGTTAAAACATTTATTGGCAGTAACAGTTTTAATTTTTAGGTTTCACTCTGCTTTCACCTATATGGATACATGTATTTGGAACTCTAAATCAAACAAGGTTTGTGCTAGCTCTTTGAAACGTGACACAATAAAGAAGTTCCATGTTCTATCTCTATGGTTTGTTTCCTATTGATGTAGCCTTAAGCAGAGACTGGCGAAAATCTCTTTCATGGGAAGGGGTTGCAAAGCTTCCAAAAAACTATGAGTTTCCTGAAATCTCATTACACATTTTTTCACCCAATCTTGATGACACTTTCAGGTAATGATCAGTACCATAATCCCACTTGGCTCACCAAATTTCTTTCTTCTAGGTTAAACCGTTCGTTGGCAGTAACAGTTTTAATTTTTAGGTTTCAATCTGTTTTCTCCTATATGGATACATGTAGTTGGAACACTAAATAAAACACGGTTTGCGGTAGCTCTTTGAAAGTTGACACAATAAAGTAGTTCCAAATTCTATCTCTATGGTTTGTTTCCTATTGATGTAGCCCTAAGCAGAGACTGGCGAAAATCACTTTCAT
The DNA here is from genome assembly GCF_964194105.1 of Spermophilus citellus. Lineage (NCBI taxonomy): Eukaryota > Metazoa > Chordata > Mammalia > Rodentia > Sciuridae > Spermophilus > Spermophilus citellus. Next base: position 2,512,635 of record NW_027672724.1, on the reverse strand, counting down.
GGAGAGGGGTTGCCATGCTTCCAAAAAACTACGAGTTTCCTGAAATCTCAGCACACAGTTTTTCACCCAAACTTGATGACACTTTCAGGTAATGATCAGTACCCCAATCCCACTTGGTTCATCAAATTTCGTTCTTCTAGGTTAAACCGTTCGTTGGCAGTAACAGTTTAAATTTTTAGGTTTCACTGTGTTTTCTCCTATATGGATACATGTAGTTGGAAATGTAAATCAAACACCGTTTGTGCTAGATCTTTGAAACTTGACAAAATAAAGTAATTCCAAGTTCTATCTCTATGGTTTGTTTCCTATTGACGTAGCCTGAAACAGAGAATGTCGAAAATCACTTTCATGGAAAGGGGTTGCCAAGCTTCCAAAAAACTACGAGTTTCCTGAAATCTCAGCACACATTTTTTTCACCCAATCTTGATGACACTTTCAGGTAATGATCAGTACCCCAATGCCGTTTGGCTTACCTAAATTCGTTCTTCTAGGTTAAACCGTTCGTTGGCAGTAAGAGTTTTAATTTTTAGGTTTCACTCTGTTTTCTCCTATATGGATACATGTAGTTGGAACTCTAAATCAAACACGGTTTGTGCTAGCTCTTTGAAACTTGAAACAATAAAGTAGTTCCAAGTTCTATCTCTATGGTTTGTTTCCTATTGATGTAGCCCTAAGCAGAGACTGGCGAAAATCACTTTCATGGAAAGGGGTTGCCAAGCTTCCAAAAAAGTACGAGTTTCCTGAAATCTCAGCACACATTTTTTCACCCAATCTTTATGACACTTTCAGGTAATGATCAGTACCCCAATCCCACTTGGCTCACCAAATTTCGTTTTTCTAGGTTAAAACATTCATTGGCAGTAACAGTTTTAATTTTTAGGTTTCACTCTGCTTTCTCCTAAATGCATACATGTAGTTGGAACTCTAAATCAAACACCGTTTGTGCTAGCTCTTTGAAACTTGACACAATAAAGTAGTTCCAAGTTCTATTTCTATGGTTGGTTTCCTATAGATGTAGCCCTAAGCAGAGACTGGCAAAAATCACTTTCATGGAAAGGGGTTGCCAAGCTTCCAAAAAAGTACGAGTTTCCTGAAATCTCAGCACACATTTTTTCACCCAATCTTGATGACAGTTTCAGGTAATGATCAGTACGCCAATCCCACTTGGCTCACCAAATTTCGTTCTTCTAGGTTAAAACATTCATTGGCAGTAACAGTTTTAATTTTTAGGTTTCACTCTGCTTTCTCCTATATGGATAAATGTATTTGGAACTCTAAATCAAACAAGGTTTGTGCTAGCTCTTTGAAACGTGACACAATAAAGTAGTTCCATGTTCTATCTCTATGGTTTGTTTCCTATTGATGTAGCCCTAAGCAGAGACTGGCGAAAATCTCTTTCATGGGAAGGGGTTGCCAAGCTTCCAAAAAACTATGAGTTTCCTGAAATCTCATTACACATTTTTTCACCCAATCTTGATGACACTTTCAGGTAATGATCAGTACCATAATCCCACTTGGCTCACCAAATTTCGTTCTTCTAGGTTAAACCGTTCGTTGGCAGTAACAGTTTTAATTTTTAGGTTTCACTCTGTTTTCTCCTATATGGATACATGTAGTTGGAACTCTAAATCAAACACGGTTTGTGCTAGCTCTTTGAAACGTGACACAATAAAGTAGTTCCAAGTTCTATCTCTATGGTTGGTTTCCTATTGATGTAGCCCTAAGCAGAGACTGGCAAAAATCACTTTCATGGAAAGGGGTTGCTGAGGTTTCAAAATACTACCAGTTTCTGAAATCTCAGCACACATTTTTTCACCCAAATTGATGACACTCTCAGGTAATGATCAGTACCGCAATCCCACTTGGCTCACCAAATTTCATTCTTCTAGGTTAAACCGTTCGTTGGCAGTAACAGTTTTAATTTTTAGGTTTCACTCTGTTTTCTCCTATATGGATACATGTAGTTGGAACTCTAAATCAAACACGGTTTGTGCTAGATCTTTGAAACTTGACAAAATAAAGTAATTCCAAGTTCTATCTCTATGGTTTGTTTCCTATTGATGTAGCCTGAAACAGAGACTGTTGAAAATCACTTTCATGGAAAGGGGTTGACAAGCTTCCTAAAAACTACGAGTTTCCTGAAATCTCAGCAAACATTTTTTCACCCAATACTGATGACACTTTCAGGTAATGATCAGTACCGCAATCCCACTTGGCTCACCAAATTTCGTTCTTCTAGGTTAAACCGTTCGTTGGCAGTAACAGTTTAAATTTTTAGGTTTCACTCTGTTTTCTCCTATATGGATACATGTAGTTGGAACTCTAAATCAAACACGGTTTGTGCTAGCTCTTTGAAACTTGACACAATATAGTAGTTCCAAGTTCTATCTCTAGGGTTTGTTTCCTATTGATGTAGCCCTAAGCAGAGACTGGCGAAAATCACTTTCATGGAAAGGGGTCGCCAAGCTTCCAAAAAACTACGAATTTCCTGAAATCTCAGCAAACATTTCTTCACCCAATATTGATGACACTTTCAGGTAATGATCAGTACCCCAATCCCCCTTGGCTCACCTAATTTCGTTCTTCTAGGTTAAACCGTTCGTTGGCAGTAACAGTTTTAATTTTTAGGTTTCACTCTGTTTTCTCCTATATGGATACATGTAGTTGGAACTCTAAATCAAACAAGGTTTGTGCTAGCTCTTTGAAACTTGACACAATAAATAGTTCCAAGTTCTATCTCTATGGATGGTTTCCTATTATTGTAGCCCTAAGCAGAGACTGGCGAAAATCACTTGCATGGAAAGGGGTTGCCAAGCTTCCAAAAAACTATGAGTTTCCTGAAATCTGAGCAAACATTTTTTCACCCAATTTTGTTGACACTTTCAGTTAATGATCAGTACCCAAATCCCACTTGGCTCACCAAATTTCGTTCTTCTAGGTTAAACCGTTCGTTGGCAGTAACAGTTTCTATTTTTAGGTTTCACTCTGTTTTCTCCTATATGGATACATGTAGTTGGAACTCTAAATCAAACACGGTTTGTGCTAGCTCTTTGAAACTTGACACAATAAAGTAGTTCCAAGTTCTTTCTCTATGGTTTGTTTCCTCTTGATGTAGTCCTAAGCAGAGACTGGCGAAAATCACTTTCCTGGAAAGGGGTTGCCAAGCTTCCAAAAAACTACCAGTTTCCTGAAATCTCAGCACACATTTTTTCACCCAAACTTGATGACACTTTCAGGTAATGATCAGTACCCCAATGCCGTTTGGCTTACCTAAATTCGTTCTTCTAGGTTAAACCATTCGTTGGCAGTAACAGTTTTAATTTTTAGGTTTCACTCTGTTTTCTCCTATATGGATACATGTAGTTGGAAATCTAAATCAAATACGGTTTCTGCTAGATCTTTGAAACTTGACAAAATAAAGTAATTCCAAGTTCTATCTCTATGGTTTGTTTCCTATTGATGTAGCCTGAAACAGAGACTGTCGAAAATCACTTTCATGGAAAGGGGTGGCCAAGCTTCCTAAAAACTACGAGTTTCCTGAAATCTCAGCAAACATTTTTTCACCCAATACTGATGACACTTTCAGGTAATGACCAGTACCCCAATCCGACTTGGCTCACCAAATTTCGTTCTTCTAGGTTAAACAGTTCGTTGGCAGTAAGAGTTTTAATTTTTAGGTTTCACTCTGTTTTCTCCTATATGGATACATGTAGTTGGAACTCTAAATCAAACACGGTTTGTGCTAGCTCTTTGAAACTTGACACAATAAAGTAGTTCCAAGTTCTATCTCTATGGATGGTTTCCTATTGATGTAGCCCTAAGCAGAGACTGGCGAAAATCACTATCATGGAAAGGGGTTGCTGAGCTTCCAAAAAACTACGAGTTTCCTGAAATCTCAGCACACATTTTTTCACCCAACTTGATGACACTTTCAGGTAATGATCAGTACCGCAATACCACTTGGCTCACCAAATTTCGTTTTTCTAGGTGAAACCGTGCATTGGCAGTAATAGTTTTAATTTTTAGTATTCACTCTGTTGTCTCCTAAATGCATACATGTAGTTGGAACTCTAAATCAAACACGGTTTGTGCTAGCTCTTTGAAACTTGACACAATAAAGTAGTTCCAAGTTCTATTTCTATGATTGGTTTCCTATTGATGTAGCCCTAAGCAGAGACTGGCGAAAATCACTTTCATGGAAAGGGGTTGCGAAGCTTCCAAAAAAGTACGAGTTTCCTGAAATCTCAGCACACATTTTTTCACCCAATCTTGATGACACTTTCAGGTAATGATCAGTACCCCAATCCCGTTTGGCTTACCTAATATTGTTCTTCTAGGTTAAACTGTTAGTTGGCAGTAACAGTTTTAATTTTTAGGTTTCACTCTGTTTTCTCCTATATGGATACATGTAGTTGGAACTCTAAATCAAACAAGGTTTGTGCTAGCTCTTTGAAACTTGACACAATAAATTAGTTCCAAGTTCTATCTCTATGGTTTGCTTGCTATTGATGTAGCCCTAAGCAGAGACTTGCAAAAATCACTTTCATGGAAAGGGGTTGCCAAGCTTCCAAAAAACTACAAGTTTCCTGAAATCTCAGCACACATTTTTTCACCCAAACTTGATGACACTTTCAGGTAATGATCAGTACCCCAATCCCACTCGGCTCACCAAATTTCATTCTTCTAGGTTAAACCGTTCGTTGGCAGTAACAGTTTAAATTTTTAGGTTTCACTCTGTTTTCTCCTATATGGATACATGTAGTTGGAACTCTAAATCAAACACGGTTTGTGCTAGCTCTTTGAAACTTGACACAATAAAGTAGTTCCAAGTTCTATCTCTATGGATGGTTTCCTATTGATGTAGCCCTAAGCAGAGACTGGCGAAAATCACTTTCATGGAAAGGGGTTGCCAAGCTTCCATAAAACTACGAGTTTCCTGTAATCTCAGCACACATTTTTTCACCCAATCTTGATGACACTTTCAGGTAATGATCACTACCCCAATCCCGTTTGACTTACATAATTTCGTTCTTCTAGGTTAAACCTTTCGTTGGCAGTAACAGTTTTAATTTTTAGGTTTCACTCTGTTTTCTCCTATATGGATACATGTAGTTGGAACTCTAAATGAAACACGGTGTGTGCTAGCTCTTTGAAACTTGACACAATAAAGTAGTTCCAAGTTCTATCTCTAGGGTTTGTTTCCTATTGATGTAGCCCTAAGCAGAGACTGGCGAAAATCACTTTCATGGAAAGGGGTGGCCAAGCTTCCAAAAAACTGCGAGTTTCCTTAATTCTCAGCACACATTTCTTCACCCAATATTGATGACACTTTCAGTTAATGATCAGTACCCCAATCCCCCTTGGCTCACCTAATTTCGTTCTTCTGGGTTAAACCGTTCGTTGGCAGTAACAGTTTTAAATTTTAGGTTTCACTCTGTTTTCTCCTATATGGATACATGTAGTTGGAACTCTAAATCAAACATGGTTTGTGCTAGCTCTTTGAAACTTGACACAATAAATTAGTTCCAAGTTCTATCTCTATGGTTTGCTTGCTATTGATGTAGCCCTAAGCAGAGACTTGCAAAAATCACTTTCATGGAAAGGGGTTGCCAAGCGTCCTAAAAACTACGAGTTTCCTGAAATCTCAGCAAACTTTTTTTCACCCAATACTGATGACACTTTCAGGTAATGATCAGTACCCCAATCCCACTCGGCTCACCAAATTTCGTTCTTCTAGGTTAAACCGTTCGTTGGCAGTAACAGTTTAAAATTTTAGGTTTCACTCTGTTTTCTCCTATATGGATACATGTAGTTGGAACTCTAAATCAAACACGGTTTGTGCTAGATCTTTGAAACTTGACACAATAAAGTAGTTCAAAGTTCTATCTCTATGGTTTGTTTCCTCTTGATGTAGTCCTAAGCAGAGACTGGCGAAAATCACTTTCCTGGAAAGGGGTTGCCAAGCTTCCAGAAAACTACGAGTTTCCTGAAATCTCAGCACACATTTTTTCACCCAATCTTGATGACACTTTCAGGTAATGATCAGTACCCCAATGCCGTTTGGCTTACCTAAATTCGTTCTTCTAGGTTAAACCCTTCGTTGGCAGTAACAGTTTTAATTTTTAGGTTTCACTCTGTTTTCTCCTATATGGATACATGTAGTTGGAACTCTAAATCAAACACCGTTTGTGCTAGCTCTTTGAAACTTGACACAATAAAGTAGTTCCAAGTTCTATCTCTATGGTTTGTTTCCTATTGATGTAGCCCTAAGCAGAGACTGGCGAAAATCATTTTGGTAAACGGGTTGCCAAGCTTCCAAAAAACAAAGAGATTCCTGAAATCTCAGCACACATTTTTTCACCCAATCTTGATGACACTTTCAGGTAATGATCAGCACCCCAATCCCACTTGGCTAACCAAATTTCGTTCTTCTAGGTTAAACCGTTTGTTGGCAGTAACAGTTTTAATTTTTAGGTTTCACTCTGTTTTCTCCTATATGGATACATGTAGTTGGAACTCTAAATCAAACACGGTTTGTGCTAGCTCTTTGAAACTTGACACGATAAAGTAGCTCCAAGTTCTATCTCTATGGTTTGTTTCCTATTGATGTAGCCCTAAGCAGAGACTGGCGCAAATCACTTTCATGGAAAGGGGTTGCCAATCTTCCAAAATACTGCGAGTTTCCTGAAATCTCAGCACACATTTTTTCACCCAATCTTGATGACACTTTCAGGAAATGATCAGTACAACAAATCCCACTTGGGTCACCGAGTTTCTTTCTTTTAGGTTAAACCGTTCGTTGGCAGTAACAGTTTTAATTTTTAGGTTTCACTCTGTTTTCTCCTATATGGATACATGTAGTTGGAACTCTAAATCAAATCGGTTTGTGCTAGCTCTTTGAAAGTTGACACAATAAAGTAGCTCCAAGTTCTATCTCTATGGTTTATTTCCTATTGATGTAGCCCTAAGCAGAGACTGGCGAAAATCACTTTCATGGAAAGGGGTTGACAATCTTCCAAAAAACTACGAGTTTTCTGAAATCTCAACACACATTTTTTCACCCAATCTTGATGACACTTTCAGGTAATGATCAGCACCCCAATCCCACTTGGCTCACCAAATATTGTTCTTCTAGGTTAAACCGTTCGTTGGCAGTAACAGTTTTAATTTTTAGGTTTCACTCTGTTTTCTCCTATATGGATACATGTAGTTGGAACTCTAAATCAAACAGGGTTTGTGCTAGCTCTTTGAAACTTGACACAATAAAGTAGCTCAAGTTCTATCTCTATGGTTTGTTTCCTATTGATGTAGCCCTAAGCAGAGACTGGCGCAAATCACTTTCATGGAAATGGGTTGCCAAGCTTCCAAAAAACTGCGAGTTTCCTTAATTCTCAGCACACATTTCTTCACCCAATATTGATGACACTTTCAGTTAATGATCAGTACCCCAATCCCCCTTGGCTCACCTAATTTCGTTCTTCTGGGTTAAACCGTTCGTTGGCAGTAACAGTTTTAAATTTTAGGTTTCACTCTGTTTTCTCCTATATGGATACATGTAGTTGGAACTCTAAATCAAACATGGTTTGTGCTAGCTCTTTGAAACTTGACACAATAAATTAGTTCCAAGTTCTATCTCTATGGTTTGCTTGCTATTGATGTAGCCCTAAGCAGAGACTTGCAAAAATCACTTTCATGGAAAGGGGTTGCCAAGCGTCCTAAAAACTACGAGTTTCCTGAAATCTCAGCAAACTTTTTTTCACCCAATACTGATGACACTTTCAGGTAATGATCAGTACCCCAATCCCACTCGGCTCACCAAATTTCGTTCTTCTAGGTTAAACCGTTCGTTGGCAGTAACAGTTTAAAATTTTAGGTTTCACTCTGTTTTCTCCTATATGGATACATGTAGTTGGAACTCTAAATCAAACACGGTTTGTGCTAGATCTTTGAAACTTGACACAATAAAGTAGTTCCAAGTTCTATCTCTATGGTTTGTTTCCTCTTGATGTAGTCCTAAGCAGAGACTGGCGAAAATCACTATCCTGGAAAGGGGTTGCCAAGCTTCCAGAAAACTACGAGTTTCCTGAAATCTCAGCACACATTTTTTCACCCAATCTTGATGACACTTTCAGGTAATGATCAGTACCCCAATGCCGTTTGGCTTACCTAAATTCGTTCTTCTAGGTTAAACCCTTCGTTGGCAGTAACAGTTTTAATTTTTAGGTTTCACTCTGTTTTCTCCTATATGGATACATGTAGTTGGAACTCTAAATCAAACACCGTTTGTGCTAGCTCTTTGAAACTTGACACAATAAAGTAGTTCCAAGTTCTATCTCTATGGTTTGTTTCCTATTGATGTAGCCCTAAGCAGAGACTGGCGAAAATCATTTTGGTAAACGGGTTGCCAAGCTTCCAAAAAACAAAGAGATTCCTGAAATCTCAGCACACATTTTTTCACCCAATCTTGATGACACTTTCAGGTAATGATCAGCACCCCAATCCCACTTGGCTAACCAAATTTCGTTCTTCTAGGTTAAACCGTTTGTTGGCAGTAACAGTTTTAATTTTTAGGTTTCACTCTGTTTTCTCCTATATGGATACATGTAGTTGGAACTCTAAATCAAACACGGTTTGTGCTAGCTCTTTGAAACTTGACACAATAAAGTAGCTCCAAGTTCTATCTCTATGGTTTGTTTCCTATTGATGTAGCCCTAAGCAGAGACTGGCGCAAATCACTTTCATGGAAAGGGGTTGCCAATCTTCCAAAATACTGCGAGTTTCCTGAAATCTCAGCACACATTTTTTCACCCAATCTTGATGACACTTTCAGGAAATGATCAGTACAACAAATCCCACTTGGGTCACCGAGTTTCTTTCTTTTAGGTTAAACCGTTCGTTGGCAGTAACAGTTTTAATTTTTAGGTTTCACTCTGTTTTCTCCTATATGGATACATGTAGTTGGAACTCTAAATCAAATCGGTTTGTGCTAGCTCTTTGAAAGTTGACACAATAAAGTAGCTCCAAGTTCTATCTCTATGGTTTATTTCCTATTGATGTAGCCCTAAGCAGAGACTGGCGAAAATCACTTTCATGGAAAGGGGTTGACAATCTTCCAAAAAACTACGAGTTTTCTGAAATCTCAACACACATTTTTTCACCCAATCTTGATGACACTTTCAGGTAATGATCAGCACCCCAATCCCACTTGGCTCACCAAATTTTGTTCTTCTAGGTTAAACCGTTCGTTGGCAGTAACAGTTTTAATTTTTAGGTTTCACTCTGTTTTCTCCTATATGGATACATGTAGTTGGAACTCTAAATCAAACAGGGTTTGTGCTAGCTCTTTGAAACTTGACACAATAAAGTAGCTCCAAGTTCTATCTCTATGGTTTGTTTCCTATTGATGTAGCCCTAAGCAGAGACTGGCGCAAATCACTTTCATGGAAATGGGTTGCCAAGCTTCCAAAAAACTGCTAGTTTCCTGAAATGTCAGAACACATTTTTTCACCCAATCTTGATGACACTTTCAGGTAATGATCAGTACCCCAATCCCACTTGGCTCACCAAATTTCGTTCTTCTAGGTTAAACCGCTCGTTGGCAGTAACACTTTTAATTTTTAGGTTTCACTCTGTTTTCTCCCATATGGATACATGTAGTTGGAACTCTAAATCAAACACGGTTTGTGCTAGCTCTTTGAAACTTGACACAATAAAGTAGCTCCAAGTTCTATCTCTATGATTTGTTTCCTATTGATGTAGCCCTAAGCAGAGACTGGCGAAAATCACTTTCATGGAAAGGGGTTGCCAAGCTTCCAAAAAACTATGAGTTTCCTGAAATCTCAGCACACATTTTTTCACCCAAACTTGATGACGCTTTCAGGTAATGATCAGTACCCCAATCCCACTTGGCTCACCAAATTTCGTTCTTCTAGGTTAAACGGTTCCTTGGCAGTAAAAGTTTTAATTTTTAGGTTTCACTGTTTTCTCCTATATGGATACATGTAGTTGGAACTCTAAATCAAACACGGTTTGTGCTAGCTCTTTGAAACTTGACACAATAAAGTAGCTCCAAGTTCTATCTCTATGGTTTGTTTCCTATTGATGTAGCCCTAAGCAGAGACTGGCGCAAATCACTTTCATGGAAAGGGGTTGACAATCTTCCAAAAAACTACGTGTTTCCTGAAATCTCAGCACACATTTTTTCACCCAATATTGATGACAATTTCAGGTAATGATCACTAACCCAATCCCACTTGGCTCACCAAATTCCGTTCTTCTAGGTTAAACCGTTCGTTGGCAGTAACAGTTTTAATTTTTAGGTTTCACTCTGTTTTCTCCTATATGGATAAATGTAGTTGGAACTCTAAATCAAACACGGTTTGTGCTAGCTCTTTGAAACTTGACACAATAAAGTAGCTCCAAGTTCTATCTCTATGGTTTGTTTCCTATTGATGTAGCCCTAAGCAGAGACTGGCGAAAATCATTTCATGGAAAGGGGTTGCCAATCTTCCAAAAAACAACGAGTTTCCTGAAATCTCAGCACACATTTTTTCACCCAATCTTGATGACACTTTCAGGTAATGATAAGTACAACAAATCCCAATTGGGTTATCAAGTTTCTTTCTTCTAGGTTAAACCGTTCGTTGGCAGTAACAGTTTTAATTTTTAGGTTTCACTCTGTTTTCTCCTATATGGATACATGTAGTTGGAACTCTAAATCAAACACGGTTTGTGCTAGCTCTTTGAAACTTGACACAATAAAGTAGCTCCAAGTTCTATCTCTATGGTTTGTTTTCTATTGATGTAGCCCTAAGCAGAGACTGGCGCAAATCACTTTCATGGAAGGGGTTGCCAATCTTCCAAAAACCTACGAGTTTCCTGAAATCTCAGCACACATTTTTTCACCCAATCTTGAAGACGCTTTCAGGTAATGATCAGTACCCCAATCCCACTTGGCTCACCAAATTTCGTTCTTCTAGGTTAAACCGTTCGTTGGCAGTAACAGTTTTAATTTTTAGGTTTCACTCTGTTTTCTCCTATATGGATACATGTATTTGGAACTATAAATCAAACATGGTTTGTTCTAGCTCTTTGAAACTTGACACAATAATGTAGTTCCAAGTTTTATCTATGGTTTGTTTCCTATTGATGTAGCCCTAAGCGGAGACTGGTGAAAATCACTTTCATGGAAAGGGGTTGCCAAGCTTCCAAAAAACTACGAGATTCCTGAAATCTCAGGACACATGTTTTTCACCCAATCTTGATGACACTTTCAAGTAATGATCAGAACTTCAATCCCACTTGGCTCAACAAATTCCGTTCTTCTAGGTTAATCCTTTCGTTGGCAGTAACAGTTTTAATTTTTAGGTTTCACTCTGTTTTCTCCTATATGGATACATGTAGTTGGAACTCTAAATCAAACACGGTTTGTGCTAGCTCTTTGAAACGTGACACAATAAAGTAGTTCCAAGTTCTATCTCTATGATTTGTTTCCTATTGATGTAGCCCTAAGCAGAGACTGGCGAAAATCACTTTCATGGAAAGGGGTTGAAAAGCTTCCAAAAAACTACCAGTTTCCTGGAATCTCAGCACACATTTTTTTACCCCATCTTGATGACACTTTCAGGTAATGATCAGTACCGCAATCCCACTTGGCTCACCAAATTTTGTTCTTCTAGGTTAAACCGTCCATTGGCAGTAACAGTTTTAATTTTTAGGTTTCACTCTGTTTTCTCCTATATGGATACATGTAGTTGGAACTCTAAATCAAACACGGTTTGTGCTAGCTGTTTGAAACTTGACACAATAAAGTAGTTCCAAGTTCTCTCTCTATGGTTTGTTTCCTATTTATATAGCCATAAGCAGAGACTCTCGATAATCACCTTCATGGAAAAAGGTTGCCAAGCTTCCAAAAAAATACGAGTTTCCTGAAATCTCAGCACACATTTTTTCACCCAATCTTGATGACACTTTCAGGTAATGATCAGTACCCCAATCCCACTTGGCTCACCAAATTTCATCCTTCTGGGTTAAACCGTTCGTTGGCAGTAACAGTTTTAATTTTTAGGATTCACTCTGTTTTCTCCTTTATGGATACATGTATTTGGAACTCTAAATCAAACACGGTTTGTGCTAGCTCTTTTAAGCTTGACACAATAAAGTAGTTCCAACTTCTATCTCTATGGTTTGTTTCCTATTTATGTAGCCCTAAGCAGAGACTGGCGAAAATCACTTTCATGGAAAGGGGTTGCCAAGCTTCAAAAAACTACGAGTTTCCTGAAATCTCAGCACACATTTTTTCACCCAATCTTGATGACACTTTCAGGTAATGATCAGTACCGCAATCCCACTTGGCTAACAAAATTTCGTTCTTCTAGGTTAAACCATTCGTTGGCAGTAACAGTTTTAATTTTTAGGTTTCACTCTGCTTTCTCCTATATGGATACATGTATTTGGAACTCTAAATCAAACACAGTTTGTGCTAGCTCTTTGAAACTTGACACAATAAAGTAGCTCCATGTTCTATCATTATGGTTTGTTTCCTATTGATGTAGCCCTAAGCAGAGACTGGCGAAAATCACTTTCATGGAAAGGGGTTGCCTAGATTCCAAAAAACTACGAGATTCCTGAAATCTCAGAACACATTTTTTCTCCCAATCTTGATGACACTTTCAGGTAATGATCAGTACCCCAATCCCACTTGGCTCTCCAAATTTCGTTCTTCTAGTTTAAATCGTTCGTTGGCAGTAACAGTTTTAATTTTTAGGTTTCACTCTGTTTTCTCCTATATGGATACATGTAGTTGGAACTTTAAATCAAACACGGTTTGTACTAGCTCTTTGAAACTTGACACAATAAAGTAGTTCCAAGTTCTATCTCTATGTTTTGTTTCCTGTTGATGTAGCCCTAAGCAGAGACTGGCGAAAATCACTTTCATGGAAAGGGTTGCCAAGCATCCAAAAAACTACGAGTTTCATGAAATCTCAGCAAACATTTTTTCACCCAATCTTGATGACACTTTCAGGTAATGATCAGTACCCCAATCCCAGTTGGCTCACCTAATTTCGTTCTTCTAGGTTAAACCGTTCGTAGGTAGCAACAGTTTGAATTTTAGGTTTCACTCTGCTTTCTCCTTTATGAATACATGTATTTGGAACTCTAAATCAAACACAGTTTGTGCTAGCTCTTTGAAACTTGACACAATAAAGTAGTTCCAAGTTCTCTCTCTATGGTTTGTTTCCTATTGATGTAGCCCTAAGCAGAGACTGGCGAAAATCACTTTCATTGAAAGGGGTTCAAAAGCTTCAAAAAACTATGAGTTTCCTGAAATCTCAGCACACATTTTTTCACCCAATCTTGATGACACTTTCAGGTAATGATCAGTACCCCAATCCCACTTGGCTCTCCAAATTTCGTTCTTCTAGCTTAAACCGTTCGTTGGCAGTAACAGTTTTAATTTTTAGGTTTCACTCTGTTTTCTCCTATATGGATACATATAGTTGGAACACTAAATCAAACACGGTTTGTGCTAGCTCTTTGAAACTTGACACAATAAAGTAGTTCCAAGTTCTATCTCTATGGTTGGTTTCCTATTGATGTAGCCCTAAGCAGAGACTGGCGAAAATCACTGTCATTCAAAGGGGTTGCTGAGCGTCCAAAAAACTACCAGTTTCCTGAAATCTCAGCACACATTTTTTCACCCCATCTTGATGACACTTTCAGGTAATGATCAGTACCGGAATCCCACTTGGCTCACCAAATTTCATTCTTCTAGGTTAAACCGTTCTTTGGCAGTAACAGTTTTAATTTTTAGGTTTCACTCTGTTTTCTCCTATATGGATACATGTAGTTGGAACTCTAAACCAAACACGGTTTGTGCTAGATCTTTGAAACTTGACACAATAAAGTAATTCCAAGTTCTAACCCTATGGTTTGTTTTCTATTGATGTAGCCTGAAACAGAGACTGTCGAAAATCACTTTCATGGAAAGGGGTTGCCAAGCTTCCTAAAAACTACGAGTTTCCTGAAATCTCAGCACACATTTTTTCACCCAATCTTGATGACACTTTCAGGTAATGATCAGTACCCCAATCCCGTTTGGCTTACCTAATTTCATTCTTCTAGGTTAAACCGTTCGTTGGCAGTAACAGTTTTAATTTTTAGGTTTCACTCTGTTTTCTCCTATATGGATACATGTAGTTGGAACTCTAAATCAAACACGGTTTGTGCTAGCTCTTTGAAACTTGACACAATAAAGTAGTTCCAAGTTCTATCTCTATGGTTTGTTTCCTATTGATGTAGCCCTAAGCAGAGACTGGCGAAAATCACTTTCATTGAAAGGGTTGCCAAGGTTCCAAAAAACTTCGAGTTTCCTGAAATCTCAGCACACACTTTTTCACACAATATTGATGACACTTTCAGGTAGTGACCAGTCCCCCAATCCCACTTGGTTCATCAAATTTCGTTCTTCTAGGTTAAACCGTTCGTTGGCAGTAACAGTTTTAATTTTCAGGTTTCACTCTGCTTTCTCCTATATGGATACATGTATTTGGAACTCTAAATCAAACAAGGTTTGTGCTAGCTCTTTGAAAAGTGACACAATAAAGTAGTTCCAAGTTCTATCTCTATGGTTTGTTTCCTATTGATGTAGCCCTAAGCAGAGACTGGCGAAAATCTCTTTCATGGGAAGGGGTTGCCATGCTTCCAAAAAACTACGAGTTTCCTGAAATCTCAGGACACATTTTTTCAACCAATCTTGATGACAATTTCAGGTAATGATCAGTACCCCAGTCCCAATTGGCTCACCAAATATCGTTCTTCGAGGTTAAACCCTTCGTTAGCAGTAACAGTTTTAATTTTTAGGTTTCACTCTGTTTTCTGCTATACGGATACATGTAGTTGGAACTCTAAATCAAACACGGTTTGTGCTAGCTCTTTGAAACTTGACACAATAAAGTAGTTCCAAGTTCTATCTCTATGGTTGGTTTCCTATTGATATAGCCCTAAGCAGAGACTGGCGAAAATCACTTTCATGGAAAGGGGTTGCCAAGCTTCAAAAAACTACGTTTCCAGAAATCTCAGCACACATTTTTTCACCCAATCTTGATGACACTTTCAGGTAATGATCAGTACCGCAATCAAACATGGCTCACCAAATTTCGTTCTTCAAGGTTAAACCGTTCGTTGGCAGTAACAGTTTTAATTTTTAGGTTTCACTCTGTTTTCTCCTATATGGATACATGTAGTTGGAACTCTAAATCAAACACGGTTTGTGCTAGATCTTTGAAACTTGACACAATAAAGTAATTCCAAGTTCTATCTCTATGGTTGGTTTCCTATTGATGTAGCCTGAAACAGAGACTGTCGAAAATCACTTTCTTGGAAAGGGGTTGCCAAGCTTCCAAAAAACTACGAGTTTCCTGAAATCTCAGCACACATTTTTTCACCCAATCTTGATGACACTTTCAGGTAATCATCAGTACCCCAATCCCGTTCGGCTTGCCTAATTTCGTTCTTGTAGGTTAAACCGTTCGTTGGCAGTAACAGTTTTAATTTTTAGGTTTCACTCTGTTTTCTCCTATATGGATACATGTAGTTGGAACTCTAAGTCAAACACTGTGTGTGCTAGCTCTTTGAAACTTGACACAACAAAGTAGTTCCAAGTTCTATCTCTATGGTTGGTTTCCTATTGATGTAGCCCAAAGCAGAGACTGGCGAAAATCACTTTCATGGAAAGGGGTTGCCAAGCTTCCATAAAACTACATGTTTCCTGAAATCTCAGCACAGATTTTTTCACCCAGTCTTGATGACACTTTCAGGTAGTGATCAGTACCCCAATCCCACTTGGCTCACCAAATTTCGTTCTTCTAGGTTAAACAGTTCGTTGGTAGCAACAGTTTGAATTTTTAGGTTTCACTCTGTTTTCTCCTTTATGGATACATGTAGTTGGAACTCTAAATCAAACACAGTTTGTGCTAGCTCTTTGAAACTTGACACAATAATGTAGTTCCATGTTCTCTCTCTATGGTTTGTTTCCTATTGATGTAGCCCTAAGCAGAGACTGGCGAAAATCACTCTCATGGAAAGGGGTTGCCAAGCTTCCAAAACCTACGAGTTTCCTGAAATCTCAGCACACATTTTTTCACCCTATATTGATGACACTTTCAGGTAATGATCAGTTCCCCAATCCCACTTGGCTCACCAAATTTCGTGCTTCTAGGTTAAACTGTTCGTTGGCAGTAACAGTTTTAATTTTTAGGTTTCACTCTGTTTTCTCCTATATGGATACATGTAGTTGGAACTCTAAATCAAACACGGTTTGTGCTAGCTCTTTGAAACTTGACACAATAATGTAGATCCAAGTTCTCTCTCTATGGTTTGTTTCCTACTGATGTAGCCCTAAGCAGAGACTGGCGAAAATCACTTTCATGGAAAGGGGTTGGCAAGCTTCCAAAAAACTAGGAGTTTCCTGAAATCTCAGCACACATTTTTTCACCCAATCTTGATGACACTTTCAGGTAATGATCAGTACCCCAACCCAACTTGGCTCACTAAATTTCTTTCTTCCAGGTTAAACCATTCGTTGGCAGTAACAGTTTTAATTTTTAGGTTTCACTCTGTTTTCTCCTATATGGATACATGTAGTTGGAACTCTAAATCAAACACGGTTTGTGCTAGATCTTTGAAACTTGACACAATAAAGTAATTCCAAGTTCTATACCTATGGTTTGTTTTCTATTGATGTAGCCTGAAACAGAGACTGTCGAAAATCACTTTCATGGAAAGGGGTAGCCAAGCTTTCTAAAAACTACGAGTTTCCTGAAATCTCAGCACACATTTTTTCACCCAATCTTGATGACACTTTCAGGTAATGATCAGTAACCAAATCACGTTTGGCTTACCTAATTTCGTTCTTCTATGTTAAACCGTTCGTTGGCAGTAACAGTTTTAATTTTTAGGTTTCACTCTGTTTTCTCCTATATGGATACATGTATTTGGAACTATAAGTCAAACACTGTGTGTGCTAGCTCTTTGAAACTTGACACAACAAAGTAGTTCCAAGTTCTATCTCTATGGTTGGTTTCCTATTGATGTAGCCCAAAGCAGAGACTGGCGAAAATCACTTTCATGGAAAGGGGTTGCCAAGCTTCCATAAAACTACATGTTTCCTGAAATCTCAGCACGGATTTTTTCACCCAGTCTTGATGACACTTTCAGGTAGTGATCAGTACCCCAATCCCACTTGGCTCACCAAATTTCGTTCTTCTAGGTTAAACAGTTCGTTGGTAGCAACAGTTTGAATTTTTAGGTTTCACTCTGTTTTCTCCTTTATGGATACATGTAGTTGGAACTCTAAATCAAACACAGTTTGTGCTAGCTCTTTGAAACTTGACACAATAATGTAGTTCCATGTTCTCTCTCTATGGTTTGTTTCCTATTGATGTAGCCCTAAGCAGAGACTGGCGAAAATCACTCTCATGGAAAGGGGTTGCCAAGCTTCCAAAACCTACGAGTTTCCTGAAATCTCAGCACACATTTTTTCACCCTATCTTGATGACACTTTCAAGTAATGATCAGTTCCCCAATCCTACTTGGCTCACCAAATTTTGTTCTTCTAGGTTAAAGAGTTCGTTGGTAGCAACAGTTTGAATTTTTAGGTTTCACTCTGTTTTCTCCTTTATGGATGCATGTAGTTGGAACTCTAAATCAAACACAGTTTGTGCTAGCTCTTTGAAACTTGACACAATAATGTAGTTCCATGTTCTCTCTCTATGGTTTGTTTCCTATTGTTGTAGCCCTAAGCAGAGACTGGCGAAAATCACTTTCATGGAAAGGGGTTGCCAAGCTTCCATAAAACTACGAATTTCCTGAAATCTCAGCACACATTTTTTCACCCAATATTGATGACACTTTCAGGTAATGATCAGTACCCCCATCCAACTTGGCTCACCAAATTTCGTTCTTCTAGGTTAAACCGTTCGTTGGCAGTAACAGTTTTAATTTTTAGGTTTCACTCTGTTTTCTCCTATATGGAAACATGTATTTGGAACTCTAAATCAAACAAGGTTTGCGCTAGCTCTTTGAAAAGTGACACAATAAAGTAGTTCCAAGTTCTATTTCTATGGTTTGTTTCCTATTGATGTAGCCCATACAGAGACTGGCGCAAAGCCCTTTCATGGAAAGGGGTTGCCATGCTTCCAAAAAACTACGAGTTTCCTGAAATCTCAGCACACATTTTTTCAACCAATCTTGATGACACTTTCAGGTAATGATCAGTACCCCAGTCCCACTTGGCTCACCAAATATCGTTCTTCTAGGTTAAACCCTTCGTTGGCAGTAACAGTTTTAATTTTTAAGTTTCACTCTGTTTTCTGCTATACGGATACATGTAGTTGGAACTCTAAATCAAACACAGTTTGTGCTAGCTCTTTGAAACTTGACACAATAAAGTAGTTCCAAGTTCTATCTCTATGGTTGGTTTCCTATTGATGTAGCCCTGAGCAGAGACTGGCGAAAATCACTTTCATGGAAAGGGGTTGACAAGCTTCAAAAAACTACGAGTTTCCTGAAATCTCAGCACACATTTTTTCACCCAATCTTGATGACACTTTCAGGTAATGATCAGTAGCGCAATCCCACTTGGCTCACCAAATTTCGTTCTTCTAGTTTAAACAGTTCGTTGGCAGTAAGTTTTAATTTTTAGGTTTCACTCTGTTTTCTCCTATATGGATACATGTAGGTGGAACTCTAAATCAAACAAGGTTTGTGCTAGCTCTTTGAAAAGTGACACAATAAAGTAGTTCTAAGTTCTATTTCTATGGTTTGTTTCCTATTGATGTAGCCCATACAGAGACTGGCGCAAAGCCCTTTCATGGAAAGGGGTTGCCATGCTTCCAAAAAACTACGAGTTTCCTGAAATCTCAGCACACATTTTTTCAACCAATCTTGATGACACTTTCAGGTAATGATCAGTACCCCAGTCCCACTTGGCTCACCAAATATCGTTCTTCTAGGTTAAACCCTTCGTTGGCAGTAACAGTTTTAATTCTTAAGTTTCACTCTGTTTTCTGCTATACGGATACATGTAGTTGGAACTCTAAATCAAACACGGTTTGTGCTAGCTCTTTGAAACTTGACGCAATAAAGTAGTTCCAAGTTCTATCTCTATGGTTGGTTTCCTATTGATGTTGCCCTGAGCAGAGACTGGCGAAAATCACTTTCATGGAAAGGGGTTGACAAGCTTCAAAAAACTACGAGTTTCCTGAAATCTCAGCACACATTTTTTCACCCAATCTTGATGACACTTTCAGGTAATGATCAGTAGCGCAATCCCACTTGGCTCACCAAATTTCGTTCTTCTAGTTTAAACAGTTCGTTGGCAGTAAGTTTTAATTTTTAGGTTTCACTCTGTTTTCTCCTATATGGATACATGTAGTTGGAACTCTAAATCAAACACAGTTTGTGCTAGATCTTTGAAACTTGACACAATAAAGTAATTCCAAGTTCTATCTCTATGGTTGGTTTCCTATTGATGTAGACTTAAACAGAGACTGTCGAAAATCACTTTCATGGAAAGGGGTTGCCAAGCTTCCAAAACCTACGAGTTTCCTGAAATCTCAGCACACATTTTTTCACCCAATCTTGATGACACTTTCAGGTAATGATCAGTACCCCAATCCCACTTGGCTCACCTAATTTCGTTCTTCTAGGTTAAACCGTTCGTAGGTAGCAACAGTTTGAATTTTTAGGTTTCACTCTGCTTTCTCCTTTATGAATACATGTATTTGGAACTCTAAATCAAACACGGTTTGTGCTAGCTCTTTGAAACTTGACACAATAAATTTGTTCCATGTTCTATCTCTATGGTTTGTTTCCTATTGATGTAGCCCTAAGCAGAGACTGGCGAAAATCACTTGCATGGAAAGGCGTTGCCAAGCTTCCAAAAAACTGTGAGTTTCCTGAAATCTCAGCACACATTTTTTCACCCAATCTTGATGACACTTTCAGGTAATGATCAGTTCCCCAATCCCACTTGGCTCACCAAATTTCTTTCTTCTAGTTTAAACCGTTCGTTGGCAGTAACCGTTTTAATTTTTAGGTTTCACTCTGTTTTCTCCTATATGGATACATGTAGTTGGAACTCTAAATCAAACACGGTTTGTGCTAGCTCTTTGAAACTTGACACAATAAAGTAGTTCCAAGTTCTATCTCTATGGTTGGTTTCCTATTGATGTAGCCCTAAGCAGAGACTGGCGAAAATCACTTTCATAGAAAGGGGTTGCTGAGCTTCCAAAAAACTACCAGTTTCCTGAAATCTCAGCACACATTTTTTCACCCCATCTTGATGACACTTTCAGGTAATGATCAGTACCCCAATCCCACTTGGCTCACCAAATTTCGTTCTTCTAGGTTAAACCGTTCGTTGGCAGTAACAGTTTTAATTTTTAGGTTTCACTCTGTTTTCTCCTATATGGATACATGTATTTGGAACTCTAAATCAAACAAGGTTTGTGCTAGCTCTTTGAAGACTGACACAATAAAGTAGTTCCAAGTTCTATCTCTATGGTTTGTTTCCTATTGATGTAGCCCTAAGCAGAGACTGGCGAAAATCTCTTTCATGGGAAGGGGTTGCCATGCTTCCAAAAAACTACCAGTTTCCTGATATCTCAGCACACATTTTTTCAACCAATCTTGATGACACTTTCAGGTAATGATCAGTACCCCAGTCCCACTTGGCTCACCAAATATCATTCTTCTAGTTTAAACCCTTCGTTGGCAGTAACAGTTTTAATTTTTAGGTTTCATTCTGTTTTCTGCTATACAGATACATGTATTTGGAACTCTAAATCAAACACGGTTTGTGCTAGCTCTTTGAAACTTGACACAATAAAGTAGTTCCAAGTTCTATCTCTATGGTTGGTTTCCTATTGATGTAGCCCTAAGCAGAGACTGGCGAAAATCACTTTAATGGAAAGGGGTTGCCAACCTTCAAAAAACTACGAGTTTCCTGAAATCTCAGCACACATTTTTTCACCCAATCTTGATGACACTTTCAGGTAATGATCAGTAGCGCAATCCCACTTGGCTCACCAAATTTCGTTCATCTAGGTTAAACCGTTCGTTGGCAGTAAGTTTTAATTTTTATGTTTCACTCTGTTTTCTCCTATATGGATACATGTAGTTGGAACTCTAAATCAAACACTGTTTGTGCTAGATCTTTGAAACTTGACACAATAAAATAATTCCAAGTTCTATCTCTATGGTTGGTTTCCTATTGATGTAGACTGAAACAGAGACTGTCGAAAATCACTTTCATGAAAAGGGTTTGCCAAGCTTCCTAAAAAGTACGAGTTTCCTGAAATCTCAGCACACATTTTTTCACCCAATATTGATGACACTTTCAGGTAGTGACCAGTACCCCTATCCCACTTGGTTCACCAAATTTCATTCTTCTAGTTTAAACCGTTCGTTGGCAGTAACAGTTTAAATTTTTAGGTTTCACTCTGTTTTCTCCTATGGGGATACATGTAATTGGAACTGTAAATCAAACCCGGTTTGTGCTAGCTCTTTGAAACTTGACACAATAAAGTAGTTCCAAGTTCTATCTCTATGGTTCATTTCCTATTGATGTAGCCCTAAGCAGAGACTGTCGAAAATCAGTTTCATGGAAAGGGGTTGCCAAGCTTCCAAAAAACTACGAGTTTCCTGAAATCTCAGCACACATTTTTTCACCCAATCTTGATGACACTTTCAGGTAATCATCAGTACCCCAATCCCGTTTGGCTTGCCTAATTTCGTTCTTCTAGGTTAAACCGTTCGTTGGCAGTAACAGTTTTAATTTTTAGGTTTCACTCTATTTTCTCCTATATGGATACATGTAGTTGGAACTCTAAATCAAACACGTTTTGTGCTAGGTCTTTGAAACTTGAAACAATAAAGTAATTCCAAGTTCTATCTCTATGGTTGGTTTCCTATTGATGTAGCCAGAAACAGAGACTGTCGAAAATCACTTTCATGGAAAGGGGTTGCCAAGCTTCCTAAAAACAACGAGTTTCCTGAAATCTCAGCACACATTTTTTCACCCAATATTGATAACACTTTCAGGTAGTGACCAGTACCCCAATCCCACTTGCTTCACCAAATTTCATTCTTCTAGGTTAAACCGTTCGTTGGCAGTAACAGTTTAAATTTTTAGGTTTCACAATGTTTTCTCCTATAGGGATACATGTAGTTGGAACTCTGAATCAAACACGGTTTGTGCTAGCTCTTTGAAACTTGACACAATAAAGTAGTTCCAAGTTCTGTCTCTATGGTTGATTTCCTATTGATGTAGCCCTAAGCAGAGACTGTTGAAAATCAGTTTCATTGAAATGGGTTGCCAAGCTTCCAAAAAACTACGAGTTTCCTGAAATCTCAGCACACATTTTTTCACCCAATCTGGATGACACTTTCAGGTAATCATCCGTACCCCAATCCCGTTTTCCTTGCCTAATTTCATTCTTCTAGGTTAAACCGTTCGTTGGCAGTAACAGTTTTAAATTTTAGGTTTTACTCTGTTTTCTCCTATATGGATACATGTAGTTGGAACTCTAAATCAAACACGGTTTGTGCTAGCTCTTTGAAAATTGACACAATAAAGTATTACAAAGTCTATCTCTATGGTTGGTTTCCTATTGATGTAGCCCTAAGCAGAGACTGGCGAAAATCACTTTCATTGAAAGGGGTTGACAAGCTTCCAAAACCTACGAGTTTCCTGAAATCTCAGCACACATTTTTTCACCCAATCTTGATGACACTTTCAGGTGATGATCAGTACCCCAATCCCTATTGGCTCACCTTATTTTGTTCTTCTAGGTTAAACCGTTCGTAGGTAGCAACAGTTTGAATTTTTAGGTTTCACTCTGCTTTCTCCTATATGAATACATGTATTTGGAACTCTAAATCAAACACGGTTTGTGCTAGCTCTTTGAAACTTGACACAATAAAGTTGTTCCATGTTCTATCTCTATGGTTTCTTTCCTATTGATGTAGCCCTAAGCAGAGACTGGCGAAAATCACTTGCATGGAAAGGCGTTGCCAAGCTTCCAAAAAACTATGAGTTTCCTGAAATCTCAGGACACATTTTTTCACCCAATCTTGATGACACTTTCAGGTAATGATCAGTACCCCAATACCACTTGGCTCACCAAATTTCTTTCTTCTAGGTTAAACAGTTCGTTGGCAGTAACAGTTTTAATTTTTAGGTTTCACTCTGTTTTCTCCTATATGGATACATGTAGTTGGAACTCTAAATCAAACACGGTTTGTGCTAGATTTTTGAAACTTGAAACAATAAAGTAGTTCCAAGTTCTATCTCTATGGTTGGTTTCCTATTGATGTAGCCCTAAGCAGAGACTGGCGAAAATCACTTTCATTGAAAGGGGTTGCTGAGCTTCCAAAAAACTACCAGTTTCCTGAAATCTCAGCACACATTTTTTCACCCCATCTTGATGACACTTTCAGGTAATGATCAGTACCGCAATCCCACTTGGCTCACCAAATTTCGTTCTTCTAGGTTAAATCGTTTGTTGGCAGTAACAGTTTTAATTTTTAGGTTTCACTCTGTTTTCTCCTATATGGATACATGTAGTTGGAACTCTAAATCAAACACGGTTTGTGCTAGATCTTTGAAACTTGACACAATAAATTAATTCCAAGTTCTATCCCTATGGTTTGTTTTCTATTGATGTAGCCTGAAACAGAGACTGTCGAAAATCACTTTCATGGAAAGGGGTTGCCAAGCTTCCTAAAAACTACTAGTTTCCTGAAATCTCAGCACACATTTTTTCACCCAATCTTGATGACACTTTCAGGTAATGATCAGTAACCCAATCCCGTTTGGCTTACCTAATTTCATTCTTCTAGGTTAAACCGTTCGTTGGCAGTAACAATTTCAATTTTTAGGTTTCCCTCTGTTTTCTCCTATATGCATACATGTAGTTGGAACTCTATATCAAACACGGTTTGTGCTAGCTCTTTGAAACTTGACACAATAAAGTAGTTCCAAGTTCTATCTCTATGTTTGTTTCCTATTGATGTAGCCCTAAGCAGAGACTGGCGAAAATCACTTTCATGGAAAGGGGTTGCCAAGCTTCCAAAAAACTATGAGTTTCCTGAAATCACAGCACACATTTTTTTACCCAATCTTGATGACACTTTCAGGTAATGATCAGTACCCCAATCCCACTTGGCTCACCAAATTTCGTTCTTCTAGGTTAAACCGTTCGTTGGCAGTAACAGTTTTAATTTTTAGGATTCAGTCTGTTTTCTCCTATATGGATACATGTAGTTGGAACTCTAAATCAAACATAATTTGTGCTATCTTTTTGAAACATGACACAATAAAGTAGTCCAAGTTCTATCTCTATGGTTTTCTTCCTATTGATGTAGCCCTAAGCAGAGACTGGCGAAAATCACTTTCATGGAAAGGTTTTGACAAGCTTCCAAAAAACTACGAGTTTCCTGAAATCTCAGCACACAATTTTTCACCCAAACTTGATGACACTTTCAGGTAATGATCAGTACCCCAATCCCACTTGGCTCACCAAATTTGGTTCTTCTAGGTTAAACCGTTTATTGGCAGTAACAGTTTTAATTTTAGGTTTCACTCTGTTTTCTCCTATATGGATACATGTAGTTGGAACTCTATATCAAACACGGTTTGTCCTAGCTCTTTGAAACTTGACAGAATAAAGTAGTTCCAAGTTCTATCACTATGGTTTGTTTCCTATTGATGTAGCCCTAAGCAGAGACTGGCGCAAAAAAAATTCATGGAAAGGGATTGCCAAGCTTCCAAAAAACTATGAGTTTCCTGAAATCTCAGCACACATTTTTTCCCCAATCTTGATGACACTTTCAGGTAATGATCAGTACCCCAATCCCACTTGGCTCTCCAAACTTCGTTCTTCTAGGTTAAACCGTTCGTTGGTAGTAACAGTTTTAATTTTTAGGTTTCACTCTGATTTCTCCTATATGGATACATGTAGTTGGAACTCTAAATCAAACACGGTTTGTGCTAGCTCCTTGAAACTTGACACAATAAAGCAGTTCTAGGTTCTAATTCTACGGTTTGTTTCCTATTGATGTAGCCCTAAGCAGAGACTGGCGAAAATCACTTTCATGGAAAGGGGTTGCCATGCTTCCAAAAAATTACGAGTTTCCTGAAATCTCAGCACACATTTTTTCACCCAATCTTGATGACACTTTCAGGTAATGATCAGTACCCCAATCCCACCTTGCTCACCAAATTTCGTTCTTCTAGGTTAAACTATTCGTTGGTGCTAACAGTTTTAATTCTTAGGTTTCACTCTTTTCTCCTATATGGATACATGTAGTTGGAACTCTAAATCAACCACGGTTTGTGCTAGCTCTTTGAAACTTGACACAATATAGTAGTTCCAAGTTCTATCTCTCTGGTTTGCTTCCTATTGATGTAGCCCTAAGCAGAGACTGGGGAAAATCACTTTCATGGAAAGGGGTTGCCAAGATTCGAAAAACTTACGAGTTTCCTGATATCTCAGCACACATTTTTTTCACCCAATCTTGATGACAATTTCAGGTAATGATCAGTACCCCATTCCACTTGGCTCACCTAATTTCGTTCTTCTAGGTTAAACCGTTCGTTGGCAGTAACATTTTTAATTTTTAGGTTTCACTCTGTTTTCTCTTATATAGATGCATGTATTTGGAACTCTAAATCAAACACGGTTTGTGCCAGCTCTTTGAAACTTGACACAATAAAGTAGTTCCAAGTTCTATCACTATGGTTTGTATCCTATTGATGTAGCCCTAAGCAGAGACTGGCGAAAATCACTTTCATGGAAAGGGGTTGCCAAGCTTCCAAAAAACTACGAGATTTCTGAAATCGCAGCACTCATTTTTTCACCCAATCTTGATGACACTTTCAGGTAATGGTCAGTACCCCAATCCCACTTGGCTCACCAAATTTCGTTCTTCTAGGTTAATCCGTTCGTTGGCAGTAACAGTTTTAATTTTTAGGTTTCACTCTGTTTTCTCCTATATGGATACATGTATTTGGAACTCTAAATCAAACACGGTTTGTGCTAGCTCTTTGAAACTTGATACAATAATGTAGTTCCAAGTTCTATCTCTATTGTTTGTATCCTATTGATGTAGCCCTAAGCAGAGACTGGCGAAAATCACATTCATGGAAAGGGGTTGCCAAGCTTCCAAAAAACTACGAGTTTCCTGAAAACTCAGCACACATTTTTTCACCCAATCTTGATGAGACTTTCAGGTAATGATCAGTACCCCAATCCCACTTGGCTCACCAAATTTCGTTCTTCTAGGTTAAACCGTTCGTTGGCGCTAAAAGTTTTAATTCTTAGGTTTCACTCTGTTTTCTCCTATATGGATACATGTAGTTGGAAATCTAAATCAAACACGGTTTGTGCTAGCTCTATGAAACTTGACACAATAAAGTCTTTCCAAGTTCTATCTCTACGGTTTGTTTCCTATTGATGTAGCCCTAAGCAGAGACTGGCGAAAATCTTTTTAATGGAAAGGGGTTGCCAAGCTTCCAAAAAACTACGAGTTTCCTGAAATCTCACCACACACTTTTTCACCCAATCTTGATGGCACTTTCAGGTAATGATCAGTTCCGCAATCCCACTTGGCTCAGCAAATTTCATTCTTCCAGGTTAAACCGTTCGTTGGCAGTAACAGTTTTAATTTTTAGGTTTCACTCTGTTTTCTCCTATATGGATACATGTAGTTGGAACTCTAAATCAAACACTGTGTGTGCTAGCTCTTTGAAACTTGACACAATAAAGTAGTTCCAAGTTCTATCTCTATGGTTGGTTTCCTATTGATGTAGCCCTAAGCAGAGACTGGCGAAAATCACTTTCATGGAAAGGGGTTGCCAAGCTTCCATAAAACTACGTGTTTCCTGAAATCTCAGGACACATTTTTTCACCCAATCTTGATGACACTTTCAGGTAGTGATCAGTACCCCAATCCCACTTGGCTCACCAAATTTCGTTCTTCTAGGTTAAACAGTTCGTTGGCAGTAACAGTTTTAATTTTTAGGTTTCACTCTGTTTTCTGCTACACGGATACATGTAGTTGGAACTCTAAATCAAACACGGTTTGTGCTAGCTCTTTGAAACTTGACACAATAAAGTAGTTCCAAGTTCTATCTCTATTGTTGGTTTCCTATTGATGTAGCCCTAAGCAGAGACTGGCGAAAATCACTTTCATGGAAAGGGGTTGCCAAGCTTCAAAAAACTATGAGTTTCCTGAAATCTCAGCACACATTTTTTCACCCAAACTTGATGACACTTTCAGGTAATGATCAGTACCGCAGTCCCAATTGGCTCACCAAATTTCGTTCTTCTAAGTTAAACCGTTCGTTGGCACTAACAGTTTTAACTTTTAGGTTTCACTCTGCTTTCTCCTATATGGATACATGTAGTTGGAACTCTAAATCAAACACGGTTTGTGCTAGCTCTTTGAAACTTGACACAATAAAGTAGTTCCAAGTTCTTTCTCTATGGTTTGTTTCCTATTGATGTAGCCCTAAGCAGAGACTGGTGAAAATCACTGTCATTGAAAGGGGTTGCTGAGCTTCCAAAAAACTACCAGTTTCCTGAAATCTCAGCACACGTTTTTTCACCCCATCTTGATGACACTTTCAGGTAATGATCAGTACCGCAATCCCACTTGGCTCTCCAAATATCGTTCTTCTAGGTTAAACCGTTCTTTGGCAGTAACTGTTTTAATTTTTAGGTTTCGCTCTGTTTTCTCCTATATGGATACATGTAGTTGGAACTCTAAACCAAACACGGTTTGTGCTAGATCTTTGAAACTTGACACAATAAATTAGTTCCAAGTTCTATCTCTAAGATTTGTTTCCTATTGATGTAGCCTGAAACAGAGACTGTCGAAAATCACTTTCATGGAAAGGGGTTGCCAAGCTTCCAAAAAACTACGAGTTTCCTGAAATCTCAGCACACATTTTTTCACCCAATCTTGATGACACTTTCAGGTAATCATCAGTACCCCAATCCCGTTTGGCTTGCCTAATTTCGTTCTTCTAGGTTAAACCGTTCGTTGGCAGTAACAGTTTTAATTTTTAGGTTTCACTCTGTTTTCTCCTCTATGGATACATGTAGTTGGAACTCTAAATCAAACACTGTGTGTGCTAGCTCTTTGAAACTTGACACAATAAAGTAGTTCCAAGTTCTATCTCTATGGTTGGTTTCCTATTGATGTAGCCCTAAGCAGAGACTGGCGAAAATCACTTTCATGGAAAGGGGTTGCCAAGCTTCCAAAAAACTACGAGTTTCCTGAAATCTCAGGACACATTTTTTCACCCAATCTTGATGACACTTTCAGGTAGTGATCAGTACCCCAATCCCACTTGGCTCACCAAATTTCGTTCTTCTAGGTTAAACAGTTCGTTGGCAGTAACAGTTTTAATTTTTAGGTTTCACTCTGTTTTCTGCTACACGGATACATGTAGTTGGAACTCTCAATCAAACACAGTTTGTGCTAGCTTTTTGAAATGTGACACAATAAAGTAGTTCCAACTTCTATCTCTATGGTTTGTTTCCTATTGATGTAGCCCTAAGCAGAGACTGGCGAAAATCTCTTTCAGGGGAAGGGGTTGCCAAGCTTCCAAAAAACTACGAGTTTCCTGAAATCTTGGCACACATTTTTTCACCCAATCTTGATGACACTCTCAGGTAATGATCAGTACCCCAATCCCACTTGGCCCTCCAAATTTCGTTCTTCTAGCTTAAACCGTTCGTTGGCAGTAACAGTTTTAATTTTTAGGTTTCACTCTGTTTTCTCCTATATGGATACATATAGTTGGAACGCTAAATCAAACACGGTTTGTGCTAGCTCTTTGAAACTTGACACAATAAAGTAGTTTCAAGTTCTATCTCTATGTTTTGTTTCCTGTCGATGTAGCCCTAAGCAGAGACTGGCGAAAATCACTTTGATGGAAAGGGGTTGCCAAGCTTCCAAAAAACTACGAGTTTCATGAAATCTCAGCACACATTTTTTCACCCAATCTTGATGACACGTTCGTAGGTAGCAACAGTTTGAATTTTAGGTTTCACTCTGCTTTCTCCTTTATGAATACATGTATTTGGAACTCTAAATCAAACACAGTTTGTGCTAGCTCTTTGAAACATGACACAATAAAGTAGTTCCAAGTTCTATCTCTATGGTTTGTTTCCTATTGATGTAGCCCTAAGCAGAGACTGGCGAAAATCACTTTAATGGAAAGGGGTTCAAAAGCTTCAAAAAACTACGAGTTTCCTGAAATCTCAGCACACATTTTTTCACCCAATCTTGATGACACTTTCAGGTAATGATCAGTACCCCAATCCCACTTGGCTCACCAAATATCGTTCTTCTAGGTTAAACCCTTCGTTGGCAGTAACAGTTTAAATTTTTAGGTTTCACTCTGTTTTCTGCTATACGGATACATGTAGTTGGAACTCTAAATCAAACACGGTTGGTGCTAGCTCTTTGAAACTTGACACAATAAAGCAGTTAAAAGTTCTATCTCTATGGTTTCTTTCCTATTGATGTAGGCCTAAGCAGAGACTGGCGAAAATCATTTCATGGAAAGGGGTTGCCAAGCTTCCAAAAAACTACGAGTTTCCTGAAATCTCAGCACATATTTTTTCACTCAATCTTGATGACACTTTCAGGTAAGGATCAGTACCACAATCCTACTTGGCTCACGAAATTTCGTTCTTCTATGTTAAACCGTTTTTTGGCAGTAACAGTTTTAATTTTTAGGTTTCACTCTGCTTTCTCCTATATGGATACATGTACTTGGAACTCTAAATCAAACACGGTTTGTGCTAGCTCTTTGAAACATGACACAATAAAGTAGTTCCATGTTCTATCTCTATGGTTTGTTTGCTATTTATGTAGCCCTAAGCAGAGACTGGCAAAAATCTCTTTCATGGGAAGGGGTTGCCAAGCTTCCAAAAAACTACGAGTTTCCTGAAATCTCAGCACACATTTTTTCACCCAATCTTGATGACACTTTCAGGTAATGATCAATACCATAATTCCACTTGGCTCACCAAATTTCGTTCTTCTAGGTTAAACCGTTCGTTGGCAGTAACAGTTTTAATTTTTAGGTTTCACTCTCTTTTCTCCTATATGGATACATGTAGGTGGAACCCTAAATCAAACACGGTTTGTGCTAGCTCTTTGAAACTTGACACAATAAAGTAGTTACAAGTTCTATCTCTATGATTTTTTTCCTATTGATGTAGCCCTAAGCAGAGACTGGCGAAAATCACTTTCATGGAAAGGGGTTGCCAAGCTTCCAAAAAACTACCAGTTTCCAGAAATCTCAGCACACATTTTTTCACCCAATCTTGATGACACTTTCAGGTAATGATCAGTACCCAAATCCCACTTGGCTCACCAAATTTCATTCTTCTAGGTTAAACCGTTCGTTGGCAGTAACAGTTTTAATTTTTAGGTTTCACTCTGTTTTCTCCTATATGGATACATGTAGTTGGAACTCTAAATCAAACACGTTTTGTGCTAGCTCTTTGAAACTTAACACAATAAAGTAGTTCCAAGTTCTATCTCTATGGTTGGTTTCCTATTGATGTAGCCCTAAGCAGAGACTGGCGAAAATCTCTTTCATGGGAAGGGGTTGCCAAGCTTCCAAAAACTACGAGTTTCCTGAAATCTCAGCACACATTTTTTCACCCAATCTTGATGACACTTTCAGGTAATGATCAGTACCCCAATCCCACTTGGCTCTCCAAATTTCGTTCTTCTAGCTTAAACCGTTCGTTGGCAGTAACAGTTTTAATTTTTAGGTTTCACTCTGTTTTCTCCTATATGGATACATATAGTTGGAACGCTAAATCAAACACGGTTTGTGCTAGCTCTTTGAAACTTGACACAATAAAGTAGTTTCAAGTTCTATCTCTATGTTTTGTTTCCTGTCGATGTAGCCCTAAGCAGAGACTGGCGCAAATCACTTTGATGGAAAGGGGTTGCCAAGCTTCCAAAAAACTACGAGTTTCATGAAATCTCAGCACACATTTTTTCACCCAATCTTGATGACACTTTCAGGTAATGATCAGTACCCCAATCCCAGTTGGCTCACCTAATTTCGTTCTTCTAGATTATACCGTTCGTAGGTAGCAACAGTTTGAATTTTAGGTTTCACTCTGCTTTCTCCTTTATGAATACATGTATTTGGAACTCTAAATCAAACACAGTTTGTGCTAGCTCTTTGAAACTTGACACAATAAAGTAGTTCCAAGTTCTATCTCTATGGTTTGTTTCCTATTGATGTAGCCCTAAGCAGAGACTGGCGAAAATCACTTTAATGGAAAGGGGTTCAAAAGCTTCAAAAAACTACGAGTTTCCTGAAATCTGAGCACACATTTTTTCACCCAATCTTGATGACACTTTCAGGTAATGATCAGTACCCCAATCCAACTTGGCTTACCAAATTTCGTTCTTCTAGGTTAAACCGTTCGTTGGCAGTAACAGTTTTAATTTTTAGGTTTCACTCTGCTTTCTCTTATATGGATACATGTATTTGGAACTCTAAATCAAACAAGGTTTGTGCTAGCTCTTTGAAACGTGACACAATAAAGTAGTTCCATGTTCTATCTCTATGGTTTGTTTCCTATTGATGTAGCCCTAAGCAGAGACTGGCGAAAATCTCTTTCATGGGAAGGGGTTGCCAAGCGTCCAAAAAACTACGAGTTTCCTGAAATCTCAGCACACATTTTTTCACCCAATCTTGATGACACTTTCAGGTAATGATCAGTACCCCAATCCCACTTGGCTCACCAAATATCGTTCTTCTAGGTTAAACCCTTCGTTGGCAGTAACAGTTTTAATTTTTAGGTTTCACTCTGTTTTCTGCTATACGGATACATGTAGTTGGAACTCTAAATCAAACACGGTTGGTGCTAGCTCTTTGAAACGTGACACAATAAAGTAGTTAAAAGTTCTATCTCTATGGTTTCTTTCCTATTGATGTAGGAATAAGCAGAGACTGGCGAAAATCATTTCATGGAAAGGGGTTGCCAAGCTTCCAAAAAACTACGAGTTTCCTGAAATCTCAGCACATATTTTTTCACTCAATCTTGATGACACTTTCAGGTAAGGATCAGTACCCCAATCCCACTTGGCTCACGAAATTTCGTTCTTCTATGTTAAACCGTTTTTTGGCAGTAACAGTTTTAATTTTTAGGTTTCACTCTGCTTTCTCCTATATGGATACATGTACTTGGAACTCTAAATCAAACACGGTTTGTGCTAGCTCTTTGAAACGTGACACAATAAAGTAGTTCCATGTTCTATCTCTATGGTTTGTTTGCTATTTATCTAGCCCTAAGCAGAGACTGGCAAAAATCTCTTTCATGGGAAGGGGTTGCCAAGCTTCCAAAAAACTACGAGTTTCCTGAAATCTCAGCACACATTTTTTCACCCAATCTTGATGACACTTTCAGGTAATGATCAATACCATAATCACACTTGGCTCACCAAATTTCGTTCTTCTAGGTTAAACCGTTCGTTGGCAGTAACAGTTTTAATTTTTAGGTTTCACTCTCTTTTCTCCTATATGGATACATGTAGGTGGAACCCTAAATCAAACACGGTTTGTGCTAGCTCTTTGAAACTTGACACAATAAAGTAGTTACAAGTTCTATCTCTATGATTTGTTTCCTATTGATGTAGCCCTAAGCAGAGACTGGCGAAAATCACTTTCATGGAAAGGGGTTGCGAAGCTTCCAAAAAACTACCAGTTTCCAGAAATCTCAGCACACATTTTTTCACCCCATCTTGATGACACTTTCAGGTAATGATCCGTACCGCAATCCCACTTGGTTCACCAAATTTCGTTCTTCTAGTTTAAACCGTCCATTGGCAGTAACAGTTTTAATTTTTAGGTTTCACTCTGTTTTCTCCTATATGGATACATGTAGTTGGAACTCTAAATCAAACACGGTTTGTGCTAGCTCTTTGAAACTTGACACAATAAAGTAGTTCCAAGTTCTCCCTCTATGGTTTGTTTCCTATTGATATAGCCATAAGCAGAGACTCTCGATAATCACTTTCATGGAAAGGGGTTGCCATGCTTCTAAAAAAATACGAGTTTCCTGAAATATCAGCACACATTTTTTCACCCAATCTTGATGACACTTTCAGGTAATGATCAGTACCCAATCCCGTTTGGCTTACCTAATTTCGTTCTTCTAGGTTAAACCGTTCGTTGGCAGTAACAGTTTTAAATTTTAGGTTTCACTCTGTTTTCTACTATATGGATACATGTAGTTGGAACTCTAAATCAACTACGGTTTGTGCTAGCTCTTCGAAACTTGACACAATAAAGTAGTTCCAAGTTCTATCTCTATGGTTTGTATCCTATTGATGTAGCCCTAAGCAGAGACTGGTGAAAATCACTTTCATGGAAAGGGGTTGCCAAGCTTCCAAAAAACTACGAGTTTCCTGAAATCTCAGCACACATTTTTTCACCCAATCTTGATGACACTTTCAGGTAATGATCAATACCATAATCACACTTGGCTCACCAAATTTCGTTCTTCTAGGTTAAACCGTTCGTTGGCAGTAACAGTTTTAATTTTTAGGTTTCACTCTCTTTTCTCCTATATGGATACATGTAGGTGGAACCCTAAATCAAACACGGTTTGTGCTAGCTCTTTGAAACTTGACACAATAAAGTAGTTACAAGTTCTATCTCTATGATTTGTTTCCTATTGATGTAGCCCTAAGCAGAGACTGGCGAAAATCACTTTCATGGAAAGGGGTTGCGAAGCTTCCAAAAAACTACCAGTTTCCAGAAATCTCAGCACACATTTTTTCACCCCATCTTGATGACACTTTCAGGTAATGATCCGTACCGCAATCCCACTTGGTTCACCAAATTTCGTTCTTCTAGTTTAAACCGTCCATTGGCAGTAACAGTTTTAATTTTTAGGTTTCACTCTGTTTTCTCCTATATGGATACATGTAGTTGGAACTCTAAATCAAACACGGTTTGTGCTAGCTCTTTGAAACTTGACACAATAAAGTAGTTCCAAGTTCTCCCTCTATGGTTTGTTTCCTATTGATATAGCCATAAGCAGAGACTCTCGATAATCACTGTCATGGAAAGGGGTTGCCATGCTTCTAAAAAAATACGAGTTTCCTGAAATATCAGCACACATTTTTTCACCCAATCTTGATGACACTTTCAGGTAATGATCAGTACCCAATCCCGTTTGGCTTACCTAATTTCGTTCTTCTAGGTTAAACCGTTCGTTGGCAGTAACAGTTTTAAATTTTAGGTTTCACTCTGTTTTCTACTATATGGATACATGTAGTTGGAACTCTAAATCAACTACGGTTTGTGCTAGCTCTTCGAA
Source organism: Spermophilus citellus (assembly GCF_964194105.1). Classification (NCBI taxonomy): domain Eukaryota; kingdom Metazoa; phylum Chordata; class Mammalia; order Rodentia; family Sciuridae; genus Spermophilus; species Spermophilus citellus. Next base: position 2,478,196 of record NW_027672724.1, on the reverse strand, counting down.
ACTTGACACAATAAAGTAGTTCCAAGTTCTATCTCTATGGTTTGTATCCTATTGATGTAGCCCTAAGCAGAGACTGGTGAAAATCACTTTCATGGAAAGGGGTTGCCAAGCTTCCAAAAAACTACGAGTTTCCTGAAATCTCAGCACACATTTTTTCACCCAATCTTGATGACACTTTCAGGTAATGATCAGTACCCCAATCCCACTTGGCTCACCAAATTTCGTTCTTCTGGGTTAAACCGTTTGTTGGCAGTAACAGTTTTAATTTTTAGGTTTCACTCTCTTTTCTCCTATATGGATACATGTAGTTGGAACTCTAAATCAAACACGGTTGGTGCTAGCTCTTTGAAACTGACACAATAAAGTAGTTCCATGTTCTATCTCTATGGTTTGTTTGCTATTTATGTAGCCCTCAGCAGAGACTGGCAAAAATCTCTTTCATGGGAAGGCGTTGCCAAGCTTCCAAAAAAACTATGAGTTTCCTGAAATCCCAGCACACATTTTTTCACCCAATCTTGCTGACACTTTCAGGTAATGATCACTACCATACCCACTTGGCTCACCTAATTTCCTTCTTCTAGGTTAAACCGTTCGTTGGCAGTAACAGTTTTAATTTTTAGGTTTCACTCTCTTTTCTCCTATATGGATACATGTAGCTGGAACTCTAAATCAAACACGGTTTGTGCTAGCTCTTTGAAACTTGACACAATAAAGTATTTCCGAGTTCTATCTCTAGGATTTGTTTCCTATTGAAGTAGCCCTAAGCAGAGACTGGCGAAAATCACTTTCATGGAAAGGGGTTGCCAAGCTTCAAAAAACTACCAGTTTACTAAAATCTCAGCACACATTTTTTCACCCCATCTTGATGACACTGTCAGGTAATGATCAGTACCGCATTCCCACTTGGCTCACCAAATTTTGTTTTTCTAGGTTAAACCGTCCATTGTCAGTAACAGTTTTAATTTTTATGTTTCACTCTGTTTTCTCCTATATGGATACATGTAGTTGGAACTCTAAATCAAACACGGTTTGTGCTAGCTCTTTGAAATATGACACAATAAAGTAGTTCCAAGTTCTCTCTCTATGGTTTGTTTCCTATTGATATAGCCCTAAGCAGAGACTCTCGATAATCACTATCATGGAAAGGGGTTGCCAAGCTTCCAAAATAATACGAGTTTCCTGAAATCTCAGTACACATTTTTTGACCCAATCTTGATGACACTTCAGGTAATGATCAGTGCCCCATTCCCGTTTGGCTCACCAAAATTTGTTCTTTTAGGTTAAACCGTTCGTTGGCAGTAACAGTTTTAATTTTTAGGTTTCATTCTGTTTTCTCTTTTATGCATACATGTAGTTGGAACTCTAAATCAAACACGGGTTGTGCTAGCTGTTTGAAACTTAACACAATAAAGCAGTTCCAAGTTCTATCTCTATGGTATGTTTCCTATTGATGTAGCCCTAAGCAGAGACTGGCGAAAATCACTTTCATGGAAAGGGGTTGCCAAGCTTCCAAAAAACTACGAGTTTCCTGAAATCTCAGCACACAATTTTTCAACCAATCTTGATGACACATTCAGGTAATGATCAGTACCCCAATCCCACTTGGCTCACCAAATTTCGTTCTTCTAGGTTAAACCGTTCGTTGGAAGTAACAGTTTTAAATTTTAGGTTTCACTCTGTTTTCTCCTATATGGATACATATATTTAGAACTCTAAATCAAACAAGGTTTCTGCTAGCTCTTTGAAACTTGACACAATAATGTAGTTCCAAGTTCTATCTCTATGGTTTTTTTCTAATGATGTAGCCCTAAGCAGAGACTGGCGAAAATCACTTTCAAGGAAAGGGGTTGCCAAGCTTCCAAAAAACTACCAGTTTCCTGAAATCTCAGCACACATTTTTTCTCCCAATCTTGATGACACTTTCAGGTAATGATCAGTACCGCAATCCCACTTGGCTCACCAAATTTTGTTATTCTAGGTTAAACCGTCCATTGGCAGTAACAGTTTTAATTTTTAGGTTTCACTCTGTTTTCTCCTATATGGATACATGTAGTTGGAACTCTAAATCAAACACGGTTTGTGCTAGCTCTTTGAAACTTGACACAATAAAGTAGTTCCAAGTTCTCCCTCTATGGTTTGTTTCCTACTGATATAGCCATAAGCAGAGACTCTCGATAATCACTTTCATGGAAAGGGGTTGCCATGCTTCCAAAAAAATACGAGTTTCCTGATATCTCAGCACACATTTTTTCACCCAATCTTGATGACACTTTCAGGTAATGATCAGTACCCAATCCCGTTTGGCTTACCTAATTTCGTTCTTCTAGGTTAAACCGTTCGTTGGCAGTAACAGTTTCAAATTTTAGGTTTCACTCTGTTTTCTACTATATGGATACATGTAGTTGGAACTCTAAATCAACTACGGTTTGTGCTAGCGCTTCGAAACTTGACACAATAAAGTAGTTCCAGGTTCTATCTCTATGGTTTGTATCCTATTGATGTAGCCCTAAGCAGAGACTGGCGAAAATCACTTTCATGGAAAGGGGTTGCCAAGCTTCCAAAAAACTACGAGTTTCCTGAAATCTCAGCACACATTTTTTCACCCAATATTGATGACACTTTCAGGTAATGATCAGTACCCCAATCCCACTTGGCTCACCAAATTTCTTTCTTCTGGGTTAAACCGTTTGTTGGCAGTAACAGTTTTGATTTTTAGGTTTCACTCTGCTTTCTCCTATATGGATACATGTATTTGGAACTCTAAATCAAACAAGGTTTTTGCTAGCTCATTGAAACTTGACACAATAAAGTAGTTCCAAGTTCTATCTCTATGGTTTGTTTCCTATTGATGTAGCCCTAAGCAGAGACTGGCGAAAATCTCTTTCATGGGAAGGGGTTGCCAAGCTTCCAAAAAACTACGAGTTTCCTGAAATCTCAGCACACATTTTCTCACCCAATCTTGATGACACTTTCAGGTAATGATCAGTACCCCAATCCCACTTGGCTCACCAAATTTCATTCTTCTAGCTTAAACCGTTCGTTGGCAGTAACAGTTTAAATTTTTAGGTTTCACTCTGTTTTCTCCTATATGGATACATATAGTTGGAACTCTAAATCAAACACGGTTTGTGCTAGCTCTTTGAAACCTGACACAATAAAGTAGTTCCAAGTTCTATCTCTATGTTTTGTTTCCTATTGATGTAGCCCTAAGCAGAGACTGGCGAAAATCACTTTCATGGAAAGGGGTTGCCAAGCTTCCAAAAAACTACGAGTTTCCTGAAATCTCAGCACACATTTTTTCACCCAATATTGATGACACTTTCAGGTAATTATCAGTACCCCAATGCCACTTGGCTCACCTTATTTCGTTTTTCTATGTTAAACCGTTCGTAGGTAGCAACAGTTTGAATTTTTACGTTTCACTCTACTTTCTCCTTTATGAATACATGTATTTGGAACTCTAAATCAAACACAGTTTGTGCTAGCTCTTTGAAACTTGACACAATAAAGTAGTTCCAAGTTCTATCTCTATGGTTGGTTTCCTAATGATGTAGCCCTAAGCAGAGACTGGCGAAAATCACTTTCATGGAAAGGGGTTGCCAAGCTTCAAAAAACTACGAGTTTCCTGAAATCTCAGCACACATTTTTTCACCCAATCTTGATGACACTTTCAGGTAATGATCAGTACCGCAATCCCACTTGGCTAACAAAATTTCGTTCTTCTAGGTTAAACCATTCGTTGGCAGTAACAGTTTTAATTTTTAGGTTTCACTCTGCTTTCTCCTATATGGATACATGTATTTGGAACTCTAAATCAAACACAGTTTGTGCTAGCTCTTTGAAACTTGACACAATAAAGTAGCTCCATGTTCTATCATTATGGTTTGTTTCCTATTGATGTAGCCCTAAGCAGAGACTGGCGAAAATCACTTTCATGGAAAGGGGTTGCCTAGCTTCCAAAAAACTACGAGATTCCTGAAATCTCAGAACACATTTTTTCTCCCAATCTTGATGACACTTTCAGGTAATGATCAGTACCCCAATCCCACTTGGCTCTCCAAATTTCGTTCTTCTAGCTTAAATCGTTCGTTGGCAGTAACAGTTTTAATTTTTAGGTTTCACTCTGTTTTCTCCTATATGGATACATGTAGTTGGAACTTTAAATCAAACACGGTTTGTACTAGCTCTTTGAAACTTGACACAATAAAGTAGTTCCAAGTTCTATCTCTATTTTGTTTCCTGTTGATGTAGCCCTAAGCAGAGACTGGCGAAAATCACTTTCATGGAAAGGGTTGCCAAGCATCCAAAAAACTACGAGTTTCATGAAATCTCAGCAAACATTTTTTCACCCAATCTTGATGACACTTTCAGGTAATGATCAGTACCCCAATCCCAGTTGGCTCACCTAATTTCGTTCTTCTAGGTTAAACCGTTCGTAGGTAGCAACAGTTTGAATTTTAGGTTTCACTCTGCTTTCTCCTTTATGAATACATGTATTTGGAACTCTAAATCAAACACAGTTTGTGCTAGCTCTTTGAAACTTGACACAATAAAGTAGTTCCAAGTTCTCTCTCTATGGTTTGTTTCCTATTGATGTAGCCCTAAGCAGAGACTGGCGAAAATCACTTTCATTGAAAGGGGTTCAAAAGCTTCAAAAAACTATGAGTTTCCTGAAATCTCAGCACACATTTTTTCACCCAATCTTGATGACACTTTCAGGTAATGATCAGTACCCCAATCCCACTTGGCTCTCCAAATTTCGTTCTTCTAGCTTAAACCGTTCGTTGGCAGTAACAGTTTTAATTTTTAGGTTTCACTCTGTTTTCTCCTATATGGATACATATAGTTGGAACTCTAAATCAAACACGGTTTGTGCTAGCTCTTTGAAACCTGACACAATAAAGTAGTTCCAAGTTCTATCTCTATGTTTTGTTTCCTATTGATGTAGCCCTAAGCAGAGACTGGCGAAAATCACTTTCATGGAAAGGGGTTGCCAAGCTTCCAAAAAACTACGAGTTTCCTGAAATCTCAGCACACATTTTTTCACCCAATATTGATGACACTTTCAGGTAATTATCAGTACCCCAATGCCACTTGGCTCACCTAATTTCGTTTTTCTATGTTAAACCGTTTGTAGGTAGCAACAGTTTGAATTTTTACGTTTCACTCTACTTTCTCCTTTATGAATACATGTATTTGGAACTCTAAATCAAACACAGTTTGTGCTAGCTCTTTGAAACTTGATACAATAAAGTAGTTCCAAGTTCTATCTCTATGGTTGGTTTCCTAATGATGTAGCCCTAAGCAGAGACTGGCGAAAATCACTTTCATGGAAAGGGGTTGCCAAGCTTCAAAAAACTACGAGTTTCCTGAAATCTCAGCACACATTTTTTCACCCAATCTTGATGACACTTTCAGGTAATGATCAGTACCGCAATCCCACTTGGCTAACAAAATTTCGTTCTTCTAGGTTAAACCATTCGTTGGCAGTAACAGTTTTAATTTTTAGGTTTCACTCTGCTTTCTCCTATATGGATACATGTATTTGGAACTCTAAATCAAACACAGTTTGTGCTAGCTCTTTGAAACTTGACACAATAAAGTAGCTCCATGTTCTATCATTATGGTTTGTTTCCTATTGATGTAGCCCTAAGCAGAGACTGGCGAAAATCACTTTCATGGAAAGGGGTTGCCTAGCTTCCAAAAAACTACGAGATTCCTGAAATCTCAGAACACATTTTTTCTCCCAATCTTGATGACACTTTCAGGTAATGATCAGTACCCCAATCCCACTTGGCTCTCCAAATTTCGTTCTTCTAGCTTAAATCGTTCGTTGGCAGTAACAGTTTTAATTTTTAGGTTTCACTCTGTTTTCTCCTATATGGATACATGTAGTTGGAACTTTAAATCAAACACGGTTTGTACTAGCTCTTTGAAACTTGACACAATAAAGTAGTTCCAAGTTCTATCTCTATTTTGTTTCCTGTTGATGTAGCCCTAAGCAGAGACTGGCGAAAATCACTTTCATGGAAAGGGTTGCCAAGCATCCAAAAAACTACGAGTTTCATGAAATCTCAGCAAACATTTTTTCACCCAATCTTGATGACACTTTCAGGTAATGATCAGTACCCCAATCCCAGTTGGCTCACCTAATTTCGTTCTTCTAGGTTAAACCGTTCGTAGGTAGCAACAGTTTGAATTTTAGGTTTCACTCTGCTTTCTCCTTTATGAATACATGTATTTGGAACTCTAAATCAAACACAGTTTGTGCTAGCTCTTTGAAACTTGACACAATAAAGTAGTTCCAAGTTCTCTCTCTATGGTTTGTTTCCTATTGATGTAGCCCTAAGCAGAGACTGGCGAAAATCACTTTCATTGAAAGGGGTTCAAAAGCTTCAAAAAACTATGAGTTTCCTGAAATCTCAGCACACATTTTTTCACCCAATCTTGATGACACTTTCAGGTAATGATCAGTACCCCAATCCCACTTGGCTCTCCAAATTTCGTTCTTCTAGCTTAAACCGTTCGTTGGCAGTAACAGTTTTAATTTTTAGGTTTCACTCTGTTTTCTCCTATATGGATACATATAGTTGGAACTCTAAATCAAACACGGTTTGTGCTAGCTCTTTGAAACCTGACACAATAAAGTAGTTCCAAGTTCTATCTCTATGTTTTGTTTCCTATTGATGTAGCCCTAAGCAGAGACTGGCGAAAATCACTTTCATGGAAAGGGGTTGCCAAGCTTCCAAAAAACTACGAGTTTCCTGAAATCTCAGCACACATTTTTTCACCCAATATTGATGACACTTTCAGGTAATTATCAGTACCCCAATGCCACTTGGCTCACCTAATTTCGTTTTTCTATGTTAAACCGTTTGTAGGTAGCAACAGTTTGAATTTTTACGTTTCACTCTACTTTCTCCTTTATGAATACATGTATTTGGAACTCTAAATCAAACACAGTTTGTGCTAGCTCTTTGAAACTTGATACAATAAAGTAGTTCCAAGTTCTATCTCTATGGTTGGTTTCCTAATGATGTAGCCCTAAGCAGAGACTGGCGAAAATCACTTTCATGGAAAGGGGTTGCCAAGCTTCAAAAAACTACGAGTTTCCTGAAATCTCAGCACACATTTTTTCACCCAATCTTGATGACACTTTCAGGTAATGATCAGTACCGCAATCCCACTTGGCTAACAAAATTTCGTTCTTCTAGGTTAAACCATTCGTTGGCAGTAACAGTTTTAATTTTTAGGTTTCACTCTGCTTTCTCCTATATGGATACATGTATTTGGAACTCTAAATCAAACACAGTTTGTGCTAGCTCTTTGAAACTTGACACAATAAAGTAGCTCCATGTTCTATCATTATGGTTTGTTTCCTATTGATGTAGCCCTAAGCAGAGACTGGCGAAAATCACTTTCATGGAAAGGGGTTGCCTAGCTTCCAAAAAACTACGAGATTCCTGAAATCTCAGAACACATTTTTTCTCCCAATCTTGATGACACTTTCAGGTAATGATCAGTACCCCAATCCCACTTGGCTCTCCAAATTTCGTTCTTCTAGCTTAAATCGTTCGTTGGCAGTAACAGTTTTAATTTTTAGGTTTCACTCTGTTTTCTCCTATATGGATACATGTAGTTGGAACTTTAAATCAAACACGGTTTGTACTAGCTCTTTGAAACTTGACACAATAAAGTAGTTCCAAGTTCTATCTCTATTTTGTTTCCTGTTGATGTAGCCCTAAGCAGAGACTGGCGAAAATCACTTTCATGGAAAGGGTTGCCAAGCATCCAAAAAACTACGAGTTTCATGAAATCTCAGCAAACATTTTTTCACCCAATCTTGATGACACTTTCAGGTAATGATCAGTACCCCAATCCCAGTTGGCTCACCTAATTTCGTTCTTCTAGATTAAACCGTTCGTAGGTAGCAACAGTTTGAATTTTAGGTTTCACTCTGCTTTCTCCTTTATGAATACATGTATTTGGAACTCTAAATCAAACACAGTTTGTGCTAGCTCTTTGAAACTTGACACAATAAAGTAGTTCCAAGTTCTCTCTCTATGGTTTGTTTCCTATTGATGTAGCCCTAAGCAGAGACTGGCGAAAATCACTTTCATTGAAAGGGGTTCAAAAGCTTCAAAAAACTATGAGTTTCCTGAAATCTCAGCACACATTTTTTCACCCAATCTTGATGACACTTTCAGGTAATGATCAGTACCCCAATCCCACTTGGCTCTCCAAATTTCGTTCTTCTAGCTTAAACCGTTCGTTGGCAGTAACAGTTTTAATTTTTAGGTTTCACTCTGTTTTCTCCTATATGGATACATATAGTTGGAACTCTAAATCAAACACGGTTTGTGCTAGCTCTTTGAAACTTGACACAATAAAGTAGTTCCAAGTTCTATCTCTATGGTTGGTTTCCTATTGATGTAGCCCTAAGCAGAGACTGGCGAAAATCACTGTCATTCAAAGGGGTTGCTGAGCGTCCAAAAAACTACCAGTTTCCTGAAATCTCAGCACACATTTTTTCACCCCATCTTGATGACACTTTCAGGTAATGATCAGTACCGGAATCCCACTTGGCTCAACAAATTTCATTCTTCTAGGTTTAACCGTTCTTTGGCAGTAACTGTTTTAATTTTTAGGTTTCACTCTGTTTTCTCCTATATGGATACATGTAGTTGGAACTCTAAACCAAACACGGTTTGTGCTAGATCTTTGAAACTTGACACAATAAAGTAATTCCAAGTTCTAACCCTATGGTTTCTTTTCTATTGATGTAGCCCTAAGCAGAGACTGGCGAAAATCACTTTCATTGAAAGGGTTGCCAAGGTTCCAAAAAACTTCGAGTTTCCTGAAATCTCAGCACACACTTTTTCACACAATATTGATGACACTTTCAGGTAGTGACCAGTCCCCCAATCCCACTTGGTTCATCAAATTTCGTTCTTCTAGGTTAAACCGTTCGTTGGCAGTAACAGTTTTAATTTTCAGGTTTCACTCTGCTTTCTCCTATATGGATACATGTATTTGGACCTCTAAATCAAACAAGGTTTGTGCTAGCTCTTTGAAAAGTGACACAATACAGTAGTTCCAAGTTCTATCTCTATGGTTTGTTTCCTATTGATGTAGCCCTAAGCAGAGACTGGCGAAAATCTCTTTCACGGGAAGGGGTTGCCATGCTTCCAAAAAACTACGAGTTTCCTGAAATCTCAGGACACATTTTTTCAACCAATCTTGATGACAATTTCAGGTAATGATCAGTACCCCAGTCCCAATTGGCTCACCAAATATCGTTCTTCGAGGTTAAACCCTTCGTTAGCAGTAACAGTTTTAATTTTTAGGTTTCACTCTGTTTTCTCCTATATGGATACATGTAGTTGGAACTCTAAATCAAACACGGTTTGTGCTAGATCTTTGAAACTTGACACAATAAAGTAATTCCAAGTTCTATCTCTATGGTTGGTTTCCTATTGATGTAGCCTGAAACAGAGACTGTCGAAAATCACTTTCTTGGAAAGGGGTTGCCAAGCTTCCAAAAAACTACGAGTTTCCTGAAATCTCAGCACACATTTTTTCACCCAATCTTGATGACACTTTCAGGTAATCATCAGTACCCCAATCCCGTTCGGCTTGCCTAATTTCGTTCTTGTAGGTTAAACCGTTCGTTGGCAGTAACAGTTTTAATTTTTAGGTTTCACTCTGTTTTCTCCTATATGGATACATGTAGTTGGAACTCTAAGTCAAACACTGTGTGTGCTAGCTCTTTGAAACTTGACACAACAAAGTAGTTCCAAGTTCTATCTCTATGGTTGGTTTCCTATTGATGTAGCCCAAAGCAGAGACTGGCGAAAATCACTTTCATGGAAAGGGGTTGCCAAGCTTCCATAAAACTACATGTTTCCTGAAATCTCAGCACGGATTTTTTCACCCAGTCTTGATGACACTTTCAGGTAGTGATCAGTACCCCAATCCCACTTGGCTCACCAAATTTCGTTCTTCTAGGTTAAACAGTTCGTTGGTAGCAACAGTTTGAATTTTTAGGTTTCACTCTGTTTTCTCCTTTATGGATACATGTAGTTGGAACTCTAAATCAAACACAGTTTGTGCTAGCTCTTTGAAACTTGACACAATAATGTAGTTCCATGTTCTCTCTCTATGGTTTGTTTCCTATTGATGTAGCCCTAAGCAGAGACTGGCGAAAATCACTCTCATGGAAAGGGGTTGCCAAGCTTCCAAAACCTACGAGTTTCCTGAAATCTCAGCACACATTTTTTCACCCTATCTTGATGACACTTTCAAGTAATGATCAGTTCCCCAATCCCACTTGGCTCACCAAATTTCATTCTTCTAGGTTAAACTGTTCGTTGGCAGTAACAGTTTTAATTTTTAGGTTTCAGTCTGTTTTCTCCTATATGGATACATGTAGTTGGAACTCTAAATCAAACACGGTTTGTGCTAGCTCTTTGAAACTTGACACAATAATGTAGATCCAAGTTCTCTCTCTATGGTTTGTTTCCTACTGATGTAGCCCTAAGCAGAGACTGGCGAAAATCACTTTCATGGAAAGGGGTTGGCAAGCTTCCAAAAAACTAGGAGTTTCCTGAAATCTCAGCACACATTTTTTCACCCAATCTTGATGACACTTTCAGGTAATGATCAGTACCCCAACCCAACTTGGCTCACTAAATTTCTTTCTTCTAGGTTAAACCATTCGTTGGCAGTAACAGTTTTAATTTTTAGGTTTCACTCTGTTTTCTCCTATATGGATACATGTAGTTGGAACTCTAAATCAAACACGGTTTGTGCTAGATCTTTGAAACTTGACACAATAAAGTAATTCCAAGTTCTATACCTATGGTTTGTTTTCTATTGATGTAGCCTGAAACAGAGACTGTCGAAAATCACTTTCATGGAAAGGGGTTGCCAAGCTTTCTAAAAACTACGAGTTTCCTGAAATCAGAGCACACATTTTTTCACCCAATCTTGATGACACTTTCAGGTAATGATCAGTAACCAAATCACTTTTGGCTTACCTAATTTCGTTCTTCTAGGTTAAACCGTTCGTTGGCAGTAACAGTTTTAATTTTTAGGTTTCACCATGTTTTCTCCTATATGGATACATGTAGTTGGAACTCTAAATCAAACACGGTTTGTGCTAGCTCTTTGAAACTTGACACAATAAAGTAGATCCAAGTTCCATCTCTATGGTTTGTTTCCTATTGATGTAGCCCTAAGCAGAGACTGGCGAAAATCACTTTCATGGAAAGGGGTTGCCAAGCTTCCAAAAAACTACGAGTTTCCTGAAATCTCAGCACACAATTTTTCACCCAATCTTGATGACACTTTCAGGTATTGATCAGTACCCCAATCCTACTTGGTTCACCAAATTTCGTTCTTCTATGTTAAACCGTTCGTTGGTAGCAACAGTTTGAATTTTTAGGTTTCACCATGTTTTCTCCTATATGGATACATGTATTTGGTACTCTAAATCAAACACGGTTTGTGCTAGCTCTTTGAAACTTGACACAATAAAGTAGTTCCAAGTTCTATCTCCATGGTTTGTTTCCTATTTATGTAGCCCTAAGCAGAGACTGGCGAAAATCACTTTCATGGAAAGGGGTTGCCAAGCTTCCAAAAAACTACGAGTTTCCTGAAATCTCAACACACATTTTTTCACACAATCTTGATGACAATTTCAGGTAATGATCAGTACCCCAATCCCACTTGGCTCACCAAATTTCGTTCTTCTAGGTTAAACCGATCATTGGCAGTAACAGTTTTAATTTTTAGTTTCACTCTGCTTTCTCCTATATGGATACATGTATTTGGAACTCTAAATCAAACACGGTTTGTGCTAGCTCTTTGAAACTTGACACAATAAATTAGTTCCAATTTCTGTCTCTATGGTTTGTTTCCTATTGATGTAGCCCTAAGCAGAGATTGGCGATAATCACTTTCATGGAAAGGGGTTGGCAAGCTTCCAAAAAACTAGGAGTTTCCTGAAATCTCAGCACACATTTTTTCACCCAATATTGATGACACTTTCAGGTAGTGACCAGCACCCCAATCCCACTTGGTTCACCAAATTTCATTCTTCTAGGTTAAACCGTTCGTTGGCAGTAACAGTTTAAATTTTTAGGTTTCACTCTGTTTTCTCCTCTATGGATACATGTACTTGTACCTCTAAATCAAACACGGTTGGTGCTAGATCTTTGAAACTTGACACAATAAAGTAATTCCAAGTTCTATCTCTATGGTTTGTTTCCTATTGATGTAGCCTGAAATAGAGACTGTCGAAAATCACTTTCATGGAAAGGGGTTGCCAAGCTTCCTAAAAAGTACGAGTTTCCTGAAATCTCAGCACACATTTTTTCACCCAATCTTGATGACACTTTCAGGTAATGATCAGTACCCCAATCCCACTTGGCTCACCAAATTATACTCTTCTATGTTAAAACATTCATTGGCAGTAACAGTTTTAATTTTTAGTTTCACTCTGCTTTCTCCTATATGGATACATGTAGTTGGAACTCTAAATCAAACACGGTTTGTGCTAGCTCTTTGTAACTTGACACAATAAAGTAGTTCCAAGTTCTATCTCTATGGTTTGTTTCCTATTGATGTAGCCCTAAGCAGAGACTGGGAAAAATCACTTTCATGGAAAGGGGTTGCTGAGCTTCCAAAAAACTACCAGTTTCCTGAAATCTCAGCACACATTTTTTCACCCAACTTGATGACACTTTCAGGTAATGATCAGTACCGCAATTCCACTTGGCTCACCAAATTTCGTTCTTCTAGGTTAAACCGTTCGTTGGCAGTAACAGTTTTAATTTTTAGGTTTCACTCTGTTTTCTCGTATATGGATACATGTAGTTGGAACTCTATATCAAACACGGTTGGTGCTAGATCTTTGAAACTTGACAAAATAAAGTAATTCCAAGTTCTATCTCTATGGTTTGTTTCCTATTGATGTAGCCTGAAACAGAGACTGGCGAAAATCACTTTCATGGAAAGGGGTTGCCAAGCTTCCTAAAACCTACGAGTTTCCTGAAATCTCAGCAAACATTTTTTCACCCAATCTTGATGACACTTTCAGGTAATGATCAGTACCCCAATCCCACTTGGCTCACCAAATTTCGTTCTTCTATGTTAAACCGTTCGTTGGTAGCAACAGTTTGAATTTTTAGGTTTCACCATGTTTTCTCCTATATGGATACATGTATTTGGAACTCTAAATCAAACACGGTTTGTGCTAGCTCTTTGAAACTTGACACAATAAAGTAGTTCCAAGTTCTATCTCTATGGTTTGTTTCCTATTGATGTAGCCCTAAGCAGAGACTGGCGAAAATCACTTTCATGGAAAGGGGTTGCCAAGCTTCCAAAATCTACGAGTTTCCTGAAATCTCAGCACACATTTTTTCACCCAATCTTGATGACATTTTCAGGTAATGATCAGTACCCCAATCCCACTTGGCTCACCAAATTTCGTTCTTCTAGGTTAAACCGTTCATTGGCAGTAACAGTTTTAATTTTTAGGTTTCACTCTGTTTTCTCCTATATGGATACATGTAGTTGGAACTCTAAATCAAACACGGTTTCTGCTAGCTCTTTGAAACTTGACACAATAAAGTAGTTCCAAGTTCTATCCCCATGGTTTGTTTCCTATTGATGTAGCCCTAAGCAGAGACTGTAGAAAATCACTTTCATGGAAAGGGGTTGCCAAGCTTGCAAAAAACTACGAGTTTCCTGAAATCTCAGCACACATTTTTTCACCCAATCTTGATGACACTTTCAGGTAATGATCAGTACCCCAATCCCACTTTGCTCACCAAATTTCGTTCTTCTAGGTTAAAACATTCATTGGCAGTAACAGTTTTAATTTTTAGTTTCACTCTGCTTTCTCCTATATGGATACATGTATTTGGAACTCTAAATCAAACACGGTTTGTGCTAGCTCTTTGAAACTTGACACAATAAAGTAGTTCCAATTTCTGTATCTATGATTTGTTTCCTATTGATGTAGCCCTAAGCAGAGACTGGCGATAATCACTTTCATGGAAAGGGGTTGGCAAGCTTCCAAAAAACTAGGAGTTTCCTGAAATCTCAGCACACATTTTTTCACCCAATATTGATGACACTTTCAGGTAGTGACCAGTACCCCAATCCCACTTGGTTCACCAAATTTCATTCTTCTAGGTTAAACTGTTCGTTGGCAGTAACAGTTTAAATTTTTAGGTTTCACTCTGTTTTCTCCTCTATGGATACATGTAGTTGTACCTCTAAATCAAACACGGTTGGTGCTAGCTCTTTGAAACGTGACACAATAAAGTAGTTCCAAGTTCTATTTCTATGGTTTGTTTCCTATTGATGTAGCCCTAAGCAGAGACTGGCGAAAATCACTTTCATGGAAAGGGGTTGCCAAGCTTCCAAAAAATTACGAGTTTCCTGAAATCTCAGCACATATTTTTTCTCCCAATCTTGATGACACTTTCAGGTAATGATCAGTACCTCAGTCCCACTTGGCTCACCAAATTTCGTTCTTCTGGGTTAAACCGTTCGTTGGCAGTAACAGTTTTAATTTTTAGGTTTCACTCTGTTTTCTCCTATATGGATACATGTAGTTGGAACTCTAAATCAAACACGGTTTGTGCTAGCTCTTTGTAACTTGACACAATAAAGTAGTTCCAAGTTCTATCTCTATGGTTTGTTTCCTATTGATGTAGCCCTAAGCAGAGACTGGGAAAAATCACTTTCATGGAAAGTGGTTGCTGAACTTCCAAAAAACTACAAGTTTCCTGAAATCTCAGCACACATTTTTTCACACAACTTGATGACACTTTCAGGTAATGATCAGTACCGCAATCCCACTTGGCTCACCAAATTTCGTTCTTCTAGGTTAAACCGTTCATTGGCAGTAACAGTTTTAATTTTTAGGTTTCACTCTGTTTTCTCCTATATGGATACATGTAGTTGGAACTCTAAATCAAACACGGTTGGTGCTAGATCTTTGAAACTTGACACAATAAAGTAATTCCAAGTTCTATCTCTATCGTTTGTTTCCTATTGATGTAGCCTGAAATAGAGACTGTCGAAAATCACTTTAATGGAAAGGGGTTGCCAAGCTTCCTAAAAACTACGAGTTTCCTGAAATCTCAGCACAAATTTTTTCACCCAATCTTCATGACACTTTCAGGTAATGATCAGTACCCCAATCCCACTTGGCTCACCAAATTTCGTTCTTCTATGTTAAACCGTTCGTTGGTAGCAACAGTTTGAATTTTTAGGTTTCACCATGTTTTCTCCTATATGGATACATGTAGTTGGAACTCTAAATCAAACACGGTTTGTGCTAGCTCTTTGAAACTTGACACAATAAAGTAGTTCGAGGTTCTATCTCTATGGTTTGTTTCCTATTGATGTAGCCCTAAGCAGAGACTGGCGAAAATCACTTTCATGGAAAGGGGTTGCCAAGCTTTCAAAAAACTACGAGTTTCCTGAAATCTCAGCACACACTTTTTCACCCAATCTTGATGACACTTTCAGGTAATGATCAGTACCCCAATCCCACTTGGCTCACCAAATTTCGTTCTTCTAGGTTAAACCGTTCATTGGCAGTAACAGTTTTAATTTTTAGGTTTCACTCTGTTTTCTCCTATATGGATACATGTAGTTGGAACTCTAAATCAAACACGGTTTCTGCTAGCTCTTTGAAACTTGACACAATAAAGTAGTTCCAAGTTCTATCTCCATGGTTTGTTTCCTATTGATGTAGCCCTAAGCAGAGACTGGCGAAAATCACTTTCATTGAAAGGGGTTGCCAAGCTTCCAAAAAACTACGAGTTTCCTGAAATCTCAGCACACATTTTTTCACCCAATCTTGATGACACTTTCAGGTAATGATCAGTACCCCAATCCCACTTGGCTCACCAAATTTCGTTCTTCTAGGTTAAAACATTCATTGGCAGTAACAGTTTTAATTTTTAGTTTCACTCTGCTTTCTCCTATATGGATACATGTATTTGGAACTCTAAATCAAACATGGTTTGTGCTAGCTCTTTGAAACTTGACACAATAAAGTAGTTCCAATTTCTGTCTCTATGATTTGTTTCCTATTGATGTAGCCCTAAGCAGAGACTGGCGATAATCACTTTCATGGAAAGGGGTTGGCAAGCTTCCAAAAAACTAGGAGTTTCCTGAAATCTCAGCACACATTTTTTCACCCAATATTGATGACACTTTCAGGTAGTGACCAGTACCCCAATCCCACTTGGTTCACCAAATTTCATTCTTCTAGGTTAAACCGTTCGTTGGCAGTAACAGTTTAAATTTTTAGGTTTCACTCTGTTTTGTCCTCTATGGATACATGTAGTTGTACCTCTAAATCAAACACGGTTTGTGCTAGCTCTTTGAAACTTGACACAATAAAGTAGTTCCAAGTTCTATCTCTATGGTTTGTTTCCTATTGATGTAGCCCTAAGCAGAGACTGGCGAAAATCACTTTCATGGAAAGGGGTTGCCAAGCATCCAAAAAATTACGAGTTTCCTGAAATCTCAGCACATATTTTTTCTCCCAATCTTGATGACACTTTCAGGTAATGATCAGTACCCCAATCCCACTTGGCTCACCAAATTTCGTTCTTCTGGGTTAAACCGTTCGTTGGCAGTAACAGTTTTAATTTTAAGGTTTCACTCTGTTTTCTCCTATATGGATACATGTAGTTGGAACTCTAAATCAAACACGGTTTGTGCTAGCTCTTTGTAACTTGACACAATAAAGTAGTTCCAAGTTTTATCTCTATGGTTTGTTTCCTATTGATGTAGCCCTAAGCAGAGACTGGGAAAAATCACTTTCAATGAAAGGGGTTGCTGAGCTTCCAAAAAACTACCAGTTTCCTGAAATCTCAGCACACATTTTTTCACCCAAATTGATGACACTTTCAGGTAATGATCAGTACCGCAATCCCACTTGGCTCACCAAATTTCGTTCTTCTATGTTAAACCGTTCGTTTGCAGTAACAGTTTAAATTTTTAGGTTTCACTCTGTTTTCTCTTATATGGTTACATGTAGTTGGAACTCTAAATCAAACACGGTTTGTGCTAGATCTTTGAAACTTGACAAAATAAAGTAATTCCAAGTTCTATCTCTATGGTTTGTTTCCTATTGATGTAGCCTGAAACAGAGACTGTCGAAAATCACTTTCACGGAAAGGGGTTGCCAAGCTTCCTAAAACCTACGAGTTTCCTGAAATCTCAGCACACATTTTTTCACCCAATACTGATGACACTTTCAGGTAATGATCAGTTCCGCAATCCCACTTGGCTCACCAAATTTCGTTCTTCTAGGTTAAACCCTTCGTTGGCTGTAAGAGTTTTAATTTTTAGGTTTCACTCTGTTTTCTCCTATATGGATATATGTAGTTGGAACTCTAAATCAAACACGGTTTGTGCTAGCTCTTTGAAACTTGACACAATAAAGTAGTTCCAAGTTCTATCTTTATGGATGGTTTCCTATTGATGTAGCCCTAAGCAGAGACTGGCGAAAATCACTTTCATGGAAAGGGGTTGCCAAGCTTCCAAAACACTACGAGTTTCCTGAAATCTCATTACACATTTTTTCACCCAATCTTGATGACAATTTCAGGTAATGATCAGTAAAACAATCCCGTTTGGCTTACCTAATTTCGTTCTTCTAGGTTAAACCGTTCGTTGGCAGTAACAGTTTTAATTTTTAGGTTTCACTCTGTTTTCTCCTATATGAATACATGTAGTTGGAACTCTAAATCAAACACGGTTTGTGCTAGCTCTTTGAAACTTGACACAATAAAGTAGTTCCAAGTTCTATCGCTATGGTTGGTTTCCTATTGATGTAGCCCTAAGCAGAGACTGGTGAAAATCACTTTCATGGAAAGGGGTTGGGAAGCTTCCAAAAAACTAGGAGTTTCCTGAAATCTCAGCACACATTTTTTCACCCAATCTTGATGACAGTTTCAGGTAATGATCAGTACTCCAATCCCACTTGGCTCACCAAATTTCGTTCTTCTAGGTTAAAACATTCATTGGCAGTAACAGTTTTAATTTTTAGGTTTCACTCTGCTTTCTCCTATATGGATACATGTATTTGGAACTCTAAATCAAACAAGGTTTGTGCTAGCTTTTGAAACGTGACACAATAAAGTAGTTCCATGTTCTATCTCTATGGTTTGTTTCCTATTGATGTAGCCCTAAGCAGAGACTGGCGAAAATCTCTTTCATGGGAAGGGGTTGCCAAGCTTCCAAAAAACTATGAGTTTCCTGAAATCTCATTACACATTTTTTCACCCAATCTTGATGACACTTTCAGGTAATGATCAGTACCCCAATCCCACTTGGCTCACCAAATTTCGTTCTTCTATGTTAAACCGTTCGTTGGTAGCAACAGTTTGAATTTTTAGGTTTCACCATGTTTTCTCCTATATGGATACATGTAGTTGGAACTCTAAATCAAACATGGTTTGTGCTAGCTCTTTGAAACTTGACACAATAAAGTAGTTCGAGGTTCTATCTCTATGGTTTGTTTCCTATTGATGTAGCCCTAAGCAGAGACTGGCGAAAATCACTTTCATGGAAAGGGGTTGCCAAGCTTCCAAAAAACTACGAGTTTCCTGAAATCTCAGCACACATTTTTTCACCCAACTTGATGACACTTTCAGGTAATGATCAGTACCCCAATCCCACTTGGCTCACCAAATTTCGTTCTTCTAGGTTAAACCGTTCATTGGCAGTAACAGTTTTAATTTTTAGGTTTCACTCTGTTTTCACCTATATGGATACATGTAGTTGGAACTCTAAATCAAACACGGTTTCTGCTAGCTCTTTGAAACTTGACACAATAAAGTAGTTCCAAGTTCTATCTCCATGGTTTGTTTCCTATTGATGTAGCCCTAAGCAGAGACTGGCGAAAATCACTTTCATTGAAAGGGGTTGCCAAGCTTCCAAAAAACTACGAGTTTCCTGAAATCTCAGCACACATTTTTTCACCCCATCTTGATGACACTTTCAGGTAATGATCAGTACCGCAATCCCTCTTGGCTCACCAAATTTCGTTTTTCTAGGTGAAACCGTTCATTGGCAGTAACAATTTTAATTTTTAGGATTCACTCTGTTTTCTCCTAAATGCATACATGTAGTTGGAACTCTAAATCAAACACGGTTTGTGCTAGCTCTTTGAAACTTGACACAATAAAGTAGTTCCAAGTTCTATTTCTATGGTTGGTTTCCTATTGATGTAGCCCTAAGCAGAGACTGGCAAAAATCACTTTCATGGAAAGGGGTTGCCAAGCTTCCAAAAAAGTAAGAGTTTCCTGAAATCTCAGCACACATTTTTTCAACCAATCTTGATGACACTTTCAGGTAATGATCAGTACCCCAATCCCGTTTGGCTTACCTAATTTTGTTCTTCTAGGTTAAACTGTTAGTTGGCAGTAACAGTTTTAATTTTTAGGTTTCACTCTGTTTTCTCCTATATGGATACATGTAGTTGGAACTCTAAATCAAACACGGTTTGTGCTAGCTCTTTGAAACTTGACACAATAAAGTAGTTCCAAGTTCTATCTCTATGGTTTGTTTCCTATTGATGTAGCCCTAAGCAGAGACTGGCGAAAATCACTTTCATGGAAAGGGGTTGCCAAGCTTCCAAAAAACTACGAGTTTCCTGAAATCTCAGCACACATTTTTTCACCAAATCTTGATGACACTTTCAGGTAATGATCAGTACCCGAATCCCCCTTGGCTCACCTAATTTCGTTCTCTAGGTTAAACCGTTCGTTGGCAGTAACAGTTTTAATTTTTAGGTTTCACTCTGTTTTCTCCTATATGGATACATGTAGTTGGAACTCTAAATCAAACAAGGTTTGTGCTCGCTCTTTGAAACTTGACACAATAAAGTAGTTCCAAGTTCTATCTCTATGGTTTGGTTCCTATTGATGAGGCCTAAGCAGAGACTGGCGAAAATCACTTTCATGGAAAGGGGTTGCCAAGCTTCCAAAAAACTACGAGTTTCCTGAAATCTCAGCACACATTTTTTCACCCCATCTTGATGACACTTTCAGGTAATGATCAGTACTGCAATCCCACTTGGCTCACCAAATTTCGTTTTTCTAGGTGAAACCATTCATTGGCAGTAACAGTTTTAATTTTTAGGATTCACTCTGTTTTCTCCTAAATGTATACATGTATTTGGAACTCTAAATCAAACACGGTTTTTTATAGCTCTTTGAAACTTGACACAATATAGTAGTTCCGAGTTCTATTTCTATGGTTGGTTTCCTATTGATGTAGCCCTAAGCAGAGACTGGCAAATGTCACTTTCATGGAAAGTGGTTGCCAAGCTTCCAAAAAAGTAAGAGTTTCCTGAAATCTCAGCACACATTTTTTCACCCAATCTTGATGACACTTTCAGGTAATGATCAGTACCCCAATCCCGTTTGGCTTACCTAATTTTGTTCTTCTAGGTTAAACTGTTAATTGGCAGTAACAGTTTTAATTTTTAGGTTTCACTCTGTTTTCTCCTATATGGATACATGTAGTTGGAACTCTAAATCAAACACGGTTTGTGCTAGCTCTTTGAAACTTGACACAATAAAGTAGTTCAAAGTTCTATCTCTATGGTTGGTTTCCTATTGATGTAGCCCTAAGCAGAGACTGGCAAAAATCACTTTCATGGAAAGGGGTTGCTGAGCTTCCAAAAAACTACCAGTTTCCTGAAATATCAGCACACATTTTTTTCACCCAACTTGATGACACTTTCAGGTAATGATCAGTACCGCAATCCCACTTGGCTCACCAAATTTCGTTCTTCTAGGTTAAACCGTTCGTTGGCAGTAACAGTTTTAATTTTTAGGTTTCACTCTGTTTTCTCCTATATGGATACATGTAGTTGGAACTCTAAATCAAACACGGTTTTTGCTAGATCTTTGAAACTTGACAAAATAAAGTAATTCCAAGTTCTATCTCTATGGTTTGTTTCCTATTGATGTAGCCTGAAACAGAGACTGTCGAAAATCACTTTCATGGAAAGGGGTTGCCAAGCTTCCTAAAAACTACGAGTTTCCTGAAATCTCAGCAAACATTTTTTCACCCAATACTGATGACACTTTCAGGTAATGATCAGTACCCCAATCCCACTCGGCTCACCAAATTTCGTTCTTCTAGTTTAAACCGTTCGTTGGCAGTAACAGTTTAAATTTTTAGGTTTCACTCTGTTTTATCCTATATGGATACATGTAGTTGGAACTCTAAATCAAACACGGTTTGTGCTAGCTCTTTGAAACTTGACACAATAAAGTAGTTCCAAGTTCTATCTCTATGGATGGTTTTTTATTGATGTAGCCCTAAGCAGAGACTGGCGAAAATCACTTTCATGGAAAGGGGTTGCCAAGCTTCCAAAAAACCACGAGTTTCCTGAAATCTCAGCACACATTTTTTCACCCAATCTTGATGACACTTTCAGGTAATGATCAGTACCCCAATCCCGTTTAGCTTACCTAATTTCGTTCTTCTAGGTTAAACCTTTCGTTGGCAGTAACAGTTTTAATTTTTAGGTTTCACTCTGTTTTCTCCTATATGGATACATGTAGTTGGAACTCTAAATGAAACACGGTGTGTGCTAGCTCTTTGAAACTTGACACAATAAAGTAGTTCCAAGTTCTATCTCAAGGGTTTGTTTCCTATTGATGTAGCCCTAAGCAGAGACTGGCGAAAATCACTTTCATGGAAAGGGGTGGCCAAGCTTCCAAAAAACTACGAGTTTCCTGAAATCTCAGCACACATTTCTTCACCCAATCTTGATGACACTTTCAGGTAATGATCAGTACCCCAATCCCACTTGGCTCACCAAATTTCGTTCTTTTATGTTAAACCGTTCGTTGGCAGTAACAGTTTAAATTTTTAGGTTTCACTCTGTTTTCTCCTATATGGATACATGTAGTTGGAACTCTAAATCAAACACGGTTTGTGCTAGCTCTTTGAAACTTGACACAATAAAGTAGTTCCAAGTTCTATCTCTATGGTTTGTTTCCTATTGATGTAGCCCTAAGCAGAGACTGGCAAAAATGACTTTCATGGAAAGGGGTTGCCAAGCTTCCAAAAAACTACGAGTTTCCTGAAATCTCAGCACACATTTTTTCACCCCATCTTGATGACACTTTCAGGTAATGATCAGTACCCCAATCCCGTTTGGCTTACCTAATTTCGTTCTTCTAGGTTAAAACTTTCATTGGAAGTAACAGTTTTAATTTTTAGGTTTCACTCTGTTTTCTCCTATATGGATACATGTAGTTGGAACTCTAAATCAAACCCGGTTTGTGCTAGCTCTTTGAAACTTGACACAATAAAGTAGTTCCAAGTTCTATCTCTATGGTTTGTTTCCTATTGATGTAGCCCTAAGCAGAGACTGGCAAAAATGACTTTCATGGAAAGGGGTTGCTGAGCTTCCAAAAAACTACGAGTTTCCTAAAATCTCATTACACATTTTTTCACCCAATCTTGATGACACTTTCAGGTAATGATCAGTACCGCAATCCCACTTGGCTCACCAAATTTCGTTCTTCTAGGTTAAACCGTTCGTTGGCAGTAACAGTTTTAATTTTTAGGTTTCACTCTGTTTTCTCCTATATGGATACATGTAGTTGGAACTCTAAATTAAACACGGTTTGTGCTAGATCATTGAAACTTAACAAAATAAATAATTCCAAGCTCTATCTCTATGCTTTTTTTCCTATTGATGTAGCCTGAAACAGAGACTGTCGAAAATCACTTTAATGGAAAGGCGTTGCCAAGCTTCCTAAAAACTACGTGTTTCCTGAAATCTCAGCAAACATTTTTTCACCCAATACTGATGACACTTTCAGGTAATGATCAGTAACCCAATCCCACTCGGCTCACCAAATTTCGTTCTTCTAGGTTAAACCGTTCGTTGGCAGTAACAGTTTAAATTTTTAGGTTTCACTCTGTTTTCTCCTATATGGATACATGTAGTTGGAACTGTAAATCAAACACGGTTTGTGCTAGCTCTTTGAAACTTGACACAATAAAGTAGTTCCAAGTTCTATCTCTATGGATGGTTTCCAATTAATGTAGCCCTAAGCAGAGACTGGCGAAAATCACTTGCATTGTAAGGGGTTGCCAAGCTTCCAAAAAACTATGAGTTTCCTGAAATCTGAGCACACATTTTTTCACCCAATTTTGGTGACACTTTCAGGTAATGATCAGTACCCAAATCCCACTTGGCTCACCAAATTTCGTTCTTCTAGGTTAAACCGTTCGTTGGCAGTAACAGTTTTAATTTTTAGGTTTCACTCTGTTTTCTCCTATATGGATACATGTAGTTGGAACTCTAAATCAAACACGGTTTGTGCTAGCTCTTTGAAACTTGACACAATAAAGTAGTTCCAAGTTCTATCTCTATGGTTGGTTTCCTATTGATGTAGCCCTAAGCAGAGACTGGCGAAAATCACTTTCATGGAAAGGGGTTGCCAAACTGCCAAAAAACTACGAGTTTCCTGAAATCTCAGCACACATTTTTTCACCCAATCTTGATGACACTTTCAGGTAATTATCAGTACCCCAATCCCACTTTGCTCACCAAATTTCGTTCTTCTATGTTAAACCGTTCGTTGGTAGTCACAGTTTTAATTTTTAGGTTTCACTCTGTTTTGTTCTTTATGGATACATGTAGTTGGAACTCTAAATCAAACTCGGTTTGTGCTAGCTCTTTGAAACTTGACACAATAAAGTAGTTCCAATTTCTATCTCTATGTTTTGTTTCCTAATCTTGTAGCCCTAAGCAGAGACTGGCGAAAATCACTTTCATGGAAAGGGGTTGCCAAGCTTCCAAAAACTACGAGTTTCCTGAAATTTCAGCACACATTTTTTCACCCAATATTGATGACACTTTCAGGTAATGATCAGTACCCCAATCCCACTTGGCTCACCAAATTTCGTTCTTCTAGGTTAAAACGTTCATTGGTAGCAACAGTTTTAATTTTTCGGTTTCACTCTTTTTTCTCCTTTATGGATAGATTATTTGGAACTCTAAATCAAACACGGTTTGTGATAGCTCTTTGAAACTTGACACAATAAAGTAGTTCCAAGTTCTATCTCTATGGTGTTTCCTATTGATGTAGCCCTAAGCAGAGACTTGCGAAAATCACTTGCATGGAAAGGGGTTGCCAAGCTTCCAAAAAACTATGAGTTTCCTGAAATCTGAGCACACATTTTTTCACCCAATCTTGATGACACTTTCAGGTAGTGACCAGTACCGCAATCCCACTTGGTTCACAAAATTTCGTTCTTCTAGGTTAAACCGTTCGTTGGCAGTAACAGTTTTAATTTTTAGGTTTCACTCTGTTTTCTCCTCTATTGATACATGTAGTTGGAACTCTAAATCAAACACGGTTTGTGCTAGCTCTTTTAAACTTGACACAATAAAGTAGTTCCAAGTTCTATTTCTATTGTTGGTTTCCTATTGATGTAGCCCTAAGCAGAGACTGGTAAAAATCACTTTCATGGAAAGGGGTTGCCAAGCTTCCAAAAAAGTACGAGTTTCCTGAAATCTCAGCACACATTTTTTCACCCAATCTTGATGATACTTTCAGGTAATGATCAGTACCCCAATCCCGTTTGGCTTACCTAATTTTGTTCTTCTAGGTTAAACTGTTAGTTGGCAGTAACAGTTTTAATTTTTAGGTTTCACTCTGTTTTCTCCTATATGGATACATGTATTTGGAACTCTAAATCAAACACGGTTTGTGCTAGCTTTTGAAACTTGACACAATAAAGTAGTTCCAAGTTCTATCTCTATGGTTGGTTTCCTATTGATGTAGCCCTAAGCAGACACTGGCGAAAATCACTTTCATGGAAAGGGGTTGCCAAACTGCCAAAAAACTACGAGTTTCCTGAAATCTCAGCACACATTTTTTCACCCAATATTGATGACACTTTAAGGTAATGATCAGTACCCCAATCCCACTTGGCTCACCAAATTTCGTTCTTCTAGGTTAAAACGTTCATTGGTAGCAACAGTTTTAATTTTTCGGTTTCACTCTGTTTTCTCCTTTATGGATAGATTATTTGGAACTCTAAATAAAACACGGTTTGTGATAGCTCTTTGAAACTTGACACAATAAAGTAGTTCCAAGTTCTATCTCTATGGTGTTTCCCATTGATGTAGCCCTAAGCAGAGACTTGCGAAAATCACTTGCATGGAAAGGGGTTGCCAAGCTTCCAAAAACTATGAGTTTCCTGAAATCTGAGCACACAATTTTTCACCCAATCTTGATGACACTTTCAGGTAATGATCAGTAACCCAATCCCCCTTGGCTCACCTAATTTCGTTCTTCTAGGTTAAACCGTTCGTTGGCAGTAACAGTTTTAATTTTTAGGTTTCATTCTGTTTTCTCCTATATGGATACATGTAGTTGGAACTCAAAATCAAACACGGTTTGTGCAAGCTCTTTGAAACTTGACACAATAAAGTAGTTCCAAGTTCTATCTCTATGGTTTGTTTCCTATTGATGTAGTCCTAAGCAGAGACTGGCGAAAATCACTTTCCTGGAAAGGGGTTGCCAAGCTTCCAAAAAACTACGAGTTTCCTGAAATCTCAGCACATATTTTTTCACCCAATCTTGATGACACTTTCAGGTAATGATCAGTACCCCAATCCCCCTTGGCTAACCTAATTTCATTCTTCTAGGTTAAACCGTTCGTTGGCAGTAACAGTTTTAATTTTTAGGTTTCACTCTGTTTTCTCCTATATGGATACATGTAGTTGGAACTCTAAATCAATCACGGTTTGTGCTAGCTCTTAGAAACTTGACACAATAAAGTAGTTCCAAGTTCTATTTCTATGGTTGGGTTCCTACTAATGTAGCCCAAAGCAGAGACTGGCAAAAATCACTTTCATTGAAAGGGGTTGCCAAGCTTCCAAAAAACTACGAGATTCCTGAAATCTCAGCACACATTTTTTCAACCAATCTTGATGACACTTTCAGGTAATGATCAGGACCCCAATCCCGTTTGGCTAACCTAATTTTGTTCTTCTAGGTTAAACTGTTAGTTGGCAGTAACAGTTTTAATTTGTAGGTTTCACTCTGTTTTCTCCTATATGGATACATGTAGTTGGAACTCTAAATCAAACACGGTTTCTGCTAGCTCTTTGAAACTTGACACAATAAAGTAGTTCCAAGTTCTGTCTCTATGGTTGGTTTCCTATTGATGTAGCCCTAAGCAGAGACTGACGAAAATCACTTTCATGGAAATGGGTTGCCAAACTTCCAAAAAACTACGAGTTTCCTAAAATCTCAGCACACATTTTTTCACCCAATCTTGATGACACTTTCAGGTAATGATCAGTACCTCAATCCCACTTGGCTCACCAAATTTCGTTCTTCTATGTTAAACCGTTCGTTGGTAGTAACAGTTTTAATTTTTAGGTTTCACTCTGTTTTCTCCTTTATGGATACATGTATTTGGAACTCTAAATCAAACACGGTTTGTGCTAGCTCTTTGAAACTTGACACAATAAAGTAGCTCCAAGTTCTATCTCTATGGTTTGCTTCCTATTGATGTAGCCCTAAGCAGAGACTGGCGAAAATCACATTCATGGAAAGGGGATGCCAAGCTTCCAAAAAACTACGAGTTTCTTGTAATCTCAGTACACATTTTTTCACCCAATCTTGATGACACTTTCAGGTAATGATCAGTACCCCAATCCCCCTTGGCTCACCTAATTTCGTTCTTCTAGGTTAAACCGTTTGTTGGCAGTAACAGTTTTAATTTTTAGGTTTCACTCTGTTTTCTCCTATATGGATACATGTATTTGGAACTCTAAATCAAACACGGTTTGTTCTAGCTCTTTGAAACTTGACACAATAAAGTAGTACCAAGTTCTATCTCTATGGTTTGTTTCCTACTGATGTAGCCCTAAGCAGAGACTGGGGAAAATCACTTTCATGGAAATGGGTTGCCAAGCTTCCAAAAAACTACGAGTTTCCTGAAATCTCAGCACACATTTTTTCACTTAATCTTGATGACACGTTCAGGTAATGATCAGTACCCCAATCGCACTTGGCTCACCAAATTTTGTTCTTCTAGGTTAAACCGTTCATTGGCAGTAACAGTTTTAATTTTTAGGTTTCACTCTGTTTTCTCCTATATGGATACATGTAGTCGGAACTCTAAATCAACACGGTTTGTGCTAGATCATTGAAACTTGACACAATAAAGTAACTCCAAGTTCTATCTCTATGTTTTGTTTCCTATTGATGTAGCCTGAAACAGAGACTGTCGAAAATCACTTTCATGGAAAGGGGTTGCCAAGCTTCCTAAAAACTACGAGTTTCCTGAAATGTCAGAAAACATTTTTTCACCTAATACTGATGACACTTTCAGGCAATGATCAGTACCCCAATCCCACTTGGCTCACCAGATTTCGTTCTTCTAGGTTAAACAGATCATTGTCAGTAACACTTTTAATTTTTAGGTTTCACTCTATTTTCTCCTATAGGGATACATGTAGTTGGAACTCTAAATCAAACACGCTTTGTGCTAGCTCTTTGAAACTTGAAACAATAAAGTAGTTCCAAGTTCTATCACTATGGTTTGTTTCCTATTGATATAGGCCTAAGCAGAGACTGGCGAAAATCACTTTCATGGAAACGTTTTGCCAAGCTTCCAAATAACTACAAGATCCCTGACATCTCAGCACGCATTTTTTCATCCAATCTTGATGACACTTTCATGTAATGATCAGTACCCCAATCCCACTTGGCTCACCAAATTTCGTTCTTCTAGGTTAAACTGTTCGTTGGCGCTAACAGTTTTAATTCTTAGGTTTCACTCTGTTTTCTCCTATATGGATACATGTAGTTGGAACTCTAAATCAAACACGGTTTGTGCTACCTCATTGAAACTTGACACAATGAAGTAGTTCTAAGTTCCATAACTATGGTTTGTTTCCTATTGATGTAGCCCTAATCAGAGACTGGCGAAAATCACTTTCATTGAAAGGGGTTGCCAAGCTTCCAAAAAACTACAAGTTTCCTGAAATCTCAGCACACATTTTTTCACCCAGTCTTGATGACACTTTCAGGTAATGATCAGTATCCCAATCCCACTTGGCTAACCAAATTTCGTTTTTCTATGTTAAACCGTTCGTTGGCAGTAACAGTTTTAATTTTTAGGTTTCACTCTGTTTTCTCCTATATGGATACATGCTGTTGGAATTCTAAATGAAACACGTTTTGTGCTAGCTCTTTGAAACTTGACACAATAAAGTAGTTCCAAGTTCTCTAACTATGGTTTGTTTCCTATTGATGTAGCCCTAAGCAGAGACTGGCGAAAATCACTTTAATGGGAAGGGGTTGGCAAGCTTCCAAAAAAATACGAGTTTCCTGAAATCTCAGCACACATTTTTTCACCCAGTCTTGATGACACTTTCAGGTAATGATCAGTACCCCAATCCCACTTGGCTCACCAAATTTCGTTCTTCTAGGTTAAACCGTTCGTTGGCAGTAACAGTTTTAATTTTTAGGTTTCACTCTGTTTTCTCCTATATGGATACATGTAGTTGGAACTCTAAATCAAACACGGTTTGTGCTACCTCATTGAAACTTGACACAATAAAGTAGTTCTAAGTTCTATAACTATGGTTTGTTTCCTATTGATGTAGCCCTAAGCAGAGACTGGCGAAAATCACTTTCATTGAAAGGGGTTGCCAAGCTTCCAAATAACTACGAGTTCCCTGACAACTCAGCACACATTTTTTCATCCAATCTTGATGACACTTGCATGTAATGATCAGTACCCCAATCCCACTTGGCTCACCAAATTTCGTTCCTCTAGGTTTAACCGTTCGTTGGCGCTAACAGTTTTAATTTTTAGGTTTCACTCTGTTTTCTCCTATATGGATACATGTAGTTGGAACTCTAAATCAAACAAGGTTTGAGCTAGCTCTTTCAAACTTGACACAATAAAGTAGTTCCAAGTTCTATGTCTATGGTTTGTGTCCTATTGATGTAGCCATAAGCAGAGACTGGCGAAAATCACTTTCATGGGAAGGGGTTGCCAAGCTTCCAAAAAACTAGGAGTTTCCTGAAATCTCAGCACACATTTTTTCACCCAATC
Organism: Spermophilus citellus; assembly: GCF_964194105.1. NCBI lineage: Eukaryota > Metazoa > Chordata > Mammalia > Rodentia > Sciuridae > Spermophilus > Spermophilus citellus. Next base: position 2,449,030 of record NW_027672724.1, on the reverse strand, counting down.
TTGATGACACATTCAGGTAATGATCAGTACCCCAATCCCACTTGGCTCACCCAATTTCGTTCTTCTAGGTTAAACCGTTCGTTAGCAGTAAGAGTTTAAATTTTTAGGTTTCACTCTGTTTTCTCCTATATGGATACATATAGTTGGAACTCTAAATCAAACACGGTTTGTGCTAGCGCTTTGAAACTTGACACAATAAAGTAGTTCCAAGTTCTATCTCTATGGTATGCTTACTATTGATGTAGCCCTAAGCAGAGCCTAGCGCAAATCACTTTCATGGAAAGGGTTTGCCAATCTTCCAAAAAACTACGGGTTTCCTGAAATCTCAGCACACATTTTTTCACCCAATCTTGATGACACATTCAGGTAATGATCAGTACCCCAATCCCACTTGGCTCACCAAATTTCGTTCTTCTAGGTTAAACAGTTCGTTGGCAGTAGCAGTTTAAATTTTTAGGTTTCAATCTGTTTTCTCCTATATGGATACATGTAGTTGGAACTCTAAATCAAACACGGTTTTTGCTAGGTCTTTGAAACTTGACACAATGAAGTAGTTCCAAGTTCTCTCTCTATGGTTTGTTTCCTATTGATGTAGCCCTAAGCAGAGACTGGCGAAAATCGCTTGCATGGAAGGGGATTGCCAAGCTTCCAAAGAACAATGAGTTTCCTGAAATCTGAGCACACATTTTTTTCACCCAATCTTGATGACACTTTCAGGTAATGATCAGTACCCCAACCCACTTGGCTCACCAAATTTCGTTCCTCTAGGTTTAACCGTTCGTTGGCGCTAACAGTTTTAATTTTTAGGTTTCACTCTGTTTTCTCCTATATGGATACATGTAGTTGGAACTCTAAATCAAACACGGTTTGTGATAGCTCTTTGAAACTTGACGCAATAAAGTAGTTCCAAGTTCTATCTCTATGGTTTGTTTCCTATTGTTGTAGCCCTAAGCAGACACTGGCAAAAATCACTTTCATGGAAAGGGGTTGACAAGGTTCCGAAAAACTACGAGTTTCCTGAAATCTCAGCACACATTTTTTCAACCAATCTTGATGACACTTTCAGGTAATGATCAGTACTCCAATCCCACTTGGCTCACCAAATTTCGTTCTTCTAGGTTAAACCGTTCGTTGGCAGTAACAGTTTTAATTTTTAGGTTTCACTCTGTTTTCTCCTATATGGATACATGTAGTTGGAACTCTAAATCAAACATGGTTTGAGCTAGCTCTTTCAAACTTGACACAATAAAGTAGTTCCAAGTTCTATGTCTATGGTTTGTGTCCTATTGATGTAGCCATAAGCAGAGACTGGCGAAAATCACTTTCATGGGAAGGGGTTGCCAAGCTTCCAAAAAACTAGGAGTTTCCTGAAATCTCAGCACACATTTTTTCACCCAATCTTGATGACACATTCAGGTAATGATCAGTACCCCAATCCCACTTGGCTCACCCAATTTCGTTCTTCTAGGTTAAACCGTTCGTTGGCAGTAAGAGTTTAAATTTTTAGGTTTCACTCTATTTTCTCCTATATGGATACATGTAGTTGGAACTCTAAATCAAACACGGTTTGTGCTAGCGCTTTGAAACTTGACACAATAAAGTAGTTCCAAGTTCTATCTCTATGGTATGCTTACTATTGATGTAGCCCTAAGCAGAGCCTAGCGCAAATCACTTTCATGGAAAGAAGTTGCCAATCTTCCAAAAAACTACGGGTTTCCTGAAATCTCAGCACACATTTTTCACCCAATCTTGATGACATTTTCAGGTAATGATCAGTACCCCAATCCCACTTGGCTCACCAAATTTCGTTTTCTATTTTAAACCATTCGTTGGCATTAACAGTTTTAATTTTTAGGTTTCACTCTGTTTTCTCCTATATGGATACATGTTGTTGGAATTCTAAATGAAACACGTTTTGTGCTAGCTCTTTGAAACTTGACACAATAAAGTAGTTCCAAGTTCTCTAACTATTGTTTGTTTCCTATTGATGTAGCCCTAAGCAGAGACTGGTGAAAATCACTTTAATGGGAAGGGGTTGCCAAGCTTCCAAAAAAATACGAGTTTCCTGAAATCTCAGCACACATTTTTTCACCCAATCTTGATGACACTTTCAGGTAATGAACAGTACCCCAACCCACTTGGCTCACCAAATTTCGTTCTAGGTTAAACCGTTCGTTGGTAGTGTCAGTTTTAATTTTTAGGTTTCACTCTGTTTTCTCCCATATGGATACATGTAGTGGGAACTCTAAATCAAACACGGTTTGTGCTAGTTCTTTGAAACTTGACACAATAAAGTAGTTCCAAGTTCTATCTCTAAGGTTCGTTTCCTATTGATGTAGGCCTAAGCAGAGACTGGCGCAAATCACTTTCATGGAAAGGTGTTGCCAAGCTTCCAAATAACTACGAGTTCCCTGACATCTCAGCACACATTTTTTCATCCAATCTTGATGACACTTGCATGTAATGATCAGTACCCCAATCCCACTTGGCTCACCAAATTTCGTTCCTCTAGGTTTAACCGTTCGTTGGCGCTAACAGTTTTAATTTTTAGGTTTCACTCTGTTTTCTCCTATATGGATACATGTAGTTGGAACTCTAAATCAAACACGGTTTGTGATAGCTCTTTGAAACTTGACGCAATAAAGTAGTTCCAAGTTCTATCTCTATGGTTTGTTTCCTATTGTTGTAGCCCTAAGCAGACACTGGCGAAAATCACTTTCATGGAAAGGGGTTGACAAGGTTCCGAAAAACTACGAGTTTCCTGAAATCTCAGCACACATTTTTTCAACCAATCTTGATGACACTTTCAGGTAATGATCAGTACTCCAATCCCACTTGGCTCACCAAATTTCGTTCTTCTAGGTTAAACCGTTCGTTGGCAGTAACAGTTTTAATTTTTAGGTTTCACTCTGTTTTCTCCTATATGGATACATGTAGTTGGAACTCTAAATCAAACAAGGTTTGAGCTAGCTCTTTCAAACTTGACACAATAAAGTAGTTCCAAGTTCTATGTCTATGGTTTGTGTCCTATTGATGTAGCCATAAGCAGAGACTGGCGAAAATCACTTTCATGGGAAGGGGTTGCCAAGCTTCCAAAAAACTAGGAGTTTCCTGAAATCTCAGCACACATTTTTTCACCCAATCTTGATGACACATTCAGGTAATGATCAGTACCCCAATCCCACATGGCTCACCCAATTTCGTTCTTCTAGGTTAAACCGTTCGTTGGCAGTAAGAGTTTAAATTTTTAGGTTTCACTCTGTTTTCTCCTATATGGATACATGTAGTTGGAACTCTAAATCAAACACGGTTTGTGCTAGCGCTTTGAAACTTGACACAATAAAGTAGTTCCAAGTTCTATCTCTATGGTATGCTTACTATTGATGTAGCCCTAAGCAGAGCCTAGCGCAAATCACTTTCATGGAAAGGGGTTGCCAATCTTCCAAAAAACTACGGGTTTCCTGAAATCTCAGCACACATTTTTTCACCCAATCTTGATGACACTTTCAGGTAATGATCAGTACCCCAATCCCACTTGGCTCACCAAATTTCATTCTTCTAGGTTAAACCGTTCGTTGGTAGTAACAGTTTTAATTCTTAGGTTTCACTCTGTTTTCTCCTATATGGATACATGTAGCTGGAACTCTAAATCAACCACGGTTTGTGCTAGCTCTTTGAAACTTGACACAATAAATTAGTTCCAAGTTCTATCTCTATGGTTTTCTTCCTATTGATGTAGCCCTAAGCAGAGACTTGCAAAAATTACTTTCATGGAAAGGGGTTGCCAAGCTTCCAAAAAACTACGAGTTTCCTGAAATCTCTGCACACATTTTTTCACCCAATCTTGATGACACTTTCAGGTAATGATCAGTACCCCAATCCCACTTGGCTCACCAAATTTCGTTCTTCTAGTTAAACAGTTCGTTGGCAGGAACAGTTTTAATTTTTAGGTTTCACTCTGTTTTCTCCTATATGGATACATGTAGTTGGAACTCTAAATCAAACACGGTTTGTGCTAGCTCTTTGAAACTTGACACAATAAATTAGTTCCAATTTCTATCTCTATGGTTTGCTTCCTATTGATGTAGCCCTAAGCAGAGACTTGCAAAAATCACTTTCATGGAAAGGGGTTGCCAAGCTTCCAAAAAACTACGAGTTTCCTGAAATCTCAGCACACATTTTTTCACCCAATCTTGATGACACTTTCAGGTAATGATCAGTACCCCAATCCCACTTGGCTCACCAAATTTCATTCTTCTAGGTGAACCGTTCGTTGGCAGGAACAGTTTTAATTTTTAGGTTTCACTCTGTTTTCTCCTATATGGATAGATGTAGTTGGAACTCTAAATCAAACAAGGTTTGTGCTAGCTCTTTGAAACTTGACACAATAAAGTAGTTCCAAGTTCTATCTCTATGGTTTGCTTCCTACTGATGTAGCCCTAAGCAGAGACTGGCGAAAATTACTTTCATGGAAAGGGGTTGCCAAGCTTCCAAAAAACTAGGAGTTTCCTGAAATCTCAGCACACAATTTTTCACCCAATCTTGATGACACATTCAGGTAATGATCAGTACCCCATTTCAGTTGGCTCACCTAATTTCGTTTTTCTAGTTTAAACCATTCGTTGGCAGTAACAGTTTTAATTTTTAGGTTTCAGTCTGTTTTCTCTCATATGGATACATGTAGTTGGAACTCTAAATCAAACACGGTTTTGGCTAGCTCTTTGAAACTTGACACAATAAAGTAGTTCCAAGTTCTATCTCTATGGTTTGTTTCCTATTGATGTAGCCGTAAGCAGAGACTGGCGAAAATCACATTCAAGGAAAGGGGTTGCCAAGCTTCCAAGAAACTACGAGTTTCCTGTAATCTCAACACACATTTTTTCACCCAATCTTGATGACACTTTCAGGTAATGATCAGTACCCCAATCCCACTTGGCTCACCAAATTTCGTTCTTCTAGGTTTATCCGTTCGTTGGTAGTAACAGTTTTAATTCTTAGGTTTCATTCTGTTTTCTCCTATATGAATACATGTAGTTGGAACTCTAAATCAAACACAGTTTGTGCTAGCTCTTTGAAACTTGACACAATAAGGTAGTTCCAAGTTCTATGTCTATGGTTTGTTTACTATTGATGTAGCCCTAAGCAGAGACTGGCGAAAATCACTTTCATGGAAAGGGGTTGCCAAGCTTCCAAAAAACTACGAGTTTCCTGAAATCTCAGCACACGTTTTTTCACCCAAAATCGATGACACTTTCAGGTAATGATCAGTACCCCATTCAACTTGGCTCACCTAATTTCGTTCTTCTAGGTTAAACCGTTCGTTGGCAGTAACAGTTTTAATTTTTAGGTTTCACTCTGTTTGCTCTTATATGGACACATGTAGTTGGAACTCTAAATCAAACACGGTTTGTGCTCGCTCTTTGAAACTTGACACAATAAAGTAGTTCCAAGTTCTATCTCTATGGTTTTTTTCCTATTGGTGTAGCCCTAAGCAGAGACTGGCGAAAATCACATTCATGGAAAGGGGTTGCCAAGCTTCCAAAAAACTACGAGTTTCCTGAAATCTCAGCACACATTTTTTCACCCAATCTTGATGACACTTTCAGGTAATGATCAGTAACCCAATCCCACTTGGATCACCAAATTTCGTTCTTCTAGGTTAAACCGTTCATTGGTAGTAACAGTTTCAATTCTTAGGGTTCATTCTGTTTTCTCCTATATGAATACATGTAGTTGGAACTCTAAATCAAAAACGGTTTGTGCTAGCTCTTTGAAACTTGACACAATAAAGTAGTTCCAAGTTCTATCTCTATTGTTTGTTTCCTATTGATGTAGCCCTAAGCAGAGACTGGCGAAAATCACTTTCATGGAATGGGGTTGCCAAGCTTCCAAAAAAGTACGAGTTTCCTGAAATCTCAGCACACATTTTTTCACCCAAAATCGATGACACTTTCAGGTAATGATCAGTACACCATTCCACTTGGCTCACCTAATTTCATTCTTCTAGGTTAAACCGTTCGTTGGCAGTAACAGTTTTAATTTTTAGGTTTCACTCTGTTTTCTCTTATATGGATACATGTAGTTGGAACTCTAAATCAAACACGGTTTGTGCTAGCTCTTTGAAACTTGACACAATAAAGTAGTTCCAAGTTCTATCTCTATGGTTTGTTTTCTATTGATGTAGCCCTAAGCATAGACTGGCGAAAATCACATTCATGGAAATGGGTTGCCAAGCTTCCAAAAAACTACGAGTTTCCTGAAATCTCAGCACACATTTTTTCACCCAATCTTGATGACACTTTCAGGTAATGATCAGTACCCCAATCCCACTTGGCTCACGAAATTTCGTTCTTCTAGGTTAACCGTTCTTTGGTAGTAGCAGTTTTAATTCTTAGGTTTCACTCTGTTTTCTCCTATATGGGTACATGTAGTTGGAACTCTAAATCAAACACGGTTTGTGCTAGCTCTTTGAAACTTGACACAATGAATTAGTTCCAAGTTCTATCTCTATGGTTTGCTTCCTATTGATGTAGCCCTAAGCAGAGACTTGCAAAAATCACTTTCATGGAAAGGGGTTGCCAAGCTTCCAAAAAACTACGAGTTTCCTGAAATCTCAGCACACATTTTTTCACCCAATCTTGATGACACTTTCAGGTAATTATCAGTACCCCAATCCAACTTGGCTCAACAAATTTCGTTCTTCTAGGTTAAACCGTTCGTTGGCAGGAACAGTTTTAATTTTTAGGTTTCACTCTGTTTTCTCCTATATGGATACCTGTAGTTGGAACTCTAAATCAAACAAGGTTTGTGCTAGCTCTTTGAAACTTGACACAATAAAGTAGTTCCAAGTTCTATCTCTATGGTTTGCTTCCTATTGATGTAGCCCTAAGCAGAGACTGGCGAAAATCACTTTCATGGAAAGGGGTTGTCAAGCTTCCAATAAAGTACGAGTTTCCTGAAATCTCAGCACACAATTTTTCACCCAATCTTGATGACACTTTCAGGTAATGATCAGTACCCCATTTCAGTTGGCTCACCTAATTTCGTTCTTCTAGTTTAAACCGTTCGTTGGCAGTAACAGTTTTAATTTTTAGGTTTCACTCTGTTTTCTCTTATATGGATACATGTAGTTGGAACTCTAAATCAAACACGGTTTGTGCTAGCTCTTTGAAACTTGACACAATAAAGTAGTTCCAAGTTCTATCTCTATAGTTGGTTTCCTATTGATGTAGCCCTAAGCAGAGACTGGCAAAAATCACATTCATGGAAAGGGGTTGCCAAGCTTCTAAAAAACTATGAGTTTCCTGTAATCTCAGCACACATTTTTTCACCCAATCTTGATGACACATTCAGGTAATGATCACTACCCCATTCCACTTGGCTCACCTAATTTCGTTTTCTAGGTTAAACCGTTCGTTGGCAGTAACAGTTTTAATTTTTAGGTTTCACTCTGTTTTCTCCTATATGGATACATGTAGCTGGAACTCTAAATCAAACACGGTTTGTGCTAGCTCTTTGAAACTTGACACAATAATGTAGTTCCAAGTTCTATCTCTATGGTTTGTATCCTATTAATGTAGCCCTAAGCAGACACTGGCGAAAATCACTTTCATGGAAAGGGGTTGCCAAGCTGCCAAAAAACTACGAGATTCCTGAAATCTCAGCACACATTTTTTCACCCAATCTTGATGACACTTTCAGGTAATGATCAGTACCCCAATCCCACTTGGCTCACCAAATTTCGTTCTTCTAGGTTCAACCGTTCATTGGCGCTAACGGTTTTAATTGTTAGGTTTCACTCTGTTTTCTCCTATATGGATACATGTAGTTGGAACTCTAAATCAAACACAGTTTGTGCTAGCTCTTTGAAACTTGACACAATAAAGTAGTTCCAAGTTCTATCTCTATGGTTTGTTTCCTATTGATGTAGCCCTAAGCAGAGATTGACGAAAATCACTTTCATGGAAAGGGGTTGCCAAGCTTCCAAAAAACTAAGAGTTTCCTGAAATCTCAGCACACATTTTTTCACCCAATCTTGATGACACTTTCAGGTAATGATCAGTACCCCAACCCACTTGGCTCACCAAATTTCGTTCTTCTAGGTTAAACCGTTCGTTGGTAGTGTCAGTTTTAATTTTTAGGTTTCACTCTGTTTTCTCCTATATGGATACATGTAGTTGGAACTCTAAATCAAACACGGTTTGTGCTAGCTCTTTGAAACTTGACACAATAAAGTAGTTCCAAGTTCTATCTCTATGGTTTGCTTCCTATTGATGTAGCCCTAAGCAGAGACTTGCAAAAATCACTTTCATGGAAAGGGGTTGCCAAGCTTCCAAAAAACTACGAGTTTCCTGAAATCTCAGCAAATATTTTTTCACCCAAAATCGATGACACTTTCAGGTAATGATCAGTACCCCAATCCCACTTGGCTCACCAAATTTAGTTCTTCTAGGTTAAACCGTTCGTTGGCAGTAACAGTTTTAATTTTTAGGTTTTACTCTGTTTTCTCTTATATGGATACATGTACTTGGAACTCTAAATCAAACACGGTTTGTGCTAGCTCTTTGAAACTTGACACAATAAAGTAGTTCCAAGTTCTATCTCTATGGTTTGTTTCCTATTGATGTAGCCCTAAGCATAGACTGGCGAAAATCACATTCATGGAAAGGGTTTGCCAAGCTTCCAAAAAACTACGAGTTTCCTGAAATCTCAGCACACATTTTTTCACCCAATCTTGATGACACTTTCAGGTAATGATCAGTACCCCAATCCCACTTGGCTCACCAAATTTAGTTCTTCTAGGTTAAACCGTTCGTTGGTAGTAACAGTTTTAATTCTTAGGTTTCACTCTGTTTTCTCCTATATGGGTACATGTAGTTGGAACTCTAAATCAAACACGGTTTGTGCTAGCTCTTTGAAACTTGACACAATAAAGTAGCTCCAAGTTCTATCTCTATGGTTTGCTTCCTATTGATGTAGCCCTAAGCAGAGACTGGCGAAAATCACATTCATGGAAAGGGGTTAACAAGCTTCCAAAAAACTACGAGTTTCCTGTTATCTCAGTACACATTTTTTCACCCAATCTTGATGACACTCTCAGGTAATGATCAGTACCCCAATCCCACTTGGCTCACCAAATTTCGTTCTTCTAGGTTCAACCGTTCATTGGTAGTAACAGTTTTAATTCTTAGGATTCATTCTGTTTTCTCCTATATGAATACATGTAGTTGGAACTCTAAATCAAACACACTTTGTGCTAGCTCTTTGAAACTTGACACAATAAAGTAGTTCCAAGTTCTATCTCTATGGTTTGTTTCCTTTTGGTGTAGCCCTAAGCAGAGACTGGCGAAAATCACATTAATGGAAAGGGGTTGCCAAGCTTCCAAAAAACTATGAGTTTCCTGAAATCTCAGCACACATTTTTTCACCCAATCTTGATGACATTTTCTGGTAATGATCAGTATCCGAATCCCACTTGGATCACCAAATTTCGTTCTTCTAGGTTAAACCGTTCATTGCTAGTAACAGTTTTAATTCTTAGGTTACATTCTGTTTTCTCCTATATGAATAATTGTAGTTGGAACTCTAAATCAAACACGGTTTGTGCTAGCTCTTTGAAACTTGACACAATAAAGTAGTTCCAAGTTCTATCTCTATGGTTTGTTTCCTATTGATGTAGCCCTAAGCAGAGACTGGCGAAAATCACTTTCATGGAAAGGGGTTGCCAAGCTTCCAAAAAACTATGAGTTTCCTGAAATCACAGCACATATTTTTTCAACTAATCTTGATGACACTTTCAGGTAATGATCAGTACCCCAACCCACTTGGCTCACAAAATTTCGTTCTTCTAGGTTAAACAATTCGTTGGTAGTAACAGTTTTAATTTTTAGGTTTCACTCTGTTTTCTCCTATATGGATACATGTAGTTGGAACTCTAAATCAAAAACGATTTGTGCTAGCTCTTGAAACTTGACACAATAAAGTAGTTTCAAGTTATATCTCTATGATTTGTTTCCTATTGATGTAGCCCTAAGCAGAGACTGGCGAAAATCAATTTCATGGAAAGGGGTTTCCAAGCTTCCAAAAAACTACGAGTTTCCTGAAATCTCAGCACATATTTTTTCACCCATATTGATGACATTTTCAGGTAATGATCAGTACCCCAACTCACTTGGCTCACCTAATTTCGTTCTTCTAGGTTCAACCGTTCGTTGGCGCTAACGGTTTTAATTCTCAGGTTTCACTCTGTTTTCTCCTATATGGATACATGTATTTGGAACTCTAAATCAAACACGGTTTGTGCTAGCTCTTTGAAACTTGACACAATAAAGTAGTTCCAAATTCTATCTCAATGGTTTGTTTCCTTTTGATGTAGCCCTAAACAGAGACTGGGGAAAATCACTTTCATGGAAAGGGGTTGCCAAGCTTCCAAAAAACTACGAGTTTCCTGAAATCTCAGCATACATTTTTTCACCCAATCTTGATGACACTTTCAGGTAATGATCAGTACCCCAATCCCACTTAACTCACCAAATTTCGTTCTTCTAGGTTAAACCATACGTTGGTAGTAACAGTTTTAATTTTTAGGTTTCACTCTGTTTTCTCCTATATGGATACATGTAGTTGGAACTCTAAATCAAACACGGTTTGTGCTAGCTCTTTCAAACTTGACACAATAAAGTAGGTCCAAGTTCTGTCTCTATGGTTTGTTTCCTATTGATGTAGATCTAAGCAGAGACTGGCGAAAATCATTTTCATGGAAAGGGGTTGCCAAGCTTCCAAAAAACGACGAGTTTCCTGAAATCTAAGCACACATTTTTTCACGCAATCTTGATGACACTTTCAGGTAATGATCAGTACCCCAACCCACTTGGCTCACCAAATTTCGTTCTTCTAGGTTAAACCGTTCATTGGTAGTGTCAGTTTTAATTTTTAGGTTTCACTCTGTTTTCTCCTATATGGATACATGTAGTTGGAACTCTAAATCAAACACGGTTTGTGCTAGCTCTTTGAAACTTGACACAATAAAGTAGTTCCAACTTCTGTCTCTATGATTTCTTTCCTATTGATATAGCCCTAAGCAGAGACTGGCGAAAATCACTTTCATAGAAAGGGGTTGCCAAGTTTCCAAAAAACTACGAGTTTTCTGAAATCTCAGCACACATTTTTTCACCCAATCTTGATGACACTTTCAGGTAATGATCAGTACCCCAATCCCACTTAACTCACCAAATTTTGTTCTTCTAGGTTAAACCATACGTTCGTAGTAACAGTTTTAATTTTTAGGTTTCACTCTGTTTTCTCCTATATGGATACATGTAGTTGGAACTCTAAATCAAACACGGTTTGTGCTAGCTCTTTCAAACTTGACACAATAAAGTAGGTCCAAGTTCTGTCTCTATGGTTTGTTTCCTATTGATGTAGATCTAAGCAGAGACTGGCGAAAATCACTTTAATGGAAAGGGGTTGCCAAGCTTCCATAAAACGACGAGTTTCCTGAAATCTCAGCACACATTTTTTCACCAAATCTTGATACAATTTCAGGTAATGAGCAGTACCCCAATCCCACTTTGCTAACCAACTTTCGTTCTTCTAGATTAATCCGTTCGTTGTCAGTAACAGTTTTAATTTTTAGGTTTCACTCTGTTTTCTCCTATATGGATACATGTAGTTGGAACTCTAAATCAAACACGGTTTGTGCTAGCTCTTTGAAACTTGACACAATAAAGTAGTTCCAAATTCTATCTCAATGGTTTGTTTCCTTTTGATGTAGCCCTAAACAGAGACTGGGGAAAATCACTTTCATGGAAAGGGGTTGCCAAGCTTCCAAAAAACTACGAGTTTCCTGAAAACTCAGCACACATTTTTTCACCCAATCTTGATGACACATTCAGGTAATGATCAGTACCCCATTCCACTTGGCTCACCTAATTTCGTTTTCTAGGTTAAACCGTTCGTTGGCAGTAACAGTTTTAATTTTTAGGTTTCACTCTGTTTTCTCCTATATGGATACATGTAGTTGGAACTCTAAATCAAACACGGTTTGTGCTAGCTCTTTGAAACTTGACACAATAAAGTAGTTCCAAGTTCTATCTCTATGGTTTGTTTCCTATTGATGTAGCCCTAAGCAGAGACTGGCGAAAATCACTTTCATGGAAAGGGGTTGCCAAGCTTCCAAAAAACTACGAGTTTCCTGAAATCTCAGCACACATTTTTTCACCCAATCTTGATGACACTTTCAGGTAATGATCAGTACCCCAACCCACTTGGCTCACCAAATTTCGTTCTTCTAGGTTAAACCGTTCGTTGGTGTTGTTAGTTTTAATTTTTAGGTTTCACTCTGTTTTCTCCTATATGGATACATGTAGTTGGAACTCTAAATCAAACACGGTTTGTGCTAGCTCTTTGAAACTTGACACAATAAAGTACCTCTTTGAGAGTTGACACAATAAAGTAGCTCCAAGTTCTCTCTCTATGGTTTGTTTCCTATTGATGTAGCCCTAAGCAGAGACTGGCGCAAATCACTTTCCTGGAAAGGTGTTGCCAAGCTTCCAAAAAACTACGAGTTTCCTGAAATCTCAGCACACATTTTTTCAACCAATCGTGATGACACTTTCAGGTAATGATCAGTACCCCAATCCCACTTGGCTCACCAAATTTCGTTCTTCTAGGTTAAACCGTTCGTTGGCAGTAACAGTTTTAATTTTTAGGTTTCACTCTGTTTTCTCCTATATGGATACATGTAGTTGGAACTCTAAATGAAACACGGTTTGTGCTAGCTCTTTGAAACTTGACACAATAAAGGAGCTCCAAGTTCTATCTCTATGGTTTGTTTCCTATTGATGTAGCCCTAAGCAGTGACTGGCGCAAATCACTTTCATTTAAAGGGGTTGCCAAGCTTCCAAAAAACTACGAGTTTCCTGAAATCTCAGCACACATTTTTTCACCCAATCTTGATGACACTTTCAGGTAATGATCAGTACAACAAATCCTACTTGGGTCACCAAGTTTCATTCTTCTAGGTTAAACCGTTCGTTGGCAGTAACAGTTTTAATTTTTTGGTTGCACTCTGTTTTCTCCTATATGGATACAGGAAGTTGGAAGTCTAAATCAAACACGGTTTGTGCTAGCTCTTTGAAACTTGATACAATAAAGTAGATCCAAGTTCTATCTCTATGGTTTGTTTCCTATTGATGTAGCCCTAAGCAGAGACTGGTGCAAATCACTTTCATTTAAATGGGTTGCCAAGCTTCCAAAAAACTACGAGATTCCTGAAATCTCAGCACACATTTTTTCACCCAATCTTGATGACACTTTCAGGTAATGATCACTACCCTAATCCCACTTGGCTCACCAAATTTCGTTCTTCTAATTTTACCGTTCGTTGGCAGTAACAGTTTTAATGTTTAGGTTTCACTCTGTTTTCTCCTATATGCATACATGTAGTTGGAAATCTAAATCAAACACGGTTTGTGCTAGCTCTTTGAAACTTGACACAATAAAGTAGCTCGAAGTTCTATCTCTATGGTTTGTTTCCTATTGATGTAGCCCTAAGCAGAGACTGGCGCAGATCACTTTCATTAAAAGGGGTTGCCAAGCTTCCAAAAAACTATGAGTTTCCTGAAATCTCATCACACATTTTTTCACCCAATCTTGATGACACTTTCAGGTAATGATCAGTACAACAAATCCTACTTGGGTCACCAAGTTTCATTCTTCTAGGTTAAACCGTTCGTTGGCAGTAACAGTTTTAATTTTTTGGTTTCACCCTGTTTTCTCCTATGTGGATACATGTAGTTGGAACTCTAAATCAAACACTGTTTGTGCTAGCTCTTTGAAACTTGACACAATAAAGTACCTCTTTGAAAGTTGACACAATATAGTAGCTCCAAGTTCTCTCTCTATGGTTTGTTTCCTATTGATGTAGCCCTAAGCAGAGACTGGCGCAAATCCCTTTCCTGGAAAGGGGTTGCCAAGCTTCCAAAAAACTACGAGTTTCCTGAAATCTCAGCACACATTTTCTCACCCAATCTTGATGACACTTTCAGGTAATGATCAGTACCCCAATCCCACTTGGCTCACCAAATTTCGTTCTTCTAGGTTAAACCGTTCGTTGGCAGTAACAGTTTTAATTTTTAGGTTTCACTCTGTTTTCTCCTATATGGATACATGTAGTTGGAAATCTAAATCAAACACGGTTTGTGCTAGCACTTTGAAACTTGACACAATAAAGTAGCTCCAAGTTCTATCTCTATGGTTTGTTTCCTATTGATGTAGCCCTAAGCAGAGACTGGCGCAAATCACTTTCATGAAAGGGGTTGCCAATCTTCCAAAAAACTACGACTTTCCTGAAATCTCAGCACATATTTTTTCACCCAATCTTGATGACATTTGCAGGTAATGATCAGTCCAACAAATCCCACTTGGGTCACCAAGTTTCATTCTTCTAGGTTAAACCGTTCGTTGGCAGTAACAGTTTTAATTTTCAGGTTTCACTCTGTTTTCTCCTATATGGATACATGTAGTTGGAAGTCTAAATCAAACACGGTTTGTGCTAGCTCTTTGAAAGTTGACACAATAAAGTAGCTCCAAGTTCTATCTCTATGGTTTGTTTCCTATTGATGTAGCAATAAGCAGAGACTGGGGCAAATCACTTTCATGGAAAGGGGTTGCCAAGCTTCCAAAAAACTACGAGTTTCCTGAAATCTCAGCACACATTTTTTCACCCAATCTTGATGACACTTTCAGGTAATGATCAGTACCCAATCCCACTTGGCTCACCAAATTTCGTTCTTCTAGGTTAAACCGTTCGTTGGCAGTAACAGTTTTAATTTTTAGGTTTCACTCTGTTTTCTCCTATATGGATACATGTAGTTGGAAGTCTAAATCAAACACGGTTTGTGCTAGCTCTTTGAAAGTTGACACAATAAAGTAGCTCCAAGTTCTCTCTCTATGGTTTGTTTCCTATTGATGTAGCCCTAAGCAGAGACTGGCGCAAAACCCTCTCCCGGAAAAAAGGTTGCCAAGCTTCCAAAAAACTACGTGTTTCCTGAAATCTCAGCACACATTTTTTCACCCAATCTTGATGACACTTTCAGGTAATGATCAGTACCCCAATCCCACTTGGCTCACCAAATTTTGTTCTTCTAGGTTAAACCGTTCGTTGGCAGTAACAGTTTTAATTTTTAGGTTTCACTCTGTTTTCTCCTATATGGATACATGTAGTTGGAACTCTAAATCAAACATGGTTTGTGCTAGCTCTTTGAAACTTCACACAATAAAGTAACTCCAAGATCTATCTCTATGGTTTGTTTCCTATTGATGTAGCCCTAAGCAGAGACTGGCGCAAATCACTTTCATTGAAAGGGGTTGCCAAGCTTCCAAAAAACTACGAGTTTCCTGAAATCTCAGCACACATTTTTTCACACAAACTTGATGACACTTTCAGGTAATGATCAGTACCCCAATCACACTTGGCTCACCAAATTTCGTTCTTCTAGGTTAAACCGTTCGTTGGCAGTAACAGTTTAAATTTTTAGGTTTCACTCTGTTTTCTCCTATATGGATACATGTAGTTGGAACTCTAAATCAAACACGGTTTGTGCTAGCTCTTTGAAACTTGACACAATAAAGTAGCTCCAAGTTCTATCTCTATGGTTTGTTTCCTATTGATGTAGCCCTAAGCAGAGACTGGCACAAATCACTTTCATGGAAAGGGGTTGCCAATCTTCCAAAAAACTACGAGATTCCTGAAATCTCAGCACACATTTTTTCACCCAATCTTGATGACACTTTCAGGTAATGATCAGTACCCCAATCCCACTTGGCTCACCAAATTTCGTTCTTCTAGGTTAAACCGTTCGCTGGCAGTAACAGTTTTAATTTTTAGGTTTCACTCTGTTTTCTCCTATATGGATACATGTAGTTGGAAGTCTAAATCAAACACGGTTTGTGCTAGCTCTTTGAAACTTGACACAATAAAGTAGCTCCAAGTTCTATCTCTATGGTTTGTTTCCTATTGATGTAGCCCTAAGCAGAGACTGGCGCAAATCACTTTCATGAAAGGGGTTGCCAATCTTCCAAAAAACTACGACATTCCTGAAATCTCAGCACATATTTTTTCACCCAATCTTGATGACATTTTCAGGTAATGATCAGTCCAACAAATCCCACTTGGGTCACCAAGTTTCGTTCTTCTAGGTTAAACCGTTCGTTGGCAGTAACAGTTTTAATTTTCAGGTTTCACTCTGTTTTCTCCTATATGGATACATGTAGTTGGAAGTCTAAATCAAACACGGTTTGTGCTAGCTCTTTGAAAGTTGACACAATAAAGTAGCTCCAAGTTCTATCTCTATGGTTTGTTTCCTATTGATGTAGCAATAAGCAGAGACTGGCGCAAATCACTTTCATGGAAAGGGGTTGCCAAGCTTCCAAAAAACTACGAGTTTCCTGAAATCTCAGCCCACATTTTTTCACCCAATCTTGATGACACTTTCAGGTAATGATCAGTACCCCAATCCCACTTGGCTCACCAAATTTCGTTCTTCTAGGTTAAACCGTTCGTTGGCAGTAACAGTTTTAATTTTTAGGTTTCACTCTGTTTTCTCCTATATGGATACATGTAGTTGGAAGTCTAAATCAAACACGGTTTGTGCTAGCTCTTTGAAACTTGACACAATAAAGTAGTTCCAAGTTTTATCTCTATGGTTTGTTTCCTATTGATGTAGCCCTAAGCAGCGACTGGCGCAAATCCCTTTCATGGAAAGGGGTTGCCAAGGTTCCAAAAAACTACGAGTTTCCTGAAATCTCAGCACACATTTTTTCACCCAATCTTGATGACACTTTCAGGTAATGATCAGTACAACAAATCCCACTTGGGTCACCAAGTTTCGTTCTTCTAGGTTAAACCGTTCGTTGGCAGTAACAGTTTTAATTTTTAGGTTTCACTCTGTTTTCTCCTATATGGATACATGTAGTTGGAAGTCTAAATCACACACGGTTTGTGCTAGCTCTTTTAAACTTGACACAATAAAGTAGCTCCACGATCTATCTCTATGGTTTGTTTCCTATTGATGTAGCCCTAAGCAGAGACTGGCGCAAATCACTTTCATGGAAAGGTGTTGCCAAGCATCCAAAAAACTACGAGTTTCCTGAAATCTCAGCACACATTTTTTTACCCAATCTTGATGACACTTTCAGGTAATGATCAGTACAACAAATCCCACTTGGGTCACCAAGTTTCGTTCTTCTACGTTAAACCATTCGTTGGCAGTAACAGTTTTAATTTTTAGGTTTCACTCTGTTTTCTCCTATATGGATACATGTAGTTGGAAGTCTAAATCAAACACGGTTTGTGCTAGCTCTTTAAAACTTGACACAATAAAGTAGCTCCAAGTTCTATCTCTATGGTTTGTTTCCTATTGATGTAGCCCTAAGCAGCGACTGGTGCAAATCACTTTCATGGAAAAAGGTTGCCAAGGTTCCAAAAAACTACGAGTTTCCTGAAATCTCAGCACACATTTTTTCACCCAATCTTGATGACACTTTCAGGTAATGATCAGTACCCCAATCCCACTTGGCTCACCAAATTTCGTTCTTAGGTTAAACCGTTCATTGGCAGTAACAGTTTTAATTTTTAGGTTTCACTCTGTTTTCTCCTATATGGATTCATGTAGTTGGAAGTCTAAATCAAACACGGTTTGTGCTGGCTCTTTGAAACTTGACACAATAAAGTAGCTCCAAGTTCTATCTCTATGGTTTGTTTCCTATTGATGTAGCCCTAAGCAGAGACTGGCGCAAATCACTTTCATGGAAAGGGGTTGCCAATCTTCCAAAAAACTACGACTTTCCTGACATCTCAGCAAACATTTTTTCACCCAATCTTGATAAAACTTTCAGGTAATGATCAGTACCCCAATCCCACTTGGCTCACCAAATTTCGTTCTTCTAGGTTAAACCGTTCGTTGGCAGTAACAGTTTTAATTTTTAGGTTTCACTCTGTTTTCTCCTATATGGATACATGTAGTTGGAAGTCTAAATCAAACACGGTTTGTGCTAGCTTTTTGAAACTTGACACAATAAAGTAGCTCCAAGTTCTATCTCTATAGTTTGTTTCCTATTGATGGAGACTTAAGCAGAGACTGGCGCAAATCACTTTCATGGAAAGGGGTTGCCAAGATTCCAAAAAACTACGAGTTTCCTGAAATCTCAGCACACATTTTTTCACCCACTCTTGATGACACTTTCAGGTAATGATCTGTACCCCAATCCCACTTGGCTCACCAAATTTCATTCTTCTAGGTTAAACCATTCATTGGCAGTAACAGTTTTAATTTTTTTGGTTTCACTCTGTTTTCTCCAATATGGATACATGTATTTGGAAGTCTAAATCAAACACGGTTTGTGCTAGCTCTTTGAAACTTGATTCAATAAAGTAGCTCCAAGTTCTATCCCTATGGTTTGTTTCCTATTGATGTAGCCCTAAGCAGAGACTGGCGCAAATCACTTTCATGGAAAGGGGTAAACAAGCTTCCAAAAAACTACGAGTTTCCTGAAATCTCAGCACACATTTTTTCACCCAATCTTGATGACACTTTCAGGTAATGATCACTACCCTAATCCCACTTGGCTCACCAAATTTCATTCTTCTAGTTTAAACCGTTCGTTGGCAGTAACAGTTTTAATTTTTTGGTTTCACTCTGTTTTCTCCTATATGGATATATGTAGTTGGAAGTCTAAATCAAACACGGTTTGTGCTAGCTCTTTGAAAGTTGACACAATAAAGTAGCTCCAAGTTCTATCTCTATGGTTTGTTTCCTATTGATCTAGTCCTAAGCAGAGACTGGCGCAAATCACTTTCATGGAAAGGGGTTGCCAAGCTTCCAAAAAACTACGAGTTTCCTGAAATCTCAGCACACATATTTTCACCCAATCTTGATGACACTTTCAGGTAATGATCAGTACCCCAATCCCACTTGGCTCACCAAATTTCGTTCTTCTAGGTTAAACCGTTCGTTGGCAGTAACAGTTTTAATTTTTAGGTTTCACTCTGTTTTCTCCTATATGGATACATGTAGTTGGAAGTCTAAATCAAACACGGTTTGTGCTAGCTCTTTGAAACTTGACACAATAAAGTAGCTCCAAGTTCTATCTCTATGGTTTGTTTCCTATTGATGTAGCCCTAAGCAGCGACTGGCGCAAATCACTTTCATGGAAAGGGGTTGCCAAGGTTCCAAAAAACTACGAGTTTCCTGAAATCTCAGCACACATTTTTTCACCCAATCTTGATGACACTTTCAGGTAATGATCAGTACAACAAATCCCACTTGGGTCACCAAGTTTTGTTCTTCTAGGTTAAACCATTCGTTGGCAGTAACAGTTTTAATTTTTAGGTTTCACTCTGTTTTCTCCTATATGGATACATGTAGTTGGAAGTCTAAATCACACACGGTTTGTGCTAGCTCTTTGAAACTTGACACAATAAAGTAGCTCCACGATCTATCTCTATGGTTTGTTTCCTATTGATGTAGCCCTAAGCAGAGACTGGCGCAAATCACTTTCATGGAAAGGTGTTGCCAAGCATCCAAAAAACTACGAGTTTCCTGAAATCTCAGCACACATTTTTTTACCCAATCTTGATGACACTTTCAGGTAATGATCAGTACAACAAATCCCACTTGGGTCACCAAGTTTCGTTCTTCTACGTTAAACCATTCGTTGGCAGTAACAGTTTTAATTTTTAGGTTTCACTCTGTTTTCTCCTATATGGATACATGTAGTTGGAAGTCTAAATCAAACACGGTTTGTGCTAGCTCTTTAAAACTTGACACAATAAAGTAGCTCCAAGTTCTATCTCTATGGTTTGTTTCCTATTGATGTAGCCCTAAGCAGCGACTGGTGCAAATCACTTTCATGGAAAGGGGTTGCCAAGGTTCCAAAAAACTACGAGTTTCCTGAAATCTCAGCACACATTTTTTCACCCAATCTTGATGACACTTTCAGGTAATGATCAGTACCCCAATCCCACTTGACTCACCAAATTTCGTTCTTAGGTTAAACCGTTCATTGGCAGTAACAGTTTTAATTTTTAGGTTTCACTCTGTTTTCTCCTATATGGATACATGTAGTTGGAAGTCTAAATCAAACACGGTTTGTGCTAGCTCTTTGAAACTTGACACAATGAAGTAGCTCCAAGTTCTATCTCTATGGTTTGTTTCCTATTGATGTAGCCCTAAGCAGAGACTGGCGCAAATCACTTTCATGGAAAGGGGTTGCCAATCTTCCAAAAAACTACGTATGTCCTGAAATTTCAGCACACATTTTTTCACCCAATCTTGATGACACTTTCAGGTAATGATCAGTACCCCAATCCCCCTTGGCTCACCTAATTTCGTTCTTCTGGGTTAAACCGTTCGTTGGCAGTAACAGTTTTAATTTTTAGGTTTCACTCTGTTTTCTCCTATATGGATACATGTAGTGGAAGTCTAAATCAAACACGGTTTGTGCTAGCTCTTTGAAAGTTGACACAATAAAGTAGCTCCAAGTTCTATCTCTATGGTTTGTTTCCTATTGATGTAGCCCTAAGCAGAGACTGGCGCAAATCACTTTCATGGAAAGGGGTTGCCAATCTTCCAAAAAACTACGAGTTTCCTGAAATCTCAGCACACATTTTTTCACCCACTCTTGATGACACTTTCAGGTAATGATCAGTACCCCAATCCCACTTGACTCACCAAATTTCGTTCTTAGGTTAAACCGTTCGTTGGCAGTAACAGTTTTAATTTTTAGGTTTCACTCTGTTTTCTCCTATATGGATACATGTAGTTGGAACTCTAAATCAAACACGGTTTGTGCTAGCTCTTTGAAACTTGACACAATGAAGTAGCTCCAAGATCTATCTCTATGGTTTGTTTCCTATTGATGTAGTCCTAAGCAGAGACTGGCGCAAATCACTTTCATTTAAAGGGGTTGCCAAGCTTCCAAAAAACTACGAGTTTCCTGAAATCTCAGCACACATTTTTTCACCCAATCTTGATGACACTTTCAGGTAATGATCAGTACCCCAATCCCACTTGGCTCACCAAATTTCGTTCTTAGGTTAAACCGTTCATTGGCAGTAACAGTTTTAATTTTTAGGTTTCACTCTGTTTTCTCCTATATGGATACATGTAGTTGGAAGTCTAAATCAAACACGGTTTGTGCTAGCTCTTTGAAACTTGACACAATGAAGTAGCTCCAAGTTCTATCTCTATGGTTTGTTTCCTATTGATGTAGCCCTAAGCAGAGACTGGCGCAAATCACTTTCATGGAAAGGGGTTGCCAATCTTCCAAAAAACTACGTATGTCCTGAAATTTCAGCACACATTTTTTCACCCAATCTTGATGACACTTTCAGGTAATGATCAGTACCCCAATCCCCCTTGGCTCACCTAATTTCGTTCTTCTGGGTTAAACCGTTCGTTGGCAGTAACAGTTTTAATTTTTAGGTTTCACTCTGTTTTCTCCTATATGGATACATGTAGTGGAAGTCTAAATCAAACACGGTTTGTGCTAGCTCTTTGAAAGTTGACACAATAAAGTAGCTCCAAGGTCTATCTCTATGGTTTGTTTCCTATTGATGTAGCCCTAAGCAGAGACTGGCGCAAATCACTTTCATGGAAAGGGGTTGCCAATCTTCCAAAAAACTACGAGTTTCCTGAAATCTCAGCACACATTTTTTCACCCACTCTTGATGACACTTTCAGGTAATGATCAGTACCCCAATCCCACTTGACTCACCAAATTTCGTTCTTAGGTTAAACCGTTCGTTGGCAGTAACAGTTTTAATTTTTAGGTTTCACTCTGTTTTCTCCTATATGGATACATGTAGTTGGAAGTCTAAATCAAACACGGTTTGTGCTAGCTCTTTGAAACTTGACACAATGAAGTAGCTCCAAGATCTATCTCTATGGTTTGTTTCCTATTGATGTAGTCCTAAGCAGAGACTGGCGCAAATCACTTTCATTTAAAGGGGTTGCCAAGCTTCCAAAAAACTACGAGTTTCCTGAAATCTCAGCACACATTTTTTCACCCAATCTTGATGACACTTTCAGGTAATGATCAGTACCCCAATCCCACTTGGCTCACCAAATTTCGTTCTTCTAGTTTAAACCCTTCGGTGGCAGTAACAGTTTTAATTTTTAGGTTTCACTCTGTTTTCTCCTATATGGATTCATGTAGTTGGAAGTCTAAATCAAACACGGTTTGTGCTGGCTCTTTGAAACTTGACACAATAAAGTAGCTCCAAGTTCTATCTCTATGGTTTGTTTCCTATTGATGTAGCCCTAAGCAGAGACTGGCGCAAATCACTTTCATGGAAAGGGGTTGCCAATCTTCCAAAAAACTACGACTTTCCTGACATCTCAGCAAACATTTTTTCACCCAAACTTGATGACACTTTCAGGTAATGATCAGTACCCCAATCCCACTTGGCTCACCAAATTTCGTTCTTCTAGGTTAAACCGTTCGTTGGCAGTAACAGTTTTAATTTTTAGGTTTCACTCTGTTTTCTCCAATATGGATACATGTATTTGGAAGTCTAAATCAAACACGGTTTGTGCTAGCTCTTTGAAACTTGATTCAATAAAGTAGCTCCAAGTTCTATCCCTATGGTTTGTTTCCTATTGATGTAGCCCTAAGCAGAGACTGGCGCAAATCACTTTCATGGAAAGGGGTAAACAAGCTTCCAAAAAACTACGAGTTTCCTGAAATCTCAGCACACATTTTTTCACCCAATCTTGATGACACTTTCAGGTAATGATCACTACCCTAATCCCACTTGGCTCACCAAATTTCGTTCTTCTAGTTTAAACCGTTCGTTGGCAGTAACAGTTTTAATTTTTTGGTTTCACTCTGTTTTCTCCTATATGGATATATGTAGTTGGAAGTCTAAATCAAACACGGTTTGTGCTAGCTCTTTGAAACTTGACACAATAAAGTAGCTCCAAGTTCTATCTCTATGGTTTGTTTCCTATTGATCTAGTCCTAAGCAGAGACTGGCGCAAATCACTTTCATGGAAAGGGGTTGCCAAGCTTCCAAAAAACTACGAGTTTCCTGAAATCTCAGCACACATATTTTCACCCAATCTTGATGACACTTTCAGGTAATGATCAGTACCCCAATCACACTTGGCTCACCAAATTTCGTTCTTCTAGGTTAAACCGTTCGTTGGCAGTAACAGTTTTAATTTTTAGGTTTCACTCTGTTTTCTCCTATATGGATACATGTAGTTGGAAGTCTAAATCAAACACGGTTTGTGCTAGCTCTTTGAAACTTGACACAATAAAGTAGCTCCAAGTTCTATCTCTATGGTTTGTTTCCTATTGAAGTAGCCCTAAGCAGAGACTGGAGCAAATCACTTTCATGAAAGGGGTTGCCAATCTTCCAAAAAACTACGAATTTCCTGAAATCTCAGCACATATTTTTTCACCCAATCTTGATAACATTTTCAGGTAATGATCAGTCCAACAAATCCCACTTGGGTGACCAAGTTTCGTTCTTCTAGGTTAATCCGTTCGTTGACAGTAACATTTTTAATTTTCAGGTTTCACTCTGTTTTCTCCTATATGGATACATGTAGTTGGAAGTCTAAATCAAACACGGTTTGTGCTAGCTCTTTGAAAGTTGACACAATAAAGTAGCTCCAAGTTCTATCTCTATGGTTTGTTTCCTATTGATGTAGCAATAAGCAGAGACTGGCGCAAATCACTTTCATGGAAAGGGGTTGCCAAGCTTCCAAAAAACTACGAGTTTCCTGAAATCTCAGCACACATTTTTTCACCCAATCTTGATGACACTTTCAGGTAATGATCAGTACCCCAATCCCACTTGGCTCACCAAATTTCGTTCTTCTAGGTTAAACCGTTCGTTGGCAGTAACAGTTTAAATTTTTAGGTTTCACTCTGTTTTCTCCTATATGGATACATGTAGTTGGAACTCTAAATCAAACACGGTTTGTGCTAGCTCTTTGAAACTTGACACAATAAAGTAGCTCCAAGTTCTATCTCTATGGTTTGTTTCCTATTGATGTAGCCCTAAGCAGAGACTGGCGCAAATCACTTTCATGGAAAGGGGTCGCGAATCTTCCAAAAAACTAAGAGTTTCCTGAAATCTCAGCACACATTTTTTCACCCAATCTTGATGACACTTTCAGGTAATGTCTGTACCCCAATCCCACTTGGCTCACCAAATTTCATTCTTCTAGGTTAAACCGTTCGTTGGCAGTAACAGTTTAAATTTTTAGGTTTCACTCTGTTTTCTCCTATATGGATACATGTAGTTGGAAGTCTAAATCAAACACGGCTTGTGCTAGCTCTTTGAAACTTGACACAATAAAGTAGCTCTAAGTTCTATCTCTATGGTTTGTTTCCTATTGATGTAGCCCTAAGCAGAGACTGGCGCAAATCACTTTCATGGAAAGGGGTTGCCAAGATTCCAAAAAACTACGAGTTTCCTGAAATCTCAGCACACATTTTTTCACCCAATCTTGATGACATTTTCAGGTAATGATCTGTACCCCAATCCCACTTGGATCACCAAATTTCGTTCTTCTAGTTTAAACCGTTCGATGGCAGTAACAGTTTTAATTTTTGGGTTTCACTCTGTTTTCTCCTATATGGATACATGTAGTTGGAAGTCTAAATCAAACACGGTTTGTGCTAGCTCTTTAAAACTTGACACAATAAAGTAGCTTCAAGTTCTATCTCTATGGTTTGCTTTTTATTGATGTAGCCCTAAGCAGAGACTGTCGCAAATCACTTTCATGGAAAGGGGTTGCCAATCTTCCAAAAAACTACGAGTTTCCTGAAATCTCAGGACACATTTTTTCACCCAATCTTGATGACACTTTCAGGTAATGATCAGTACCCCAATCCCACTTGGCTCACCAAATTTCGTTCTTAGGTTAAACCATTCGTTGGCAGTAACAGTTTTAATGTTTAGGTTTCATGATGTTTTCTCCTATATGGATACATGTAGTTGGAAGTCTAAATCAAACACGGTTTGTGCTAGCTCTTTGAAACTTGACACAATGAAGTAGCTCCAAGTTCTATCTCTATGGTTTGTTTCCTATTGATGGAGCCCTAAGCAGAGACTGGCGCAAATCACTTTCATGGAAAGGGGTTGCCAAGCTTCCAAAAAACTACGAGTTTCCTTAAATCTCAGCACACATTTTTTCAACCAATCTTGATGACACTTTCAGGTAATGATCAGTACCCCAATCCCACTTGGCTCACCAAATTTCGTTCTTCTAGTTTAAACCCTTCGTTGGCAGTAACAGTTTTAATTTTTAGGTTTCACTCTGTTTTCTCCTATATGGATACATGTATTTGGAAGTCTAAATCAAACACGGTTTGTGCTAGCTCTTTGAAACTTGACACAATAAAGTAGCTCCAAGTTCTCTCTCTATGGTTTGTTTCCTATTGATGTAGCCCTAAGCAGAGACTGGCGCAAATCAGTTTCATGGAAAGGGGTTGCCAAGCTTCCAAAAAACTACGAGTTTCCTGAAATCTCAGCAGACATTTTTTCACCAAATCTTGATGACACTTTCAGGTAATGATCAGTACAACAAATCCCACTTGGGTCACAAGGTTTCGTTCTTCTAGGTTAAACCGTTCGTTGGCAGTAACAGTTTTAATTTTTTGGTTTCACCCTGTTTTCTCCTATGTGGATACATGTAGTTGGAAGTCTAAATCAAACACGGTTTGTGCTAGCTCTTTGAAACTTGATACAATAAAGTAGCTCCAAGTTCTATCTCTATGGTTTGTTTCCTATTGATGTAGCCCTAAGCAGAGACTTGTGCAAATCACTTACATTTAAAGGGGTTGCCAAGCTTCCAAAAAACTACGAGTTTCCTGAAATCTCAGCACACATTTTTTCACCCAATCTTGGTGACACTTTCAGGTAATGATCTGTACCCCAATGCCACTTGGCTCACCAAATTTTGTTCTTCTAGGTTAAACCGTTCGTTGGCAGTAACAGTTTTAATTTTTAGGTTTCACTCTGTTTTCTCCTATATGGATACATGTAGTTGGAAGTCTAAATCAAACACGGTTTGTGCTAGCTCTTTGAAACTTGACACAATAAAGTAGCTCCAAGTTCTATCTCTATGGTTTGTTCCCTATTGATGAAGCCCTAAGCAGAGACTGGCGCAAATCACTTTCATGGAAAGGGGTTGCCAATCTTCCAAAAAACTACGAATTTCCTGAAATCTCAGCATATATTTTTTCACCCAATCTTGATGACACTTTCAGGTAATGATCAGTACAACAAATCCCACTTGGGTCACCAAGTTCCGTTCTTCTAGGTTAAACCGTTCATTGGCAGTAACAGTTTTAATTTTTAGGTTTCACTCTGTTTTCTCCTATATGGATACATGTAGTTGGAAGTCTAAATCAAACACGGTTTGTGCTAGCTCTTTGAAAGTTGACACAATAAAGTAGCTCCAAGTTCTCTCTCTATGGTTTGATTCCTATTGATGTAGCCCTAAGCAGAGACTGGTGCAAATCCCTTTCCCGGAAAAGGGGTTGCCAAGCTTCCAAAAAAATACGTATTTCCTAAATCTCAGCACACATTTTTTCACCCAATCTTGATGACACTTTCAGGTAATGATCAGTACCCCAATCCCACTTGGCTCACCAAATTTCGTTCTTCTAGGTTAAACCGTTCGTTGGCAGTAACAGTTTTAATTTTTAGGTTTCACTTTGTTTTCTCCTATATGGATACATGTAGTTGGAAGTCTAAATCAAACACGGTTTGTGCTAGCTCTTTAAAACTTGACACAATAAAGTAGCTCCAAGTTCTATCTCTATGGTTTGTTTCCTATTGATGTAGCCCTAAGCAGAGACTGGCGCAAATCACTTTCATGGAAAGGGGTTGCCAATCTTCCAAAAAACTACGTGTTTCCTGAAATCTCAGCACACATTTTTTCACCCAATCTTGGTGACACTTTCAGGTAATGATCAGTACCCCAATGCCACTTGGCTCACCAAATTTCGTTCTTCTAGGTTAAACCGTTCGTTGGCAGTAACAGTTTTAATTTTTAGGTTTCACTCTGTTTTCTCCTATATGGATACATGTAGTTGGAACTCTAAATCAAACACGGTTTGTGCTAGCTCTTTGAAACTTGACACAATAAAGTAGCTCCAAGTTCTATCTCTATGGTTTGTTCCCTATTGATGTAGCCCTAAGCAGAGACTGGCGCAAATCACTTTCATGGAAAGGAGTTGCCAAGCTTCTAAAAAACTACGAGTTTCCTGAAATCTCAGCACACATTTTTTCACCCAAACTTGATGACACTTTCACGTAATGATCAGTACCCCAATCACACTTGGCTCACCAAATTTCGTTCTTCTAGGTTAAACCGTTCGTTGGCAGTAACAGTTTTAATTTTTAGGTTTCACTCTGTTTTCTCCTATATGGATACATGTAGTTGGAAGTCTAAATCAAACACGGTTTGTGCTAGCTCTTTGAAACTTGACACAATAAAGTAGCTCCAAGTTCTATCTCTATGGTTTGTTCCCTATTGATGTAGCCCTAAGCAGAGACTGGCGCAAATCACTTTCATGGAAAGGAGTTGCCAAGCTACCAAAAAACTACGAGTTTCCTGAAATCTCAGCACACATTTTTTCACCCAAACTTGATGACACTTTCACGTAATGATCAGTACCCCAATCACACTTGGCTCACCAAATTTCGTTCTTCTAGGTTAAACCGTTCGTTGGCAGTAACAGTTTTAATTTTTGGGTTTCACTCTGTTTTCTCCTATATGGATACATGTAGTTGGAACTCTAAATCAAACACGGTTTGTGCTAGCTCCTTGAAACTTGACACAATAAAATAGGTCCAAGTTCTATCTCTATGGTTTGTTTCCTATTGATGTAGCCCTAAGCAGAGACTGGCGCAAATCACTTTCATTGAAAGGGGTTGCCAATCTTCCAAAAAACTACTAGTTTCCTGAAATCTCAGCACACATTTTTTCACCCAATTTGATGACACTTTCAGGTAATGATCAGTACCCCAATCCCACTTGGCTCACCAAATTTCGTTCTTCTAGGTTAAATTGTTCGATGGCAGTAACAGTTTGAATTTATAGGTTTCACTCTGTTTTCTCCTATATGGATACCTGTAGTTGGAAGTCTAAATCAAACACGGTTTGTGCTAGCTCTTTGAAACTTGACACAATAAAGTAGCTCCAAGTTCTATCTCTATGGTTTGTTTCCTATTGTTGTAGCCCTAAGCAGAGACTGGCGCAAATCACTTTCATGGATAGGGGTTGCCAATCTTCCAAAACACTACAAGTTTTCTGAAATCTCACCACACATTTTTTCACCCAATCTTGATGACACTTTCAGGTAATGATCAGTACCCCAATCCCACTTGGCTCACCATATTTCGTTCTTCTAGGTGAAACCGTTCGTTGGCAGTAACAGTTTTAATTTTTAGGTTTCACTCTGTTTTCTCCTATATGGATACATGTAGTTGGAAGTCTAAATCAAACACGGTTTGTGCTAGCTCTTTGAAACTTGACACAATAAAGTAGCTCCAAGTTATATCTCTATGGATTGTTATCTATTGATGTAGCCCTAAGCAGAGACTGGCGCAAATCACTTTCATGGAAAGGGGTTGCCAAGGTAGTAAAAAACTACGAGTTTCCTGAAATCTCAGCACACATTTTTTCACCCAATCTTGATGACACTTTCAGGTAATGATCAGTACCCCAATCCCACTTGGTTCATTAAATTTCGTTCTTCTAGGTTAAACCGTTCGTTGGCAGTAACAGTTTTAATTTTTGGGTTTCACTCTGTTTTCTCCTATATGGATACATGTAGTTGGAACTCTAAATCAAACACGGTTTGTGCTAGCTCCTTGAAACTTGACACAATAAAGTAGGTCCAAGTTCTATCTCTATGGTTTGTTTCCTATTGATGTAGCCCTAAGCAGAGACTGGCGCAAATCACTTTCATGGAAAGGGGTTGCCAATCTTCCAAAAAACTACGAGTTTCCTGAAATCTCAGCACACATTTTTTCACCCAATCTTGATGACACTTTCAGGTAATGATCAGTACCGCAATCCCACTTGGCTCACCAAATTTCGTTCTTCTAGATTAAACCGTTTGTTGGCAGTAACAGTTTTAATTTTTAGGTTTCACAATGTTTTCTCCTATATGGATACATGTAGTTGGAAGTCTAAATCAAACACGGTTTGTGCTAGCTCTTTGAAACTTGACACAATAAAGTAGCTCCAAGTTCTATCTCTATGGTTTGTTTCCTATTGATGTAGCCCTAAGCAGCAACTGGCGCAAATCACTTTCATGGAAAGGGGTTGCCAAGGTTCCAAAAACATACGAGTTTCCTGAAATCTCAGCACACATTTTTTCACCCAATCTTGATGACACTTTCAGGTAATGATCAGTACAACAAATCCCACTTGGGTCACCAAGTTTCGTCCTTCTAGGTTAAACCGTTCGCTGGCAGTAACAGTTTTAATTTTTAGGTTTCACTCTGTTTTCTCCTATATGGATACATGTAGTTGGAAGTATAAATCAAACACGGTTTGTGCTAGCTCTTTTAAACTTGACACAATAAAATAGCTCCATGATAATCTCTATGGTTTGTTTCCTATTGATGTAGCCCTAAGCAGAGACTGGCGCAAATCACTTTTATGGAAAGGTGTTGCCAAGCTTCCAAAAAACTACGAGTTTCCTGAAATCTCAGCACACATTTTTTCACCCAATCTTGGTGACACTTTCAGGTAATGATCAGTACCCCAATGCCACTTTTCTCACCAAATTTCGTTCTTCTAGTTTAAACCGTTCGTTGGCAGTAACAGTTTTAATTTTTAGGTTTCACTCTGTTTTCTCCTATATGGAGACATGTAGTTGGAAGTCTAAATCAAACACGGTTTGTGCTAGCTCTTTGAAACTTGACACAATAAAGTAGCTCCAAGTCTTATCTCTATGGTTTGTTTCGTATTGATGTAGCCCTAAGCAGAGACTGGTGCAAATCACTTTCATGGAAAGGGGTTGCCAAGGTTCCAAAAAACTACGAGTTTCCTGAAATCTCAGCACACATTTTTTCACCCAATCTTAATGACACTTTCAAGTAATGATCAGTACCCCAATCCCACTTGGCTCACCAAATTTCGTTCTTCTAGGTTAAACCGTTCGATGGCAGTAACAGTTTCAATTTATAGGTTTCACTCTGTTTTCTCCTATATGGATACATGTAGTTGGAAGTCTAAATCAAACACGGTTTGTGCTAGCTCTTTGAAACTTGACACAATAAAGTAGCTCCAAGTTCTATCTCTATGGTTTGTTTCCTATTGTTGTAGCCCTAAGCAGAGACTGGCGCAAATCACTTTCATGGATAGGGGTTGCCAATCTTCCAAAACACTACAAGTTTTCTGAAATCTCAGCACACATTTTTTCACCCAATCTTGGTGACACTTTCAGGTAATGATCAGTACCCCAATGCCACTTTTCTCACCAAATTTCGTTCTTCTAGTTTAAACCGTTCGTTGGCAGTAACAGTTTTAATTTTTAGGTTTCACTCTGTTTTCTCCTATATGGATACATGTAGTTGGAAGTCTAAATCAAACACGGTTTGTGCTAGCTCTTTGAAACTTGACACAATAAAGTAGCTCCAATTCCTATCTCTATGGTTTGTTTCGTATTGATGTAGCCCTAAGCAGAGACTGGTGCAAATCACTTTCATGGAAAGGAGTTGCCAAGCTTTCAAAAAACTACGAGTTTCCTGAAATCTCAGCACACATTTTTTCACCCAATCTTGATGACACTTTCAGGTAATGATCAGTACCCCAATCCCACTTGGCTCACCAAATTTCGTTCTTCTAGGTTAAACCGTTCGATGGCAGTAACAGTTTGAATTTATAGGTTTCACTCTGTTTTCTCCTATATGGATACATGTAGTTGGAAGTCTAAATCAAACACGGTTTGTGCTAGCTCTTTGAAACTTGACACAATAAAGTAGCTCCAAGTTCTATCTCTATGGTTTGTTTCCTATTGTTGTAGCCCTAAGCAGAGACTGGCGCAAATCACTTTCATGGATAGGGGTTGCCAATCTTCCAAAACACTACAAGTTTTCTGAAATCTCAGCACACATTTTTTCACCCAATCTTGATGACACTTTCAGGTAATGATCAGTAACCCAATCCCACTTGGCTCACCAAATTTCGTTCTTCTAGGTGAAACCGTTCGTTGGCAGTAACAGTTTTAATTTTTAGGTTTCACTCTGTTTTCTCCTATATGGATACATGTAGTTGGAAGTCTAAATCAAACTCGGTTTGTGCTAGCTCTTTGAAACTTGACACAATAAAGTAGCTCCAAGTTATATCTCTATGGATTGTTATCTATTGATGTAGCCCTAAGCAGAGACTGGCGCAAATCACTTTCATGGAAAGGGGTTGCCAAGGTAGTAAAAAACTACGAGTTTCCTGAAATCTCAGCACACATTTTTTCACCCAATCTTGATGACACTTTCAGGTAATGATCAGTACCCCAATCTCACTTGGCTCACCAAATTTCGTTCTTCTAGGTGAAACCGTTCGTTGGCAGTAACAGTTTTAATTTTTAGGTTTCACTCTGTTTTCTCCTATATGGATACATGTTGTTGGAAGTCTAAATCAAACACGGTTTGTGCTAGCTCTTTGAAACTTGACACAATAAAGTAGCTCCAAGTTCTATCTCTATGGATTGTTTCCTATTGATGTAACCCTAAGCAGAGACTGGCGCAAATCACTTTCATTTAAAGGGGTTGCCAAGCTTCCAAAAAACCACGAGTTTCCTGAAATCTCAGCACACATTTTTTCACCCAATCTTGATGACACTTTCAGGTAATGATCAGTACACCAATCACACTTGGCCCACCAAATTTCGTTCTTCTAGGTTAATCCGTTCGTTGGCAGTAACAGTTTTAATTTTTAGGTTTCACTCAATTTTCTCCTATATGAATACATATAGTTGGAACTCTAAATCAAACACGGCTTGTGCTAGCTCTTTGAAACTTGACACAATAAAGCAGCTCCATGTTCTATCTCTATGGTTTGTTTCCTATTGATGTAGCCCTAAGCAGAGACTGGCGCAAATCACTTTCATAGAAAGGGGTTGCAAAGTTTCCAAAAAAACTACGAGTTTCCTGAAATCTCAGCACACATTTTTTTCACCCAATCTTGATGACACTTTCAGGTAATGATCAGTACAACAAATCCCACTTGGGTCACCAAATTTCGTTCTTCTAGGTTAAACCGTTCGTTGGCAGTAACAGTTTTAATTTTTAGGTTTCACTCTGTTTTCTCCTATATGGATACATGTAGTTGGAAGTCTAAATCAAACACGGTTTGTGCTAGCTCTTTGAAACTTGACACAATAAAGTAGCTCCACGATCTATCTCTATGGTTTGTTTTCTATTGATGTAGCCCTAAGCAGAGACTGGCGCAAATCACTTTCATGGAAAGGGGTTGCCAAGCTTCCAAAAAACTACGAGTTTCCTGAAATCTCAGCACACATTTTTTCACCCAGTCTTGATGACACTTTCAGGTAATGATCAGTACCCCAATCCCACTTGGCTCACGAAATTTCGTTCTTCTAGGTTAAACCGTTCGATGGCAGTAACAATTTGAATTTATAGGTTTCACTCTGTTTTCTCCTATATGGATACATGTAATTGGAAGTCTAAATCAAACAAGGTTTGTGCTACCTCTTTGAAACTTGACACAATGTAGTAGCTCCAAGTTCTATCTCTATGGTTTGTTTCCTATTGATGTAGACCTAAGCAGAGACTGGCGCAAATCACTTTCATGGATAAAAGTTGCCAATCTTCCAAAACACTACAAGTTTCCTGAAATCTCAGCACACATTTTTTCACACAATCTTGATGACACTTTCAGGAAATGATCAGTACCCCAATCCCACTTGGCTCACCAAATGTCGTTCTTCTAGGTGAAACCGTTCGTTGGCAGTAACAGTTTTAATTTTTAGGTTTCACTCTGTTTTCTCCTATATGGATACATGTAGTTGGAAGTCTAAATCAAACACGGTTTGTGCTAGCTCTTTGAAACTTGACACAATAAAGTAGCGCCAAGTTATATCTCTATGGATTGTTATCTATTGATGTAGCCCTAAGCAGAGACTGGCGCAAATCACTTTTATGGAAATGTGTTGCCAAGCTTACAAAAAACTACGAGTTTCCTGAAATCTCAGCACATAATTTTTAACCCAGTCTTGGTGACACTTTCAGGTAATGATCAGTACCCCAATGCAACTTTTCTCACCAAATTTCGTTCTTCTAGTTTAAACCGTTCGTTGGCAGTAACAGTTTTAATTTTTAGGTTTCACTCTGTTTTCTCCTATATGGATACATGTAGTTGGAAGTCTAAATCAAACACGGTTTGTGCTAGCTCTTTGAAACTTGACACAATAAAGTAGCTCCAAGTTCTCTCTGTATGGTTTGTTTCCTATTGATGTAGCCCTAAGCAGAGACTGGCGCAAATCACTTTCATGGAAAGGGGTTGCCAAGCTTCCAAAAAACTACGAGTTTCCTGAAATCTCAGCACACATTTTTTCACCCAGTCTTGATGACACTTTCAGGTAATGATCAGTACCCCAATCCCACTTGGCTCACGAAATTTCGTTCTTCTAGGTTAAACCGTTCGATGGCAGTAACAATTTGAATTTATAGGTTTCACTCAGTTTTCTCCTATATGGATACATGTAATTGGAAGTCTAAATCAAACAAGGTTTGTGCTACCTCTTTGAAACTTGACACAATGTAGTAGCTCCAAGTTCTATCTCTATGGTTTGTTTCCTATTGATGTAGACCTAAGCAGAGACTGGCGCAAATCACTTACATGGATAAAAGTTGCCAATCTTCCAAAACACTACAAGTTTCCTGAAATCTCAGCACACATTTTTTCACACAATCTTGATGACACTTTCAGGAAATGATCAGTACCCCAATCCCACTTGGCTCACCAAATGTCGTTCTTCTAGGTGAAACCGTTCGTTGGCAGTAACAGTTTTAATTTTTAGGTTTCACTCTGTTTTCTCCTATATGGATACATGTAGTTGGAAGTCTAAATCAAACACGGTTTGTGCTAGCTCTTTGAAACTTGACACAATAAAGTAGCGCCAAGTTATATCTCTATGGATTGTTATCTATTGATGTAGCCCTAAGCAGAGACTGGCGCAAATCACTTTCATAGAAAATGGTTGCCAATCTTCCAAAAAACTACGAGTTTCCTGAAATCTCAGCACACATTTTTTCACCCAATCTTGATGACACTTTCAGGTAATGATCAGTACCCCAATCCCACTTGGCTCACCAAATTTCGTTCTTCTAGGTTAAACCGTTCCTTGGCAGTAACAGTTTTAATATTTAGGTTTCACTCTGTTTTCTCCTATATGGATACATGTAGTTGGAAGTCTAAATCAAACACTGTTTGTGCTAGCTCTTTGAAACTTGACACAATAAAGTAGCTCCAAGTTCTATCTGTATGGTTTGTTTCCTATTGATGTAGCCCTAAGCAGAGACTGGCTCAAATCACTTTCATGGAAAGGGGTTGCCAAGCTTCCAAAAAACTACGAGTTTCCTGAAACCTCAGCACACATTTTTTCACCCAATCGTGATGACACTTTCAGGTAATGATCAGTACCCCAATCCCACTTGGCTCACCAAATTTCGTTCTTCTAGGTTAAACCGTTCGTTGGCAGTAACAGTTTTAATTTTTAGGTTTCACTCTGTTTTCTTCTATATGGATACATGTTGTTGGAAGTCTAAATGCAACACGGTTTGTGCTAGCTCTTTGAAACGTGACACAATAAAGTAGCTCCAAGTTCTATCTCTATGGTTTGTTTCCTATTGATGGAGCCCTAAGCAGAGACTGGCGCAAATCACTTTCATTTAAAGGGGTTGCCAAGCTTCCAAAAAACTACGAGTTTCCTGAAAATCAGCATACATTTTTTCACCCAATCTTGATGACACTTTCAGGTAATGATCAGTACCCCAGTCCCACTTGGCTCACCAAATTTCGTTCTTCTAGGTTAAACCGTTCCTTGGCAGTAACAGTTTTAATATTTAGGTTTCACTCTGTTTTCTCCTATATGGATACATGTAGTTGGAACTCTAAATCAAACCCGGTTTGTGCTAGCTCTTTGAAACTTGACACAATACAGTAGCTCCAAGTTCTATCTCTATGGTTTGTTTCCTATTGATGTAGCCCTAAGCAGAGACTGGCGCAAATCACTTTCATGGAAAGGGGTTGCCAAGCTTCCAAAAACTACGAGTTTCATGAAATCTCAGCACACATTTTTTCACCCAATCTTGATGACACTTTCAGGTAATAATCAGTACCCCAGTCCCACTTGGCTCACTAATTTTCGTTCTTCTAGGTGAAACCGTTCGTTGGCAGTAACAGTTTTCATTTTTAGGTTTCACTCTGTTTTCTCCTATATGGATACATGTAGTTGGAACTCTAAATCAAACACGGTTTTTGCTAGCTCTTTGAAACTTGACACAATAAAGTAGCTCCATGTTCTATCTCTATGGTTTGTTTCCTATTGATGTAGCCCTAAGCAGAGACTGGCGCAAATCACTTTCATGGAAAGGGGTTGCCAATCTTCCAAAGAACTACGAGTTTCCTGAAATCTCAGCACACAATTTTTCACCCAATCTTGATGACACTTTCAGGTAATGATCAGTACCCCAATCCCACTTGGCTCACCAAATTTCGTTCTTCTAGGTTAAACCGTTCGTTGGCAGTAACAGTTTTAATTTTTAGGTTTCACTCTGTTTTCTCCTATATGGATACATGCAGTTGGAACTCTAAATCAAACCCGGTTTGTGCTAGCTCTTTGAAACTAGACAAAATAAAGTAGCTCCAAGATCTATCTCTATGGTTTGTTTCCTATTGATGTAGCCCTAAGCAGAGACTGGCGCAAATCACTTTCATGGAAAGGGGTTGCCAAGCTTCCAAAAAACTACGAGTTTCCTGAAATCTCAGCACACATTTTTTCACCCAATCTTGATGACACTTTCAGGTAATGATCAGTACCCCAATCCCACTTGGCTCACCAAATTTCGTTCTTCTAGGTTAAACCGTTCGTTGGCAGTAACAGTTTTAAATTTTTAGTTTCACTCTGTTTTCTCCTATATGGATACATGTATTTGGAACTCTAAATCAAACACGGTTTGTGCTAGCTCTTTGAAACTTGACACAATAAAGTAGCTCCAAGTTCTATCTCTATGGTTTGTTTCCTATTGATGTAGCCCTAAGCAGAGACTGGCGCAAATCACTTTCATGGAAAGGGGTTGCCAAGCTTCCAAAAAACTACGAGTTTCCTGAAATCTCAGCACACATTTTTTTACCCAGTCTTGATGACAGTTTCAGGTAATGATCAGTACCCCAATCCCACTTGGCTCACCAAATTTCGTTCTTCTAGGTTAAACCGTTCGTTGGCAGTAACAGTTTTAATTTTTAGGTTTCACTCTGTTTTCTCCTATATGGATACATGTAGTTGGAAGTCTAAATCAAACACGGTTTGTGCTAGCTCTTTGAAACTTGACACAATAAAGTAGCTCCAAGTTCTCTCTCTATGGTTTGTTTCCTATTGATGTAGCCCTAAGCAGAGACTGGCGCAAATCACTTTCATTTAAAGGGGTTGCCAATCTTCCAAAAAACTACGAGTTTCCTGAAATCTCAGCACACATTGTTTCACCCAACCTTGATGACACTTTCAGGTAATGATCAGTACCCCAATCCCACTGGGCTCACCAAATTTCGTTCTTCTAGTTTAAACCGTTCGTTTGCAGTAACAGTTTTAATTTTTAGGTTTCACTCTGTTTTCTCCTATATGGATACATGTAGTTGGAAGTCTAAATCAAACAAGGTTTGTGCCAGCTCTTTGAAACTTGACACAATAAAGTAGCTCCAAGTTCTATCTCTATGGTTTGTTTCCTAATGATGTAGCCCTAAGCAGAGACTGGCGCAAATATC
This sequence comes from Spermophilus citellus, assembly GCF_964194105.1. NCBI lineage: Eukaryota > Metazoa > Chordata > Mammalia > Rodentia > Sciuridae > Spermophilus > Spermophilus citellus. The sequence goes on along the minus strand of NW_027672724.1, from coordinate 2,411,984 downwards.
TTTCATCGAAAGGGGTTTCCAAGGTTCCAAAAAACTACGAGTTTCAGAAATCTCAGCACACATTTTTTCAAACAATCTTGATGACACTTTCAGGTAATGATCAGTACCCCAATCCCACTTGGCTCACCAAATTTCATTCTTCTAGGTGAAACCGTTCGTTGGCAGTAACAGTTTTAATTTTTAGGTTTCACTCTGTTTTCTCCTATATGGATACATGTATTTGGAACTCTAAATCAAAGACCGTTTGTGCTAGCTCTTTGAAACTTGACACAATAAAGTAGCTCCAAGTTCTATCTCTATGGTTTGTTTCCTATTGATGTAGCCCTAAGCAGAGACTGGCGCAAATCACTTTCATTGAAAGGGGTTTCCAATCTTCCAAAAAACTACGAGTTTCCTGAAATCTCAGCACACAATTTTTCACCCAATCTTGATGACACTTTCAGGTAATAATCAGTACCCCAATGCCACTAGGTTCTCCAAATTTCGTTCTTCTAGGTGAAACCGTTCGTTGGCAGTAACAGTTTTAATTTTTAGGTTTCACTCTGTTTTCTCCTATATGGATACATGTATTTGGAACTCTAAATCAAACACCGTTTGTGCTAGCTCTTTGAAACTTGACACAATAAAGTAGCTCCAAGTTCTATCTCTATGGTTTGTTTCCTATTGATGTAGCCCTAAGCAGAGACTGGCCCAAATCACTTTCATGGAAAGGGGTTGCCAATATTCCAAAAAACTACGAGTTTCCTGAATTCTCAGCACACATTTTTTCACCCAATCTTGATGACACTTTCAGGTAATAATCAGTACCCCAATGCCACTTGGCTCACCAAATTTCGTTCTTCTAGTTTAAACCGTTCGTTGGCAGTAACAGTTTTAATTTTTAGGTTTCACTCTGTTTTCTCCTATATGGATACATGTAGTTGGAACTCTAAATCAAACACGGTTTGTGCTAGCTCTTTGAAACTTGACACAATAAAGTAGCTCCAAGTTCTATTTCTATGGTTTGTTTCCTATTGATGTAGCCCTAAGCAGAGACTGTCGCAAATCACTTTCATGGAAAGGGGTTGCCAATCTTCCAAAAAACTACGAGTTTCCTGAAAACTCAGCACACATTTTTTCACCCAATCTTGATGACACTTTCACGTAATGATCAGTACCCCAATCCCACTTGGCTCACCAAATTTCGTTCTTCTAGGTTAAACCGTTCTTTGGCAGTAACAGTTTTAATTTTTAGGTTTCACTCTGTTTTCTCCTATATGGATACATGCAGTTGGAACTCTAAATCAAACCCGGTTTGTGCTAGCTCTTTGAAACTAGACAAAATAAAGTAGCTCCAAGATCTATCTCTATGGTTTGTTTCCTATTGATGTAGCCATAAGCAGAGACTGGCGCAAATCACTTTCATGGAAAGGGGTTGCCAAGCTTCCAAAAAACTACGAGTTTCCTGAAATCTCAGCACACATTTTTTCACCCAATCTTGATGACACTTTCAGGTAATGATCAGTACCCCAATCCCACTTGGCTCACCAAATTTCGTTCTTCTAGGTTAAACCGTTCGTTGGCAGTAACAGTTTTAAATTTTTAGTTTCACTCTGTTTTCTCCTATATGGATACATGTATTTGGAACTCTAAATCAAACACGGTTTGTGCTAGCTCTTTGAAACTTGACACAATAAAGTAGCTCCAAGTTCTCTCTCTATGGTTTGTTTCCTATTGATGTAGCCCTAAGCAGAGACTGGCGCAAATCACTTTCATGGAAAGGGGTTGCCAATCTTCCAAAAAACTACGAGTTTCCTGAAATCTCAGCACACAAATTTTCACCCAATCTTGATGACACTTTCAGGTAATAATCAGTACCGCAATGCCACTAGGTTCTCCAAATTTCGTTCTTCTAGGTGAAACCGTTCGTTGGCAGTAACAGTTTTAATTTTTAGGTTTCACTCTGTTTTCTCCTATATGGATACATGTATTTGGAACTCTAAATCAAACACCTTTTGTGCTAGCGCTTTGAAACTTGACACAATAAAGTAGCTCCAAGTTCTATCTCTATGGTTTGTTTCCTATTGATGTAGCCCTAAGCAGAGACTGGCCCAAATCACTTTCATGGAAAGGGGTTGCCAATATTCCAAAAAACTACGAGTTTCCTGAATTCTCAGCACACATTTTTTCACCCAATCTTGATGACACTTTCAGGTAATGATCAGTACCCCAATCCCACTGGGCTCACCAAATTTCGTTCTTCTAGGTTAAACCGTTCGTTTGCAGTAACAGTTTTAATTTTTAGGTTTCACTCTGTTTTCTCCTATATGGATATATGTATTTGGAAGTCAAAATCAAACACGGTTGGTGCTAGCTCTTTGAAACTTAACACAATAAAGTAGCTCCAAGTTCTATCTCCATGGTTTGTTTCCTATTGATGTAGCCCTAAGCAGAGACTGGCGCAAATCACTTTCATGGAAAGGGGTTGCCAATCTTCCAAAAACTACGAGTTTCCTGAAATCTCAGCACACATTTTTTCACCCAATCTTAATGACACATTCAGGTAATGATCAGTACCCCAATCACACTTGGCTCACCAAATTTTATTCTTCTAGGTTAAACTGTTCGTTGGCAGTAACAGTTTTAATTTTTAGGTTTCACTCAATTTTCTCCTATATGAATACATATAGTTGGAACTCTAAATCAAACACGGTTTGTGCTATCACTTTGAAACTTGACACAATAAAGTAGCTCCATGATCTATCTCTATGGTTTGTTTCCTATTGATGTAGCCCTAAGCAGAGATTGGCGCAAATCACTTTCATGGAAAGGGGTTGCCAAGCTTCCAAAAAACTACGAGTTTCCGGAAATCTCAGCACACATTTTTTCACCCAATCTTGATGACACTTTCAGGTAATGATCAGTACCCAAATCCCACTTGGCTCACCAAATTTCTTTCTTCTAGGTTAAACCGTTCGTTGGCAGTAACAGTTTTGAATTTTAGGTTTCACTCAATTTTCTCCTATATGAATACATGTATTTGGAACTCTAAATCAAACACGGTTTGGGCTTGCTCTTTGAAACTTGACACAATAAAGTAGCTCCATGTTTTATCTCTATGGTTTGTTTCCTATTGATGTAGCCCAAAGCAGAGACTGGCGCAAATCTCTTTCATGGAAAGGGGTTGCCAACCTTCCAAAAACTACGAGTTTCCTGAAATCTCAGCACACATTTTTTCACCCAATCTTGATAACACTTTCAGGTAATGATCAGTACAACAAATCCCGCTTGAGTCACCAAGTTTCGTTCTTCTAGGTTAAACCGTTGGTTGGCAGTAACAGTTTTAATTTTTAGGTTTCACTCTGTTTTCTCCTATATGGATACATGTATTTGGAAGTCTAAGTCAAACACGGTTTGTGCTAGCTCTTTGAAACTTGACACAATAAAGTAGCTCCAAGTTCTATCTCTATGGTTTTTTTCCTATTGATGTAGCCCTAAGCAGAGACTGGCGCAAATCACTTTCATTGAAAGGAGTTGCCAATCTTCCAAAAAACTACGAGTTTCCTGAAATCTCAGCACACATTTTTTCACCCAATCTTGATGACACTTTCAGATAATGATCAGTACCCCAATCCCACTTAGCTCACCAAATTTCGTTCTTCTAGGTGAAACCGTTCGTTGGCAGTAACAGTTTTAATTTTTAGGTTACAATCTGTTTTCTCCTATATGGATACATGTAGTTGAAAGTCTAAATCAAACACGGTTTGTGCTAGCTCTTTGAAACTTGACACAATAAAGTAGCTCCAAGTTCTATCTCTATCGTTTGTTTCCTATTGATATAGCCCTACGCAGAGACTGGCGCAAATCACTTTCATTGAAAGGGGTTGCCAATCTTCCAAAAAACTACGAGTTTCCTGAAATCTCAGCACACATTTTTTCACCCAAACTTGATGACACTTTCAGGTAATGATCAGTACCCCAATCCCACTTGGCTCACCAAATTTTGTTCTTCTAGGTTAAACCGTTCGTTGGCCGTAACAGTTTTAATTTTTAGGTTTCATTCTGTTTTCTCCTATATGGATACATGTAGTTGGAACTCTAAATCAAACATGGTTTGTGCCAGCTCTTTGAAACTTGACACAATAAAGTAGCTCCAAGTTCTATCTCTATGGTTTGTTTCCTATTGATGTAGCCCTAAGCAGAGAGTCGCACAAATCACTTTCATGGAAAGGGGTTGGCAAGCTTCCAAAAAACTACGAGTTTCCTGAAATCTCAGCAAACAATTTTTCACCCAATCTTGATGACACTTTCAGGTAATAATCAGTACCCCAATGCCACTCGGTTCACCAAATTTCGTTCTTCTAGGTGAAACCGTTCGTTGGCAGTAACAGTTTTAATTTTTAGGTTTCACTCAATTTTCTCCTATATGAATACATGTATTTGGAACTCTAAATCAAACACGGATTGTGCTTGCTCTTTGAAACTTGACACAATAAAGTAGCTCCATGTTCTATCTCTATGGTTTGTTTCCTATTGATGTAGCCCAAAGCAGAGACTGGCGCAAATCACTTTCATGGAAAGGGGTTGCCAACCTTCCAAAAAACTACGAGTTTCCTGAAATCTCAGCACACATTTTTTCACCCAATCTTGATGACACTTTCAGGTAATGATCAGTACAACAAATCCCGCTTGAGTCACCAAGTTTCGTTCTTCTAGGTTAAACCGTTCGTTGGCAGTAACAGTTTTAATTTTTAGGTTTCACTCTGTTTTCTCCTATATGGATACAAGTAGTTGGAAGTCTCAATCAAACATGGTTTGTTCTAGATCTTTGAAACTTGACACAATAATGTAGCTCCAAGTTCTATATCTATGGTTTTTTTCCTATTGATGTAGCCCTAAGCAGAGACTGGCGCAAATCACTTTCATTGAAAGTGGTTGCCAATCTTCCAAAAAACTACGAGTTTCCTGAAATCTCAGCACACATTTTTTCACCCAATCTTGATGACACTTTCAGGTAATGATCAGTACCCAATCCCACTTGGCTCACCAAATTTCGTTCTTCTAGGTGAAACCGTTCGTTGGCAATAAGAGTTTAATTTTTAGGTTTCACTCAATTTTCTCCTATATGAATACATATATTTGGAACTCTAAATCAAACACGGTTTGTGCTATCACTTTGAAACTTGACACAATAAAGTAGCTCCATGATCTATCTCTATGGTTTGTTTCCTATTGAGGTAGCCCTAAGCAGAGACTGGCACAAATCACTTTCATGGAAAGGGGTTGCCAAGCTTCCAAAAAACTACGAGTTTCCTGAAATCTCAGCACACATTTTTTCACTCAATCTTGATGACACTTTCAGGTAATGATCAGTACCCCAATCCCACTTGGCTCACCAAATTTCGTTCTTCTAGGTTAAACCGTTCGTTGGCAGTAACAGTTTTAATTTTTAGGTTTCACTCTGTTTTCTCCTATATGGATACATGTAGTTGGAACTCTAAATCAAACATGGTTTGTGCCAGCTCTTTGAAACTTGACACAATAAAGTAGCTCCAAGTTCTATCTCTATGGTTTGTTTCCTATTGATGTAGCCCTAAGCAGAGACTGGCACAAATCACTTTCATGGAAAGGGGTTGGCAAGCTTCCAAAAAACTACGAGTTTCCTGAAATCTCAGCAAACATTTTTTCACCCAATCCTGATGACACTTTCAGGTAATGATCAGTACCCCAATCCCACTTGGCTCACCAAATTTCGTTCTTCTAGGTTTAACCTTTCGTTGGCAGTAACAGTTTTAATTTTTAGGTTTCACTCAATTTTCTCCTATATGAATACATGTATTTGGAACTCTAAATCAAACACGGTTTGTGCTCGCTCTTTGAAACTTGACACAATAAAGTAACTCCATGTTCTATCTCTATGGTTTGTTTCCTATTGATGTAGCCCAAAGAAGAGACTGGCGCAAATCACTTTCATGGAAATGGGTTGCCAAGCTTAAAAAAACTACGTGTTTCCTGAAATCTCAGCACACATTTTTTCACCCAATCTTGATGACACTTTCAGGTAATGATCAGTACAACAAATCCCGCTTGAGTCACCAAGTTTCGTTCTTCTAGGTTCAACCGTTCGTTGGCAGTAACAGTTTTAATTTTTAGGTTTCACTCTGTTTTCTCCTATATGGATACATGTAGTTGGAACTCTAAATCAAACACGGTTTGTGCTAGGTCTTTGAAACTTGACACATTAAAGTAGCTCCAAGTTCTATCTCTATGGTTTGTTTCCTATTGATGTAGCCCTAAGCAGAGACTGGAGCAAATCACTTTCATTGAATGGGGTTGCCAATCTTCCCAAAAACTACGAGTTTCCTGAAATCTCAGCACACATTTTTTCACCCAATCTTGATGATACTTTCAGGTAATAATCAGTACCCCAAACCCACTTAGCTGACCAAATTTCGTTCTTCTAGGTTAAACCGTTCGTTGGCAGGAAAAGTTTTAATTTTTAGGTTTCACTCTGTTTTCTCCTATATGGATACATGTAGTTGGAAGTCTAAATCAAACACGGTTTGTGCTAGCTCTTTGAAACTTGACACAATAAAGTAGCTCCCAGTTCTATCTCTATGGTTTGTTTCCTATTGATGTAGCCCTAAGCAGTGACTGGCGCAAATCACTTTCATGGAAAGGGGTTGCCAATCTTCCAAAAAACTACGAGTTTCCTGAAATCTCAGCACACATTTTTTCACTCAATCTTGATGACACTTTCAGGTAATGATCACTACAACAAATCCCGCTTGAGTCACCAAGTTTCGTTCTTCTAGGTTAAACCGTTCGTTGGAAGTAACAGTTTTAATTTTAGGTTTCACTCTGTTTTCTCCTATATGGATACATGTATTTGGAACTCTAAATCAAACACGGTTTGTGCTAGCTCTTTGAAATTTGACACAATAAAGTAGCTCCAAGTTCTATCTCTATGGTTTGTTTCCTATTGATGCAGCCCTAAGCAGAGACTGGCACAAATCACTTTCATGGAAAGTAGTTGCCAAGTTTCCAAAAAACTATGAGTTTCCTGAAATCTCAGCACACATTTTTTCACCCAATGTTGATGACACTTTCAGGTAATGATCAGTACACCAATCCCACTTGGCTCACCAAATTTCGTTCTTCTAGGTTAAACCGTTCGTTGGCAGTAACAGTTTTAATTTTTAGGTTTCACTCTGTTTTCTCCTATATGGATACATGTAGTCGGAACTCTAAATCAAACACGGTTTGTGCTACCTCTTTGAAACTTGACACAATAAAGTAGCTCCAAGTTCTATCTCTATGGTTTGTTTCCTATTGATGTAGCCCTAAGCAGAGACTGGCGCAAATCACTTTCATGGAAAGGGGTTGCCAATCTTCCAAAAACTACGAGTTTATTGAAATCTCAGCACACATTTTTTCACCCAATCTTGATGACACTTTCAGGTAATGATCAGTACCCCAATCCCACTTGGATCACCAATTTTCGTTCTTCTAGGTGAAACCGTTCGTTGGCAGTAACAGTTTTAATTTTTAGGTTACAATCTGTTTTCTCCTATATGGATACATGTAGTTGAAAGTCTAAATCAAACACGGTTTGTGCTAGCTCTTTGAAACTTGACACAATAAAGTAGCTCCAAGTTGTATCTCTATCGTTTGTTTCCTATTGATATAGCCCTACGCAGAGACTGGCGCAAATCACTTTCATTGAAAGGGGTTGCCAATCTTCCAAAAAACTACGAGTTTCCTGAAATCTCAGCACACATTTTTTCACCCAAACTTGATGACATTTTCAGGTAATGATCAGTACCCCAATCCCACTTGGCTCACCAAATTTTGTTCTTCTAGGTTAAACCGTTCGTTGGCCGTAACAGTTTTAATTTTTAGGTTTCATTCTGTTTTCTCCTATATGGATACATGTATTTGGAACTCTAAATCAAACATGGTTTGTGCCAGCTCTTTGAAACTTGACACAATAAAGTAGCTCCAAGTTCTATCTCTATGGTTTGTTTCCTATTGATGTAGCCCTAAGCAGAGACTGGCACAAATCACTTTCATGGAAAGGGGTTGGCAAGCTTCCAAAAAACTACGAGTTTCCTGAAATCTCAGCAAACAATTTTTCACCCAATCTTGATGACACTTTCAGGTAATAATCAGTACCCCAATGCCACTCGGTTCACCAAATTTCGTTCTTCTAGGTGAAACCGTTCGTTGGCAGTAACAGTTTTAATTTTTAGGTTTCACTCAATTTTCTCCTATATGAATACATGTATTTGGAACTCTAAATCAAACACGGATTGTGCTCGCTCTTTGAAACTTGACACAATAAAGTAGCTCCATGTTCTATCTCTATGGTTTGTTTCCTATTGATGTAGCCCAAAGCAGAGACTGGCGCAAATCACTTTCATGGAAAGGGGTTGCCAACCTTCCAAAAAACTACGAGTTTCCTGAAATCTCAGCACACATTTTTTCACCCAATCTTGATGACACTTTCAGGTAATGATCAGTACAACAAATCCCCCTTGAGTCACCAAGTTTCGTTCTTCTAGGTTAAACCGTTCGTTGGCAGTAACAGTTTTAATTTTTAGGTTTCACTCTGTTTTCTCCTATATGGATACAAGTAGTTGGAAGTCTAAATCAAACACGGTTTGTGCTAGCTCTTTGAAACGTGACACAATAATGTAGCTCCAAGTTCTATATCTATGGTTTTTTTCCTATTGATGTAGCCCTAAGCAGAGACTGGCGCAAATCACTTTCATTGAAAGGGGTTGCCAATCTTCCAAAAAACTACGAGTTTCCTGAAATCTCAGCACACATTTTTTCACCCAATCTTGATGACACTTTCAGGTAATGATCAGTACCCAATCCCACTTGGCTCACCAAATTTCGTTCTTCTAGGTGAAACCGTTCGTTGGCAGTAAGAGTTTAATTTTTAGGTTTCACTCAATTTTCTCCTATATGAATACATATATTTGGAACTCTAAATCAAACACGGTTTGTGCTATCACTTTGAAACTTGACACAATAAAGTAGCTCCATGATCTATCTCTATGGTTTGTTTCCTATTGAGGTAGCCCTAAGCAGAGACTGGCACAAATCACTTTCATGGAAAGGGGTTGCCAAGCTTCCAAAAAACTACGAGTTTCCTGAAATCTCAGCACACATTTTTTCACTCAATCTTGATGACACTTTCAGGTAATGATCAGTACCCCAATCCCACTTGGCTCACCAAATTTCGTTCTTCTAGGTTAAACCGTTCGTTGGCAGTAACAGTTTTAATTTTTAGGTTTCACTCTGTTTTCTCCTATATGGATACATGTAGTTGGAACTCTAAATCAAACATGGTTTGTGCCAGCTCTTTGAAACTTGACACAATAAAGTAGCTCCAAGTTCTATCTCTATGGTTTGTTTCCTATTGATGTAGCCCTAAGCAGAGACTGGCACAAATCACTTTCATGGAAAGGGGTTGGCAAGCTTCCAAAAAACTACGAGTTTCCTGAAATCTCAGCAAACATTTTTTCACCCAATCCTGATGACACTTTCAGGTAATGATCAGTACCCCAATCCCACTTGGCTCACCAAATTTCGTTCTTCTAGGTTTAACCTTTCGTTGGCAGTAACAGTTTTAATTTTTAGGTTTCACTCAATTTTCTCCTATATGAATACATGTATTTGGAACTCTAAATCAAACACGGTTTGTGCTCGCTCTTTGAAACTTGACACAATAAAGTAACTCCATGTTCTATCTCTATGGTTTGTTTCCTATTGATGTAGCCCAAAGAAGAGACTGGCGCAAATCACTTTCATGGAAATGGGTTGCCAAGCTTCAAAAAAACTACGTGTTTCCTGAAATCTCAGCACACATTTTTTCACCCAATCTTGATGACACTTTCAGGTAATGATCAGTACAACAAATCCCGCTTGAGTCACCAAGTTTCGTTCTTCTAGGTTCAACCGTTCGTTGGCAGTAACAGTTTTAATTTTTAGGTTTCACTCTGTTTTCTCCTATATGGATACATGTAGTTGGAACTCTAAATCAAACACGGTTTGTGCTAGGTCTTTGAAACTTGACACAATAAAGTAGCTCCAAGTTCTATCTCTATGGTTTGTTTCCTATTGATGTAGCCCTAAGCAGAGACTGGAGCAAATCACTTTCATTGAATGGGGTTGCCAATCTTCCCAAAAACTACGAGTTTCCTGAAATCTCAGCACACATTTTTTCACCCAATCTTGATGATACTTTAAGGTAATAATCAGTACCCCAAACCCACTTAGCTCACCAAATTTCGTTCTTCTAGGTTAAACCGTTCGTTGGCAGGAAAAGTTTTAATTTTTAGGTTTCACTCTGTTTTCTCCTATATGGATACATGTAGTTGGAAGTCTAAATCAAACACGGTTTGTGCTAGCTCTTTGAAACTTGACACAATAAAGTAGCTCCAAGTTCTATCTCTATGGTTTGTTTCCTATTGATGTAGCCCTAAGCAGTGACTGGCGCAAATCACTTTCATGGAAAGGGGTTGCCAATCTTCCAAAAAACTACGAGGTTCCTGAAATCTCAGCACACATTTTTTCACCCAATCTTGATGACACTTTCAGGTAATGATCACTACAACAAATCCCGCTTGAGTCACCAAGTTTCGTTCTTCTAGGTTAAACCGTTCGTTGGAAGTAACAGTTTTAATTTTTGGGTTTCACTCTGTTTTCTCCTATAAGGATACATGTAGTTGGAAGTCTAAATCAAACACGGTTTGTGCTGGCTCTTTGAAACTTGACACAATAAAGTAGCTCCAACTTCTATCTCTATGGTTTGTTTCCTATTGATGTAGCCCTAAGCAGAGACTGGCGCAAATCACTTTCATGGAAAGGGGTTGTCAAGCTTCCAAAAAACTACGAGTTTCCTGAAATCTCAGCACACATTTTTTCACCCAATCTTGGTGACACTTTCAGCTAATGATCAGTACCCAATGCCACTTGGCTCACCAAATTTCGTTCTTCTAGGTTTAACCGTTCGTTGGCAGTAACAGTTTTAATTTTTGGGTTTCACTCTGTTTTCTCCTATAAGGATACATGTAGTTGGGAGTCTAAATCAAACACGGTTTGTGCTAGCTCTTTGAAACTTGACACAATAAAGTAGCTCCAAGTTCTATCTCTATGGTTTGTTTCCTATTGATGTAGCCCTAAGCAGAGACTGGCGCAAATCACTTTCATTTAAAGGGGATGCCAAGCTTCCAAAAAACTACGAGTTTCCTGAAATCTCAGCACACATTTTTTCACCCAATCTTGATGACACTTTCAGGTAATGATCAGTACAACAAATCCCACTTGGGTCACCAAGTTTCGTTCTTCTACGTTAAACCGTTCGTTGGCAGTAACAGTTTTAATTTTTAGGTTTCACTCTGTTTTCTCCTATATGGATTCATGTAGTTGGAAGTCTAAATCAAACACGGTTTGTGCTAGCTCTTTTAAACTTGACACAATAAAGTAGCTCCATGATCTATCTCTATGGTTTGTTTCCTATTGATGTAGCCCTAAGCAGAGACTGGCGCAAATCACTTTCATGAAAAGGTGTTGCCAAGCTTCCAAAAAACTACGAGTTTCCTGAAATCTCAGCACACATTTTTTCACCCAATCTTGGTGACACTTTCAGGTAATGATCAGTACCCCAATGCCACTTGGCTCACCAAATTTCATTCTTCTAGGTGAAACCGTTCGTTGGCAGTAACAGTTTTAATTTTTAGGTTTCACTCTGTTTTCTCCTATATGGATACATGTAGTTGGGAGTCTAAATCAAATACGGTTTGTGCTAGCTCTTTGAAACTTGACACAATAAAGTAGCTCCAAGTTCTATCTCTATGGTTTGTTTCCTATTGATGTAGCCCTAAGCAGAGACTGGAGCAAATCACTTTCATTTAAAGGGGAAGCCAAGCTTCCAAAAAACTACGAGTTTCCTGAAATCTCAGCACACATTTTTTCACCCAATCTTGATGACCCTTTCAGGTAATGATCAGTATAACAAATCCCACTTGGGTCACCAAGTTTCGTTCTTCTACGTTAAACCGTTCGTTGGCAGTAACAGTTTGAATTTATAGGTTTCACTCTGTTTTCTCCTATATGGATACATGTAGTTGGAAGTCTAAATCAAACACGGTTTGTGCTAGCTCTTTTAAACTTGACACAATAAAGTAGCTCCACGATCTATCTCTATGGTTTGTTTCCTATTGATGTAGCCCTAAGCAGAGACTGGCGCAAATCACTTTCATGGAAAGGTGTTGCCAAGCTTCCAAAAAACTACGAGTTTCCTGAAATCTCAGCACACCTTTTTTCACCCAATCTTGGTGACACTTTCAGGTAATGATCAGTACCCCAATGCCACTTGGCTCACCAAATTTCATTCTTCTAGGTTAAACAGTTCGTTGGCAGTAACAGTTTTAATTTTTAGGTGTCACTCTGTTTTCTCCTATATGGATACATGTAGTTGGGAGTCTAAATCAAACACGGTTTGTGCTAGCTCTTTGAAACTTGACACAATAAAGTAGCTCCAAGTTCTATCTATATGGTTTGTTTCCTATTGATGTAGCCCTAAGCAGAGACTGGCGCAAATCACTTTCATTTAAAGGGGAAGCCAAGCTTCCAAAAAACTACGAGTTTCCTGAAATCTCAGCACACATTTTTTCAACCAATCTTGATGACACTTCAGGTAATGATCAGTACCCCAATCCCACTTGGCTCACCAATTTCGTTCTTAGGTTAAACCGTTCATTGGCAGTAACAGTTTTAATTTTTAGGTTTCACAATGTTTTCTCCTATATGGATACATGTAGTTGGGAGTCTAAATCAAACACGGTTTGTGCTAGCTCTTTGAAACTTGACACAATAAAGTAGCTCCAAGTTCTATCTCTATGGTTTGTTTCCTATTGATGTAGCCCTAAGCAGAGACTGGCGCAAATCACTTTCATGGAAAGGGGTTGCCAATCTTCCAAAAAACTACGAGTTTCCTGAAATCTCAGCACACATTTTTTCACCCAATCTTGATGACACTTTCAGGTAATGATCAGTACCCCAATCCCACTTGGCTCACCAAATTTCGTTCTTCTAGATTAAACCGTTTGTTGGCAGTAACAGTTTTAATTTTTAGGTTTCACAATGTTTTCTCCTATATGGATACATGTAGTTGGAAGTCTAAATCAAACACGGTTTGTGCTAGCTCTTTGAAAATTGACACAATGAAGTAGCTCCAAGTTCTATCTCTATGGTTTGTTTCCTATTGATGTAGCCCTAAGCAGAGACTGGCGCAAATCACTTTCATGGAAAGGGGTTGCCAAGCTTCCAAAAAACTACGGGTTTCCTGAAATCTCAGCACACATTTTTTCACCCAATCTTGATGACACTTTCAGGTAATGATCAGTACCCCAATCCCACTTGGCTCACCAAATTTCGTTCTTCTAGGTTAAACCGTTCGTTGGCAGTAACATTTTTAATTTTTAGGTTTCACTCTGTTTTCTCCTATATGGATACATGTAGTTGGAAGTCTAAATCAAACACGGTTTGTGCTACCTCTTTGAAACTTGACACAATAAACTAGCTCCAAGTTCTATCTCTATGGTTTGTTTCCTATTGATGTAGCCCTAAGCAGAGACTGGCGCAAATCACTTTCATGGAAAGGGGTTGCCAAGCTTCCAAAAAACTACGAGTTTCCTGAAATCTCAGCACACATTTTTTCACCCAATCTTGATGACACTTTCAGGTAATGATCAGTACCCCAATCCCACTTGGCTCACAAAATTTCGTTCTTCTAGTTTAAACCCTTCGTTGGCAGTAACAGTTTTAATTTTTAGGTTTCACTCTGTTTTCTCCTATATGGAGACATGTAGTTGGAAGTCTAAATCAAACACGGTTTGTGCTAGCTCTTTGAAACTTGACACAATAAAGTAGCTCCAAGTCCTATCTCTATGGTTTGTTTCCTATTGATGTAGCCCTAAGCAGAGACTGGCGCAAATCCCTTTCCCGGAAAGGGGTTGCCAAGCTTCCAAAAAACTACGAGTTTCCTGAAATCTCAGCACACATTTTTTCACCCAATCTTGATGACACTTTCAGGTAATGATCAGTACCCGAATCCCACTTGGCTCATCGAATTTCGTTCTTCTAGGTTAAACCGTTCGTTGGCAGTAACAGTTTTAATTTTTAGGTTTCACTCTGTTTTCTCCTATATGGATACATGTAGTTGGAACTCTAAATCAAACACGGTTTGTGCTAGCTCTTTGAAACTTCACACAATAAAGTAGCTCCAAGATCTATCTCTATGGTTTGTTTCCTATTGATGTAGCCCTAAGCAGAGACTGGCGCAAATCACTTTCATGGAAAGGGGTTGAAAAGCTTCCAAAAAACTACGAGTTTCCTGAAATCTCAGCACACATTTTTTCACCCAAACTTGATGACACTTTCAGGTAATGATCAGTACCCCAATCCCACTTGGCTCACCAAATTTCGTTCTTCTAGGTTAAACCGTTCGTTGGCAGTAACAGTTTTAATTTTTGGGTTTCACTCTGTTTTCTCCTATATGGATACATGTAGTTGGAACTCTAAATCAAACACGGTTTGTGCTAGCTCCTTGAAACTTGACACAATAAAGTAGGTCCAAGTTCTATCTCTATGGTTTGTTTCCTATTGATGTAGCCCTAAGCAGAGACTGGCGCAAATCACTTTCATGGAAAGGGGTTGCCAATCTTCCAAAAAGTACGAGTTTCCTGAAATCTCAGCACACATTTTTTCACCCAATCTTGATGACACTTTCAGGTAATGATCAGTACCGCAATCCCACTTGGCTCACCAAATTTCGTTCTTCTAGATTAAACCGTTTGTTGGCAGTAACAGTTTTAATTTTTAGGTTTCACAATGTTTTCTCCTATATGGATACATGTAGTTGGAAGTCTAAATCAAACACGGTTTGTGCTAGCTCTTTGAAACTTGACACAATAAAGTAGCTCCAAGTTCTATCTCTATGGTTTGTTTCCTATTGATGTAGCCCTAAGCAGAGACTGGCGCAAATCACTTTCATGGAAAGGGGTTGCCAAGCTTCCAAAAAACTACGGGTTTCCTGAAATCTCAGCACACATTTTTTCACCCAATCTTGATGACACTTTCAGGTAATGATCAGTACCCCAATCCCACTTGGCTCACCAAATTTCGTTCTTCTAGGTTAAACCGTTCGTTGGCAGTAACATTTTTAATTTTTAGGTTTCACTCTGTTTTCTCCTATATGGATACATGTAGTTGGAAGTCTAAATCAAACACGGTTTGTGCTACCTCTTTGAAACTTGACACAATAAACTAGCTCCAAGTTCTATCTCTATGGTTTGTTTCCTATTGATGTAGCCCTAAGCAGAGACTGGCGCAAATCACTTTCATGGAAAGGGGTTGCCAAGCTTCCAAAAAACTACGAGTTTCCTGAAATCTCAGCACACATTTTTTCACCCAATCTTGATGACACTTTCAGGTAATGATCAGTACCCCAATCCCACTTGGCTCACAAAATTTCGTTCTTCTAGTTTAAACCCTTCGTTGGCAGTAACAGTTTTAATTTTTAGGTTTCACTCTGTTTTCTCCTATATGGAGACATGTAGTTGGAAGTCTAAATCAAACACGGTTTGTGCTAGCTCTTTGAAACTTGACACA
The DNA here is from genome assembly GCF_964194105.1 of Spermophilus citellus. Taxonomy (NCBI): domain Eukaryota; kingdom Metazoa; phylum Chordata; class Mammalia; order Rodentia; family Sciuridae; genus Spermophilus; species Spermophilus citellus. Next base: position 2,396,318 of record NW_027672724.1, on the reverse strand, counting down.
ATAAAGTAGCTCCAAGTCCTATCTCTATGGTTTGTTTCCTATTGATGTAGCCCTAAGCAGAGACTGGCGCAAATCCCTTTCCCGGAAAGGGGTTGCCAAGCTTCCAAAAAACTACGAGTTTCCTGAAATCTCAGCACACATTTTTTCACCCAATCTTGATGACACTTTCAGGTAATGATCAGTACCCGAATCCCACTTGGCTCATCGAATTTCGTTCTTCTAGGTTAAACCGTTCGTTGGCAGTAACAGTTTTAATTTTTAGGTTTCACTCTGTTTTCTCCTATATGGATACATGTAGTTGGAACTCTAAATCAAACACGGTTTGTGCTAGCTCTTTGAAACTTCACACAATAAAGTAGCTCCAAGATCTATCTCTATGGTTTGTTTCCTATTGATGTAGCCCTAAGCAGAGACTGGCGCAAATCACTTTCATGGAAAGGGGTTGAAAAGCTTCCAAAAAACTACGAGTTTCCTGAAATCTCAGCACACATTTTTTCACCCAAACTTGATGACACTTTCAGGTAATGATCAGTACCCCAATCCCACTTGGCTCACCAAATTTCGTTCTTCTAGGTTAAACCGTTCGTTGGCAGTAACAGTTTTAATTTTTGGGTTTCACTCTGTTTTCTCCTATATGGATACATGTAGTTGGAACTCTAAATCAAACACGGTTTGTGCTAGCTCCTTGAAACTTGACACAATAAAGTAGGTCCAAGTTCTATCTCTATGGTTTGTTTCCTATTGATGTAGCCCTAAGCAGAGACTGGCGCAAATCACTTTCATGGAAAGGGGTTGCCAATCTTCCAAAAAGTACGAGTTTCCTGAAATCTCAGCACACATTTTTTCACCCAATCTTGATGACACTTTCAGGTAATGATCAGTACCGCAATCCCACTTGGCTCACCAAATTTCGTTCTTCTAGATTAAACCGTTTGTTGGCAGTAACAGTTTTAATTTTTAGGTTTCACAATGTTTTCTCCTATATGGATACATGTAGTTGGAAGTCTAAATCAAACACGGTTTGTGCTAGCTCTTTGAAACTTGACACAATAAAGTAGCTCCAAGTTCTATCTCTATGGTTTGTTTCCTATTGATGTAGCCCTAAGCAGCAACAGGCGCAAATCACTTTCATGGAAAGGGGTTGCCAAGGTTCCAAAAACATACGAGTTTCCTGAAATCTCAGCACACATTTTTTCACCCAATCTTGATGACACTTTCAGGTAATGATCAGTACAACAAATCCCACTTGGGTCACCAAGTTTCGTTCTTCTAGGTTAAACTGTTCGCTGGCAGTAACAGTTTTAATTTTTAGGTTTCACTCTGTTTTCTCCTATATGGATACATGTAGTTGGAAGTATAAATCAAACACGGTTTGTGCTAGCTCTTTTAAACTTGACACAATAAAGTAGCTCCACGATAATCTCTATGGTTTGTTTCCTATTGATGTAGCCCTAAGCAGAGACTGGCGCAAATCACTTTCATTTAAAGGGGTTGCCAAGCTTCCAAAAAACTACGAGTTTCCTGAAATCTCAGCACACATTTTTTCACCCAATCTTGGTGACACTTTCAGGTAATGATCAGTACCCCAATGCCACTTGGCTCACCAAATTTCGTTCTTCTAGGTTAAACCGTTCGTTGGCAGTAACAGTTTTAATTTTTAGGTTTCACTCTGTTTTCTCCTATATGGATACATGTAGTTGTGAGTCTAAATCAAACACGGTTTGTGCTAGCTCTTTGAAACTTGACAGAATAAAGTAGCTCCAAGTTCTATCTCTATGGTTTGTTTCCTATTGATGTAGCCCTAAGCAGAGACTGGCGCAAATCACTTTCATGGAAAGGGGTTGCCAATCTTCCAAAAAACTACGAGTTTCCTGAAATCTCAGCACACATTTTTTCACCCAATCTTGATGACACTTTCAGGTAATGATCAGTACCCCAATCCCACTTGGCTCACCAATTTCGTTCTTAGGTTAAACCGTTCATTGGCAGTAACAGTTTTAATTTTTAGGTTTCACGATGTTTTCTCCTATATGGATACATGTAGTTGGAAGTCTAAATCAAACACGGTTTGTGCTAGCTCTTTGAAACTTGACACAATGAAGTAGCTCCAAGTTCTATCTCTATGGTTTGTTTCCTATTGATGTAGCCCTAAGCAGAGACTGGCGCAAATCACTTTCATGGAAAGGGGTTGCCAAGCTTCCAAAAAACTACGGGTTTCCTGAAATCTCAGCACACATTTTTTCACCCAATCTTGATGACACTTTCAGGTAATGATCAGTACCCCAATCCCACTTGGCTCACCAAATTTCGTTCTTCTAGGTTAAACCGTTCGTTGGCAGTAACATTTTTAATTTTTAGGTTTCACTCTGTTTTCTCCTATATGGATACATGTAGTTGGAAGTCTAAATCAAACACGGTTTGTGCTACCTCTTTGAAACTTGACACAATAAACTAGCTCCAAGTTCTATCTCTATGGTTTGTTTCCTATTGATGTAGCCCTAAGCAGAGACTGGCGCAAATCACTTACATGGAAAGGGGTTGCCAAGCTTCCAAAAAACTACGAGTTTCCTGAAATCTCAGCACACATTTTTTCACCCAATCTTGATGACACTTTCAGGTAATGATCAGTACCCCAATCCCACTTGGCTCACCGAATTTCGTTCTTCTAGTTTAAACCCTTCGTTGGCAGTAACAGTTTTAATTTTTAGGTTTCACTCTGTTTTCTCCTATATGGAGACATGTAGTTGGAAGTCTAAATCAAACACGGTTTGTGCTAGCTCTTTGAAACTTGACACAATAAAGTAGCTCCAAGTTATATCTCTATGGTTTGTTTCCTATTGATGTAGCCCTAAGCAGAGACTGGCGCAAATCCCTTTCCCGGAAAGGGGTTGCCAAGCTTCCAAAAAACTACGAGTTTCCTGAAATCTCAGCACACATTTTTTCACCCAATCTTGATGACACTTTCAGGTAATGATCAGTACCCGAATCCCACTTGGCTCATCGAATTTCGTTCTTCTAGGTTAAACCGTTCGTTGGCAGTAACAGTTTTAATTTTTAGGTTTCACTCTGTTTTCTCCTATATGGATACATGTAGTTGGAACTCTAAATCAAACACGGTTTGTGCTAGCTCTTTGAAACTTCACACAATAAAGTAGCTCCAAGATCTATCTCTATGGTTTGTTTCCTATTGATGTAGCCCTAAGCAGAGACTGGCGCAAATCACTTTCATGGAAAGGGGTTGAAAAGCTTCCAAAAAACTACGAGTTTCCTGAAATCTCAGCACACATTTTTTCACCCAAACTTGATGACACTTTCAGGTAATGATCAGTACCCCAATCCCACTTGGCTCACCAAATTTCGTTCTTCTAGGTTTAACCCATCGTTGGCAGTAACAGTTTTAATTTTTGGGTTTCACTCTGTTTTCTCCTATATGGATACATGTAGTTGGAACTCTAAATCAAACACGGTTGGTGCTAGCTCCTTGAAACTTGACACAATAAAGTAGGTCCAAGTTCTATCTCTATGGTTTGTTTCCTATTGATGTAGCCCTAAGCAGAGACTGGCGCAAATCACTTTCATGGAAAGGGGTTGCCAATCTTCCAAAAAGTACGAGTTTCCTGAAATCTCAGCACACATTTTTTCACCCAATCTTGATGACACTTTCAGGTAATGATCAGTACCCCAATCCCACTTGGCTCACCAAATTTCGTTCTTCTAGATTAAACCGTTTGTTGGCAGTAACAGTTTTAATTTTTAGGTTTCACAATGTTTTCTCCTATATGGATACATGTAGTTGGAAGTCTAAATCAAACACGGTTTGTGCTAGCTCTTTGAAACTTGACACAATAAAGTAGCTCCAAGTTCTATCTCTATGGTTTGTTTCCTATTGATGTAGCCCTAAGCAGCAACTGGCGCAAATCACTTTCATGGAAAGGGGTTGCCAAGGTTCCAAAAACATACGAGTTTCCTGAAATCTCAGCACACATTTTTTCACCCAATCTTGATGACACTTTCAGGTAATGATCAGTACAACAAATCCCACTTGGTCACCAAGTTTCGTTCTTCTAGGTTAAACCGTTCGCTGGCAGTAACAGTTTTAATTTTTAGGTTTCACTCTGTTTTCTCCTATATGGATACATGTAGTTGGAAGTATAAATCAAACACGGTTTGTGCTAGCTCTTTTAAACTTGACACAATAAAGTAGCTCCACGATAATCTCTATGGTTTGTTTCCTATTGATGTAGCCCTAAGCAGAGACTGGCGCAAATCACTTTTATGGAAAGGTGTTGCCAAGCTTCCAAAAAACTACGAGTTTCCTGAAATATCAGCACACATTTTTTCACCCAATCTTGGTGACACTTTCAGGTAATGATCAGTACCCCAATGCCACTTTTCTCACCAAATTTCGTTCTTCTAGTTTAAACTGTTCGTTGGCAGTAACAGTTTTAATTTTTAGGTTTCACTCTGTTTTCTCCTATATGGATCCATGTAGTTGGAAGTCTAAATCAAACACGGTTTGTGCTAGCTCTTTGAAACTTGACACAATAAAGTAGCTCCAAGTCCTATCTCTATGGTTTGTTTCGTATTGATGTAGCCCTAAGCAGAGACTGGTGCAAATCACTTTCATGGAAAGGGGTTGCCAAGGTTCCAAAAAACTACGAGTTTCCTGAAATCTCAGCACACATTTTTTCACCCAATCTTGATGACACTTTCAAGTAATGATCAGTACCCCAATCCCACTTGGCTCACCAAATTTCGTTCTTCTAGGTTGAACCGTTCGATGGCAGTAACAGTTTGAATTTATAGGTTTCACTCTGTTTTCTCCTATATGGATACATGTAGTTGGAAGTCTAAATCAAACACGGTTTGTGCTAGCTCTTTGAAACTTGACACAATAAAGTAGCTCCAAGTTCTATCTCTATGGTTTGTTTCCTATTGTTGTAGCCCTAAGCAGAGACTGGCGCAAATCACTTTCATGGATAGGGGTTGCCAATCTTCCAAAACACTACAAGTTTTCTGAAATCTCAGCACACATTTTTTCACCCAATCTTGGTGACACTTTCAGGTAATGATCAGTACCCCAATGCCACTTTTCTCACCAAATTTCGTTCTTCTAGTTTAAACCGTTCATTGGCACTAACAGTTTTAATTTTTAGGTTTCACTCTGTTTTCTCCTATATGGATACATGTAGTTGGAAGTCTAAATCAAGCACGGTTTGTGCTAGCTCTTTGAAACTTGACACAATAAAGTAGCTAAAAGTCTTATCTCTATGGTTTGTTTCGTATTGATGTAGCCCTAAGCAGAGACTGGTGCAAATCACTTTCATGGAAAGGGGTTGCCAAGGTTCCAAAAAACTACGAGTTTCCTGAAATCTCAGCACACATTTTTTCACCCAATCTTGATGACACTTTCAAGTAATGATCAGTACCCCAATCCCACTTGGCTCACCAAATTTCGTTCTTCTAGGTTAAATTGTTCGATGGCAGTAACAGTTTGAATTTATAGGTTTCACTCTGTTTTCTCCTATATGGATACCTGTAGTTGGAAGTCTAAATCAAACACGGTTTGTGCTAGCTCTTTGAAACTTGACACAATAAAGTAGCTCCAAGTTCTATCTCTATGGTTTGTTTCCTATTGTTGTAGCCCTAAGCAGAGACTGGCGCAAATCACTTTCATGGATAGGGGTTGCCAATCTTCCAAAACACTACAAGTTTTCTGAAATCTCAGCACACATTTTTTCACCCAATCTTGATGACACTTTCAGGTAATGATCAGTACCCCAATCCCACTTGGCTCACCATATTTTGTTCTTCTAGGTGAAACCGTTCGTTGGCAGTAACAGTTTTAATTTTTAGGTTTCACTCTGTTTTCGCCTATATGGATACATGTAGTTGGAAGTCTAAATCAAACACGGTTTGTGCTAGCTCTTTGAAACTTGACACAATAAAGTAGCTCCAAGTTATATCTCTATGGATTGTTATCTATTGATGTAGCCCTAAGCAGAGACTGGCGCAAATCACTTTCATGGAAAGGGGTTGCCAAGGTAGTAAAAAACTACGAGTTTCCTGAAATCTCAGCACACATTTTTTCACCCAATCTTGATGACACTTTCAGGTAATGATCAGTACCCCAATCCCACTTGGTTCATTAAATTTCGTTCTTCTAGGTTAAACCGTTCGTTGGCAGTAACAGTTTTAATTTTTGGGTTTCACTCTGTTTTCTCCTATATGGATACATGTAGTTGGAACTCTAAATCAAACACGGTTTGTGCTAGCTCCTTGAAACTTGACACAATAAAGTAGGTCCAAGTTCTATCTCTATGGTTTGTTTCCTATTAATGTAGCCCTAAGCAGAGACTGGCGCAAATCACTTTCATGGAAAGGGGTTGCCAATCTTCCAAAAAACTACGAGTTTCCTGAAATCTCAGCACACATTTTTTCACCCAATCTTGATGACACTTTCAGGTAATGATCAGTACCGCAATCCCACTTGGCTCACCAAATTTCGTTCTTCTAGATTAAACCGTTTGTTGGCAGTAACAGTTTTAATTTTTAGGTTTCACAATGTTTTCTCCTATATGGATACATGTATTTGGAAGTCTAAATCAAACACGGTTTGTGCTAGCTCTTTGAAACTTGACACAATAAAGTAGCTCCAAGTTCTATCTCTATGGTTTGTTTCCTATTGATGTAGCCCTAAGCAGCAACTGGCGCAAATCACTTTCATGGAAAGGGGTTGCCAAGGTTCCAAAAACATACGAGTTTCCTGAAATCTCAGCACACATTTTTTCACCCAATCTTGATGACACTTTCAGGTAATGATCAGTACAACAAATCCCACTTGGGTCACCAAGTTTCGTCCTTCTAGGTTAAACCGTTCGCTGGCAGTAACAGTTTTAATTTTTAGGTTTCACTCTGTTTTCTCCTATATGGATACATGTAGTTGGAAGTATAAATCAAACACGGTTTGTGCTAGCTCTTTTAAACTTGACACAATAAAATAGCTCCATGATAATCTCTATGGTTTGTTTCCTATTGATGTAGCCCTAAGCAGAGACTGGCGCAAATCACTTTTATGGAAAGGTGTTGCCAAGCTTCCAAAAAACTACGAGTTTCCTGAAATCTCAGCACACATTTTTTCACCCAATCTTGGTGACACTTTCAGGTAATGATCAGTACCCCAATGCCACTTTTCTCACCAAATTTCGTTCTTCTAGTTTAAACCGTTCGTTGGCAGTAACAGTTTTAATTTTTAGGTTTCACTCTGTTTTCTCCTATATGGAGACATGTAGTTGGAAGTCTAAATCAAACACGGTTTGTACTAGCTCTTTGAAACTTGACACAATAAAGTAGCTCCAAGTCCTATCTCTATGGTTTGTTTCGTATTGATGTAGCCCTAAGCAGAGACTGGTGCAAATCACTTTCATGGAAAGGGGTTGCCAAGGTTCCAAAAAACTACGAGTTTCCTGAAATCTCAGCACACATTTTTTCACCCAATCTTAATGACACTTTCAATTAATGATCAGTACCCCAATCCCACTTGGCTCACCAAATTTCGTTCTTCTAGGTTAAACCGTTCGATGGCAGTAACAGTTTGAATTTATAGGTTTCACTCTGTTTTCTCCTATATGGATACATGTAGTTGGAAGTCTAAATCAAACACGGTTTGTGCTAGCTCTTTGAAACTTGACACAATAAAGTAGCTCCAAGTTCTATCTCTATGGTTTGTTTCCTATTGTTGTAGCCCTAAGCAGAGACTGGCGCAAATCACTTTCATGGATAGGGGTTGCCAATCTTCCAAAACACTACAAGTTTTCTGAAATCTCAGCACACATTTTTTCACCCAATCTTGGTGACACTTTCAGGTAATGATCAGTACCCCAATGCCACTTTTCTCACCAAATTTCGTTCTTCTAGTTTAAACCGTTCGTTGGCAGTAACAGTTTTAATTTTTAGGTTTCACTCTGTTTTCTCCTATATGGATACATGTAGTTGGAAGTCTAAATCAAACACGGTTTGTGCTAGCTCTTTGAAACTTGACACAATAAAGTAGCTCCAATTCCTATCTCTATGGTTTGTTTCGTATTGATGTAGCCCTAAGCAGAGACTGGTGCAAATCACTTTCATGGAAAGGAGTTGCCAAGCTTTCAAAAAACTACGAGTTTCCTGAAATCTCAGCACACATTTTTTCACCCAATCTTGATGACACTTTCAAGTAATGATCAGTACCCCAATCCCACTTGGCTCACCAAATTTCGTTCTTCTAGGTTAAACCGTTCGATGGCAGTAACAGTTTGAATTTATAGGTTTCACTCTGTTTTCTCCTATATGGATACATGTAGTTGGAAGTCTAAATCAAACACGGTTTGTGCTAGCTCTTTGAAACTTGACACAATAAAGTAGCTCCAAGTTCTATCTCTATGGTTTGTTTCCTATTGTTGTAGCCCTAAGCAGAGACTGGCGCAAATCACTTTCATGGATAGGGGTTGCCAATCTTCCAAAACACTACAAGTTTTCTGAAATCTCAGCACACATTTTTTCACCCAATCTTGATGACACTTTCAGGTAATGATCAGTAACCCAATCCCACTTGGCTCACCAAATTTCGTTCTTCTAGGTGAAACCGTTCGTTGACAGTAACAGTTTTAATTTTTAGGTTTCACTCTGTTTTCTCCTATATGGATACATGTAGTTGGAAGTCTAAATCAAACACGGTTTGTGCTAGCTCTTTGAAACTTGACACAATAAAGTAGCTCCAAGTTATATCTCTATGGATTGTTATCTATTGATGTAGCCCTAAGCAGAGACTGGCGCAAATCACTTTCATGGAAAGGGGTTGCCAAGGTAGTAAAAAACTACGAGTTTCCTGAAATCTCAGCACACATTTTTTCACCCAATCTTGATGACACTTTCAGGTAATGATCAGTACCCCAATCTCACTTGGCTCACCAAATTTCGTTCTTCTAGGTGAAACCGTTCGTTGGCAGTAACAGTTTTAATTTTTAGGTTTCACTCTGTTTTCTCCTATATGGATACATGTTGTTGGAAGTCTAAATCAAACACGGTTTGTGCTAGCTCTTTGAAACTTGACACAATAAAGTAGCTCCAAGTTCTATCTCTATGGTTTGTTTCCTATTGATGTAACCCTAAGCAGAGACTGGCGCAAATCACTTTCATTTAAAGGGGTTGCCAAGCTTCCAAAAAACCACGAGTTTCCTGAAATCTCAGCACACATTTTTTCACCCAATCTTGATGACACTTTCAGGTAATGATCAGTACACCAATCACACTTGGCCCACCAAATTTCGTTCTTCTAGGTTAATCCGTTCGTTGGCAGTAACAGTTTTAATTTTTAGGTTTCACTCAATTTTCTCCTATATGAATACATATAGTTGGAACTCTAAATCAAACACGGCTTGTGCTAGCTCTTTGAAACTTGACACAATAAAGCAGCTCCATGTTCTATCTCTATGGTTTGTTTCCTATTGATGTAGCCCTAAGCAGAGACTGGCGCAAATCACTTTCATAGAAAGGGGTTGCAAAGTTTCCAAAAAAACTACGAGTTTCCTGAAATCTCAGCACACATTTTTTTCACCCAATCTTGATGACACTTTCAGGTAATGATCAGTACAACAAATCCCACTTGGGTCACCAAATTTCGTTCTTCTAGGTTAAACCGTTCGTTGGCAGTAACAGTTTTAATTTTTAGGTTTCACTCTGTTTTCTCCTATATGGATACATGTAGTTGGAAGTCTAAATCAAACACGGTTTGTGCTAGCTCTTTGAAACTTGACACAATAAAGTAGCTCCACGATCTATCTCTATGGTTTGTTTTCTATTGATGTAGCCCTAAGCAGAGACTGGCGCAAATCACTTTTATGGAAATGTGTTGCCAAGCTTACAAAAAACTACGAGTTTCCTGAAATCTCAGCACATAATTTTTCACCCAGTCTTGGTGACACTTTCAGGTAATGATCAGTACCCCAATGCAACTTTTCTCACCAAATTTCGTTCTTCTAGTTTAAAACGTTCGTTGGCAGTAACAGTTTTAATTTTTAGGTTACACTCTGTTTTCTCCTATATGGATACATGTAGTTGGAAGTCTAAATCAAACACGGTTTGTGCTAGCTCTTTGAAACTTGACACAATAAAGTAGCTCCAAGTTCTCTCTGTATGGTTTGTTTCCTATTGATGTAGCCCTAAGCAGAGACTGGCGCAAATCACTTTCATGGAAAGGGGTTGCCAAGCTTCCAAAAAACTACGAGTTTCCTGAAATCTCAGCACACATTTTTTCACCCAGTCTTGATGACACTTTCAGGTAATGATCAGTACCCCAATCCCACTTGGCTCACGAAATTTCGTTCTTCTAGGTTAAACCGTTCGATGGCAGTAACAATTTGAATTTATAGGTTTCACTCTGTTTTCTCCTATATGGATACATGTAATTGGAAGTCTAAATCAAACAAGGTTTGTGCTACCTCTTTGAAACTTGACACAATGTAGTAGCTCCAAGTTCTATCTCTATGGTTTGTTTCCTATTGATGTAGACCTAAGCAGAGACTGGCGCAAATCACTTTCATGGATAAAAGTTGCCAATCTTCCAAAACACTACAAGTTTCCTGAAATCTCAGCACACATTTTTTCACACAATCTTGATGACACTTTCAGGAAATGATCAGTACCCCAATCCCACTTGGCTCACCAAATGTCGTTCTTCTAGGTGAAACCGTTCGTTGGCAGTAACAGTTTTAATTTTTAGGTTTCACTCTGTTTTCTCCTATATGGATACATGTAGTTGGAAGTCTAAATCAAACACGGTTTGTGCTAGCTCTTTGAAACTTGACACAATAAAGTAGCGCCAAGTTATATCTCTATGGATTGTTATCTATTGATGTAGCCCTAAGCAGAGACTGGCGCAAATCACTTTCATAGAAAATGGTTGCCAATCTTCCAAAAAACTACGAGTTTCCTGAAATCTCAGCACACATTTTTTCACCCAATCTTGATGACACTTTCAGGTAATGATCAGTACCCCAATCCCACTTGGCTCACCAAATTTCGTTCTTCTAGGTTAAACCGTTCCTTGGCAGTAACAGTTTTAATATTTAGGTTTCACTCTGTTTTCTCCTATATGGATACATGTAGTTGGAAGTCTAAATCAAACACTGTTTGTGCTAGCTCTTTGAAACTTGACACAATAAAGTAGCTCCAAGTTCTATCTGTATGGTTTGTTTCCTATTGATGTAGCCCTAAGCAGAGACTGGCTCAAATCACTTTCATGGAAAGGGGTTGCCAAGCTTCCAAAAAACTACGAGTTTCCTGAAACCTCAGCACACATTTTTTCACCCAATCTTGATGACACTTTCAGGTAATGATCAGTACCCCAATCCCACTTGGCTCACCAAATTTCGTCCTTCTAGGTTAAACCGTTCGTTGGCAGTAACAGTTTTAATTTTTAGGTTTCACTCTGTTTTCTTCTATATGGATACATGTTGTTGGAAGTCTAAATGAAACACGGTTTGTGCTAGCTCTTTGAAACGTGACACAATAAAGTAGCTCCAAGTTCTATCTCTATGGTTTGTTTCCTATTGATGGAGCCCTAAGCAGAGACTGGCGCAAATCACTTTCATTTAAAGGGGTTGCCAAGCTTCCAAAAAACTACGAGTTTCCTGAAAATCAGCATACATTTTTTCACCCAATCTTGATGACACTTTCAGGTAATGATCAGTACCCAATCCCACTTGGCTCACCAAATTTCGTTCTTCTAGGTGAAACCGTTCGTTGGCAGTAAGAGTTTAATATTTAGGTTTCACTCAATTTTCTCCTATATGAATACATATATTTGGAACTCTAAATCAACCACGGTTTGTGCTATCACTTTGAAACTTGACACAATAAAGTAGCTCCATGATCTATCTCTATGGTTTGTTTCCTATTGAGGTAGCCCTAAGCAGAGACTGGCACAAATCACTTTCATGGAAAGGGGTTGCCAAGCTTCCAAAAAACTACGAGTTTCCTGAAATCTCAGCACACATTTTTTCACTCAATCTTGATGACACTTTCAGGTAATGATCAGTACCCCAATCCCACTTGGCTCACCAAATTTCGTTCTTCTAGGTTAAACCGTTCGTTGGCAGTAACAGTTTTAATTTTTAGGTTTCACTCTGTTTTCTCCTATATGGATACATGTAGTTGGAACTCTAAATCAAACATGGTTTGTGCCAGCTCTTTGAAACTTGACACAATAAAGTAGCTCCAAGTTCTATCTCTATGGTTTGTTTCCTATTGATGTAGCCCTAAGCAGAGACTGGCACAAATCACTTTCATGGAAAGGGGTTGGCAAGCTTCCAAAAAACTACGAGTTTCCTGAAATCTCAGCAAACATTTTTTCACCCAATCCTGATGACACTTTCAGGTAATGATCAGTACCCCAATCCCACTTGGCTCACCAAATTTCGTTCTTCTAGGTTTAACCTTTCGTTGGCAGTAACAGTTTTAATTTTTAGGTTTCACTCAATTTTCTCCTATATGAATACATGTATTTGGAACTCTAAATCAAACACGGTTTGTGCTCGCTCTTTGAAACTTGACACAATAAAGTAACTCCATGTTCTATCTCTATGGTTTGTTTCCTATTGATGTAGCCCAAAGAAGAGACTGGCGCAAATCACTTTCATGGAAATGGGTTGCCAAGCTTAAAAAAACTACGTGTTTCCTGAAATCTCAGCACACATTTTTTCACCCAATCTTGATGACACTTTCAGGTAATGATCAGTACAACAAATCCCGCTTGAGTCACCAAGTTTCGTTCTTCTAGGTTCAACCGTTCGTTGGCAGTAACAGTTTTAATTTTTAGGTTTCACTCTGTTTTCTCCTATATGGATACATGTAGTTGGAACTCTAAATCAAACACGGTTTGTGCTAGGTCTTTGAAACTTGACACAATAAAGTAGCTCCAAGTTCTATCTCTATGGTTTGTTTCCTATTGATGTAGCCCTAAGCAGAGACTGGAGCAAATCACTTTCATTGAATGGGGTTGCCAATCTTCCCAAAAACTACGAGTTTCCTGAAATCTCAGCACACATTTTTTCACCCAATCTTGATGATACTTTCAGGTAATAATCAGTACCCCAAACCCACTTAGCTCACCAAATTTCGTTCTTCTAGGTTAAACCGTTCGTTGGCAGGAAAAGTTTTAATTTTTAGGTTTCACTCTGTTTTCTCCTATATGGATACATGTAGTTGGAAGTCTAAATCAAACACGGTTTGTGCTAGCTCTTTGAAACTTGACACAATAAAGTAGCTCCAAGTTCTATCTCTATGGTTTGTTTCCTATTGATGTAGCCCTAAGCAGTGACTGGCGCAAATCACTTTCATGGAAAGGGGTTGCCAATCATCCAAAAAACTACGAGGTTCCTGAAATCTCAGCACACATTTTTTCACCCAATCTTGATGACACTTTCAGGTAATGATCACTACAACAAATCCCGCTTGAGTCACCAAGTTTCGTTCTTCTAGGTTAAACCGTTCGTTGGAAGTAACAGTTTTAATTTTAGGTTTCACTCTGTTTTCTCCTATATGGATACATGTATTTGGAACTCTAAATCAAACACGGTTTGTGCTAGCTCTTTGAAATTTGACACAATAAAGTAGCTCCAAGTTCTATCTCTATGGTTTGTTTCCTATTGATGCAGCCCTAAGCAGAGACTGGCACAAATCACTTTCATGGAAAGTAGTTGCCAAGTTTCCAAAAAACTATGAGTTTCCTGAAATCTCAGCACACATTTTTTCACCCAATGTTGATGACACTTTCAGGTAATGATCAGTACACCAATCCCACTTGGCTCACCAAATTTCGTTCTTCTAGGTTAAACCGTTCGTTGGCAGTAACAGTTTTAATTTTTAGGTTTCACTCTGTTTTCTCCTATATGGATACATGTAGTCGGAACTCTAAATCAAACACGGTTTGTGCTACCTCTTTGAAACTTGACACAATAAAGTAGCTCCAAGTTCTATCTCTATGGTTTGTTTCCTATTGATGTAGCCCTAAGCAGAGACTGGCGCAAATCACTTTCATGGAAAGGGGTTGCCAATCTTCCAAAAACTACGAGTTTATTGAAATCTCAGCACACATTTTTTCACCCAATCTTGATGACACTTTCAGGTAATGATCAGTACCCCAATCCCACTTGGATCACCAATTTTCGTTCTTCTAGGTGAAACCGTTCGTTGGCAGTAACAGTTTTAATTTTTAGGTTACAATCTGTTTTCTCCTATATGGATACATGTAGTTGAAAGTCTAAATCAAACACGGTTTGTGCTAGCTCTTTGAAACTTGACACAATAAAGTAGCTCCAAGTTCTATCTCTATCGTTTGTTTCCTATTGATATAGCCCTACGCAGAGACTGGCGCAAATCACTTTCATTGAAAGGGGTTGCCAATCTTCCAAAAAACTACGAGTTTCCTGAAATCTCAGCACACATTTTTTCACCCAAACTTGATGACACTTTCAGGTAATGATCAGTACCCCAATCCCACTTGGCTCACCAAATTTTGTTCTTCTAGGTTAAACCGTTCGTTGGCCGTAACAGTTTTAATTTTTAGGTTTCATTCTGTTTTCTCCTATATGGATACATGTATTTGGAACTCTAAATCAAACATGGTTTGTGCCAGCTCTTTGAAACTTGACACAATAAAGTAGCTCCAAGTTCTATCTCTATGGTTTGTTTCCTATTGATGTAGCCCTAAGCAGAGACTGGCACAAATCACTTTCATGGAAAGGGGTTGGCAAGCTTCCAAAAAACTACGAGTTTCCTGAAATCTCAGCAAACAATTTTTCACCCAATCTTGATGACACTTTCAGGTAATAATCAGTACCCCAATGCCACTCGGTTCATCAAATTTCGTTCTTCTAGGTGAAACCGTTCGTTGGCAGTAACAGTTTTAATTTTTAGGTTTCACTCAATTTTCTCCTATATGAATACATGTATTTGGAACTCTAAATCAAACACGGATTGTGCTCGCTCTTTGAAACTTGACACAATAAAGTAGCTCCATGTTCTATCTCTATGGTTTGTTTCCTATTGGTGTAGCCCAAAGCAGAGACTGGCGCAAATCACTTTCATGGAAAGGGGTTGCCAACCTTCCAAAAAACTACGAGTTTCCTGAAATCTCAGCACACATTTTTTCACCCAATCTTGATGACACTTTCAGGTAATGATCAGTACAACAAATCCCCCTTGAGTCACCAAGTTTCGTTCTTCTAGGTTAAACCGTTCGTTGGCAGTAACAGTTTTAATTTTTAGGTTTCACTCTGTTTTCTCCTGTATGGATACAAGTAGTTGGAAGTCTAAATCAAACACGGTTTGTGCTAGCTCTTTGAAACTTGACACAATAATGTAGCTCCAAGTTCTATATCTATGGTTTTTTTCCTATTGATGTAGCCCTAAGCAGAGACTGGCGCAAATCACTTTCATTGAAAGGGGTTGCCAATCTTCCAAAAAACTACGAGTTTCCTGAAATCTCAGCACACATTTTTTCACCCAATCTTGATGACACTTTCAGGTAATGATCAGTACCCAATCCCACTTGGCTCACCAAATTTCGTTCTTCTAGGTGAAACCGTTCGTTGGCAGTAAGAGTTTAATTTTTAGGTTTCACTCAATTTTCTCCTATATGAATACATATATTTGGAACTCTAAATCAAACACGGTTTGTGCTATCACTTTGAAACTTGACACAATAAAGTAGCTCCATGATCTATCTCTATGGTTTGTTTCCTATTGAGGTAGCCCTAAGCAGAGACTGGCACAAATCACTTTCATGGAAAGGGGTTGCCAAGCTTCCAAAAAACTACGAGTTTCCTGAAATCTCAGCACACATTTTTTCACTCAATCTTGATGACACTTTCAGGTAATGATCAGTACCCCAATCCCACTTGGCTCACCAAATTTCGTTCTTCTAGGTTAAACCGTTCGTTGGCAGTAACAGTTTTAATTTTTAGGTTTCACTCTGTTTTCTCCTATATGGATACATGTAGTTGGAACTCTAAATCAAACATGGTTTGTGCCAGCTCTTTGAAACTTGACACAATAAAGTAGCTCCAAGTTCTATCTCTATGGTTTGTTTCCTATTGATGTAGCCCTAAGCAGAGACTGGCACAAATCACTTTCATGGAAAGGGGTTGGCAAGCTTCCAAAAAACTACGAGTTTCCTGAAATCTCAGCAAACATTTTTTCACCCAATCCTGATGACACTTTCAGGTAATGATCAGTACCCCAATCCCACTTGGCTCACCAAATTTCGTTCTTCTAGGTTTAACCTTTCGTTGGCAGTAACAGTTTTAATTTTTAGGTTTCACTCAATTTTCTCCTATATGAATACATGTATTTGGAACTCTAAATCAAACACGGTTTGTGCTCGCTCTTTGAAACTTGACACAATAAAGTAACTCTATGTTCTATCTCTATGGTTTGTTTCCTATTGATGTAGCCCAAAGAAGAGACTGGCGCAAATCACTTTCATGGAAATGGGTTGCCAAGCTTAAAAAAACTACGTGTTTCCTGAAATCTCAGCACACATTTTTTCACCCAATCTTGATGACACTTTCAGGTAATGATCAGTACAACAAATCCCGCTTGAGTCACCAAGTTTCGTTCTTCTAGGTTCAACCGTTCGTTGGCAGTAACAGTTTTAATTTTTAGGTTTCACTCTGTTTTCTCCTATATGGATACATGTAGTTGGAACTCTAAATCAAACACGGTTTGTGCTAGGTCTTTGAAACTTGACACAATAAAGTAGCTCCAAGTTCTATCTCTATGGTTTGTTTCCTATTGATGTAGCCCTAAGCAGAGACTGGAGCAAATCACTTTCATTGAATGGGGTTGCCAATCTTCCCAAAAACTACGAGTTTCCTGAAATCTCAGCACACATTTTTTCACCCAATCTTGATGATACTTTCAGGTAATAATCAGTACCCCAAACCCACTTAGCTCACCAAATTTCGTTCTTCTAGGTTAAACCGTTCGTTGGCAGGAAAAGTTTTAATTTTTAGGTTTCACTCTGTTTTCTCCTATATGGATACATGTAGTTGGAAGTCTAAATCAAACACGGTTTGTGCTAGCTCTTTGAAACTTGACACAATAAAGTAGCTCCAAGTTCTATCTCTATGGTTTGTTTCCTATTGATGTAGCCCTAAGCAGTGACTGGCGCAAATCACTTTCATGGAAAGGGGTTGCCAATCTTCCAAAAAACTACGAGGTTCCTGAAATCTCAGCACACATTTTTTCACCCAATCTTGATGACACTTTCAGGTAATGATCACTACAACAAATCCCGCTTGAGTCACCAAGTTTCGTTCTTCTAGGTTAAACCGTTCGTTGGAAGTAACAGTTTTAATTTTAGGTTTCACTCTGTTTTCTCCTATATGGATACATGTATTTGGAACTCTAAATCAAACACGGTTTGTGCTAGCTCTTTGAAATTTGACACAATAAAGTAGCTCCAAGTTCTATCTCTATGGTTTGTTTCCTATTGATGCAGCCCTAAGCAGAGACTGGCACAAATCACTATCATGGAAAGTAGTTGCCAAGTTTCCAAAAAACTATGAGTTTCCTGAAATCTCAGCACACATTTTTTCACCCAATGTTGATGACACTTTCAGGTAATGATCAGTACACCAATCCCACTTGGCTCACCAAATTTCGTTCTTCTAGGTTAAACCGTTCGTTGGCAGTAACAGTTTTAATTTTTAGGTTTCACTCTGTTTTCTCCTATATGGATACATGTAGTCGGAACTCTAAATCAAACACGGTTTGTGCTACCTCTTTGAAACTTGACACAATAAAGTAGCTCCAAGTTCTATCTCTATGGTTTGTTTCCTATTGATGTAGCCCTAAGCAGAGACTGGCGCAAATCACTTTCATGGAAAGGGGTTGCCAATCTTCCAAAAACTACGAGTTTATTGAAATCTCAGCACACATTTTTTCACCCAATCTTGATGACACTTTCAGGTAATGATCAGTACCCCAATCCCACTTGGATCACCAATTTTCGTTCTTCTAGGTGAAACCGTTCGTTGGCAGTAACAGTTTTAATTTTTAGGTTACAATCTGTTTTCTCCTATATGGATACATGTAGTTGAAAGTCTAAATCAAACACGGTTTGTGCTAGCTCTTTGAAACTTGACACAATAAAGTAGCTCCAAGTTCTATCTCTATCGTTTGTTTCCTATTGATATAGCCCTACGCAGAGACTGGCGCAAATCACTTTCATTGAAAGGGGTTGCCAATCTTCCAAAAAACTACGAGTTTCCTGAAATCTCAGCACACATTTTTTCACCCAAACTTGATGACACTTTCAGGTAATGATCAGTACCCCAATCCCACTTGGCTCACCAAATTTTGTTCTTCTAGGTTAAACCGTTCGTTGGCCGTAACAGTTTTAATTTTTAGGTTTCATTCTGTTTTCTCCTATATGGATACATGTATTTGGAACTCTAAATCAAACATGGTTTGTGCCAGCTCTTTGAAACTTGACACAATAAAGTAGCTCCAAGTTCTATCTCTATGGTTTGTTTCCTATTGATGTAGCCCTAAGCAGAGACTGGCACAAATCACTTTCATGGAAAGGGGTTGGCAAGCTTCCAAAAAACTACGAGTTTCCTGAAATCTCAGCAAACAATTTTTCACCCAATCTTGATGACACTTTCAGGTAATAATCAGTACCCCAATGCCACTCGGTTCATCAAATTTCGTTCTTCTAGGTGAAACCGTTCGTTGGCAGTAACAGTTTTAATTTTTAGGTTTCACTCAATTTTCTCCTATATGAATACATGTATTTGGAACTCTAAATCAAACACGGATTGTGCTCGCTCTTTGAAACTTGACACAATAAAGTAGCTCCATGTTCTATCTCTATGGTTTGTTTCCTATTGGTGTAGCCCAAAGCAGAGACTGGCGCAAATCACTTTCATGGAAAGGGGTTGCCAACCTTCCAAAAAACTACGAGTTTCCTGAAATCTCAGCACACATTTTTTCACCCAATCTTGATGACACTTTCAGGTAATGATCAGTACAACAAATCCCCCTTGAGTCACCAAGTTTCGTTCTTCTAGGTTAAACCGTTCGTTGGCAGTAACAGTTTTAATTTTTAGGTTTCACTCTGTTTTCTCCTGTATGGATACAAGTAGTTGGAAGTCTAAATCAAACACGGTTTGTGCTAGCTCTTTGAAACTTGACACAATAATGTAGCTCCAAGTTCTATATCTATGGTTTTTTTCCTATTGATGTAGCCCTAAGCAGAGACTGGCGCAAATCACTTTCATTGAAAGGGGTTGCCAATCTTCCAAAAAACTACGAGTTTCCTGAAATCTCAGCACACATTTTTTCACCCAATCTTGATGACACTTTCAGGTAATGATCAGTACCCAATCCCACTTGGCTCACCAAATTTCGTTCTTCTAGGTGAAACCGTTCGTTGGCAGTAAGAGTTTAATTTTTAGGTTTCACTCAATTTTCTCCTATATGAATACATATATTTGGAACTCTAAATCAAACACGGTTTGTGCTATCACTTTGAAACTTGACACAATAAAGTAGCTCCATGATCTATCTCTATGGTTTGTTTCCTATTGAGGTAGCCCTAAGCAGAGACTGGCACAAATCACTTTCATGGAAAGGGGTTGCCAAGCTTCCAAAAAACTACGAGTTTCCTGAAATCTCAGCACACATTTTTTCACTCAATCTTGATGACACTTTCAGGTAATGATCAGTACCCCAATCCCACTTGGCTCACCAAATTTCGTTCTTCTAGGTTAAACCGTTCGTTGGCAGTAACAGTTTTAATTTTTAGGTTTCACTCTGTTTTCTCCTATATGGATACATGTAGTTGGAACTCTAAATCAAACATGGTTTGTGCCAGCTCTTTGAAACTTGACACAATAAAGTAGCTCCAAGTTCTATCTCTATGGTTTGTTTCCTATTGATGTAGCCCTAAGCAGAGACTGGCACAAATCACTTTCATGGAAAGGGGTTGGCAAGCTTCCAAAAAACTACGAGTTTCCTGAAATCTCAGCAAACATTTTTTCACCCAATCCTGATGACACTTTCAGGTAATGATCAGTACCCCAATCCCACTTGGCTCACCAAATTTCGTTCTTCTAGGTTTAACCTTTCGTTGGCAGTAACAGTTTTAATTTTTAGGTTTCACTCAATTTTCTCCTATATGAATACATGTATTTGGAACTCTAAATCAAACACGGTTTGTGCTCGCTCTTTGAAACTTGACACAATAAAGTAACTCTATGTTCTATCTCTATGGTTTGTTTCCTATTGATGTAGCCCAAAGAAGAGACTGGCGCAAATCACTTTCATGGAAATGGGTTGCCAAGCTTAAAAAAACTACGTGTTTCCTGAAATCTCAGCACACATTTTTTCACCCAATCTTGATGACACTTTCAGGTAATGATCAGTACAACAAATCCCGCTTGAGTCACCAAGTTTCGTTCTTCTAGGTTCAACCGTTCGTTGGCAGTAACAGTTTTAATTTTTAGGTTTCACTCTGTTTTCTCCTATATGGATACATGTAGTTGGAACTCTAAATCAAACACGGTTTGTGCTAGGTCTTTGAAACTTGACACAATAAAGTAGCTCCAAGTTCTATCTCTATGGTTTGTTTCCTATTGATGTAGCCCTAAGCAGAGACTGGAGCAAATCACTTTCATTGAATGGGGTTGCCAATCTTCCCAAAAACTACGAGTTTCCTGAAATCTCAGCACACATTTTTTCACCCAATCTTGATGATACTTTCAGGTAATAATCAGTACCCCAAACCCACTTAGCTCACCAAATTTCGTTCTTCTAGGTTAAACCGTTCGTTGGCAGGAAAAGTTTTAATTTTTAGGTTTCACTCTGTTTTCTCCTATATGGATACATGTAGTTGGAAGTCTAAATCAAACACGGTTTGTGCTAGCTCTTTGAAACTTGACACAATAAAGTAGCTCCAAGTTCTATCTCTATGGTTTGTTTCCTATTGATGTAGACCTAAGCAGTGACTGGCGCAAATCACTTTCATGGAAAGGGGTTGCCAATCTTCCAAAAAACTACGAGGTTCCTGAAATCTCAGCACACATTTTTTCACCCAATCTTGATGACACTTTCAGGTAATGATCACTACAACAAATCCCGCTTGAGTCACCAAGTTTCGTTCTTCTAGGTTAAACCGTTCGTTGGAAGTAACAGTTTTAATTTTAGGTTTCACTCTGTTTTCTCCTATATGGATACATGTATTTGGAACTCTAAATCAAACACGGTTTGTGCTAGCTCTTTGAAATTTGACACAATAAAGTAGCTCCAAGTTCTATCTCTATGGTTTGTTTCCTATTGATGCAGCCCTAAGCAGAGACTGGCACAAATCACTATCATGGAAAGTAGTTGCCAAGTTTCCAAAAAACTATGAGTTTCCTGAAATCTCAGCACACATTTTTTCACCCAATGTTGATGACACTTTCAGGTAATGATCAGTACACCAATCCCACTTGGCTCACCAAATTTCGTTCTTCTAGGTTAAACCGTTCGTTGGCAGTAACAGTTTTAATTTTTAGGTTTCACTCTGTTTTCTCCTATATGGATACATGTAGTCGGAACTCTAAATCAAACACGGTTTGTGCTACCTCTTTGAAACTTGACACAATAAAGTAGCTCCAAGTTCTATCTCTATGGTCTGTTTCCTATTGATGTAGCCCTAAGCAGAGACTGGCGCAAATCACTTTCATGGAAAGGGGTTGCCAATCTTCCAAAAACTACGAGTTTATTGAAATCTCAGCACACATTTTTTCACCCAATCTTGATGACACTTTCAGGTAATGATCAGTACCCCAATCCCACTTGGATCACCAATTTTCGTTCTTCTAGGTTAAACCGTTCTTTGGCAGTAACAGTTTTAATTTTTAGGTTTCACTCTGTTTTCTCCTATATGGATACATGTAGTTGGAAGTCTAAATCAAACACGATTTGTGCTAGCTCTTTGAAACTTGACACAATAAAGTAGCTCCAAGTTCTATCTCTATGGTTCGTTTCCTATTGATGTAGCCCTAAGGAGAGACTGGCGCAAATCACTTTCATGGAAAGGGGTTGCCAATCTTCCAAAAACTACGAGTTTCCTGAAATCTCAGCACACATTTTTTCACCCAATCTTGATGACACTTTCAGGTAATGATCAGTACCCCAATCCCACTTGGCTCACCAAATTTCGTTCTTCTAGGTTAAACCGTTCGTTGGCAGTAACAATTTTAATTTTTAGGTTTCACTCAATATTCTCCTATATGAATACATGTAGTTGGAACTCTAAATCAAACACGGTTTGTGCTAGCTCTTTGAAACTTGACACAATAAAGTAGCTCCATGTTCTATCTCTATGGTTTGTTTCCTATTGATGTAGGGCTAAGCAGAGACTGGCGCAAATCATTTTCATGGAATGGGGTTGCCAAGCTTCCGAAAAACTACGAGTTTACTGAAATCTTAGCACACATTTTTTCACCCAAACTTGATGACAATTTCAGGTAATAATCAGTACAACAAATCCCACTTGGGTCACCAAGTTTTGTTCTTCTAGGTTAATCCGTTCGTTGGCAGTAACAGTTTTAATTTTTAGGTTTAACTCTGTTTTCTCCTATATGGATACATGTAGTTGGAACTCTAAATCAAACACGGTTTGTGCTAGGTCTTTGAAACTTGACACAATAAAGTAGCTCCAAGTTCTATCTCTATGGTTTGTTTCCTATTGATGTAACCCTAAGCAGAGACTGGCGCAAATCACTTTCATGGAAAGGGGTTGCCAATCTTCCAAAAAACTACGAGTTTCCTGAAATCTCAGCACACATTTTTTCACCCAATCTTTTGAGACGTTCAGGTAATGATGAGTACTCCAATCCGACTTGGCTCACCAAATTTCGTTTTTCTAGGTTAAACCGTTCATTGGCAGTAACAGTTTTAATTTTAAGGTTTCACTCAATTTTCTCCTATATGAATACATGTATTTGGAACTCTAAATCAAACACGGTTTGTGCTCGCTCTTTGAACCTTGACACAATAAAGTAGCTCCATGTTCTATCTCTATGGTTTGTTTCCTATTGATGTAGCCCAAAGCAGAGACTGGCGCAAATCACTTTCATGAAAAGGGGTTGCCAACCTTCCAAAAAACTACGAGTTTCCTGATTTCTCAGCACACATTTTTTCACACAATCTTGATGACACTTTCAGGTAATGATCAGTACAACAAATCCTGCTTGAGTCACCAAGTTTCGTTCTTCTAGGTTAAACCGTTCGTTGGCAGTAACAGTTTTAATTTTTAGGTTTCACTCTGTTTTCTCCTATATGGATACATGAAGTTGGAAGTCTAAATCAAACACGGTTTGTGCTAGCTCTTTGAAACTTGACACAATAAAGTAGCTCCAAATTCTATCTCTATGGTTTTTTTCCTATTGATGTAGCCCTAAGCAGAGACTGGCGCAAATCACTTTCATTGAAAGGGGTTGCCAATCTTCCAAAAAACTACGAGTTTCCTGAATATCAGCACACATTTTTTCACCCAATCTTGATGACACTTTCAGGTAATGATCAGTACCCCAAACCCACTTGGCTCACCAAATTTCGTTCTTCTAGGTGAAACCGTTCGTTGGCAGTAACAGTTTTAATTTTTAGGTTTCACTCTGTTTCCTCCTATATGGATACATGTAGTTGGAAGTCTAAATCAAACACGGTTTGTGCTAGCTCTTTGAAACTTAACACAATAAAGTAGCTCCAAGTTCTATCTCTATGGTTTGTTTCCTATTGATGTAGGCTAAGCAGAGACTGGCGCAAATCACTTTCATGGAAAGGGGTTGCCAATCTTCCAAAAAACTACGAGTTTCCTGAAATCTCAGCACACATTTTTTCACCCAAACTTGATGACACTTTCAGGTAATGATCAGTACCCCAATCCCACTTGGCTCACCAAATTTCGTTCTTCTAGGTTAAACCGTTCGTTGGCAGGAACAGTTTTAATTTTTAGGTTTCACTCAATATTCTCCTATATGAATACATGTAGTTGGAAGTCTAAATCAAACACGGTTTGTGCTAGCTCTTTGAACTTGACACAATAAAGTAGCTCCATGTTCTATCTCTATGGTTTGTTTCCTATTGATGTAGCGCTAAGCAGAGACTGGCGCAAATCACATTCATGGAATGGGGTTGCCAAGCTTCCGAAAAACTACGAGTTCCCTGAAATCTCAGCACATATTTTTTCACCCAAACTTGATGACACTTTCAGGTAATAATCAGTACAACAAATCCCACTTGGGTCACCAAGTTTTGTTCTTCTAGGTTAAACCGTTCGTTGGCAGTAACAGTTTTAATTTTTAGGTTTCACTCTGTTTTCTCCTATATGGATACATGTAGTTGGAAGTCTAAATCAAACACGGTTTGTGCTAGGTCTTTGAAACTTGACACAATAAAGTAGCTCCAAGTTCTATCTCTATGGTTTGTTTCCTATTGATGTAGCCCTAAGCAGAGACTGGCGCAAATCACTTTCATGGAAAGGGGTTGCCGATCTTCCAAAAAACTACGAGTTTCCTGAAATCTCAGCACACATTTTTTCACCCAATCTTTTGAGACTTTCAGGTAATGATCAGTACTCCAATCCGAATTGGCTCACCAAATTTCGTTCTTCTAGGTTAAACCGTTCATTGGCAGTAACAGTTTTAATTTTAAGATTTCACTCTGTTTTCTCCTATATGGATACATGTAGTGGGAATTCTAAATCAAACACGGTTTGTGCTAGGTCTTTGAAACTTGACCCAATAAAGTAGGTCCAAGTTCTATCTCTATGGTTTGTTTCCTATTGATGTAGCCCTAAGCAGAGACTGGCGCAAATCACTTTCATGGAATGGGGTTGCCACTCTTCCAAAAAACTACGAGTTTCCTGAAATCTCAGCACACATTTTTTCACCCAATCTTGATGACACTTTCAGGTAATGATCAGTACCCCAATCCCACTTGGCTCACCAAATTTCGTTCTTCTAGGTTAAACCGTTCTTTGGCAGTAATAGTTTTAATTTTTAGGTTTCACTCTGTTTTCTCCTATATGGATACATGTAGTTGGAACTCTAAATCAAACACGGTTTGTGCTAGCTCTTTGAAACTTGACACAATAAAGTAGCTCCACGTTCTATCTCTATGGTTTGTTTCCTATTGATGTAGCCCTAAACAGAGACTGGCGCAAATCACTTTCATGGAAAGGGGTTGCCAATCTTCCAAAAAACTACGAGTTTCCTGAAATCTCAGCACACATTTTTTCAAACAATCTTGATGACACTTTCAGGTAATGATCAGTACAACAAATCCCACTTGAGTCACCAAGTTTCGTTCTTCTAGGTTAAACCGTTCGTTGGCAGTAACAGTTTTAATTTTTAGGTTTCACTCTGTTTTCTCCTATATGGATACATGTAGTTGGAAGTCTAAATCAAACACGGTTTGTGCTAGCTCTTTGAAACTTGACACAATAAAGTAGCTGCAAGTTCTATCTCTGTGGTGTGTTTCCTATTGATGTAGCCCTAGGCAGAGAATGGCGCAAATCACTTTCATGGAGGGGTTGCCAAGGTTCCAAAAAACTACGAGTTTCCTGAAATCTCAGCACACATTTTTTCACCCAATCTTGATGACACTTTCAGGTAATGATCAGTACCCCAATGCCACTTGGCTCACCAAATTTCGTTCTTCTAGGTTAAACCGTTCGTTGGCAGTAACAGTTTTAATTTTTAGGTTTCACTCAATTTTCTCCTATATGAACACATATAGTTGGAACTCTAAATCAAACACGGTTTGTGCTAGCTCTTTGAAACTTGACACAATAAAGTAGCTCCAAGTTCTATCTCTATGGTTTGTTTCCTATTGATGTAGCCCTAAGCAGAGACTGGCGCAAATCACTTTCATGGAAAGGGGTTGCCAATCTTCCAAAAAAACTACGAGTTTCCTGAAATCTCAGCACACATTTTTTCACCCAATCTTGATGACACTTTCACGTAATGATCAGTACCCCAGTCCCACTTGGGTCACCAAATTTCGTTCTTCTAGGTTAAACCGTTCGTTGGCAGTAACAGTTTTAATTTTTAGGTTTCACTCTGTTTTCTCCTATACAGATACATGTAGTTGGAAGTCTAAATCAAACACGGTTTGTGCTAGCTCTTTGAAACTTGACACAATAAAGTAGCTCCAAGTTCTATCTCTATGGTTTGTTTCCTATTGAGGTAGCCCTAAGTAGAGACTCGCGCAAATCACTTTCATGGATTGGGGTTGCCAATCTTCCAAATTTACGAGTTTCCTGAAATCTCAGCACACATTTTTTCACCCAATCTTGATGACACTTTCAGGTAATGATCACTACGCCAATCCCACTTGGCTTACCAAATTTCGTTCTTCTAGGTTAAACCGTTCCTTGGCAGTAAAGTTTTAATTTTTAGGTTTCACTCTGTTTTCTCCTATATGGATACATGTATTTGGAACTCTAAATCAAACACGGTTTGTGCTAGCTCTTTGAAACTTGACACAATAAAGTAGGTCCAAGTTCTATCTCTATGGTTTGTTTCCTATTTATGTAGCCCTAGGCAGAGAATGGCGCAAATCACTTTCATGGAAAGGGGTTACCAAGCTTCCAAAAAACTACGAGTTTCCTGAAATCTCAGCACACATTTTTTCACCCAATCTTGATGACACTTTCAGGTAATGATCAGTACCCCAATCCCACTTGGCTCACCAAATTTCGTTCTTCTAGGTTAAACCGTTCGTTGGCAGTAATAGTTTTAATTTTTAGGTTTCACTCTGTTTTCTCCTATATGGATACATGTAGTTGGAAGTCTAAATCAAACACGGTTTGTGCTAGCTCTTTGAAACTTTCAAAAATAAAGTAGCTCTAAGTTCTATCTCTATGGTTTGTTTCCTATTGATGTAGCCCTAAGCAGAGACTGGCGCAAATCACTTTCATGGAAAGGGGTTGCCAAGCTTCCAAAAAACTACGAGTTTCCTGAAATCTCAGCACACATTTTTTCACCCAAACTTGATGACACTTTCAGGTAATGATCAGTACCCCAATCCCACTTGGCTCACCAAATTTCGTTCTTTTATGTTAAACCGTTCGTTGGCAGTAACAGTTTTAATTTTTAGGTTTCACTCTGTTTTCTCCTATATGGATACATGTAGTTGGAAGTCTAAATCAAAACGGTTTGTGCTAGCTCTTTGAAACTTGACACAATAAAGTAGCTCCAAGTTCTATCTCTATGGTTTGTTTCCTATTGATGTAGCCCTAAGCAGAGACTGGCGCAAATCACTTTCATGGAAACGGGTTGCCAATCTTCCAAAAATTTACGAGTTTCCTGAAATCTCAGCAAACATTTTTTCACCCAATCTTGATGACACTCTCTGGTAATGATCAGTACCCCAATCCCACTTGGCTCACCAAATTTCATTCTTCTAGGTTAAAACGTTCGTTGGCAGTAACAGTTTTAATTGTTAGGTTTCACTCTGTTTTCTCCTATATGGATACATGTAGTTGGAAGTCTAAATCAAACACGGTTTGTGCTAGCTCTTTGAAACTTGACACAATAAAGTAGCTCGAAGTTTTATCTCTATGGTTTGTTTCCTATTGATGTAGCCCTAAGCAGAGACTGGCGCAAATCACTTTCATGGAAAGGGGTTGCCAATCTTCCAAAAAACTACGAGTTTCCTGAAATCCCAGCACACATTTTTTCACCCAATCTTGACGACACTTTCAGGTAATGATCAGTACCCCAATCCCACTTCGATCACCAAATTTCGTTCTTCTAGGTTAAACCGTTCGTTGGCAGTAACAGTTTTAATTTTTAGGTTTCACTCTGTTTTCTCCTATATGGATACATGTTGTTGGAACTCTAAATCAAACACGGTTTGTGCTAGCTCTTTGAAACTTGACACAATAAAGTAGCTCTAAGTTCTATCTCTATGGTTTGTTTCCTATTGTTGTAGCCCTAAGCAGAGACTGGCGCAAATCACTTTCATGGAAAGGGGTTGCCAAGCTTCCAAAAAACTACGAGTTTCCTGAAATCTCAGCACACATTTTTTCACCCAATCTTGATGACACTTTCACGTAATGATCACTACCTGAATCCCACATGGCTCACCAAATTTCGTTCTTCTAGGTTAAACCGTTCGTTGGCAGTAACAGTTTTAATTTTTAGGTTTCACTCTGTTTTCTCCTATATGGATACATGTAGTTGGAACTCTAAATCAAAACGGTTTGTGCTAGCTCTTTGAAACTTTACACAATAAAGTAGCTCCAAGTTCTATCTCTATGATTTGTTTCCTATTGGTGTAGCTCTAAGCAGAGACTGGCGCAAATCACTTTCATGGAAAGGGGATGCCAATCTTCCAAAAAACTACGAGTTTCCTGAAATCTCAGCACACATTTTTTCACCCAATCTTGATGACACTTACTGGTAATGATCAGTACCCCAATCCCACTTGGCTCACCAAATTTCGTTCTTCTAGGTTAAACCGTTGTTGGCAGTAACAGTTTTAATTTTTAAGTTTCACTATGTTTTCTCCTATATGGATACATGTTGTTGGAACTCTAAATCAAACACGTTTTGTGCTAGCTCTTTGAACCTTGACACAATAAAGTAACTCTAAGTTCTATCTCTATGGTTTTGTTCCTATTGATTTAGCCCTAAGCAGAGACTGGCACAAATCACATTCATGGAAGGGGGTTGCCAAGCTTCCAAAAAACTACGAGTTTCCTGAAATCTCAGCACACATATTTTCACCCAATCTTGATGACACTTTCAGGTAATGATCAGTACCCCAATCCCACTTGGCTCACCAAATTTTGTTATTCTAGGTTAAACCGTTCGTTGGCAGTAACAGTTTTAATTTTTAGGTTTCACTCTGTTTTCTCCTATAGGATACATGTAGTTGGAACTCTAAATCAAAACGTTTTGTGCTAGCTCTTTGAAACTTTACACAATAAAGTAGCTCCAAGTTCTATCTCTATGATTTGTTTTTTATTGGTGTAGCCCTAAGCAGAGACTGGCGCAAATCACTTTCAAGGAAAGGGGATGCCAATCTTCCAAAAAACTACGAGTTTCCTGAAATCTTGATGACACTTTCAGGTAATGATCAGTACCCCAATCCCACTTGGCTCACCAAATTTCGTTCTTCTAGGTTAAACCGTTGTTGGCAGTAACAGTTTTAATTTTTAGGTTTCACTCTGTTTTCTCCTATATGGATACATGTTGTTGGAACTCTAAATCAAACACGTTTTGTGCTAGCTCTTTGAAACTTGACACAATAAAGTAGCTTTAAGTTCTATCTCTATGGTTTTGTTCCTATTGATTTAGCCCTAAGCAGAGACTGGCGCAAATCACTTTCATGGAAGGGGGTTGCCAAGCTTCCAAAAAACTACGAGTTTCCTGAAATCTCAGGACATATTTTTTCACCCAATCTTGATGACACTTTCAGGTAATGATCAGTACCCCAATGCCCCTTGGCTCACCAAATTTCGTTCTTCTAGGTTAAACCGTTCGTTGGCAGTAACAGTTTTAATTTTTAGGTTTCACTCTGTTTTCTCCTATATGGATACATGTAGTTGGAACTCTAAATCAAACACGGTTTGTGCTAGCTCTCTGAAACTTGACACAATAAAGTAGCTCCAAGTTCTATCTCTATGGTTTGTTTCCTATTGATGTAGCCCTAAGCAGAGACTGGCGCAAATCTCTTTCATGGAAAGGGGTTGCCAAGCTTCCAAAAAACTACGAGTTTCCTGAAATCTCAGCACACATTTTTTCACCCAATCTTGATTACACTCTCAGGTAATGATCAGTACCCCAATGCCACTTGGCTCACCAAATTTCGTTCTTTTAGGTTAAACCGTTCGTTGGCAGTAACAGTTTTAATTTTTAGGTTTCACTCTGTTTTCTCCTATATGGATACATGTAGTTGGAACTCTAAATCAAACACGGTTTGAGCTAGCTCTTTGAAACTTGACACAATAAAGTAGCTCTAAGTTCTTTCTCTATGGTTTGTTTCCTATTGATGTAGCCCTAAGCAGAGACTGGCGCAAATCACTTTCATGGAAAGGGGTTGCCAAGCTTCCAAAAAACTACGAGTTTCCTGAAATCTCAGCACACAATTTTTCAACCAATCTTGATGACACTTTCAGGTAATGATCAGTACAACAAATCCCACTTGGGTCACCAAGTTTCGTTCTTCTAGGTTAAACCGTTCGTTGGCAGTAACAGTTTTAATTTTTAGGTTTCACTCTGTTTTCTCCTATATGGATACATGTAGTTGGAAGTCTAAATCAAACACGGTTTGAGCTAGCTCTTTGAAACTTGACACAATAAAGTAGCTCTAAGTTCTATCTCTATGGTTTGTTTCCTATTGATGTAGCCCTAAGCAGAGACTGGCGCAAATCACTTTCATGGAAGGGGGTTGCCAAGCTTCCAAAAAACTACGAGTTTCCTGAAATCTCAGCACACATATTTTCACCCAATCTTGATGACACTTTCAGGTAATGATCAGTACCCCAATCCCACTTGGCTCACCAAATTTCGTTCTTCTAGGTTAAACCGTTCGTTGGCAGTAACAGTTTTAATTTTTATGTTTCACTCTGTTTTCTCCTATATGGATACATGTAGTTGGAAGTCTAAATCAAACACGGTTTGTGCTAGCTCTTTGAAACTTGACACAATAAAGTAGCTCCAAGTTCTATCTCTATGGTTTGTTTCCTATTGATGTAGCCCTAAGCAGAGACTGGTGCAAATCACTTTCATTTAAAGGGGTTGCCAAGGTTCCAAAAAACTACGAGTTTCCTGAAATCTCAGCACACATATTTTCACCCAATCTTGATGACACTTTCAGGTAATGATCAGTACCCCAAACCACTGGGCTCACCAAATTTCTTTCTTCTAGGTTAAACCGTTCGTTGGCAGTAACAGTTTTAATGTTTAGGTTTCACTCTGTTTTCTCCTATATGGATACATGTAGTTGGAACTCTAAATCAAAACGGTTTGTGATAGCTCTTTGAAACTTGACACAATAAAGTAGCTCCAAGTTCTATCTCTATTTTTTGTTTCCTATTGGTGTAGCCCTAAGCAGAGACTGGCGCAAATCACTTTCATGGAAAGGGGATGCCAATCTTCCAAAAAACTATGAGTTTCCTGAAATCTCAGCACACATATTTTCACCCAATCTTGATGACACTTTCAGGTAATGATCAGTACCCCAATCCCACCTGGCTCACCAAATTTCGTTCTTCTAGGTTAAACCATTCGTTGGCAGTAACAGTTTTAATTTTTAGGTTTCACTCTGTTTTCTCCTATATGTATACATGTAGTTGGAAGTCTAAATCAAACACGGTTTGAGCTAGCTCTTTGAAACTTGACACAATAAAGTAGCTCTAAGTTCTATCTCTATGGTTTGTTTACTATTGATGTAGCCCTAAGCAGAGACTGGCGCAAATCACTTTCATGGAAAGGGGTTGCCAAGCTTCCAAAAAACTACGAGTTTCCTGAAATCTCAGCACACAATTTTTCAACCAATCTTGATGACACTTTCAGGTAATGATCAGTACAACAAATCCCACTTGGGTCACCAAGTTTCGTTCTTCTAGGTTAAACCGTTCATTGGCAGTAACAGTTTTAATTTTTAGGTTTCACTCTGTTTTCTCCTATATGGATACATGTAGTTGGAAGTCTAACTCAAACACGGTTTGAGCTAGCTCTTTGAAACTTGACACAATAAAGTAGATCTAAGTTCTATCTCTATGGTTTGTTTCCTATTGATTTAGCCCTAAGCAGAGACTGGCGCAAATCACTTTCATGGAAAGGGGTTGCCAAGCTTCCAAACAACTATGAGTTTCCTGAAATCTCAGCACACATTTTTTCACCCAATCTTGATTACACTCTCAGGTAATGATCACTACCCCAATCCCACTTGGCTCACCAAATTTCGTTCTTCTAGGTTAAACCGTTCGTTGGCAGTAACAGTTTTAATTTTTAGGTTTCACTCTGTTTTCTCCTATATGGATACAAGTAGTTGGAAGTCTAAATCAAAACGGTTTGTGCTAGCTCTTTGAAACTTGACACAATAAAGTAGCTCCATGTTCTATCTCTATGGTTTGTTTCCTATTGATGTAGCCCTAAGCAGAGACTGGCGCAAATCACTTTCATGGAAACGGGTTGCCAATCTTCCAAATATTTACGAGTTTCCTGAAATCTCAGCACACATTTTTTCACCCAATCTTGATGACACTTTCAGGTAATGATCACTACCCCAATCCCACTTGGCTCACCAAATTTCGTTCTTCTAGGTTAAACCGTTCGTTGGCAGTAACAGTTTTAATTTTTAGGTTTCACTCTGTTTTCTCCTATATGGATACATGTAGTTGGAACTCTAAATCAAACACGGTTTGTGCTAGCTCTTTGAAACTTGACACAATAAAGTAGCTCCTAGTTCTATCTCTATGGTTTGTTTCCTATTGATGTAGCCCTAAGCAGAGACTGGCGCAAATCACTTTCATGGAAATGGGTTGCCAATCTTCCAAAAAACTTCGAGTTTCCTGAAATCTCAGCACACATTTTTTCACACAATCTTGATGACACTTTCAGGTAATGATCAGTACCCCAATCCCACTTGGCTCACCAAATTTCGTTCTTCTAGGTTAAACCATTCGTTGGCAGTAACAGTTTTAATTTTTAGGTTTCACTCAATTTTCTCCTATATGAATACATATAGTTGGAACTCTAAATCAAACACGCTTTGTGCTAGCTCTTTAAAACTTGACACAATAAAGTAGCTCCATGTTCTATCTCTATGGTTTGTTTCCTATTGATTTAGCCCTAAGCAGAGACTGGCGCAAATCACTTTCATGGAACGGGGTTGCCAAGCTTCCAAAAAACTACGAGTTTCCTGAAATCTCAGCACACAATTTTTCAACCAATCTTGATGACACTTTCAGGTAATGATCAGTACAACAAATCCCACTTGGGTCACCAAGTTTCGTTCTTCTAGGTTAAACCGTTCGTTGGCAGTAACAGTTTTAATTTTTAGGTTTCACTCTGTTTTCTCCTATATGGATACATGTAGTTGGAAGTCTAAATCAAACACGGTTTGAGCTAGCTCTTTGAAACTTGACACAATAAAGTAGATCTAAGTTCTATCTCTATGGTTTGTTTCCTATTGATTTAGCCCTAAGCAGAGACTGGCGCAAATCACTTTCATGGAAAGGGGTTGCCAAGCTTCCAAAAAACTACGAGTTTCCTGAAATCTCAGCACACAATTTATTCAACCAATCTTGATGACACTTTCAGGTAATGATCAGTACAACAAATCCCACTTGGGTCACCAAGTTTCGTTCTTCTAGGTTAAACCGTTCGTTGGCAGTAACAGTTTTAATTTTTAGGTTTCACTCTGTTTTCTCCTATATGGATACTTGTAGTTGGAAGTCTAAATCAAACACGGTTTGTGCTAGCTCTTTGAAACTTGACACAATAAAGTAGCTCCAAGTTCTATCTCTATGGTTTGTTTCCTATTGATGTAGCCCTAAGCAGAGACTGGCGCAAATCACTTTCATGGAAAGGGGTTGCCAATCTTCCAAAAAACTTCGAGTTTCCTGAAATCTCAGCACACATTTTTTCACACAATCTTGATGACACTTTCAGGTAATGAACAGTACCCCAATCCCACTTGGCTCACCAAATTTCGTTCTTCTAGGTTAAACCGTTCGTTGGCAGTAACAGTTTTAATTTTTAGGTTTCACTCAATTTTCTCCTATATGAATACATATAGTTGGAACTCTAAATCAAACACGGTTTGTGCTAGCTCTTTGAAACTTGACACAATAAAGTAGCTCCATGTTCTATCTCTATGGTTTGTTTCCTATTGATGTAGCCCTAAGCAGAGACTGGCGCAAATCACTTTCATGGGAAGGGGTTTCCAAGCTTCCAAAAAACTACGAGTTTCCTGAAATGTCAGCACACAATTTTTCAACCAATCTTGATGACACTTTCAGGTAATGATCAGTACAACAAATCCCACTTGGGTCACCAAGTTTCGTTCTTCTAGGTTAAACCGTTCGTTGGCAGTAACAGTTTTAATTTTTAGGTTTCACTCTGTTTTCTCCTATATGGATACATGTAGTTGGAAGTCTAAATCAAACACGGTTTGAGCTAGCTCTTTGAAACTTGACACAATAAAGTAGCTCTAAGTTCTATCTGTATGTTTGTTTCCTATTGATTTAGCCCTAAGCAGAGACTGGCGCAAATCACTTTCATGGAAGGGTGTTGCCAAGCTTCCAAAAAACTACGAGTTTCCTGAAATCTCAGCACACAATTTTTCAACCAATCTTGATGACACTTTCAGGTAATGATCAGTACCCCAATCCCACTTGGCTCACCAAATTTCGTTCTTCTAGGTTAAACCGTTCATTGGCAGTAACAGTTTTAATTTTTAGGTTTCACTCTGTTTTCTCCTATATGGATACATGTTGTTGGAACTCTAAATCAAACACGGTTTGTGCTAGCTCTTTGAAACTTGACACAATAAAGTAGCTCTAAGTTCTATCTCTATGGTTTTGTTCCTATTGATTTAGCCCTAAGCAGAGACTGGCGCAAATCACCTTCATGGAAGGGGGTTGCCACGCTTCCAAAAAACTACGAGTTTCCTGAAATCTCAGCACGTATTTTTTCACCCAATCTTGATGACACTTTCAGGTAATGATCAGTACCCCAATGGCACTTGGCTCACAACATTTCGTTCTTCTATGTTAAACCGTTCGTTGGCAGTAACAGTTTTAATTTTTAGGTTTCACTCTGTTTTCTCCTATATGGATACATGTAGTTGGAACTCTAAATCAAACACGGTTTGTGCTAGCTCTCTGAAACTTGACACAATAAAGTAGCTCCAAGTTCTATGTCTATGGTTTGTTTTCTATTGATGTAGCCCTAAGCAGAGTCTGGCGCAAATCACTTTCATGGAATGGGGTTGCCAAGCTTCCAAAAAACTACGAGTTTCCTGAAATCTCAGCACACATTTTTTCACCCAATCTTGATTACACTCTCAGGTAATGATCTGTCGCGACCCCTTGCCCGCAAGGAAGACGCAACAACATGAATCTTCTTTCAGCCGTTTATTCAGGCCCCTGATGTTTCTTCTTCTCTCTCTCGGATGCCCCTCCCAGCCTTAATAAAGCATCCCAATCTCCAATGCGAAGCTGCTACGTGGAGCTTTCTCATAGGGTGTTAAAAAACCATGTGCCAACTCTCCCAAATAAGGAGTTGTTTGTTACAGACCACAGCGGAGCCAGCGCCATCTTGTAATGGTGACCACAGTCCGCAGAAACGGCTCACCACAGTTCCCCCTTTTGTTTTCTAAGAACAACACTGGCGAGAGTAGATGTCCCATCCCACAGTGCAGAAGTGGCTGCATAGTATGGCTCAGCCCCAAGGAGGCGCCTTCCCCAGATCTGAGGCCATATCAGCCGACGCTTTTCTCCATGGGATGGGGCGTGGACGCGTCTAACCCGCATGCAATAGGACATGCTCTCCTTGAGGTCCATTTCAAGGATCACTCAAGTGCAGTGCCTTGCCTCGCATCCTGTATTGTGACGATGGTGGACGAAGGGGGATAGCTGAGGCTGAACTGTGGCTGCATAGAAATACAACGATAAACAAGTTGGTAACACCCTAAAAGAAAGGCACGGGTCTTAAGGCGATAGAAAAGCACTAGTGTGGAAACCCATCTGCGTGCAATGGCAGTAAAGCCGGCAGAGTGCAAGGGCTTTCCAACACTAAGAGAATAACAAGGAAAGACATGTCAATCCCATTGCAATGTCCGTAAAACTTGGGGTGCGACGACCATGTCAAAGATTTACTGTTTAATTTGCGCAAGCCAAACTTGAGGTGAGTTGCCATTTTCTAAAGCTACAAGAGCTTGTATGATCATAGCTTTATCGTGAGCATTGCGGGCCTTGAGGCGACAGAGAAACCACAAGCAGAGAACCATACCGAAGCAACATATTGCACCAAAAATGCCTACCCCCACCCACTCCTTAAAAAAGGAAAAGGCAGAGGATATCCAATCGGTGAATTGACCCAAAGTTACGGGATCGACATGGGTACTATTCAAGACAGCTATCTGGGTTAGTTGAGACTGGATCATGTCTTCCGCTGCCATGGACCAATTTCCGGCCAAGTATTCGCCAATGATACGGGAGGCATTCCTGGAATCATTAAATCTGACAGAGGTTATACATAAATGTGCACGTTGGTCAACACAGCCCAAAAGCACCAAATCAGCCAATTCTTCTACCTGAGCTTGGAGTAAATCTATTCTTTGGTTGGCAGCTAAAATCCCTGACAAAATATGTTGATTAATTGTATTCTGGGATTCAAGTATGGTGGAAGTTTGTTGAACAACTTGATTAATGGTGGCAGCAGTCTGCACTTGACTGGCCATGGCCACTCCGGCCGTGACCGCTGCAGCAGCAGATACCGCCACGGCTGTCACTATAGCAGCTGTGATTCCAAAATCCCTGCGGACTCTAAGTAGCTCAACAATGGGGAATTTGTCAGGGTCCGCAGTGACTGGGATTGGGGCAAAAGTTGGAATTTTCATAACCACTGCTACAGTCCAAGAACCATCCCAACACTCAGATAAGAGACAGGTAACATTAGAACAATCCAGCATCCCTGACGAGGTGTCATTAGCCAAAAGGAGTAAGAACGGGGATTGGACACAGACCATTGCAGGGGGCAATGTGGCATTATATAACAGAGAGTTGAACGAAACAGATGTGAGTCTTTTACCTCGTTCACTCTCCCTAACAGTGCCAGAAACATTAGCCAGCCAACTTTTGGCTCCCAGCAATTGAGCCAGTGCAGAAATATCAGCTGAAGCCCCCTTTTCATTGGAAATCAGCCATTGAAACCAGGACCAACCCACTCCTGTAGAGGAGTTGACACTGTTGTTAAAGTTATAAACATACCTCTTAAGAGAGGGGGAAAGGGAGAAACCCTTAGCAACTTGACGTTGCTCCCAAGAATGATCCTGACAAGGCGTAAATGTTGGGGGGAAACCAAGATTAGGGGCACAGTAAGGAGAGGCCTTAAAATGGGTGGCATTATAAAGACTATTAGAAGAGGGAGGCACTGGGATTAGTACCTCGGAGATAATAGCCAAGGTAGTTGTGTTTAAAGCAGAGCTATTTGCGGGGGTTCCTGAGCCTGATTGTTCCCCTGAGGCTACTTGGCTCAATACAGCACTGGGAATGCTCCCTGAGACCTGACTGGACCGCAATGGGTCCTCCCAGTTAGTCAAATTCTTGGTCTTAAGACTAATACAATGAGCGTTCCCAAGGCTAAATTAGCAACATAGAGACTATCAGTATACACATTAAGTGGGATGGAATTGTATAGTTTAAGGGCCATAATTAGAGCCTCAACTTCTGATCTTTGGGCAGACAGTTTAGGAACAGGGTGTCGAATTACTTGAGATCCATCAAAAACAACAGCAAACCCCCCTTTTGCTCCGTCTGTATAAACAGTCTGAGCTCCTGGGATAGGTTCCCCTTTAATAATTTTAGGAAAAATAATAGGACATTTTTTAAGGCCTTCTAGAAGTTTATGTCGGGGAAAGTGATTATCAATTTGACCTTTGAAATTACAAAGGAAGAGACACCAAAGATCATGTTCTTGTTGTAAATTTAAAATCATATCTTGGGTATAAGGTTGAATGAGAATGTCAAAAGTCTTTCCAAACAGTGCATCACCCAAATATTTGGCTTTCCAGATCAGATTTATCACTAGTTCATAAAAGGGAGTTATCACCCGAGAGTTAGAAGTGGGTAAATGGACCCAATAGATGGGACCTGTTTGTCAAAACACTCCAGTAGGAGTTAATTTTGATGGCAGGATTATAAATGATAGGGGTATAGAATAATCTATCTGGGTAACCTGCATCTCTTGTAAGGCTGCTTCTATTAACCTGAGTGCCTTCAAGGCTTTTGGAGTAGGTTTTCACAGGGAGGTGAGTGAGGGGTCTCCTCTCAAAAAGTCATACAGGGGTTTAAGTTAGTAGTTCAATATACTTAATGTTTAATCAACAATGTGAATATATTTACCAAAATTAATCTTTATCTTAAACAGTAAGAA
Source organism: Spermophilus citellus (assembly GCF_964194105.1). Classification (NCBI taxonomy): domain Eukaryota; kingdom Metazoa; phylum Chordata; class Mammalia; order Rodentia; family Sciuridae; genus Spermophilus; species Spermophilus citellus. The sequence continues at coordinate 2,358,105 of NW_027672724.1, read as the reverse complement.
TTATTAGGCAATAAGGATCTTTCTTTAAAGAAATAAACTTACATTTTAATAGGTGTTTGTCATGTCAAAATATGGACAAAATTTTTGCTCACATTAGTATAGTTAATTTAGGAAAATAAACTGAAATACCCTTAAATTAATTATAGTCAGTTTAGTATATGAAAATCTCCTTTTTTTTGTTCTAATCTTTTATATCATCTGTTTAAATAACAATATAAAAATCTTTTTTACTTAGGGAAATGAATATAAAGACCTTATTTTACCCAAAGATGATTTCTTTCTTCTTCTTAGGATCCATGTGTGCTTTTTCTTTGTTGGAACATCTTTTTCTTTAAAAAAAAATATACTTTGGAACAATCTCTGAAAACCTTACAATCGATAAACAAATTATTATACTTTGATAAGAAATATCAATGAGAATATGGTTAAAACCCTTAGATATTGTGTAGAATAATTATAATAATTTATCATCTTATGAGTTTAAACAGTAACTTTGAGAATTAGAAACTACTTGATTGTATTTTCACTTAAAAGCAAATTTATAGTAAACACATTTATCTCAAATATCTGTAACTGAAAAGGCAGAGTATCTGATAAATGTAAATATAAAACATAAATTATGGGTTTCCTGTTGAAGAAAAACAATTAGGCAAATATATATTAATTAATCAATTAGGCATGTGCTAATTAATTTATAGATTAACAAATATAGGTTATTTAAATATCTAAAAACATATATATTAAGAATAAGAACTTAACTTATAATTGTATTAACTTTATGTAACCACGTGGTCATAAAATATTTGGATCCATTTTAATTTATTTTTAACTAGGAGTGCATTCTTCTATGTGACGTCACTTGATGTACTGAAATAAGATCCTTGAGTATACATTTTTATTTTTATAGTTAGCAATGAGAATAAGGATTTTTTTGGTCATCACAGGAACTTTGCCGGCTTGTTTCTGTGGCGAGCAAATGCATCCTCATAACTTCCAAAATTAAAAGTAAAATATAAAGAAGCATATTTGATATCTCAATAGAACATTATTTAGTAACACAACTACAGAGAAAAGTCAGGTTATTTAACTTGGAACTAGCTTAAATTTAGGACTGTAACATAGAAACCTGTAGAATTAAATTTTGTCTGAAAAAGATATCTTTCGTTAGCACTTACAGGTAGGCATTTTTTAAAAATACAGGCTCTGAGCAGCTCTGGTAGAAATCTGAAACACAGCAATACAGGTTAGTGGCTGGAAGGCGGGACTAGAAGTCCTGTCTGAGTGACTGTGGAAGAACCAATCGGTAGCCCCCAAAAGTGTGGGAGGTGGGACCAGGAAGCCGCTCTTCCGGCCAGGCATCCCATGGTTACCATGGTGATGCAAGCAACATGGAGTCCGCTGCTCATTTTGGAGGCAAAAGTTCCCCAAGTTTTCCTAGCCGATTGCCTTTTGTTTGATTTTGTCTGCATTTTCCCCCGCCTGGCCAAGATCTTACTGCGGTAGCAGCTTGTTCTGTCTCTGGACCGTCCCGTACACTCTGGCATACGGGGCCCGGGGTGGGCCCTTGTTCCAGTTTCCCGGCTGCAGTGGGCGTCCCTGAGCATCAAACTTGGAACGACACTCGCTGCTCCAATGATTCCCCTTGCCACATCGGGGACAGGGGCCAGGCATGCCTTCCCGATCCCGTTTATCCCCCTCGGGACAATTTCATTTAATATGTCCCTCTAGCTGATTGGCAGAGAAAGAATCAAAGAGAGTCAATGTAAAGGGATGACACAGCAACAAAAGAAACACAGAAAACAAAAGTGAAAGTACACAGTGCTGCTGCAATAAAATATAAAGCTCTCTCTTTCTTTGTAGAGGAGCTGTCCCCGCTTTGGTCGCGGATCCCACTTACTGGGAATATCCCCGCTTTGGTCGCGGATCCCACTTACTGGGACTATCCTCGCTTTGGTCGCGGATCCCACTTACCTGGGACTAACAGGTGCACCACCCCTGATGGCTGAAAGTTCTGGTTCCCGGGTTTCGGCACCACTTGTCGCGACCCCTTGCCCGCAAGGAAGACGCAACAACAGGAATCTTCTTTCAGCCGTTTATTCAGGCCCCTGATGTTTCTTCTTCTCTCTCTCGGAGGCCCCTCCCAGCCTTAATAAAGCATCCCAAGCCCCAATGCGAAGCTGCTATGTGGAGCTTTCTCATAGGGTGTTAAAAAACCATGTGCCAACTCTCCCAAATAAGGAGTTGTTTGTTACAGACCACAGCGGAGCCAGCGCCATCTTGTAATGGTGACCACAGTCCGCAGAAATGGCTCACCACAATGATCAGTACCCCAATCCCACTTCGATCACCAAATTTCGTTCTTCTAGGTTAAACCGTTCTTTGGCAGTAACAGTTTTAATTTTTAGGTTTCACTCTGTTTTCTCCTATATGGATACATGTAGTTGGAAGTCTAAATCAAACACGGTGTGTGCTAGCTCTTTGAAACTTGACACAATAAAGTAGCTCCAAGTTCTATCTCTATGGATTGTTTCCTACTGATGTAGCCCTAAGCAGAGACTGGTGCAAATCACTTTCATTTAAAGGGGTTGCCAAGGTTCCAAAAAACTACGAGTTTCCTGAAATCTCAGCACACAAATTTTCACCCAATCTTGATGACATTTTCAGGTAATGATCAGTACCCCAAACCACTGGGCTCACCAAATTTCTTTCTTCTAGGTTAAACTGTTCGTTGGCAGTAACAGTTTTAATTTTTAGGTTTCACTCTGTTTTCTCTTATATGGATACATGTAGTTGGAAGTCTAAATCAAAACGGTTTGTGCTAGCTCTTTGAAACTTGACACAATAAAGTAACTCCAAGTTCTATCTCTATGGTTTGTTTCCTATTGATGTAGCCCTAAGCAGAGACTGGCGCAAATCACTTTCATGGAAAGGGGTTGCCAAGCTTCCAAAAAACTACGAGTTTCATGAAATCTCAGCACACATTTTTTCACCCAATCTTGATGACACTTTCACGTAATGATCACTACCTGAATCCCACATGGCTCACCAAATTTCGTTCTTCTAGGTTAAACCGTTCGTTGGCAGTAACAGTTTTAATTTTTAGGTTTCACTCTGTTTTCTCCTATATGGATACAAGTAGTTGGAACTCTAAATCAAAACGGTTTGTGCTAGCTCTTTGAAACTTTACACAATAAAGTAGCTCCAAGTTCTATCTCTATCGTTTGTTTCCTATTGGTGTACCCTAAGCAGAGACTGGCGCAAATCACTTTCATGGAAAGGGGATGCCAATCTTCAAAAAACTACGAGTTTCCTGAAATATCAGCACACATACTTTCACCCATTCTTGATGACACTTTCAGGTAATGATCAGTACCCCAATCCCACTTGGCTCACCAAATTTCATTCTTCTAGGTTAAACCGTTCGTTGGCAGTAACAGTTTTAATTTTTAGGTTTCACTCTGTTTTCTCCTATATGGATACATGTTGTTGGAACTCTAAATCAAACACGGTTTGTGCTAGCTCTTTGAAACTTGACACAATAAAGTAGCTCTAAGTTCTATCTCTATGGTTTTGTTCCTATTGATTTAGCCCTAAGCAGAGACTGGCGCAAATCACTTTCATGGAAGGGGGTTGCCAAGCTTCCAAAAAACTACGAGTTTCCTGATATCTCAGGACATATTTTTTCACCCAATCTTGATGACACTTTCAGGTAATGATCAGTACCCCAATGCCACTTGGCTCACCAAATTTCGTTCTTCTAGGATAAACCGTTCGTTGGCAGTAACAGTTTTAATTTTTAGGTTTCACTCTGTTTTCTCCTATATGGATAAATGTAGTTGGAACTCTAAATCAAACACGGTTTGTGCTAGCTCTCTGAAACTTGACACAATAAAGTAGCTCCAAGTTCTATCTCTACGGTTTGTTTCCTATTGATGTAGCCCTAAGCAGAGACTGGCGCAAATCACTTTCATGGAAAGGGGTTGACAAGCTTCCAAAAAACTACGAGTTTCCTGAAATCTCAGCACACATTTTTTCACCCAATCTTGATTACACTCTCAGGTAATGATCACTACCCCAATCCCACTTGGCTCACCAAATTTCGTTCTTCTAGGTTAAACCGTTCGTTGGCAGTAACAGTTTTAATTTTTAGGTTTCACTCTGTTTTCTCCTATATGGATACATGTAGTTGGAACTCTAAATCAAACACGGTTTGTGCTAGCTCTTCGAAACTTGACACAATAAAGTAGCTCCAAGTTCTATCTCTATGGTTTGTTTCCTATTGATGTAGCCCTAAGCAGAGACTGGCGCAAATCACTTTCATGGAAAGGGGTTGCCAGTCTTCCAAAAAACTACGAGTTTCCTGAAATCTCAGCACACATTTTTTCACACAATCTTGATGACACTTTCAGGTAATGATCAGTACCCCAATCCCACTTGGCTCACCAAATTTCGTTCTTCTAGGTTAAACCGTTCGTTGGCAGTAACAGTTGTAATTTTTAGGTTTCACTCAATTTTCTCCTATATGAATACATATAGTTGGAACTCTAAATCAAACACGGTTTGTGCTAGACCTTTGAAACTTGACACAATAAAGTAGCTCCATGTTCTATCTCTATGGTTTGTTTCCTATTGATTTAGCCCTAAGCAGAGACTGGCGCAAATCACTTTCATGGAAAGGGGTTGCCAAGCTTACAAAAAACTACGAGTTTAATGAAATCTCAGCACACAATTTTTCAACCAATCTTGATGACACTTTCAGGTAATGATCAGTACAACAAATCCCACTTGGGTCACCAAGTTTCGTTGTTCTAGGTTAAACCGTTCGTTGGCAGTAACAGTTTTAATTTTTAGGTTTCACTCTGTTTTCTCCTATATGGATACATGTAGTTTGAAGTCTAAATCAAACACGGTTTGAGCTAGCTCTTTGAAACTTGACACAATAAAGTAGCTCTAAGTTCTATCTCTATGGTTTGTTTGCTATTGATGTAGCCCTAAGCAGAGACTGGCGCAAATCACTTTCATGGAAACGGGTTGCCAATCTTCCAAAAAACTACGAGTTTCCTGAAATTTCAGCACACATTTTTTCACCCAATCTTGATGACACTTTCACGTAATGATCACTACCTGAATCCCACATGGCTCACCAAATTTCGTTCTTCTAGGTTAAACCGTTCGTTGGCAGTAACAGTTTTAATTTTTAGGTTTCACTCTGTTTTCTCCTATATGGATACATGTTGTTGGAACTCTAAATCAAACACGGTTTGTGCTAGCTCTTTGAAACTTGACACAATAAAGTAGCTCTAAGTTCTATCTCTATGGTTTTGTTCCTATTGATTTAGCCCTAAGCAGAGACTGGCGCAAATCACTTTCATGGAAGGGAGTTGCCAAGCTTCCAAAAAACTACGAGTTTCCTGATATCTCAGGACATATTTTTTCACCCAATCTTGATGACACTTTCAGGTAATGATCAGTACCCCAATGCCACTTGGCTCACCAAATTTCGTTCTTCTAGGTTAAACCGTTCGTTGGCAGTAACAGTTTTAATTTTTAGGTTTCACTCTGTTTTCTCCTATATGGATAAATGTAGTTGGAACTCTAAATCAAACACGGTTTGTGCTAGCTCTCTGAAACTTGACACAATAAAGTAGCTCCAAGTTCTATCTCTACGGTTTGTTTCCTATTGATGTAGCCCTAAGCAGAGACTGGCGCAAATCACTTTCATGGAAAGGGGTTGACAAGCTTCCAAAAAACTACGAGTTTCCTGAAATCTCAGCACACATTTTTTAACCCAATCTTGATTACACTCTCAGGTAATGATCACTACCCCAATCCCACTTGGCTCACCAAATTTCGTTTTCTAGGTTAAACCGTTCGTTGGCAGTAACAGTTTTAATTTTTAGGTTTCACTCTGTTTTCTCCTATATGGATACATGTAGTTGGAACTCTAAATCAAACACGGTTTGTGCTAGCTCTTCGAAACTTGACACAATAAAGTAGCTCCAAGTTCTATCTCTATGGTTTGTTTCCTATTGATGTAGCCCTAAGCAGAGACTGGCGCAAATCACTTTCATGGAAAGGGGTTGCCAGTCTTCTAAAAAACTTCGAGTTTCCTGAAATCTCAGCACACATTTTTTCACACAATCTTGATGACACTTTCAGGTAATGATCAGTACCCCAATCCCACTTGGCTCACCAAATTTCGTTCTTCTAGGTTAAACCGTTCGTTGGCAGTAACAGTTGTAATTTTTAGGTTTCACTCAATTTTCTCCTATATGAATACATATAGTTGGAACTCTAAATCAAACACGGTTTGTGCTAGACCTTTGAAACTTGACACAATAAAGTAGCTCCATGTTCTATCTCTATGGTTTGTTTCCTATTGATTTAGCCCTAAGCAGAGACTGGCGCAAATCACTTTCATGGAAAGGGGTTGCCAAGCTTCCAAAAAACTACGAGTTTAATGAAATCTCAGCACACAATTTTTCAACCAATCTTGATGACACTTTCAGGTAATGATCAGTACAACATATCCCACTTGGGTCACCAAGTTTCTTTCTTCTAGGTTAAACCGTTCGTTGGCAGTAACAGTTTTAATTTTTAGGTTTCACTCTGTTTTCTCCTATATGGATACATGTAGTTGGAAGTCTAAATCAAACACGGTTTGAGCTAGCTCTTTGAAACTTGACACAATAAAGTAGCTCTAAGTTCTATCTCTATGGTTTGTTTGCTATTGATGTAGCCCTAAGCAGAGACTGGCGCAAATCACTTTCATGGAAACGGGTTGCCAATCTTCCAAAAAACTACGAGTTTCCTGAAATTTCAGCACACATTTTTTCACCCAATCTTGATGACACTTTCACGTAATGATCACTACCTGAATCCCACATGGCTCACCAAATTTCGTTCTTCTAGGTTAAACCGTTCGTTGGCAGTAACAGTTTTAATTTTTAGGTTTCACTCTGTTTTCTCCTATATGGATACATGTAGTTGGAAGTCTAAATCAAACACGGTTTGTGCTAGCTCTTTGAAACTTGACACAATAAAGTAGCTCCAAGTTCTATCTCTATGGTTTGTTTCCTATTGATGTAGCCCTAAGCAGAGACGGGCGCAAATCACTTTCATGGAAAGGGGTTGAAAATCTTCCAAAAAACTACGAGTTTAATGAAATCCCAGCACACATTTTTTCACCCAATCTTGATGACACTTTCAGGTAAAGATCAGTACCCCAATACCACTTCGATCACCAAATTTCGTTCTTCTAGGTTAAACCGTTCGTTGGCAGTAACAGTTTTAATTTTTAGGTTTCACTCTGTTTTCTCCTATATGGATACAGGTAGTTGGAAGTCTAAATCAAACACGGTTTGTGCTAGGTCTTTGAAACTTGACACAATAAAGTAGCTCCAAGTTCTATCTCTATGGTTTGTTTCCTATTGATGTAGCCCTAAGCAGAGACTGGCGCAAATCACTTTCATGGAAAGGGGTTGCCAAGCTTCCAAAAAACTACGAGTTTCCTGAAATCTCAGCACACATTTTTTTCACCCAATCTTGATGACACTTTCAGGTAATGATCAGTACGCCAATCCCACTTGGCTCACCAAATTTCGTTCTTCTAGGTTAAACCGTTCATTGGCAGTAACAGTTTTAATTTTTAGGTTTCACTCTGTTTTTTCCTATATGGATACATGTAGTTGGAACTCTAAATCAAACACGGTTTGTGCTAGCTCTTTGAAACTTGACACAATAAAGTAGCTCCAAGTTCTATCTCTATGGTTTGTTTCCTATTGATGTAGCCCTAAGCAGAGACTGGCGCAAATCACTTTCATGGAAATGGGTTGCCAATCTTCCAAAAAACTACCAGTTTCCTGAAATCTCAGCACACATTTTTTTCACCCAATCTTGATGACACTTTCAGGTAATGATCAGTTCCCCAATCCCACTTTGCTCACCAAATTTCGTTCTTCTAGGTTAAACCATTCGTTGGCAGTAACAGTTTTAATTTTTAGGTTTCACTCTGTTTTCTCCTATATGGATACATGCAGTTGGAAGTCTAAATCAAACCCGGTTTGTGCTAGCTCTTTAAAACTTGACACAATAAAGTAGCTCCAAGTTGTATCTCTATGGTTTGTTTCCTATTGATGTAGCCCTAAGCAGAGACTGGCGCAAATCACTTTCATTTAAAGGGGTTGCCAATCTTCCAAAAAACTATGAGTTTCCTGAAATCTCAGCACACAATTTTCATCCAATCTTGATGACACTTTCTGGTAATGATCAGTAGCGCAATGCCACTTGGCTCACCAAATTTCGTTCTTCTAGGTTAAACCGTTCGTTGGCAGTAACAGTTTTAATTTTTAGGTTTCACTCTGTTTTCTCCTATATGGATACATGTAGTTTGAAGTCTAAATCAAACCCCGTTTGTGCTAGCTCTTTGAAACTTGACACAATAAAGTAGCTCCAAGTTGTATCTCTATGGTTTGTTTCCTATTGATGTAGCCCTAAGCAGAGACTGGCACAAATCACTTTCATGGAAAGGGGTTGCCAAGCTTCCAAAAAACTACGAGTTTCCTGAAATCTCAGCACACATTTTTTCACCCAATCTTGATGACACTTTCAGGTAATGATCAGTAGCCCAATGCCACTTGGCTCAGCAAATTTCCTTCTTCTAGGTTAAACCATTCGTTGGCAGTAACAGTTTTAACTTTTAGGTTTCACTCTGTTTTCTCCTATATGGATACATGTATTTGGAAGTCTAAATCAAACACGGTTTGTGCTAGCTCTTTGAAACTTGACACAATAAAGTAGATCCAAGTTCTCTCTCTATGGTTTGTTTCGTATTGATGTAGCCCTAAGCAGAGACTGGCGCAAATCACTTTCATGGAAAGGGGTTGCCAAGGTTTCAAAAAACTACGAGTTTCCTGAAATTTCAGCACACATTTTTTCAAACAATCTTGATGACACTTTCAGGTAATGATCAGTACCCCAATCCCACTTGGCTCACCAAATTTCGTTCTTCTAGGTTAAACCATGCGTTGGCAGTAACAGTTTTAATTTTTAGGTTTCACTCTGTTTTCTCCTATATGGATACATGTTGTTGGAACTCTAAATCAAACCCGGGTTGTGCTAGCTCTTTGAAACTTGACACAATAAAGTAGCTCCATGTTCTATCTCTATGGTTTGTTTCCTATTGATGTAGCCCTAAGCAGAGACTGGCACAAATCACTTTCATGGAAAGGGGTTGCCAATGTTCCAAAAAACTACGAGTTTCCTGAAATCTCAGCACATATTTTTTCACCCAATCTTGATGACACTTTCAGGTAATGATCAGTACCCCATTCCCACTTGGCTCACCAAATTTCGTTCTTCTAGGTTAAACCGTTCGTTGGCAGTAACAGTTTTAATTTTTAGGTTTCACTCTGTTTTCTCCTATATGGATACATGTTGTTGGAACTCTAAATCAAACACGGTTTGTGCTAGCTCTTTGAAACTTGACACAATAAAGTAGCTCTAAGTTCTATCTCTATGGTTTGGTTCCTATTGATTTAGCCCTAAGCAGAGACTGGCGCAAATCACATTTATGGAAGGGGGTTGCCAAGCTTCCAAAAAACTACGAGTTTCCTGAAATCTCAGCACATATATTTTCACCCAACCTTGATGACACTTTCACGTAATGATCACTACCCGAATCCTACTTGGCTCACCAAATGTCGTTCTTCTAGGTTAAACCGTTCGTTGGCAGTAACAGTTTTAATTTTTAGGTTTCACTCTGTTTTCTCCTATATGGATACATGTAGTTGGAAGTCTAAATCAAACACGGTTTGGGCTAGCTCTTTGAAACTTGACACAATAAAGTAGCTCCAAGTTCTATCTCTATGGTTTGTTTCTATTGATGTAGGCCTAAACAGAGACTGGCACAAATCACTTTCATTTAAAGGGGTTGCCAAGCTTCCAAAAAACTACGAGTTTCCTGAAATCTCAGCACACATTTTTTCACCCAATCTTGATGACACTTTCAGGTAATGATCAGTACCCCAATCCCACTTGGCTCACCAAATTTCGTTCTTCTAGGTTAAACCGTTCGTTGGCAGTAACAGTTTTAAATTTTAGGTTTCACTCTGTTTTCTCCTATATGGATACATGTATTTGGAACTCTAAATCAAACACGGTTTGTGCTAGCTCTTTGAAACTTGACACAATAAAGTAGCTCCAAGTTCTCTCTCTATGGTTTGTTTCCTATTAATGTAGCCCTAAGAAGATACTGGCGCAAATCACTTTCATGAAAAGGGGTTGCCAATCTTCCAAAAAACTACGAGTTTCCTGAAATCTCAGCACACATTTTTTCACCCAATCTTGGTGACACTTTCAGGTAATGATCAGTACCCCAATCCCACTTGGCTCACCAAATTTCGTTCTTCTAGGTTAAACCGTTCGTTGGAAGTAACAGTTTTAATTTTTAGGTTTCACTCTGTTTTCTCCTATATGGATACATGTATTTGGAACTCTAAATCAAACACGGTTTGTGCTAGCTCTTTGAAACTTGACACAATAAAGTAACTCCAAGTTCTGTCTCTATGGTTTGTTTCCTATTGATGTAGCCCTAAGCAGAGACTGGCGCAAATCACTTTCATGGAAAGGGGTTGCCAATCTTCCAAAAAACTACGAGTTTCCTGAAATCTCAGCACACATTTTTTCACCCAATCTTGATGACACTTTCAGGTAATGATCAGTACCCCAATCCCACTTGGCTCACCAAATTTTGTTCTTCTAGGTTAAACCGTTCGTTGGCAGTAACAGTTTTAATTTTTAGGTTTCACTCTGTTTTCTCCTATATGGATACATATAGTTGGAAGTCTAAATCAAACCCGGTTTGGGCTAGCTCTTTGAAACTTGACACAATAAAGTAGCTCCAAGTTCTATCTCTATGGTTTGTTTCCTATTGATGTAGGCCTAAGTAGAGACTGGCACAAATCACTTTCATTTAAAGGGGTTGCCAAGGTTCCAAAAAACTACGAGTTTCCTGAAATCTCAGCACACATTTTTTCATCCAATCTTGATGACACTTTCAGGTAATGATCACTACCCCAATCCCACTTGGCTCACCAAATTTCGTTCTTCTAGGTTAAACCGTTCGTTGGCAGTAACAGTTTTAATTTTTAGGTTTCACTCAATTTTCTCCTATATGAATACATATATTTGGAACTCTAAATCAAACACGGTTTGTGCTAGCTCTTTGAAACTTGACACAATAAAGTAGCTCCATGTTCTTTCTCTATTTTTTGTTTCCTATTGATGTAGCCCTAAGCAGAGACTGCGGCAAATCACTTTCATGGAAAGGGGTTGCCAAGGTTCCAAAAAACTACGAGTTTCCTGAAATCTCAGCACACATTTTTTCACCCAATCTTGATGACACTTTCAGGTAATGATCAGTACCCCAATCCCACTTGGCTCACCAAATTCCGTTCTTCTAGGTTAAACTGTTCGTTGGCAGTAACAGTTTTAATTTTTAGGTTTCACTCTGTTTTCTCCAATATGGATACATGTAGTTGGAAGTCTAAATCAAAACGGTTTGTGCTAGCTCTTTGAAACTTGACACAATAAAGTAGCTCCAAGTTCTATCTCTATGGTTTGTTTCCTATTGATGTAGCCCTAAGCAGAGACTGGCGCAAATCACTTTCATGGAAAGGGGTTGCCAAGCTTCCAAAATACTACGAGTTTCCTGAAATCTCAGCACACATTTTTTCACCCAATCTTGATGACACTTTCAGGTAATGATCAGTACCCCAATCCCACTTGGCTCACCAAATTTCGTTCTTCTAGGTTAAACCGTTCGTTGGCAGTAACAGTTTTAATTTTTAGGTTTCACTCTCTTTTCTCCTATATGGATAAATGTAGTTGGAACTCTAAATAAAACACGGTTTGTACTAGCTGTTTGAAACTTGACACAATAAAGTAGCTCCAAGTTCTATCTCTATGGTTTGTTTCCTGTTGATGTAGCCCTAAGCAGAGACTGGCGCAAATCACTTTCATGGAAAGGGGTTGCCAATCTTCCAAAAAACTACGAGTTTCCTGAAATCTCAGCACACATTTTTTCACCCAATCTTGATGAGACTTTCACGTAATGATCACTACCTGAATCCAACATGGCTCACCAAATTTCGTTCTTCTAGGTTAAACCTTTCGTTGGCAGTAACAGTTTTAATTTTTAGGTTTCACTCTGTTTTCTCCTATATGGATACATGTAGTTGGAAGTCTAAATCAAAACGGTTTGTGTTAGCTCTTTGAAACTTGACACAATAAAGTAGCTCCAAGTTCTATCTCTATGGTTTGTTTCCTATTGATGTAGCCCTAAGCAGAGACTGGCGCAAATCACTTTCATGGAAAGGGGTTGCCAAGCTTCCAAAAAACTACGAGTTTCCTGAAATCTCAGCACACATTTTTTCACCCAATCTTGATGACACTTTCAGGTAATGATCAGTACCCCAATCCCACTGGGGTCACCAAATTTCGTTCTTCTAGGTTAAACCGTTCGTTGGCAGTAACAGTTTTAATTTTTAGGTTTCACTCTGTTTTCTCCTATATGGATACATGTTGTTGAAACTCTAAATCAAACACGGTTTGTGCTAGCTCTATGAAACTTGACACAATAAAGTAGCTCTAAGTTCTATCTCTATGGTTTGTTTCCTATTGATGTAGCCCTAAGCAGCGACTGGCGCAAATCACTTTCATGGAAATGGGTTGCTAATCTTCCAAAAAACTACGAGTTTCCTGAAATCTCAGCACACATTTTTTTGACCCAATCTTGATGACACTTTCAGGTAATGATCAGTTCCCCAATCCCACTTTGCTCACCAAATTTCGTTATTCTAGGTTAAACCGTTCGTTGGCAGTAACAGTTTTAATTTTTAGGTTTCACTCTGTTTTCTCCTATATGGATACATGCAGTTGGAAGTCTAAATCAAACCCGGTTTGTGCTAGCTCTTTAAAACTTGACACAATAAAGTAGCTCCAAGTTGTATCTCTATGGTTTGTTTCCTATTGATGTAGCCCTAAGCAGAGACTGGCGCAAATCACTTTCATTTAAAGGGGTTGCCAATCTTCCAAAAAACTACGAGTTTCCTGAAATCTCAGCACACATTTTTTCATCCAATCTTGATGACACTTTCTGGTAATGATCAGTAGCGCAATGCCACTTGGCTCACCAAATTTCGTTCTTCTAGGTTAAACCGTTCGTTGGCAGTTACAGTTTTAATTTTTAGGTTTCACTCTGTTTTCTCCTATATGGATACATGTAGTTGGAAGTCTAAATCAAAACGGTTTGTGCTAGCTCTTTGAAACTTGACACAATAAAGTAGCTCCATGTTATATCTCTATGGTTTGTTTCCTATTGATGTAGCCCTAAGCAGAGACTGGCGCAAATCACTTTCATGGAAAGGGGTTGCCAAGCTTCCAAAAAACTACGAGTTTACTGAAATCTCAGCACACATTTTTTCACCCAATCTTGATGACACTTTCAGGTAATGATCAGTACCCCAATCCCACTTGGCTCACCAAATTTCGTTCTTCTATGTTAAACCGTTCGTTGGCAGTAACAGTTTTAATTTTTAGGTTTCACTCTGTTTTCTCCTATATGGATACATGAAGTTGGAACTCTAAATCAAACACGGTTTGTGCTAGCTCTTTGAAACTCTATACAGTAAAGTAGCTCCATGTTCTATCTCTATGGTTTGTTTCCTATTGATGTAGCCCTAAGCAGAGACTGGCGCAAATCACTTTCATGGAAAGGGGTTGCCAAGCTTCCAAAAAACTACGAGTTTCCTGAAATCTCAGCACACAATTTTTCACCCAATCTTGATGACACTTTCAGGTAATGATCAGTACCCCAATCCCACTTGGCTCACCAAATTTCGTTCTTCTAGGTTAAACCGTTCGTTGGCAGTAACAGTTTTAATTTTTAGGTTTCACTCTGTTTTCTCCTAAATGGATACAAGTTTTTTAACTCTAAATCAAACACGGTTTGTGCTAGCTCTTTGAAACTTGACACAATAAAGTAGCTCCAAGTTCTATCTCTATGGTTTGGTTCCTATTGATTTAGACCTAAGTAGAGACTGGCGCAAATCACTTTTATGGAAGGGGGTTGCCAAGCTTCCAAAAAACTACGAGTTTCCTGAAATCTCAGCACATATTTTTTCACCCAATCATGATGACACTTTCACGTAATGATCACTACCAAAATCCCACTTGGCTCACCAAATTTCGTTCTTCTAGGTTAAACCGTTCGTTGGCAGTAACAGTTTTAATTTTTATGTTTCACTCTGTTTTCTCCTATATGGATACATGTAGTTGGAACTCTAAATCAAATCCGGGTTGTGCTAGCTCTTTGAAACTTGACACAATAAAGTAGCTCCATGTTCTATCTCTATGGTTTGTTTCCTATTGATGTAGCCCTAAGCAGAGACTGGCACAAATCACTTTCATGGAAAGGGGTTGCCATTCTTCCAAAAAACTACGAGTTTAATGAAATCTCAGCACACATTTTTTCACCCAATCTTGATGACACTTTCAGGTAATAATCAGTACCCCATTCCCACTTGGCTCACCAAATTTCGTTCTTCTAGGTTAAACCGTTTGTTGGCAGTAACAGTTTTAATTTTTAGGTTTCACTCTGTTTTCTCCTATATGGATACATGTTGTTGGAACTCTAAATCAAACACGGTTTGTGCTAGCTCTTTGAAACTTGACACAATAAAGTAGCTCTAAGTTCTATCTCTATGGTTTGGTTCCTATTGATTTAGCCCTAAGCAGAGACTGGCGCAAATCACTTTTATAAAAGGGGGTTGCCAAGCTTCCAAAAAACTACGAGTTTCCTGAAATCTCAGCACATATTTTTTCACCCAACCTTGATGACACTTTCAGGTAATGATCAGTACCACAATCCCACTTGGCTCACCAAATTTCGTTCTTCTAGGTTAAACCGTTCGTTGGCAGTAACAGTTTTAATTTTTAGGTTTCACTCAATTTTCTCCTATATGAACAAATATAGTTGGAACTCTAAATCAAACACAGTTTGTGCTAGCTCTTTGAAACTTGACACAATAAAGTAGCTCCATGTTCTATCTCTATGTTTTGTTTCCTATTGATGTAGGCCTAAGCAGAGACTGGGGCAAATCACTTTCATGGAAAGGCGTTGCCAAGGTTCCAAAAAACTACGAGTTTCCTGAAATCTCAGCACACATTTTTTCACCCAATCTTGATGACACTTTCAGGTAACGATCAGTACCCCAATCCCACTTGGCTCACCAAATTTCGTTCTTCTAGGTTACACCGTTCGTTGGCAGTAACAGTTTTAATTTTTAGGTTTCACTATGTTTTCTCCTATATGGATACATGTATTTGGAACTCTAAATCAAACACGGTTTGTGCTAGCTCTTTGAAACTTGACACAATAAAGTAGCTCCAAGTTCTATCTCTATGGTTTGTTTCCTATTGATGTAGCCCTAAGCAGAGACTGGCGCAAATCACTTTCATGAAAAGGGGTTGCCAATCTTCCAAAAAACTACGAGTTTCCTGAAATCTCAGCACACATTTTTTCACCCAATCTTGGTGACACTTTCAGGTAATGATCAGTACCCCAATCCCACTTGGCTCACCAAATTTCGTTCTTCTAGGTTAAACCGTTCGTTGGAAGTAACAGTTTTAATTTTTAGGTTACACTCTGTTTTCTCCTGTATGGATACATGTATTTGGAACTCTAAATCAAACACGGTTTGTGCTAGCTCTTTGAAACTTGACACAATAAAGTAACTCCAAGTTCTATCTCTATGGTTTGTTTCCTATTGATGTAGCCCTAAGCAGAGACTGGCGCAAATCACTTTCATGGAAAGGGGTTGCCAAGCTTCCAAAAAACTACGAGTTTCCTGAAATCTCAGCACACATTTTTTCACCCAATCTTGATGACACTTTCAGGTAATGATCAGTACCCCAATCCCACTTGGCTCACCAAATTTTGTTCTTCTAGGTTAAACCGTTCGTTGGCAGTAACAGTTTTAATTTTTAGGTTTCACTCTGTTTTCTCCTATATGGATACATGTAGTTGGAAGTCTAAATCAAACCCGGTTTGGGCTAGCTCTTTGAAACTTGACACAATAAAGTAGCTCCAAGTTCTATCTCTATGGTTTGTTCCCTATTGATGTAGGCCTAAGTAGAGACTGGCACAAATCACTTTCATTTAAAGGGGTTGCCAAGGTTCCAAAAAACTACGAGTTTCCTGAAATCTCAGCACACATTTTTTCATCCAATCTTGATGACACTTTCAGGTAATGATCACTACCCCAATCCCACTTGGCTCACCAAATTTCGTTCTTCTAGGTTAAACCGTTCGTTGGCAGTAACAGTTTTAATTTTTAGGTTTCACTCAATTTTCTCCTATATGAATACATATAGTTGGAACTCTAAATCAAACACGGTTTGTGCTAGCTCTTTGAAACTTGACACAATAAAGTAGCTCCATGTTCTATCTCTATTTTTTGTTTCCTATTGATGTAGCCCTAAGCAGAGACTGGGGCAAATCACTTTCATGGAAAGGGGTTGCCAAGGTTCCAAAAAACTACGAGTTTCCTGAAATCTCAGCACACATTTTTTCACCCAATCTTGGTGACACTTTCAGGTAATGATCAGTACCCCAATCCCACTTGGCTCACCAAATTTCGTTCTTCTAGGTTAAACCGTTCGTTGGCAGTAACAGTTTTAATTTTTATGTTTCACTCTGTTTTCTCCTATATGGATACATGTAGTTGGAAGTCTAAATCAAAATGGTTTGTGCTAGCTCTTTGAAACTTGACACAATAAAGTAGCTCCAAGTTCTATCTCTATGGTTTGTTTCCTATTGATGTAGCCCTAAGCAGAGACTGGCGCAAATCACTTTCATGGAAAGGGTTTGCCAAGCTTCCAAAAAACTACGAGTTTCCTGAAATCTCAGCTCACATTTTTTC
Source organism: Spermophilus citellus (assembly GCF_964194105.1). NCBI lineage: Eukaryota > Metazoa > Chordata > Mammalia > Rodentia > Sciuridae > Spermophilus > Spermophilus citellus. The sequence continues at coordinate 2,341,123 of NW_027672724.1, read as the reverse complement.
ACCCAATCTTGATGACACTTTCAGGTAATGATCAGTACCCCAATCCCACTTGGCTCACCAAATTTCGTTCTTCTATGTTAAACCGTTCGTTGGCAGTAACAGTTTAAATTTTTAGGTTTCACTCTGTTTTCTCCTATATGGATACATGTAGTTGGAACTCTAAATCAAACACGGTTTGTGCTAGCTCTTTGAAACTTGACACAATAAAGTAGCTCCAAGTTCTATCTCTATGGTTTGTTTCCTATTGATGTAGCCCTAAGCAGAGACTGGCGCAAATCACTTTCATGGAAATGGGTTGCCAATCTTCCAAAAAACTACGAGTTTCCTGAAATCTCAGCACACATTTTTTCACCCAATCTTGATGACACTTTCAGATAATGATCAGTACCCCAATCCCACTTGGCTCACCAAATTTCGTTCTTCTAGGTTAAACCGTTTGTTCGCAGTAACAGTTTTAATTTTTAGGTTTCACTCAATATTCCCCTATATGAATACATATAGTTGGAACTCTAAATCAAACACGGTTTGTGCTAGCTCTTTGAAACTCTATACAGTAAAGTAGCTCCATGTTCTATCTCTATGGTTTGTTTCCTATTGATGTAGCCCTAAGCAGAGACTGGCGCAAATCACTTTCATGGAAAGGGGTTGCCAAGCTTCCAAAAAACTACGAGTTTCCTGAAATCTCAGCACACAATTTTTCACCCAATCTTGATGACACTTTCAGGTAATGATCAGTACCCCAATCCCACTTGGCTCACCAAATTTCGTTCTTCTAGGTTAAACCGTTCGTTGGCAGTAACAGTTTTAATTTTTAGGTTTCACTCTGTTTTCTCCTATATGGATACAAGTTTTTTTAACTCTAAATCAAACACGGTTTGTGCTAGCTCTTTGAAACTTGACACAATAAAGTAGCTCCAAGTTCTATCTCTATGGTTTGGTTCCTATTGATTTAGCCCTAAGTAGAGACTGGCGCAAATCACTTTTATGGAAGGGGGTTGCCAAGCTTCCAAAAAACTACGAGTTTCCTGAAATCTCAGCACATATTTTTTCACCCAATCATGATGACACTTTCACGTAATGATCACTACCAAAATCCCACTTGGCTCACCAAATTTCGTTCTTCTAGGTTAAACCGTTCGTTGGCAGTAACAGTTTTAATTTTTAGGTTTCACTCTGTTTTCTCCTATATGGATACATGTAGTTGGAACTCTAAATCAAATCCGGGTTGTGCTAGCTCTTTGAAACTTGACACAATAAAGTAGCTCCATGTTCTATCTCTATGGTTTGTTTCCTATTGATGTAGCCCTAAGCAGAGACTGGCACAAATCACTTTCATGGAAAGGGGTTGCCAATCTTCCAAAAAACTACGAGTTTAATGAAATCTCAGCACACATTTTTTCACCCAATCTTGATGACACTTTCAGGTAATGATCAGTACCCCATTCCCACTTGGCTCAACAAATTTCGTTCTTCTAGGTTAAACCGTTCGTTGGCAGTAACAGTTTTAATTTTTAGGTTTCACTCTGTTTTCTCCTATATGGATACATGTTGTTGGAACTCTAAATCAAACACGGTTTGTGCTAGCTCTTTGAAACTTGACACAATAAAGTAGCTCTAAGTTCTATCTCTATGGTTTTGTTCCTATTGATTTAGCCCTAAGCAGAGACTGGCGCAAATCACTTTTATGGAAGGGGGTTGCCAAGCTTCCAAAAAACTACGAGTTTCCTGAAATCTCAGCACATATTTTTTCACCCAACCTTGATGACACTTTCAGGTAATGATCAGTACCACAATCCCAATTGGCTCACCAAATTTCGTTCTTCTAGGTTAAACCGTTCGTTGGCAGTAACAGTTTTAATTTTTAGGTTTCACTCAATTTTCTCCTATATGAACAAATATAGTTGGAACTCTAAATCAAACACAGTTTGTGCTAGCTCTTTGAAACTTGACACAATAAAGTAGCTCCATGTTCTATCTCTATGTTTTGTTTCCTATTGATGTAGGCCTAAGCAGAGACTGGGGCAAATCACTTTCACGGAAAGGCGTTGCCAAGGTTCCAAAAAACTACGAGTTTCCTGAAATCTCAGCACACATTTTTTCACCCAATCTTGATGACACTTTCAGGTAACGATCAGTACCCCAATCCCACTTGGCTCACCAAATTTCGTTCTTCTAGGTTACACCGTTCGTTGGCAGTAACAGTTTTAATTTTTAGGTTTCACTATGTTTTCTCCTATATGGATACATGTATTTGGAACTCTAAATCAAACACGGTTTGTGCTAGCTCTTTGAAACTTGACACAATAAAGTAGCTCCAAGTTCTATCTCTATGGTTTGTTTCCTATTGATGTAGCCCTAAGCAGAGACTGGCGCAAATCACTTTCATGAAAAGGGGTTGCCAATCTTCCAAAAAACTACGAGTTTCCTGAAATCTCAGCACACATTTTTTCACCCAATCTTGGTGACACTTTCAGGTAATGATCAGTACCCCAATCCCACTTGGCTCACCAAATTTCGTTCTTCTAGGTTAAACCGTTCGTTGGAAGTAACAGTTTTAATTTTTAGGTTACACTCTGTTTTCTCCTGTATGGATACATGTATTTGGAACTCTAAATCAAACACGGTTTGTGCTAGCTCTTTGAAACTTGACATAATAAAGTAACTCCAAGTTCTATCTCTATGGTTTGTTTCCTATTGATGTAGCCCTAAGCAGAGACTGGCGCAAATCACTTTCATGGAAAGGGGTTGCCAAGCTTCCAAAAAACTACGAGTTTCCTGAAATCTCAGCACACATTTTTTCACCCAATCTTGATGACACTTTCAGGTAATGATCAGTACCCCAATCCCACTTGGCTCACCAAATTTTGTTCTTCTAGGTTAAACCGTTCGTTGGCAGTAACAGTTTTAATTTTTAGGTTTCACTCTGTTTTCTCCTATATGGATACATGTAGTTGGAAGTCTAAATCAAACCCGGTTTGGGCTAGCTCTTTGAAACTTGACACAATAAAGTCGCTCCAAGTTCTATCTCTATGGTTTGTTCCCTATTGATGTAGGCCTAAGTAGAGACTGGCACAAATCACTTTCATTTAAAGGGGTTGCCAAGGTTCCAAAAAACTACGAGTTTCCTGGAATCTCAGCACACATTTTTTCATCCAATCTTGATGACACTTTCAGGTAATGATCACTACCCCAATCCCACTTGGCTCACCAAATTTCGTTCTTCTAGGTTAAACCGTTCGTTGGCAGTAACAGTTTTAATTTTTAGGTTTCACTCAATTTTCTCCTATATGAATACATATAGTTGGAACTCTAAATCAAACACGGTTTGTGCTAGCTCTTTGAAACTTGACACAATAAAGTAGCTCCATGTTCTATCTCTATTTTTTGTTTCCTATTGATGTAGCCCTAAGCAGAGACTGGCGCAAATCACTTTCATGGAAAGGGGTTGCCAAGCTTCCAAAATACTACGAGTTTCCTGAAATCTCAGCACACATTTTTTCACCCAATCTTGATGACACTTTCAGGTAATGATCAGTACCCCAATCCCACTTGGCTCACCAAATTTCGGTCTTCTAGGTTAAACCGTTCGTTGGCAGTAACAGTTTTAATTTTTAGGTTTCACTCTCTTTTCTCCGATATGGATAAATGTAGTTGGAACTCTAAATCAAACACGGTTTGTGCTAGCTGTTTGAAACTTGACACAATAAAGTAGCTCCAAGTTCTATCTCTATGGTTTGTTTCCTGTTGATGTAGCCCTAAGCAGAGACTGGCGCAAACCACTTTCATGGAAAGGGGTTGCCAATCTTCCAAAATACTACGAGTTTCCTTAAATCTCAGCACACATTTTTTCACCCAATATTGATGACACTTTCAGGTAATGATCAGTACCCCAATCCCACTTGGCTCACCAAATTTCGTTCTTCTAGGTTAAACCGTTCGTTGGCAGTAACAGTTTTAATTTTTAGGTTTCACTCTGTTTTCTCCTATATGGATACATGTATTTGGAACTCTAAATCAAACACGGTTTGTGCTAGCTCTTTGAAACTTGACACAATAAAGTAGCTCCAAGATCTATCTCTATGGTATGTTTCCTATTGATGTAGCCCTAAGCAGAGACTGGCGCAAATCACTTTCATGAAAAGGGGTTGCCAATCTTCCAAAAAACTACGAGTTTCCTGAAATCTCAGCACACATTTTTTCACCCAATCTTGGTGACACTTTCAGGTAATGATCAGTACCCCAATCCCACTTGGCTCACCAAACTTCGTTCTTCTAGGTTAAACCGTTCGTTGGAAGTAACAGTTTTAATTTTTAGGTTTCACTCTGTTTTCTCCTATATGGATACATGTTGTTGGAACTCTAAATCAAACACGGTTTGTGCTAGCTGTTTGAAACTTGACACAATAAAGTAGCTCTAAGTTCTTTCTCTATGGTTTGTTTCCTATAGATGTAGCCCTAAGCAGAGACTGGCGCAAATCACTTTCATCGAGGGGGTTGACAAGCTTCCAAAAAACTACGAGTTTCCTGAAATCTCAGCACACATTTTTTCACCCAATCTTGATTACACTCTCAGGTAATGATCACTACCCCAATCCCACTTGGCTCACCAAATTTCGTTCTTCTAGGTTAAACCGTTCGTTGGCAGTAACAGTTTTAATTTTTAGGTTTCACTCAATTTTCTCCTATATGAATACATATAGTTGGAACTCTAAATCAAACACGGTTTGTGCTAGCTCTTTGAAACTTGACACAATAAAGTAGCTCCATGTTCTATCTCTATGGTTTGTTTCCTATTGATTTAGCCCTAAGCAGAGACTGGCGCAAATCACTTTCATGGAAAGGGGTTGCCAAGCTTCCAAAAACCTACGAGTTTCCTGAAATCTCAGCACACAATTTTTCAACCAATCTTGATGACACTTTCAGGTAATGATCAGTACAACAAATCCCACTTGGGTCACCAAGTTTCGTTCTTCTAGGTTAAACCGTTCGTTGGCAGTAACAGTTTTAATTTTTAGGTTTCAATCTGTTTTCTCCTATATGGATACATGTAGTTGGAAGTCTAAATCAAACACGGTTTGAGCTAGCTCTTTGAAACTTGACACAATAAAGTAGCTCTAACTTCTATCTCTATGGTTTGTTTGCTACTGATGTAGCCCTAAGCAGAGACTGGCGCAAATCACTTTCATGGAAACGGGTTGCCAATCTTCCAAAAAACTACGAGTTTCCTGAAATTTCAGCACACATTTTTTCACCCAATCTTGATGACACTTTCACGTAATGATCACTACCTGAATCCCACATGGCTCACCAAATTTCGTTCTTCTAGGTTAAACCGTTCGTTGGCAGTAACAGTTTTAATTTTTAGGTTTCACTCTGTTTTCTCCTATATGGATACATGTAGTTGGAAGTCTAAATCAAACACGGTTTGTGCTAGCTCTTTGAAACTTGACACAATAAAGTAGCTCCAAGTTCTATCTCTATGGTGTTTCCTATTGATGTAGCCCTAAGCAGAGACGGGCGCAAATCACTTTCATGGAAAGGGGTTGCCAATCTTCCAAAAAACTACGAGTTTAATGAAATCCCAGCACACATTTTTTCACCCAATCTAGATGACACTTTCAGGTAAAGATCAGTACCCCAATACCACTTCGATCACCAAATTTCGTTCTTCTAGGTTAAACCGTTCGTTGGCAGTAACAGTTTTAATTTTTAGGTTTCACTCTGTTTTCTCCTATATGGATACAGGTAGTTGGAAGTCTAAATCAAACACGGTTTGTGCTAGGTCTTTGAAACTTGACACAATAAAGTAGCTCCAAGTTCTATCTCTATGGTTTGTTTCCTATTGATGTAGCCCTAAGCAGAGACTGGCGCAAATCACTTTCATGGAAAGGGGTTGCCAAGCTTCCAAAAAACTACGAGTTTCCTGAAATCTCAGCACACATTTTTTTCACCCAATCTTGATGACACTTTCAGGTAATGATCAGTATGCCAATCCCACTTGGCTCACCAAATTTCGTTCTTCTAGGTTAAACCGTTCGTTGGCAGTAACAGTTTTAATTTTTAGGTTTCACTCTGTTTTTTCCTATATGGATACATGTAGTTGGAACTCTAAATCAAACACGGTTTGTGCTAGCTCTTTGAAACTTGACACAATAAAGTAGCTCCAAGTTCTATCTCTATGGTTTGTTTCCTATTGATGTAGCCCTAAGCAGAGACTGGCGCAAATCACTTTCATGGAAATGGGTTGCCAATCTTCCAAAAAACTACCAGTTTCCTGAAATCTCAGCACACATTTTTTTCACCCAATCTTGATGACACTTTCAGGTAATGATCAGTTCCCCAATCCCACTTTGCTCACCAAATTTCGTTCTTCTAGGTTAAACCGTTCGTTGGCAGTAACAGTTTTAATTTTTAGGTTTCACTCTGTTTTCTCCTATATGGATACATGCAGTTGGAAGTCTAAATCAAACCCGGTTTGTGCTAGCTCTTTAAAACTTGACACAATAAAGTAGCTCCAAGTTGTATCTCTATGGTTTGTTTCCTATTGATGTAGCCCTAAGCAGAGACTGGCGCAAATCACTTTCATTTTAAGGGGTTGCCAATCTTCCAAAAAACTACGAGTTTCCTGAAATCTCAGCACACAATTTTCATCCAATCTTGATGACACTTTCTGGTAATGATCAGTAGCGCAATGCCACTTGGCTCACCAAATTTCGTTCTTCTAGGTTAAACCGTTCGTTGGCAGTAACAGTTTTAATTTTTAGGTTTCACTCTGTTTTCTCCTATATGGATACATGTTGTTGGAACTCTAAATCAAACACGGTTTGTGCTAGCTCTTTGAAACTTGACACAATAAAGTAGCTCTAAGTTCTATCTCTATGGTTTGGTTCCTATTGATTTAGAACTAAGCAGAGACTGGCGCAAATCACTTTTATGGAAGGGGGTTGCCAAGCTTCCAAAAAACTACGAGTTTCCTGAAATCTCAGCACATATATTTTCAACCAACCTTGATGACACTTTCACGTAATGATCACTACCCGAATCCTACTTGGCTCACCAAATATCGTTCTTCTAGGTTAAACCGTTCGTTGGCAGTAACAGTTTTAATTTTTAGGTTTCACTCAATTTTCTCCTATATGAACACATATAGTTGGAACTCTAAATCAAACACAGTTTGTGCTAGTTCTTTGAAACTTGACACAATAAAGTAGCTCCATGTTCTATCTCTATGTTTTGTTTCCTATTGATGTAGCCCTAAGCAGAGCCTGGGGCAAATCACTTTCATGGAAAGGGGTTGCCAAGGTTCCAAAAAACTACGAGTTTCCTGAAATCTCAGCACACATTTTTTCACCCAATCTTGATGACACTTTCAGGTAATGATCAGTACCCCAATCCCACTTGGCTCACCAAATTTCGTTCTTCTAGGTTAAACCGTTCGTTGGCAGTAACAGTTTTAATTTTTAGGTTTCACTCTGTTTTCTCCTATATGGATACATGTATTTGGAACTCTAAATCAAACACGGTTTGTGCTAGCTCTTTGAAACTTGACACAATAAAGTAGCTCCAAGTTCTCTCTCTATGGTTTGTTTCCTATTGATGTAGCCCTAAGCAGATACTGGCGCAAATCACTTTCATGAAAAGGGGTTGCCAATCTTCCAAAAAACTACGAGTTTCCTGAAATCTCAGCACACATTTTTTCACCCAATCTTGGTGACACTTTCAGGTAATGATCAGTACCCCAATCCCACTTGGCTCACCAAATTTCGTTCTTCTAGGTTAAACCGTTCGTTGGAAGTAACAGTTTTAATTTTTAGGTTTCACTCTGTTTTCTCCTATATGGATACATGTATTTGGAACTCTAAATCAAACACGGTTTGTGCTAGCTCTTTGAAACTTGACAAAATAAAGTAACTCCAAGTTCTGTCTCTATGGTTTGTTTCCTATTGATGTTGTCCTAAGCAGAGACTGGCGCAAATCACTTTCATGGAAAGGGGTTGCCAAGCTTCCAAAAAACTACGAGTTTCCTGAAATCTCAGCACACATTTTTTCACCCAATCTTGATGACACTTTCAGGTAATGATCAGTACCCCAATCCCACTTGGCTCACCAAATTTTGTTCTTCTAGTTTAAACCGTTCGTTGGCAGTAACAGTTTTAATTTTTAGGTTTCACTCTGTTTTCTCCTATATGGATACATATAGTTGTAAGTCTAAATCAAACCCGGTTTGGGCTAGCTCTTTGAAACTTGACACAATAAAGTAGCTCCAAGTTCTATCTCTATGGTTTGTTTCCTATTGATGTAGGCCTAAGTAGAGACTGGCACAAATCACTTTCATTTAAAGGGGTTGCCAAGGTTCCAAAAAACTACGAGTTTCCTGAAATCTCAGCACACATTTTTTCATCCAATCTTGATGACACTTTCAGGTAATGATCACTACCCCAATCCCACTTGGCTCACCAAATTTCGTTCTTCTAGGTTAAACCGTTCGTTGGCAGTAACAGTTTTAATTTTTAGGTTTCACTCAATTTTCTCCTATATGAATACATATATTTGGAACTCTAAATCAAACACGGTTTGTGCTAGCTCTTTGAAACTTGACACAATAAAGTAGCTCCATGTTCTTTCTCTATTTTTTGTTTCCTATTGATGTAGCCCTAAGCAGAGACTGGGGCAAATCACTTTCATGGAAAGGGGTTGCCAAGGTTCCAAAAAACTACGAGTTTCCTGAAATCTCAGCACACATTTTTTCACCCAATCTTGATGACACTTTCAGGTAATGATCAGTACCCCAATCCCACTTGGCTCACCAAATTTCGTTCTTCTAGGTTAAACCGTTCGTTGGCAGTAACAGTTTTAATTTTTATGTTTCAATCTGTTTTCTCCTATATGGATACATGTAGTTGGAAGTCTAAATCAAAACGGTTTGTGCTAGCTCTTTGAAACTTGACACAATAAAGTAGCTCCAAGTTCTATCTCTATGGTTTGTTTCCTATTGATGTAGCCCTAAGCAGAGACTGGCGCAAATCACTTTCATGGAAAGGGGTTGCCAAGCTTCCAAAATACTACGAGTTTCCTGAAATCTCAGCACACATTTTTTCACCCAATCTTGATGACACTTTCAGGTAATGATCAGAACCCCAATCCCACTTGGCTCACCAAATTTCGGTCTTCTAGGTTAAACCGTTCGTTGGCAGTAACAGTTTTAATTTTTAGGTTTCACTCTCTTTTCTCCTATATGGATAAATGTAGTTGGAACTCTAAATCAAACACGGTTTGTGCTAGCTGTTTGAAACTTGACACAATAAAGTAGCTCCAAGTTCTATCTCTATGGTTTGTTTCCTGTTGATGTAGCCCTAAGCAGAGACTGGCGCAAACCACTTTCATGGAAAGGGGTTGCCAATCTTCCAAAATACTACGAGTTTCCTTAAATCTCAGCACACATTTTTTCACCCAATATTGATGACACTTTCAGGTAATGATCAGTACCCCAATCCCACTTGGCTCACCAAATTTCGTTCTTCTAGGTTAAACCGTTCGTTGGCAGTAACAGTTTTAATTTTTAGATTTCACTCTGTTTTCTCCTATATGGATACATGTATTTGGAACTCTAAATCAAACACGGTTTGTGCTAGCTCTTTGAAACTTGACACAATAAAGTAGCTCCAAGATCTATCTCTATGGTATGTTTCCTATTGATGTAGCCCTAAGCAGAGACTGGCGCAAATCACTTTCATGAAAAGGGGTTGCCAATCTTCCAAAAAACTACGAGTTTCCTGAAATCTCAGCACACATTTTTTCACCCAATCTTGATGACACTTTCAGGTAATGATCAGTACCCCAATCCCACTTGGCTCACCAAACTTCGTTCTTCTAGGTTAAACCGTTCGTTGGAAGTAACAGTTTTAATTTTTAGGTTTCACTCTGTTTTCTCCTATATGGATACATGTTGTTGGAACTCTAAATCAAACACGGTTTGTGCTAGCTGTTTGAAACTTGACACAATAAAGTAGCTCTAAGTTCTTTCTCTATGGTTTGTTTCCTATAGATGTAGCCCTAAGCAGAGACTGGCACAAATCACTTTCATCGAGGGGGTTGACAAGCTTCCAAAAAACTACGAGTTTCCTGAAATCTCAGCACACATTTTTTCACCCAATCTTGATTACACTCTCAGGTAATGATCACTACCCCAATCCCACTTGGCTCACCAAATTTCGTTCTTCTAGGTTAAACCGTTCGTTGGCAGTAACAGTTTTAATTTTTAGGTTTCACTCAATTTTCTCCTATATGAATACATATAGTTGGAACTCTAAATCAAACACGGTTTGTGCTAGCTCTTTGAAACTTGACACAATAAAGTAGCTCCATGTTCTATCTCTATGGTTTTTTTCCTATTGATTTAGCCCTAAGCAGAGACTGGCGCAAATCACTTTCATGGAAAGGGGTTGCCAAGCTTCCAAAAACCTACGAGTTTCCTGAAATCTCAGCACACAATTTTTCAACCAATCTTGATGACACTTTCAGGTAATGATCAGTACAACAAATCCCACTTGGGTCACCAAGTTTCGTTCTTCTAGGTTAAACCGTTCGTTGGCAGTAACAGTTTTAATTTTTAGGTTTCAATCTGTTTTCTCCTATATGGATACATGTAGTTGGAAGTCTAAATCAAACACGGTTTGAGCTAGCTCTTTGAAACTTGACACAATAAAGTAGCTCTAACTTCTATCTCTATGGTTTGTTTGCTACTGATGTAGCCCTAAGCAGAGACTGGCGCAAATCACTTTCATGGAAACGGGTTGCCAATCTTCCAAAAAACTACGAGTTTCCTGAAATTTCAGCACACATTTTTTCACCCAATCTTGATGACACTTTCACGTAATGATCACTACCTGAATCCCACATGGCTCACCAAATTTCGTTCTTCTAGGTTAAACCGTTCGTTGGCAGTAACAGTTTTAATTTTTAGGTTTCACTCTGTTTTCTCCTATATGGATACATGTAGTGGGAACTCTAAATCAAACACCTTTTGTGCTAGCTCTTTGAAACTTGACACAATAAAGTAGCTTCTAGTTCCATCTCTATGGTTTGTTTCCTATTGATGTAGCCCTAAGCAGAGACCGTCGCAAATCACTTTCATGGAAAGGGGTTGCCAAGCTTCCAAAAAACTACGAGTTTCCTGAAATCTCAGCACACATTTTTTGACCCAACCTTGATGACACTTTCAGGTAATGATCAGTACCCCAATCCCACTTGGCTCACCAAATTTCGTTCTTCTAGGTTAAACCGTTCGTTGGCAGTAACAGGTTTAATTTTTTGGTTTCACTATGTTTTCTCCTATATGGATACATGTAGTTGGAACTCTAAATCAAACACGGTTTGTGCTAGCTCTTTGAAACTTGACACAATAAAGTAGCTCCAAGTTCTATCTCTATGGTTTGTTTCCTATTCATGTAGCAATAAGCAGAGACTGGCGCAAATCACTTTCATGGAAAGGGGTTGACAATCTTCCAAAAAACTACGAGTTTCCTGAAATCTCAGCACACATTTTTTCACCCAATCTTGATGACACTTTCAGGTAATGATCAGTACCCCAATCCCACTTGGCTCACCAAATTTCGTTCTTCTTGGTTAAACCGTTCGTTGGCAGTAACAGTTTTAATTTTTAGGTTTCACTCTTTTTTCTCCCATATGAATACATGTAGTTGGAACTCTAAATCAAACACAGTTTGTGCTAGCTCTTTGAAACTTGACACAATAAAGTAGCTCCACGTTCTATCTCTATGGTTTGTTTCCTATTGATGTAGCCCTAAGCAGAGACTGGCGCAAATCACTTTCATGGAAAGGGGTTGCCAAGCTTCCAAAAAACTACGAGTTTCCTGAAATCTCAGCACACATTTTTTCACCCAATCTTCATGACATTTTCAGGTAATGATCAGTACAACAAATCCTACTTGGGTCACCATGTTTCGTTCTTCTAGGTTAAACCGTTCGTTGGCAGTAACAGTTTTAGTTTTTAGGTTTCACTCTGTTTTCTCCTATATGGATACATGTAGTTGGAGCTCTAAATCAAACACGGTTTGTGCTAGTTCTTTGTAACTTGACACAATAAAGTAGCTCCAAGTTCTATCTCTATGGTTTGTTTCCTATTGATGTAGCCCTAAGCAGAGACTGGCACAAATCACTTTCATGGAAAGGGGTTGCCAAGCTTCCAAAAAACTACGAGTTTCCTGAAATCTCAGCACACATTTTTTCACCCAATCTTGATGACACTTTCAGGTAATGATCAGTACCCCAATCCCACTGGGATCACCAAATTTCGTTCTTCTAGGTTAAACCGTTCGTTGGCAGTAACAGTTTTAATTTTTATGTTTCACTCTGTTTTCTCCTATATGGATACATGTTGTTGGAACTCTAAATCAAACACGGTTTGTGCTAGCTCTATGAAACTTGACACAATAAAGTAGCTCTAAGTTCTATCTCTATGGTTTGTTTCCTATTGATGTAGCCCTAAGCACCGACTGGCGCAAATCACTTTCATGGAAATGGGTTGCCAAGGTTCCAAAATCTACGAGTTTCCTGAAATCTCAGCACACATTTTTTCACCCAATCTTGATGACACTTTCAGGTAATGATCAGAACCCCAATCCCACTTGGCTCACCAAATTTCGTTCTTCTAGGTTAAACCGTTCGTTGCCAGTAACAGTTTTAATTTTTAGGTTTCACTCTCTTTTCTCCTATATGGATACATGTAATTGGAACTCTAAATCAAACACGGTTTGTGCTAGCTGTTTGAAACTTGACACAATAAAGTATCTCCAAGTTCTATCTCTATGGTTTGTTTCCTGTTGATGTAGCCCTAAGTAGAGACTGGCGCAAATCACTTTCATGGAAAGGGGTTGCCAATCTTCCAAAAAACTACGAGTTTCCTGAAATCTCAGCACACATTTTTTCACCCAATCTTTATGACACTTTCAGATAATGATCAGTACCCCAATCCCACTTGGCTCACCAAATTTCGTTCTTCTAGGTGAAACCGTGCGTTGGCAGTAACAGTTTTAATTTTTAGGTTTCACTCTGTTTTCTCCTATATGGATACATGTAGTTGGAAGTCTAAATCAAACACGGTTTGTGCTAGCTCGTTGAAACTTGACACAATAAAGTAGCTCCAAGTTCTATCTCTATGGTTTGTTTCCTATTGATGTAGCCCTAAGCAGAGACTGGCGCAAATCACTTTCATGGAAAGGGATTGCCAATCTTCCAAAAAACTACGAGTTTCCTGAAATCTCAGCACATATTTTTTCACCCAATCTTGATGACACTTTCAGGTAATGATCAGTACCCCAATCCCACTTGGCTCACCAAATTTCGTTCTTCTAGGTTAAACCGTTCGTTGGCCGTAACAGTTTTAATTTTTAGGTTTCACTCTGTTTTCTCCGATATGGATACATGTAGTTGGAACTCTAAATCAAACATGGTTTGTGCCAGCTCTTTGAAACTTGACACAATAAAGTAGCTCCAAGTTCTATCTCTATGGTTTGTTTCCTATTGATGTAGCCCTAAGCAGAGACTGGCACAAATCACTTTCATGGAAAGGGGTTGGCAAGCTTCCAAAAAACTACGAGTTTCTTGAAATCTCAGCACACAATTTTTCACCCAATCTTGATGACACTTTCAGGTAATAATCAGTACCACAATGCCACTCGGTTCACCAAATTTCGTTCTTCTAGGTGAAACCGTTCGTTGGCAGTAACAGTTTTAATTTTTAGGTTTCACTCAATTTTCTCCTATATGAATACATGTATTTGGAACTCTAAATCAAACACGGTTTGTGCTAGCTCTTTGAAACTTGACACAATAAAGTAGCTCCATTTTCTATCTCTATGGTTTTTTTCCTATTGATGTAGCCCTAAGCAGAGACTGGCGCAAATCATTTTAATGGAAAGGGGTTGCCAATCTTCCAAAAAACTACGAGTTTCCTGAAATCTCACCACATTTTTTTTCACCCAATCTTGATGACACTTTCAGGTAATGATCAGTACCCCAATCCTACATGGCTCACCAAATTTCGTTCTTCTAGGTTAAACCGTTCGTTGGCAGTAACAGTTTTAATTTTTAGGTTTCACTCAATTTTCTCCTATATGAATACATGTAGTTGGAACTCTAAATCAAACACGGTTTGTGCTAGCTCTTTGAAACTTGACACAATAAAGTAGCTCCATTTTCTATCTCTATGGTTTGTTTCCTATTGATGTAGCCCTAAGCCGAGACTGGCGCAAATCACTTTCATGGAAAGGGGTTGCCAAGGTTCCAAAAAACGACGAGTTTCCTGAAATCTCAGCACACATTTTTTCACCCAATCTTGATGACACTTTCAGGTAATGATCAGTTCCCCAATCCAACTTGGCTCACCAAATTTCGTTCTTCTAGGTTAAGCCGTTCGTTGGCAGTAACAGTTTTAATGATTAGGTTTCACTCTGTTTTCTCCTATATGGATACATGTAGTTGGAACTCTAAATCAAACACGGTTTGTGCTAGCTCTTTTAAACTTGACACAATAAAGTAGCTCCAAGTTCTATCTCTATGGTTTGTTTCCTATTGATGTAGCCCTAAGCAGAGACTGGCACAAATCACTTTGATGGAAAGGGGTTGGCTAGCTTCCAAAAAAGTACGAGTTTCCTGAAATCTCAGCACACATTTTTTCACCCAACCTTGATGACACATTCAGGTAATGATCAGTACCCCAATCCCACTTGGCTCACCAAATTTCGTTCTTCTAGGTTAAACCGTTCGTTGGCAGTAACAGTTTTGATTTTTAGGTTTCACTCTGTTTTCTCCTATATGGATACATGTAGTTGGAACTCTAAATCAAACACTGTTTGTGCTAGCTCTTTTAACTTGACACAATAAAGTAGCTCCAAGTTCTATCTCTATGGTTTGTTTCCTATTGATGTAGCCCTAAGCAGAGACTGGCGCAAATCACTTTCATTTAAAGGGGTTGCCAAGCTTCCAAAAAACTACGAGTTTCCTGAAATCTCAGCACACATTTTTTCACCCAATCTTGATGACACTTTCAGGTAATGATCAGTACCCCAATCCCACTTGGCTCACCAAATTTCGTTCTTCTAGGTTAAACCGTTCGTTGGCCGTAACAGTTTTAATTTTTAGGTTTCACTCTGTTTTCTCCGATATGGATACATGTAGTTGGAACTCTAAATCAAACATGGTTTGTGCCAGCTCTTTGAAACTTGACACAATAAAGTAGCTCCAAGTTCTATCTCTATGGTTTTTTTCCTATTGATGTAGCCCTAAGCAGAGACTGGCGCAAATCACTTTAATGGAAAGGGGTTGCCAATCTTCCAAAAAACTACGAGTTTCCTGAAATCTCACCACAATTTTTTTCACCCAATCTTGATGACACTTTCAGGTAATGATCAGTACCCCAATCCTACATGGCTCACCAAATTTCGTTCTTCTAGGTTAAACCGTTCGTTGGCAGTAACAGTTTTAATTTTTAGGTTTCACTCAATTTTCTCCTATATGAATACATGTAGTTGGAACTCTAAATCAAATACGGTTTGTGCTAGCTCTTTGAAACTTGACACAATAAAGTAGCTCCATTTTTTATCTCTATGGTTTGTTTCCTATTGATGTAGCCCTAAGCCGAGACTGGCGCAAATCACTTTCATGGAAAGGGGTTGCCAAGGTTCCAAAAAACGACGAGTTTCCTGAAATCTCAGCACACATTTTTTCACCCAATCTTGATGACACTTTCAGGTAATGATCAGTTCCCCAATCCAACTTGGCTCACCAAATTTTGTTCTTCTAGGTTAAACCGCTCATTGGCAGTAACAGTTTTAATTTTTAGGTTTCACTCTGTTTTCTTCTATATGGATACATGTAGTTGGAACTCTAAATCAAACAGGGTTTGTGCTAGCTCTTTGAAACTTGACACAATAAAGTAGCTCCAAGTTCTATCTCTATGGTTTGTTTCCTATTGATGTAGCCCTAAGCAGAGACTGGCGCAAATCACTTTCATGGAAAGGGGTTGCAAAGGTTCCAAAATCTACGAGTTTCCTAATATATCAGCACACATTTTTTCACCCAATCTTGATGACACTTTCAGGTAATGATCAGTACCCCAATCCCAATTGGCTCACCAATTTTCGTTCTTCTAGGTTAAACCGTTCGTTGGCAGTAACAGTTTTAATTTTTAGGTTTCACTCTGTTTTCTCCTATATGGATACATGTAGTTGGAACTCTAAATCAAACACGGTTTGTGCTAGCTCTTTGAAACTTGACACAGTAAAGTAGCTCCAAGTTCTATCTCTATGGTTTGTTTCCTATTGATGTAGCCCTAAGCAGAGACTGGCGCAAATCACTTTCATGGAAAGGGGTTGCCAATCTTCCAAAAAACTATGAGTTTCCTGAAATCTCAGCACACATTTTTTCACCCAACCTTGATGACACATTCAGGTAATGATCAGTACCCCAATCCCACTTGGCTCACCAAATTTCGTTCTTCTAGGTTAAACCGTTCGTTGGCAGTAACAGTTTTAATTTTTAGGTTTCACTCTGTTTTCTCCTATATGGATACATGTAGTTGGAACTCTAAATCAAACACGGTTTGTGCTAGCTCTTTGAAACTTGACACAATAAAGTAGCTCCAAGTTCTATCTCTATGGTTTGTTTCCTATTTATGTAGCCCTAAGCAGAGACTGGCACAAATCACTTTCATTTAAAGGGGTTGGCAAGCTTCCAAAAAAGTACGAGTTTCCTGAAATCTCAGCACACATTTTTTCACCCAATCTTGATGACACTTTCCGGTAATGATCAGTACAACAAATCCCACTTGGGTCACCAAATTTCGTTCTTCTAGGTTAAACCGTTCGTTGGCAGTAACAGTTTTGATTTTTAGGTTTCACTATGTTTTCTCCTATATGGATACATGTAGTTGGAACTCTAAATCAAACACGGTTTGTGCTAGCTCTTTGAAACTTGACACAATAAAGTAGCTCCAAGTTCTATCTCTATGGTTTGTTTCCTATTGATGTAGCCCTAAGCAGAGACTGGCGCAAATCACTTTCATGGAAAGGGGTTGCCAAGCTTCCAAAAAACTACGAGTTTCCTGAAATCTCAGCACACATTTTTTCACCCAAACTTGATGACACTTTCAGGTAATGATCAGGACCCCAATCCCACTTGGCTCACCAAATTTCGTTCTTCTAGGTTAAACCGTTCGTTGGCAGTAACAGTTTTAATTTTTTGGTTTCACTCTGTTTTCTCCTATATGGATACATGTAGTTGGAACTCTAAATCAAACATGGTTTGTGCCAGCTCTTTGAAACTTGACACAATAAAGTAGCTCCAAGTTCTATCTCTATGGTTTGTTTCCTATTGATGTAGCCCTAAGCAGAGACTGGCACAAATCACTTTCATGGAAAGGGGTTGGCAAGCTTCCAAAAAACTACGAGTTTCTTGAAATCTCAGCACACAATTTTTCACCCAATCTTGATGACACTTTCAGGTAATGATCAGTACCCCAATGCCACTCGGTTCACCAAATTTCGTTCTTCTAGGTGAAACCGTTCGTTGGCAGTAACAGTTTTAATTTTTAGGTTTCACTCAATTTTCTCCTATATGAATACATGTATTTGGAACTATAAATCAAACACGGTTTGTGCTAGCTCTTTGAAACTTGACACAATAAAGAAGCTCCATTTTCTATCTCTATGGTTTGTTTCCTATTGATGTAGCCCTAAGCAGAGACTGGCGCAAATCACTTTCATGGAAAGGGGTTGCCACCTTCCAAAAAACTACGAGTATCCTGAAATCTCAGCACACATTTTTTCAACCAATCTTGATGTCACTTTCAGGTAATGATCAGTACCCCAATCCCACTTATCTCACCAAGTTTCGTTCTTCTAGGTTAAACCATTCGTTGGCAGTAACAGTTTTAATTTTTAGGTTTCACTCTGTTTTCTCCTATATGGATACATGTAGTTGGAAGTCTAAATCAAACACGGTTTGTGCTTGCTCTTTGAAACTTGACACAATAAAGTAGCTCCAAGTTCTATCTCTATGGTTTGTTTCCTATTGATGTAGCCCTAAGCAGAGACTGGCGGAAATCACTTTCAAGGAAAGGGGTTGCCAAGCTTCCAAAAAACTACGAGTTTCCTGAAATCTCAGCACACATTTTTTCACCCAATCTTGATGAGACTTTCACGTAATGATCAGTACCCCAATGCCACTTGGCTCACCAAATTTCGTTCTTCTAGGTTAAACCGTTCGTTGGCAGTAACAGTTTTAATTTTTAGGTTTCACTCTGTTTTCTCCTATATGGATACTTGTAGTTGGAACTCTAAATCAAACACGGTTTGTGCTAGCTCTTTGAAACTTGACACAATAAAATAGCTCCAAGTTCTATCTCTACGGTTTGTTTCCTATTGATGTAGCCCTAAGCAGAGACTGGCGCAAATCACTTTCATCGAAAGAGGTTGCCAATCTTCCAAAAAACTACGAGTTTCCTGAAATCTCAGCACACATTTTTTCACCCAATCTTGATGAGACTTTCACGTAATGATCACTACCTGAATCCAACATGGCTCACCAAATTTCGTTCTTCTAGGTTAAACCATTCGTTGGCAGTAACAGTTTTAATTTTTAGGTTTCACTCTGTTTTCTCCTATATGGATACATGTAGTTGGAAGTCTAAATCAAAACGGTTTGTGTTAGCTCTTTTAAACTTGACACAATAAAGTAGCTCCAAGTTCTATCTCTATGGTTTGTTTCCTATTGATGTAGCCCTAAGCAGAGACTGGCGCAAATCACTTTCATGGAAAGGGGTTGCCAAGCTTCCAAAAAACTACTAGTTTCCTGAAATCTCAGCACACATTTTTTCACCCAATCTTGATGACACTTTCAGGTAATGATCAGTACCCCAATCCCACTGGGATCACCAAATTTCGTTCTTCTAGGTTAAACCGTTCGTTGGCAGTAACAGTTTTAATTTTTAGGTTTCACTCTGTTTTCTCCTATATGGATACATGTAGTGGGAACTCTAAATCAAACACGGTTTGTGCTAGCTCTTTGAAACTTGACACAATAAAGTAGCTGCATGTTCTATCTCTATGGTTTGTTTCCTATTGATGTAGCCCTAAGCAGAGACTGGCGCAAATCACTTTCATGTAAGGTGGTTGCCAAGCTTCCAAAAAACTACGAGTTTCCTGAAATCTCAGCACACATTTTTTCACCCAATCTTGATGACACTTTCAGGTAATGATCAGTACAACAAATCCCACTTGGGTCACCAAGTTTCGTTCTTCTAGGTTAAACCGTTCATTGGCAGTAACAGTTTTAATTTTTAGGTTTCACTCTGTTTTCTCCTATATGGATACATGTAGTTGGAACTCTAAATCAAACACGGTTTGTGCTAGCTCTTTGAAACTTGACACAATAAAGTAGCTCCAAGTTCTATCTCTATGGTTTGTTTCCTATTGATGTAGCCCTAAGCAGAGACTGGCGCAAATCACTTTCATGGAAAGGGGTTGCCAAGGTTCCAAAAAACTACGAGTTTCCTGAAATCTCAGCACACATTTTTTCACCCAATCTTGATGACACTTTCAGGTAATGATCAGTACCCCAATCCCAATTGGCTCACCAAATTTCGTTCTTCTAGGTTAAACCGTTCGTTGGCAGTAACAGTTTTAATTTTTAGGTTTCACTCTGTTTTCTCCTATATGGATACATGTAGTGGGAACTCTAAATCAAACACCTTTTGTGCTAGCTCTTTGAAACTTGACACAATAAAGTAGCTTCTAGTTCCATCTCTATGGTTTGTTTCCTATTGATGTAGCCCTAAGCAGAGACTGGCGCAAATCACTTTCATCGAAAGAGGTTGCCAATCTTCCAAAAAACTACGAGTTTCCTGAAATCTCAGCACACATTTTTTCACCCAATCTTGATGAGACTTTCACGTAATGATCACTACCTGAATCCAACATGGCTCACCAAATTTCGTTCTTCTAGGTTAAACCTTTCGTTGGCAGTAACAGTTTTAATTTTTAGGTTTCACTCTGTTTTCTCCTATATGGATACATGTAGTTGGAAGTCTAAATCAAAACGGTTTGTGTTAGCTCTTTGAAACTTGACACAATAAAGTAGCTCCAAGTTCTATCTCTATGGTTTGTTTCCTATTGATGTAGCCCTAAGCAGAGACTGGCGCAAATCACTTTCATGGAAAGGGGTTGCCAAGCTTCCAAAAAACTACTAGTTTCCTGAAATCTCAGCACACATTTTTTCACCCAATCTTGATGACACTTTCAGGTAATGATCACTACCCCAATGCCACTTGGCTCACCAAATTTCGTTCTTCTATGTTAAACCGTTCGTTGGCAGTAACAGATTAATTTTTACGTTTCACTCAATTTTCTCCTATATGAATACATGTAGTTGGAACTCTAAATCAAACACGGTTTGTGCTAGCTCTTTGAAACTTGACACAATAAAGTAGCTGCATGTTCTATCTCTATGGTTTGTTTCCTATTGATGTAGCCCTAAGCAGAGACTGGCGCAAATCACTTTCATGTAAGGTGGTTGCCAAGCTTCCAAAAAACTACGAGTTTCCTGAAATCTCAGCACACATTTTTTCACCCAATCTTGATGACACTTTCAGGTAATGATCAGTACAACAAATCCCACTTGGGTCACCAAGTTTCGTTCTTCTAGGTTAAACCGTTCATTGGCAGTAACAGTTTTAATTTTTAGGTTTCACTCTGTTTTCTCCTATATGGATACATGTAGTTGGAACTCTAAATCAAACACGGTTTGTGCTAGCTCTTTGAAACTTGACACAATAAAGTAGCTCCAAGTTCTATCTCTATGGTTTGTTTCCTATTGATGTAGCCCTAAGCAGAGACTGGCGCAAATCACTTTCATGGAAAGGGGTTGCCAAGGTTCCAAAAAACTACGAGTTTCCTGAAATCTCAGCACACATTTTTTCACCCAATCTTGATGACACTTTCAGGTAATGATCAGTACCCCAATCCCAATTGGCTCACCAAATTTCGTTCTTCTAGGTTAAACCGTTCGTTGGCAGTAACAGTTTTAATTTTTAGGTTTCACTCTGTTTTCTCCTATATGGATACATGTAGTGGGAACTCTAAATCAAACACCTTTTGTGCTAGCTCTTTGAAACTTGACACAATAAAGTAGCTTCTAGTTCCATCTCTATGGTTTGTTTCCTATTGATGTAGCCCTAAGCAGAGACCGTCGCAAATCACTTTCATGGAAAGGGGTTGCCAAGCTTCCAAAAAACTACGAGTTTCCTGAAATCTCAGCACACATTTTTTCACCCAACCTTGATGACACTTTCAGGTAATGATCAGTACCCCAATCCCACTTGGCTCACCAAATTTCGTTCTTCTAGGTTAAACCGTTCGTTGGCAGTAACAGGTTTAATTTTTTGGTTTCACTATGTTTTCTCCTATATGGATACATGTAGTTGGAACTCTAAATCAAACACGGTTTGTGCTAGCTCTTTGAAACTTGACACAATAAAGTAGCTCCATGTTCTTTCTCTATTTTTTGTTTCCTATTCATGTAGCAATAAGCAGAGACTGGCGCAAATCACTTTCATGGAAAGGGGTTGACAATCTTCCAAAAAACTACGAGTTTCCTGAAATCTCAGCACACATTTTTTCACCCAATCTTGATGACACTTTCAGGTAATGATCAGTACCCCATTCCCACTTGGCTCACCAAATTTCGTTCTTCTTGGTTAAACCGTTCGTTGGCAGTAACAGTTTTAATTTTTAGGTTTCACTCTTTTTTCTCCCATATGAATACATGTAGTTGGAACTCTAAATCAAACACAGTTTGTGCTAGCTCTTTGAAACTTGACACAATAAAGTAGCTCCACGTTCTATCTCTATGGTTTGTTTCCTATTGATGTAGCCCTAAGCAGAGACTGGCGCAAATCACTTTCATGGAAAGGGGTTGCCAAGCTTCCAAAAAACTACGAGTTTCCTGAAATCTCAGCACACATTTTTTCACCCAATCTTCATGACATTTTCAGGTAATGATCAGTACAACAAATCCCACTTGGGTCACCATGTTTCGTTCTTCTAGGTTAAACCGTTCGTTGGCAGTAACAGTTTTAGTTTTTAGGTTTCACTCTGTTTTCTCCTATATGGATACATGTAGTTGGAGCTCTAAATCAAACACGGTTTGTGCTAGTTCTTTGTAACTTGACACAATAAAGTAGCTCCAAGTTCGATCTCTATGGTTTGTTTCCTATTGATGTAGCCCTAAGCAGAGACTGGCACAAATCACTTTCATGGAAAGGGGTTGCCAAGCTTCCAAAAAACTACGAGTTTCCTGAAATCTCAGCACACATTTTTTCACCCAATCTTGATGACACTTTCAGGTAATGATCAGTACCCCAATCCCACTGGGATCACCAAATTTCGTTCTTCTAGGTTAAACCGTTCGTTGGCAGTAACAGTTTTAATTTTTAGGTTTCACTCTGTTTTCTCCTATATGGATACATGTTGTTGGAACTCTAAATCAAACACGGTTTGTGCTAGCTCTATGAAACTTGACACAATAAAGTAGCTCCACGTTCTATCTCTATGGTTTGTTTCCTATTGATGTAGCCCTAAGCACCGACTGGCGCAAATCACTTTCATGGAAATGGGTTGCCAAGGTTCCCAAATCTACGAGTTTCCTGAAATCTCAGCACACATTTTTTCACCCAATCTTGATGACACTTTCAGGTAATGATCAGAACCCCAATCCCACTTGGCTCACCAAATTTCGTTCTTCTAGGTTAAACCGTTCGTTGCCAGTAACAGTTTTAATTTTTAGGTTTCACTTTGTTTTCTCCTATATGGATACATGTAGTTGGAAGTCTAAATCAAACACGGTTTGTGCTAGCTCTTTAAAACTTGACACAATAAAGTAGCTCCAAGTTCTATCTCTATGGTTTGTTTCCTGTTAATGTAGCCCTAAGTAGAGACTGGCGCAAATCACTTTCATGGAAAGGGGTTGCCAATCTTCCAAAAAACTACGAGTTTCCTGAAATCTCAGCACACATTTTTTCACCCAATCTTTATGACACTTTCAGATAATGATCAGTACCCCAATCCCACTTGGCTCACCAAATTTCGTTCTTCTAGGTGAAACCGTGCGTTGGCAGTAACAGTTTTAAATTTTAGGTTTCACTCTGTTTTCTCCTATATGGATACATGTAGTTGGAAGTCTAAATCAAACACGGTTTGTGCTAGCTCGTTGAAACTTGACACAATAAAGTAGCTCCAAGTTCTATCTCTATGGTTTGTTTCCTATTGATGTAGCCCTAAGCAGAGACTGGCGCAAATCACTTTCATGGAAAGGGATTGCCAATCTTCCAAAAAACTACGAGTTTCCTGAAATCTCAGCACATATTTTTTCACCCAATCTTGATGACACTTTCAGGTAATGATCAGTACCCCAATCCCACTTGGCTCACCAAATTTCGTTCTTCTAGGTTAAACCGTTCGTTGGCCGTAACAGTTTTAATTTTTAGGTTTCACTCTGTTTTCTCCGATATGGATACATGTAGTTGGAACTCTAAATCAAACATGGTTTGTGCCAGCTCTTTGAAACTTGACACAATAAAGTAGCTCCAAGTTCTATCTCTATGGTTTTTTTCCTATTAATGTAGCTCTAAGCCGAGACTGGCGCAAATCACTTTCATGGAAAGGGGTTGCCAAGCTTCCAAAAAACTACGAGTTTCCTGAAATCTCAGCACACATTTTTTCACCCAACCTTGATGACACTTTCAGGTAATGATCAGTACCCCAATCCCACTTGGCTCACCAAATTTCGTTCTTCTAGGTTAAACCGTTCGTTGGCAGTAACAGGTTTAATTTTTTGGTTTCACTATGTTTTCTCCTATATGGATACATGTATTTGGAACTCTAAATCAAACACGGTTTGTGCTAGCTCTTTGAAACTTGACACAATAAAGTAGCTCCATGTTCTTTCTCTATTTTTTGTTTCCTATTCATGTAGCAATAAGCAGAGACTGGCGCAAATCACTTTCATGGAAAGGGGTTGACAATCTTCCAAAAAACTACGAGTTTCCTGAAATCTCAGCACACATTTTTTCACCCAATCTTGATGACACTTTCAGGTAATGATCAGTACCCCAATCCCACTTGGCTCACCAAATTTCGTTCTTCTTGGTTAAACCGTTCGTTGGCAGTAACAGTTTTAATTTTTAGGTTTCACTCTTTTTTCTCCCATATGAATACATGTAGTTGGAACTCTAAATCAAACACAGTTTGTGCTAGCTCTTTGAAACTTGACACAATAAAGTAGCTCCACGTTCTATCTCTATGGTTTGTTTCCTATTGATGTAGCCCTAAGCAGAGACTGGCGCAAATCACTTTCATGGAAAGGGGTTGCCAAGCTTCCAAAAAACTACGAGTTTCCTGAAATCTCAGCACACATTTTTTCACCCAATCTTCATGACATTTTCAGGTAATGATCAGTACAACAAATCCCACTTGGGTCACCATGTTTCGTTCTTCTAGGTTAAACCGTTCGTTGGCAGTAACAGTTTTAGTTTTTAGGTTTCACTCTGTTTTCTCCTATATGGATACATGTAGTTGGAGCTCTAAATCAAACACGGTTTGTGCTAGTTCTTTGTAACTTGACACAATAAAGTAGCTCCAAGTTCGATCTCTATGGTTTGTTTCCTATTGATGTAGCCCTAAGCAGAGACTGGCACAAATCACTTTCATGGAAAGGGGTTGCCAAGCTTCCAAAAAACTACGAGTTTCCTGAAATCTCAGCACACATTTTTTCACCCAATCTTGATGACACTTTCAGGTAATGATCAGTACCCCAATCCCACTGGGATCACCAAATTTCGTTCTTCTAGGTTAAACCGTTCGTTGGCAGTAACAGTTTTAATTTTTAGGTTTCACTCTGTTTTCTCCTATATGGATACATGTTGTTGGAACTCTAAATCAAACACGGTTTGTGCTAGCTCTATGAAACTTGACACAATAAAGTAGCTCCACGTTCTATCTCTATGGTTTGTTTCCTATTGATGTAGCCCTAAGCACCGACTGGCGCAAATCACTTTCATGGAAATGGGTTGCCAAGGTTCCCAAATCTACGAGTTTCCTGAAATCTCAGCACACATTTTTTCACCCAATCTTGATGACACTTTCAGGTAATGATCAGAACCCCAATCCCACTTGGCTCACCAAATTTCGTTCTTCTAGGTTAAACCGTTCGTTGCCAGTAACAGTTTTAATTTTTAGGTTTCACTTTGTTTTCTCCTATATGGATACATGTAGTTGGAAGTCTAAATCAAACACGGTTTGTGCTAGCTCTTTAAAACTTGACACAATAAAGTAGCTCCAAGTTCTATCTCTATGGTTTGTTTCCTGTTAATGTAGCCCTAAGTAGAGACTGGCGCAAATCACTTTCATGGAAAGGGGTTGCCAATCTTCCAAAAAACTACGAGTTTCCTGAAATCTCAGCACACATTTTTTCACCCAATCTTTATGACACTTTCAGATAAGGATCAGTACCCCAATCCCACTTGGCTCACCAAATTTCGTTCTTCTAGGTGAAACCGTGCGTTGGCAGTAACAGTTTTAAATTTTAGGTTTCACTCTGTTTTCTCCTATATGGATACATGTAGTTGGAAGTCTAAATCAAACACGGTTTGTGCTAGCTCGTTGAAACTTGACACAATAAAGTAGCTCCAAGTTCTATCTCTATGGTTTGTTTCCTATTGATGTAGCCCTAAGCAGAGACTGGCGCAAATCACTTTCATGGAAAGGGATTGCCAATCTTCCAAAAAACTACGAGTTTCCTGAAATCTCAGCACATATTTTTTCACCCAATCTTGATGACACTTTCAGGTAATGATCAGTACCCCAATCCCACTTGGCTCACCAAATTTCGTTCTTCTAGGTTAAACCGTTCGTTGGCCGTAACAGTTTTAATTTTTAGGTTTCACTCTGTTTTCTCCGATATGGATACATGTAGTTGGAACTCTAAATCAAACATGGTTTGTGCCAGCTCTTTGAAACTTGACACAATAAAGTAGCTCCAAGTTCTATCTCTATGGTTTTTTTCCTATTGATGTAGCTCTAAGCCGAGACTGGCGCAAATCACTTTCATGGAAAGGGGTTGCCAAGGTTCCAAAAAACGACGAGTTTCCTGAAATTTCAGCACACATTTTTTCACCCAATCTTGATGACACTTTCAGGTAATGATCAGTTCCCCAATCCAACTTGGCTCACCAAATTTTGTTCTTCTAGGTTAAACCGCTCATTGGCAGTAACAGTTTTAATTTTTAGGTTTCACTCTGTTTTCTTCTATATGGATACATGTAGTTGGAACTCTAAATCAAACAGGGTTTGTGCTAGCTCTTTGAAACTTGACACAATAAAGTAGCTCCAAGTTCTATCTCTATGGTTTGTTTCCTATTGATGTAGCCCTAAGCAGAGACTGGCGCAAATAACTTTCATGGAAAGGGGTTGCAAAGGTTCCAAAATCTACGAGTTTCCTAATATATCAGCACACATTTTTTCACCCAATCTTGATGACACTTTCAGGTAATGATCAGTACCCCAATCCCAATTGGCTCACCAATTTTCGTTCTTCTAGGTTAAACCGTTCGTTGGCAGTAACAGTTTTAATTTTTAGGTTTCACTCTGTTTTCTCCTATATGGATACATGTAGTTGGAACTCTAAATCAAACACGGTTTGTGCTAGCTCTTTGAAACTTGACACAGTAAAGTAGCTCCAAGTTCTATCTCTATGGTTTGTTTCCTATTGATGTAGCCCTAAGCAGAGACTGGCGCAAATCACTTTCATGGAAAGGGGTTGCCAATCTTCCAAAAAACTACGAGTTTCATGAAATCTCAGCACACATTTTTTCACCCAACCTTGATGACACATTCAGGTAATGATCAGTACCCCAATCCCACTTGGCTCACCAAATTTCGTTCTTCTAGGTTAAACCGTTCGTTGGCAGTAACAGTTTTGATTTTTAGGTTTCACTCTGTTTTCTCCTATATGGATACATGTAGTTGGAACTCTAAATCAAACACGGTTTGTGCTAGCTCTTTGAAACTTGACACAATAAAGTAGCTCCAAGTTCTATCTCTATGGTTTGTTTCCTATTTATGTAGCCCTAAGCAGAGACTGGCACAAATCACTTTCATTTAAAGGGGTTGGCAAGCTTCCAAAAAAGTACGAGTTTCCTGAAATCTCAGCACACATTTTTTCACCCAATCTTGATGACACTTTCCGGTAATGATCAGTACAACAAATCCAACTTGGGTCACCAAATTTCGTTCTTCTAGGTTAAACCGTTCGTTGGCAGTAACAGTTTTGATTTTTAGGTTTCACTATGTTTTCTCCTATATGGATACATGTAGTTGGAACTCTAAATCAAACACGGTTTGTGCTAGCTCTTTGAAACTTGACACAATAAAGTAGCTCCAAGTTCTATCTCTATGGTTTGTTTCCTATTGATGTAGCCCTAAGCAGAGACTGGCGCAAATCACTTTCACGGAAAGGGGTTGCCAAGCTTCCAAAAAACTACGAGTTTCCTGAAATCTCAGCACACATTTTTTCACCCAAACTTGATGACACTTTCAGGTAATGATCAGGACCCCAATCCCACTTGGCTCACCAAATTTCGTTCTTCTAGGTTAAACCGTTCGTTGGCAGTAACAGTTTTAATTTTTTGGTTTCACTCTGTTTTCTCCTATATGGATACATGTAGTTGGAACTCTAAATCAAACATGGTTTGTGCCAGCTCTTTGAAACTTGACACAATAAAGTAGCTCCAAGTTCTATCTCTATGGTTTGTTTCCTATTGATGTAGCCCTAAGCAGAGACTGGCACAAATCACTTTCATGGAAAGGGGTTGGCAAGCTTCCAAAAAACTACGAGTTTCTTGAAATCTCAGCACACAATTTTTCACCCAATCTTGATGACACTTTCAGGTAATGATCAGTACCCCAATGCCACTCGGTTCACCAAATTTCGTTCTTCTAGGTGAAACCGTTCGTTGGCAGTAACAGTTTTAATTTTTAGGTTTCACTCAATTTTCTCCTATATGAATACATGTATTTGGAACTATAAATCAAACACGGTTTGTGCTAGCTCTTTGAAACTTGACACAATAAAGAAGCTCCATTTTCTATCTCTATGGTTTGTTTCCTATTGATGTAGCCCTAAGCAGAGACTGGCGCAAATCACTTTCATGGAAAGGGGTTGCCACCTTCCAAAAAACTACGAGTATCCTGAAATCTCAGCACACATTTTTTCAACCAATCTTGATGTCACTTTCAGGTAATGATCAGTACCCCAATCCCACTTATCTCACCAAGTTTCGTTCTTCTAGGTTAAACCATTCGTTGGCAGTAACAGTTTTAATTTTTAGGTTTCACTCTGTTTTCTCCTATATGGATACATGTAGTTGGAAGTCTAAATCAAACACGGTTTGTTCTTGCTCTTTGAAACTTGACACAATAAAGTAGCTCCAAGTTCCATCTCTATGGTTTGTTTCCTATTGATGTAGCCCTAAGCAGAGACTGGCGGAAATCACTTTCAAGGAAAGGGGTTGCCAAGCTTCCAAAAAACTACGAGTTTCCTGAAATCTCAACACACATTTTTTCACCCAATCTTGATGACACTTTCAGGTAATGATCACTACCCCAATCCCACTTGGCTCACCAAATTTCGTTCTTCTAGGTTAAACATTTCGTTGGCAGTAACAGTTTTAATTTTTAGGTTTCACTCTGTTTTCTCCTATATGGATACATGTAGTTGGAACTCTAAATCAAACACGGTTTGTGCTAGCTCTTTCAAACTTGACACAATAAAGTAGCTCCAAGTTCTATCTCTATGGTTTGTTTCCTATTGATGTATCCCTAAGCAGAGACTGGCGCAAATCACTTTCATGGAAAGGGGTTGCCAAGCTTCCAAAAAACTACGAGTTTCCTGAAATCTCAGCACACATTTTTTCACCCAATCTTGATGACACTTTCAGGTAATGATCAGTACAACAAATCCCACTTGGTTCACCAAGTTTCGTTCTTCTAGGTTAAACCGTACGTTGGCAGTAACAGTTTTAATTTTTAGGTTTCACTCTGTTTTCTCCTATATGGATACATGTAGTTGGAAGTCTAAATTAAACACGGTTTGTGCTAGCTCTTTGAAACTTGACACAATAAAGTAGCTCCAAGTTCTCTCTCTATGGTTTGTTTCCTATAATGTAGCCCTAAGCAGAGACTGGCGCAAATCACTTTCATGGAAAGGGGTTGCCACCTTCCAAAAAACTACGAGTATCCTGAAATCTCAGCACACATTTTTTCAACCAATCTTGATGTCACTTTCAGGTAATGATCAGTACCCCAATCCCACTTATCTCACCAAGTTTCGTTCTTCTAGGTTAAACCGTTCGTTGGCAGTAACAGTTTTAATTTTTTGGTTTCACTCTGTTTTCTCCTATATGGATACATGTAGTGGGAACTCTAAATCAAACACCTTTTGTGCTAGCTCTTTGAAACTTGACACAATGAAGTAGCTCCAAGTTCTATCTCTATGGTTTGTTTCCTATTGATGTAGCCCTAAGCAGAGACTGGCGCAAATCACTCTCATGGAAAGGGGTTGCCAAGCTTCCAAAAAACTACGAGTTTCCTGAAATCACAGCACACATTTTTTCACCCAACCTTGATGACATTTTCAGGTAATGATCAGTACCCCAATCCCACTTTTTCACCAAATTTCATTATTCTAGGTTAAACCGTTCGTTGGCAGTAACAGTTTTAATTTTTAGTTTTCACTCAATTTTCTCCTATATGAATACATATAGTTGGAACTCTAAATCAAACACGGTTTGTGCTAGCTCTTTGAAAGTTGACACAATAAAGTAGCTCCATTTTCTATCTCTATGGTTTGTTTCCTATTGATGTAGCCCTAAGAAGAGACTGGCGCGAATCACTTTCATGGAATGGGGTTGCCAAGCTTCCGAAAAACTACGAGTTTCCTAAAATCTCAGCACACATTTTTTCACCCAATCTTGATGACACTTTCAGGTAATGATCAGTACAACAAATCCCACTTGGGTCACCAAGTTTCGTTCTTCTAGGTTAAACCGTTCGTTGGCAGTAACAGTTTTGATTTTTAGGTTTCACTCTGTTTTCTCCTATATGGATACATGTAGTTGGAAGTCTAAATCAAACACGGTTTGTGCTAGCTCTTTGAAACTTGACACAATAAAGTAGCTCCAAGTTCTCTCTCTATGGTTTGTTTCCTATTGATGTAGCCCTAAGCAGAGACTGGCGCAAATCACTTTCAAGGAAAGGGGTTGCCAAGCTTCCAAAAAACTACGAGTTTCCTGAAATCTCAACACACATTTTTTCACCCAATCTTGATGACACTTTCAGGTAATGATCACTACCCCAATCCCACTTGGCTCACCAAATTTCGTTCTTCTAGGTTAAACATTTCGTTGGCAGTAACAGTTTTAATTTTTAGGTTTCACTCTGTTTTCTCCTATATGGATACATGTAGTTGGAACTCTAAATCAAACACGGTTTGTGCTAGCTCTTTGAAACTTGACACAATAAAGTAGCTCCAAGTTCTATCTCTATGGTTTGTTTCCTATTGATGTAGCCCTAAGCAGAGACTGGCGCAAATCACTTTCATGGAAAGGGGTTGCCAAGCTTCCAAAAAACTACGAGTTTCCTGAAATCTCAGCACACATTTTTTCACCCAATCTTGATGACACTTTCAGGTAATGATCAGTACAACAAATCCCACTTGGTTCAACAAGTTTCGTTCTTCTAGGTTAAACCGTACGTTGGCAGTAACAGTTTTAATTTTTAGCTTTCACTCTGTTTTCTCCTATATGGATACATGTAGTTGGAAGTCTAAATTAAACACGGTTTGTGCTAGCTCTTTGAAACTTGACACAATAAAGTAGCTCCAAGTTCTCACTCTATGGTTTGTTTCCTATAATGTAGCCCTAAGCAGAGACTGGCGCAAATCACTTTAATGGAAAGGGGTTGCCAAGGTTCCAAAAAACTACGAGTTTCCTGAAATGTCAGCACACATTTTTTCACCCAATCTTGATGACACTTTCAGGTAATGATCAGTACCCCAATCCCACTTGGCTCACCAAGTTTCGTTCTTCTAGGTTAAACCGTTCGTTGGCCGTAATAGTTTTAATTTTTAGGTTTCACTCTGTTTTCTCCGATATGGATACATGTAGTTGGAACTCTAAATCAAACACGGTTTGTGCTAGCTCTTTGAAACTTGACACAATAAAGTAGCTCCAAGTTCTATCTCTATAGTTTGTTTCCTATTGATGTAGCCCTAAGCAGAGACTGGCGCAAATCACTTTCATTTAAAGGGGTTGCCAAGCTTCCAAAAAATTACGAGTTTCCTGAAATCTCAGCACACATTTTTTCACCCAACCTTGATGACATTTTCAGGTAATGATCAGTACCCCAATCCCACTTTTTCACCAAATTTCATTATTCTAGGTTAAACCGTTCGTTGGCAGTAACAGTTTTAATTTTTAGTTTTCACTCAATTTTCTCCTATATGAATACATATAGTTGGAACTCTAAATCAAACACGGTTTGTGCTAGCTCTTTGAAAGTTGACACAATAAAGTAGCTCCATTTTCTATCTCTATGGTTTGTTTCCTATTGATGTAGCCCTAAGAAGAGACTGGCGCGAATCACTTTAATGGAATGGGGTTGCCAAGCTTCCGAAAAACTACGAGTTTCCTAAAATCTCAGCACACATTTTTTCACCCAATCTTGATGACACTTTCAGGTAATGATCAGTACAACAAATCCCACTTGGTTCACCAAGTTTCGTTCTTCTAGGTTAAACCATACGTTGGCAGTAACAGTTTTAATTTTTAGGTTTCACTCTGTTTTCTCCTATATGGATACATGTAGTTGGAAGTCTAAATCAAACACGGTTTGTGCTAGCTCTTTGAAACTTGACACAATAAAATAGCTCCAAGTTCTCTCTCTATGGTTTGTTTCCTATAATGTAGCCCTAAGCAGAGACTGGCGCAAATCACTTTCATGGAAAGGGGTTGCCAAGGTTCCAAAAAACTACGAGTTTCCTGAAATCTCAGCACACATTTTTTCACCCAATCTTGATGAAACTTTCAGGTAATGATCAGTACCCCAATCCCACTTGGCTCACCAAATTTCGTTCTTCTAGGTTAAACCGTTCGTTGGCCGTAACAGTTTTAATTTTTAGGTTTCACTCTGTTTTCTCCGATATGGATACATGTAGTTGGAACTCTAAATCAAACATGGTTTGTGCCAGCTCTTTGAAACTTGACACAATAAAGTAGCTCCAAGTTCTATCTCTATGGTTTGTTTCCTATTGATGTAGCCCTAAGCAGAGACTGGCACAAATCACTTTAATGGAAAGGGGTTGGCAAGCTTCCAAAAAACTACGAGTTTCTTGAAATCTCAGCACACAATTTTTCACCCAATCTTGATGACACTTTCAGGTAATAATCAGTACCCCAATGCCACTCGGTTCACCAAATTTCGTTCTTCTAGGTGAAACCGTTCGTTGGCAGTAACAGTTTTAATTTTTAGGTTTCACTCAATTTTCTCCTATATGAATACATGTATTTGGAACTCTAAATCAAACACGGTTTGTGCTAGCTCTTTGAAACTTGACACAATAAAGTAGCTCCATTTTCTATCTCTATGGTTTTTTTTTCCTATTGATGTAGCCCTAAGCAGAGACTGGCGCAAATCACTTTAATGGAAAGGGGTTGCCAATCTTCCAAAAAACTACGAGTTTCCTGAAATCTCACCACACTTTTTTTCACCCAATCTTGATGACACTTTCAGGTAATGATGAGTACCCCAATATCAATTGGCTCACCAAATTTCGTTCTTCTAGGTTAAACCGTTCGTTGGCAGTAACAGTTTTAATTTTTTGGTTTCACTCTGTTTTCTCCTATATGGATACATGTAGTGGGAACTCTAAATCAAACACCTTTTGTGCTAGCTCTTTGAAAGTTGACACAATAAAGTAGCTCCAAGTTCTATCTCTATGGTTTGTTTCCTATTGATGTAGCCCTAAGCAGAGACTGGCGCAAATCACTCTCATGGAAAGGGGTTGCCAAGCTTCCAAAAAACTACGAGTTTCCTGAAATCACAGCACACATTTTTTCACCCAACCTTGATGACATTTTCAGGTAATGATCAGTACCCCAATCCCACTTTTTCACCAAATTTCATTATTCTAGGTTAAACCGTTCGTTGGCAGTAACAGTTTTAATTTTTAGTTTTCACTCAATTTTCTCCTATATGAATACATATAGTTGGAACTCTAAATCAAACACGGTTTGTGCTAGCTCTTTGAAAGTTGACACAATAAAGTAGCTCCATTTTCTATCTCTATGGTTTGTTTCCTATTGATGTAGCCCTAAGAAGAGACTGGCGCGAATCACTTTCATGGAATGGGGTTGCCAAGCTTCCGAAAAACTACGAGTTTCCTAAAATCTCAGCACACATTTTTTCACCCAATCTTGATGACACTTTCAGGTAATGATCAGTACAACAAATCCCACTTGGGTCACCAAGTTTCGTTCTTCTAGGTTAAACCGTTCGTTGGCAGTAACAGTTTTGATTTTTAGGTTTCACTCTGTTTTCTCCTATATGGATACATGTAGTTGGAAGTCTAAATCAAACACGGTTTGTGCTAGCTCTTTGAAACTTGACACAATAAAGTAGCTCCAAGTTCTCTCTCTATGGTTTGTTTCCTATTGATGTAGCCCTAAGCAGAGACTGGCGCAAATCACTTTCATTTAAAGGGGTTTCCAAGCTTCCAAAATACTACGAGTTTCCTGAAATCTCAGCACACATTTTTTCACCCAATCTTGATGACACTTTCAGGTAATGATCAGTACCCCAATCCCACTTGGCTCACCAAATTTCGTTATTCTAGGTTAAACCGTTCGTTGGCAGTAACAGTTTTAATTTTTAGGTTTCACTCATTTTTCTCCTATATGAATACATATAGTTGGAACTCTAAATCAAACACGGTTTGTGCTAGCTCTTTGAAACTTGACACAATAAAGTAGCTCCATGTTCTATCTCTATAGTTTGTTTCCTATTGATGTAGCCTTAAGCAGAGACTGGCGCAAATCACTTTCATGGAAAGGAGTTGCCAAGCTTCTATAAAACTACGAGTTTCCTGAAATCTCAGCACACATTTTTTCACCCAAACTTGATGACACTTTCAAGTAATGATCAGTACCCCAATCCCACTTGGCTCAACAAATTTCGTTCTTCTAGGTTAAACCGTTGGTTGGCCGTAACAGTTTTAATTTTTAGGTTTCACTCTGTTTTCTCCGATATGGATACATGTAGTTGGAACTCTAAATCAAACATGGTTTGTGCCAGCTCTTTGAAACTTGACACAATAAAGTAGCTCCAAGTTCTATCTCTATGGTTTGTTTCCTATTGATGTAGCCCTAAGCAGAGACTGGCACAAATCACTTTAATGGAAAGGGGTTGGCAAGCTTCCAAAAAACTACGTGTTTCTTGAAATCTCAGCACACAATTTTTCACCCAATCTTGATGACACTTTCAGGTAATAATCAGTACCCCAATGCCACTCGGTTCACCAAATTTCGTTCTTCTAGATTAAACCGTTCGTTGGCAGTAACAGTTTTAATTTTTTGGTTTCACTCTGTTTTCTTCTATATGGATACATGTAGTGGGAACTCTAAATCAAACACCTTTTGTGCTAGCTCTTTGAAAGTTGACACAATAAAGTAGCTCCAAGTTCTATCTCTATGGTTTGTTTCCTATTGATGTAGCCCTAAGCAGAGACTGGCGCAAATCACTCTCATGGAAAGGGGTTGCCAAGCTTCCAAAAATCTACGAGTTTCCTGAAATCACAGCACACATTTTTTCACCCAACCTTGATGACATTTTCAGGTAATGATCAGTACCCCAATCCCACTTTTTCACCAAATTTCATTATTCTAGGTAAAACCGTTCGTTGGCAGTAACAGTTTTAATTTTTAGTTTTCACTCAATTTTCTCCTATATGAATACATATAGTTGGAACTCTAAATCAAACACGGTTTGTGCTAGCTCTTTGAAAGTTGACACAATAAAGTAGCTCCATTTTCTATCTCTATGGTTTGTTTCCTATTGATGTAGCCCTAAGAAGAGACTGGCGCGAATCACTTTCATGGAATGGGGTTGCCAAGCTTCCGAAAAACTACGAGTTTCCTAAAATCTCAGCACACATTTTTTCACCCAATCTTGATGACACTTTCAGGTAATGATCAGTACAACAAATCCCACTTGGGTCACCAAGTTTCGTTCTTCTAGGTTAAACCGTTCGTTGGCAGTAACAGTTTTGATTTTTAGGTTTCACTCTGTTTTCTCCTATATGGATACATGTAGTTGGAAGTCTAAATCAAACACGGTTTGTGCTAGCTCTTTGAAACTTGACACAATAAAGTAGCTCCAAGTTCTCTCTCTATGGTTTGTTTCCTATTGATGTAGCCCTAAGCAGAGACTGGCGCAAATCACTTTCATTTAAAGGGGTTTCCAAGCTTCCAAAATACTACGAGTTTCCTGAAATCTCAGCACACATTTTTTCACCCAATCTTGATGACACTTTCAGGTAATGATCAGTACCCCAATCCCACTTGGCTCACCAAATTTCGTTATTCTAGGTTAAACCGTTCGTTGGCAGTAACAGTTTTAATTTTTAGGTTTCACTCATTTTTCTCCTATATGAATACATATAGTTGGAACTCTAAATCAAACACGGTTTGTGCTAGCTCTTTGAAACTTGACACAATAAAGTAGCTCCATGTTCTATCTCTATAGTTTGTTTCCTATTGATGTAGCCTTAAGCAGAGACTGGCGCAAATCACTTTCATGGAAAGGAGTTGCCAAGCTTCTATAAAACTACGAGTTTCCTGAAATCTCAGCACACATTTTTTCACCCAAACTTGATGACACTTTCAAGTAATGATCAGTACCCCAATCCCACTTGGCTCAACAAATTTCGTTCTTCTAGGTTAAACCGTTGGTTGGCCGTAACAGTTTTAATTTTTAGGTTTCACTCTGTTTTCTCCGATATGGATACATGTAGTTGGAACTCTAAATCAAACATGGTTTGTGCCAGCTCTTTGAAACTTGACACAATAAAGTAGCTCCAAGTTCTATCTCTATGGTTTGTTTCCTATTGATGTAGCCCTAAGCAGAGACTGGCACAAATCACTTTAATGGAAAGGGGTTGGCAAGCTTCCAAAAAACTACGAGTTTCTTGAAATCTCAGCACACAATTTTTCACCCAATCTTGATGACACTTTCAGGTAATAATCAGTACCCCAATGCCACTCGGTTCACCAAATTTCGTTCTTCTAGATTAAACCGTTCGTTGGCAGTAACAGTTTTAATTTTTTGGTTTCACTCTGTTTTCTCCTATATGGATACATGTAGTGGGAACTCTAAATCAAACACCTTTTGTGCTAGCTCTTTGAAAGTTGACACAATAAAGTAGCTCCAAGTTCTATCTCTATGGTTTGTTTCCTATTGATGTAGCCCTAAGCAGAGACTGGCGCAAATCACTCTCATGGAAAGGGGTTGCCAAGCTTCCAAAAATCTACGAGTTTCCTGAAATCACAGCACACATTTTTTCACCCAACCTTGATGACATTTTCAGGTAATGATCAGTACCCCAATCCCACTTTTTCACCAAATTTCATTATTCTAGGTAAAACCGTTCGTTGGCAGTAACAGTTTTAATTTTTAGTTTTCACTCAATTTTCTCCTATATGAATACATATAGTTGGAACTCTAAATCAAACACGGTTTGTGCTAGCTCTTTGAAAGTTGACACAATAAAGTAGCTCCATTTTCTATCTCTATGGTTTGTTTCCTATTGATGTAGCCCTAAGAAGAGACTGGCGCGAATCACTTTCATGGAATGGGGTTGCCAAGCTTCCGAAAAACTACGAGTTTCCTAAAATCTCAGCACACATTTTTTCACCCAATCTTGATGACACTTTCAGGTAATGATCAGTACAACAAATCCCACTTGGGTCACCAAGTTTCGTTCTTCTAGGTTAAACCGTTCGTTGGCAGTAACAGTTTTGATTTTTAGGTTTCACTCTGTTTTCCCCCAAATGGATACATGTAGTTGGAACTCTAAATCAAACACGGTTTGTGCTAGCTCTTTGAAACTTGACACAGTAAAGTAGCTCCAAGTTCTATCTCTATGGTTTGTTTCCTATTGATGTAGCCCTAAGTAGCGACTGGCGCAAATCACTTTCATGGAAAGTGGTTGCCAATCTTCCAAAAAACTATGAGTTTCCTGAAATCTCAGCACACATTTTTTCACCCAACCTTGATGACACTTTCAGGTAATGATCAGTACCCCAATCCCACTTGGCTCACCAAATTTCGTTCTTCTAGGTTAAACCGTTTGTTGGCAGTAACAGTTTTGATTTTTAGGTTTCACTCTGTTTTCTCCTATATGGATACATGTAGTTGGAACTCTAAATCAAACACGGTTTGTGCTAGCTCTTTGTAACTTGACACAATAAAGTAGCTCCAAGTTGTATCTGTATGTTTTGTTTCCTATTGATGTATCCCTAAGCAGAGACTGGCGCAAATCACTTTCATTGAAAGGGGTTGCCAAGCTTCCAAAAAACTACGAGTTTCCTGAAATCTCAACACACATTTTTTCACCCAATCTTGATGACACTTTCAGGTAATGATCACTACCCCAATCCCACTTGGCTCACCAAATTTCGTTCTTCTAGGTTAAACATTTCGTTGGCAGTAACAGTTTTAATTTTTAGGTTTCACTCTGTTTTCTCCTATATGGATACATGTAGTTGGAACTCTAAATCAAACACGGTTTGTGCTAGCTCTTTCAAACTTGACACAATAAAGTAGCTCCAAGTTCTATCTCTATGGTTTGTTTCCTATTGATGTATCCCTAAGCAGAGACTGGCGCAAATCACTTTCATGGAAAGGGGTTGCCAAGCTTCCAAAAAACTACGAGTTTCCTGAAATCTCAGCACACATTTTTTCACCCAATCTTGATGACACTTTCAGGTAATGATCAGTACAACAAATCCCACTTGGATCACCAAGTTTCGTTCTTCTAGGTTAAACCGTACGTTGGCAGTAACAGTTTTAATTTTTAGGTTTCACTCTGTTTTCTCCTATATGGATACATGTAGTTGGAAGTCTAAATTAAACACGGTTTGTGCTAGCTCTTTGAAACTTGACACAATAAAGTAGCTCCAAGTTCTCTCTCTATGGTTTGTTTCCTATAATGTAGCCCTAAGCAGAGACTGGCGCAAATCACTTTAATGGAAAGGGGTTGCCAAGGTTCCAAAAAACTACGAGTTTCCTGAAATGTCAGCACACATTTTTTCACCCAATCTTGATGACACTTTCAGGTAATGATCAGTACCCCAATCCCACTTGGCTCACCAAGTTTCGTTCTTCTAGGTTAAACCGTTCGTTGGCCGTAATAGTTTTAATTTTTAGGTTTCACTCTGTTTTCTCCGATATGGATACATGTAGTTGGAACTCTAAATCAAACACGGTTTGTGCTAGCTCTTTGAAACTTGACACAATAAAGTAGCTCCAAGTTCTATCTCTATAGTTTGTTTCCTATTGATGTAGCCCTAAGCAGAGACTGGCGCAAATCACTTTCATTTAAAGGGGTTGCCAAGCTTCCAAAAAATTACGAGTTTCCTGAAATCTCAGCACACATTTTTTCACCCAACCTTGATGACATTTTCAGGTAATGATCAGTACCCCAATCCCACTTTTTCACCAAATTTCATTATTCTAGGTTAAACCGTTCGTTGGCAGTAACAGTTTTAATTTTTAGTTTTCACTCAATTTTCTCCTATATGAATACATATAGTTGGAACTCTAAATCAAACACGGTTTGTGCTAGCTCTTTGAAAGTTGACACAATAAAGTAGCTCCATTTTCTATCTCTATGGTTTGTTTCCTATTGATGTAGCCCTAAGAAGAGACTGGCGCGAATCACTTTCATGGAATGGGGTTGCCAAGCTTCCAAAAAACTACAAGTTTCCTAAAATCTCAGCACACATTTTTTCACCCAATCTTGATGACACTTTCAGGTAATGATCAGTACAACAAATCCCACTTGGTTCACCAAGTTTCGTTCTTCTAGGATAAACCATACGTTGGCAGTAACAGTTTTAATTTTTAGGTTTCACTCTGTTTTCTCCTATATGGATACATGTAGTTGGAAGTCTAAATCAAACACGGTTTGTGCTAGCTCTTTGAAACTTGACACAATAAAATAGCTCCAAGTTCTCTCTCTATGGTTTGTTTCCTATAATGTAGCCCTAAGCAGAGACTGGCGCAAATCACTTTCATGGAAAGGGGTTGCCAAGGTTCCAAAAAACTACGAGTTTCCTGAAATCTCAGCACACATTTTTTCACCCAACCTTGATGACATTTTCAGGTAATGATCAGTACCCCAATCCCACTTGGCTCACCAAATTTCGTTCTTCTAGGTTAAACCGTTCGTTGGCCGTAACAGTTTTAATTTTTAGGTTTCACTCTGTTTTCTCCGATATGGATACATGTAGTTGGAACTCTAAATCAAACATGGTTTGTGCCAGCTCTTTGAAACTTGACACAATAAAGTAGCTCCAAGTTCTATCTCTATGGTTTGTTTCCTATTGATGTAGCCCTAAGCAGAGACTGGCACAAATCACTTTAATGGAAAGGGGTTGGCAAGCTTCCAAAAAACTACGAGTTTCTTGAAATCTCAGCACACAATTTTTCACCCAATCTTGATGACACTTTCAGGTAATAATCAGTACCCCAATGCCACTCGGTTCACCAAATTTCTTTCTTCTAGGTGAAACCGTTCGTTGGCAGTAACAGTTTTAATTTTTAGGTTTCACTCAATTTTCTCCTATATGAATACATGTATTTGGAACTCTAATTCAAACACGGTTTGTGCTAGCTCTTTGAAACTTGACACAATAAAGTAGCTCCATTTTCTATCTCTATGGTTTTTTTCCTATTGATGTAGCCCTAAGCAGAGACTGGCGCAAATCACTTTAATGGAAAGGGGTTGCCAATCTTCCAAAAAACTACGAGTTTCCTGAAATCTCACCACACTTTTTTTCACCCAATCTTGATGACACTTTCAGGTAATGATCAGTACCCCAATCCCAATTGGCTCACCAAATTTCGTTCTTCTAGGTTAAACCGTTCGTTGGCAGTAACAGTTTTAATTTTTTGGTTTCACTCTGTTTTCTCCTATATGGATACATGTAGTGGGAACTCTAAATCAAACACCTTTTGTGCTAGCTCTTTGAAACTTGACACAATGAAGTAGCTCCAAGTTCTATCTCTATGGTTTGTTTCCTATTGATGTAGCCCTAAGCAGAGACTGGCGCAAATCACTCTCATGGAAAGGGGTTGCCAAGCTTCCAAAAAACTACGTGTTTCCTGAAATCACAGCACACATTTTTTCACCCAACCTTGATGACATTTTCAGGTAATGATCAGTACCCCAATCCCACTTTTTCACCAAATTTCATTATTCTAGGTTAAACCGTTCGTTGGCAGTAACAGTTTTAATTTTTAGTTTTCACTCAATTTTCTCCTATATGAATACATATAGTTGGAACTCTAAATCAAACACGGTTTGTGCTAGCTCTTTGAAAGTTGACACAATAAAGTAGCTCCATTTTCTATCTCTATGGTTTGTTTCCTATTGATGTAGCCCTAAGAAGAGACTGGCGCGAATCACTTTCATGGAATGGGGTTGCCAAGCTTCCGAAAAACTACGAGTTTCCTAAAATCTCAGCACACATTTTTTCACCCAATCTTGATGACACTTTCAGGTAATGATCAGTACAACAAATCCCACTTGGGTCACCAAGTTTCGTTCTTCTAGGTTAAACCGTTCGTTGGCAGTAACAGTTTTGATTTTTAGGTTTCACTCTGTTTTCTCCTATATGGATACATGTAGTTGGAAGTCTAAATCAAACACGGTTTGTGCTAGCTCTTTGAAACTTGACACAATAAAGTAGCTCCAAGTTCTCTCTCTATGGTTTGTTTCCTATTGATGTAGCCCTAAGCAGAGACTGGCGCAAATCACTTTCAAGGAAAGGGGTTGCCAAGCTTCCAAAAAACTACGAGTTTCCTGAAATCTCAACACACATTTTTTCACCCAATCTTGATGACACTTTCAGGTAATGATCACTACCCCAATCCCACTTGGCTCACCAAATTTCGTTCTTCTAGGTTAAACATTTCGTTGGCAGTAACAGTTTTAATTTTTAGGTTTCACTCTGTTTTCTCCTATATGGATACATGTAGTTGGAACTCTAAATCAAACACGGTTTGTGCTAGCTCTTTGAAACTTGACACAATAAAGTAGCTCCAAGTTCTATCTCTATGGTTTGTTTCCTATTGATGTAGCCCTAAGCAGAGACTGGCGCAAATCACTTTCATGGAAAGGGGTTGCCAAGCTTCCAAAAAACTACGAGTTTCCTGAAATCTCAGCACACATTTTTTCACCCAATCTTGATGACACTTTCAGGTAATGATCAGTACAACAAATCCCACTTGGTTCAACAAGTTTCGTTCTTCTAGGTTAAACCGTACGTTGGCAGTAACAGTTTTAATTTTTAGCTTTCACTCTGTTTTCTCCTATATGGATACATGTAGTTGGAAGTCTAAATTAAACACGGTTTGTGCTAGCTCTTTGAAACTTGACACAATAAAGTAGCTCCAAGTTCTCACTCTATGGTTTGTTTCCTATAATGTAGCCCTAAGCAGAGACTGGCGCAAATCACTTTAATGGAAAGGGGTTGCCAAGGTTCCAAAAAACTACGAGTTTCCTGAAATGTCAGCACACATTTTTTCACCCAATCTTGATGAC
This sequence comes from Spermophilus citellus, assembly GCF_964194105.1. NCBI lineage: Eukaryota > Metazoa > Chordata > Mammalia > Rodentia > Sciuridae > Spermophilus > Spermophilus citellus. Next base: position 2,299,114 of record NW_027672724.1, on the reverse strand, counting down.
ACTTTCAGGTAATGATCAGTACCCCAATCCCACTTGGCTCACCAAGTTTCGTTCTTCTAGGTTAAACCGTTCGTTGGCCGTAATAGTTTTAATTTTTAGGTTTCACTCTGTTTTCTCCGATATGGATACATGTAGTTGGAACTCTAAATCAAACACGGTTTGTGCTAGCTCTTTGAAACTTGACACAATAAAGTAGCTCCAAGTTCTATCTCTATAGTTTGTTTCCTATTGATGTAGCCCTAAGCAGAGACTGGCGCAAATCACTTTCATTTAAAGGGGTTGCCAAGCTTCCAAAAAATTACGAGTTTCCTGAAATCTCAGCACACATTTTTTCACCCAACCTTGATGACATTTTCAGGTAATGATCAGTACCCCAATCCCACTTTTTCACCAAATTTCATTATTCTAGGTTAAACCGTTCGTTGGCAGTAACAGTTTTAATTTTTAGTTTTCACTCAATTTTCTCCTATATGAATACATATAGTTGGAACTCTAAATCAAACACGGTTTGTGCTAGCTCTTTGAAAGTTGACACAATAAAGTAGCTCCATTTTCTATCTCTATGGTTTGTTTCCTATTGATGTAGCCCTAAGAAGAGACTGGCGCGAATCACTTTCATGGAATGGGGTTGCCAAGCTTCCGAAAAACTACGAGTTTCCTAAAATCTCAGCACACATTTTTTCACCCAATCTTGATGACACTTTCAGGTAATGATCAGTACAACAAATCCCACTTGGTTCACCAAGTTTCGTTCTTCTAGGTTAAACCATACGTTGGCAGTAACAGTTTTAATTTTTAGGTTTCACTCTGTTTTCTCCTATATGGATACATGTAGTTGGAAGTCTAAATCAAACACGGTTTGTGCTAGCTCTTTGAAACTTGACACAATAAAATAGCTCCAAGTTCTCTCTCTATGGTTTGTTTCCTATAATGTAGCCCTAAGCAGAGACTGGCGCAAATCACTTTCATGGAAAGGGGTTGCCAAGGTTCCAAAAAACTACGAGTTTCCTGAAATCTCAGCACACATTTTTTCACCCAATCTTGATGAAACTTTCAGGTAATGATCAGTACCCCAATCCCACTTGGCTCACCAAATTTCGTTCTTCTAGGTTAAACCGTTCGTTGGCCGTAACAGTTTTAATTTTTAGGTTTCACTCTGTTTTCTCCGATATGGATACATGTAGTTGGAACTCTAAATCAAACATGGTTTGTGCCAGCTCTTTGAAACTTGACACAATAAAGTAGCTCCAAGTTCTATCTCTATGGTTTGTTTCCTATTGATGTAGCCCTAAGCAGAGACTGGCACAAATCACTTTAATGGAAAGGGGTTGGCAAGCTTCCAAAAAACTACGAGTTTCTTGAAATCTCAGCACACAATTTTTCACCCAATCTTGATGACACTTTCAGGTAATAATCAGTACCCCAATGCCACTCGGTTCACCAAATTTCGTTCTTCTAGGTGAAACCGTTCGTTGGCAGTAACAGTTTTAATTTTTAGGTTTCACTCAATTTTCTCCTATATGAATACATGTATTTGGAACTCTAAATCAAACACGGTTTGTGCTAGCTCTTTGAAACTTGACACAATAAAGTAGCTCCATTTTCTATCTCTATGGTTTTTTTCCTATTGATGTAGCCCTAAGCAGAGACTGGCGCAAATCACTTTAATGGAAAGGGGTTGCCAATCTTCCAAAAAACTACGAGTTTCCTGAAATCTCACCACACTTTTTTTCACCCAATCTTGATGACACTTTCAGGTAATGATGAGTACCCCAATATCAATTGGCTCACCAAATTTCGTTCTTCTAGGTTAAACCGTTCGTTGGCAGTAACAGTTTTAATTTTTTGGTTTCACTCTGTTTTCTCCTATATGGATACATGTAGTGGGAACTCTAAATCAAACACCTTTTGTGCTAGCTCTTTGAAAGTTGACACAATAAAGTAGCTCCAAGTTCTATCTCTATGGTTTGTTTCCTATTGATGTAGCCCTAAGCAGAGACTGGCGCAAATCACTCTCATGGAAAGGGGTTGCCAAGCTTCCAAAAAACTACGAGTTTCCTGAAATCACAGCACACATTTTTTCACCCAACCTTGATGACATTTTCAGGTAATGATCAGTACCCCAATCCCACTTTTTCACCAAATTTCATTATTCTAGGTTAAACCGTTCGTTGGCAGTAACAGTTTTAATTTTTAGTTTTCACTCAATTTTCTCCTATATGAATACATATAGTTGGAACTCTAAATCAAACACGGTTTGTGCTAGCTCTTTGAAAGTTGACACAATAAAGTAGCTCCATTTTCTATCTCTATGGTTTGTTTCCTATTGATGTAGCCCTAAGAAGAGACTGGCGCGAATCACTTTCATGGAATGGGGTTGCCAAGCTTCCGAAAAACTACGAGTTTCCTAAAATCTCAGCACACATTTTTTCACCCAATCTTGATGACACTTTCAGGTAATGATCAGTACAACAAATCCCACTTGGGTCACCAAGTTTCGTTCTTCTAGGTTAAACCGTTCGTTGGCAGTAACAGTTTTGATTTTTAGGTTTCACTCTGTTTTCTCCTATATGGATACATGTAGTTGGAAGTCTAAATCAAACACGGTTTGTGCTAGCTCTTTGAAACTTGACACAATAAAGTAGCTCCAAGTTCTCTCTCTATGGTTTGTTTCCTATTGATGTAGCCCTAAGCAGAGACTGGCGCAAATCACTTTCATTTAAAGGGGTTTCCAAGCTTCCAAAATACTACGAGTTTCCTGAAATCTCAGCACACATTTTTTCACCCAATCTTGATGACACTTTCAGGTAATGATCAGTACCCCAATCCCACTTGGCTCACCAAATTTCGTTATTCTAGGTTAAACCGTTCGTTGGCAGTAACAGTTTTAATTTTTAGGTTTCACTCATTTTTCTCCTATATGAATACATATAGTTGGAACTCTAAATCAAACACGGTTTGTGCTAGCTCTTTGAAACTTGACACAATAAAGTAGCTCCATGTTCTATCTCTATAGTTTGTTTCCTATTGATGTAGCCTTAAGCAGAGACTGGCGCAAATCACTTTCATGGAAAGGAGTTGCCAAGCTTCTATAAAACTACGAGTTTCCTGAAATCTCAGCACACATTTTTTCACCCAAACTTGATGACACTTTCAAGTAATGATCAGTACCCCAATCCCACTTGGCTCAACAAATTTCGTTCTTCTAGGTTAAACCGTTGGTTGGCCGTAACAGTTTTAATTTTTAGGTTTCACTCTGTTTTCTCCGATATGGATACATGTAGTTGGAACTCTAAATCAAACATGGTTTGTGCCAGCTCTTTGAAACTTGACACAATAAAGTAGCTCCAAGTTCTATCTCTATGGTTTGTTTCCTATTGATGTAGCCCTAAGCAGAGACTGGCACAAATCACTTTAATGGAAAGGGGTTGGCAAGCTTCCAAAAAACTACGAGTTTCTTGAAATCTCAGCACACAATTTTTCACCCAATCTTGATGACACTTTCAGGTAATAATCAGTACCCCAATGCCACTCGGTTCACCAAGTTTCGTTCTTCTAGATTAAACCGTTCGTTGGCAGTAACAGTTTTAATTTTTTGGTTTCACTCTGTTTTCTCCTATATGGATACATGTAGTGGGAACTCTAAATCAAACACCTTTTGTGCTAGCTCTTTGAAAGTTGACACAATAAAGTAGCTCCAAGTTCTATCTCTATGGTTTGTTTCCTATTGATGTAGCCCTAAGCAGAGACTGGCGCAAATCACTCTCATGGAAAGGGGTTGCCAAGCTTCCAAAAATCTACGAGTTTTCTGAAATCACAGCACACATTTTTTCACCCAACCTTGATGACATTTTCAGGTAATGATCAGTACCCCAATCCCACTTTTTCACCAAATTTCATTATTCTAGGTAAAACCGTTCGTTGGCAGTAACAGTTTTAATTTTTAGTTTTCACTCAATTTTCTCCTATATGAATACATATAGTTGGAACTCTAAATCAAACACGGTTTGTGCTAGCTCTTTGAAAGTTGACACAATAAAGTAGCTCCATTTTCTATCTCTATGGTTTGTTTCCTATTGATGTAGCCCTAAGAAGAGACTGGCGCGAATCACTTTCATGGAATGGGGTTGCCAAGCTTCCGAAAAACTACGAGTTTCCTAAAATCTCAGCACACATTTTTTCACCCAATCTCGATGACACTTTCAGGTAATGATCAGTACAACAAATCCCACTTGGGTCACCAAGTTTCGTTCTTCTAGGTTAAACCGTTCGTTGGCAGTAACAGTTTTGATTTTTAGGTTTCACTCTGTTTTCCCCCAAATGGATACATGTAGTTGGAACTCTAAATCAAACACGGTTTGTGCTAGCTCTTTGAAACTTGACACAGTAAAGTAGCTCCAAGTTCTATCTCTATGGTTTGTTTCCTATTGATGTAGCCCTAAGTAGCGACTGGCGCAAATCACTTTCATGGAAAGTGGTTGCCAATCTTCCAAAAAACTATGAGTTTCCTGAATCTCAGCACACATTTTTTCACCCAACCTTGATGACACTTTCAGGTAATGATCAGTACCCCAATCCCACTTGGCTCACCAAATTTCGTTCTTCTAGGTTAAACCGTTTGTTGGCAGTAACAGTTTTGATTTTTAGGTTTCACTCTGTTTTCTCCTATATGGATACATGTAGTTGGAACTCTAAATCAAACACGGTTTGTGCTAGATCTTTGTAACTTGACACAATAAAGTAGCTCCAAGTTCTATCTCTATGGTTTGTTTCCTATTGATGTAGCCCTAAGAAGAAACTGGCACAAATCACTTTCATGGAAAGGGGTTGCCAAGCTTCCAAAAAACTACGAGTTTCCTGAAATCTCAGCACACATTTTTTCACCCAATCTTGATGACACTTTCAGGTAATGATCAGTACCCCAATCCCACTTGGCTCAAGAAATTTCGTTCTTCGAGGTTAAACCGTTTGTTGGCAGTAACAGTTTTAATTTTTAGGTTTCACTCTGTTTTCTCCTATATGGATACATGTAGTTGGAACTCTAAATCAAACACGGTTTGTGCTAGCTCTTTGAAACTTGACACAATAAAGTAGCTCCAAGTTCTATCTCTATGGTTTGTTTCCTATTGATGTAGCCCTAAGCAGAGACTGGCGCAATACACTTTCATTTAAAGGGGTTGCCAAGCTTCCCAAAAACTACGAGTTTCCTGAAATCTCAGCACACATTTTTTCACCCAATCTTGATGACACTTTCCGGTAATGATCAGTACAACAAATCCCACTTGGGTCACCAAGTTTCGTTCTTCTAGGTTAAACCGTTCGTTGGCAGTAACAGTTTTAATTTTTAGGTTTCACTCAGTTTTCTCCTATATGGATACATGTAGTTGGAACTCTAAATCAAACACGGTTTGTGCTAGCTCTTTGAAACTTGACACAATAAAGTAGCTCCAAGTTCTATCTCTATGGTTTGTTTCCTATTGATGTAGCCCTAAGAAGAAACTGGCACAAATCACTTTCATGGAAAGGGGTTGCCAAGCTTCCAAAAAACTACGAGTTTCCTGAAATCTCAGCACACATTTTTTCACCCAATCTTGATGACACTTTCAGGTAATGATCAGTACCCCAATCCCACTTGGCTCACCAAATTTCGTTCTTCTAGGTTAAACCGTTCGTTGGCAGTAACAGTTTTGATTTTTAGGTTTCACTCTGTTTTCTCCTATATGGATACATGTAGTTGGAAGTCTAAATCAAACACGGTTTGTGCTAGCTCTTTGAAACTTGACACAATGAAGTAGCTCCAAGTTCTATCTCTATGTTTTGTTTCCTATTGATGTAGCCCTAAGCAGAGACTGGCGCAATACACTTTCATTTAAAGGGGTTGCCAAGCTTCCCAAAAACTACGAGTTTCCTGAAATCTCAGCACACATTTTTTCACCCAATCTTGATGACACTTTCCGGTAATGATCAGTACAACAAATCCCACTTGGGTCACCAAGTTTCGTTCTTCTAGGTTAAACCGTTCGTTGGCAGTAACAGTTTTAATTTTTAGGTTTCACTCAGTTTTCTCCTATATGGATACATGTAGTTGGAACTCTAAATCAAACACGGTTTGTGCTAGCTCTTTGAAACTTGACACAATAAAGTAGCTCCAAGTTCTATCTCTATGGTTTGTTTCCTATTGATGTAGCCCTAAGCAGAGACTGGCGCAAATCACTTTCATGGAAAGGGGTTGCCAAGGTTCCAAAAAACTACGAGTTTCCTGAAATCCCAGCACACATTTTTTCACCCAATCTTGATGACACTTTCAGGTAATGATCAGTACCCCAATCCCAATTGGCTCACCAAATTTCGTTCTTCTAGGTTAAACCATTCGTTGGCAGTAACAGTTTTAATTTTTAGGTTTCACTCTGTTTTCTCCTATATGGATACATGTAGTGGGAACTCTAAATCAAACACCTTTTGTGCTAGCTCTTTGAAACTTGACACAATAAAGTAGCTTCAAGTTCCATCTCTATGGTTTGTTTCCTATTGATGTAGCCCTAAGCAGAGACTGGCGCAAATCACTTACATGGAAAGGGGTTGCCAAGCTTCCAAAAAACTACGAGTTTCCTAAAATCTCAGCACACATTTTTTCACCCAACCTTGATGACACTTTCAGGTAATGATCAGTACCCCAATCCCACTTGGCTCACCAAATTTCGTTCTTCTAGTTTAAACCGTTCGTTGGCAGTAACAGGTTTAATTTTTAGGTTTCACTATGTTTTCTCCTATATGGATACATGTAGTTGGAACTCTAAATCAAACACGGTTTGTGCTAGCTCTTTGAAACTTGACACAATAAAGTAGCTCCAAGTTCTATCTCTATGGTTTGTTTCCTATTGATGTAGCCCAAGCAGAGACTGGCGCAAATCACTTTCATGGAAAAGGGTTGCCAATCTTCCAAAAAACTACGAGTTTCCTGAAATCTCAGCACACATTTTTTCACCCAATCTTGATGACACTTTCAGGTAATGATCAGTACCCCAATCCCACTTGGCTCACCAAATTTCGTTCTTCTAGGTTAAACCGTTCGTTGGCAGTAACAGTTTTGATTTTTAGGTTTCACTCTGTTTTCTCCTATATGGATACATGTAGTTGGAAGTCTAAATCAAACACGGTTTGTGCTAGCTCTTTGAAACTTGACACAATAAAGTAGCTCCAAGTTCTATCTCTATGGTTTGTTTCCTATTGATGTATCCCTAAGCAGAGACTGGCGCAAATCACTTTCATTTAAAGGGGTTGCCAAGCTTCCAAAAAACCACGAGTTTCCTGAAATCTCAGCACACATTTTTTCACCCAATCTTGATGACACTTTCAGGTAATGATCAGTACCCCAATCCCACTTGGCTCACCAAATTTCGTTCTTCTTGGTTAAACCGTTCGTTGGCAGTAACAGTTTTAATTTTTAGGTTTCACTCAATTTTCTCCTGTATGAATACATGTATTTGGAACTCTAAATCAAACACGGTTTGTGCTAGCTCTTTGAAACTTGACACAATAAAGTAGCTCCATGTTCTATCTCTATGGTTTGTTTCCTATTGATGTAGCCCTAAGCAGAGACTGGCGCAAATAACTTTCATGGAAAGGGGTTGCCAGGCTTCCAAAAAACTACGAGTTTCCTGAAATCTCAGCACACATTTTTTCACCCAATCTTGATGACACTTTCAGTTAATGATCAGTACCCCAATCCCACTTGACTCACCAAATTTCGTTCTTCTAGGTTAAACCGTTCATCGGCAGTAACAGTTTTAATTTTTAGGTTTCACTCTGTTTTCTCCTATATGGATACATGTAGTTGGAAGTCTAAATCAAAAACGGTTTGTGCTAGGTCTTTGAAACTTGACACAATAAAGTAGCTCCAAGTTGTATCTCTATGTTTTGTTTCCTATTGATGTAGCCCTAAGCAGAGACTGGCGAAAATCACTTTCATGGAAAGGGGTTGCCAAGCTTCCAAAAATCTAAGAGTTTCCTGAAATCTCAGCTCACATTTTTTCACCCAATCTTGATGACACTTTCAGGTAATGATCAGTACAACAAATCCCACTTGGGTCACCAAGTTTCGTTCTTCTAGGTTAAACCGTTCGTTGGCAGTAACAGTTTTAATTTTTAGGTTTCACTCTGTTTTCTCCTATATGGATACATGTAGTGGGAACTCTAAGTCAAACACGGTTTGTGCTAGCTCTTTGAAACTTGACACAATAAAGTAGCTCCAAGTTCTATCTCTATGGTTTGTTTCTTATTGATGTAGCCCTAAGCAGAGACTGGCGCAAATCACTTTCATGGAAAGGTGTTGCCAAGCTTCCAAAAAACTACGAGTTTCCTGAAATCTCAGCACACATATTTTCACCCAAACTTGATGACACTTTCAGGTAATGATCAGTACCCCAATCCCACTTGGCTCACCAAATTTCGTTCTTCTAGGTTAAACCGTTCGTTGGAAGTAACAGGTTTAATTTTTAGGTTTCACTCTGTTTTCTCCTATATGGATACATGTAGTTGGAAGTCTAAATCAAACACGGTTTGTGCTAGCTCTTTGAAACTTGACACAATAAAGTAGCTCCATGTTCTATCTCTATGGTTTGTTTCCTATTGATGTAGCCCTAACAGAGACTGGCGCAAATCACTTTCATGGAAAGGGGTTGCCAATCTTCCAAAAAACTACGAGTTTACTGAAATCTCAGCACACATTTTTTCACCCAATCTTCATGACATTTTCAGGTAATGATCAGTACAACAAATCCCACTTGGGTCACCATGTTTCCTTCTTCTAGGTTAAACCGTTCGTTGGCAGTAACAGTTTTAATTTTTAGGTTTCACTCTGTTTTCTCCTATCTGGATACATGTAGTTGGAACTCTAAATCAAACACGGTTTGTGCTAGCTCTTTGTAACTTGACACAATAAAGTAGCTCCAAGTTCTATCTCTATGGTTTGTTTCCTATTGATGTAGCCCTAAGCAGAGACTGGCACAAATCACTTTCATGGAAAGGGGTTGCCAAGTTTCCAAAACTACGAGTTTCCTGAAATCTCAGCACACATTTTTTCACCCAATCTTGATGACACTTTCAGGTAATGATCAGTACCCCAATCCCACTTGGCTCACCAAATTTCGTTCTTCTGGGTTAAACCGTTCGTTGGCAGTAACAGTTTTGATTTTTAGGTTTCACTCTGTTTTCTCCTATATGGATACATGTAGTTGGAAGTCTAAATCAAACACGGTTTGTGCTAGCTCTTTGAAACTTGACACAATGAAGTAGCTCCATGTTCTATCTCTATGGTTTGTTTCCTATTGATGTAGCCCTAAGCAGAGACTGGCGCAAATCACTTTCATGGAAAGGGGTTGCCAAGCTTCCAAAAAACTACGAGTTTCCTGAAATCTCAGCACACATTTTTTCACCCAACCTTGATGACACTTTCAGGTAATGATCAGTACCCCAATCCCACTTGGCTCACCAAATTTCGTTCTTCTAGGTTAAATCGTTCGTTGGCAGTAACAGTTTTAATTTTTAGGTTTCACTCTGTTTTCTCCTATATGGATACATGTAGTTGGAAGTCTAAATCAAACACGGTTTGTGCTAGCTCTTTGAAACTTGACACAATGAAGTAGCTCCAAGTTCTATCTCTATGGTTTGTTTCCTATTGATGTAGCCCTAAGCAGAGACTGGTGCAAATCACTTTCATTTAAAGGGGTGCCAATCTTCCAAAAAACTACGAGTTTCCTGAAATCTCAGCACACATTTTTTCACCCAATCTTGATGACACTTTCAGGTTATGATCAGTACCCCGATCCCACTTGGATCACCAAGTTTCGTTCTTCTAGGTTAAACCGTTCATCGGCAGTAACAGTTTTATTTTTTAGGTTTCACTCTGTTTTCTCCTATATGGATACATGTAGTTGGAAGTCTAAATCAAAAACGGTTTGTGCTAGCTCTTTGAAACTTGACACAATAAAGTAGCTCCATGTTGTTTCTCTATGTTTTGTTTCCTATTGATGTAGCCCTAAGCAGAGACTGGCGCAAATCACTTTCATGGAAAGGGGTTGCCAAGCTCCCAAAAAATACGAGTTTCCTGAAATCTCAGCACACATTTTTTCACCCAATCTTGATGACACTTTCAGGTAATGATCAGTACAACAAATCCCACTTGGGTCACCAAGTTTCGTTCTTCTAGGTTAAACCGTTCGTTGGCAGTAATAGTTTTAATTTTTAGGTTTCACTCTGTTTTCTCCTATAGGGATACATGTAGTTGGAACTCTAAATCAAACACGGTTTGTGCTAGCTCTTTGAAACTTGACACCATAAAGTAGCTCCAAGTTCTATCTCTATGGTTTGTTTCCTATTGATGTAGCCCTAAGCAGAGACTGGCGCAAATCACTTTCATGGAAAGGGTTGCAAAGGTTCCAAAAAACTACGAGTTTCCTAAAATCTCAGCACACATTTTTTCACCCAATCTTGATGACACTTTCAGGTAATGATCACTACCCCAATCCCACTTGGCTCAAGAAATTTCTTCTTCTAGGTTAAACCGTTCGTTGGCAGTAACAGTTTTAATTTTTAGGTTTCACTCTGGTTTCTCCTATATGGATACATGTAGTGGGAACTCTAAATCAAACACCTTTTGTGCTAGCTCTTTGAAACTTGACACAATAAAGTAGCTCCAAGTTCTATCTCTATGGTTTGTTTCCTATTGATGTAGCCCTAAGCAGAGACTGGCGCAAATCACTTTCATGGAAAGGGGTTGCCAAGCTTCCAAAAAACTACGAGTTTCCTGAAATCTCAGCACACATTTTCTCATCCAATCTTGATGACACTTTCAGGTAATGATCACTACCCCAATCCCACTTGGCTCACCAAATTTCGTTCTTCTAGGTTAAACCGTTCGTTGGCAGTAACAGTTTTAATTTTTAGGTTTCACTCAATTTTCTCCCATATAAATACATGTAGTTGGAACTCTAAATCAAACACGGTTTGTGCTAGCTCTTTGAAACTTGACACAATGAAGTAGCTCCAAGTTCTATCTCTATGGTTTGTTTCCTATTGATGTAGCCCTAAGCAGAGACTGGTGCAAATCACTTTCATTTAAAGGGGTGCCAATCTTCCAAAAAACTACGAGTTTCCTGAAATCTCAGCACACATTTTTTCACCCAATATTGATGACACTTTCAGGTAATGATCAGTACAACAAATCACACTTGGGTCACCAAGTTTCGTTCTTCTAGGTTAAACCGTTCGTTGGCAGTAACAGTTTTAATTTTTAGGTTTCACTCTGTTTTCTCCTATATGGATACATGTAGTTGGAACTCTAAATCAAACACGGTTTGTGCTAGCTCTTTGAAACTTGACACAATAAAGTAGCTCCAAGTTCTATCTCTATGGTTTGTTTCCTATTGATGTAGCCCTAAGCAGAGACTGGCGCAAATCACTTTCATGGAAAGGGTTGCAAATGTTCCAAAAAACTACGAGTTTCCTAAAATCTCAGCACACATTTTTTCACCCAATCTTGATGACAATTTCAGGTAATGATCACTACCCCAATCCCACTTGGCTCAAGAAATTTCTTCTTCTAGGTTAAACCGTTCGTTGGCAGTAACAGTTTTAATTTTTAGGTTTCACTCTGTTTTCTCCTATATGGATTCATGTTGTGGGAACTCTAAATCAAACACCTTTTGTGCTAGCTCTTTGAAACTTGACACAATAAAGTAGCTCCAAGTTCTATCTCTATGGTTTGTTTCCTATTGATGTAGCCCTAAGCAGAGACTGGCGCAAATCACTTTCATGGAAAGGGGTTGCCAAGCTTCCAAAAAACTACGAGTTTCCTGAAATCTCAGCACACATTTTTTCATCCAATCTTGATGACACTTTCAGGTAATGATCACTACCCCAATCCCACTTGGCTCACCAAATTTCGTTCTTCTAGGTTAAACCGTTCGTTGGCAGTAACAGTTTTAATTTTTAGGTTTCACTCAATTTTCTCCCATATAAATACATGTAGTTGGAACTCTAAATCAAACACGGTTTGTGCTAGCTCTTTGAAACTTGACACAATAAAGTAGCTCCATGTTCTATCTCTATGGTTTGTTTCCTATTGATGTAGCCCTAAGCAGAGACTGGCGCAAATCACTTTCATGGAAAGGGGTTGCCAATCTTCCAAAAATCTACGAGTTTCCTTAAATCTCAGCACACATTTTTTCACCCAATCTTCATGACATTTTCAGGTAATGATCAGTACAACAAATCCCACTTGGGTCACCATGTTTCGTTCTTCTAGGTTAAACTGTTCGTTGGCAGTAACAGTTTTAATTTTTAGGTTTCACTCTGTTTTCTCCTATATGGATACATATATTTGGAACTCTAAATCAAACACGGTTTGTGCTAGCTCTTTGAAACTTGACACAATAAAGTAGCTCCAAGTTCTATCTCTATGGTTTGTTTCCTATTGATGTAGCCCTAAGCAGAGACTGGCGCAAATCACTTTCATTTAAAGGGGTTGCCAATCTTCCAAAAAACTACGAGTTTCCTGAAATCTCAGCACACATTTTTTCACCCAATCTTGGTGACACTTTCAGGTAATGATCAGTACCCCAATCCCACTTGGCTCACCAAATTTCGTTCTTCTAGGTTAAACCGTTCGTTGGCAGTAACAGTTTTAATTTTTATGTTTCACTCAATTTTCTCCTATATGAATACATGTAGTTGGAACTCTAAATCAAACACGGTTTGTGCTAGCTCTTTGAAACTTGACACAATAAAGTAGCTCCATGTTCTATCTCTATGGTTTGTTTCCTATTGATGTAGCCCTAAGCAGAGACTGGCGCAAATCACTTTCATGGAAAGGGGTTGCCAAGCTTCCAAAAAACTACGAGTTTCCTGAAATCTCAGCACACATTTTTTCACCCAACCTTGATGACACTTTCAGGTAATGATCAGTACCCCAATCCCACTTGGCTCACCAAATTTCGTTCTTCTTGGTTAAACCGTTCGTTGGCAGTAACAGTTTTAATTTTTAGGTTTCACTCTGTTTTCTCCTATATGGATACATGTAGTTGGAAGTCTAAATCAAACACGGTTTGTGCTAGCTCTTTGAAACTTGACACAATGAAGTAGCTCCAAGTTCTATCTCTATGGTTTGTTTCCTATTGATGTAGCCCTAAACAGAGACTGGTGCAAATCACTTTCATTTAAAGGGGTGCCAAGCTTCCAAAAAACTACGAGTTTCCTGAAATCTCAGCACACATTTTTTCACCCAATCTTGATGACACTTTCAGGTAATGATCAGTACCCCAATCCCACTTGGCTCACCAAATTTCGTTCTTCTAGGTTAAACCGTTCATCGGCAGTAACAGTTTTAATTTTTAGGTTTCACTCTGTTTTCTCCTATATGGATACATGTATTTGGAAGTCTAAATCAAAAACGGTTTGTGCTAGCTGTTTGAAACTTTACACAATAAAGTAGCTCCAAGTTGTATCTCTATGTTTTGTTTCCTATTGATGTAGCCCTAAGCAGAGACTGGCGCAAATCACTTTCATGGAAAGGGGTTGCCAAGCTTCCAAAAAACTAAGAGTTTCCTGAAATCTCAGCACACATTTTTTCACCCAATCTTGATGACACTTTCAGGTAATGATCAGTACAACAAATCCCACTTGGGTCACCATGTTTCGTTCTTCTAGGTTAAACCGTTCGTTGGCAGTAACAGTTTTAATTTTTAGGTTTCAATCTGTTTTCTCCTATATGGATACAAGTAGTTGGAAGTCTAAATCAAACACGGTTTGTGCTAGCTCTTTGAAACTTGACACAATAAAGTAGCTCCAAGTTGTATCTCTATGGTTTGTTTCCTATTGATGTAGCCCTAAGCAGAGACTGGCGCAAATCACTTTCATGGAAAGGGGTTGCCAAGCTTCCAAAAAACTAAGAGTTTCCTGAAATCTCAGCACACATTTTTCCACCCAATCTTGATGACACTTTCAGGTAATGATCAGTACAACAAATCCCACTTGGGTCACCAAGTTTCGTTCTTCTAGGTTAAACCGTTCGTTGGCAGTAACAGTTTTTATTTTTAGGTTTCACTCTGTTTTCTCCTATATGGATACATGTAGTTGGAACTCTAAATAAATCACGGTTTGTGCTAGCTCTTTGAAACTTGACACAATAAAGTAGCTCCAAGTTCTATCTCTATGGTTTGTTTCCTATTGATGTAGCCCTAAGCAGAGACTGGCGCAAATCACTTTCATGGAAAGGGGTTGCCAAGCTTCCAAAAAACTACGAGTTTCCTGAAATCTCAGCACACATTTTTTCACCCAACCTTGATGACACTTTCAGGTAATGATCAGTACCCCAATCCCACTTGGCTCACCAAATTTCGTTCTTCTAGGTTAAACCGTTCGTTGGCAGTAACAGTTTTAATTTTTAGGTTTCACTCTGTTTTCTCCTATATGGATACATGTAGTTGGAAGTCTAAATCAAACACGGTTTGTGCTAGCTCTTTGAAACTTGACACAATGAAGTAGCTCCAAGTTCTATCTCTATGGTTTGTTTCCTATTGATGTAGCCCTAAACAGAGACTGGTGCAAATCACTTTCATTTAAAGGGGTGCCAAGCTTCCAAAAAACTACGAGTTTCCTGAAATCTCAGCACACATTTTTTCACCCAATCTTGATGACACTTTCAGGTAATGATCAGTACCCCAATCCCACTTGGCTCACCAAATTTCGTTCTTCTAGGTTAAACCGTTCATCGGCAGTAACAGTTTTAATTTTTAGGTTTCACTCTGTTTTCTCCTATATGGATACATGTATTTGGAAGTCTAAATCAAAAACGGTTTGTGCTAGCTGTTTGAAACTTTACACAATAAAGTAGCTCCAAGTTGTATCTCTATGTTTTGTTTCCTATTGATGTAGCCCTAAGCAGAGACTGGCGCAAATCACTTTCATGGAAAGGGGTTGCCAAGCTTCCAAAAAACTAAGAGTTTCCTGAAATCTCAGCACACATTTTTTCACCCAATCTTGATGACACTTTCAGGTAATGATCAGTACAACAAATCCCACTTGGGTCACCATGTTTCGTTCTTCTAGGTTAAACCGTTCGTTGGCAGTAACAGTTTTAATTTTTAGGTTTCAATCTGTTTTCTCCTATATGGATACAAGTAGTTGGAAGTCTAAATCAAACACGGTTTGTGCTAGCTCTTTGAAACTTGACACAATAAAGTAGCTCCAAGTTGTATCTCTATGGTTTGTTTCCTATTGATGTAGCCCTAAGCAGAGACTGGCGCAAATCACTTTCATGGAAAGGGGTTGCCAAGCTTCCAAAAAACTAAGAGTTTCCTGAAATCTCAGCACACATTTTTCCACCCAATCTTGATGACACTTTCAGGTAATGATCAGTACAACAAATCCCACTTGGGTCACCAAGTTTCGTTCTTCTAGGTTAAACCGTTCGTTGGCAGTAACAGTTTTTATTTTTAGGTTTCACTCTGTTTTCTCCTATATGGATACATGTAGTTGGAACTCTAAATAAATCACGGTTTGTGCTAGCTCTTTGAAACTTGACACAATAAAGTAGCTCCAAGTTCTATCTCTATGGTTTGTTTCCTATTGATGTAGCCCTAAGCAGAGACTGGCGCAAATCACTTTCATGGAAAGGGGTTGCCAAGCTTCCAAAAAACTACGAGTTTCCTGAAATCTCAGCACACATTTTTTCATCCAATCTTGATGACACTTTCAGGTAATGATCAGTACCCCAATCCCACTTAGCTCACCAAATTTCGTTCTTCTAGGTTAAACCGTTCGTTGGCAGTAACAGTTTTAATTTTTAGGTTTCACTGAATTTTCTCCCATATAAATACATGTAGTTGAAACTCTAAATCAAACACGGTTTGTGCTAGCTCTTTGAAACTTGACACAATAAAGTAGCTCCATGTTCTATCTCTATGGTTTGTTTCCTATTGATGTAGCCCTAAGCAGAGACTGGCGCAAATCACTTTCATGGAAAGGGGTTGCCAATCTTCCAAAAAACTACGAGTTTCCTGAAATCTCAGCACACATTTTTTCACCAATCTTCATGACACTTTCAGGTAATGATCAGTACAACAAATCCCACTTGGGTCACCATGTTTCGTTCTTCTAGGTTAAACCGTTCGTTGGCAGTAACAGTTTTAATTTTTAGGTTTCACTCTGTTTTCTCCTATATGGATACATGTAGTTGGAAGTCCAAATCAAAAACGGTTTGTGCTAGCTCTTTGAAACTTGACACAATAAAGTAGCTCCAATTTGTATCTCTATGTTTTGTTTCCTATTGATGTAGCCCTAAGCAGAGACTTTCGCAAATCACTTTCATGGAAAGGTGTTGCCAATCTTCCAAAAAACTACGAATTTCCTGAAATCTCAGCACACATTTTTTACCCAATCTTCATGACACTTTCAGGTAATGATCACTACCCCAATCCCACTTGGTTCAAGAAATTTCGTTCTTCTAGGTTAAACCGTTCGTTGGCAGTAACAGTTTAAATTTTTAAGTTTCACTCTGTTTTCTCCTATATGGATATATATAGTTGGAACTCTAAATCAAACACGGTTTGGGCAAGCTCTTTGAAACTTGACACAATAAAGTAGCTCCAAATTCTATCTCTATGGTTTGTTTCCTATTGATGTAGCCCTAAGCAGAGACTGGCGCAAATCACTTTCATGGAAAGGGGTTGCCAATCTTCCAAAAAACTACGTGTTTCCTGAAATCTCAGCACACATTTTTTCACCCAATCTTGATGACACTTTCAGGTAATGATCAGTACACCATTCCCACTTGGCTCACCAAATTTCGTTCTTCTAGGTTAAACCGTTCGTTTCCAGTAACTGTTTTAATTTTTAGGTTTCACTCTGTTTTCTCCTATATGGATACATGTAGTTGGATCTCTATATCAAACACGGTTTGTGCTACCTCTTTGAAACTTGACACAATAAAGTAGCTCAAAGTTCTATCTCTATGGTATGTTTTCTATTGATGTAGCCCTAAGCAGAGACTGGCGCAAATCACTTTCATGGAAAGGGGTTGCCAATCTTCCAAAAAACTATGAGTTTCCTGAAATCTCAGCACACATTTTTTCACCCAATCTTGATGACACTTTCAGGTAATGATCAGTACCCTAATTCCACATGGCTCACCAAATTTCGTTCTTCTAGGTTACACCGTTCGTTGGCAGTAACAGTTTTAATTTTTAGGTTTCACTCTGTTTTCTCCTATATGGATACATGTAGTTGGAAGTCTAAATCAAACACGGTTTTTGCTAGCTCTTTGAAACTTGACACAATAAAGTTGCTCCAAGTTCTATCTCTATGGTTTGTTTCCTATTGATGTAGCCCTAAGCAGAGACTGGCGCAAATCACTTTCATGGAAAGGGGTTGCCAATCTTCCAAAAAACTACGAGTTTCCTGAAATCTCAGCTCACATTTTTTCACCCAATCTTGATGACACTTTCAGGTAATGATCAGTACCCCAATCCCACTTGGCTCACCAAATTTCATTCTTCTAGGTTAAACCGTTCGTTGGCAGTAACAGTTTTAATTTTTAGGTTTCACTCTGTTTTCTCCTATATGGATACATGTAGTTGGAAGTCTAAATCAAACACGGTTTGTGGTAGCTTTTGAAACTTGACACAATAAAGTAGCTCCAAGTTCTATCTCTATAGTTTGTTTCCTATTGATGTAGCCCTAAGCAGAGACTGGTGCAAATCACTTTCATTTAAAGGGGTTGCCAAGCTTCCAAAAATCTACAAGTTTCCTGAAATCTCAGCACACATTTTTTCAACCAATCTTGATGACACTTTCAGGTAATGATCAGTACCCCAATCCCACTTGGCTCACCAAATTTCGTTCTTCTAGGTTAAACGATTCGTCGGCAGTAACAGTTTTAATTTTTAGGTTTCACTCTGTTTTCTCCTATATGGATACATGTAGTTGGAAGTCTAAATCAAAAACGGTTTGTGCTAGCTCTTTGAAACTTGACACAATAAAGTAGCTCCAAGTTCTATCTCTATGGTTTGTTTCCTATTGATGTAGCCCTAAGCAGAGACTGGCGCAAATGACTTTCATGGAAAGGGGTTGCCAAGGTTCCAAAAAACTACGAGTTTCCTGAAATCTCAGCACACATTTTTTCACCCAATCTTGATGACACTTTCAGGTAATGATCAGTACCCCAATCCCACTTGGCTCACCAAATTTCGTTCTTGTAGGTTAAACCTTTCGTTGGCAGTAACAGTTTTAATTTGTAGGTTTCACTCTGTTTTCTCCTATATGGATACATGTAGTTGGAAGTCTAAATCAAACACGGTTTGTGCTAGCTCTTTGAAACTTGACACAATAAAGTAGCTCCAAGTTCTATCTCTATGGTTTGTTTCCTATTGATGTAGCCCTAAGCAGAGACTGGCACAAATCACTTTCATGGAAAGGGGTTGCAAAGGTTCCAAAAAACTACGAGTTTCCTGAAATCTCAGCACACATTTTTTCACCCAATATTGATGACACTTTCAGGTAATGATCACTACCCCAATCCAACTTGGCTCAAGAAATTGCTTTCTTCTAGGTTAAACCGTTCGTCGGCAGTAACAGTTTTAATTTTTAGGTTTCACTCTGTTTTCTCCTATATGGATACATGTAGTTGGAACTCTAAATCAAACACGGTTTGTGCTAGCTCTTTGAAACTTGACACAATCAAGTAGCTCCAAGTTCTTTCTCTATGGTTTGTTTCCTATTGATGTAGCCCTAAGCAGAGACTGGTGCAAATCACTTTCATTCACAGGGGTTGCCAATCTTCCAAAAAACTACGAGTTTCCTGAAATCTCAGCACACATTTTTTCAACCAATCTTGATGACACTTTCAGGTAATGATCAGTACCCCAATCCCACTTGGCTCACCAAATTTCGTTCTTGTAGGTTAAACCGTTCGTTGGCAGTAACAGTTTTAATTTTTAGGTTTCACTCTGTTTTCTCCTATGTGGATACATGTAGTTGGAAGTCTAAATCAAACACGGTTTGTGCTAGCTCTTTGAAACCTGATACAATAAAGTAGCTCCAAGTTCTATCTCTATGGTTTGTTTCCTATTGAGGTAGCCCTATGCAGAGACTGGTGCAAATCACTTTCATTTAAAGGGGTTGCCAAGCTTAAAAAAACTACGAGTTTAATGAAATCTCAGCCCACATTTTTTCACCCAATCTTGATGACACTTTCAGGTAATGATCACTACCCCAATCCCACTTGGCTCACCAAATTTCGTTCTTCTAGGTTAAACCGTTCGTCGGCAGTAACAGTTTTAATTTTTAGGTTTCACTCTGTTTTCTTCTATATGGATACATGTAGTTGGAAGTCTAAATCAAACACGGTTTGTGCTAGCTCTTTGAAACTTGACACAATAAAGTAGCTCCAAGTTCTATCTCTACGGTTTGTTTCCTATTGATGTAGCCCTAAGCAGAGACTGGCGCAAATCACTTTCATAAAAAGGGGTTGCCAAGGTTCCAAAAAACTATGAGTTTCCTGAAATCTCAGCACACATTTTTTCACCCAGTCTTGATGACACTTTCAGGTAATGATCAGTACCCCAATCCCACTAGGCTCACCAAATTTCGTTCTTGTAGGTTCAACCTTTCGTTGGCAGTAACAGTTTTAATTTGTAGGTTTCACTCTGTTTTCTCCTATATGGATACATGTAGTTGGAAGTCTAAATCAAAAACGGTTTGTGCTAGCTCTTTGAAACCTGACACATTAAAGTAGCTCCAAGTTCTATCTCTATGGTTTGTTTCCTATTGATGTAGCCCTAAGCAGAGACTGGCGCAAATCACTTTCATAAAAAGGGGTTGCCAAGGTTCCAAAAAACTATGAGTCCCTGAAATCTCAGCACACATTTTTTCACCTAATCTTGATGACACTTTCAGGTAATGATCAGTACCCGATCCCACTTGGCTCACCAAATTTCTTTCTTCTAGGTTAACCCGTTCTTCGGCAGTAATAGATGTAATTTTTAGGTTTCACTCTGTTTTCTCCTATATGGATACATGTAGTTGGAAGTCTAAATCAAACACGGTTTGTGCTAGCTCTTTGAAACTTGACACAATAAAGTAGGTCCAAGTTCTATCTCTATGGTTTTTTTCCTATTTATGTAGCCCTAAGCAGAGACTGGCACAAATCACTTTCATGGAAAAGGGGTTGCCAATCTTCCAAAAAACTACGAGTTTCCTGAAATCTCAGCTCACATTTTTTCACCCAATTTTGATGACACTTTCAGGTAATGATCAGTACCCCAATCCCACTTGGCTCACCAAATTTCGTTCTTCTAGGTTAAACCGTTCGTTGGCAGTAACAGTTTTAATTTGTAGGTTTCACTCTGTTTTCTCCTATATGGATACATGTAGTTGGAAGTCTAAATCAAACACGGTTTGTGCTAGCTCTTTGAAACTTGACACAATAAAGTAGGTCCAAGTTCTATTTCTATGGTTTTTTTCCTATTTATGTAGCCCTAAGCAGAGACTGGCACAAATCACTTTCATGGAAAAGGGGTTGCCAATCTTCCAAAAAACTACGAGTTTCCTGAAATCTCAGCTCACATTTTTTCACCCAATTTTGATGACACTTTCAGGTAATGATCAGTACCCCAATCCCACTTGGCTCACCAAATTTCGTTCTTCTAGGTTAAACCGTTCGTTGGCAGTAACAGTTTTAATTTGTAGGTTTCACTCTGTTTTCTCCTATATGGATACATGTATTTGGAAGTCTAAATTAAACACGGTTTGTGCTAGCTCTTTGAAACTTGACACAATAAAGTAGCTCCAAGTTCTATCTCTATGGTTTGTTTCCTATTGATGTAGCCCTAAGCAGAGACTGGCGCAAATCACTTTCATGGAAAGGGGTTGCAAAGGTTCCAAAAAACTACGAGTTTCCTGAAATCTCAGCACACATTTTTTCACCCAATATTGATGACACTTTCAGGTAATGATCACTACCCCAATCCAACTTGGCTCAAGAAATTTCGTTCTTCTAGGTTAAACCGTTCGTTGGCAGTAACAGTTTTAATTTTTAGGTTTCACTCTGTTTTCTCCTATATGGATACATGTAGTTGGAACTCTAAATCAAACACGGTTTGTGCTAGCTCTTTGAAACTTGACACAATAAATTAGCTCCAAGTTCTTTCTCTATGGTTTGTTTCCTATTGATGTAGCCCTAAGCAGAGACTGGTGCAAATCACTTTCATTCACAGGGGTTGCCAAGCTTCCAAAAAACTACGAGTTTCCTGAAATCTCAGCACACATTTTTTCACCCAATCTTGATGACACGTTCAGGTAATGATCAGTACCCCAATCCCACTTGGCTCACCAAATTTCGTTCTTCTAGGTTAAACAGTTCGTTGGCAGTAACAGTTTTAATTTTTGGTTTTAACTCTGTTTTCTCCTATATGGATACATGTAGTTGGAACTCTAAATCAAACACGGTATGTGCTAGCTCTTTGAAACTTGACACAATAAAGTAGCTCCAAGTTCTATCTCTATGGTTTGTTTCCTATTGATGTAGCCCTAAGCAGAGACTGGCACAAATCACTTTCATGGAAAGGGGTTGCCAAGCTTCCAAAAAACTACGAGTTTCCTGAAATCTCAGGACACACTTTTTCACCCAATCTTGATGACACTTTCTGGTAATGATCACTACCCCATTCCCACTTGGCTCAAGAAATTTCGTTCTTCTAGGTTAAACAGTTCGTCGGCAGTAACAGTTTTAATTTTTAGGTTTCACTCTGTTTTCTCCTATATGGATACATGTAGTTGGATCTCTAAATCAAACACGGTTTGTGCTACCTCTTTGAAACTTGACACAATAAAGTAGCTCCAAGTTCTATCTCTATGGTATGTTTCCTATTGATGTAGCCCTAAGCAGAGACTGGCGCAAATCAGTTTCATGGAAAGGGGTTGCCAATCTTCCAAAAAACTATGAGTTTCCTGAAATCTCAGCACACATTTTTTCACCCAATCTTGATGACACTTTCAGGTAATGATCAGTACCCTAATACCACTTGGCTCACCAAATTTCGTTCTTCTAGGTTAAACCGTTCGTTGGCAGTAACAGTTTTAATTTTTAGGTTTCACTCTGTTTTCTCCTATATGGATACATGTAGTTGGAAGTCTAGATCAAAAACGGTTTGTGGTAGCTCTTTGAAACTTGACAAAATAAAGTAGCTCCAAGTTCTATCTCTATGGTTTGTTTCCTATTGATGTAGCCCTAAGCAGAGACTGGCGCAAATCACTTTCATGGAAAGGGGTTGCCAATCTTCCAAAAAATTGCGAGTTTCCTGAAATCTCAGCACACATTTTTTCACCCAATCTTGATGACACTTTCAGGTAATGATCAGTACCCCAATCCCACTTGGCTCACCAAATTTCGTTCTTGTAGGTTAAACCGTTCGTTGGCAGTAACAGTTTTAATTTTTAGGTTTCACTCTGTTTTCTCCTATATGGATACATGTAGTTGGAAGTCTAAATCAAACACGGTTTGTGCTAGCTCTTTGAAACTTGACACAATAAAGTAGCTCCAAGTTCTATCTCTATGGTTTGTTTCCTATTGATGTAGCCCTATGCAGAGACTGGTGCAAATCACTTTCATTTAAAGGGGTTGCCAAGCTTCCAAAAAACTACGAGTTTAATGAAATCTCAGCACACATTTTTTCACCCAATCTTGATGACACTTTCAGGTAATGATAACTACCCCAATCCCACTTGGCTCACCAAATTTCGTTCTTCTAGGTTAAACCGTTCGTCGGCAGTAACAGTTTTAATTTTTAGGTTTCACTCTGTTTTCTCCTATATGGATACATGTAGTTGGAAGTCTAAATCAAAAACGGTTTGTGCTAGCTCTTTGAAACCTGACACATTAAAGTAGCTCCAAGTTCTATCTCTATGGTTTGTTTCCTATTGATGTAGCCCTAAGCAGAGACTGGCGCAAATCACTTTCATAAAAAGGGGTTGCCAAGGTTCCAAAAAACTATGAGTCCCTGAAATCTCAGCACACATTTTTTCACCTAATCTTGATGACACTTTCAGGTAATGATCAGTACCCGATCCCACTTGGCTCACCAAATTTCTTTCTTCTAGGTTAACCCGTTCTTCGGCAGTAATAGATGTAATTTTTAGGTTTCACTCTGTTTTCTCCTATATGGATACATGTAGTTGGAAGTCTAAATCAAAAACGGTTTGTGCTAGCTCTTTGAAACTTGACACAATAAAGTAGCTCCAAGTTCTATCTCTATGGTTTGTTTCCTATTGATGTAGCCCTAAGCAGAGACTGGCGCAAATCACTTTCATGGAAAGGGGTTGCCAAGGTTCCAAAAAACTATGAGTTTCCTGAAATCTCAGCACACATTTTTTCAACCAATCTTGATGACAGTTTCAGGTAATGATCAGTACCCCAATCCCACTTGGCTCACCAAATTTCGTTCTTCTAGGTTAAACCTTTCGTTGGCAGTAACAGTTTTAATTTTTAGGTTTCACTCTGTTTTCTCCTATATGGATACATGTAGTTGGAAGTCTAAATCAAACACGGTTTGTGCTAGCTCTTTGAAACTTGACACAATAAAGTAGCTCCAAGTTCTATCTCTATGGTTTGTTTCCTATTGATGTAGCCCGAAGCAGAGACTGGCACAAATCACTTTCATGGAAAGGGGTTGCCAATCTTCCAAAAAACTACGAGTTTCCTGAAATCTCAGCTCACATTATTTCACCCAATCTTGATGACACTTTCAGGTAATGATCAGTACCCCAATCCCACTTGGCTCACCAAATTTCGTTCTTCTAGGTTAAACCGTTCGTTGGCAGTAACAGTTTTAATTTTTATGTTTCACTCAATTTTCTCCTATATGAATACATGTAGTTGGAACTCTAAATCAAACACGGTTTGTGCTAGCTCTTTGAAACTTGACACAATAAAGTAGCTCCATGTTCTATCTCTATGGTTTGTTTCCTATTGATGTAGCCCTAAGCAGAGACTGGCGCAAATCACTTTCATGGAAAGGGGTTGCCAAGCTTCCAAAAAACTACGAGTTTCCTGAAATCTCAGCACACATTTTTTCACCCAACCTTGATGACACTTTCAGGTAATGATCAGTACCCCAATCCCACTTGGCTCACCAAATTTCGTTCTTCTAAGTTAAACCGTTCGTTGGCAGTAACAGTTTTAATTTTTAGGTTTCACTCTGTTTTCTCCTATATGGATACATGTAGTTGGAAGTCTAAATCAAACACGGTTTGTGCTAGCTCTTTGAAACTTGACACAATGAAGTAGCTCCAAGTTCTATCTCTATGGTTTGTTTCCTATTGATGTAGCCCTAAACAGAGACTGGTGCAAATCACTTTCATTTAAAGGGGTGCCAAGCTTCCAAAAAACTACGAGTTTCCTGAAATCTCAGCACACATTTTTTCACCCAATCTTGATGACACTTTCAGGTAATGATCAGTACCCCAATCCCACTTGGCTCACCAAATTTCGTTCTTCTAGGTTAAACCGTTCATCGGCAGTAACAGTTTTAATTTTTAGGTTTCACTCTGTTTTCTCCTATATGGATACATGTATTTGGAAGTCTAAATCAAAAACGGTTTGTGCTAGCTGTTTGAAACTTTACACAATAAAGTAGCTCCAAGTTGTATCTCTATGTTTTGTTTCCTATTGATGTAGCCCTAAGCAGAGACTGGCGCAAATCACTTTCATGGAAAGGGGTTGCCAAGCTTCCAAAAAACTAAGAGTTTCCTGAAATCTCAGCACACATTTTTTCACCCAATCTTGATGACACTTTCAGGTAATGATCAGTACAACAAATCCCACTTGGGTCACCAAGTTTCATTCTTCTAGGTTAAACCGTTCGTTGGCAGTAACAGTTTTAATTTTTAGGTTTCACTCTGTTTTCTCCTATATGGATACATGTAGTTGGAACTCTAAATCAAACACGGTTTGTGCTAGCTGTTTGAAACTTGACACAATAAAGTAGCTCCAAATTCTATCTATATGGTTTGTTTCCTATTGATGTAGCCCTAAGCAGAGACTGGCGCAAATCACTTTCATGGAAAGGGTTGCAAAGTTTCCAAAAAACTACGAGTTTCCTGAAATCTCAGCACACATTTTTTCATCCAATCTTGATGACACTTTGAGGTAATGATCCCTACCCCAATCCCACTTGGTTCACCAAATTTCGTTCTTCTAGGTTAAACCGTTCGTTGGCAGTAACAGTTTTAATTTTTAGGTTTCACTCTGTTTTCTCCTATATGGATACATGTAGTTGGAACTCTAAATCAAACACGGTTTGTGCTAGCTCTTTGAAACTTGACACAATAAAGTAGCTCCATGTTCTATCTCTATGGTTTGTTTCCTATTGATGTAGCCCTAAGCAGAGACTGGCGCAAATCACTTTCATGGAAAGGGGTTGCCAATATTCCAAAAAACTACGAGTTTCCTGAAATCTCAGCACACATTTTTTCACCCAATCTTCATGACATTTTCAGGTAATGATCAGTACAACAAATCCCACTTGGGTCACCATGTTTCGTTCTTCTAGGTTAAACCGTTCGTTGGCAGTAACAGTTTTAATTTTTAGGTTTCACTCTGTTTTCTCCTATATGGATACAAGTAGTTGGAAGTCTAAATCAAACACGGTTTGTGCTAGCTCTTTGAAACTTGACACAATAAAGTAGCTCCAAGTTGTATCTCTATGGTTTGTTTCCTATTGATGTAGCCCTAAGCAGAGACTGGCGCAAATCACTTTCATGGAAAGGGGTTGCCAAGCTTCCAAAAAACTAAGAGTTTCCTGAAATCTCAGCACACATTTTTCCACCCAATCTTGATGACACTTTCAGGTAATGATCAGTACAACAAATCCCACTTGGGTCACCAAGTTTTGTTCTTCTAGGTTAAACCGTTCGTTGGCAGTAACAGTTTTTATTTTTAGGTTTCACTCTGTTTTCTCCTATATGGATACATGTAGTTGGAACTCTAAATCAATCACGGTTTGTGCTAGCTCTTTGAAACTTGACACAATAAAGTAGCTCCAAGTTCTATCTCTATGGTTTGTTTCCTATTGATGTAGCCCTAAGCAGAGACTGGCGCAAATCACTTTCATGGAAAGGGGTTGCCAAGCTTCCAAAAAACTACGAGTTTCCTGAAATCTCAGCACACATTTTTTCATCCAATCTTGATGACACTTTCAGGTAATGATCAGTACCCCAATCCCACTTAGCTCACCAAATTTCGTTCTTCTAGGTTAAACCGTTCGTTGGCAGTAACAGTTTTAATTTTTAGGTTTCACTGAATTTTCTCCCATATAAATACATGTAGTTGAAACTCTAAATCAAACACGGTTTGTGCTAGCTCTTTGAAACTTGACACAATAAAGTAGCTCCATGTTCTATCTCTATGGTTTGTTTCCTATTGATGTAGCCCTAAGCAGAGACTGGCGCAAATCACTTTCATGGAAAGGGGTTGCCAATCTTCCAAAAAACTACGAGTTTCCTGAAATCTCAGCACACATTTTTTCACCAATCTTCATGACACTTTCAGGTAATGATCAGTACAACAAATCCCACTTGGGTCACCATGTTTCGTTCTTCTAGGTTAAACCGTTCGTTGGCAGTAACAGTTTTAATTTTTAGGTTTCACTCTGTTTTCTCCTATATGGATACATGTAGTTGGAAGTCCAAATCAAAAACGGTTTGTGCTAGCTCTTTGAAACTTGACACAATAAAGTAGCTCCAATTTGTATCTCTATGTTTTGTTTCCTATTGATGTAGCCCTAAGCAGAGACTTTCGCAAATCACTTTCATGGAAAGGTGTTGCCAATCTTCCAAA
Source organism: Spermophilus citellus (assembly GCF_964194105.1). NCBI lineage: Eukaryota > Metazoa > Chordata > Mammalia > Rodentia > Sciuridae > Spermophilus > Spermophilus citellus. Next base: position 2,272,227 of record NW_027672724.1, on the reverse strand, counting down.
AAACTACGAGTTTCCTGAAATCTCAGCACACATTTTTTACCCAATCTTCATGACACTTTCAGGTAATGATCACTACCCCAATCCCACTTGGTTCAAGAAATTTCGTTCTTCTAGGTTAAACCGTTCGTTGGCAGTAACAGTTTAAATTTTTAAGTTTCACTCTGTTTTCTCCTATATGGATATATATAGTTGGAACTCTAAATCAAACACGGTTTGGGCAAGCTCTTTGAAACTTGACACAATAAAGTAGCTCCAAATTCTATCTCTATGGTTTGTTTCCTATTGATGTAGCCCTAAGCAGAGACTGGCGCAAATCACTTTCATGGAAAGGGGTTGCCAATCTTCCAAAAAACTACGTGTTTCCTGAAATCTCAGCACACATTTTTTCACCCAATCTTGATGACACTTTCAGGTAATGATCAGTACACCATTCCCACTTGGCTCTCCAAATTTCGTTCTTCTAGGTTAAACCGTTCGTTTCCAGTAACTGTTTTAATTTTTAGGTTTCACTCTGTTTATTCCTATATGGATACATGTAGTTGGATCTCTATATCAAACACGGTTTGTGCTACCTCTTTGAAACTTGACACAATAAAGTAGCTCCAAGTTCTATCTCTATGGTATGTTTTCTATTGATGTAGCCCTAAGCAGAGACTGGCGCAAATCACTTTCATGGAAAGGGGTTGCCAATCTTCCAAAAAACTATGAGTTTCCTGAAATCTCAGCACACATTTTTTCACCCAATCTTGATGACACTTTCAGGTAATGATCAGTACCCTAATTCCACATGGCTCACCAAATTTCGTTCTTCTAGGTTACACCGTTCGTTGGCAGTAACAGTTTTAATTTTTAGGTTTCACTCTGTTTTCTCCTATATGGATACATGTAGTTGGAAGTCTAAATCAAACACGGTTTGTGCTAGCTCTTTGAAACTTGACACAATACAGTTGCTCCAAGTTCTATCTCTATGGTTTGTTTCCTATTGATGTAGCCCTAAGCAGAGACTGGCGCAAATCACTTTCATGGAAAGGGGTTGCGAATCTTCCAAAAAACTACGAGTTTCCTGAAATCTCAGCTCACATTTTTTCACCCAATCTTGATGACACTTTCAGGTAATGATCAGTACCCCAATCCCACTTGGCTCACCAAATTTCATTCTTCTAGGTTAAACCGTTCGTTGGCAGTAACAGTTTTAATTTTAGGTTTCACTCTGTTTTCTCCTATATGGATACATGTAGTTGGAAGTCTAAATCAAACACGGTTTGTGGTAGCTTTTGAAACTTGACACAATAAAGTAGCTCCAAGTTCTATGTCTATAGTTTGTTTCCTATTGATGTAGCCCTAAGCAGAGACTGGTGCAAATCACTTTCATTTAAAGGGGTTGCCAAGCTTCCAAAAATCTACAAGTTTCCTGAAATCTCAGCACACATTTTTTCAACCAATCTTGATGACACTTTCAGGTAATGATCAGTACCCCAATCCCACTTGGCTCACCAAATTTCGTTCTTCTAGGTTAAACGATTCGTCGGCAGTAACAGTTTTAATTTTTAGGTTTCACTCTGTTTTCTCCTATATGGATACATGTAGTTGGAAGTCTAAATCAAAAACGGTTTGTGCTAGCTCTTTGAAACTTGACACAATAAAGTAGCTCCAAGTTCTATCTCTATGGTTTGTTTCCTATTGATGTAGCCCTAAGCAGAGACTGGCGCAAATGACTTTCATGGAAAGGGGTTGCCAAGGTTCCAAAAAACTACGAGTTTCCTGAAATCTCAGCACACATTTTTTCACCCAATCTTGATGACACTTTCAGGTAATGATCAGTACCCCAATCCCACTTGGCTCACCAAATTTCATTCTTCTAGGTTAAACCTTTCGTTGGCAGTAACAGTTTTAATTTGTAGGTTTCACTCTGTTTTCTCCTATATGGATACATGTAGTTGGAAGTCTAAATCAAACACGGTTTGTGCTAGCTCTTTGAAACTTGACACAATAAAGTAGCTCCAAGTTCTATCTCTATGGTTTGTTTCCTATTGATGTAGCCCTAAGCAGAGACTGGCACAAATCACTTTCATGGAAAGGGGTAGCAAAGGTTCCAAAAAACTACGAGTTTCCTGAAATCTCAGCACACATTTTTTCACCCAATATTGATGACACTTTCAGGTAATGATCACTACCCCAATCCAACTTGGCTCAAGAAATTGCTTTCTTCTAGGTTAAACCGTTCGTCGGCAGTAACACTTTTAATTTTTAGGTTTCACTCTGTTTTCTCCTATATGGATACATGTAGTTGGAACTCTAAATCAAACACGGTTTGTGCTAGCTCTTTGAAACTTGACACAATAAATTAGCTCCAAGTTCTTTCTCTATGGTTTGTTTCCTATTGATGTAGCCCTAAGCAGAGACTGGTGCAAATCACTTTCATTCACAGGGGTTGCCAAGCTTCCAAAAAACTACGAGTTTCCTGAAATCTCAGCACACATTTTTTCACCCAATCTTGATGACACGTTCAGGTAATGATCAGTACCCCAATCCCACTTGGCTCACCAAATTTCGTTCTTCTAGGTTAAACAGTTCGTTGGCAGTAACAGTTTTAATTTTTGGTTTTAACTCTGTTTTCTCCTATATGGATACATGTAGTTGGAACTCTAAATCAAACACGGTATGTGCTAGCTCTTTGAAACTTGACACAATAAAGTAGCTCCAAGTTCTATCTCTATGGTTTGTTTCCTATTGATGTAGCCCTAAGCAGAGACTGGCACAAATCACTTTCATGGAAAGGGGTTGCCAAGCTTCCAAAAAACTACGAGTTTCCTGAAATCTCAGGACACACTTTTTCACCCAATCTTGATGACACTTTCTGGTAATGATCACTACCCCATTCCCACTTGGCTCAAGAAATTTCGTTCTTCTAGGTTAAATAGTTCGTCGGCAGTAACAGTTTTAATTTTTAGGTTTCACTCTGTTTTCTCCTATATGGATACATGTAGTTGGATCTCTAAATCAAACACGGTTTGTGCTACCTCTTTGAAACTTGACACAATAAAGTAGCTCCAAGTTCTATCTCTATGGTATGTTTCCTATTGATGTAGCCCTAAGCAGAGGCTGGCGCAAATCAGTTTCATGGAAAGGGGTTGCCAATCTTCCAAAAAACTATGAGTTTCCTGAAATCTCAGCACACATTTTTTCACCCAATCTTGATGACACTTCCAGGTAATGATCAGTACCCTAATACCACTTGGCTCACCAAATTTCGTTCTTCTAGGTTAAACCGTTCGTTGGCAGTAACAGTTTTAATTTTTAGGTTTCACTCTGTTTTCTCCTATATGGATACATGTAGTTGGAAGTCTAGATCAAAAACGGTTTGTGGTAGCTCTTTGAAACTTGACAAAATAAAGTAGCTCCAAGTTCTATCTCTATGGTTTGTTTCCTATTGATGTAGCCCTAAGCAGAGACTGGCGCAAATCACTTTCATGGAAAGGCGTTGCCAATCTTCCAAAAAATTGCGAGTTTCCTGAAATCTCAGCACACATTTTTTCACCCAATCTTGATGACACTTTCAGGTAATGATCAGTACCCCAATCCCACTTGGCTCACCAAATTTCGTTCTTGTAGGTTAAACCGTTCGTTGGCAGTAACAGTTTTAATTTTTAGGTTTCACTCTGTTTTCTCCTATATGGATACATGTAGTTGGAAGTCTAAATCAAACACGGTTTGTGCTAGCTCTTTGAAACTTGACACAATAAAGTAGCTCCAAGTTCTATCTCTATGGTTTGTTTCCTATTGATGTAGCCCTATGCAGAGACTGGTGCAAATCACTTTCATTTAAAGGGGTTGCCAAGCTTCCAAAAAACTACGAGTTTAATGAAATCTCAGCACACATTTTTTCACCCAATCTTGATGACACTTTCAGGTAATGATAACTACCCCAATCCCACTTGGCTCACCAAATTTCGTTCTTCTAGGTTAAACCGTTCGTCGGCAGTAACAGTTTTAATTTTTAGGTTTCACTCTGTTTTCTCCTATATGGATACATGTAGTTGGAAGTCTAAATCAAAAACGGTTTGTGCTAGCACTTTGAAACCTGACACATTAAAGTAGCTCCAAGTTCTATCTCTATGGTTTGTTTCCTATTGATGTAGCCCTAAGCAGAGACTGGCGCAAATCACTTTCATAAAAAGGGGTTGCCAAGGTTCCAAAAAACTATGAGTCCCTGAAATCTCAGCACACATTTTTTCACCTAATCTTGATGACACTTTCAGGTAATGATCAGTACCCGATCCCACTTGGCTCACCAAATTTCTTTCTTCTAGGTTAACCCGTTCTTCGGCAGTAATAGATGTAATTTTTAGGTTTCACTCTGTTTTCTCCTATATGGATACATGTAGTTGGAAGTCTAAATCAAAAACGGTTTGTGCTAGCTCTTTGAAACTTGACACAATAAAGTAGCTCCAAGTTCTATCTCTATGGTTTGTTTCCTATTGATGTAGCCCTAAGCAGAGACTGGCGCAAATCACTTTCATGGAAAGGGGTTGCCAAGGTTCCAAAAAACTATGAGTTTCCTGAAATCTCAGCACACATTTTTTCAACCAATTTTGATGACACTTTCAGGTAATGATCAGTACCCCAATCCCACTTGGCTCACCACATTTCGTTCTTGTAGGTTAAACCTTTCGTTGGCAGTAACAGTTTTAATTTTTGGGTTTCACTCTGTTTTCTCCTATATGGATACATGTAGTTGGAAGTCTAAATCAAACACGGTTTGTGCTAGCTCTTTGAAACTTGACACAATAAAGTAGCTCCAAGTTCTATCTCTATGGTTTTTTTCCTATTGATGTAGCCCGAAGCAGAGACTGGCACAAATCACTTTCATGGAAAGGGGTTGCCAATCTTCCAAAAAACTACGAGTTTCCTGAAATCTCAGCTCACATTATTTCACCCAATCTTGATGACACTTTCAGGTAATGATCAGTACCCCAATCCCACTTGGCTCAAGAAATTTTGTTCTTCTAGGTTAAACCGTTCGTTGGCAGTAACAGTTTTAATTTTTAGGTTTCACTCTGTTTTCTCCTATATGGATACATGTAGTTGGAAGTCTAAATCAAACACGGTTTGTGCTAGCTCTTTGAAACTTGACACAATAAAGTAGCTCCAAGTTCTATCTCTATGGTTTGTTTCCTATTGATGTAGCCCTAAGCAGAGACTGGCGCAAATCACTTTCATTTAAAGGGGTTGCCAAGCTTCAAAAAATTACGAGCTTCCTGAAATCTCAGCACATATTTTTCACCCAATCTTGATGACACTTTCAGGTAATTATCAGTACCCCAATCCCACTTGGCTCACCAAATTTCGTTCTTCTAGGTTAAACCGTTCGTTGGCAGTAACAGTTTTAATTTTTGGGTTTCACTCTGTTTTCTCCTATATGGATACATGTAGTTGGAACTCTAAATCAAACACGGTTTGTGCTAGCTCTTTGAAACTGACATAATAAAGTACCTCCATTTTCTATCTCTATGGTTTGTTTCCTATTGATGTAGCCCTAAGAAGAGACTGGCGCGAATCACTTTCATAGAATGTGGTTGCCAAGCTTCCGAAAAACTACGAGTTTCCTGAAATCTCAGCACACATTTTTTCACCCAATCTTGATGACACTTTCAGGTAATGATCAGTACCCCAATCACACTTGGCTCACCAAATTTCGTTCTTCTAGGATAAAGCTTTCGTTGGCAGTAACAGTTTTAATTTGTAGGTTTCACTCTGTTTTCTCCTATAAGGATACATGTAGTTGGAAGTCTAAATCAAACACGGTTTGTGCTAGCTTTTGAAACTTGACACAATAAAGTAGCTCCAAGTTCTATCTCTTTGGTTTGTTTCCTATTGATGTAGCCCTAAGCAGAGACTGGTGCAAATCACTTTCATGGAAAGGGGTTGCCAATCTTCCAAAAACTACGAGTTTCCTTAAATCTCAGCACATATTTTTTCACCCAATCTTGGTGACACTTTCAGGTAATGATCAGTATCCCAATCCCACTTGGCTCAAGAAATTTCGTTCTTCTAGGTTAAGCCGTTCGTTGGCAGTAACAGTTTTAATTTTTAGGTTTCACTCTGTTTTCTCCTATATGGATACATGTAGTTGGAACTCTAAATCAAACACGGTTTGTGCTAGCTCTTTGAAACTTGACACAGTAAAGTAGCTCCAAGTTCTATCGCTATGGTTTTTTTCCTATTGATGTAGCCCTAAGCAGAGACTGGCGCAAATCACTTTCATGGAAAGGGGTTGCCAATCTTCCAAAAAACTACGAGTTTCCTGAAATCTCAGCACACATTTTTTCACCCAATCTTGATGACACTTTCATGTAATGATCAGTACCCCAATCCCACTTGGCTCACCAAATTTCGTTCTTCTAGGTTAAACCGTTCGTTGGCAGTAACAGTTTAAATTTTTAGGTTTCACTCTGTTTTCTCCTATATGGATACATGTAGTTGGAACTCTAAATCAAACACGGTTTGTGCTAGCTCTTTGAAACTTGACACAATAAAGTAGCTCCAAGTTCTATCTCTATGGTTTGTTTCCTATTGATGTAGCCCTAAGCAGAGACTGGCACAAATCACTTTCATTGAAAGGGGTTGCCAATCTTCCAAAAAACTACGTGTTTCCTGAAATCTCAGCACACATTTTTTCACCCAATCTTGATGACACTTTCAGGTAATGATCAGTACCCCAATCCCACTTGGCTCACCAAATTTCGTTCTTATAGGTTAAACCGTTCGTTGGCAGTAACAGTTTTAATTTTTAGGTTTCACTCTGTTTTCTCCTATATGGATACATGTAGTTGAAACTCTAAATCAAACACGGTTTGTGCTAGCTCTTTGAAACTTGACACAATAAAGTAGCTCCATGTTCTATCTCTATGGTTTGTTTCCTATTGATGTAGCCCTAAGCAGAGACTGGCGCAAATCACTTTCATGGAAAGGGGTTGCCAAGGTTCCAAAAAACTACGAGTTTCCTGAAATCTCAGCACACATTTTTTCACCCAATCTTGATGACACTTTCAGGTAATGATCAGTACAACAAATCCCACTTGGGTCACCAAGTTTCGTTCTTCTAGGTTAAACAGTTCGTTGGCAGTAACAGTTTTAATTTTTAGGTTTCACTCTGTTTTCTCCTATATGGATACATGTATTTGGAAGTCTAAATCAAACACGGTTTGTGCTAGCTCTTTGAAACTTGACACAAAAAGTAGCTCCAAGTTCTATCTCTATGGTTTGTTTCCTATTGATGTAGCCCTAAGCAGAGACTGGCGCAAATCACTTTCATGGAAAGGGGTTGCAAAGGTTCCAAAAAACTACGAGTTTCCTAAAATCCCAGCACACATTTTTTAACCCAATCTTGATGACACTTTCAGGTAATGATCAGTACCCCAATCCCAATTGGCTCACCAAATTTCATTCTTCTATGTTCAACCCTCGTTGGCAGTAACAGTTTTAATTTTTAGGTTTCACTCTGTTTTCTCCTATATGGATACATGTAGTTGGAACTCTAAATCAAACACGGTTTGTGCTAGCTCTTTGAAACTTGACACAATAAAGTAGCTCCATGTTCTATCTCTATGGTTTGTTTCCTATTGATGTAGCCCTAAGCAGAGACTGGTGCAAATCACTTTCATGGAAAGGGGTTGCGAAGCTTCCAAAAAACTAAGAGTTTCCTGAAATCTCAGCACACATTTTTTCACCCAATCTTGATGACACTTTCAGGTAATGATCAGTACAACAAAACCCACTTGGGTCACCAAGTTTCGTTCTTCTAGGTTAAACCGTTCGTTGGCAGTAACAGTTTTAATTTTTAGGTTTCACTCTGTTTTCTCCTATATGGATACATGTACTTGGAACTCTAAATCAAACACGGTTTGTGCTAGCTCTTTGAAACTTGACACAATAAAGTAGCTCCAAGTTCTATCTCTATGGTTTGTTTCCTATTGATGTAGCCCTAAGCAGAGACTGGCACAAATCACTTTGATTTAAAGGGGTTGCCAAGCTTCCAAAAAATTACGAGTTTCCTGAAATCTCAGCACACATTTTTTCACCCAATCTTGATGACACTTTCAGGTAATGATCAGTACCCCAATGCCACTTGGCTCACCAAATTTCGTTCTTCTATGTTAAACCGTTCGTTGGCAGTAACAGTTTTAATTTTTAGGTTTCCTTCTGTTTTCTCCTATATGGATACATGTAGTTGGAACTCTAAATCAAACACGGTTTGTGCTAGCTCTTTGAAACTTGACACAATAAAGTAGCTCCAAGTTCTATCTCTATGGTTTCTTTCCTATTGATGTAGACCTAAGCAGAGACTGGCGCAAATCACTTTCATGGAAAGGGGTTGCCAATCTTCCAAAAACTACGAGTTTCCTGAAATCTCAGCACACATTTTTTCACCCAATCTTGGTGACACTTTCAGGTAATGATCAGTATCCCAATCCCACTTGGCTCAAGAAATTTTGTTCTTCTAGGTTAAGCCGTTCGTTGGCAGTAACAGTTTTAATTTTTAGGTTTCACTCTGTTTTCTCCTATATGGATACATGTAGTTGGAACTCTAAATCAAACACGGTTTGTGCTAGCTCTTTGAAACTTGACACAGTAAAGTAGCTCCAAGTTCTATCGCTATGGTTTGTTTCCTATTGATGTAGCCCTAAGCAGAGACTGGCGCAAATCACTTTCATGGAAAGGGGTTGCCAATCTTCCAAAAAACTACGAGTTTCCTGAAATCTCAGCACACATTTTTTCACCCAATCTTGATGACACTTTCAGGTAATGATCAGTACCCCAATCCCACTTGGCTCACCAAATTTCGTTCTTATAGGTTAAACCGTTCGTTGGCAGTAACAGTTTTAATTTTTAGGTTTCACTCTGTTTTCTCCTATATGGATACATGTAGTTGGAACTCTAAATCAAACACGGTTTGTGCTAGCTCTTTGAAACTTGACACAATAAAGTAGCTCCATGTTCTATCTCTATGGTTTGTTTCCTATTGATGTAGCCCTAAGCAGAGACTGGCGCAAATCACTTTCATGGAAAGGGGTTGCCAAGGTTCCAAAAAACTACGAGTTTCCTGAAATCTCAGCACACATTTTTTCACCCAATCTTGAATACACTTTCAGGTAATGATCAGTACAACAAATCCCACTTGGGTCACCAAGTTTCGTTCTTCTAGGTTAAACCGTTCGTTGGCAGTAACAGTTTTAATTTTTAGGTTTCACTCTGTTTTCTCCTATATGGATACATGTAGTTGGAAGTCTAAATCAAACACGGTTTGTGCTAGCTCTTTGAAACTTGACACAATAAAGTAGCTCCAAGTTCTATCTCTATGGTTTGTTTCCTATTGATGTAGCCCTAAGCAGAGACTGGCGCAAATCACTTTCATGGAAAGGGGTTGCAAAGGTTCCAAAAAACTACGAGTTTCCTAAAATCTCAGCACACATATTTTAACCCAATCTTGATGACACTTTCAGGTAATGATCAGTACCCCAATCCCAATTGGCTCACCAAATTTCATTCTTCTAGGTTCAACCCTCGTTGGCAGTAACAGTTTTAATTTTTAGGTTTCACTCTGTTTTCTCCTATATGGATACATGTAGTTGGAACTCTAAATCAAACACGGTTTGTGCTAGCTCTTTGAAACTTGACACAATAAAGTAGCTCCATGTTCTATCTCTATGGTTTGTTTCCTATTGATGTAGCCCTAAGCAGAGACTGGCGCAAATCACTTTCATGGAAAGGGGTTGCCAAGCTTCCAAAAAACTAAGAGGTTCCTGAAATCTCAGCACACATTTTTTCACCCAATCTTGATGACACTTTCAGGTAATGATCAGTACAACAAATCACACTTGGGTCACCAAGTTTCGTTCTTCTAGGTTAAACCGTTCGTTGGCAGTAACAGTTTTAATTTTTAGGTTTCACTCTGTTTTCTCCTATATGGATACATGTACTTGGAACTCTAAATCAAACACGGTTTGTGCTAGCTCTTTGAAACTTGACACAATAAAGTAGCTCCAAGTTCTATCTCTATGGTTTGTTTCCTATTGATGTAGCCCTAAGCAGAGACTGGCGGAAATCACTTTGATTTAAAGGGGTTGCCAAGCTTCCAAAAAATTACGAGTTTCCTGAAATCTCAGCACACATATTTTCACCCAATCTTGATGACACTTTCAGGTAATGATCAGTACCCCAATGCCACTTGGCTCACCAAATTTCGTTCTTCTATGTTAAACCGTTCGTTGGCAGTAACAGTTTTAATTTTTAGGTTTCCTTCTGTTTTCTCCTATATGGATACATGTAGTTGGAACTCTAAATCAAACACGGTTTGTGCTAGCTCTTTGAAACTTGACACAATAAAGTAGCTCCAAGTTCTATCTCTATGGTTTCTTTCCTATTGATGTAGACCTAAGCAGAGACTGGCGCAAATCACTTTCATGGAAAGGGGTTGTCAAGCTTCCAAAAAACTAAGAGTTTCCTGAAATCTCAGCACACATTTTTTCACCCAATCTTGATGACACTTTCAGGTAATGATCAGTACAACAAATCCCGCATGGGTCACCAAGTTTCTTTCTTCTAGGTTAAACCGTTCGTTGGCAGTAACAGTTTTAATTTTTAGGTTTCACTCTGTTTTCTCCTATATGGATACATGTAGTTGGAACTCTAAATCAAACACGGTTTGTGCTAGCTCTTTGAAACTTGACACAATAAAGTAGCTCCAAGTTCTATCTCTATGGTTTGTTTCCTATTGATGTAGCCCTAAGCAGAGACTGGCGCAAATCACTTTCATGGAAAGGGGTTGCAAAGGTTCCCAAAAACTACGAGTTTCCTAAAATCTCAGCACACATTTTTTAACCCATTCTTGATGACACTTTCAGGTAATGATCAGTACATCAATCCCAACTGGCTCACCAAATTTCGTTCTTCTAGGTTCAACCGTTCGTTGGCAGTAACAGTTTTAATTTTTAGGTTTCACTCTGTTTTCTCCTATATGGATACATGTAGTTGGAACTCTAAATCAAACACGGTTTGTGCTAGCTCTTTGAAACTTGATACAATAAAGTAGCTCCAAGTTCTATCTCTATGGTTTGTTTCCTATTGATGTAGCCCTAAGCAGCGACTGGCGCAAATCACTTTCATGGAAAGTGGTTGCCAATCTTCCAAAAAACTACGAGTTTCCTGAAATCTCAGCACACATTTTTTCACCCAACCTTGATGACACTTTCAGGTAATGATCAGTACCCCAATCCCACTTGGCTCACCAAATTTCGTTCTTCTATGTTAAACCGTTCGTTGGCAGTAACAGTTTTAATTTTTAGGTTTCACTCAATTTTCTCCTATATGAATACATGTAGATGGAACTCTAAATCAAACACGGTTTGTGCTGGCTCTTTGAAACTTGACACAATAAAGTAGCTGCATGTTCTATCTCTATGGTTTGTTTCCTATTGATGTAGCCCTAAGCAGAGACTGGCGCAAATCACTTTCATGGAAAGGGGTTGCCAAGCTTCCAAAAAACTACGAGTTTCCTGAAATCTCAGCACACATTTTTTCACCCAATCTTGATGACACTTTCCGGTAATGATCAGTACAACAAATCCCACTTGGGTCACCAAGTTTCGTTCTTCTAGGTTAAACCGTTCGTTGGCAGTAACAGTTTTAATTTTTAGGTTTCACTCTGTTTTCTCCTATATGGATACATGTAGTTGGAAGTCTAAATCAAAAACGGTTATTGCTAGCTCTTTGAAACTTGACACAATAAAGTAGCTCCAAGTTCTATCTCTATGGTTTGTTTCCTATTGATGTAGCCCTAAGCAGAGACTGGCGCAAATCACTTTCATGGAAAGTGGTTGCCAAGCTTCCAAAAAACTACGAGTTTCCTGAAATCTCAGCACACATTTTTTCACCCAATCTTGATGACACTTTCAGGTAATGATCAGTACCCCAATCCCAATAGGCTCACCAAATTTCGTTCTTCTAGGTTAAACCGTTCGTTGGCAGTAACAGTTTTAATTTTTAGGTTTCACTCTGTTTTCTCCTATATGGATACATGTAGTTGGAACTCTAAATCAAACACCTTTTGTGCTAGCCCTTTGAAACTTGACACAATAAAGTAGCTCCAAGTTCTATCTCTAGGGTTTGTTTCCTATTGATGTAGCCCTAAGCAGAGACTGGCGCAAATCACTTTCATGGAAAGGGGATGCCAAGCTTCCATAAAACTACGAGTTTCCTGAAATCTCAGCACACATTTTTTCACCCAAACTTGATGACACTTTCAGGTAATGATCAGTACCCCAATCCCACTTGGCTCACCAAATTCGGTTCTTCTAGGTTAAACCGTTCGTTGGCAGAAACAGTTTTAATTTTTAGGTTTCACTCAATTTTCTCCTATATGGATACATGTAGTTGGAAGTCTAAATAAAACACGGTTTGTGCTAGCTCTTTGAAACTTGACACAATAAAGTCCCTCCAAGTTCTATCTCTATGGTTTGTTTCCTATTGATGTAGCCCTAAGCAGAGACTGGCGGAAATCACTTTGATTTAAAGGGGTTGCCAAGCTTCCAAAAAATTACGAGTTTCCTGAAATCTCAGCACACATTTTTTCACCCAATCTTGATGACACTTTCAGGTAATGATCAGTACCCCAATGCCACTTGGCTCACCAAATTTCGTTCTTCTATGTTAAACCGTTCGTTGGCAGTAACAGTTTTAATTTTTAGGTTTCCTTCTGTTTTCTCCTATATGGTTACATGTAGTTGGAACTCTAAATCAAACACGGTTTGTGCTAGCTCTTTGAAACTTGACACAATAAAGTAGCTCCAAGTTCTATCTCTATGGTTTCTTTCCTATTGATGTAGACCTAAGCAGAGACTGGCGCAAATCACTTTCATGGAAATGGGTTGCCAAGGTTCCAAAAAACTACGAGTTTCCTGAAATCTCAGCACACATTTTTTCACCCAATCTTGGTGACACTTTCAGGTAATGATTAGTATCCCAATCCCACTTGGCTCAAGAAATTTCATTCTTCTAGGTTAACCCGTTCGTTGGCAGTAACAGATGTAATTTTTAGGTTTCACTCTGTTTTCTCCTATATGGATACATGTAGTTGGAACTCTAAATCAAACACGGTTTGTGCTAGCTCTTTGAAACTTGACACAGTAAAGTAGCTCCAAGTTCTATCGCTATGGTTTGTTTCCTATTGATGTAGCCCTAAGCAGAGACTGGCGCAAATCACTTTCATGGAAAAGGGTTGCCAAGCTTCCAAAAAACTACGAGTTTCCCGAAATCTCAGCACACATTTTTTCACCAATCTTGATGACACTTTCAGGTAATGATCAGTACCCCAATCCCACTTGGCTCACCAAATTTTCTTCTTCTAGGTTAAACCGTTCGTTGGCAGTAACAGTTTTAATTTTTAGGTTTCACTCTGTTTTCTCCTATATTGATACATGTAGTTGGAAGTCTAAATCAAACACGGTTTGTGCTAGCCCTTTGAAACTTCACAAAATAAAGTAGTTCCAAGTTCTATCTATGGTTTGTTTCCTATTTATGTAGCCCTAAGCAGAGACTGGCGCAATACACTTTCATGGAAAGTGGATGCCAAGCTTCCCAAAAACTACGAGTTTCCTGAAATCTTAGCACACATTTTATCACCCAATCTTGATGACACTTTCAGGTAATGATCAGTACCCCAATCCCACTTGGCTCACCAAATTTCGTTCTTCTAGGTTAAACCGTTCGTTGGCAGTAACAGTTTTAATTTCTAGGTTTCACTCCATTTTCTCCTACATGAATACATGTAGTTGGAACTCTAAATCAAACACGGTTTGTGCTAGCTCTTTGAAACTTGACACAATAAAGTAGCTCCATGTTCTATCTCTATGGTTTGATTCCTATTGATGTAGCCCTAGGAAGAGACTGGCGCAAATCACTTTCATGGAAAGGGGTTGACAAGCTTCCAAAAAACTACGAGTTTCCTGAAATCTCAGCACACATTTTTTCACACAATCTTGATGACACTTTCAGGTAATGATCAGTACCCCAATCCCACGTGGCTCACCAAAGTTCGTTCTTCTAGGTTAAACCGTACGTTGGCATTAACAGTTTTAATTTTTAGGTTTCACTCTGTTTTCTCCTATATGGATACATGTAGTTGGAAGTCTAACTCAAACTCGGTTTGTGCTAGCCCTTTGAAACTTGACACAATAAAGTAGTTCCAAGTTCTATCTCTATGGTTTGTTTCCTATTTATGTAGCCCTAAGCAGAGGCTGGCACAAATCACTTTCATGGAAAGGGGTTGCCAAGCTTCCCAAAAACACGAGTCTCCTGAAATCTCAGCACACATTTTTTCACCCAATCTTGATGACACTTTCAGGTAATGATCACTACCCCAATCCCACTTGGCTCAAAAAATTTCGTTCCTCTAGGTTAAACCGTTCGTTGGCAGTAATAGTTTTAATTTTTAGGTTTCACTTTGTTTTCTCCTATATGGATACATGTAGTTGGAACTCTAAATCAAACACGGTTTGTGCTAGCTCTTTGAAACTTGACACAATAAAGTAGCTCCAAGTTCTATCTCTATGGTTTGTTTCCTATTGATGTAGCCCTAAGCAGAGACAGGCGCAAATCACTTTCATGGAAAGGGGTTGCCAATCTTCCAAAAAACTACGAGTTTCCTGAAATCTCAGCACACATTTTTTCACCCAATCTTGATGACACTTTCAGGTAATGATCAGTACCTCAATCCCACTTGGCTCACCAAATTTCGTTCTTCTAGGTTAAACCGTTCGTTGGCAGTAACAGTTTTAATTTTTAGGTTTCACTCTTTTCTCCTATATGGATACATGTAGTTGGAACTCTAAATCAAACACGGTTTGTGCTAGCCCTTTGAAACTTGACACAATAAAGTAGTTCCAAGTTCTATCTCTATGGTTTGTTTCCTATTTATGTAGCCCTAAGCAGAGACTGGCGCAATACACTTTCATGGAAAGGGGTTGCCAAGCTTCCCAAAAACTACGAGTTCCCTGAAATCTCAGCACACATTTTTTCACCCAATCTTGATGACACTTTCAGGTAATGATCACTACCCCAATCCCACTTGGCTCAAGAAATTTCGTTCCTCTAGGTTCAACCGTTCGTTGGCAGTAACAGTTTTAATTTTTAGGTTTCACTTTGTTTTCTCCTATATGGATACATGTAGTTGGAACTCTAAATCAAACACGGTTTGTGCTAGCTCTTTGAAACTTGACACAATAAAGTAGCTCCAAGTTCTATGTCTATGGTTTGTTTCCTATTGATGTAGCCCTAAGCAGAGACTGGCGCAAATCACTTTTATGGAAAGGGGTTGCCAAGGTTCCAAAAAACTACGAGTTTCCCGAAATCTCAGCACACATTTTTTCACCCAATCTTGATGACACTTTCAGGTAATGATCACTACCCCAATCCCACTTGGCTCAAGAAATTTCGTTCTACTAGGTTAAGCCGTTCGTCGGCTTTAACAGTTTTAATTTTTAGGTTTCACTCTGTTTTCTCCTATATGGATACATGTAGTTGGAAGTCTAAATCAAAAACGGTTTGTACTAGCTCTTTGAAACTTGACACAATAAAGTAGCTCCAAGTTCTATCTCTATGGTTTGTTTCCTATTGATGTAGCCCTAAGCAGAGACTGGCGCAAATCACTTTCATGGAAAGGGGTTGCCAAGCTTCCCAAAAACTACGAGTTTCCTGAAATCTCAGCACACATTTTATCACCCAATCTTGATGACACTTTCAGGTAATGATCAGTACCCCAATCCCACTAGGCTCACCTAATTTCGTTCTTCTAGGTTAAACCGTTCGTTGGCAGTAACAGTTTTAATTTTTAGGTTTCACTCCATTTTCTCCTACATGAATACATGTAGATGGAACTCTAAATCAAACACGTTTTGTGCTAGCTCTTTGAAACTTGACACAATAAGGTAGCTCCATGTTCTATCTCTATGGTTTGATTCCTATTGATGTAGCCCTAAGCAGAGACTGGCGCAAATCACTTTCATGGAATGGGGTTGCCAAGCTTCCAAAAAACTACGAGTTTCCTGAAATCTCACCACACATTTTTTCACCGAATATTGATGACACTTTCAGGTAATGATCAGTACAACAAATCCCACTTGGGTCACCAAGTTTCGTTCTTCTAGGTTAAACCGTCGTTGGCAGTAACAGTTTTAATTTTTAGGTTTCACTCTGTTTTCTCCTATATGGATACATGTAGATGGAACTCTAAATCAAACACGGTTTTTGCTAGCTCTTTGAAACTTGACACAATAAAGTAGCTCCAAGTTCTATCTCTGTGGTTTGTTTCGTATTGATGTAGCCCTAAGCAGAGACTGGCGCAAATCACTTTCATGGAAAGGGGTTGCCAATCTTCCAAAAAACTATGAGTTTCCTGAAATCTCAGCACACATTTTTTCACCCAATCTTGATGACACTTTCAGGTAATGATCAGTACCCTAATCCCACTTGGCTCACCAAATTTCGTTCTTCTAGGTTACACCGTTCGTTGGCAGTAACAGTTTTAATTTTTAGGTTTCACTCTGTTTTCTCCTATATGGATACATGTAGTTGGAACTCTAAATCAAACACGGTTTGTGCTAGCTCTTTGAAACTTGACACAATAAAGTAGCTCCAAGTTCTATCTCTATGGTTTGTTTCCTATTGATGTAGCCCTAAGCAGAGACTGGCGCAAATCACTTTCATGGAAAGGGGTTGCCAAGGTTCCAAAAAACTACGAGTTTCCTGAAATCTCAGCACACATTTTTTCACCCAATCTTGATGACACTTTCAGGTAATGATCACTACCCCAATCCCACTTGGCTCAAGAAATTTCGTTCTACTAGGTTAAGCCGTTCGTCGGCTTTAACAGTTTTAATTTTTAGGTTTCACTCTGTTTTCTCCTATATGGATACATGTAGTTGGAAGTCTAAATCAAAAACGGTTTGTACTAGCTCTTTGAAACTTGACACAATAAAGTAGCTCCAAGTTCTATCTCTATGGTTTGTTTCCTATTGATGTAGCCCTAAGCAGAGACTGGCGCAAATCACTTTCATGGAAAGGGGTTGCCAAGCTTCCCAAAAACTACGAGTTTCCTGAAATCTCAGCACCCATTTTATTACCCAATCTTGATGACACTTTCAGGTAATGATCAGTACCCCAATCCCACTAGGCTCACCTAATTTCGTTCTTCTAGGTTAAACCGTTCGTTGGCAGTAACAGTTTTAATTTTTAGGTTTCACTCCATTTTCTCCTACATGAATACATGTAGATGGAACTCTAAATCAAACACGTTTTGTGCTAGCTATTTGAAACTTGACACAATAAGGTAGCTCCATGTTCTATCTCTATGGTTTGATTCCTATTGATGTAGCCCTAAGCAGAGACTGGCGCAAATCACTTTCATGGAATGGGGTTGCCAAGCTTCCAAAAAACTACGAGTTTCCTGAAATCTCACCACACATTTTTTCACCGAATATTGATGACACTTTCAGGTAATGATCAGTACAACAAATCCCACTTGGGTCACCAAGTTTCGTTCTTCTAGGTTAAACCGTCGTTGGCAGTAACAGTTTTAATTTTTAGGTTTCACTCTGTTTTCTCCTATATGGATACATGTAGATGGAACTCTAAATCAAACACGGTTTTTGCTAGCTCTTTGAAACTTGACACAATAAAGTAGCTCCAAGTTCTATCTCTGTGGTTTGTTTCGTATTGATGTAGCCCTAAGCAGAGACTGGCGCAAATCACTTTCATGGAAAGGGGTTGCCAAGCTTCCAAAAAACTATGAGTTTCCTGAAATCTCAGCACACATTTTTTCACCCAATCTTGATGACACTTTCAGGTAATGATCAGTACCCTAATCCCACTTGGCTCACCAAATTTCGTTCTTCTAGGTTACACCGTTCTTTGGCAGTAACAGTTTTAATTTTTAGGTTTCACTCTGTTTTCTCCTATATGGATACATGTAGTTGGAAGTCTAAATCAAACACGGTTTGTGCTAGCTCTTTGAAACTTGACACAATAAAGTAGCTCCAAGTTCTATCTCTATGGTTTGTTTCCTATTGATGTAGCCCTAAGCAGAGACTGGCGCAAATCACTTTCATGGAAAGGGGTTGCCAAGCTTCCAAAAAACTACGAGTTTCCTGAAATCTCAGCACACATTTGTTAACCCAATCTTGATGACACTTTCACGTAATGATCAGTACCCCAATCCCACTTGGATCACCAAATTTCGTTCTTCTAGGTTAAACCGTTCGTTGGCAGTAACAGTTTTAATTTTTAGGTTTCACTCTGTTTTCTCCTATATGGATACATGTATTTGGAACGCTAAATCAAACACGGTTTGTGCTAGCTCTTTGAAAATTGACACAATAATGTAGCTCAAAGTTCTATCTCTATGGTTTGTTTCCTATTGATGTAGGCCTAAGCAGAGACTGGCGGAAATCACTTTCATGGAAAGGGGTTGCCAAGCTTCCAAACAACTACGAGTTTCCTGAAATCTCAGCAGACATTTTTTCAAACAATCTTGATGACACTTTCAGGTAATGATCAGTACCCGAATCCCACTTGGCTCACCAAATTTCGTTCTTCTAGGTTAAACAGTTCGTTGGCAGTAACAGTTTTAATTTTTAGGTTTCACTCTGTTTTCTCCTATATGGATACATGTAGTTGGAAGTCTAAATCAAACACGGTTTGTGCTAGCTCTTTGAAGCTTGACACAATAAAGTAGCTCCAAGTTCTATCTCTATGGTTTGTTTCCTATTGATGTAGCCCTAAGCAGAGACTGGCGCAAATCACTTTCATGGAAAGGGGTTGCCAAGCTTCCAAAAAACTACGAGTTTCCTGAAATCTCAGCACACATTTTTTCACCCAATCTTGATGACACTTTCAGGTAATGATCACTACCCCAATCCCACTTGGCTCAAGAAATTTCGTTCTTCTAGGTTAAACCGTTCGTCGGCAGTAACAGTTTTAATTTTTAGGTTTCACTCTGTTTTCTCCTATATGGATACATGTATTTGGAACTCTAAATCAAACACGGTTTGTGCTAGCTCTTTGAAACTTGACACAATAAAGTAGCTCCAAGTTCTATCTCTATGGATGGTTTCCTATTGATGTAGCCCTAAGCAGAGACTGGCGGAAATCACTTTCATGGAAAGGCGTTGCCAAGCTTCCAAAAATCTACGAGTTTCCTGAAATCTCAGCACACATTTTTTCACCCAATCTTGATGACACTTTCAGGTAATGATCACTACCCCAATCCCACTTGGCTCAAGAAATTTCGTTCTTCTAGGTTCAACCGTTCGTTGGCAGTAACAGTTTGAATTTTTAGGTTTCACTCTGTTTTCTCCTATATGGATGCATGTATTTGGAACTCTAAATCAAACACGGTTTGTGCTAGCTCTTTGAAACATGACACAATAAAGTAGCTCCAAGTTCTATCTCTATGGTTTGTTTCCTATTGATGTAGCCCTAAGCAGAGACAGGCACAAATCACTTTCATTGGAAGGGGTTGCCAAGCTTCCAAAAAACTACGAGTTTCCTGAAATCTCAGCACACATTTTTTCACCCAATCTTGATGACACTTTCAGGTAATGATCAGTACAACAAATCCCACTTGGGTCACCAAGTTTCGTTCTTCTAGGTTAAACCGTTCGTTGGCAGTAACAGTTTTAATTTTTGAGTTTCACTCTGTTTTCTCCTATATGGATACATGTAGTTGGAACTCTAAATCAAACACGGTTTGTGCTAGCTCTTTGAAACTTGACACAATAAAGTAGCTCCAAGTTCTATCTCTATGGTTTGTTTCCTATTGATGTAGCCCTAAGCAGAGACAGGCGCAAATCACTTTCATGGAAAGGGGTTGCCAATCTTCCAAAAAACTACGAGTTTCCTGATCTCAGCACACATTTTTTCACCCAATCTTGATGACACTTTCAGGTAATGATCAGTACCCCTATCCCACTTGGCTCACCAAATTTCGTTCTTCTAGGTTAAACCGTTCGTTGGCAGTAACAGTTTTAATTTTTAGGTTTCACTCTTTTCTCCTATATGGATACATGTAGTTGGAACTCTAAATCAAACACGGTTTGTGCTAGCCCTTTGAAACTTGACACAATAAAGTAGTTCCAAGTTCTATCTCTATGGTTTGTTTCCTATTTATGTAGCCCTAAGCAGAGACTGGCGCAATACACTTTCATGGAAAGGGGTTGCCAAGCTTCCCAAAAACTACGAGTTCCCTGAAATCTCAGCACACATTTTTTCACCCAATCTTGATGACACTTTCAGGTAATGATCACTACCCCAATCTCACTTGGCTCAAGAAATTTCGTTCTTCTAGGTTCAACCGTTCGTTGGCAGTAACAGTTTTAATTTTTAGGTTTCACTCTGTTTTCTCCTATATGGATACATGTAGTTGGAACTCTAAATCAAACACGGTTTGTGCTAGCTCTTTGAAACTTGACACAATAAAGTAGCTCCAAGTTCTATGTCTATGGTTTGTTTCCTATTGATGTAGCCTTAGCAGATACTGGCGCAAATCTCTTTCATGGAAAGGGGTTGCCAAGGTTCCAAAAAACTACGAGTTTCCTGAAATCTCAGCACACATTTTTTCACCCAATCTTGATGACACTTTCAGGTAATGATCACTACCCCAATCCCACTTGGCTCAAGAAATTTCATTCTACTAGGTTAAGCCGTTCGTCGGCTTTAACAGTTTTAATTTTTAGGTTTCACTCTGTTTTCTCCTATATGGATACATGTAGTTGGAAGTCTAAATCAAAATCGGTTTGTACTAGCTCTTTGAAACTTGACACAATAATGTAGCTCCAAGTTCTATCTCTATGGTTTGTTTCCTATTGATGTAGCCCTAAGCAGAGACTGGCGCAAATCACTTTCATGGAAAGGGGTTGCCAAGCTTCCCAAAAACTACGAGTTTCCTGAAATCTCAGCACACATTTTATCACCCAATCTTGATGACACTTTCAGGTAATGATCAGTACCCCAATCCCACTAGGCTCACCTAATTTCATTCTTCTAGGTTAAACCGTTCGTTGGCAGTAACAGTTTTAATTTTTAGGTTTCACTCCATTTTCTCCTACATGAATACATGTAGATGGAACTCTAAATCAAACACGTTTTGTGCTAGCTCTTTGAAACTTGACACAATAAGGTAGCTCCATGTTCTATCTCTATGGTTTGATTCCTATTGATGTAGCCCTAAGCAGAGACTGGCGCAAATCACTTTCATGGAATGGGGTTGCCAAGCTTCCAAAAAACTACGAGTTTCCTGAAATCTCACCACACATTTTTTCACCGAATATTGATGACACTTTCAGGTAATGATCAGTACAACAAATCCCACTTGGGTCACCAAGTTTCGTTCTTCTAGGTTAAAGCGTCGTTGGCAGTAACAGTTTTAATTTTTAGGTTTCACTCTGTTTTCTCCTATATGGATACATGTAGATGGAACTCTAAATCAAACACGGTTTTTGCTAGCTCTTTGAAACTTGACACAATAAAGTAGCTCCAAGTTCTATCTCTGTGGTTTGTTTCGTATTGATGTAGCCCTAAGCAGAGACTGGCGCAAATCACTTTCATGGAAAGGGGTTGCCAATCTTCCAAAAAACTATGAGTTTCCTGAAATCTCAGCACACATTTTTTCACCCAATCTTGATGACACTTTCAGGTAATGATCAGTACCCTAATCCCACTTGGCTCACCAAATTTCGTTCTTCTAGGTTACACCGTTCTTTGGCAGTAACAGTTTTAATTTTTAGGTTTCACTCTGTTTTCTCCTATATGGATACATGTAGTTGGAAGTCTAAATCAAACACGGTTTGTGCTAGCTCTTTGAAACTTGACACAATAAAGTAGCTCCAAGTTCTATCTCTATGGTTTGTTTCCTATTGATGTAGCCCTAAGCAGAGACTGGCGCAAATCACTTTCATGGAAAGGGGTTTCCAAGCTTCCAAAAAACTACGAGTTTCCTGAAATCTCAGCACACATTTGTTAACCCAATCTTGATGACACTTTCACGTAATGATCAGTACCCCAATCCCACTTGGATCACCAAATTTCGTTCTTCTAGGTTAAACCGTTCGTTGGCAGTAACAGTTTCAATTTTTAGGTTTCACTCTGTTTTCTCCTATATGGATACATGTATTTGGAACGCTAAATCAAACACGGTTTGTGCTAGCTCTTTGAAAATTGACACAATAATGTAGCTCAAAGTTCTATCTCTATGGTTTGTTTCCTATTGATGTAGGCCTAAGCAGAGACTGGCGGAAATCACTTTCATGGAAAGGGGTTGCCAAGCTTCCAAACAACTACGAGTTTCCTGAAATCTCAGCAGACATTTTTTCAAACAATCTTGATGACACTTTCAGGTAATGATCAGTACCCGAATCCCACTTGGCTCACCAAATTTCGTTCTTCTAGGTTAAACAGTTCGTTGGCAGTAACAGTTATAATTTTTA
Source organism: Spermophilus citellus (assembly GCF_964194105.1). Classification (NCBI taxonomy): domain Eukaryota; kingdom Metazoa; phylum Chordata; class Mammalia; order Rodentia; family Sciuridae; genus Spermophilus; species Spermophilus citellus. Next base: position 2,249,692 of record NW_027672724.1, on the reverse strand, counting down.
GGTTTCACTCTGTTTTCTCCTATATGGATACATGTAGTTGGAAGTCTAAATCAAACACGGTTTGTGCTAGCTCTTTGAAGCTTGACACAATAAAGTAGCTCCAAGTTCTATCTCTATGGTTTGTTTCCTATTGATGTAGCCCTAAGCAGAGACTGGCGCAAATCACTTTCATGGAAAGGGGTTGCCAAGCTTCCAAAAAACTACGAGTTTCCTGAAATCTCAGCACACATTTTTTCACCCAATCTTGATGACACTTTCAGGTAATGATCACTACCCCAATCCGACTTGGCTCAAGAAATTTCGTTCTTCTAGGTTAAACCGTTCGTCGGCAGTAACAGTTTTAATTTTTAGGTTTCACTCTGTTTTCTCCTATATGGATACATGTAGTTGGAAGTCTAAATCAAACACGGTTTGTGCTAGCCCTTTGAAAATTGACACAATAAAGTAGTTCCAAGTTCTATCTCTATGGTTTGTTTCCTATTTATGTAGCCCTAAGCAGAGACTGGCGCAAATCACTTTCATGGAAAGGGGTTGCCAAGCTTCCACAAAACTACGAGTTTCCTGAAATCTGAGCACACATTTTTTCACCCAATCTTGATGACACTTTCAGGTAGTGATCACTACCCCAATCCCACTTGGCTCACCAAATTTCGTTCTTCTAGGTTAAACGGTTCGTCGGCAGTAACAGTTTAAATTTTTAGGTTTCACTCTGTTTTCTCCTATATGGATACATGTATTTGGAACTCTAAATCAAACACGGTTTGTGCTAGCTCTTTGAAACTTGACACAATAAAGTAGCTCCAAGTTCTATCTCTATGGATGGTTTCCTATTGATGTAGCCCTAAGCAGAGACTGGCGGAAATCACTTTCATGGAAAGGCGTTGCCAAGCTTCCAAAAAACTACGAGTTTCCTGAAATCTCAGCACACATTTTTTCACCCAATCTTGATGACACTTTCAGGTAAAGATCACTACCCCAATCCCACTTGGCTCAAGAAATTTCGTTCTTCTAGGTTCAACCGTTCGTTGGCAGTAACAGTTTGAATTTTTAGGTTTCACTCTGTTTTCTCCTATATGGATGCATGTATTTGGAACTCTAAATCAAACACGGTTTGTGCTAGCTCTTTGAAACATGACACAATAAAGTAGCTCCAAGTTCTATCTCTATGGTTTGTTTCCTATTGATGTAGCCCTAAGCAGAGACAGGCGCAAATCACTTTCATGGGAAGGGGTTGCCAAGCTTCCAAAAAACTACGAGTTTCCTGAAATCTCAGCACACATTTTTTCACCCAATCTTGATGACACTTTCAGGTAATGATCAGTACAACAAATCCCACTTGGGTCACCAAGTTTCGTTCTTCTAGGTTAAACCGTTCGTTGGCAGTAACAGTTTTAATTTTTGAGTTTCACTCTGTTTTCTCCTATATGGATACATGTAGTTGGAAGTCTAAATCAAACACGGTTTGTGCTAGCTCTTTGAAACTTGACACAATAAAGTAGCTCCAAGTTCTATCTCTATGGTTTGTTTCCTATTGATGTAGCCCTAAGCAGAGACAGGCGCAAATCACTTTCATGGAAAGGGGTTGCCAATCTTCCAAAAAACTACGAGTTTCCTGATCTCAGCACACATTTTTTCACCCAATCTTGATGACACTTTCAGGTAATGATCAGTACCCCTATCCCACTTGGCTCACCAAATTTCGTTCTTCTAGGTTAAACCGTTCGTTGGCAGTAACAGTTTTAATTTTTAGGTTTCACTCTTTTCTCCTATATGGATACATGTAGTTGGAACTCTAAATCAAACACGGTTTGTGCTAGCCCTTTGAAACTTGACACAATAAAGTAGTTCCAAGTTCTATCTCTATGGTTTGTTTCCTATTTATGTAGCCCTAAGCAGAGACTGGCGCAATACACTTTCATGGAAAGGGGTTGCCAAGCTTCCCAAAAACTACGAGTTCCCTGAAATCTCAGCACACATTTTTTCACCCAATCTTGATGACACTTTCAGGTAATGATCACTACCCCAATCCCACTTGGCTCAAGAAATTTCGTTCTTCTAGGTTCAACCGTTCGTTGGCAGTAACAGTTTTAATTTTTAGGTTTCACTCTGTTTTCTCCTATATGGTTACATGTAGTTGGAACTCTAAATCAAACACGGTTTGTGCTAGCTCTTTGAAACTTGACACAATAAAGTAGCTCCAAGTTCTATCTCTATGGTTTGTTTCCTATTGATGTAGCCTTAGCAGATACTGGCGCAAATCTCTTTCATGGAAAGGGGTTGCCAAAGTTCCAAAAAACTACGAGTTTCCTGAAATCTCAGCACACATTTTTTCACCCAATCTTGATGACACTTTCAGGTAATGATCAGTACCCGATCCCACTTGGCTCACCAAATTTCTTTCTTCTAGGTTAACCCGTTCGTCGGCAGTAACAGATGTAATTTTTAGGTTTCACTCTGTTTTCTCCTATATGGATACATGTAGTTGGAAGTCTAAATCAAACACGGTTTGTGCTAGCTCTTTGAAACTTGACACAATAAAGTAGCTCCAAGTTCTATCTCTATGGTTTGTTTCCTATTGATGTAGCCCTAAGCAGAGACTGGCGCAAATCACTTACATGGAAAAGGGTTGCCAAGCTTCCAAAAAACTACGAGTTTCCCGAAATCTCAGCACACATTTTTTCACCAATCTTGATGACACTTTCAGGTAATGATCAGTACCCCAATCCCACTTGGCTCACCAAATTTTCTTCTTCTAGGTTAAACCGTTCGTTGGCAGTAACAGTTTTAATTTTTAGGTTTCACTCTGTTTTCTCCTATATTGATACATGTAGTTGGAAGTCTAAATCAAACACGGTTTGTGCTAGCCCTTTGAAACTTCACAAAATAAAGTAGTTCCACGTTCTATCTATGGTTTGTTTCCTATTTATGTAGCCCTAAGCAGAGACTGGCGCAATACACTTTCATGGAAAGTGGATGCCAAGCTTCCCAAAAACTACGAGTTTCCTGAAATATCAGCACACATTTTATCACCCAATCTTGATGACACTTTCAGGTAATGATCAGTACCCCAATCCCACTTGGCTCACCAAATTTCGTTCTTCTAGGTTAAACCGTTCGTTGGCAGTAACAGTTTTAATTTCTAGGTTTCACTCCATTTTCTCCTACATGAATACATGTAGTTGGAACTCTAAATCAAACACGGTTTGTGCTAGCTCTTTGAAACTTGACACAATAAAGTAGCTCCATGTTCTATCTCTATGGTTTGATTCCTATTGATGTAGCCCTAGGAAGAGACTGGCGCAAATCACTTTCATGGAAAGGGGTTGACAAGCTTCCAAAAAACTACGAGTTTCCTGAAATCTCAGCACACATTTTTTCACACAATCTTGATGACACTTTCAGGTAATGATCACTACCCCAATCCCACTTGGCTCAAGAAATTTCGTTCTACTAGGTTAAGCCGTTCGTCGGCTTTAACAGTTTTAATTTTTAGGTTTCACTCTGTTTTCTCCTATATGGATACATGTAGTTGGAAGTCTAAATCAAAAACGGTTTGTACTAGCTCTTTGAAACTTGACACAATAAAGTAGCTCCAAGTTCTATCTCTATGGTTTGTTTCCTATTGATGTAGCCCTAAGCAGAGACTGGCGCAAATCACTTTCATGGAAAGGGGTTGCCAAGCTTCCCAAAAACTACGAGTTTCCTGAAATCTCAGCACACATTTTATCACCCAATCTTGATGACACTTTCAGGTAATGATCAGTACCCCAATCCCACGAGGCTCACCTAATTTCGTTCTTCTAGGTTAAACCGTTCGTTGGCAGTAACAGTTTTAATTTTTAGGTTTCACTCCATTTTCTCCGACATGAATACATGTAGATGGAACTCTAAATCAAACACGTTTTGTGCTAGCTCTTTGAAACTTGACACAATAAGGTAGCTCCATGTTCTATCTCTATGATTTGATTCCTATTGATGTAGCCCTAAGCAGAGACTGGCGCAAATCACTTTCATGGAATGGGGTTGCCAAGCTTCCAAAAAACTACGAGTTTCCTGAAATCTCACCACACATTTTTTCACCGAATATTGATGACACTTTCAGGTAATGATCAGTACAACAAATCCCACTTGGGTCACCAAGTTTCGTTCTTCTAGGTTAAACCGTCGTTGGCAGTAACAGTTTTAATTTTTAGGTTTCACTCTGTTTTCTCCTATATGGATACATGTAGATGGAACTCTAAATCAAACACGGTTTTTGCTAGCTCTTTGATACTTGACACAATAAAGTAGCTCCAAGTTCTATCTCTGTGGTTTGTTTCGTATTGATGTAGCCCTAAGCAGAGACTGGCGCAAATCACTTTCATGGAAAGGGGTTGCCAATCTTCCAAAAAACTATGAGTTTCCTGAAATCTCAGCACACATTTTTTCACCCAATCTTGATGACACTTTCAGGTAATGATCAGTACCCTAATCCCACTTGGCTCACCAAATTTCGTTCTTCTAGGTTACACCGTTCTTTGGCAGTAACAGTTTTAATTTTTAGGTTTCACTCTGTTTTCTCCTATATGGATACATGTAGTTGGAAGTCTAAATCAAACACGGTTTGTGCTAGCTCTTTGAAACTTGACACAATAAAGTAGCTCCAAGTTCTATCTCTATGGTTTGTTTCCTATTGATGTAGCCCTATGCAGAGACTGGCGCAAATCACTTTCATGGAAAGGGGTTTCCAAGCTTCCAAAAAACTACGAGTTTCCTGAAATCTCAGCACACATTTTTTCACCCAATCTTGATGACACTTTCACGTAATGATCAGTACCCCAATCCCACTTGGATCACCAAATTTCGTTCTTCTAAATTAAACCGTTCGTTGGCAGTAACAGTTTTAATTTTTAGGTTTCACTCTGTTTTCTCCTATATGGATCCATGTATTTGGAACGCTAAATCAAACACGGTTTGTGCTAGCTCTTTGAAAATTGACACAATAATGTAGCTCAAAGTTCTATCTCTATGGTTTGTTTCCTATTGATGTAGGCCTAAGCAGAGACTGGCGGAAATCACTTTCATTTAAAGGGGTTGCCAATCTTCCAAACAACTACGAGTTTCATGAAATCTCAGCAGACATTTTTTCAAACAATCTTGATGACACTTTCAGGTAATGATCAGTACCCGAATCCCACTTGGCTCACCAAATTTCGTTCTTCTAGGTTAAACAGTTCGTTGGCAGTAACAGTTATAATTTTTAGGTTTCACTCTGTTTTCTCCTATATGGATACATGTAGTTGGAAGTCTAAATCAAACACAGTTTGTGCTAGCTCTTTGAAGCTTGACACAATAAAGTAGCTCCATGTTCTATCTCTATGGTTTTTTCCTATTGATGTAGCCCTAAGCAGAGACTGGCGCAAATCACTTTCATGGAAAGGGGTTGCCAAGCTTCCAAAAAACTACGAGTTTCCTGAAATCTCAGCACACATTTTTTCACCCAATCTTGATGACACTTTCACGTAATGATCACTACCCCAATCCCACTTGGCTCAAGAAATTTCGTTCTTCTAGGTTAAACCGTTCGTCGGGAGTAACAGTTTTAATTTTTAGGTTTCACTCTGTTTTCTCCTATATGGATACATGTAGTTGGAAGTCTAAATCAAACACGGTTTGTGCTAGCCCTTTGAAAATTGACACAATAAAGTAGTTCCAAGTTCTATCTCTATGGTTTGTTTCCTATTTATGTAGCCCTAAGCAGAGACTGGCGCAAATCACTTTCATGGAAAGGGGTTGCCAAGCTTCCACAAAACTACGAGTTTCCTGAAATCTGAGCACACATTTTTTCACCCAATCTTGATGACACTTTCAGGTAGTGATCACTACCCCAATCCCACTTGGCTCACCAAATTTCGTTCTTCTAGGTTAAACGGTTCGTCGGCAGTAACAGTTTTAATTTTTAGGTTTCACTCTGTTTTCTCCTATATGGATACATGTATTTGGAACTCTAAATCAAACACGGTTTGTGCTAGCTCTTTGAAACTTGACACAATAAAGTAGCTCCAAGTTCTATCTCTATGGATGGTTTCCTATTGATGTAGCCCTAAGCAGAGACTGGCGGAAATCACTTTCATGGAAAGTCGTTGCCAAGCTTCCAAAAAACTACGAGTTTCCTGAAATCTCAGCACACATTTTTTCACCCAATCTTGATGACACTTTCAGGTAATGATCACTACCCCAATCCCACTTGGCTCAAGAAACTTCGTTCTTCTAGGTTCAACCGTTCGTTGGCAGTAACAGTTTGAATTTTTAGGTTTCACTCTGTTTTCTCCTATATGGATGCATGTATTTGGAACTCTAAATCAAACACGGTTTGTGCTAGCTCTTTGAAACATGACACAAAGAAGTAGCTCCAAGTTCTATCTCTATGGTTTGTTTCCTATTGATGTAGCCCTAAGCAGAGACAGGCGCAAATCACTTTCATGGGAAGGGGTTGCCAAGCTTCCAAAAAACTACGAGTTTCCTAAAATCTCAGCACACATTTTTTCACCTAAACTTGATGACACTTTCAGGTAATGATCAGTACAACAAATCCCACTTGGGTCACCAAGTTTCGTTCTTCTAGGTTAAACCGTTCGTTGGCAGTAACAGTTTTAATTTTTGAGTTTCACTCTGTTCTCCTATATGGATACATGTAGTTGGAACTCTAAATCAAACACGGTTTGTGCTAGCCCTTTGAAACTTGACACAATAAAGTAGTTCCAAGTTCTATCTCTATGGTTTGTTTCCTATTTATGTAGCCCTAAGCAGAGACTGGCGCAATACACTTTCATGGAAAGGGGTTGCCAAGCTTCCCAAAAACTACGAGTTCCCTGAAATCTCAGCACACATTTTTTCACCCAATCTTGATGACACTTTCAGGTAATGATCACTACCCCAATCCCACTTGGCTCAAGAAATTTCGTTCTTCTAGGTTCAACCGTTCGTTGGCAGTAACAGTTTTAATTTTTAGGTTTCACTCTGTTTTCTCCTATATGGATACATGTAGTTGGAACTCTAAATCAAACACGGTTTGTGCTAGCTCTTTGAAACTTGACACAATAAAGTAGCTCCAAGTTCTATGTCTATGGTTTGTTTCCTATTGATGTAGCCTTAGCAGATACTGGCGCAAATCTCTTTCATGGAAAGGGGTTGACAAGGTTCCAAAAAACTACGAGTTTCCTGAAATCTCAGCACACATTTTTTCACCCAATCTTGATGACACTTTCAGGTAATGATCAGTACCCGATCCCACTTGGCTCACCAAATTTCGTTTTTCTAGGTTAACCCGTTCGTCGGCAGTAACAGATGTAATTTTTAGGTTTCACTCTGTTTTCTCCTATATGGATACATGTAGTTGGAAGTCTAAATCAAACACGGTTTGTGCTAGCTCTTTGAAACTTGACACAATAAAGTAGCTCCAAGTTCTATCTCTATGGTTTGTTTCCTATTGATGTAGGCCTCAGCAGAGACTGGCGGAAATCACTTTCATGGAAAGGGGTTGCCAAGCGTCCAAACAACTACGAGTTTCCTGAAATCTCAGCAGACATTTTTTCAAACAATCTTGATGACACTTTCAGGTAATGATCAGTACCCGAATCCCACTTGGCTCACCAAATTTCGTTCTTCTAGGTTAAACAGTTCGTTGGCAGTAACAGTTATAATTTTTAGGTTTCACTCTGTTTTCTCCTATATGGATACACGTAGTTGGAAGTCTAAATCAAACACGGTTTGTGCTAGCTCTTTGAAGCTTGACACAATAAAGTAGCTCCAAGTTCTATCTCTATGGTTTGTTTCCTATTGATGTAGCCCTAAGCAGAGACTGGCGCAAATCACTTTCATGGAAAGGGGTTGCCAAGCTTCCAAAAAACTACGAGTTTCCTGAAATCTCAGCACACATTTTTTCACCCAATCTTGATGACACTTTCAGGTAATGATCACTACCCCAATCCCACTTGGCTCAAGAAATTTCGTTCTTCTATGTTAAACCGTTCGTCGGCAGTAACAGTTTTAATTTTTAGGTTTCACTCTGTTTTCTCCTATATGGATACATGTAGTTGGAAGTCTAAATCAAACACGGTTTGTGCTAGCCCTTTGAAAATTGACACAATAAAGTAGTTCCAAGTTCTATCTCTATGGTTTGTTTCCTATTTATGTAGCCCTAAGCAGAGACTGGCGCAAATCACTTTCATGGAAAGGGGTTGCCAAGCTTCCACAAAACTACGAGTTTCCTGAAATCTGAGCACACATTTTTTCACACAATCTTGATGACACTTTCAGGTAATGATCACTACCCCAATCCCACTTGGCTCAAGAAATTTCGTTCTACTAGGTTAAGCCGTTCGTCGGCTTTAACAGTTTTAATTTTTAGGTTTCACTCTGTTTTCTCCTATATGGATACATGTAGTTGGAAGTCTAAATCAAAAACGGTTTGTACTAGCTCTTTGAAACTTGACACAATAAAGTAGCTCCAAGTTCTATCTCTATGGTTTGTTTCCTATTGATGTAGCCCTAAGCAGAGACTGGCGCAAATCACTTTCATGGAAAGGGGTTGCCAAGCTTCCCAAAAACTACGAGTTTCCTGAAATCTCAGCACACATTTTATCACCCAATCTTGATGACACTTTCAGGTAATGATCAGTACCCCAATCCCACGAGGCTCACCTAATTTCGTTCTTCTAGGTTAAACCGTTCGTTGGCAGTAACAGTTTTAATTTTTAGGTTTCACTCCATTTTCTCCGACATGAATACATGTAGATGGAACTCTAAATCAAACACGTTTTGTGCTAGCTCTTTGAAACTTGACACAATAAGGTAGCTCCATGTTCTATCTCTATGATTTGATTCCTATTGATGTAGCCCTAAGCAGAGACTGGCGCAAATCACTTTCATGGAATGGGGTTGCCAAGCTTCCAAAAAACTACGAGTTTCCTGAAATCTCACCACACATTTTTTCACCGAATATTGATGACACTTTCAGGTAATGATCAGTACAACAAATCCCACTTGGGTCACCAAGTTTCGTTCTTCTAGGTTAAACCGTCGTTGGCAGTAACAGTTTTAATTTTTAGGTTTCACTCTGTTTTCTCCTATATGGATACATGTAGATGGAACTCTAAATCAAACACGGTTTTTGCTAGCTCTTTGATACTTGACACAATAAAGTAGCTCCAAGTTCTATCTCTGTGGTTTGTTTCGTATTGATGTAGCCCTAAGCAGAGACTGGCGCAAATCACTTTCATGGAAAGGGGTTGCCAATCTTCCAAAAAACTATGAGTTTCCTGAAATCTCAGCACACATTTTTTCACCCAATCTTGATGACACTTTCAGGTAATGATCAGTACCCTAATCCCACTTGGCTCACCAAATTTCGTTCTTCTAGGTTACACCGTTCTTTGGCAGTAACAGTTTTAATTTTTAGGTTTCACTCTGTTTTCTCCTATATGGATACATGTATTTGGAAGTCTAAATCAAACACGGTTTGTGCTAGCTCTTTGAAACTTGACACAATAAAGTAGCTCCAAGTTCTATCTCTATGGTTTGTTTCCTATTGATGTAGCCCTATGCAGAGACTGGCGCAAATCACTTTCATGGAAAGGGGTTTCCAAGCTTCCAAAAAACTACGAGTTTCCTGAAATCTCAGCACACATTTTTTCACCCAATCTTGATGACACTTTCACGTAATGATCAGTACCCCAATCCCACTTGGATCACCAAATTTCGTTCTTCTAAATTAAACCGTTCGTTGGCAGTAACAGTTTTAATTTTTAGGTTTCACTCTGTTTTCTCCTATATGGATCCATGTATTTGGAACGCTAAATCAAACACGGTTTGTGCTAGCTCTTTGAAAATTGACACAATAATGTAGCTCAAAGTTCTATCTCTATGGTTTGTTTCCTATTGATGTAGGCCTAAGCAGAGACTGGCGGAAATCACTTTCATGGAAAGGGGTTGCCAATCTTCCAAACAACTACGAGTTTCATGAAATCTCAGCAGACATTTTTTCAAACAATCTTGATGACACTTTCAGGTAATGATCAGTACCCGAATCCCACTTGGCTCACCAAATTTCGTTCTTCTAGGTTAAACAGTTCGTTGGCAGTAACAGTTATAATTTTTAGGTTTCACTCTGTTTTCTCCTATATGGATACATGTAGTTGGAAGTCTAAATCAAACACAGTTTGTGCTAGCTCTTTGAAGCTTGACACAATAAAGTAGCTCCATGTTCTATCTCTATGGTTTTTTCCTATTGATGTAGCCCTAAGCAGAGACTGGCGCAAATCACTTTCATGGAAAGGGGTTGCCAAGCTTCCAAAAAACTACGAGTTTCCTGAAATCTCAGCACACATTTTTTCACCCAATCTTGATGACACTTTCACGTAATGATCACTACCCCAATCCCACTTGGCTCAAGAAATTTCGTTCTTCTAGGTTAAACCGTTCGTCGGGAGTAACAGTTTTAATTTTTAGGTTTCACTCTGTTTTCTCCTATATGGATACATGTAGTTGGAAGTCTAAATCAAACACGGTTTGTGCTAGCCCTTTGAAAATTGACACAATAAAGTAGTTCCAAGTTCTATCTCTATGGTTTGTTTCCTATTTATGTAGCCCTAAGCAGAGACTGGCGCAAATCACTTTCATGGAAAGGGGTTGCCAAGCTTCCACAAAACTACGAGTTTCCTGAAATCTGAGCACACATTTTTTCACCCAATCTTGATGACACTTTCAGGTAGTGATCACTACCCCAATCCCACTTGGCTCACCAAATTTCGTTCTTCTAGGTTAAACGGTTCGTCGGCAGTAACAGTTTTAATTTTTAGGTTTCACTCTGTTTTCTCCTATATGGATACATGTATTTGGAACTCTAAATCAAACACGGTTTGTGCTAGCTCTTTGAAACTTGACACAATAAAGTAGCTCCAAGTTCTATCTCTATGGATGGTTTCCTATTGATGTAGCCCTAAGCAGAGACTGGCGGAAATCACTTTCATGGAAAGTCGTTGCCAAGCTTCCAAAAAACTACGAGTTTCCTGAAATCTCAGCACACATTTTTTCACCCAATCTTGATGACACTTTCAGGTAATGATCACTACCCCAATCCCACTTGGCTCAAGAAATTTCGTTCTTCTAGGTTCAACCGTTCGTTGGCAGTAACAGTTTGAATTTTTAGGTTTCACTCTGTTTTCTCCTATATGGATGCATGTATTTGGAACTCTAAATCAAACACGGTTTGTGCTAGCTCTTTGAAACATGACACAAAGAAGTAGCTCCAAGTTCTATCTCTATGGTTTGTTTCCTATTGATGTAGCCCTAAGCAGAGACAGGCGCAAATCACTTTCATGGGAAGGGGTTGCCAAGCTTCCAAAAAACTACGAGTTTCCTAAAATCTCAGCACACATTTTTTCACCTAAACTTGATGACACTTTCAGGTAATGATCAGTACAACAAATCCCACTTGGGTCACCAAGTTTCGTTCTTCTAGGTTAAACCGTTCGTTGGCAGTAACAGTTTTAATTTTTGAGTTTCACTCTGTTCTCCTATATGGATACATGTAGTTGGAACTCTAAATCAAACACGGTTTGTGCTAGCCCTTTGAAACTTGACACAATAAAGTAGTTCCAAGTTCTATCTCTATGGTTTGTTTCCTATTTATGTAGCCCTAAGCAGAGACTGGCGCAATACACTTTCATGGAAAGGGGTTGCCAAGCTTCCCAAAAACTACGAGTTCCCTGAAATCTCAGCACACATTTTTTCACCCAATCTTGATGACACTTTCAGGTAATGATCACTACCCCAATCCCACTTGGCTCAAGAAATTTCGTTCTTCTAGGTTCAACCGTTCGTTGGCAGTAACAGTTTTAATTTTTAGGTTTCACTCTGTTTTCTCCTATATGGATACATGTAGTTGGAACTCTAAATCAAACACGGTTTGTGCTAGCTCTTTGAAACTTGACACAATAAAGTAGCTCCAAGTTCTATGTCTATGGTTTGTTTCCTATTGATGTAGCCTTAGCAGATACTGGCGCAAATCTCTTTCATGGAAAGGGGTTGACAAGGTTCCAAAAAACTACGAGTTTCCTGAAATCTCAGCACACATTTTTTCACCCAATCTTGATGACACTTTCAGGTAATGATCAGTACCCGATCCCACTTGGCTCACCAAATTTCGTTTTTCTAGGTTAACCCGTTCGTCGGCAGTAACAGATGTAATTTTTAGGTTTCACTCTGTTTTCTCCTATATGGATACATGTAGTTGGAAGTCTAAATCAAACACGGTTTGTGCTAGCTCTTTGAAACTTGACACAATAAAGTAGCTCCAAGTTCTATCTCTATGGTTTGTTTCCTATTGATGTAGGCCTCAGCAGAGACTGGCGGAAATCACTTTCATGGAAAGGGGTTGCCAAGCGTCCAAACAACTACGAGTTTCCTGAAATCTCAGCAGACATTTTTTCAAACAATCTTGATGACACTTTCAGGTAATGATCAGTACCCGAATCCCACTTGGCTCACCAAATTTCGTTCTTCTAGGTTAAACAGTTCGTTGGCAGTAACAGTTATAATTTTTAGGTTTCACTCTGTTTTCTCCTATATGGATACACGTAGTTGGAAGTCTAAATCAAACACGGTTTGTGCTAGCTCTTTGAAGCTTGACACAATAAAGTAGCTCCAAGTTCTATCTCTATGGTTTGTTTCCTATTGATGTAGCCCTAAGCAGAGACTGGCGCAAATCACTTTCATGGAAAGGGGTTGCCAAGCTTCCAAAAAACTACGAGTTTCCTGAAATCTCAGCACACATTTTTTCACCCAATCTTGATGACACTTTCAGGTAATGATCACTACCCCAATCCCACTTGGCTCAAGAAATTTCGTTCTTCTATGTTAAACCGTTCGTCGGCAGTAACAGTTTTAATTTTTAGGTTTCACTCTGTTTTCTCCTATATGGATACATGTAGTTGGAAGTCTAAATCAAACACGGTTTGTGCTAGCCCTTTGAAAATTGACACAATAAAGTAGTTCCAAGTTCTATCTCTATGGTTTGTTTCCTATTTATGTAGCCCTAAGCAGAGACTGGCGCAAATCACTTTCATGGAAAGGGGTTGCCAAGCTTCCACAAAAGTACGAGTTTCCTGAAATCTGAGCACACATTTTTTCACCCAATCTTGATGACACTTTCAGGTAGTGATCACTACCCCAATCCCACTTGGCTCACCAAATTTCGTTCTTCTAGGTTAAACGGTTCGTCGGCAGTAACAGTTTTAATTTTTAGGTTTCACTCTGTTTTCTCCTATATGGATACATGTATTTGGAACTCTAAATCAAACACGGTTTGTGCTAGCTCTTTGAAACTTGACACAATAAAGTAGCTCCAAGTTCTATCTCTATGGATGGTTTCCTATTGATGTAGCCCTAAGCAGAGACTGGCGGAAATCACTTTCATGGAAAGGCGTTGCCAAGCTTCCAAAAAACTACGAGTTTCCTGAAATCTCAGCACACATTTTTTCACCCAATCTTGATGACACTTTCAGGTAATGATCACTACCCCAATCCCACTTGGCTCAAGAAATTTCGTTCTTCTAGGTTCAACCGTTCGTTGGCAGTAACAGTTTGAATTTTTAGGTTTCACTCTGTTTTCTCCTATATGGATGCATGTATTTGGAACTCTAAATCAAACACGGTTTGTGCTAGCTCTTTGAAACATGACACAATAAAGTAGCTCCAAGTTCTATCTCTATGGTTTGTTTCCTATTGATGTAGCCCTAAGCAGAGACAGGCGCAAATCACTTTCATGGGAAGGGGTTGCCAAGCTTCCAAAAAACTACGAGTTTCCTGAAATCTCAGCACACATTTTTTCACCCAATCTTGATGACACTTTCAGGTAATGATCACTACCCCAATCCCACTTGGCTCAAGAAATTTCGTTCTTCTAGGTTAAACCGTTCGTCGGCAGTAACAGTTTTAATTTTTAGGTTTCACTCTGTTTTCTCCCATATGGATACATGTAGTTGGAACTCTAAATCAAACACGGTTTGTGCTAGCCCTTTGAAAATTGACACAATAAAGTAGTTCCAAGTTCTATCTCTATGGTTTGTTTCCTATTTATGTAGCCCTAAGCAGAGACTGGCGCAAATCACTTTCATGGAAAGGGGTTGCCAAGCTTCCACAAAAGTACGAGTTTCCTGAAATCTGAGCACACATTTTTTCACCCAATCTTGATGACACTTTCAGGTAGTGATCACTACCCCAATCCCACTTGGCTCACCAAATTTCGTTCTTCTAGGTTAAACGGTTCGTCGGCAGTAACAGTTTTAATTTTTAGGTTTCACTCTGTTTTCTCCTATATGGATACATGTATTTGGAACTCTAAATCAAACACGGTTTGTGCTAGCTCTTTGAAACTTGACACAATAAAGTAGCTCCAAGTTCTATCTCTATGGATGGTTTCCTATTGATGTAGCCCTAAGCAGAGACTGGCGGAAATCACTTTCATGGAAAGGCGTTGCCAAGCTTCCAAAAAACTACGAGTTTCCTGAAATCTCAGCACACATTTTTTCACCCAATCTTGATGACACTTTCAGGTAATGATCACTACCCCAATCCCACTTGGCTCAAGAAATTTCGTTCTTCTAGGTTCAACCGTTCGTTGGCAGTAACAGTTTGAATTTTTAGGTTTCACTCTGTTTTCTCCAATATGGATGCATGTATTTGGAACTCTAAATCAAACACGGTTTGTGCTAGCTCTTTGAAAAATGACACAATAAAGTAGCTCCAAGTTCTATCTCTATGGTTTGTTTCCTATTGATGTAGCCCTAAGCAGAGACAGGCGCAAATCACTTTCATGGGAAGGGGTTGCCAAGCTTCCAAAAAACTACGAGTTTCCTGAAATCTCAGCACACATTTTTTCACCCAATCTTGATGACACTTTCAGGTAATGATCAGTACAACAAATCCCACTTGGGTCACCAAGTTTCGTTCTTCTAGGTTAAACCGTTCGTTGGCAGTAACAGTTTTAATTTTTGAGTTTCACTCTGTTTTCTCCTATATGGATACATGTAGTTGGAAGTCTAAATCAAACACGGTTTGTGCTAGCTCTTTGAAACTTGACACAATAAAGTAGCTCCAAGTTCTATCTCTATGGTTTGTTTCCTATTGATGTAGCCCTAAGCAGAGACTGGCGCAAATCACTTTCATGGAAAAGGGTTGCCAAGCTTCCAAAAAACTACGAGTTTCCCGAAATCTCAGCACACATTTTTTCACCAATCTTGATGACACTTTCAGGTAATGATCAGTACCCCAATCCCACTTGGCTCACCAAATTTTCTTCTTCTAGGTTAAACCGTTCGTTGGCAGTAACAGTTTTAATTTTTAGGTTTCACTGTTTTCTCCTATATTGATACATGTAGTTGGAAGTCTAAATCAAACACGGTTTGTGCTAGCCCTTTGAAACTTCACACAATAAAGTAGTTCCAAGTTCTATCTATGGTTTGTTTCCTATTTATGTAGCCCTAAGCAGAGACTGGCGCAATACACTTTCATGGAAAGTGGATGCCAAGCTTCCCAAAAACTACGAGTTTCCTGAAATCTCAGCACACATTTTATCACCCAATCTTGATGACACTTTCAGGTAATGATCAGTACCCCAATCCCACTTGGCTCACCAAATTTCGTTCTTCTAGGTTAAACCGTTCGTTGGCAGTAACAGTTTTAATTTCTAGGTTTCACTCCATTTTCTCCTACAAGAATACATGTGGTTGGAACTCTAAATCAAACACGGTTTGTGCTAGCTCTTTGAAACTTGACACAATAAAGTAGCTCCAAGTTCTATGTCTATGGTTTGTTTCCTATTGATGTAGCCTTAGCAGATACTGGCGCAAATCTCTTTCATGGAAAGGGGTTGCAAAGGTTCCAAAAAACTACGAGTTTCCTGAAATCTCAGCACACATTTTTTCACCCAATCTTGATGACACTTTCAGGTAATGATCAGTACCCGATCCCACTTGGCTCACCAAATTTCGTTCTTCTAGGTTAAACCTTTCGTTGGCAGTAACAGTTTTAATTTTTAGGTTTCACTCTGTTTTCTCCTATATGGATACATGTAGTTGGAAGTCTAAATCAAACACGGTTTGTGCTAGCTCTTTGAAACTTCACACAATAAAGTAGTTCCAAGTTCTATCTATGGTTTGTTTCCTATTTATGTAGCCCTAAGCAGAGACTGGCGCAATACACTTTCATGGAAAGTGGATGCCAAGCTTCCCAAAAACTACGAGTTTCCTGAAATCTCAGCACACATTTTATCACCCAATCTTGATGACACTTTCAGGTAATGATCAGTACCCCAATCCCACTTGGCTCACCAAATTTCGTTCTTCTAGGTTAAACCGTTCGTTGGCAGTAACAGTTTTAATTTCTAGGTTTCGCTCCATTTTCTCCTACATGAATACATGTAGTTGGAACTCTAAATCAAACACGGTTTGTGCTAGCTCTTTGAAACTTGACACAATAAAGTAGCTCCATGTTCTATCTCTATGGTTTGATTCCTATTGATGTAGCCCTAAGAAGAGACTGGCGCAAATCACTTTCAAGGAAAGGGGTTGACAAGCTTCCAAAAAACTACGAGTTTCCTGAAATCTCAGCACACATTTTTTCACACAATCTTGATGACACTTTCAGGTAATGATCAGTACCCCAATCCCACATGGCTCACCAAAGTTCGTTCTTCTAGGTTAAACCGTACGTTGGCATTAACAGTTTTAATTTTTAGGTTTCACTCTGTTTTCTCCTATATGGATACATGTAGTTGGAAGTCTAACTCAAACTCGGTTTGTGCTAGCCCTTTGAAACTTCACACAATAAAGTAGTTCCATGTTCTATCTCTATGGTTTGTTTCCTATTTATGTAGCCCTAAGCAGAGGCTGGCACAAATCACTTTCATGGAAAGGGGTTGCCAAGCTTCCCAAAAACACGAGTTTCCTGAAATCTCAGCACACATTTTTTCACCCAATCTTGATGACACTTTCAGGTAATGATCACTACCCCAATCCCACTTGGCTCAAGAAATTTCGTTCCTCTTGGTTCAACCGTTCGTTGGCAGTAACAGTTTTAATTTTTAGGTTTCACTTTGTTTTCTCCTATATGGATACATGTAGTTGGAACTCTAAATCAAACACGGTTTGTGCTAGCTCTTTGAAACTTGACACAATAAAGTAGCTCCAAGTTCTATGTCTATGGTTTGTTTCCTATTGATGTAGCCCTAAGCAGAGACTGGCGCAAATCACTTTCATTGAAAGGGGTTGCCAAGGTTCCAAAAAACTACGAGTTTCCTGAAATCTCAGCACACATTTTTTCACCCAATCTTGATGACACATTCAGGTAATGATCAGTACCCCAATCCCACTTGGCTCACCAAATTTCGTTCTTCTAGGTTAAACCTTTCGTTGGCAGTAACAGTTTTAATTTTTAGGTTGCACTCTGTTTTCTCCTATATGGATACATGTAGTTGGAAGTCTAAATCAAACACGGTTTGTGCTAGCTCTTTGAAACTTGACACAATAAAGTAGCTCCAAGTTCTATCTCTATGGTTTGTTTACTAATGATGTAGCCCTAAGCAGAGACTGGTGCAAATCACTATCATTTAAAGGGGTTGCCAAGCTTCCAAAAAACTACGAGTTTCCTAAAATCTGAGCACACGTTTTTTCACCCAATCTTGATGACACTTTCAGGTAATGATCAGTACCCGATACCACTTGGCTCACCAAATTTCTTTCTTCTAGGTTAACCCGTTCGTCGGCAGTAACAGATGTAATTTTTAGGTTTCACTCTGTTTTCTCCTATATGGATACATGTAGTTGGAAGTCTAAATCAAAAACGGTGTGTGCTAGCTCTTTGAAACTTGACACAATAAAGTAGCTCCAAGTTCTATCTCTATGGTTTGTTTCCTATTGATGTAGCCCTAAGCAGAGACTGGCGCAAATCACTTTCATGGAAAGGGGTTGCCAAGGTTCCAAAAACCTACGAGTTTCCTGAAATCTCAGCACACATTTTTTCACCCAATCTGGATGACACTTTCAGGTAATGATCAGTACCCCAATCCCACTTGGCTCACCAAATTTCGTTATTCTAGGTTAAACCGTTCGTTGGCAGTAACAGTTTAAATTTTTAGGTTTCACTCTGTTTTCTCCTATATGGATACATGTATTTGGAAGTCTAAATCAAACACGGTTTGTGCTAGATCTTTGAAACTTGACACAATAAAGTAGCTCCAAGTTCTATCTCTATGGTTTGTTTCTTATTGATGTAGCCCTAAGCAGAGACTGGCACAAATCACTTTCATGGAAAGGGGTTGCCAATCTTCCAAAAACTACGAGTTTCCTGAAATCTCAGCACACATTTTTTCACCCAATCTTGATGACACTTTCAGGTAATGATCACTACCCAAATCCCACTTGGCTCAAGAAATTTCGTTCTTCTAGGTTAAACCGTTTGTTGGCAGTAACTGTTTTAATTTTTAGGTTTCACTCTGTTTTCTCCTATATGGATACATGTAGTTGGAACTCTAAATAAAACACGGTTTGTGCTAGCTCTTTGAAACTGGACACAATAAAGTAGCTCCAAGTTCTATCTCTATGGTTTGTTTCCTATTGATATAGCCCTAAGCAGAGACTGGCACAAATCACTTTCATGGAAAGGGGTTGCCAATCTTCCAAAAAACTACGAGTTTCCTGAAATCTCAGCACACATTTTTTCACCCGAACTTGATGACACTTTCAGGTAATGATCAGTACCCCAATCCCACGTGGCTCACCAAATTTCGTTCTTCTAAGTTAATCCGTTCGTTGGCAGTAACAGTTTTAATTTTTAGGTTGCACTCTGTTTTCTCCTATATGGATACATGTAGTTGGAACTCTAAATCAAACACGGTTTGTGCTAGCTGTTTGAAACTTGACACAATAAAGTAGCTCCAAGTTCTATCTCTATGGTTTGTTTCCTATTGATGTAGCCCTAAGCAGAGACTTGTGCAAATCACTTTCATGGAAAGGGGTTGCCAAGCTTCCAAAAAACTACGAGTTTCCTGAAATCTCAGCACACATTTTTTCACCCAACCTTGATGACACTTTCAGGTAATGATCAGTACAACAAATCCTACTTGGGTCACCAAGTTTCGTTCTTCTAGGTTAAACCGTCGTTGGCAGTAACAGTTTTAATTTTTAGGTTTCACTCTGTTTTCTCCTATATGGATACATGTAGTTGGAACTCTAAATCAAACACGGTTTGTGCTAGCTCTTTGAAACTTGACACAATAAAGTAGCTCCAAGTTCTATCTCTTTGGTTTGTTTCCTATTGATGTAGCCCTAAGCAGAGACTGGAGCAAATCACTTTCATGGAAAGGGGTTGGGAAGCTTCCAAAAAAGTAAGAGTTTCCTGAAATCTCAGCACACATTTTTTCACCCAATCTTGATGACACTTTCAGGTAATGATCAGTACCCGAATCCCACGTGGCTCACCAAACTTCGTTCTTCTAGGTTCAACCGTACACTGGCATTAACAGTTTTAATTTTTAGGTTTCACTCTCTTTTCTCCTATATGAATATATGTAGTTGGAAGTCTAACTCAAACACGGTTTGTGCTAGCCCTTTGAAACTTGACACAATAAAGTAGTTCCAAGTTCTATCTCTATGGATTGTTTCCTATTTATGTAGCCCTAAGCAGAGACTGGCACAAATCACTTTCATGGAAAGGGGTTGCCAAGCTTCCCAAAAACTAAGAGTTTCCTGAAATCTCAGCACACATTTTTTCACCCAATCTTGATGACACTTTCAGGTAATGATCACTACCCCAATCCCACTTGGCTCACCAAATTTCGTTCTTCTAGGTTAAACCGTTCGTTGGCAGTAACAGTTTTAATTTTTAGGTTTCACTCAATTTTCTCCTATATGAATACATGTAGATGGAACTCTAAATCAAACACGGTTTGTGCTAGCTCTTTGAAACTTGACACAATAAAGTAGCTCCAATTTCTATCTCTATGGTTTGTTTCCTATTGATGTGGCCCTAAGCAGAGACTGGTGCAAATCCCTTTCATGGAAAGGGGCTGCCAAGGTTCCAAAAAACTACGAGTTTCCTGAAATCTCAGCACACATTTTTTCACCCAATCTTGATGACACTTTCAGGTAATGATCAGTACCCGAATCCCACTTGGCTCACCAAATTTTGTTTTTCTAGGTTAAACCGTTCGTTGGCAGTAACAGTTTTAATTTTTAGGTTTCACTCTGTTTTCTCCTATATGGATACATGTAGTTGGAAGTCTAAATCAAACACGGTTTGTGCTAGCTCTTTGAAACTTGACACAATAAAGTAGCTCCAAGTTCTATCTCTATGGTTTGTTTCCTATTTATGTAGCCCTAAGCAGAGACTGGCGCAAATCACTTTCATGGAATGGGGTTGCCAAGCTTCCAAAAAACTACGAGTTTCCTGAAATCTCAGCACACATTTTTTCACCGAATCTTGATGACACTTTCAGGTAATGATCAGTACAACAAATCCCACTTGGGTCACCAAGTTTCGTTCTTCTAGGTTAAACCGTCGTTGGCAGTAACAGTTTTAATTTTTAGGTTTCACTCTGTTTTCTCGTATATGGATACATGTAGTTGGAACTCTAAATCAAACACGGTTTGTGCTAGCTCTTTGAAACTTGACACAATAAAGTAGCTCCAATTTCTATCTCTATGGTTTGTTTCCTATTGATGTGGCCCTAAGCAGAGACTGGTGCAAATCCCTTTCATGGAAAGGGGTTGCCAAGGTTCCAAAAAACTACGAGTTTCCTGAAATCTCAGCACACATTTTTTCACCCAATCTTGATGACATTTTCAGGTAATGATCAGTACTCCAATCCCACTTGGCTCACCAAATTTCGTTTTTCTAGGTTAAACCGTTCGTTGGCAGTAACAGTTTTAATTTTTAGGTTTCACTCTGTTTTCTCCTATATGGATACATGTAGTTGGAAGTCTAAATCAAACACGGTTTGTGCTAGCTCTTTGAAACTTGACACAATAAAGTAGCTCCAAGTTCTATCTCTATGGTTTGTTTCCTATTTATGTAGCCCTAAGCAGAGACTGGCGCAAATCACTTTCATGGAATGGGGTTGCCAAGCTTCCAAAAAACTACGAGTTTCCTGAAATCTCAGCACACATTTTTTCACCGAATCTTGATGACACTTTCAGGTAATGATCAGTACAACAAATCCCACTTGGGTCACCAAGTTTCGTTCTTCTAGGTTAAACCGTCGTTGGCAGTAACAGTTTTAATTTTTAGGTTTCACTCTGTTTTCTCGTATATGGATACATGTAGTTGGAACTCTAAATCAAACACGGTTTGTGCTAGCTCTTTGAAACTTGACACAATAAAGTAGCTCCAAGTTCTATCTCTGTGGTTTGTTTCGTATTGATGTAGCCCTAAGCAGAGACTGGCGCAATACGCTTTCATGGAAAGGGGTTGCCAATTTTCCAAAAAACTACGAGTTTCCTGAAATCTCAGCACACATTTTTTCACCCAATCTTGATGACACTTCAGGCAATGATCAGTACCCCAATCCCACTTTGCTCAGCAAATTTCATTCTTCTAGGTTAAACCGTTCGTTGGCAGTAACAGTTTTAATTTTTAGGTTTCACTCTGTTTTCTCCTATATGGATACATGTAGTTGGAACTCTAAATCAAACACGGTTTGTGCTAGCTCTTTGAAACTTGACACAATAAAGTAACTCCAAGTTCTATCTCTGTGGTTTTTTTCCTATTGATGCAGCCCTAAGCAGAGACTGGCACAAATCACTTTCATGGAAAGGGGTTGCCAAGCTTCCAAAAAACTACGAGTTTCCTGAAATCTCAGCACACATTTTTTCACCCAATCTTGATGACACTTTCAGGTAATGATCAGTACAACAAATCCCACTTGGGTCACCAAGTTTCGTTCTTTTAGGTTAAACCGTTCGTTGGCAGTAACAGTTTTAATTTTGGGGTTTCACTCTGTTTTCTCCTATATGGATACATGTAGTTGGAACTCTAAATCAAACACGGTTTGTGCTAGCTCTTTGAAACTTGACACAATAAAGTAGCTCCAAGTTCTATCTCTGTGGTTTGTTTCGTATTGATGTAGACCTAAGCAGAGACTGGCGCAAATCACTTTCATGGAAAGGGGTTGCCAAGCTTCCAAAAAACTACCAGTTTCCTGAAATCTCAGCACACATTTTTTCACCCAATCTTGATGACACTTTCAGGCAATGATCAGCACCCCAATCCCACTTGGCTCAGCAAATTTCATTCTTCTAGGTTAAACCGTTCGTTGGCAGTAACAGTTTTAATTTTTAGGTTTCACTCTGTTTTCTCCTATATGGATACATGTAGTTGGAACTCTAAATCAAACACGGTTTGTGCAAGCTCTTTGAAACTTGACACAATAAATAGCTCCAAGTTCTATCTCTATGGTTTGTTTCCTATTTATGTAGCCCTAAGCAGAGACTGGCGCAAATCACTTTCATGGAATGGGGTTGCCAAGCTTCCAAAAAACTACGAGTTTCCTGAAATCTCAGCACACATTTTTTCACCGAATCTTGATGACACTTTCAGGTAATGATCAGTACAACAAATCCTACTTGGGTCACCAAGTTTCGTTCTTCTAGGTTAAACCGTCGTTGGCAGTAACAGTTTTAATTTTTAGGTTTCACTCTGTTTTCTCCTATATGGATACATGTAGTTGGAACTCTAAATCAAACACGGTTTGTGCTAGCTCTTTGAAACTTGACACAATAAAGTAGCTCCAAGTTCTATCTCTTTGGTTTGTTTCCTATTGATGTAGCCCTAAGCAGAGACTGGAGCAAATCACTTTCATGGAAAGGGGTTGGGAAGCTTCCAAAAAAGTAAGAGTTTCCTGAAATTTCAGCACACATTTTTTCACCCAATCTTGATGACACTTTCAGGTAATGATCAGTACCCGAATCCCACGTGGCTCACCAAACTTCGTTCTTCTAGGTTCAACCGTACACTGGCATTAACAGTTTTAATTTTTAGGTTTCACTCTCTTTTCTCCTATATGAATATATGTAGTTGGAAGTCTAACTCAAACACGGTTTGTGCTAGCCCTTTGAAACTTGACACAATAAAGTAGTTCCAAGTTCTATCTCTATGGTTTGTTTCCTATTTATGTAGCCCTAAGCAGAGACTGGCACAAATCACTTTCATGGAAAGGGGTTGCCAAGCTTCCCAAAAACTAAGAGTTTCCTGAAATCTCAGCACACATTTTTTCACCCAATCTTGATGACACTTTCAGGTAATGATCAGTACCCCAATCCCACTTGGCTCACCAAATTTCGTTCTTCTAGGTTAAACCGTTCGGTGGCAGTAACAGTTTTAATTTTTATGTTTCACTCAATTTTCTCCTATATGAATACATGTAGATGGAACTCTAAATCAAACACGGTTTGTGCTAGCTCTTTGAAACATGACACAATAAAGTAGCTCCATGTTATATCTCTATGGTTTGATTCCTATTGATGTAGCCCTAAGCAGAGACTGGCACAAATCACTTTCATGGAATGGGGTTGCCAAGCTTCCAAAAAACTACGAGTTTCCTGAAATCTCAGCACACGTTTTTTCACCCAATCTTGATGACACTTTCAGGTAATGATCAGTACCCGATCCCACTTGGCTCACCAAATTTCATTCTTCTAGGTTGACCCGTTCGTCGGCAGTAACAGTTGTAATTTTTAGGTTTCACTCTGTTTTCTCCTATATGGATACATGTATTTGGAAGTCTAAATCAAAAACGGTTTGTGCTAGCTCTTTGAAACTTGACACAATAAAGTAGCTCCAAGTTCTATCTGTATGGTTTGTTTCCTATTGATGTAGCCCTAAGCAGAGACTGGCACAAATCACTTTCATGGAAAGGGGTTGCCAAGCTTCCAAAAAACTACGAGTTTCCCAAAATCTCAGCACACATTTTTTCAACCAATCTTGATGACACTTTCAGGTAATGATCACTACCCCAATCCCACTTGGCTCAAGAAATTTCGTTCTTATAGGTTAAACCGTTCGTCGGCAGTAACAGTTTTAATTTTTAGGTTTCACTCTGTTTTCTCCTATATGGATGCATGTAGTTGGAACTCTAAATCAAAAACGGTTTGTACTAGCTCTTTGAAACTTGACACAATAAAGTAGCTCCAAGTTGTATCTCTATGGTTTGTTTCCTATTGATGTAGCCCTAAGCAGAGACTGGCGCAAATCACTTTCATGGAAAGGGGTTGCCAAGCTTCCAAAAAACTACGAGTTTCCTGAAATCTCAGCACACATTTTTTCACCCAATCTTGATGACACTTTCAGGTAATGATCAGTACCCCAATCCCACTTGGCTCACCAAATTTCGTTCTTCTAGGTTCAACCGTTCGTTGGCAGTAAGAGTTTGAATTTTTAGGTTTCACTCTGTTTTCTCCTATATGGATACATGTATTTGGAACTCTAAATCAAACACGGTTTGTGCTAGCTCTTTGAAACTTGACACAATAAAGTAGCTCAAAGTTCTATCTCTATGGTTTGTTTCCTATTGATGTAGCCCTAAGCAGAGACTGGCGGAAATCACTTTCATGGAAAGGGGTTGCCAAGCTTCCAAAAAACTACGAGATTCCTGAAATCTCAGCACACATTTTTTCACCCAATCTTGATGACACTTTCAGGTAATGATCAGTACAACAAATCCCACTTGGGTCACCAAGTTTCGTTCTTTTAGGTTAAACCGTTCGTTGGCAGTAACAGTTTTAATTTTGGGGTTTCACTCTGTTTTCTCCTATATGGATACATGTAGTTGGAACTCTAAATCAAACACGGTTTGTGCTAGCTCTTGAAACTTGACACAATAAAGTAGCTCCAAGTTTTATCTCTATGGTTTGTTTCCTATTTATGTAGCCCTAAGCAGAGACTGGCGCAGTACGCTTTCATGGAAAGGGGTTGCCAAGCTTCCCAAAAACTACGAGTTTCCTGAAATCTCAGCACACATTTTATCACCCAATCTTGATGGCACTTTCAGGTAATGATCAGTACTCCAATCCCACTTGGCTCACCAAATTTCGTTCTTCTAGGTTAAACAGTTCGTTGGCAGTAACAGTTTTAATTTTTAGGTTTCACTCCATTTTCTCCTACATGAATACATGTAGATGGAACTCTAAATCAAACACGGTTTGTGCTAGCTCTTTGAAACTTGACACAATAAAGTAGCTCCATGTTCTATCTCTATGGTTTGATTCCTA
Organism: Spermophilus citellus; assembly: GCF_964194105.1. Classification (NCBI taxonomy): domain Eukaryota; kingdom Metazoa; phylum Chordata; class Mammalia; order Rodentia; family Sciuridae; genus Spermophilus; species Spermophilus citellus. The sequence goes on along the minus strand of NW_027672724.1, from coordinate 2,224,391 downwards.
TTGATGTAGCCCTAAGCAGAGACTGGCGCAAATCACTTTCATGGAATGGGGTTGCCAAGCTTCCAAAAAACTACGAGTTTCCTGAAATCTCAGCACATATTTTTTCACCGAATCTTGATGACCCTTTCAGGTAATGATCAGTACAACAAATCCCACTTGGGTCACCAAGTTTCTTTCTTCTAGGTTAAACCGTTCGTTGGCAGTAACAGTTTTAATTTTTAGGTTTCACTCTGTTTTCTCCTATATGGATACATGTAGTTGGAAGTCTAAATCAAACACGGTTTGGGCTAGCTCTTTGAAACTTGACACAATAAAGTAGCTCCAAGTTCTATCTCTATGGTTTGTTTCCTATTGATGTAGCCCTAAGCAGAGACTGGCGCAAATCACTTTCATGGAAAGGGGTTGCCAAGCTTCCAAAAAACTACGAGTTTCCTGAAATGTCAGCACACATTTTTTCACCCAATCTTGAAGACACTTTCAGGTAATGATCACTACCCCAATCCCACTTGGCTCACCTAATTTCGTTCTTCTAGGTTAAAGCTTTCCTTGGCAGTAACAGTTTTAATTTTTAGGTTTCACTGTGTTTTCTCCTATATGGATACATATAGTTGGAACTCTAAATCAAACACGGTTTGTGCTAGCTCTTTGAAACTTGACACAATAAAGTAGCTCCAAGTTCTATCTCTATGGTTTGTTTCCTATTGATGTAGCCCTAAGCAGAGACTGGCGCAAATCACTTTCATGGAAAGGGGTTGCCAAGCTTCCAAAAAACTACGAGTTTCCTGAAATCTCAGCACACATTTTTTCACCCAATCTTGATGACACTTTCAGGTAATGATCAGTACCCTAATACCACTTGGCTCAAGAAATTTCGTTCTTGTAGGTTAAACCGTTCGTCGGCAGTAACAGTTTTAATTTTGGGGTTTCACTCTGTTTTCTCCTATATGGATACATGTAGTTGGAACTCTAAATCAAAAACGGTTTGTACTAGCTCTTTGAAACTTGACACAATAAAGTAGCTCCAAGTTCTATCTCTATGGTTTGTTTCCTATTGATGTAGCCCTAAGCAGAGACTGGCGCAAATCACTTTCATGGAAAGGGGTTGCCAAGCTTCCAAAAAACTACGAGTTTCCTGAAATCTCAGCACACATTTTTTCACCCAATCTTGATGACACTTTCAGGTAATGATCAGTACCCCAATCCCACTTGGCTCACCAAATTTCGTTCTTCTAGGTTCAACCGTTCCTTGGCAGTAAGAGTTTGAATTTTTAGGTTTCACTCTGTTTTCTCCTATATGGATACATATATTTGGAACTCTAAATCAAACACGGTTTGTGCTAGCTCTTTGAAACTTGACACAATAAAGTAGCTCCAAGTTCTATCTCTGTGGTTTGTTTCGTATTGATGTAGACCTAAGCAGAGACTGGCGCAAATCACTTTCATGGAAAGGGGTTGCCAATCTTCCAAAAAACTACGAGTTTCCTGAAATCTCAGCACACATTTTTTCACCCAATCTTGATGACACTTTCAGGCAATGATCAGCACCCCAATCCCACTTGGCTCAGCAAATTTCATTCTTCTAGGTTAAACCGTTCGTTGGCAGTAACAGTTTTAATTTTTAGGTTTCACTCTGTTTTCTCCTATATGGATACATGTAGTTGGAACTCTAAATCAAACACGGTTTGTGCTAGCTCTTTGAAACTTGACACAATAAAGTAGCTCCAAGTTCTATCTCTGTGGTTTGTTTCCTATTGATGTAGCCCTAAGCAGAGACTGGAGCAAATCACTTTCATGGAAAGGGGTTGGGAAGCTTCCAAAAAAGTAAGAGTTTCCTGAAATCTCAGCACACATTTTTTCACCCAATCTTGATGACACTTTCAGGTAATGATCAGTACCCGAATCCCACGTGGCTCACCAAACTTCGTTCTTCTAGGTTCAACCGTACACTGGCATTAACAGTTTTAATTTTTAGGTTTCACTCTCTTTTCTCCTATATGAATATATGTAGTTGGAAGTCTAACTCAAACACGGTTTGTGCTAGCCCTTTGAAACTTGACACAATAAAGTAGTTCCAAGTTCTATCTCTATGGTTTGTTTCCTATTTATGTAGCCCTAAGCAGAGACTGGCACAAATCACTTTCATGGAAAGGGGTTGCCAAGCTTCCCAAAAACTAAGAGTTTCCTGAAATCTCAGCACACATTTTTTCACCCAATCTTGATGACACTTTCAGGTAATGATCAGTACCCCAATCCCACTTGGCTCACCAAATTTCGTTCTTCTAGGTTAAACCGTTCGTTGGCAGTAACAGTTTTAATTTTTAGGTTTCACTCAATTTTCTCCTATATGAATACATGTAGATGGAACTCTAAATCAAACACGGTTTGTGCTAGCTCTTTGAAACTTGACACAATAAAGTAGCTCCATGTTATATCTCTATGGTTTGATTCCTATTGATGTAGCCCTAAGCAGAGACTGGCACAAATCACTTTCATGGAATGGGGTTGCCAAGCTTCCAAAAAACTACGAGTTTCCTGAAATCTCAGCACACGTTTTTTCACCCAATCTTGATGACACTTTCAGGTAATGATCAGTACCCGATCCCACTTGGCTCACCAAATTTCGTTCTTCTAGGTTGACCCGTTCGTCGGCAGTAACAGTTGTAATTTTTAGGTTTCACTCTGTTTTCTCCTATATGGATACATGTATTTGGAAGTCTAAATCAAAAACGGTTTGTGCTAGCTCTTTGAAACTTGACAGAATAAAGTAGCTCCAAGTTCTATCTGTATGGTTTGTTTCCTATTGATGTAGCCCTAAGCAGAGACTGGCGCAAATCACTTTCATGGAAAGGGGTTGCCAAGCTTCCAAAAAACTACGAGTTTCCCGAAATCTCAGCACACATTTTTTCAACCAATCTTGATGACACTTTCAGGTAATGATCACTACCCCAATCCCACTTGGCTCAAGAAATTTCGTTCTTGTAGGTTAAACCGTTCGTCGGCAGTAACAGTTTTAATTTTGGGGTTTCACTCTGTTTTCTCCTATATGGATACATGTAGTTGGAACTCTAAATCAAAAACGGTTTGTACTAGCTCTTTGAAACTTGACACAATAAAGTAGCTCCAAGTTCTATCTCTATGGTTTGTTTCCTATTGATGTAGCCCTAAGCAGAGACTGGCGCAAATCACTTTCATGGAAAGGGGTTGCCAAGCTTCCAAAAAACTACGAGTTTCCTGAAATCTCAGCACACATTTTTTCACCCAATCTTGATGACACTTTCAGGTAATGATCAGTACCCCAATCCCACTTGGCTCACCAAATTTCGTTCTTCTAGGTTAAACAGTTCGTTGGCAGTAACAGTTTTAATTTTTAGGTTTCACTCCATTTTCTCCTACATGAATACATGTAGATGGAACTCTAAATCAAACACGGTTTGTGCTAGCTCTTTGAAACTTGACACAATAAAGTAGCTCCATGTTCTATCTCTATGGTTTGATTCCTATTGATGTAGCCCTAAGCAGAGACTGGCGCAAATCACTTTCATAGATGGGATTGCCAAGCTTCCAAAAAACTACGAGTTTCCTGAAATCTCAGCACACATTTTTTCACCCAATCTTGATGACACTTTCAGGTAATGATCAGTACCCCAATCCCACTTGGCTCACCAAATTTCGTTCTTCTAGGTTAAACCGTTCGTTGGCAGTAACAGTTTTAATTTTTAGGTTTCACTCAATTTTCTCCTATATGAATACATGTAGATGGAACTCTAAATCAAACAGGGTTTGTGCTAGCTCTTTGAAACTTGACACACTAAAGTAGCTCCATGTTCTATCTCTACGGTTTGATACCTATTGATGTAGCCCTAAGCAGTGACTGGCGCAAATCACTTTCATGGAATGGGGTTGCCAAGCTTCCAAAAAACTACGAGTTTCCTGAAATCTCAGCACACGTTTTTTCACCCAATCTTGATGACACTTTCAGGTAATGATCAGTACCCGATCCCACTTGGCTCACCAAATTTCGTTCTTCTAGGTTAACCCGTTCGTCGGCAGTAACAGTTGTAATTTTTAGGTTTCACTCTGTTTTCTCCTATATAGATACATGTAGTTGGAAGTCTAAATCAAAAACGGTTTGTGCTAGCTCTTTGAAACTTGACACAATAAAGTAGCTCCAAGTTCTATCTCTATGGTTTGTTTCCTATTGATGTAGCCCTAAGCAGAGACTGGCGCAAATCACTTTCATGGAAAGGGGTTGCCAAGCTTCCAAAAAACTACGAGTTCCCCGAAATCACAGCACACATTTTTTCACCCAATCTTGATGACACTTTCAGGTAATGATCACTACCCCAATCCCACTTGGCTCAAGAAATTTCGTTCTACTAGGTTAAACCGTTCGTCGGCAGTAACAGTTTTAATTTTTAGGTTTCACTCTGTTTTCTCCTATATGGATACATGTAGTTGGAAGTCTAAATCAAAAATGGTTTGTACTAGCTCTTTGAAACTTGACACAATAAAGTAGCTCCAAGTTCTCTCTCTATGGTTTGTTTCCTATTGATGTAGCCCTAAGCAGAGACTGGCGCAAATCACTTTCATGGAAAGGGGTTGCCAAGCTTCCAAAAAACTACGAGTTTCCTGAAATCTCAGCACACATTTTTTCACCCAATCTTGATGACACTTTCAGGTAATGATCAGTACCCCAATCCCACTTGGCTCACCAAATTTCATTCTTCTAGGTTCAACCGTTCGTTGGCAGTAAGAGTTTGAATTTTTAGGTTTCACTCTGTTTTCTCCTATATGGATACATGTATTTGGAACTCTAAATCAAACACGGTTTGTGCTAGCTCTTTGAAACTTGACACAATAAAGTAGCTCCAAGTTCTATCTCTATGGTTTGTTTCCTATTGATGTAGCCCTAAGCAGATACTGGCGGAAATCACTTTCATGGAAAGGGGTTGCCAAGCTTCCAAAAAGTACGAGTTTCCTGAAATCTCAGCACACATTTTTCACCCAATCTTGATGACACTTTCAGGTAATGATCAGTACAACAAATCCCACTTGGGTCACCAAGTTTCTTTCTTCTAGGTTAAACCGTTCGTTGGCAGTAACAGTTTTAATTTTTAGGTTTCACTCTGTTTTCTCCTATATGGATACATGTAGTTGGAACTCTAAATCAAACACGGTTTGTGCTAGCTCTTTGAAACTTGACACAATAAAGTAGCTCCAAGTTCTATCTCTATGGTTTGTTTCCTATTGATGCAGCCCTAAGCAGAGACTGGCGCAAATCACTTTCATGGAAAGGGGTTGCCAATCTTCCAAAAAACTAAGAGTTTCCTGAAATCTCAGCACACATTTTTTCACCCAATCTTGATGACACTTTCAGGTAATGATCAGTACCCCAATCCCACTTGGCTCACCAAATTTCGTTCTTCTAGGTTAAACCGTTCGTTGGCAGTAACAGTTTTAATTTTTAGGTTTCACTCAATTTTCTCCTATATGAATACATGTATTTGGAACTCTAAATCAAACACGGTTTGTGCTAGCTCTTTGAAACTTGACACAATAAAGTAGCTCCATGTTATATCTCTATGGTTTGATTCCTATTGATGTAGCCCTAAGCAGAGACTGGCACAAATCACTTTCATGGAATGGGGTTGCCAAGCTTCCAAAAAACTACGAGTTTCCTGAAATCTCCGCACACGTTTTTTCACCCAATCTTGATGACACTTTCAGGTAATGATCAGTACCCGATCCCACTTGGCTCACCAAATTTCGTTCTTCTAGGTTGACCCGTTCGTCGGCAGTAACAGTTGTAATTTTTTGGTTTCACTCTGTTTTCTCCTATATGGATACATGTAGTTGGAACTCTAAATCAAAAACGGTTTGTACTAGCTCTTTGAAACTTGACACAATAAAGTAGCTCAAAGTTCTATCTCTATGGTTTGTTTCCTATTGATGTAGCCCTAAGCAGAGACTGGCGCAAATCACTTTCATGGAAAGGGGTTGCCAAGCTTCCAAAAAACTACGAGTATCCTGAAATCTCAGCACACATTTTTTCACCCAATCTTGATGACACTTTCAGGTAATGATCAGTACCCCAATCCCACTTGGCTCACCAAATTTTGTTCTTCTAGGTTCAACCGTTCGTTGGCAGTAAGAGTTTGAATTTTTAGGTTTCACTCTGTTTTCTCCTATATGGATACATGTATTTGGAACTCTAAATCAAACACGGTTTGTGCTAGCTCTTTGAAACTTGACACAATAAAGTAGCTCAAAGTTCTATCTCTATGGTTTGTTTCCTATTGATGTAGCCCTAAGCAGAGACTGGCGGAAATCACTTTCATGGAAAGGGGTTGCCAAGCTTCCAAAAAACTACGAGATTCCTGAAATCTCAGCACACATTTTTTCACCCAATCTTGATGACACTTTCAGGTAATGATCAGTACAACAAATCCCACTTGGGTCACCAAGTTTCGTTCTTTTAGGTTAAACCGTTCGTTGGCAGTAACAGTTTTAATTTTCGGGTTTCACTCTGTTTTCTCCTATATGGATACATGTAGTTGGAACTCTAAATCAAACACGGTTTGTGCTACCTCTTTGAAACTTGTCACAATAAAGTAGCTCCAAGTTTTATCTCTATGGTTTGTTTCCTATTTATGTAGCCCTAAGCAGAGACTGGCGCAGTACGCTTTCATGGAAAGGGGTTGCCAAGCTTCCCAAAAACTACGAGTTTCCTGAAATCTCAGCACACATTTTATCACCCAATCTTGATGACACTTTCAGGTAATGATCAGTACTCCAATCCCACTTGGCTCACCAAATTTCGTTCTTCTAGGTTAAACAGTTCGTTGGCAGTAACAGTTTTAATTTTTAGGTTTCACTCCATTTTCTCCTACATGAATACATGTAGATGGAACTCTAAATCAAACACGGATTGTGCTAGCTCTTTGAAACTTGACACAATAAAGTAGCTCCATGTTCTATCTCTATGGTTTGATTCCTATTGATGTAGCCCTAAGCAGAGACTGGCGCAAATCACTTTCATGGAATGGGGTTGCCAAGCTTCCAAAAAACTACGAGTTTCCTGAAATCTCAGCACATATTTTTTCACCGAATCTTGATGACGCTTTCAGGTAATGATCAGTACAACAAATCCCACTTGGGTCACCAAGTTTCTTTCTTCTAGGTTAAACCGTTCGTTGGCAGTAACAGTTTTAATTTTTAGGTTTCACTCTGTTTTCTCCTACATGAATACATGTAGATGGAACTCTAAATCAAACACGGTTTGTGCTAGCTCTTTGAAACTTGACACAATAAAGTAGCTCCATGTTCTATCTCTATGGTTTGATTCCTATTGATGTAGCCCTAAGCAGAGACTGGCGCAAATCACTTTCATGGATGGGATTGCCAAGCTTCCAAAAAACTACGAGTTTCCTGAAATCTCAGCACACATTTTTTCACCCAATCTTGATGACACTTTCAGGTAATGATCAGTACCCCAATCCCACTTGGCTCACCAAATTTCGTTCTTCTAGGTTAAACCGTTCGTTGGCAGTAACAGTTTTAATTTTTAGGTTTCACTCAATTTTCTCCTATATGAATACATGTAGATGGAACTCTAAATCAAACAGGGTTTGTGCTAGCTCTTTGAAACTTGACACACTAAAGAAGCTCCATGTTCTATCTCTATGGTTTGATTCCTATTGATGTAGCCCTAAGCAGTGACTGGCGCAAATCACTTTCATGGAATGGGGTTGCCAAGCTTCCAAAAAACTACGAGTTTCCTGAAATCTCAGCACACGTTTTTTCACCCAATCTTGATGACACTTTCAGGTAATGATCAGTACAACAAATCCCACTTGGGTCACCAAGTTTCTTTCTTCTATGTTAAACCATTCGTTGGCAGTAACAGTTTTAATTTTTAGGTTTCACTCAATTTTCTCCTATATGAATACATGTAGTTGGAACTCTAAATCAAACACGGTTTGTGCTAGCTCTTTGAAACTTGACACAATAGAGTAGCTCCATGTTCTATCTCTATGGTTTTTTTCCTATTTATGTAGCCCTAAGCAGAGACTGGCGCAAATCACTTTCATGGAAAGGGGTTGCCAAGCTTCCAAAAAACTACGAGTTTCCTGAAATCTCAGCACACATTTTATCACCCAATCTTGATGACACTTTCAGGTAATGATCAGTACCCCAATCCCACTTGGCTCACCAATTTTCGTTCTTCTACGTTAAACCGTTCATTGGCAGTAACAGTTTTAATTTTTACGTTTCACTCTGTTTTGTCCTATATGAATACATGTAGTTGGAACTCTAAATCAAACACGGTTTGTGCTAGCTCTTTTAAACTTGACACAATAAAGTAGCTCCATGTTCTATCTCTATGGTTTGTTTCCTATTGATGTAGCCCTAAGCAGAGACTGGCGCAAATCACTTTCATGGAAAGGGGTTGCCAATCTTCCAAAAAACTAAGAGTTTCCTGAAATCTCAGCACACATTTTTTCACCCAATCTTGATGACACTTTCAGGTAATGATCAGTACCCCAATCCCCCTTGGCTCACCAAATTTCGTTCTTCTAGGTTCAACCGTTCGTTGGCAGTAACAGTTTTAATTTTTAGGTTTCACTCTGTTTTCTCCTATATGGATACATGTAGTTGGAACTCTAAATCAAACACGGTTTGTGCTAGCTCTTTGAAACTTGACACAATAAAGTAGCTCCAAGTTCTATCTCTATGTTTTGTTTCCTATTTATGTAGCCCTAAGCAGAGACTGGCGCAAATCACTTTCATGGAAAGGGGTTGCCAATCTTCCAAAAAACTACGAGTTTCCTGAAATCTCAGCACACATTTTTTCACCCAATCTTGATGACACTTTCAGGTAATGATCAGTACCCCAATCCCACTTGGCTCACCAAATTTCGTTCTTCTACGTTAAACCGTTCATTGGCAGTAACAGTTTTAATTTTTACGTTTCACTCTGTTTTCTCCTATATGAATACATGTAGTTGGAACTCTAAATCAAACACGGTTTGTGCTAGCTCTTTTAAACTTGACACAATAAAGTAGCTCCATGTTCTATCTCTATGGTTTGTTTCCTATTGATGTAGCCCTAAGCAGAGACTGGCGCAAATCACTTTCATGGAAAGGGGTTGCCAATCTTCCAAAAAACTAAGAGTTTCCTGAAATCTCAGCACACATTTTTTCACCCAATCTTGATGACACTTTCAGGTAATGATCAGTACCCCAATCCCCCTTGGCTCACCAAATTTCGTTCTTCTAGGTTCAACCGTTCGTTGGCAGTAACAGTTTTAATTTTTAGGTTTCACTCTGTTTTCTCCTATATGGATACATGTAGTTGGAACTCTAAATCAAACACGGTTTGTGCTAGCTCTTTGAAACTTGACACAATAAAGTAGCTCCAAGTTCTATCTCTATGTTTTGTTTCCTATTTATGTAGCCCTAAGCAGAGACTGGCGCAAATCACTTTCATGGAAAGGGGTTGCCAATCTTCCAAAAAACTACGAGTTTCCTGAAATCTCAGCACACATTTTTTCACCCAATCTTGATGACACTTTCAGGTAATGATCAGTACCCCAATTCCACTTGGCTCACCAAATTTCGTTCTTCTAGGTTAAACCGTTCATTGGCAGTAACAGTTTTAATTTTTATTTTTCACTCTGTTTTCTCATATATGGATGCATGTAGTTGGAACTCTAAATCAAACACGGTTTGTGCTAGCTCTGTGAAACTTGACACAATAAAGTAGTTCCAAGTTCTATCATCTATGGTTTGTTTCCTACTGATGTAGCCCTAATCAGAGACAGGCGCAAATCACTTTCTTGGAAAGGGGTTGCCAATGTTCCAAAAAACTACGAGTTTCCTGAAATCTCAGCACACATTTTTTCACCCAATCTTGATGACACTTTCAGGTAATGATCAGTACAACAAATCCCACTTGGGTCACCAAGTTTCTTTCTTCTATGTTAAACCATTCGTTGGCAGTAACAGTTTTAATTTTTAGGTTTCACTCAATTTTCTCCTATATGAATACATGTAGTTGGAACTCTAAATCAAACACGGTTTGTGCTAGCTCTTTGCAACTTGACACAATAGAGTAGCTCCAAGTTCTATCTCTATGGTTTGTTTCCTATTGATGTAGCCCTAAGCAGAGACTGGCGCAAATCACTTTCATGGAAAGGGGTTGCCAAGCTTCCGAAAAACTACGAGTTTCCTGAAATCTCAGCACACATTTTTTCACCCAATCTTGATGACACTTTCAGGTAATGATCAGTAACCCAATCCCACTTGGCTCACCAAATTTCGTTCTTCGAGGTTAAACCGTTCGTTGGCAGTAACAGTTTTAATTTTTAGGTTTCACTCAATTTTCTCCTTTATGAATACATGTAGATGGAACTCTAAATCAAACACGGTTTGTGCTAGCTCTTTGAAACTTGACACAATAAAGTAGCTCCATGTTCTATCTCTATGGTTTGATTCCTATTGATGTAGCCCTAAGCAGAGACTGGCGCAAATCACTTTCATGGATGGGGTTGCCAAGCTTCCAAAAAACTACGAGTTTCCTGAAATCTCAGCACACATTTTTTCACCCAATCTTGATGACACTTTCAGGTAATGATCAGTACCCGATCCCACTTGGCTCACCAAATTTCGTTCTTCTAGGTTAACCCGTTCGTCGGCAGTAACAGTTGTAATTTTTAGGTTTCACTCTGTTTTCTCCTATATGGATACATGTAGTTGGAAGTCTAAATCAAAAACGGTTTGTGCTAGCTCTTTGAAACTTGACACAATAAAGTAGCTCCAAGTTCTGTCTCTATGGTTTGTTTCCTATTGATGTAGCCCTAAGCAGAGACTGGCGCAAATCACTTTCATGGAATGTGGTTGCCAAGCTTCCAAAAAACTACGAGTTTCCTGAAATCTCAGCACACATTTTTTCACCCAATCTTGATGACACTTTCAGGTAATGATCAGTACCCCAATCCCACTTGGCTCACCAAATTTCGTTCTTCTAGGTTCAACCGTTCGTTGGCAGTAAGAGTTTGAATTTTTAGGTTTCACTCTGTTATCTCCTATATGGATACATGTATTTGGAACTCTAAATCAAACACGGTTTGTGCTAGCTCTTTGAAACTTGACACAATAAAGTAGCTGCAAGTTCTATCTCTATGGTTTGTTTCCTATTTATGTAGCCCTAAGCAGAGACTGGCGGAAATCACTTTCATGGAAAGGGGTTGCCAAGCTTCCAAAAAACTACGAGTTTCCTGAAATCTCAGCACACGTTTTTTCACCCAATCTTGATGACACTTTCAGGTAATGATCAGTACAACAAATCCCACTTGGGTCACCAAGTTTCGTTCTTTTAGGTTAAACCGTTCGTTGGCAGTAACAGTTTTAATTTTGGGGATTCACTCTGTTTTCTCCTATATGGATACATGTAGTTGGAACTCTAAATCAAACACGGTTTGTGGTAGCTCTTTGAAACTTGACACAATAAAGTAGCTCCAAGTTCTATCTCTATGGTTTGTTTCCTATTGATGTAGCCCTAAGCAGAGACTGGCGCAATACACTTTCATGGAAAGGGGTTGCCAATCTTCCAAAAAACTACGAGTTTCCTGAAATCTCAGCACACATTTTTTCACCCAATCTTGATGACACTTTCAGGTAATGATCAGTACCCCAATCCCACTTGGCTCACCAAATTTCGTTCTTCTAGGTTAAACCGTTCATTGGCAGTAACAGTTTTAATTTTTAGGTTTCACTCTGTTTTCTCCTATATGGATACATGTAGTTGGAACTCTAAATCAAACACGGTGTGTGCTAGCTTTTTGAAACTTGACACAATAAAGTAGCTCCATGTTCTATCTCTATGGTTTGTTTCCTATTTATGTAGCCCTAAGCAGAGACTGGCGCAAATCACTTTCATGGAAAGGGGTTGCCAAGCTTCCAAAAAACTACGAGTTTCCTGAAATCTCAGCACACATTTTTTCACCCAATCTTGATGACACTTTCAGGTAATGATCAGTACCCCAATCCCACTTGGCTCACCAAATTTCGTTCTTCTAGGTTAAACCGTTCATTGGCAGTAACAGTTTTAATTTTTATGTTTCACTCTGTTTTCTCCTATATGGATGCATGTAGTTGGAACTCTAAATCAAACACGGTTTGTGCTAGCTCTTTGAAACTTGACACAATAAAGTAGCTCAAAGTTCTATCTCTATGGTTTGTTTCCTACTGATGTAGCCCTAATCAGAGACAGGCGCAAATCACTTTCATGGAAAGGGGTTGCCAATGTTCCAAAAAACTACGAGTTTCCTGAAATCTCAGCACACATTTTTTCACCCAATCTTGATGACACGTTCAGGTAATGATCAGTACAACAAATCCCACTTGGGTCACCAAGTTTCGTTCTTCTAGGTTAAACCGTTCGTTGGCAGTAACAGTTTTAATTTTTAGGTTTCACTCTGTTTTCTCCTATATGGATACATGTAGTTGGAACTCTAAATCAAACACGGTTTTTGCTAGCTCTTTGAAACTTGACACAATAAAGTAGCTCCAAGTTCTATCTCTATGGTTTGTTTCCTATTGATGTAGCCCTAAGCAGAGACTTGCGCAAATCACTTTCATGGAAAGGGGTTGCCAAGGTTCCAAAACACTACGAGTTTCCTGAAATCTCAGCACACATTTTTTCACCCAATCTTGATGACACTTTCAGGTAATGATCAGTACCCCAATCCCACTTGGCTCACCAAATTTCGTTCTTCTAAGTTAAACCGTTCATTGGCAGTAACATTATTAATTTTTATGTTTCACTCTGTTTTCTCATATATGGATGCATGTAGTTGGAACTCTAAATCAAACACGGTTTGTGCTAGCTCTTTGAAACTTGACACAATAAAGGAGCTCCAAGTTCTATCTCTATGGTTTGTTTCCTACTGATGTAGCCCTAATCAGAGACAGGCGCAAATCACTTTCATGGAAAGGGGTTGCCAATGTTCCAAAAAACTACGAGTTTCCTGAAATCTCAGCACACATTTTTTCACCCAATCTTGATGACACTTTCAGGTAATGATCAGTACAACAAATCCCACTTGGTTCACCAAGTTTCTTTCTTCTATGTTAAACCATTCGTTGGCAGTAACAGTTTTAATTTTTAGGTTTCACTCAATTTTCTCCTATATGAATACATGTAGTTGGAACTCTAAATCAAACACGGTTTGTGCTAGCTCTTTGAAACTTGACACAATAGAGTAGCTCCAAGTTCTATCTCTATGGTTTTTTTCCTATTTATGTAGCCCTAAGCAGAGACTGGCGCAAATCACTTTCATGGAAAGGGGTTGCCAATCTTCCAAAAAACTACGAGTTTCCTGAAATCTCAGCACACATTTTTTCACCCAATCTTGATGACACTTTCAGGTAATGATCAGTACAACAAATCCCACTTGGCTCACCCAGTTTCTTTCTTCTATCTTAAACCATTCGTTGGCAGTAACAGTTTTAATTTTTAGGTTTCACTCTGTTTTGTCCTATATGGATACATGTAGTTGGAACTCTAAATCAAACACGGTTTGTGCTAGCTCTTTGAAACTTGACACAATAAAGTAGCTCCAAGTTCTATCTCTATGGTTTGTTTCCTATTGATGTAGCCCTAAGCAGAGACTGGCGCAAATCACTTTCATGGAAAGGGGTTGCCAATCTTCCAAAAAACTAAAGTTTCCTGAAATCTCAGCACACATTTTTTCACCCAATCTTGATGACACTTTCAGGTAATGATCAGTACCCCAATCCCAATTGGCTCACCAAATTTCGTTCTTCTAGGTTCAACCGTTCGTTGGCAGTAACAGTTTTAATTTTTAGGTTTCACTCTGTTTTCTCCTATATGGATACATGTAGTTGGAACTCTAAATCAAACACGGTTTGTGCTAGCTCTTTGAAACTTGACACAATAAAGTAGCTCCAAGTTCTATCTCTATGGTTTGTTTCCTACTGATGTAGCCCTAATCAGAGACAGGCGCAAATCACTTTCTTGGAAAGGGGTTGCCAATGTTCCAAAAAACTACGAGTTTCCTGAAATCTCAGCACACATTTTTTCACCGAATCTTGATGACACTTTCAGGTAATGATCAGTACAACAAATCCCACTTGGTTCACCAAGTTTCTTTCTTCTATGTTAAACCATTCGTTGGCAGTAACAGTTTTAATTTTTAGGTTTCACTCAATTTTCTCCTATATGAATACATGAAGTTGGAACTCTAAATCAAACACGGTTTGTGCTAGCTCTTTGAAACTTGACACAATAGAGTAGCTCCAAGTTCTATCTCTATGGTTTGTTTCCTATTGATGTAGCCCTAAGCAGAGACTGGCGCAAATCACTTTCATGGAAAGGGGTTGCCAAGCTTCCGAAAAACTATGAGTTTCCTGAAATCTCAGCACACATTTTTTCACCCAATCTTGATGACACTTTCAGGTAATGATCACTACCCCAATCCCACTTGGCTCAAGAAATTTCGTTCTTGTAGGTTAAACCGTTCGTCGGCAGTAACAGTTTTAATTTTTAGGTTTCACTCTGTTTTCTCCTATATGGATACATGTAGTTGGAAGTCTAAATCAAAAACGGTTTGTACTAGCTCTTTGAAACTTGACACAATAAAGTAGCTCCAAGTTCTATCTCTATGGTTTGTTTCCTATTCATGTAGCCCTAAGAAGAGACTGGCGCAGTACGCTTTCATGGAAAGGGGTTGACAAGCTTCCCAAAAACTACGAGTTTCCTGAAATCTCAGCACATATTTTATCACCCAATCTTGATGACACTTTCAGGTAATGATCAGTACTCCAATCCCACTTGGCTCACCAAATTTCGTTCTTCTAGGTTAAACAGTTCGTTGGCAGTAACAGTTTCGATTTTTAGGTTTCACTCCATTTTCTCCTACATGAATACATGTAGATGGAACTCTAAATCAAACACGGTTTGTGCTAGCTCTTTGAAACTTGACACAATAAAGTAGCTCCATGTTCTATCTCTATGGTTTGATTCCTATTGATGTAGCCCTAAGCAAAGACTGCCGCAAATCACTTTCATGGAATGGGGTTGCCAAGCTTCCAAAAAACTACGAGTTTCCTGAAATCTCAGCACACATTTTTTCACCGAATCTTGATGACCCTTTCAGGTAATGATCAGTACAACAAATCCCACTTGGGTCACCAAGTTTCTTTCTTCTACGTTAAACCGTTCGTTGGCAGTAACAGTTTTAATTTTTAGGTTTCACTCTGTTTTCTCCTATATGGATACATGTAGTTGGAACTCTAAATCAAACACGGTTTGTGCTAGCTCTTTGAAACTTGACACAATAAAGTAGCTCCAAGTTCTATCTCTGTGGTTTGTTTCCTATTGATGCAGCCCTAAGCAGAGACTGGCGCAAATCACTTTCATGGAAAGGGGTTGCCAAGCTTCCAAAAAACTACGAGTTTCCTGAAATCTCAGCACACAATTTTTCACCCAATCTTGATGACACTTTCAGGTAATGATCAGTACAACAAATCCCACTTGGGTCACCAAGTTTCGTTCTTTTAGGTTAAACCGTTCGTTGGCAGTAACAGTTTTAATTTTGGGGTTTCACTCTGTTTTATCCTATATGGAACATGTAGTTGGAACTCTAAATCAAACACGGTTTGTGCTAGCTCTTTGAAACTTGACACAATAAAGTAGCTCCAAGTTCTATCTCTATGGTTTGTTTCCTATTTATGTAGCCCTAAGCAGAGACTGGCGCAATACACTTTCATGGAAAGGGGTTGCCAAGCTTCCCAAAAACTACGAGTTTCCTAAAATCTCAGCACACATTTTATCACCCAATCTTGATGACACTTTCAGGTAATGATCAGTACTCCAATCCCACTTGGCTCACCAAATTTCGTTCTTCTAGGTTAAACAGTTTGTTGGCAGTAACAGTTTCGATTTTTAGGTTTCACTCCATTTTCTCCTACATGAATACATGTAGATGGAACTCTAAATCAAACACGGTTTGTGCTAGCTCTTTGAAACTTGACACAATAAAGTAGCTCCATGTTCTATCTCTATGGTTTGATTCCTAATGATGTAGCCCTAAGCAAAGACTGGCGCAAATCACTTTCATGGAATGGGGTTGCCAAGCTTCCAAAAAACTACGAGTTTCCTGAAATCTCAGCACACATTTTTTCACCGAATCTTGATGACCCTTTCAGGTAATGATCAGTACAACAAATCCCACTTGGGTCACCAAGTTTCTTTCTTCTACGTTAAACCGTTCGTTGGCAGTAACAGTTTTAATTTTTAGGTTTCACTCTGTTTTCTCCTATATGGATACATGTAGTTGGAACTCTAAATCAAACACGGTTTGTGCTAGCTCTTTGAAACTTGACACAATAAAGTAGCTCCAAGTTCTATCTCTGTGGTTTGTTTCCTATTGATGCAGCCCTAAGCAGAGACTGGCACAAATCACTTTCATGGAAAGGGGTTGCCAAGCTTCCAAAAAACTACGAGTTTCCTGAAATCTCAGCACACATTTTTTCACCCAATCTTGATGACACTTTCAGGTAATGATCAGTACAACAAATCCCACTTGGGTCACCAAGTTTCGTTCTTTTAGGTTAAACCGTTCGTTGGCAGTAACAGTTTTAATTTTCGGGTTTCACTCTGTTTTCTCCTATATGGATACATGTAGTTGGAACTCTAAATCAAACACGGTTTGTGCTACCTCTTTGAAACTTGTCACAATAAAGTAGCTCCAAGTTTTATCTCTATGGTTTGTTTCCTATTTATGTAGCCCTAAGCAGAGACTGGCGCAGTACGCTTTCATGGAAAGGGGTTGCCAAGCTTCCCAAAAACTACGAGTTTCCTGAAATCTCAGCACACATTTTATCACCCAATCTTGATGACACTTTCAGGTAATGATCAGTACTCCAATCCCACTTGGCTCACCAAATTTCGTTCTTCTAGGTTAAACAGTTCGTTGGCAGTAACAGTTTTAATTTTTAGGTTTCACTCCATTTTCTCCTACATGAATACATGTAGATGGAACTCTAAATCAAACACGGATTGTGCTAGCTCTTTGAAACTTGACACAATAAAGTAGCTCCATGTTCTATCTCTATGGTTTGATTCCTATTGATGTAGCCCTAAGCAGAGACTGGCGCAAATCACTTTCATGGAATGGGGTTGCCAAGCTTCCAAAAAACTACGAGTTTCCTGAAATCTCAGCACATATTTTTTCACCGAATCTTGATGACGCTTTCAGGTAATGATCAGTACAACAAATCCCACTTGGGTCACCAAGTTTCTTTCTTCTAGGTTAAACCGTTCGTTGGCAGTAACAGTTTTAATTTTTAGGTTTCACTCTGTTTTCTCCTACATGAATACATGTAGATGGAACTCTAAATCAAACACGGTTTGTGCTAGCTCTTTGAAACTTGACACAATAAAGTAGCTCCATGTTCTATCTCTATGGTTTGATTCCTATTGATGTAGCCCTAAGCAGAGACTGGCGCAAATCACTTTCATGGATGGGATTGCCAAGCTTCCAAAAAACTACGAGTTTCCTGAAATCTCAGCACACATTTTTTCACCCAATCTTGATGACACTTTCAGGTAATGATCAGTACCCCAATCCCACTTGGCTCACCAAATTTCGTTCTTCTAGGTTAAACCGTTCGTTGGCAGTAACAGTTTTAATTTTTAGGTTTCACTCAATTTTCTCCTATATGAATACATGTAGATGGAACTCTAAATCAAACAGGGTTTGTGCTAGCTCTTTGAAACTTGACACACTAAAGAAGCTCCATGTTCTATCTCTATGGTTTGATTCCTATTGATGTAGCCCTAAGCAGTGACTGGCGCAAATCACTTTCATGGAATGGGGTTGCCAAGCTTCCAAAAAACTACGAGTTTCCTGAAATCTCAGCACACGTTTTTTCACCCAATCTTGATGACACTTTCAGGTAATGATCAGTACAACAAATCCCACTTGGGTCACCAAGTTTCTTTCTTCTATGTTAAACCATTCGTTGGCAGTAACAGTTTTAATTTTTAGGTTTCACTCAATTTTCTCCTATATGAATACATGTAGTTGGAACTCTAAATCAAACACGGTTTGTGCTAGCTCTTTGAAACTTGACACAATAGAGTAGCTCCATGTTCTATCTCTATGGTTTTTTTCCTATTTATGTAGCCCTAAGCAGAGACTGGCGCAAATCACTTTCATGGAAAGGGGTTGCCAAGCTTCCAAAAAACTACGAGTTTCCTGAAATCTCAGCACACATTTTATCACCCAATCTTGATGACACTTTCAGGTAATGATCAGTACCCCAATCCCACTTGGCTCACCAATTTTCGTTCTTCTACGTTAAACCGTTCATTGGCAGTAACAGTTTTAATTTTTACGTTTCACTCTGTTTTGTCCTATATGAATACATGTAGTTGGAACTCTAAATCAAACACGGTTTGTGCTAGCTCTTTTAAACTTGACACAATAAAGTAGCTCCATGTTCTATCTCTATGGTTTGTTTCCTATTGATGTAGCCCTAAGCAGAGACTGGCGCAAATCACTTTCATGGAAAGGGGTTGCCAATCTTCCAAAAAACTAAGAGTTTCCTGAAATCTCAGCACACATTTTTTCACCCAATCTTGATGACACTTTCAGGTAATGATCAGTACCCCAATCCCCCTTGGCTCACCAAATTTCGTTCTTCTAGGTTCAACCGTTCGTTGGCAGTAACAGTTTTAATTTTTAGGTTTCACTCTGTTTTCTCCTATATGGATACATGTAGTTGGAACTCTAAATCAAACACGGTTTGTGCTAGCTCTTTGAAACTTGACACAATAAAGTAGCTCCAAGTTCTATCTCTATGTTTTGTTTCCTATTTATGTAGCCCTAAGCAGAGACTGGCGCAAATCACTTTCATGGAAAGGGGTTGCCAATCTTCCAAAAAACTACGAGTTTCCTGAAATCTCAGCACACATTTTTTCACCCAATCTTGATGACACTTTCAGGTAATGATCAGTACCCCAATCCCACTTGGCTCACCAAATTTCGTTCTTCTACGTTAAACCGTTCATTGGCAGTAACAGTTTTAATTTTTACGTTTCACTCTGTTTTCTCCTATATGAATACATGTAGTTGGAACTCTAAATCAAACACGGTTTGTGCTAGCTCTTTTAAACTTGACACAATAAAGTAGCTCCATGTTCTATCTCTATGGTTTGTTTCCTATTGATGTAGCCCTAAGCAGAGACTGGCGCAAATCACTTTCATGGAAAGGGGTTGCCAATCTTCCAAAAAACTAAGAGTTTCCTGAAATCTCAGCACACATTTTTTCACCCAATCTTGATGACACTTTCAGGTAATGATCAGTACCCCAATTCCACTTGGCTCACCAAATTTCGTTCTTCTAGGTTAAACCGTTCATTGGCAGTAACAGTTTTAATTTTTATTTTTCACTCTGTTTTCTCATATATGGATGCATGTAGTTGGAACTCTAAATCAAACACGGTTTGTGCTAGCTCTGTGAAACTTGACACAATAAAGTAGTTCCAAGTTCTATCATCTATGGTTTGTTTCCTACTGATGTAGCCCTAATCAGAGACAGGCGCAAATCACTTTCTTGGAAAGGGGTTGCCAATGTTCCAAAAAACTACGAGTTTCCTGAAATCTCAGCACACATTTTTTCACCCAATCTTGATGACACTTTCAGGTAATGATCAGTACAACAAATCCCACTTGGGTCACCAAGTTTCTTTCTTCTATGTTAAACCATTCGTTGGCAGTAACAGTTTTAATTTTTAGGTTTCACTCAATTTTCTCCTATATGAATACATGTAGTTGGAACTCTAAATCAAACACGGTTTGTGCTAGCTCTTTGCAACTTGACACAATAGAGTAGCTCCAAGTTCTATCTCTATGGTTTGTTTCCTATTGATGTAGCCCTAAGCAGAGACTGGCGCAAATCACTTTCATGGAAAGGGGTTGCCAAGCTTCCGAAAAACTACGAGTTTCCTGAAATCTCAGCACACATTTTTTCACCCAATCTTGATGACACTTTCAGGTAATGATCAGTAACCCAATCCCACTTGGCTCACCAAATTTCGTTCTTCGAGGTTAAACCGTTCGTTGGCAGTAACAGTTTTAATTTTTAGGTTTCACTCAATTTTCTCCTTTATGAATACATGTAGATGGAACTCTAAATCAAACACGGTTTGTGCTAGCTCTTTGAAACTTGACACAATAAAGTAGCTCCATGTTCTATCTCTATGGTTTGATTCCTATTGATGTAGCCCTAAGCAGAGACTGGCGCAAATCACTTTCATGGATGGGGTTGCCAAGCTTCCAAAAAACTACGAGTTTCCTGAAATCTCAGCACACATTTTTTCACCCAATCTTGATGACACTTTCAGGTAATGATCAGTACCCGATCCCACTTGGCTCACCAAATTTCGTTCTTCTAGGTTAACCCGTTCGTCGGCAGTAACAGTTGTAATTTTTAGGTTTCACTCTGTTTTCTCCTATATGGATACATGTAGTTGGAAGTCTAAATCAAAAACGGTTTGTGCTAGCTCTTTGAAACTTGACACAATAAAGTAGCTCCAAGTTCTGTCTCTATGGTTTGTTTCCTATTGATGTAGCCCTAAGCAGAGACTGGCGCAAATCACTTTCATGGAATGTGGTTGCCAAGCTTCCAAAAAACTACGAGTTTCCTGAAATCTCAGCACACATTTTTTCACCCAATCTTGATGACACTTTCAGGTAATGATCAGTACCCCAATCCCACTTGGCTCACCAAATTTCGTTCTTCTAGGTTCAACCGTTCGTTGGCAGTAAGAGTTTGAATTTTTAGGTTTCACTCTGTTATCTCCTATATGGATACATGTATTTGGAACTCTAAATCAAACACGGTTTGTGCTAGCTCTTTGAAACTTGACACAATAAAGTAGCTGCAAGTTCTATCTCTATGGTTTGTTTCCTATTTATGTAGCCCTAAGCAGAGACTGGCGGAAATCACTTTCATGGAAAGGGGTTGCCAAGCTTCCAAAAAACTACGAGTTTCCTGAAATCTCAGCACACGTTTTTTCACCCAATCTTGATGACACTTTCAGGTAATGATCAGTACAACAAATCCCACTTGGGTCACCAAGTTTCGTTCTTTTAGGTTAAACCGTTCGTTGGCAGTAACAGTTTTAATTTTGGGGATTCACTCTGTTTTCTCCTATATGGATACATGTAGTTGGAACTCTAAATCAAACACGGTTTGTGGTAGCTCTTTGAAACTTGACACAATAAAGTAGCTCCAAGTTCTATCTCTATGGTTTGTTTCCTATTGATGTAGCCCTAAGCAGAGACTGGCGCAATACACTTTCATGGAAAGGGGTTGCCAATCTTCCAAAAAACTACGAGTTTCCTGAAATCTCAGCACACATTTTTTCACCCAATCTTGATGACACTTTCAGGTAATGATCAGTACCCCAATCCCACTTGGCTCACCAAATTTCGTTCTTCTAGGTTAAACCGTTCATTGGCAGTAACAGTTTTAATTTTTAGGTTTCACTCTGTTTTCTCCTATATGGATACATGTAGTTGGAACTCTAAATCAAACACGGTGTGTGCTAGCTTTTTGAAACTTGACACAATAAAGTAGCTCCATGTTCTATCTCTATGGTTTGTTTCCTATTTATGTAGCCCTAAGCAGAGACTGGCGCAAATCACTTTCATGGAAAGGGGTTGCCAAGCTTCCAAAAAACTACGAGTTTCCTGAAATCTCAGCACACATTTTTTCACCCAATCTTGATGACACTTTCAGGTAATGATCAGTACCCCAATCCCACTTGGCTCACCAAATTTCGTTCTTCTAGGTTAAACCGTTCATTGGCAGTAACAGTTTTAATTTTTATGTTTCACTCTGTTTTCTCCTATATGGATGCATGTAGTTGGAACTCTAAATCAAACACGGTTTGTGCTAGCTCTTTGAAACTTGACACAATAAAGTAGCTCAAAGTTCTATCTCTATGGTTTGTTTCCTACTGATGTAGCCCTAATCAGAGACAGGCGCAAATCACTTTCATGGAAAGGGGTTGCCAATGTTCCAAAAAACTACGAGTTTCCTGAAATCTCAGCATACATTTTTTCACCCAATCTTGATGACACGTTCAGGTAATGATCAGTACAACAAATCCCACTTGGGTCACCAAGTTTCGTTCTTCTAGGTTAAACCGTTCGTTGGCAGTAACAGTTTTAATTTTTAGGTTTCACTCTGTTTTCTCCTATATGGATACATGTAGTTGGAACTCTAAATCAAACACGGTTTTTGCTAGCTCTTTGAAACTTGACACAATAAAGTAGCTCCAAGTTCTATCTCTATGGTTTGTTTCCTATTGATGTAGCCCTAAGCAGAGACTTGCGCAAATCACTTTCATGGAAAGGGGTTGCCAAGGTTCCAAAACACTACGAGTTTCCTGAAATCTCAGCACACATTTTTTCACCCAATCTTGATGACACTTTCAGGTAATGATCAGTACCCCAATCCCACTTGGCTCACCAAATTTCGTTCTTCTAAGTTAAACCGTTCATTGGCAGTAACATTATTAATTTTTATGTTTCACTCTGTTTTCTCATATATGGATGCATGTAGTTGGAACTCTAAATCAAACACGGTTTGTGCTAGCTCTTTGAAACTTGACACAATAAAGGAGCTCCAAGTTCTATCTCTATGGTTTGTTTCCTACTGATGTAGCCCTAATCAGAGACAGGCGCAAATCACTTTCATGGAAAGGGGTTGCCAATGTTCCAAAAAACTACGAGTTTCCTGAAATCTCAGCACACATTTTTTCACCCAATCTTGATGACACTTTCAGGTAATGATCAGTACAACAAATCCCACTTGGTTCACCAAGTTTCTTTCTTCTATGTTAAACCATTCGTTGGCAGTAACAGTTTTAATTTTTAGGTTTCACTCAATTTTCTCCTATATGAATACATGTAGTTGGAACTCTAAATCAAACACGGTTTGTGCTAGCTCTTTGAAACTTGACACAATAGAGTAGCTCCAAGTTCTATCTCTATGGTTTTTTTCCTATTTATGTAGCCCTAAGCAGAGACTGGCGCAAATCACTTTCATGGAAAGGGGTTGCCAATCTTCCAAAAAACTACGAGTTTCCTGAAATCTCAGCACACATTTTTTCACCCAATCTTGATGACACTTTCAGGTAATGATCAGTACAACAAATCCCACTTGGCTCACCCAGTTTCTTTCTTCTATCTTAAACCATTCGTTGGCAGTAACAGTTTTAATTTTTAGGTTTCACTCTGTTTTGTCCTATATGGATACATGTAGTTGGAACTCTAAATCAAACACGGTTTGTGCTAGCTCTTTGAAACTTGACACAATAAAGTAGCTCCAAGTTCTATCTCTATGGTTTGTTTCCTATTGATGTAGCCCTAAGCAGAGACTGGCGCAAATCACTTTCATGGAAAGGGGTTGCCAATCTTCCAAAAAACTAAAGTTTCCTGAAATCTCAGCACACATTTTTTCACCCAATCTTGATGACACTTTCAGGTAATGATCAGTACCCCAATCCCAATTGGCTCACCAAATTTCGTTCTTCTAGGTTCAACCGTTCGTTGGCAGTAACAGTTTTAATTTTTAGGTTTCACTCTGTTTTCTCCTATATGGATACATGTAGTTGGAACTCTAAATCAAACACGGTTTGTGCTAGCTCTTTGAAACTTGACACAATAAAGTAGCTCCAAGTTCTATCTCTATGGTTTGTTTCCTACTGATGTAGCCCTAATCAGAGACAGGCGCAAATCACTTTCTTGGAAAGGGGTTGCCAATGTTCCAAAAAACTACGAGTTTCCTGAAATCTCAGCACACATTTTTTCACCGAATCTTGATGACACTTTCAGGTAATGATCAGTACAACAAATCCCACTTGGTTCACCAAGTTTCTTTCTTCTATGTTAAACCATTCGTTGGCAGTAACAGTTTTAATTTTTAGGTTTCACTCAATTTTCTCCTATATGAATACATGAAGTTGGAACTCTAAATCAAACACGGTTTGTGCTAGCTCTTTGAAACTTGACACAATAGAGTAGCTCCAAGTTCTATCTCTATGGTTTGTTTCCTATTGATGTAGCCCTAAGCAGAGACTGGCGCAAATCACTTTCATGGAAAGGGGTTGCCAAGCTTCCGAAAAACTATGAGTTTCCTGAAATCTCAGCACACATTTTTTCACCCAATCTTGATGACACTTTCAGGTAATGATCACTACCCCAATCCCACTTGGCTCAAGAAATTTCGTTCTTGTAGGTTAAACCGTTCGTCGGCAGTAACAGTTTTAATTTTTAGGTTTCACTCTGTTTTCTCCTATATGGATACATGTAGTTGGAAGTCTAAATCAAAAACGGTTTGTACTAGCTCTTTGAAACTTGACACAATAAAGTAGCTCCAAGTTCTATCTCTATGGTTTGTTTCCTATTCATGTAGCCCTAAGAAGAGACTGGCGCAGTACGCTTTCATGGAAAGGGGTTGACAAGCTTCCCAAAAACTACGAGTTTCCTGAAATCTCAGCACATATTTTATCACCCAATCTTGATGACACTTTCAGGTAATGATCAGTACTCCAATCCCACTTGGCTCACCAAATTTCGTTCTTCTAGGTTAAACAGTTCGTTGGCAGTAACAGTTTCGATTTTTAGGTTTCACTCCATTTTCTCCTACATGAATACATGTAGATGGAACTCTAAATCAAACACGGTTTGTGCTAGCTCTTTGAAACTTGACACAATAAAGTAGCTCCATGTTCTATCTCTATGGTTTGATTCCTATTGATGTAGCCCTAAGCAAAGACTGCCGCAAATCACTTTCATGGAATGGGGTTGCCAAGCTTCCAAAAAACTACGAGTTTCCTGAAATCTCAGCACACATTTTTTCACCGAATCTTGATGACCCTTTCAGGTAATGATCAGTACAACAAATCCCACTTGGGTCACCAAGTTTCTTTCTTCTACGTTAAACCGTTCGTTGGCAGTAACAGTTTTAATTTTTAGGTTTCACTCTGTTTTCTCCTATATGGATACATGTAGTTGGAACTCTAAATCAAACACGGTTTGTGCTAGCTCTTTGAAACTTGACACAATAAAGTAGCTCCAAGTTCTATCTCTGTGGTTTGTTTCCTATTGATGCAGCCCTAAGCAGAGACTGGCGCAAATCACTTTCATGGAAAGGGGTTGAAAAGCTTCCAAAAAACTACGAGTTTCCTGAAATCTCAGCACACAATTTTTCACCCAATCTTGATGACA
Organism: Spermophilus citellus; assembly: GCF_964194105.1. Taxonomy (NCBI): domain Eukaryota; kingdom Metazoa; phylum Chordata; class Mammalia; order Rodentia; family Sciuridae; genus Spermophilus; species Spermophilus citellus. Next base: position 2,199,057 of record NW_027672724.1, on the reverse strand, counting down.
CTTTCAGGTAATGATCAGTACAACAAATCCCACTTGGGTCACCAAGTTTCGTTCTTTTAGGTTAAACCGTTCGTTGGCAGTAACAGTTTTAATTTTGGGGTTTCACTCTGTTTTATCCTATATGGAACATGTAGTTGGAACTCTAAATCAAACACGGTTTGTGCTAGCTCTTTGAAACTTGACACAATAAAGTAGCTCCAAGTTCTATCTCTATGGTTTGTTTCCTATTTATGTAGCCCTAAGCAGAGACTGGCGCAATACACTTTCATGGAAAGGGGTTGCCAAGCTTCCCAAAAACTACGAGTTTCCTAAAATCTCAGCACACATTTTATCACCCAATCTTGATGACACTTTCAGGTAATGATCAGTACTCCAATCCCACTTGGCTCACCAAATTTCGTTCTTCTAGGTTAAACAGTTTGTTGGCAGTAACAGTTTCGATTTTTAGGTTTCACTCCATTTTCTCCTACATGAATACATGTAGATGGAACTCTAAATCAAACACGGTTTGTGCTAGCTCTTTGAAACTTGACACAATAAAGTAGCTCCATGTTCTATCTCTATGGTTTGATTCCTAATGATGTAGCCCTAAGCAAAGACTGGCGCAAATCACTTTCATGGAATGGGGTTGCCAAGCTTCCAAAAAACTACGAGTTTCCTGAAATCTCAGCACACATTTTTTCACCGAATCTTGATGACCCTTTCAGGTAATGATCAGTACAACAAATCCCACTTGGGTCACCAAGTTTCTTTCTTCTACGTTAAACCGTTCGTTGGCAGTAACAGTTTTAATTTTTAGGTTTCACTCTGTTTTCTCCTATATGGATACATGTAGTTGGAACTCTAAATCAAACACGGTTTGTGCTAGCTCTTTGAAACTTGACACAATAAAGTAGCTCCAAGTTCTATCTCTATGGTTTGTTTCCTATTTATGTAGCCCTAAGCAGAGACTGGCGCAATACACTTTCATGGAAAGGGGTTGCCAAGCTTCCCAAAAACTACGAGTTTCCTAAAATCTCAGCACACATTTTATCACCCAATCTGGATGACACTTTCAGGTAATGATCAGTACCCCAATCCCACTTGGCTCACCAAATTTCGTTCTTCTAGGTTAAACCATTCGTTGGCAGTAACAGTTTTAATTTTTAGGTTTCACTCCATTTTCTCCTACATGAATACATGTAGATGGAACTCTAAATCAAACACGGTTTGTGCTAGCTCTTTGAAACTTGACACAATAAAGTAGCTCCATGTTCTATCTCTATGGTTTGATTCCTATTGATGTAGCCCTAAGCAGAGACTGGCGCAAATCACTTTCATGGATGGGGTTGCCGAGCTTCCAAAAAACTACGAGTTTCCTGAAATCTCAGCACACATTTTTTCACCCAATCTTGATGACACTTTCAGGTAATGATCAGTACCCCAATCCCACTTGGCTCACCAAATTTCGTTCTTCTAGGTTAAACCGTTCGTTGGCAGTAACAGTTTTAATTTTTAGGTTTCACTCAATTTTCTCCTATATGAATACATGTAGATGGAACTCTAAATCAAACACGGTTTGTGCTAGCTCTTTTAAACTTGACACAATAAAGTAGCTCCATGTTCTATCTCTACGGTTTGATTCCTATTGATGTAGCCCTCAGCAGAGACTGGCGCAAATCACTTTCATGGAATGGGGTTGCCAAGCTTCCAAAAAACTACGAGTTTCCTGAAATCTCAGCACACGTTTTTTCACCCAATCTTGATGACACTTTCAGGTAATGATCAGTACCCGATCCCACTTGGCTCACCAAATTTCGTTCTTCTAGGTTGACCCGTTCGTCGGCAGTAACAGTTGTAATTTTTAGGTTTCACTCTGTTTTCTCCTATATGGATACATGTAGTTGGAACTCTAAATCAAAAACGGTTTGTGCTAGCTCTTTGAAACTTGACACAATAAAGTAGCTCAAAGTTCTATCTCTATGGTTTGTTTCCTATTGATGTAGCCCTAAGCAGAGAGTGGCGGAAATCACTTTCATGGAAAGGGGTTGCCAGGCTTCCAAAAAACTACGAGTTTCCTGAAATCTCAGCACACATTTTTTCACCCAATCTTGATGACACTTTCAGGTAATGATCAGTACAACAAATCCCACTTGGGTCACCAAGTTTCGTTCTTTTAGGTTAAACCGTTCGTTGGCAGTAACAGTTTTAATTTTGGGGTTTCACTCTGTTTTCTCCTATATGGATACATGTAGTTGGAAGTCTAAATCAAACACGGTTTGTGCTAGCTCTTTGAAACTTGACTCAATAAAGTAGCTCCAAGTTCTATCTCTATGGTTTGTTTCCTATTTATGTAGCCCTAAGCAGAGACTGGCGCAGTACGCTTTCATGGAAAGGGGTTGCCAAGCTTCCCAAAAACTACGAGTTTCCTGAAATCTCAGCACACATTTTATCACCCAATCTTGGTGACACTTTCAGGTAATGATCAGTACTCCAATCCCACTTGGCTCACCAAATTTCGTTCTTCTAGGTTAAACAGTTCGTTGGCAGTAACAGTTTTGATTTTTAGGTTTCACTCCATTTTCTCCTACATGAATACATGTAGATGGAACTCTAAATCAAACACGGTTTGTGCTAGCTCTTTGAAACTTGACACAATAAAGTAGCTCCATGTTCTATCTCTATGGTTTGATTCCTATTGATGTAGCCCTAAGCAGAGACTGGCGCAAATCACTTTCATAAAATGGGATTGCCAAGCTTCCAAAAAACTACGAGTTTCCTGAAATCTCAGCACACATTTTTTCACCGAATCTTGATGACACTTTCAGGTAATGATCAGTACAACAAATCCCACTTGGGTCACCAAGTTTCTTTCTTCTACGTTAAACCGTTCGTTGGCAGTAACAGTTTTAATTTTTAGGTTTCACTCTGTTTTCTTCTATATGGATACATGTAGTTGGAACTCTAAATCAAACACGGTTTGTGCTAGCTCTTTGAAACTTGACACAATAAAGTAGCTCCAAGTTCTATCTCTGTGGTTTGTTTCCTACTGATGCAGCCCTAAGCAGAGACTGGCGCAAATCACTTTCATGGAAAGGGGTTGCCAAGCTTCCAAAAAACTACGAGTTTCCTGAAATTTCAGCACACAATTTTCACCCAATCTTGATGACACTTTTAGGTAATGATCAGTACAACAAATCCCACTTGGGTCACCAAGTTTCGTTCTTTTAGGTTAAACCGTTCGTTGGCAGTAACAGTTTTAATTTTGGGGTTTCACTCTGTTTTCTCCTATATGGATACATGTAGTTGGAACTCTAAATCAAACACGGTTTGTGCTAGCTCTTTGAAACTTGACACAATAAAGTAGCTCCAAGTTCTATCTCTAAGGTTTGTTTCCTATTTATGTAGCCCTAAGCAGAGACTGGCGCAATACACTTTCATGGAAAGGGGTTGCCAAGCTTCCAAAAAACTACGAGTTTCCTGAAATCTCAGCACACGTTTTTTCACCCAATCTTGATGACACCTTCAGGTAATGATCAATACCCGATCCCACTTGGCTCACCAAATTTCGTTCTTCTAGGTTAACCCGTTCGTCGGCAGTAACAGTTGTAATTTTTAGGTTTCACTCTGTTTTCTCCTATATGGATACATGTAGTTGGAAGTCTAAATCAAAAACGGTTTGTGCTAGCTCTTTGAAACTTGACACAAATAGTAGCTCCAAGTTCTATCTCTATGGTTTGTTTCCTATTGATGTAGCCCTAAGCAGAGACTGGCGCAAATCACTTTCATGGAAAGGGGTTGCCAAGCTTCCAAAAAACTACGAGTTTCCCGAAATCTCAGCACACATTTTTTCACCCAATCTTGATGACACTTTCAGGTAATGATCACTACCCCAATCCCACTTGGCTCAAGAAATTTCGTTCTACTAGGTTAAACCGTTCGTCGGCAGTAACAGTTTTAATTTTTAGGTATCACTCTGTTTTCTCCTATATGGATACATGTAGTTGGAAGTCTAAATCAAAAACGGTTTGTACTAGCTCTTTGAAACTTGACACAATAAAGTAGCTCCAAGTTCTATCTCTATGGTTTGTTTCCTATTGATGTAGCCCTAAGCAGAGACTGGCGCAAATCACTTTCATGGAAAGGGGTTGCCAAGCTTCCAAAAAACTACGAGTTTCCTGAAATCTCAGCACACATTTTTTCACCCAATCTTGATGACACTTTCAGGTAATGATCAGTACCCCAATCCCACTTGGCTCACCAAATTTCGTTCTTCTAGGTTCAACCGTTCGTTGGCAGTAAGAGTTTGAATTTTTAGGTTTCACTCTGTTATCTCCTATATGGATACATGTATTTGGAACTCTAAATCAAACACGGTTTGTGCTAGCTCTTTGAAACTGGACACAATAAAGTAGCTCCAAGTTCTATCTCTATGGTTTGTTTCCTATTGATGTAGCCCTAAGCAGAGACTGGCGGAAATCACTTTCATGGAAAGGGGTTGCTAAGCTTCCAAAAAACTACGAGTTTCCTGAAATCTCAGCACACATTTTTTCACCCACTCTTGATGACACTTTCAGGTAATGATCAGTACAACAAATCCAACTTGGGTCCCCAAGTTTCGTTCTTTTAGGTTAAACCGTTCGTTGGCAGTAACAGTTTTAATTTTGGGGTTTCACTCTGTTTTCTCCTATATGGATACATGTAGTTGGAAGTCTAAATCAAACACGGTTTGTGCTAGCTCTTTGAAACTTGACACAATAAAGTAGCTCCAAGTTCTATCTCTATGGTTTGTTTCCTATTTATGTAGCCCTAAGCAGAGACTGGCGCAGTACGCTTTCATGGAAAGGGGTTGCCAAGCTTCCCAAAACTACGAGTTTCCTGAAATCTCAGCACACATTTTATCACCCAATCTTGATGACACTTTCAGGTAATGATCAGTACTCCAATCCCACTTGGCTCACCAAATTTCGTTCTTCTAGGTTAAACAGTTCTTTGGCAGTAACAGTTTTGATTTTTAGGTTTCACTCCATTTTCTCCTACATGAATACATGTTGATGGAACTCTAAATCAAACACGGTTTGTGCTAGCTCTTTGAAACTTGACACAATAAAGTAGCTCCAAGTTGTATCTCTATGGTTTGATTCCTATTGATGTAGCCCTAAGCAGAGACTGGCGCAAATCACTTTCATGGAATGGGGTTGCTAAGCTTCCAAAAAACTACGAGTTTCCTGAAATCTCAGCACACATTTTTTCACCGAATCTTGATGACCCTTTCAGGTAATGATCAGTACAACAAATCCCACTTGGGTCACCAAGTTTCTTTCTTCTACGTTAAACCGTTCGTTGGCAGTAACAGTTTTAATTTTTAGGTTTCACTCTGTTTTCTCCTATATGGATACATGTAGTTGGAACTCTAAATCAAACACGGTTTGTGCTAGCTCTTTGAAACTTGACACAATAAAGTAGCTCCAAGTTCTATCTCTGTGGTTTGTTTCCTATTGATGCAGCCCTAAGCAGAGACTGGCGCAAATCACTTTCATGGAAAGGGGTTGCCAAGCTTCCAAAAAACTACGAGTTTCCTGAAATCTCAGCACACATTTTTTCACCCAATCTTGATGACACTTTTAGGTAATGATCAGTACAACAAATCCCACTTGGATCACCAGTTTCGTTCTTTTAGGTTAAACCGTTCGTTGGCAGTAACAGTTTTAATTTTGGGGTTTCACTCTGTTTTCTCCTATATGGATACATGTAGTTGGAACTCTAAATCAAACACGGTTTGTGCTAGCTCTTTGAAACTTGACACAATAAAGTAGCTCCATGTTCTATCTCTATGGTTTGTTTCCTATATATGTAGCCCTAAGCAGAGACTGGCGCAAATCACTTTCATGGAAAGGGGTTGCCAAGCTTCCAAAAAACTACGAGTTTCCTGAAATCTCAGCACACATTTTTTCACCCAATCTTGATGACACTTTCAGGTAATGATCAGTACCCCAATCCCACTTGGCTAACCAAATTTCGTTCTTCTAGGTTAAACCGTTCATTGGCAGTAACAGTTTTAATTTTTATGTTTCACTCTGTTTTCTCATATATGGATGCATGTAGTTGGAACTCTAAATCAAACACGGTTTGTGCTAGCTCTTTGAAACTTGACACAATAAAGTAGCTCCAAGTTCTATCTCTATGGTTTGTTTCCTACTGATGTAGCCCTAATCAGAGACAGGCGCAAATCACTTTCATGGAAAGGGGTTGGGAAGCTTCCAAAAAAGTAAGAGTTTCCTGAAATCTCAGCACACATTTTTTCACCCAATCTTGATGACACTTTCAGGTAATGATCAGTACCCCAATCTCACGTGGCTCACCAAACTTCGTTCTTTTAGGTTAAACCTTACACTGGCATTAACAGTTTTAATTTTTAGGTTTCACTCTCTTTTCTCCTATATGAATATATGTAGTTGGAAGTCTAACTCAAACACGGTTTGTGCTAGCCCTTTGAAACTTGACACAATAAAGTAGTTCCAAGTTCTATCTCTATGGTTTGTTTCCTATTTATGTAGCCCTAAGCAGAGACTGGCACAAATCACTTTCATGGAAAGGGGTTGCCAAGCTTCCCAAAAACTAAGAGTTTCCTGAAATCTCAGCACACATTTTTTCACCCAATCTTGATGACACTTTCAGGTAATGATCAGTACCCCAATCCCACTTGGCTCACCAAATTTTGTTCTTCTAGGTTAAACCCTTCGTTGGCAGTAACAGTTTTAATTTTTAGGTTTCACTCAATTTTCTCCTATATGAATACATGTAGATGGAACTCTAAATCAAACACGGTTTGTGCTAGCTCTTTGAAACTTGACACAATAAAGTAGCTCCATGTTGTATCTCTATTGTTTGATTCCTATTGATATAGCCCTAAGCAGAGACTGGCACAAATCACTTTCATGGAATGGGGTTGCCAAGCTTCCAAAAAACTACGAGTTTCCTTAAATCTCAGCACACGTTTTTTCACCCAATCTTGATGACACTTTCAGGTAATGATCAGTACCCGATCCCACTTGGCTCACCAAATTTCGTTCTTCTAGGTTGACCCGTTCGTCGGCAGTAACAGTTGTAATTTTTAGGTTTCACTCTGTTTTCTCCTATATGGATACATGTATTTGGAAGTCTGAATCAAAAACGGTTTGTGCTAGCTCTTTGAAACTTGACACAATAAAGTAGCTCCAAGTTCTATCTGTATGGTTTGTTTCCTATTGATGTAGCCCTAAGCAGAGACTGGCGCAAATCACTTTCATGGAAAGGGGTTGCCCAGCTTCCAAAAAACTACGAGTTTCCCGAAATCTCAGCACACATTTTTTCACCCAATCTTGATGACACTTTCAGGTAATGATCACTACCCCAATCCCACTTGGCTCAAGAAATTTCGTTCTTGTAGGTTAAACCGTTCGTCGGCAGTAACAGTTTTAATTTTTAGGTTTCACTCTGTTTTCTCCTATATGGATACATGTAGTTGGAAGTCTAAATCAAAAACGGTTTGTACTAGCTCTTTGAAACTTGACACAATAAAGTAGCTCCAAGTTCTATCTCTATGGTTTGATTCCTATTGATGTAGCCCTAAGCAGAGACTGGCGCAAATCACTTTCATGGAAAGGGGTTGCCAAGCTTCCAAAAAACTACGAGTTTCCTGAAATCTCAGCACACATTTTTTCACCCAATCTTGATGACACTTTCAGGTAATGATCAGTACCCCAATCCCACTTGGCTCACCAAATTTCGTTCTTCTAGGTTCAACCGTTCGTTGGCAGTAACAGTTTGAATTTTTAGGTTTCACTGTTTTCTCCTATATGGATACATGTATTTGGAACTCTAAATCAAACACGGTGTGTGCTAGCTCTTTGAAACTTGACACAATAAAGTAGCTCCAAGTTCTATCTCTATGGTTTGTTTCCTATTGATGTAGCCCTAAGCAGAGACTGGCGGAAATCACTTTCATGGAAATGGGTTGCCAAGCTTCCAAAAAACTACGAGTTTCCTGAAATCTCAGCACACATTTTTTCACCCAATCTTGATGACACTTTCAGGTAATGATCAGTACAACAAATCCCACTTGGGTCACCAAGTTTCGATCTTTTAGGTTAAACCGTTCGTTGGCAGTAACAGTTTTAATTTTCGGGTTTCACTCTGTTTTCTCTTATATGGATACATGTAGTTGGAACTCTAAATCAAACACGGTTTGTGCTAGCTCTTTGAAACTTGACACAATAAAGTAGCTCCAAGTTCTATCTCTATGGTTTGTTTCCTATTTATGTAGCCCTAAGCAGAGACTGGCGCAGTACGCTTTCATGGAAAGGGGTTGCTAAGCTTCCCAAAAACTACGAGTTTCCTGAAATCTCAGCACACATTTTATCACCCAATCTGGATGACACTTTCAGGTAATGATCAGTACTCCAATCCCACTTGGCTCACCAAATTTCGTTCTACTAGGTTAAACAGTTCGTTGGCAGTAACAGTTTTAATTTTTAGGTTTCACTCCATTTTCTCCTACATGAATACATGTAGATGGAACTCTAAATCAAACACGGTTTGTGCTAGCTCTTTGAAACTTGACACAATAAAGTAGCTCCATGTTCTATCTCTATGGTTTGATTACTATTGATGTAGCCCTAAGCAGAGACTGGCGCAAATCACTTTCATGGAATGGGGTTGCCAAGCTTCCAAAAAACTAAGAGTTTCCTGAAATCTCAGCACACATTTTTTCACCGAATCTTGATGACCCTTTCAGGTAATGATCAGTACATCAAATCTCACTTGGGTCACCAAGTTTCTTTCTTCTAGGTTAAACCGTTCGTTGGCAGTAACAGTTTTAATTTTTAGGTTTCACTCTGTTTTCTCCTACATGAATACATGTAGATGGAACTCTAAATCAAACACGGTGTGTGCTAGCTCTTTGAAACTTGACACAATAAAGTAGCTCCAAGTTCTATCTCTATGGTTTGTTTCCTATTGATGTAGCCCTAAGCAGAGACTGGCGGAAATCACTTTCATGGAAAGGGGTTGCCAAGCTTCCAAAAAACTACGAGTTTCCTGAAATCTCAGCACACATTTTTTCACCCAATCTTGATGACACTTTCAGGTAATGATCAGTACAACAAATCCCACTTGGGTCACCAAGTTTCGTTCTTTTAGGTTAAACCGTTCGTTGGCAGTAACAGTTTTAATTTTCGGGTTTCACTCTGTTTTCTCCTATATGGATACATGTAGTTGGAACTCTAAATCAAACACGGTTTGTGCTAGCTCTTTGAAACTTGACACAATAAAGTAGCTCCAAGTTCTATCTCTATGGTTTGTTTCCTATTTATGTAGCCCTAAGCAGAGACTGGCGCAGTACGCTTTCATGGAAAGGGGTTGCTAAGCTTTCCAAAAACTACGAGTTTCCTGAAATCTCAGCACACATTTTATCACCCAATCTGGATGACACTTTCAGGTAATGATCAGTACTCCAATCCCACTTGGCTCAGCAAATTTCGTTCTTCTAGGTTAAACAGTTCGTTGGCAGTAACAGTTTTAATTTTTAGGTTTCACTCCATTTTCTCCTACATGAATACATGTAGATGGAACTCTAAATCAAACACGGTTTGTGCTAGCTCTTTGAAACTTGACACAATAAAGTAGCTCCATGTTCTATCTCTATGGTTTGATTCCTATTGATGTAGCCCTAAGCAGAGACTGGCGCAAATCACTTTCATGGAATGGGGTTGCCAAGCTTCCAAAAAACTACGAGTTTCCTGAAATCTCAGCACACATTTTTTCACCGAATCTTGATGACCCTTTCAGGTAATGATCAGTACAACAAATCCCACTTGGGTCACCAAGTTTCTTTCTTCTAGGTTAAACCGTTCGTTGGCAGTAACAGTTTTAATTTTTAGGTTTCACTCTGTTTTCTCCTACATGAATACATGTAGATGGAACTCTAAATCAAACACGGTTTGTGCTAGCTCTTTGAAACTTGACACAATAAAGTAGCTCCATGTTCTATCTCTATGGTTTGATTCCTATTGATGTAGCCCTAAGCAGAGACTGGCGCAAATCACTTTCATGGATGGGGTTGCCAAGCTTCCAAAAAACTACGAGTTTCCTGAAATCTCAGCACACATTTTTTCACCCAATCTTGATGACAATTTCAGGTAATGATCAGTACCCCAATCCCACTTGGCTCACCAAATTTCGTTCTTCTAGGTTAAACCGTTCGTTGGCAGTAACAGTTTAAATTTTTAGGTTTCACTCAATTTTCTCCTATATGAATACATGTAGATGGAACTCTAAATCAAACAGGGTTTGTGCTAGCTCTTTGAAACTTGACACAATAAAGTAGCTCCATGTTCTATCTCTATGGTTTGATTCCTATTGATGTAGCCCTAAGCAGAGACTGGCGCAAATCACTTTCATGGAATGGGGTTGCCAAGCTTCCAAAAAACTACGAGTTTCCTGAAATCTCAGCACACGTTTTTTCACCCAATCTTCATGACACTTTCAGGTAATGATCAGTACCAGATCCCACTTGGCTCACCATATTTCGTTCTTCTAGGTTAACCCGTTCGTCGGCAGTAACAGTTGTAATTTTTAGGTTTCACTCTGTTTTCTCCTATATGGATACATGTAGTTGGAAGACTAAATCAAAAACGGTTTGTGCTAGCTCTTTGAAACTTGACACAATAAAGTAGCTCCAAGTTCTATCTCTATGGTTTGTTTCCTATTGATGAAGCCCTAAGCAGAGACTGGCGCAAATCACTTTCATGGAAAGGGGTTGCCAAGCTTCCAAAAAACTACGAGTTTCCTGAAATCACAGCACACATTTTTTCACCCAATCTTGATGACACTTTCAGGTAATGATCACTACCCCAATCCCACTTGGCTCAAGAAATTTCGTTCTACTAGGTTAAACCGTTCGTCGGCAGTAACAGTTTTAATTTTTAGGTTTCACTCTGTTTTCTCCTATATGGATACATGTAGTTGGAAGTCTAAATCAAAAACGGTTTGTACTAGCTCTTTGAAACTTGACACAATAAAGTAGCTCCAAGTTCTCTCTCTATGGTTTGTTTCCTATTGATATAGCCCTAAGCAGAGACTGGCGCAAATCACTTTCAGGGAAAGGGGTTGCCAAGCTTCCAAAAAACTACGAGTTTCCTGAAATCTCAGCACACATTTTTTCACCCAATCTTGATGACACTTTCAGGTAATGATCAGTACCCCAATCCCACTTGGCTCACCAAATTTCGTTCTTCTAGGTTCAACCGTTCTTTGGCAGTAAGAGTTTGAATTTTTAGGTTTCACTCTGTTTTCTCCTATATGGATACATGTATTTGGAACTCTAAATCAAACACGGTTTGTGCTAGCTCTTTGAAACTTGACACAATAAAGTAGCTCCAAGTTCTATCTCTATGGTTTGTTTCCTATTGATGTAGCCCTAAGCACAGACTGGCGGAAATCACTTTAATGGAAAGGGGTTGCCAAGCTTCCAAAAAACTACGAGTTTCCTGAAATCTCAGCACACCTTTTTTCACCCAATCTTGATGACACTTTCAGGTAATGATCAGTACAACAAATCCCACTTGGGTCACCAAGTTTCGTTCTTTTAGGTTAAACCGTTCGTTGGCAGTAACAGTTTTAATTTTGGGGTTTCACTCTGTTTTCTCCTATATGGATACATGTAGTTGGAACTCTAAATCAAACACGGTTTGTGCTAGCTCTTTGAAACTTGACACAATAAAGTAGCTCCAAGTTCTATCTCTATGGTTTGTTTCCTATTTATGTAGCCCTAAGCAGAGACTGGCGCAATACACTTTCATGGAAAGGGGTTGCCAATCTTCCAAAAAACTAAGAGTTTCCTGAAATCTCAGCACACATTTTTTCACCCAATCTTGATGACACTTTCAGGTAATGATCAGTACCCCAATCCCACTTGGCTCACCAAATTTCGTTCTTCTAGGTTAAACCGTTCATTGGCAGTAACAGTTTTAATTTTTAGGTTTCACTCAATTTTCTCCTATATGGATACATGTAGTTGGAACTCTAAATCAAACACGGTTTGTGCTAGCTCTTTGAAACTTGACACAATAAAGTAGCTCCATGTTCTATCTCTATGGTTTGTTTCCTATTGATGTAGCCCTAAGCAGAGACTGGCGCAAATCACTTTCATGGAAAGGGGTTGCCAAGCTTCCAAAAAACTACGAGTTTCCTGAAATCTCAGCACACATTTTTTCACCCAATCTTGATGACACTTTCAGGTAATGATCAGTACCCCAATCCCACTTGGCTCACCAAATTTCGTTCTTCTAGGTTAAACCGTTCATTGGCAGTAACAGTTTTAATTTTTATGTTTCACTCTGTTTTCTCATATATGGATGCATGTAGTTGGAACTCTAAATCAAACACGGTTTGTGCTAGCTCTTTGAAACTTGACACAATAAAGTAGCTCCAAGTTCTATCTCTATGTTTTGTTTCCTACTGATGTAGCCCTAATCAGAGACAGGCGCAAATCACTTTCATGGAAAGGGGTTGCCAATGTTCCAAAAAAATACGAGTTTCCTGAAATCTCAGCACACATTTTCTCACCCAATCTTGATGACACTTTCAGGTAATGATCAGTACAACAAATCCCAGTTGGGTCACCAAGTTTCGTTCTTCTAGGTTAAACCGCTCGTTGGCAGTAACAGTTTTAATTTTTAGGTTTCACTCTGTTTTCTCCTATATGGATACATGTAGTTGGAACTCTAAATCAAACACGGTTTTTGCTAGCTTTTTGAAACTTGACACAATAAAGTAGCTCCAAGTTCTATCTCTATGGTTTGTTTCCTATTGATGTAGCCCTAAGCAGAGACTGGCGCAAATCACTTTCATGGAAAGGGGTTGCCAAGGTTCCAAAACACTACGAGTTTCCTGAAATCTCAGCACACATTTTTTCACCCAATCTTGATGACACTTTCAGGTAATGATCAGTACCCCAATCCCACTTGGCTCACCAAATTTCGTTCTTCTAAGTTAAACCGTTCATTGGCAGTAACAGTTTTAATTTTTATGTTTCACTCTGTTTTCTCATATATGGATGCATGTAGTTGGAACTCTAAATCAAACACGGTTTGTGCTAGCTCTTTGAAACTTGACACAATAAAGTAGCTCCAAGTTCTATCTCTATGGTTTGTTTCCTACTGATGTAGCCCTAATCAGAGACAGGCGCAAATCACTTTCATGGAAAGGGGTTGCCAATGTTCCAAAAAACTACGTGTTTCCTGAAATCTCAGCACACATTTTTTCACCCAATCTTGATGACACTTTCAGGTAATGATCAGTACAACAAATCCCACTTGGGTCACCAAGTTTCTTTCTTCTATGTTAAACCATTCGTTGGCAGTAACAGTTTTAATTTTTAGGTTTCACTCAATTTTCTCCTATATGAATACATGTATTTGGAACTCTAAATCAAACACGGTTTGTGCTAGCTCTTTGAAACTTGACACAATAGAGTAGCTCCAAGTTCTATCTCTATGGTTTTTTTCCTATTTATGTAGCCCTAAGCAGAGACTGGCGCAAATCACTTTAATGGAAAGGGGTTGCCAAGCTTCCAAAAAACTACGAGTTTCCTGAAATCTCAGCACACATTTTTTCACCCAATCTTGATGACACTTTCAGGTAATGATCAGTACCCCAATCCCACGTGGCTCACCAAACTTCGTTCTTCTAGGTTAAACCGTACACTGGAATTAACAGTTTTAATTTTTAGGTTTCACTCTGTTTTCTCCTATATGAATATATGTAGTTGGAAGTCTAACTCAAACACGGTTTGTGCTAGCCCTTTGAAACTTGACACAATAAAGTAGTTCCAAGTTCTATCTCTATGGTTTTTTTCCTATTTATGTAGCCCTAAGCAGAGACTGGCACAAATCACTTTCATGGAAAGGGGTTGCCAAGCTTCCCAAAAACTAAGAGTTTCCTGAAATCTCAGCACACATTTTTTCACCCAATCTTGATGACACTTTCAGGTAATGATCAGTACCCCAATCCCACTTGGCTCACCAAATTTCGTTCTTCTAGGTTAAACCGTTCGTTGGCAGTAACAGTTTTAATTTTTAGGTTTCACTCCATTTTCTCCTATATGAATACATGTAGATGGAACTCTAAATCAAACACGGTTTGTGCTAGCTCTTTGAAACTTGACACAATAAAGTAGCTCCATGTTCTATCTCTATGGTTTGATTCCTATTGATGTAGCCCTAAGCAGAGACTGGCACAAATCACTTTCATGGAAAGGGGTTGCTAAGCTTCCAAAAAACTACGAGTTTCCTGATATCTCAGCACACGTTTTTTCACCCAATCTTGATGACACTTTCAGGTAATGATCAGTACCCGATCCCACTTGGCTCACCAAATTTCGTTCTTCTAGGTTGACCCATTCGTCGGCAGTAACAGTTGTAATTTTTAGGTTTCACTCTGTGTTCTCCTATATGGATACATGTAGTTGGAAGTCTAAATCAAAAACGGTTTGTGCTAGCTTTTTGAAACTTGACACAATAAAGTAGCTCCAAGTTCTATCTGTATGGTTTGTTTCCTATTGATGTAGTCCTAAGCAGAGACTGGCTCAAATCACTTTCATGGAAAGGGGTTGCCAAGCTTCCAAAAAACTACGAGTTTCCCGAAATCTCAGCACACATTTTTTCACCCAATCTTGATGACACTTTCAGGTAATGATCACTACCCCAATCCCACTTGGCTCAAGAAATTTCGTTCTTGTAGGTTAAACCGTTCGTCGGCAGTAACAGTTTTAATTTTTAGGTTTCACTCTGTTTTCTCCTATATGGATACATGTAGTTGGAAGTCTAAATCAAAAACGGTTTGTACTAGCTCTTTGAAACTTGACACAATAAAGTAGCTCCAAGTTCTATCTCTATGGTTTGTTTCCTATTGATGTAGCCCTAAGCAGAGACTGGCGCAAATCACTTTCATGGAAACGGGTTGCCAAGCTTCCAAAAAACTACGAGTTTCCTGAAATCTCAGCACACATTTTTTCACCCAATCTTGATGACACTTTCAGGTAATGATCAGTACCCCAATCCCACTTGGCTCACCAAATTTCGTTCTTCTAGGTTCAACCGTTCGTTGGCAGTAAGAGTTTGAATTTTTAGGTTTCACTCTGTTATCTCCTATATGGATACATGTATTTGGAACTCTAAATCAAACACGGTTTGTGCTAGCTCTTTGAAACTTGACACAATAAAGTAGCTCCAAGTTCTATCTGTATGGTTTGTTTCCTATTTATGTAGCCCTAAGCAGAGACTGGCGCAGTAAGCTTTCATGGAAAGGGGTTGCCAAGCTTCCCAAAAACTACGAGTTTCCTGAAATCTCAGCACACATTTTATCACCCAATCTTGATGACACTTTCAGGTAATGATCAGTACTCCAATCCCACTTGGCTCACCAAATTTCGTTCTTCTAGGTTAAACAGTTCGTTGGCAGTAACAGTTTCGATTTTTAGGTTTCACTCCATTTTCTCCTACATGAATACATGTAGATGGAACTCTAAATCAAACACGGTTTGTGCTAGCTCTTTGAAACTCGACACAATAAAGTAGCTCCATGTTCTATCTCTATGGTTTGATTCCTATTGATGTAGCCCTAAGCAGAGGCTGGCACAAATCACTTTCATGGAATGGGGTTGCCAAGCTTCCAAAAAACTACGAGTTTCCTGAAATCTCAGCACACATTTTTTCACCGAATCTTGATGACCCTTTCAGGTAATGATCAGTACAACAAATCCCACTTGTGTCACCAAGTTTCTTTCTTCTACGTTAAACCGTTCGTTGGCAGTAACAGTTTTAATTTTTAGGTTTCACTCTGTTTTCTCCTATATGGATACATGTAGTTGGAACTCTAAATCAAACACGGTTTGTGCTAGCTCTTTGAAACTTGACACAATTAAGTAGCTCCAAGTTCTATCTCTGTGGTTTGTTTCCTATTGATGCAGCCCTAAGCAGAGACTGGCGCAATACACTTTCATGGAAAGGGGTTGCCAAGCTTCCCAAAAACTACGAGTTTCCTGAAATCTCAGCACACATTTTATCACCCACTCTGGATGACACTTTCAGGTAATGATCAGTACCCCAATCCCACTTGGCTCACCAAATTTCGTTCTTCTAGGTTAAACCATTCGTTGGCAGTAACAGTTTTAATTTTTAGGTTTCACTCCATTTTCTCCTACATGAATACATGTAGATGGAACTCTAAATCAAACACGGTTTGTGCTAGCTCTTTGAAACTTGACACAATAAAGTAGCTCCATGTTCTATCTCTATGGTTTGATTCCTATTGATGTAGCCCTAAGCAGAGACTGGCGCAAATCACTTTCATGGAATGGTGTTGCCAAGCTTCCAAAAAACTACGAGTTTCCTGAAATCTCAGCACACGTTTTTTCACCCAATCTTGATGACACTTTCAGGTAATGATCAGGACCCGATCCCACTTGGCTCACCAAATTTCATTCTTCTAGGTTGACCCGTTCGTCGGCAGTAACAGTTGTAATTTTTAGGTTTCACTATGTTTTCTCCTATATGGATACATGTAGTTGGAAGTCTAAATCAAAAACGGTTTGTGCTAGCTCTTTGAAACTTGACACAATAAAGTAGCTCCAAGTTCTATCTGTATGGTTTGTTTCCTATTGATGTAGTCCTAAGCAGAGACTGGCGCAAATCACTTTCATGGAAAGGGGTTGCCAAGCTTCCAAAAAACTACGAGTTTCCCGAAATCTCAGCACACATTTTTTCACCCAATCTTGATGACACTTTCAGGTAATGATCACTACCCCAATCCCACTTGGCTCAAGAAATTTCGTTCTTGTAGGTTATACCGTTCGTCGGCAGTAACAGTTTTAATTTTTAGGTTTCACTCTGTTTTCTCCTATATGGATACATGTAGTTGGAAGTCTAAATCAAAAACGGTTTGTGCTAGCTCTTTGAAACTTGACACAATAAAGTAGCTCCAAGTTCTATCTGTATGGTTTGTTTCCTATTGATGTAGTCCTAAGCAGAGACTGGCGCAAATCACTTTCATGGAAAGGGGTTGCCAAGCTTCCAAAAAACTACGAGTTTCCCGAAATCTCAGCACACATTTTTTCACCCAATCTTGATGACACTTTCAGGTAATGATCAGTACCCCAATCCCACTTGGCTCACCAAATTTCGTTCTTCTAGGTTCAACCGTTCGTTGGCAGTAAGAGTTTGAATTTTTAGGTTTCACTCTGTTATCTCCTATATGGATACATGTATTTGGAACTCTAAATCAAACACGGTTTGTGCTAGCTCTTTGAAACTTGACACAATAAAGTAGCTCCAAGTTCTATCTCTATGGTTTGTTTCCTATTGATGTAGCCCTAAGCAGAGACTGGCGGAAATCACTTTCATGGAAAGGGGTTGCCAAGCTTCCAAAAAACTACGAGTTTCCTGAAATCTCAGCACACATTTTTTCACCCAATCTTGATGACACTTTCAGGTAATGATCAGTACAACAAATCCCACTTGGGTCACCAAGTTTCGTTCTTTTAGGTTAAACCGTTCGTTGGCAGTAACAGTTTTAATTTTGGGGTTTCACTCTGTTTTCTCCTATATGGATACATGTAGTTGGAACTCTAAATCAAACACGGTTTGTGCTAGCTCTTTGAAACTTGACACAATAAAGTAGCTCCAAGTTCTATCTCTATGGTTTGTTTCCTATTTATGTAGCCCTAAGCAGAGACTGGCGCAGTACGCTTTCATGGAAAGGGGTTGCCAAGCTTCCCAAAAACTACGAGTTTCCTGAAATCACAGCACACATTTTATCACCCAATCTTGATGACACTTTCAGGTAATGATCAGTACTCCAATCCCACTTGGCTCACCAAATTTCGTTCTTCTATGTTAAACCGTTCATTGGCAGTAACAGTTTTAATTTTTAGGTTTCACTCTGTTTTCTCCTATATGGATACATGTAGTTGGAACTCTAAATCAAACACGGTTTGTGCTAGCTCTTTGAAACTTGAAACAATAAAGTAGCTCCAAGTTCTATCTCTATGGTTTGTTTCTTATTGATGTAGCCCTAAGCAGAGACTGGAGCAAATCATTTTCATGGAAAGGGGTTGGGAAGCTTCCAAAAAAGTAAGAGTTTCCTGAAATCTCAGCACACATTTTTTCACCCAATCTTGATGACACTTTCAGGTAATGATCAGTAACCCAATCCCACGTGGCTCACCAAACTTCGTTCTTCTAGGTTAAACCGTACACTGGCATTAACAGTTTTAATTTTTAGGTTACACTCTGTTTTCTCCTATAAGAATATACGTAGTTGGAAGTCTAACTCAAACACGGTTTGTGCTAGCCCTTTGAAACTTGACACAATAAAGTAGTTCCAAGTTCTATCTCTATGGTTTGTTTCCTATTTATGTAGCCCTAAGCAGAGACTGGCACAAATCACTTTCATGGAAAGGGGTTGCCAAGCTTCCCAAAAACTAAGAGTTTCCTGAAATCTCAGCACACATTTTTTCACCCAATCTTGATGACACTTTCAGGTAATGATCAGTACCCCAATCCCACTTGGCTCAACAAATTTCGTTCTTCTAGGTTAAACCGTTCGTTGGCAGTAACAGTTTTAATTTTTAGGTTTCACTCAATTTTCTCCTATATGAATACATGTAGATGGAACTCTAAATCAAACACGGTTTGTGCTAGCTCTTTGAAACTTGACACAATAAAGTAGCTCCATGTTCTATCTCTATGGTTTGATTCCTATTGATGTAGCCCTAAGCAGAGACTGGCACAAATCACTTTCATGGAATGGGGTTGCCAAGCTTCCAAAAAACTAAGAGTTTCCTGAAATCTCAGCACACGTTTTTTCACCCAATCTTGATGACACTTTCAGGTAATGATCAGTACCCGATCCCACTTGGCTCACCAAATTTCGTTCTTCTAGGTTGACCCGTTCGTCGGCAGTAACAGTTGTAATTTTTAGGTTTCACTCTGTTTTCTCCTATATGGATACATGTAGTTGGAAGTCTAAATCAAAAACGATTTGTGCTAGCTCTTTGAAACTTGACACAATAAAGTAGCTCCAAGTTCCATCTGTATGGTTTGTTTCCTATTGATGTAGTCCTAAGCAGAGACTGGCTCAAATCACTTTCATGGAAAGGGGTTGCCAAGCTTCCAAAAAACTACGAGTTTCCCGAAATCTCAGCACACATTTTTTCACCCAATCTTGATGACACTTTCAGGTAATGATCACTACCCCAATCCCACTTGGCTCAAGAAATTTCGTTCTTGTAGGTTAAACCGTTCGTCGGCAGTAACAGTTTTAATTTTTAGGTTTCACTCTGTTTTCTCCTATATGGATACATGTAGTTGGAAGTCTAAATCAAAAACGGTTTGTACTAGCTCTTTGAAACTTGACACAATAAAGTAGCTCCAAGTTCTATCTCTATGGTTTGTTTCCTATTGATGTAGCCCTAAGCAGAGACTGGCGCAAATCACTTTCATGGAAACGGGTTGCCAAGCTTCCAAAAAACTACGAGTTTCCTGAAATCTCAGCACACATTTTTTCACCCAATCTTGATGACACTTTCAGGTAATGATCAGTACCCCAATCCCACTTGGCTCACCAAATTTCGTTCTTCTAGGTTCAACCGTTCGTTGGCAGTAAGAGTTTGAATTTTTAGGTTTCACTCTGTTATCTCCTATATGGATACATGTATTTGGAACTCTAAATCAAACACGGTTTGTGCTAGCTCTTTGAAACTTGACACAATAAAGTAGCTCCAAGTTCTATCTGTATGGTTTGTTTCCTATTTATGTAGCCCTAAGCAGAGACTGGCGCAGTAAGCTTTCATGGAAAGGGGTTGCCAAGCTTCCCAAAAACTACGAGTTTCCTGAAATCTCAGCACACATTTTATCACCCAAACTTGATGACACTTTCAGGTAATGATCAGTACTCCAATCCCACTTGGCTCACCAAATTTCGTTCTTCTAGGTTAAACAGTTCGTTGGCAGTAACAGTTTCGATTTTTAGGTTTCACTCCATTTTCTCCTACATGAATACATGTAGATGGAACTCTAAATCAAACACGGTTTGTGCTAGCTCTTTGAAACTCGACACAATAAAGTAGCTCCATGTTCTATCTCTATGGTTTGATTCCTATTGATGTAGCCCTAAGCAGAGGCTGGCACAAATCACTTTCATGGAATGGGGTTGCCAAGCTTCCAAAAAACTACGAGTTTCCTGAAATCTCAGCACACATTTTTTCACCGAATCTTGATGACCCTTTCAGGTAATGATCAGTACAACAAATCCCACTTGTGTCACCAAGTTTCTTTCTTCTACGTTAAACCGTTCGTTGGCAGTAACAGTTTTAATTTTTAGGTTTCACTCTGTTTTCTCCTATATGGATACATGTAGTTGGAACTCTAAATCAAACACGGTTTGTGCTAGCTCTTTGAAACTTGACACAATTAAGTAGCTCCAAGTTCTATCTCTGTGGTTTGTTTCCTATTGATGCAGCCCTAAGCAGAGACTGGCGCAATACACTTTCATGGAAAGGGGTTGCCAAGCTTCCCAAAAACTACGAGTTTCCTGAAATCTCAGCACACATTTTATCACCCACTCTGGATGACACTTTCAGGTAATGATCAGTACCCCAATCCCACTTGGCTCACCAAATTTCGTTCTTCTAGGTTAAACCATTCGTTGGCAGTAACAGTTTTAATTTTTAGGTTTCACTCCATTTTCTCCTACATGAATACATGTAGATGGAACTCTAAATCAAACACGGTTTGTGCTAGCTCTTTGAAACTTGACACAATAAAGTAGCTCCATGTTCTATCTCTATGGTTTGATTCCTATTGATGTAGCCCTAAGCAGAGACTGGCGCAAATCACTTTCATGGAATGGTGTTGCCAAGCTTCCAAAAAACTACGAGTTTCCTGAAATCTCAGCACACGTTTTTTCACCCAATCTTGATGACACTTTCAGGTAATGATCAGGACCCGATCCCACTTGGCTCACCAAATTTCATTCTTCTAGGTTGACCCGTTCGTCGGCAGTAACAGTTGTAATTTTTAGGTTTCACTATGTTTTCTCCTATATGGATACATGTAGTTGGAAGTCTAAATCAAAAACGGTTTGTGCTAGCTCTTTGAAACTTGACACAATAAAGTAGCTCCAAGTTCTATCTGTATGGTTTGTTTCCTATTGATGTAGTCCTAAGCAGAGACTGGCGCAAATCACTTTCATGGAAAGGGGTTGCCAAGCTTCCAAAAAACTACGAGTTTCCCGAAATCTCAGCACACATTTTTTCACCCAATCTTGATGACACTTTCAGGTAATGATCACTACCCCAATCCCACTTGGCTCAAGAAATTTCGTTCTTGTAGGTTATACCGTTCGTCGGCAGTAACAGTTTTAATTTTTAGGTTTCACTCTGTTTTCTCCTATATGGATACATGTAGTTGGAAGTCTAAATCAAAAACGGTTTGTGCTAGCTCTTTGAAACTTGACACAATAAAGTAGCTCCAAGTTCTATCTGTATGGTTTGTTTCCTATTGATGTAGTCCTAAGCAGAGACTGGCGCAAATCACTTTCATGGAAAGGGGTTGCCAAGCTTCCAAAAAACTACGAGTTTCCCGAAATCTCAGCACACATTTTTTCACCCAATCTTGATGACACTTTCAGGTAATGATCAGTACCCCAATCCCACTTGGCTCACCAAATTTCGTTCTTCTAGGTTCAACCGTTCGTTGGCAGTAAGAGTTTGAATTTTTAGGTTTCACTCTGTTATCTCCTATATGGATACATGTATTTGGAACTCTAAATCAAACACGGTTTGTGCTAGCTCTTTGAAACTTGACACAATAAAGTAGCTCCAAGTTCTATCTCTATGGTTTGTTTCCTATTGATGTAGCCCTAAGCAGAGACTGGCGGAAATCACTTTCATGGAAAGGGGTTGCCAAGCTTCCAAAAAACTACGAGTTTCCTGAAATCTCAGCACACATTTTTTCACCCAATCTTGATGACACTTTCAGGTAATGATCAGTACAACAAATCCCACTTGGGTCACCAAGTTTCGTTCTTTTAGGTTAAACCGTTCGTTGGCAGTAACAGTTTTAATTTTGGGGTTTCACTCTGTTTTCTCCTATATGGATACATGTAGTTGGAACTCTAAATCAAACACGGTTTGTGCTAGCTCTTTGAAACTTGACACAATAAAGTAGCTCCAAGTTCTATCTCTATGGTTTGTTTCCTATTTATGTAGCCCTAAGCAGAGACTGGCGCAGTACGCTTTCATGGAAAGGGGTTGCCAAGCTTCCCAAAAACTACGAGTTTCCTGAAATCACAGCACACATTTTATCACCCAATCTTGATGACACTTTCAGGTAATGATCAGTACTCCAATCCCACTTGGCTCACCAAATTTCGTTCTTCTATGTTAAACCGTTCATTGGCAGTAACAGTTTTAATTTTTAGGTTTCACTCTGTTTTCTCCTATACAGATACATGTAGTTGGAACTCTAAATCAAACACGGTTTGTGCTAGCTCTTTTAAACTTGACACAATAAAGTAGCTCCAAGTTCTATCTCTATGGTTTGTTTCTTATTGATGTAGCCCTAAGCAGAGACTGGAGCAAATCATTTTCATGGAAAGGGGTTGGGAAGCTTCCAAAAAAGTAAGAGTTTCCTGAAATCTCAGCACACATTTTTTCACCCAATCTTGATGACACTTTCAGGTAATGATCAGTAACCCAATCCCACGTGGCTCACCAAACTTCGTTCTTCTAGGTTAAACCGTACACTTGCATTAACAGTTTTAATTTTTAGGTTACACTCTGTTTTCTCCTATATGAATATATGTAGTTGGAAGTCTAACTCAAACACGGTTTGTGCTAGCCCTTTGAAACTTGACACAATAAAGTAGTTCCAAGTTCTATCTCTATGGTTTGTTTCCTATTTATGTAGCCCTAAGCAGAGACTGGCACAAATCACTTTCATGGAAAGGGGTTGCCAAGCTTCCCAAAAACTAAGAGTTTCCTGAAATCTCAGCACACATTTTTTCACCCAATCTTGATGACACTTTCAGGTAATGATCAGTACCCCAATCCCACTTGGCTCAACAAATTTCGTTCTTCTAGGTTAAACCGTTCGTTGGCAGTAACAGTTTTAATTTTTAGGTTTCACTCAATTTTCTCCTATATGAATACATGTAGATGGAACTCTAAATCAAACACGGTTTGTGCTAGCTCTTTGAAACTTGACACAATAAAGTAGCTCCATGTTCTATCTCTATGGTTTGATTCCTATTGATGTAGCCCTAAGCAGAGACTGGCACAAATCACTTTCATGGAATGGGGTTGCCAAGCTTCCAAAAAACTAAGAGTTTCCTGAAATCTCAGCACACGTTTTTTCACCCAATCTTGATGACACTTTCAGGTAATGATCAGTACCCGATCCCACTTGGCTCACCAAATTTCGTTCTTCTAGGTTGACCCGTTCGTCGGCAGTAACAGTTGTAATTTTTAGGTTTCACTCTGTTTTCTCCTATATGGATACATGTAGTTGGAAGTCTAAATCAAAAACGATTTGTGCTAGCTCTTTGAAACTTGACACAATAAAGTAGCTCCAAGTTCTATCTGTATGGTTTGTTTCCTATTGATGTAGTCCTAAGCAGAGACTGGCGCAAATCACTTTCATGGAAAGGGGTTGCCAAGCTTCCAAAAAACTACGAGTTTCCCGAAATCTCAGCACACATTTTTTCACCCAATCTTGATGACACTTGCAGGTAATGATCACTACCCCAATCCCACTTGGCTCAAGAAATTTCTTTCTTGTAGGTTAAACCGTTCGTCGGCAGTAACAGTTTTAATTTTTAGGTTTCACTCTGTTTTCTCCTATATGGATACATGTAGTTGGAAGTCTAAATCAAAAACGGTTTGTACTAGCTCTTTGAAACTTGACACAATAAAGTAGCTCAAAGTTCTATCTCTATGGTTTGTTTCCTATTGATGTAGCCCTAAGCAGAGACTGGCGCAAATCACTTTCATGGAAAGGGGTTGCCAAGATTCCAAAAAACTACGAGTTTCCTGAAATCTCAGCACACATTTTTTCACCCAATCTTGATGACACTTTCAGGTAATGATCAGTACCCCAATCCCACTTGGCTCACCAAATTTCGTTCTTCTAGGTTCAACCGTTCGTTGGCAGTAAGAGTTTGAATTTTTAGGTTTCACTCTGTTATCTCCTATATGGATACATGTATTTGGAACTCTAAATCAAACACGGTTTGTGCTAGCTCTTTGAAACTTGACACAATAAAGTAGCTCCAAGTTCTATCTCTATGGTTTGTTTCCTATTGATGTAGCCCTAAGCAGAGACTGGCGGAAATCACTTTCATGGAAAGGGGTTGCCAAGCTTCCAAAAAACTACGAGTTTCCTGAAATCTCAGCACACATTTTTTCACCCCATCTTGATGACACTTTCAGGTAATGATCAGTACAACAAATCCCACTTGGGTCACCAAGTTTCGTTCTTTTAGGTTAAACCATTCGTTGGCAGTAACAGTTTTAATTTTGGGGTTTCACTCTGTTTTCTCCTATATGGATACATGTAGTTGGAACTCTGAATCAAACACGGTTTGTGCTAGCTCTTTGAAACTTGACACAATAAAGTAGCTCCAAGTTCTATCTCTATGGTTTGTTTCCTATTTATGTAGCCCTAAGCAGAGACTGGCGCAGTACGCTTTCATGGAAAGGGGTTGCCAAGCTTCCAAAAAACTACGAGTTTCCTGAAATCTCAGCACACATTTTATCACCCAATCTTGATGACACTTTCAGGTAATGATCAGTACTCCAATCCCACTTGGCTCACCAAATTTCGTTCTTCTAGGTTAAACAGTTCGTTGGCAGTAACAGTTTCGATTTTTAGGTTTCACTCCATTTTCTCCTACATGAATACATGTAGATGGAACTCTAAATCAAACACGGTTTGTGCTAGCTCTTTGAAACTTGACACAATAAAGTAGCTCCATGTTCTATCTCTATGGTTTGATTCCTATTGATGTAGCCCTAAGCAGAGAATGGCGCAAATCACTTTCATGTATTGGGTTTCCAAGCTTCCAAAAAACTACGAGTTTCCTGAAATCTCAGCACACATTTTTTCACCGAATCTTGATGACCCTTTCAGGTAATGATCAGTACAACAAATCCCACTTGGGTCACCAAGTTTCTTTCTTCTACATTAAACCGTTCGTTGGCAGTAACAGTTTTAATTTTTAGGTTTCACTCTGTTTTCTCCTATATGGATACATGTAGTTGGAACTCTAAATCAAACACGGTTTGTGCTAGCTCTTTGAAACTTGACACAATAAAGTAGCTCCAAGTTCTATCTCTGTGGTTTGTTTCCTATTGATGCAGCCCTAAGCAGAGACTGGCGCAAATCACTTTCATGGAAAGGGGTTGCCAAGCTTCCAAAAAACTACGAGTTTCCTGAAATCTCAGCACACATTTTTTCACCCAATCTTGATGACACTTTCAGGTAATGATCAGTACAACAAATCCCACTTGGGTCACCAAGTTTCGTTCTTTTAGGTTAAACCGTTCGTTGGCAGTAACAGTTTTAATTTTGGGGTTTCACTCTGTTTTCTCCTATATGGATACATGTAGTTGGAACTCTAAATCAAACACGGTTTGTGCTAGCTCTTTGAAACTTGACACAATAAAGTAGCTCCAAGTTCTATCTCTATGGTTTGTTTCCTATTTATGTAGCCCTAAGCAGAGACTGGCGCAATACACTTTCATGGAAAGGGGTTGCCAAGCTTCCCAAAAACTACGAGTTTCCTGAAATCTCAGCACACATTTTATCACCCAATCTTGATGACACTTTCAGGTAATGATCAGTACCCCAATCCCACTTGGCTCACCAAATTTCGTTCTTCTAGGTTAAACCATTCGTTGGCAGTAACAGTTTTAATTTTTATTTTTCACTCCATTTTCTCCTACATGAATACATGTAGATGGAACTCTAAATCAAACACGGTTTGTGCTAGCTCTTTGAAACTTGACACAATAAAGTAGCTCCATGTTCTATCTCTATGGTTTGATTCCTATTGATGTAGCCCTAAGCAGAGACTGGCGCAAGTCACTTTCATGGAATGGTGTTGCCAAGCTTCCAAAAAACTACGAGTTTCCTGAAATCTCAGCACACGTTTTTTCACCCAATCTTGATGACACTTTCAGGTAATGATCAGTACCCGATCCAACTTGGCTCACCAAATTTCGTTCTTCTAGGTTGACCCGTTCGTCGGCAGTAACAGTTGTAATTTTAGGTTTCACTCTGTTTTCTCCTATATGGATACATGTAGTTGGAAGTCTAAATCAAAAACGGTTTGTGCTAGCTCTTTGAAACTTGACACAATAAAGTAGCTCCAAGTTCTATCTGTATGGTTTGTTTCCTATTGATGTAGTCCTAAGCAGAGACTGGCACAAATCACTTTCATGGAAAGGGGTTGCCAAGCTTCCAAAAAACTACGAGTTTCCCGAAATCTCAGCACACATTTTTTCACCCAATCTTGATGACACTTTCAGGTAATGATCAGTACCCCAATCCCACATGGCTCACCAAATTTCGTTCTAGGTTAAACCGTTCGTTGGCAGTAACAGTTTTAATTTTTAGGTTTCACTCAATTTTCTCCTATATGAATACATGTCGATGGAACTCTAAATCAAACACGGTTTGTGCTAGCTCTTTGAAACTTGACACAATAAAGTAGCTCCATGTTCTATCTTTATGGTTTGATTCCTATTGATGTAGCCCTAAGCAGAGACTGGCGCAAATCACTTTCATGGAATGGGGTTGCCAAGCTTCCAAAAAACTACGAGTTTCCTGAAATCTCAGCACACGTTTTTTCACCCAATCTTGATGACACTTTCAGGTAATGATCAGTACCCGATCCCACTTGGCTCACCAAATTTCGTTCTTCTAGGTTAACCCGTTTGTCGGCAGTAACAGTTGTAATTTTTAGGTTTCACTCTGTTTTCTCCTATATGGATACATGTAGTTGGAACTCTAAATCAAACACGGTTTGTGCTAGCTCTTTGAAACTTGACACAATAAAGTAGCTCCAAGTTCTATCTCTATGGTTTGTTTCTTATTGATGTAGCCCTAAGCAGAGACTGGCGCAAATCACTATCATTTAAAGGGGTTGCCAAGCTTCCAAAAAACTACGAGTTTCCTGAAATCTCAGCACACATTTTTTCACCCAATCTTGATGACACTTTCAGGTAATGATCAGTACCCCAATCCCACTTGGCTCACCAAATTTCGTTCTTCTAGGTTAAACCGTTCATTGGCAGTAACAGTTTTAATTTTTATGTTTCACTCTGTTTTCTCATATATGGATGCATGTAGTTGGAACTCTAAATCAAACACGGTTTGTGCTAGCTCTTTGAAACTTGACACAAAAAAGTAGCTCCAAGTTCTATCTCTATGGTTTGTTTCCTACTTATGTAGCCCTAATCAGAGACAGGCGCAAATCACTTTCATGGAAAGGGGTTGCCAATGTTCCAAAAAACTACGAGTTTCCTGAAATCTCAGCACACATTTTTTCACCCAATCTTGATGACACTTTCAGGTAATGATCAGTACAACAAATCCCACTTGGGTCACCAAGTTTCATTCTTCTAGGTTAAACCGTTCGTTGGCAGTAACAGTTTTAATTTTTAGGTTTCACTCTGTTTTCTCCTATATGGATACATGTAGTTGGAACTCTAAATCAAACACGGTTTTTGCTAGCTCTTTGAAACTTGACACAATAAAGTAGCTCCAAGTTCTATCTCTATGGTTTTTTTCCTATTGATGTAGCCCTAAGCAGAGACTGGCGCAAATCACTTTCATGGAAAGGGGTTGCCAAGGTTCCAAAACACTACGAGTTTCCTGAAATCTCAGCACACATTTTTTCACCCAATCTTGATGACACTTTCAGGTAATGATCAGTACCCCAATCCCACTTGGCTCACCAAATTTCGTTCTTCTAAGTTAAACTGTTCATTGGCAGTAACAGTTTTAATTTTAGGTTTCACTCTGTTTTCTCATATATGGATGCATGTAGTTGGAACTCTAAATCAAACACGGTTTGTGCTAGCTCTTTGAAACTTGACACAATAGAGTAGCTCCAAGTTCTATCTCTATGGTTTTTTTCCTATTTATGTAGCCCTAAGCAGAGACTGGCGCAAATCACTTTCATGGAAAGGGGTTGCCAAGCTTGCAAAAACTACGAGTTTCCTGAAATCTCAGCACGCATTTTATCACCCAATCTTGATGACACTTTCAGGTAATGATCACTACCCCAATCCCACTTGGCTCAAGAAATTTCGTTCTACTAGGTTAAACCGTTCGTCGGCAGTAACAGTTTTAATTTTTAGGTTTCACTCTGTTTTCTCCTATATGGATACATGTAGTTGGAAGTCTAAATCAAAAACGGTTTGTACTAGCTCTTTGAAACTTGACACAATAAAGTAGCTCCAAGTTCTCTCTCTATGGTTTGTTTCCTATTGATGTAGCCCTAAGCAGAGACTGGCGCAAATCACTTTCATGGAAAGAGGTTGCCAAGCTTCCAAAAAACTACGAGTTTCCTGAAATCTCAGCACACATTTTTTCACCCAATCTTGATGACACTTTCAGGTAATGATCAGTACCCCAATCCCACTTGGCTCACCAAATTTCGTTCTTCTAGGTTAAACCGTTCATTGGCAGTAACAGTTTTAATTTTTATGTTTCACTCTGTTTTCTCATATATGGATGCATGTAGTTGGAACTCTAAATCAAACACGGTTTGTGCTAGCTCTTTGAAACTTGACACAAAAAAGTAGCTCCAAGTTCTATCTCTATGGTTTGTTTCCTACTTATGTAGCCCTAATCAGAGACAGGCGCAAATCACTTTCATGGAAAGGGGTTGCCAATGTTCCAAAAAACTACGAGTTTCCTGAAATCTCAGCACACATTTTTTCACCCAATCTTGATGACACTTTCAGGTAATGATCAGTACAACAAATCCCACTTGGGTCACCAAGTTTCATTCTTCTAGGTTAAACCGTTCGTTGGCAGTAACAGTTTTAATTTTTAGGTTTCACTCTGTTTTCTCCTATATGGATACATGTAGTTGGAACTCTAAATCAAACACGGTTTTTGAAAGCTCTTTGAAACTTGACACAATAAAGTAGCTCCAAGTTCTATCTCTATGGTTTTTTTCCTATTGATGTAGCCCTAAGCAGAGACTGGCGCAAATCACTTTCATGGAAAGGGGTTGCCAAGGTTCCAAAACACTACGAGTTTCCTGAAATCTCAGCACACATTTTTTCACCCAATCTTGATGACACTTTCAGGTAATGATCAGTACCCCAATCCCACTTGTCTCACCAAATTTCGTTCTTCTAAGTTAAACTGTTCATTGGCAGTAACAGTTTTAATTTTAGGTTTCACTCTGTTTTCTCATATATGGATGCATGTAGTTGGAACTCTAAATCAAACACGGTTTGTGCTAGCTCTTTGAAACTTGACACAATAAAGTAGCTCCAAGTTCTGTCTCTATGGTTTGTTTCCTACTGATGTAGCCCTAATCAGAGACAGGCGCAAATCACTTTCATGGAAAGGGGTTGCCAATCTTCCAAAAAACTACGAGTTTCCTGAAATCTCAGCACACATTTTTTCACCAAATCTTGATGACACTTTCAGGTAATGATCAGTACAACAAATCCCACTTGGGTCACCAAGTTTCTTTCTTCTATGTTAAACCATTCTTTGGCAGTAACAGTTTTAATTTTTAGGTTTCACTCAATTTTCTCCTATATGAATACATGTAGTTGGAACTCTAAATCAAACACGGTTTGTGCTAGCTCTTTGAAACTTGACACAATAGAGTAGCTCCAAGTTCTATCTCTATGGTTTTTTTCCTATTTATGTAGCCCTAAGCAGAGACTGGCGCAAATCACTTTCATGGAAAGGGGTTGCCAAGCTTGCAAAAACTACGAGTTTCCTGAAATCTCAGCACGCATTTTATCACCCAATCTTGATGACACTTTCAGGTAATGATCAGTACCCCAATCCCACTTGGCTCACCAAATTTCGTTCTTCTACGTTAAACCGTTCATTGGCAGTAACAGTTTTAATTTTTAGGTTTCACTCTGTTTTCTCCTATATGAATACATGTAGTTGGAACTGTAAATCAAACACGGTTTGTGCTAGCTCTTTTAAACTTGACACAATAAAGTAGCTCCATGTTCTATCTCTATGGTTTGTTTCCTATTGAGGTAGCCCTAAGCAGAGACTGGCGCAAATCACTTTCATTGAAAGGGGTTGCCAATCTTCCAAAAAACTACGAGTTTCCTGAAATCTCAGCACACATTTTTTCACCCAATCTTGATGACACTTTCAGGTAATGATCAGTACCCCAATCCCACTTGGCTCACCAAATTTCGTTCTTCTAGGTTAAACCGTTCATTGGCAGTAACAGTTTTAATTTTTATGTTTCACTCTGTTTTCTCATATATGGATGCATGTAGTTGGAACTCTAAATCAAACACGGTTTGTGCTAGCTCTTTGAAACTTGACACAATAAAGTAGCTCCAAGTTCTATCTCTATGGTTTGTTTCCTATTGATGTAGCCCTAATCAGAGACAGGCGCAAATCACTTTCATGGAAAGGGGTTGCCAATCTTCGAAAAAACTACGAGTTTCCTGAAATCTCAGCACACATTTTTTCACCCAATCTTGATGACACTTTCAGGTAATGATCAGTACAACAAATCCCACTTGGGTCACCCAGTTTCTTTCTTCTATGTTAAACCATTAGTTGGCAGTAACAGTTTTAATTTTTAGGTTTCACTCTGTTTTGTCCTATATGGATACATGTAGTTGGAAGTCTAAATCAAACACGGTTTGTGCTAGCTCTTTGAAACTTGACACAATAAAGTAGCTCCAAGTTCTATCTCTATGGTTTGTTTCCTATTGATGTAGCCCTAAGCAGAGACTGGCACAAATCACTTTCATGGAAAGGGGTTGCCAATCTTCCAAAAACTAAGAGTTTCCTGAAATCTCAGCACACATTTTTTCACCCGAACTTGATGACACTTTCAGGTAATGATCACTACCCATCCCACTTGGCTCAAGAAATTTCGTTCTACTAGGTTAAACCGTTCGTCGGCAGTAACAGTTTTAATTTTTAGGTTTCACTCTGTTTTCTCCTATATGGATACATGTAGTTGGAAGTCTAAATCAAAAGCGGTTTGTACTAGCTCTTTGAAACTTGACACAATAAAGTAGCTCCAAGTTCTCTCTCTATGGTTTGTTTCCTATTGATGTAGCCCTAAGCAGAGACTGGCGCAAATCACTTTCATGGAAAGGGGTTGCCAAGCTTCCAAAAAACTACGAGTTTCCTGAAATCTCAGCACACATTTTTTCACCCAATCTTGATGACACTTTCAGGTAATGATCAGTACCCCAATCCCACTTGGCTCACCAAATTTCGTTCTTCTAGGTTAAACCGTTCATTGGCAGTAACAGTTTTAATTTTTATGTTTCACTCTGTTTTCTCATATATGGATGCATGTAGTTGGAACTCTAAATCAAACACGGTTTGTGCTAGCTCTTTGAAACTTGACACAATAAAGTAGCTCCAAGTTCTGTCTCTATGGTTTGTTTCCTACTGATGTAGCCCTAATCAGAGACAGGCGCAAATCACTTTCATGGAAAGGGGTTGCCAATGTTCCAAAAAACTACGAGTTTCCTGAAATCTCAGCACACATTTTTTCACCCAATCTTGATGACACTTTCAGGTAATGATCAGTACAACAAATCCCACTTGGGTCACCAAGTTTCTTTCTTCTATGTTAAACCATTCGTTGGCAGTAACAGTTTTAATTTTTAGGTTTCACTCAATTTTCTCCTATATGAATACATGTATTTGGAACTCTAAATCAAACACGGTTTGTGCTAGCTCTTTGAAACTTGACACAATAGAGGAGCTCCAATTTCTATCTCTATGGTTTTTTTCCTATTTATGTAGCCCTAAGCAGAGACTGGCGCAAATCACTTTCATGGAAAGGGGTTGCCAAGCTTGCAAAAACTACGAGTTTCCTGAAATCTCAGCACGCATTTTATCACCCAATCTTGATGACACTTTCAGGTAATGATCAGTACCCCAATCCCACTTGGCTCACCAAATTTCGTTCTTCTACGTTAAACCGTTCATTGGCAGTAACAGTTTTAATTTTTAGGTTTCACTCTGTTTTCTCCTATATGAATACATGTAGTTGGAACTCTAAATCAAACACGGTTTGTGCTAGCTCTTTTAAACTTGACACAATAAAGTAGCTCCATGTTCTATCTCTATGGTTTGTTTCCTATTGAGGTAGCCCTAAGCAGAGACTGGCGCAAATCACTTTCATGGAAAGGGGTTGCCAAACTTCCAAAAAACTACGAGTTTCCTGAAATCTCAGCACACATTTTTTCACCCAATCTTGATGACACTTTCAGGTAATGATCAGTACCCCAATCCCACTTGGCTCACCAAATTTCGTTCTTCTAGGTTAAACCGTTCATTGGCAGTAACAGTTTTAATTTTTATGTTTCACTCTGTTTTCTCATATATGGATGCATGTAGTTGGAACTCTAAATCAAACACGGTTTGTGCTAGCTCTTTGAAACTTGACACAATAAAGTAGCTCCAAGTTCTATCTCTATGGTTTGTTTCCTACTGATGTAGCCCTAATCAGAGACAGGCGCAAATCACTTTCATGGAAAGGGGTTGCCAATGTTCAAAAAAACTACGAGTTTCCTGAAATCTCAGCACACATTTTTCCACCCAATCTTGATGACACTTTCAGGTAATGATCAGTACAACAAATCCCACTTGGGTCACCAAGTTTCTTTCTTCTATGTTAAACAATTCGTTGGCAGTAACAGTTTTAATTTTTAGGTTTCACTCAATTTTCTCCTATATGAATACATGTAGTTGGAACTCTAAATCAAACAAGGTTTGTGCTAGCTCTTTGAAACTTGACACAATAGAGTAGCTCCAAGTTCTATCTCTATGGTTTTTTTCCTATTTATGTAGCCCTAAGCAGAGACTGGCGCAAATCACTTTCATGGAAAGGGGTTGCCAAGCTTCCAAAAACTACGAGTTTCCTGAAATCTCAGCACGCATTTTATCACCCAATCTTGATGACACTTTCAGGTAATGATCAGTACCCCAATCCCACTTGGCTCACCAAATTTCGTTCTTCTACGTTAAACCGTTCATTGGCAGTAACAGTTTTAATTTTTAGGTTTCACTCTGTTTTCTCCTATATGAATACATGTAGTTGGAACTCTAAATCAAACAAGGTTTGTGCTAGCTCTTTGAAACTTGACACAATAGAGTAGCTCCAAGTTCTATCTCTATGGTTTTTTTCCTATTTATGTAGCCCTAAGCAGAGACTGGCGCAAATCACTTTCATGGAAAGGGGTTGCCAAGCTTCCAAAAACTACGAGTTTCCTGAAATCTCAGCACACATTTTTTCACCCAATCTTGATGACACTTTCAGGTAATGATCAGTACAACAAATCCCACTTGGGTCACCCAGTTTCTTTCTTCTATGTTAAACCATTAGTTGGCAGTAACAGTTTTAATTTTTAGGTTTCACTCTGTTTTGTCCTATATGGATACATGTAGTTGGAAGTCTAAATCAAACACGGTTTGTGCTAGCTCTTTGAAACTTGACACAATAAAGTAGCTCCAAGTTCTATCTCTATGGTTTGTTTCCTATTGATGTAGCCCTAAGCAGAGACTGGCACAAATCACTTTCATTGAAAGGGGTTGCCAATCTTCCAAAAACTAAGTGTTTCCTGAAATCTCAGCACACATTTTTTCACCCAATCTTGATGACACTTTCAGGTAATGATCAATACCCCAATACAACTTGGCTCAAGAAATTTCGTTCTACTAGGTTAAACCGTTCGTCGGCAGTAACAGTTTTAATTTTTAGGTTTCACTCTGTTTTCTCCTATATGGATACATGTAGTTGGAAGTCTAAATCAAAAGCGGTTTGTACTAGCTCTTTGAAACTTGACACAATAAAGTAGCTCCAAGTTCTCTCTCTATGGTTTGTTTCCTATTGATGTAGCCCTAAGCAGAGACTGGCGCAAATCACTTTCATGGAAAGGGGTTGCCAAGCTTCCAAAAAACTACGAGTTTCCTGAAATCTCAGCACACATTTTTTCACCCAATCTTGATGACACTTTCAGGTAATGATCAGTACCCCAATCCCACTTGGCTCACCAAATTTCGTTCTTCTAGGTTAAACCGTTCATTGGCAGTAACAGTTTTAATTTTTATGTTTCAGTCTGTTTTCTCATATATGGATGCATGTAGTTGGAACTCTAAATCAAACACGGTTTGTGCTAGCTCTTTGAAACTTGACACAATAAAGTAGCTCCAAGTTCTGTCTCTATGGTTTGTTTCCTACTGATGTAGCCCTAATCAGAGACAGGCGCAAATCACTTTCATGGAAAGGGGTTGCCAATGTTCCAAAAAACTACGAGTTTCCTGAAATCTCAGCACACATTTTTTCACCCAATCTTGATGACACTTTCAGGTAATGATCAGTACAACAAATCCCACTTGGGTCACCAAGTTTCTTTCTTCTATGTTAAACCATTCGTTGGCAGTAACAGTTTTAATTTTTAGGTTTCACTCAATTTTCTCCTATATGAATACATGTAGTTGGAACTCTAAATCAAACACGGTTTGTGCTAGCTCTTTGAAACTTGACACAATAGAGTAGCTCCAAGTTCTATCTCTATGGTTTTTTTCCTATTTATGTAGCCGTAAGCAGAGACTGGCGCAAATCACTTTCATGGAAAGGGGTTGCCAAGCTTCCAAAAACTACGAGTTTCCTGAAATCTCAGCACGCATTTTATCACCCAATCTTGATGACACTTTCAGGTAATGATCAGTACCCCAATCCCACTTGGCTCACCAAATTTCGTTCTTCTACGTTAAACCGTTCATTGGCAGTAACAGTTTTAATTTTTAGGTTTCACTCTGTTTTCTCCTATATGAATACATGTAGTTGGAACTCTAAATCAAACACGGTTTGTGCTAGCTCTTTGAAACTTGACACAATAAAGTAGCTCCAAGTTCTATCTCTATGGTTTGTTTCCTATTGATGTAGCCCTAAGCAGAGACTGGCGCAAATCACTTTCATGGAAAGGGGTTGCCAATCTTCCAAAAAACTACGAGTTTCCTGAAATCTCAGCACACATTTTTTCACCCAATCTTGATGACACTTTCAGGTAATGATCAGTACAACAAATCCCACTTGGGTCACCAAGTTTCGTTCTTCTAGGTTAAACCGTTCGTTGGCAGTAACAGTTTTAATTTTTAGGTTTCACTCTGTTTTCTCCTATATGGATACATGTAGTTGGAACTCTAAATCAAACACGGTTTTTGCTAGCTCTTTGAAACTTGACACAATAAAGTAGCTCCAAGTTCTATCTCCATGGTTTTTTTCCTATTGATGTAGCCCTAAGCAGAGACTGGCGCAAATCACTTTCATGGAAAGGGGTTGCCAATCTTCCAAAAAACTACGAGTTTCCTGAAATCTCAGCACACATTTTTTCACCCAATCTTGATGACACTTTCAGGTCATGATCAGTACCCCAATCCCACTTGGCTCACCAAATTTCGTTCTTCTAAGTTAAACCGTTCATTGGCAGTAACAGTTTTAATTTTTATGTTTCACTCTGTTTTCTCATATATGGATGCATGTAGTTGGAACTCTAAATCAAACACGGTTTGTGCTAGCTCTTTGAAACTTGACACAATAAAGTAGCTCCAAGTTCTATCTCTATGGTTTGTTTCCTATTGATGTAGCCCTAATCAGAGACAGGCGCAAATCACTTTCATGGAAAGGGGTTGCCAATCTTCGAAAAAACTACGAGTTTCCTGAAATCTCAGCACACATTTTTGCACCCAATCTTGATGACACTTTCAGGTAATGATCAGTACAACAAATCCCACTTGGGTCACCCAGTTTCTTTCTTCTATGTTAAACCATTCGTTGGCAGTAACAGTTTTAATTTTTAGGTTTCACTCTGTTTTGTCCTATATGGATACATGTAGTTGGAAGTCTAAATCAAACACGGTTTGTGCTAGCTCTTTGAAACTTGACACAATAAAGTAGCTCCAAGTTCTATCTCTATGGTTTGTTTCCTATTGATGTAGCCCTAAGCAGAGACTGGCACAAATCACTTTCATTGAAAGGGCTTGCCAATCTTCCAAAAACTAAGAGTTTCCTGAAATCTCAGCACACATTTTTTCACCCAATCTTGATGACACTTTCAGGTAATGATCACTACCCCAATCCCACTTGGCTCAAGAAATTTCGTTCTACTAGGTTAAACCGTTCTTCGGCAGTAACAGTTTTAATTTTTAGGTTTCACTCTGTTTTCTCCTATATGCATACATGTAGTTGGAAGTCTAAATCAAAAACGGTTTGTACTAGCTCTTTGAAACTTGACACAATGAAGTAGCTCCAAGTTCTCTCTCTATGGTTTGTTTCAATTGAGTAGCCCTAAGCAGAGACTGGCGCAAATCACTTTCATGGAAAGGGGTTGCCAAGCTTCCAAAAAACTACGAGTTTCCTGAAATCTCAGCACACATTTTTTCACCCAATCTTGATGACACTTTCAGGTAATGATCAGTACAACAAATCCCACTTGGGACCCCAAGTTTCGTTCTTTTAGGTTAAACCGTTCGTTGGCAGTAACAGTTTTAATTTTGGGGTTTCACTCTGTTTTCTCCTATATGGATACATGTAGTTGGAACTCTAAATCAAACACGGTTTGTGCTAGCTCTTTGAAACTTTACACAATAAAGTAGCTCCAAGTTCTATCTCTATGGTTTGTTTCCTATTTATGTAGCCCTGAGCAGAGACTGGCGCAATACACTTTCATGGAAAGGGGTTGCCAATCTTCCAAAAAACTAAGAGTTTCCTGAAATCTCAGCACACATTTTTTCACCCAATATTGATGACACTTTCAGGTAATGATCAGTACCCCAATCCCACTTGGCTCACCAAATTTCGTTCTTCTAGGTTAAACCGTTCGTTGACAGTAACAGTTTTAATTTTTAGGTTTCATTCTGTTTTCTCCTATATGGATACATGTAGTTGGAACTCTAAATCAAACACGGTTTTTGCTAGCTCTTTGAAACTTGACACAATAAAGTAGCTCCAAGTTCTATCTCTATGGTTTTTTTCCTATTGATGTAGCCCTAAGCAGAGACTGGCGCAAATCACTTTCATGGAAAGGGGTTGCCAAGGTTCCAAAACACTACGAGTTTCCTGAAATCTCAGCACACATTTTTTCACCCAATCTTGATGACACTTTCAGGTAATGATCAGTACCCCAATCCCACTTGGCTCACCAAATTTCGTTCTTCTAAGTTAAACCGTTCATTGGCAGTAACAGTTTTAATTTTTATGTTTCACTCTGTTTTCTCATATATGGATGCATGTAGTTGGAACTCTAAATCAAACACGGTTTGTTAGCTCTTTGAAACTTGACACAATAAAGTAGCTCCAAGTTCTATCTCTATGGTTTGTTTCCTACTGATGTAGCCCTAATCAGAGACAGGCGCAAATCACTCTCATGGAAAGGGGTTGCCAATGTTCCAAAAAACTACGAGTTTCCTGAAATCTCAGCACACATTTTTTCACCCAATCTTGATGACACTTTCAGGTAATGATCAGTACAACAAATCCCACTTGGGTCACCAAGTTTCCTTCTTCTATGTTAAACCATTCGTTGGCAGTAACAGTTTTAATTTTTAGGTTTCACTCAATTTTCTCCTATATGAATACATGTAGTTGGAAGTCTAAATCAAACACGGTTTGTGCTAGCTCTTTGAAACTTGACACAATAGAGTAGCTCCAAGTTCTATCTCTATGGTTTGTTTCCTATTTATGTAGCCCTAAGCAGAGACTGGCGCAAAACACTTTCATGGAAAGGGGTTGCCAATCTTCCAAAAAACTAAGAGTTTCCTGAAATCTCAGCACACATTTTTTCACCCAATATTGATGACACTTTCAGGTAATGATCAGTACCCCAATCCCACTTGGCTCACCAAATTTCGTTCTTCTAGGTTAAACCGTTCATTGGCAGTAACAGTTTTAATTTTTAGGTTTCACTCTGTTTTCTCCTATATGGATACATGTAGTTGGAACTCTAAATCAAACACGGTTTGTGCTAGCTCTTTAAAACTTGACACAATAAAGTAGCTCCATGTTCTCTCTCTATGGTTTGTTTCCTATTTATGTAGCCCTAAGCAGAGACTGGCGCAAATCACTTTCATGGAAAGGGGTTGCCAAGCTTCCAAAAAACTACGAGTTTCCTGAAATCTCAGCACACATTTTTTCACCCAATCTTGATGACACTTTCAGGTAATGATCAGTACCCCAATCCCACTTGGCTCACCAAATTTCGTTCTTCTAGGTTAAACCGTTCATTGGCAGTAACAGTTTTAATTTTTATGTTTCACTCTGTTTTCTCATATATGGATGCATGTAGTTGGAACTCTAAATCAAACACGGTTTGTGCTTGCTCTTTGAAACTTGACACAATAAAGTAGCTCCAAGTTCTATCTCTATGGTTTGTTTCCTACTGATGTAGCCCTAATCAGAGACAGGCGCAAATCACTTTCATGGAAAGGGGTTGCCAATCTTCCAAAAAACTACGAGTTTCCTGAAATCTCAGCACACATTTTTTTACCCAATCTTGATGACACTTTCAGGTAATGATCAGTACAACAAATCCCACTTGGGTCACCAAGTTTCGTTCTTCTAGGTTAAACCGTTCGTTGGCAGTAACAGTTTAAATTTTTAGTTTTCACTCTGTTTTCTCCTATATGGATACATGTAGTTGGAACTCTAAATCAAACACGGTTTTTGCTAGCTCTTTGAAACTTGACACAATAATGTAGCTCCAAGTTCTATCTCTATGGTTTTTTTCCTATTGATGTAGCCCTAAGCAGAGACTGGCGCAAATCACTTTCATGGAAAGGGGTTGCCAAGGTTCCAAAAAACTACGAGTTTCCTGAAATCTCAGCACACATTTTTTCACCCAATCTTGATGACACTTTCAGGTAATGATCAGTACACCAATCCCACTTGGCTCACCAAATTTCGTTCTTCTAAGTTAAACCGTTCATTGGCAGTAACAGTTTTAATTTTTATGTTTCACTCTGTTTTCTCATATATGGATGCATGTAGTTGGAACTCTAAATCAAACACGGTTTGTGCTAGCTCTTTGAAACTTGACACAATAAAGTAGCTCCAAGTTCTATCTCTATGGTTTGTTTCCTATTGATGTAGCCCTAATCAGAGACAGGCGCAAATCACTTTCATGGAAAGGGGTTGCCAATCTTCGAAAAAACTACGAGTTTCCTGAAATCTCAGCACACATTTTTTCACCCAATCTTGATGACACTTTCAGGTAATGATCAGTACAACAAATCCCACTTGGGT
This sequence comes from Spermophilus citellus, assembly GCF_964194105.1. Classification (NCBI taxonomy): domain Eukaryota; kingdom Metazoa; phylum Chordata; class Mammalia; order Rodentia; family Sciuridae; genus Spermophilus; species Spermophilus citellus. Next base: position 2,159,475 of record NW_027672724.1, on the reverse strand, counting down.
CACCCAGTTTCTTTCTTCTATGTTAAACCATTCGTTGGCAGTAACAGTTTTAATTTTTAGGTTTCACTCTGTTTTGTCCTATAAGGATACATGTAGTTGGAACTCTAAATCAAACACGGTTTGTGCTAGCTCTTTGAAACTTGACACAATAAAGTAGCTCCAAGTTCTATCTCTATGGTTTGTTTCCTATTGATGTAGCCCTAAGCACAGACTGGCGGAAATCACTTTAATGGCAAGGGGTTGCCAAGCTTCCAAAAAACTACGAGTTTCCTGAAATCTCAGCACACATTTTTTCACCCAATCTTGATGACACTTTCAGGTAATGATCAGTACAACAAATCCCACTTGGGTCACCAAGTTTCGTTCTTCTATGTTGAACCATTCGTTGGCAGTAACAGTTTTAATTTTTAGGTTTCACTCTGTTTTCTCCTATATGAATACATGTAGTTGGAACTCTAAATCAAACACGGTGTGTGCTAGCTCTTTGAAACTTGACACAATAAAGTAGCTCCAAGTTCTGTCTCTATGGTTTGTTTCCTACTGATGTAGCCCTAATCAGAGACAGGCGCAAATCACTTTCATGGAAAGGGGTTGCCAATGTTCCAAAAAACTACGAGTTTCCTGAAATCTCAGCACACATTTTTTCACCCAATCTTGATGACACTTTCAGGTAATGATCAGTACAACAAATCCCACTTGGGTCACCAAGTTTCGTTCTTCTAGGTTAAACCGTTCGTTCGCAGTAACAGTTTTAATTTTTAGGTTTCACTCTGTTTTCTCCTATATGGATACATGTAGTTGGAACTCTAAATCAAACACGGTTTGTGCTAGCTCTTTGAAACTTGACACAATAAAGTAGCTCCAAGTTCTATCTCTATGGTTTGTTTCCTATTGATGTAGCCCGAAGCAGAGACTGGCACAAATCACTTTCATGGAAAGGGGTTGCCAATCTTCCAAAAAACTACGAGTTTCCTGAAATCTCAGCACACATTTTTTCACCGAAACTTGATGACACTTTCAGGTAATGATCAATACACCAATCCCACTTGGGTCACCAAATTTTGTTCTTCTAGGTTAAACCGTTCGTTGGCAGTAACAGTTTTAATTTTTAGGTTTCACTCTGTTTTCTCCTATATGGATACATGTATTTGGAACTCTAAATCAAACACGGTTTGTGCTAGCTCTTTGAAACTTGACACAATAATGTAGCTGCAAGTTCTCTCTCTATGGTTTGTTTCCTATTGATGTACCCCTAAGCAGAGACTGGGGCAAATCACTTTCATGGAAAGGGGTTGCCAAGGTTCCAAAAAACTACGAGTTTCCTGAAATCTCAGCACACATTTTTTCACCCAATCTTGATGACACTTTCAGGTAATGATCAGTACAACAAATCCCACTTGGGTCACCAAGTTTCTTTCTTCTATGTTAAACCGTTCGTTGGCAGTAACAGTTTTAATTTTTAGGTTTCACTCTGTTTTTTCCTATATGGATACATGTAGTTGGAACTCTAAATCAAACACGGTTTTTGCTAGCTCTTTGAAACTTGACACAATAGAGTAGCTCCAAGTTCTATCTCTATGGTTTTTTTCCTATTGATGTAGCCCTAAGCAGAGACTGGCGCAAATCACTTTCATGGAAAGGGGTTGCCAAGGTTCCAAAAAAATACGAGTTTCCTGAAATCTCAGAACACATTTTTTCACCCAATCTTGATGACACTTTCAGGTAATGATCAGTACCCCAATCCCACTTGGCTCACCAAATTTCGTTCTTCTAAGTTAAACCGTTCATTGGCAGTAACAGTTTAAATTTTTATGTTTCACTCTGTTTTCTCATATATGGATGCATGTAGTTGGAACTCTAAATCAAACACGGTTTGTGCTAGCTCTTTGAAACTTGACACAATAAAGTAGCTCCAAGTTCTATCTCTATGGTTTGTTTCCTATTGATGTAGCCCTAATCAGAGACAGGCACAAATCACTTTCATGGAAAGGGGTTGCCAAGGTTCCAAAAAACTACGAGTTTCCTGAAATCTCAGCACACATTTTTTCACCCAATCTTGATGACACTTTCAGGTAATGATCAGTACAACAAATCCCACGTGGGTCACCCAGTTTCTTTCTTCTATGTTAAACCATTCGTTGGCAGTAACAGTTTTAATTTTTAGGTTTCACTCTGTTTTGTCCTATATGGATACATGTAGTTGGAACTCTAAATCAAACACGGTTTGTGCTAGCTCTTTGAAACTTGACACAATAAAGTAGCTCCAAGTTCTATCTCTATGGTTTGTTTCCTATTGATGAAGCCATAAGCAGAGACTGGTGCAAATCTCTTTCATGGAGGGGGTTACCAAGCTTCCAAAAAACTACGAGTTTCCTGAAATCTCAGCACACATTTTTTCACCCAATCTTGATGACACTTTCAGGTAATGATCAGTACCCCAATCCCACTTGGCTCACCAAATTTCGTTCTTCTAGGTTAAACCGTTCGTTGGCAGTAACAGTTTTAATTTTTATGTTTCACTCTGTTTTCTCCTATATGAATACATGTAGTTGGAACTCTAAATCAAACACGGTTTGTGCTAGCTCTTTGAAACTTGACACAATAAAGTAGCTCCATGTTCTATCTCTATGGTTTGTTTCCTATTGATGTAGCCCTAAGCAGAGACTTGTGCAAATCACTTTCATGGAAAGGGGTTGCCAATCTTCCAAAAAACTACGAGTTTCCTGAAATCTCAGCACACATTTTTTCACCCAGTCTTAATGACATTTTCAGGTAATGATCAGTACCCCAATCTCTCTTGGGTCACCAAATTTCATTCTTCTAGGTTAAACCGTTCGTTGGCAGTAACAGTTTTAATTTTTAGGTTTCACTCTGTTTTCTCCTATATGGATACATGTAGTTGGAACTCTAAATCAAACACGGTTTGTGCTAGCTCTTTGAAACTTGACACAATAAAGTAGCTCCAAGTTCTATCTCTGTGCTTTGTTTCCTATTGATGTACCCCTAAGCAGAGACTGGGGCAAATCACTTTCATGGAAAGGGGTTGCCAAGGTTCCAAAAAACTACGAGTTTCCTGAAATCTCAGCACACATTTTTTCACCCAATCTTGATGACACTTTCAGGTAATGATCAGTACCCCAATCCCACTTGGCTCACCAAATTTCGTTCTTCTAGGTTAAACCGTTGTTTAGCAGTAACAGTTTTCATTTTTAGGTTTCACTCTGTTTTCTCCTATATGGATACATGTAGTTGGAAGTCTAAATCAAACACGGTGTGTGCTAGCTCTTTGAAACTTGACACAATAAAGTAGCTCCAAGTTCTATCTCTATGGTTTGTTTCCTATTGATGTAGCCCTAAGCAGAGACTGGCGCAAATCACTTTCATGGAAAGGGGTTGCCAATCTTCCAAAAACTACGAGTTTCCTGAAATATCAGCACACATTTTTTCAATCAAACTTGATGACACTTTCAGGTAATGATCAGTACCCCAATCCCACTTGGCTCACCAAATTTCGTTCTTCTAGGTTAAACCGTTCGTTGGCAGTAACAGTTTTAATTTTTATGTTTCACTCTGTTTTCTCCTACATGGATACATGTAGTTGGAACTCTAAATCAAACACGGTTTGTGCTAGCTCTTTGAAACTTGACACAATAAAGTAGCTCCAATTTCTATCTCTATGGTTTGTTTCCTATTGATGTAGCCCTAAGCAGAGACTTGTGCAAATCACTTTCATGGAAAGGGGTTTCCAAGCTTCCAAAAAACTACGAGTTTCCTGAAATCTCAGCACACATTTTTTCACCCAATCTTGATGACACTTTCAGGTAATGATCAGTACCCCAATCCCACTTGACTCACCAAATTTCGTTCTTCTAGATTAAACCGTTCGTTGGCAGTAACAGTTTTAATTTTTAGATTTCACTCTGTTTTCTCCTATATGGATACATGTAGTTGGAACTCTAAATAAAACACGGTTTGTGCTAGCTCTTTGAAACTTGACACAATAAAGTAGCTCCAAGTTCTATCTCTATGGTTTGTTTCCTATTGATGTAGCCCTAAGCAGAGACTGGCGCAAATCACTTTCATGGAAAGGGGTTGCCAAGGTTCCAAAAAACTACGAGTTTCCTGAAATCTCAGCACACCTTTCTTCACCCAATCTTGATGACACTTTCAGGTAACGATCACTACCCAAATCCCACTTGGCTCAAGAAATTTCGTTCTTCTAGGTTAAACAGTTTGTTGGCAGTAACAGTTCTAATTTTTAGGTTTCACTCTGTTTTCTCCTATATGGATACATGTAGTTGGAACTCTAAATCAAACACGGTTTGTGCTAGCTCTTTGAAACTTGACACAATAAAGTAGCTCCAAGTTCTATCTCTATGGTTTGTTTCCTATTGATGTAGCCCTAAGCAGAGACTGGCGCAAATCACTTTCATGGAAAGGGGTTGCCAATCTTCCAAAAAACTACGAGTTTCCTGAAATCTCAGCACACATTTTTTCACCCAAACTTGATGACACTTTCAGGTAATGATCAGTACCCCAATCCCACTTGGCTCACCAAATTTTGTTCTTCTAATTAAACCGTTTGTTGGCAGTAACAGTTTTAATTTTTAGGTTTCACTCTGTTTTCTCCTATATGGATACATGTAGTTGGAACTCTAAATCAAACACGGTTTGTGCTAGCTCTTTGAAACTTGACACAATAAAGTAGCTCCAAGTTCTCTCTCTATGGTTTGTTTCCTATTGATGTAGCCCTAAGCAGAGACTGGCGCAAATCACTTTCATGGAAAGGGGTTGCCAATCTTCCAAAAATCTACGAGTTTCCTGAAATCTCAGCACACATTTTTTCACCCAAACTTGATGACACTTTCAGGTAATGATCAGTACCCCAATCCCACTTGGCTCACCAAATTTCGTTCTTCTAGGTTAAACCGTTCGTTGGCAGTAACAGTTTTAATTTTTAGGTTTCACTCTGTTTTCTCCTATATGGATACATGTAGTTGGAACTCTAAATCAAACACGGTTTGTGCTAGCTCTTTGAAACTTGACACAATAAAGTAGCTCCAAGTTCTATCTCTATGGTTTGTTTCCTATTGATGTAGCCCTAAGCAGAGACTGGCGCAAATCCCTTTCATGGAAAGGGGTTGCCAAGGTTCCAAAAAACTACGAGTTTCCTGAAATATCAGCACACCTTTCTTCACCCAATCTTGATGACACTTTCAGGTAACGATCACTACCCAAATCCCACTTGGCTCAAGAAATTTCGTTCTTCTAGGTTAAACAGTTTGTTGGCAGTAACAGTTTTAATTTTTAGGTTTCACTCTGTTTTCTCCTATATGGATACATGTAGTTGGAACTCTAAATCAAACACGGTTTGTGCTAGCTCTTTGAAACTTGACACAATAAAGTAGCTCCAAGTTCTCTCTCTATGGTTTGTTTCCTATTGATGTAGCCCTAAGCAGAGACTGGCGCAAATCACTTTCATGGAAAGGGGTTGCCAATCTTCCAAAAAACTACGAGTTTCCTGAAATCTCAGCACACACTTTTTCACCCAAACTTGATGACACTTTCAGGTAATGATCAGTACCCCAATCCCACTTGGCTCACCAAATTTCGTTCTTCTAGGTTAAACCGTTCGTTGGCAGTAACAGTTTTAATATTTAGGTTTCACTCTGTTTTCTCCTATATGGATACATGTAGTTGGAACTCTAAATCAAACACGGTGTGTGCTAGCTCTTTGAAACTTGACACAATAAAGTAGCTCCAAGTTCTATCTCTATGGTTTGTTTCCTATTGATGTAGCCCTAAGCAGAGACTGGCGCAAATCACTTTCATGGAAAGGGGTCGCCAATCTTCCAAAAACTACGAGTTTCCTGAAATATCAGCACACATTTTTTCAATCAAACTTGATGACACTTTCAGGTAATGATCAGTACCCCAATCCCACTTGGCTCACCAAATTTCGTTCTTCTAGGTTAAACCGTTCGTTGGCAGTAACAGTTTTAATTTTTATGTTTCACTCTGTTTTCTCCTACATGGATACATGTAGTTGGAACTCTAAATCAAACACGGTTTGTGCTAGCTCTTTGAAACTTGACACAATAAAGTAGCTCCAATTTCTATCTCTATGGTTTGTTTCCTATTGATGTAGCCCTAAGCAGAGACTTGTGCAAATCACTTTCATGGAAAGGGGTTTCCAAGCTTCCAAAAAAGTACGAGTTTCCTGAAATCTCAGCACACATTTTTTCACCCAATCTTGATGACACTTTCAGGTAATGATCAGTACCCCAATCCCACTTGACTCACCAAATTTCGTTCTTCTAGATTAAACTGTTCGTTGGCAGTAACAGTTTTAATTTTTAGGTTTCACTCTGTTTTCTCCTATATGGATACATGTAGTTGGAACTCTAAATAAAACACGGTTTGTGCTAGCTCTTTGAAACTTGACACAATAAAGTAGCTCCAAGTTCTATCTCTATGGTTTGTTTCCTATTGATGTAGCCCTAAGCAGAGACTGGCGCAAATCACTTTCATGGAAAGGGGTTGCCAATCTTCCAAAAAACTACGAGTTTCCTGAAATCTCAGCACACATTTTTTCACCCAAACTTGATGACACTTTCAGGTAATGATCAGTACCCCAATCCCACTTGGCTCACCAAATTTTGTTCTTCTAATTAAACCGTTTGTTGGCAGTAACAGTTTTAATTTTTAGGTTTCACTCTGTTTTCTCCTATATGGATACATGTAGTTGGAACTCTAAATCAAACACGGTTTGTGCTAGCTCTTTGAAACTTGACACAATAAAGTAGCTCCAAGTTCTCTCTCTATGGTTTGTTTCCTATTGATGTAGCCCTAAGCAGAGACTGGCGCAAATCACTTTCATGGAAAGGGGTTGCCAATCTTCCAAAAAACTACGAGTTTCCTGAAATCTCAGCACACATTTTTTCACCCAAACTTGATGACACTTTCAGGTAATGATCAGTACCCCAATCCCACTTGGCTCACCAAATTTCGTTCTTCTAGGTTAAACCGTTCGTTGGCAGTAACAGTTTTAATTTTTAGGTTTCACTCTGTTTTCTCCTATATGGATACATGTAGTTGGAACTCTAAATCAAACACGGTGTGTGCTAGCTCTTTGAAACTTGACACAATAAAGTAGCTCCAAGTTCTATCTCTATGGTTTGTTTCCTATTGATGTAGCCCTAAGCAGAGACTGGCGCAAATCACTTTCATGGAAAGGGGTTGCCAATCTTCCAAAAACTACGAGTTTCCTGAAATATCAGCACACATTTTTTCAATCAAACTTGATGACACTTTCAGGTAATGATCAGTACCCCAATCCCACTTGGCTCACCAAATTTCGTTCTTCTAGGTTAAACCGTTCGTTGGCAGTAACAGTTTTAATTTTTATGTTTCACTCTGTTTTCTCCTACATGGATACATGTAGTTGGAACTCTAAATCAAACACGGTTTGTGCTAGCTCTTTGAAACTTGACACAATAAAGTAGCTCCAATTTCTATCTCTATGGTTTGTTTCCTATTGATGTAGCCCTAAGCAGAGACTTGTGCAAATCACTTTCATGGAAAGGGGTTTCCAAGCTTCCAAAAAACTACGAGTTTCCTGAAATCTCAGCACACATTTTTTCACCCAAACTTGATGACACTTTCAGGTAATGATCAGTACCCCAATCCCACTTGACTCACCAAATTTCGTTCTTCTAGATTAAACTGTTCGTTGGCAGTAACAGTTTTAATTTTTAGGTTTCACTCTGTTTTCTCCTATATGGATACATGTAGTTGGAACTCTAAATAAAACACGGTTTGTGCTAGCTCTTTGAAACTTGACACAATAAAGTAGCTCCAAGTTCTATCTCTATGGTTTGTATCCTATTGATGTAGCCCTAAGCAGAGACTGGCGCAAATCACTTTCATGGAAAGGGGTTGCCAAGGTTCCAAAAAACTACGAGTTTCCTGAAATCTCAGCACACATTTCTTCACCCAATCTTGATGACACTTTCAGGTAATGATCACTACCCAAATCCCACTTGGCTCAAGAAATTTCGTTCTTCTTGGTTAAACAGTTTGTTGGCAGTAACAGTTTTAATTTTTAGGTTTCACTCTGTTTTCTCCTATATGGATACATGTAGTTGGAACTCTAAATCAAACACGGTTTGTGCTAGCTCTTTGAAACTTGACACAATAAAGTAGCTCCAAGTTCTATCTCTATGGTTTGTTTCCTACTGATGTAGCCCTAAGCAGAGACTGGCGCAAATCACTTTCATGGAAAGGGGTTGCCAATCTTCCAAAAAACTACGAGTTTCCTGAAATCTCAGCACACATTTTTTCACCCAAACTTGATGACACTTTCAGGTAATGATCAGTACCCCAATCCCACTTGGCTCACCAAATTTTGTTCTTCTAATTAAACCGTTTGTTGGCAGTAACAGTTTTAATTTTTACGTTTCACTCTGTTTTCTCCTATATGGATACATGTATTTGGAACTCTAAATCAAACACGGTTTGTGATAGCTCTTTGAAACTTGACACAATAAAGTATCTCCAAGTTCTTTCTCTATGGTTTGTTTCCTATTCATGTAGCCCTAAGCAGAGACTGGCGCAAATCACTTTCATGGAAAGGGGTTGCCAATCTTCCAAAAAACTACGAGTTTCCTGAAATCTCAGCACACATTTTTTCACCCAATCTTGATGACACTTTCAGGTAATGATCAGTACCCCAAACCCACTTGGCTCACCAAATTTCGTTCTTCTAGGTTAAACTGTTCATTGGCATTAACAGTTTTAATTTTTAGGTTTCACTCTGTTTTCTCCTATATGGATACATGTAGTTGGAACTCTAAATCAAACACGGTTTGTGCTAGCTCTTTGAAACTTGACACAATAAAGTAGCTCCAAGTTCTCTCTCTATGGTTTGTTTCCTATTGATGTAGCCCTAAGCAGAGACTGGCGCAAATCACTTTCATGGAAAGGGGTTTCCAAGGTTCCAAAAAACTACGAGTTTCCTGAAATCTCAGCACACATTTTTTCACCCAATCTTGATGACACTTTCAGGTAATGATCAGTACCCCAATCCCACTTGGCCCACCAAATTTCGTTATTCTGGGTTAAACCGTTCGTTGGCAGTAACAGTTTTAATTTTTAGGTTTCACTCTGTTTTCTCCTATATGGATACATGTAGTTGGAAGTCTAAATCAAACAAGGTTTTTGCTAGCTCTTTGAAACTTGACACAATAAAGTAGCTCCAAGTTCTATCTCTATGGTTTGTTTCTTATTGATGTAGCGCTAAGCAGAGACTGGCGCAAATCACTTTCATGGAAAGGGGTTGCCAATCTTCCAAAAACTACGAGTTTCCTGAAATATCAGCACACATTTTTTCAATCAACCTTGATGACACTTTCAGGTAATGATCACTACCCCAATCCCACTTGGCTCACCAAATTTTGTTATTCTAGGTTAAACCGTTCGTTGGCAGTAACAGTTTTAATTTTTAGGTTTCACTCTGTTTTCTCCTATATGGATACATGGAGTTGGAACTCTAAATCAAACACGGTTTGTGCTAGCTCTTTGAAACTTGACACAATAAAGTAGCTCCAAGTTCTATCTCTATGGTATGTTTCCTATTGATGTAGCCCTAAGCAGAGACTGGCGCAAATCACTTTCATGGAAAGGGGTTGCCAAGGTTCCAAAAAACTACGAGTTTCCTGAAATCTCAGCACACATTTTTTCACCCAATCTGGATGACACTTTCAGGTAATGATCAGTACCCCAATCCCACTTGGCTCACCAAATTTCGTTCTTCTAGGTTAAACCGTTCGTTGGCAGTAAGAGTTTTAATTTTTAGGTTTCACTCTGTTTTCTCCTATATGGATACATATAGTTGGAAATCTAAATCAAACACTGTTTGTGCTAGCTCTTTGAAACTTGACACAATAATGTAGCTCCAAGTTCTATCTCTATGGTTTGTTTCCTATTGATGTAGCCCTAAGCAGAGTGGCGCAAATCACTTTCATGGAAAGGGGTTGCCAATCTTCCAAAAAACTACGAGTTTCCTGAAATCTCAGCACACATTTTTTCACCCAATCTTGATGACACTTTCAGGTAATGATCAGTACCCCAATCCCACTTGGCTCACCAAATTTCGTTCTTCTAGGTTAAACCGTTCGTTGGCAGTAACAGTTTTGATTTTTAGGTTTCACTCTGTTTTCTCCTATATGGATACATGTAATTTGAAGTCTAAATCAAACATGGTGTGCACTAGCTCTATTAAACTTGACACAATAATGTAGCTCCAAGTTCTATCTCTATGGTTTGTTTCCTATTGATGTAGCCCTAAGCAGAGACTGGCGCAAATCACTTTCATGGAAAGGGGTTGCCAAGGTTCCAAAAAACTACGAGTTTCCTGAAATCTCAGCACACATTTTTTCACCCAATCTTGATGACACTTTCAGGTAATGATCAGTACCCCAATCCCACTTGGCTCACCAAATTTCGTTCTTCTAGGTTAAACCGTTCGTTGGCAGTAACAGTTTTGATTTTTAGGTTTCACTCTGTTTTCTCCTATATGGATACATGTAGTTTGAAGTCTAAATCAAACATGGTGTGCGCTAGCTCTTTGAACCTTGACACAAAAAAGTAGCTCCAAGTTCTATCTCTATGGTTTGTTTCCTATTGATGTAGCCCTAAGCAGAGACTGGCGCAAATCAATTTCATGGAAAGGGGTTGCCAAGGTTCCAAAAAACTACGAGTTTCCTGAAATCTCAGCACACATTTTTTCACCCAATCTGGATGACACTTTCAGGTAATGATCAGTACCCCAATCCCACTTGGCTCACCAAATTTCGTTATTCTAGGTTAAACCGTTTGTTGGCAGTAACAGTTTTAATTATTAGGTTTCACTCTGTTTTCTCCTATATGGATACATGTAGTTGGAACTCTAAATAAAACACGGTGTGTGCTAGCTCTTTGAAACTTGACACAATAAAGTAGCTCCAAGTTCTATCTCTATGGTTTGTTTCCTATTGATGTAGCCCTAAGCAGAGACTGGCGCAAATCACTTTCATGGAAAGGGGTTGCCAAGGTTCCAAAAAACTACGAGTTTCCTGAAATCTCAGCACACATTTTTTCACCCAATCTTGATAACACTTTCAGGTAATGATCACTACCCAAATCCCACTTGGCTCAAGAAATTTCGTTCTTCTAGGTTAAACCCTTTGTTGGCAGTAACAGTTTTAATTTTTAGGTTTCACTCTGTTTTCTCCTATATGGATACATGTAGTTGGAACTCTAAATCAAACACTGTTTGTGCTAGCTCTTTGAAACTTGACACAATAAAGTAGCTCCAAGTTCTATCTCTATGGTTTGTTTCCTATTGATGTAGCCCTAAGCAGAGACTGGCGCAAATCACTTTCATGGAAAGGGGTTGCCAAGGTTCCAAAAAACTACGAGTTTCCTGAAATCTCAGCACACATTTTTTCACCCAAACTTGATGACACTTTCAGGTAATGATCAGTACCCCAATCCCACTTGGCTCACCAAATTTCGTTCTTCTAAGTTAAACCGTTCGTTGGCAGTAACAGTTTTAATTTTTAGGTTTCACTCTGTTTTCTCCTATATGGATACATGTAGTTGGAACTCTAAATCAAACACGGTTTGTGCTAGCTCTTTGAAACTTGACACAATAAAGTAGCTCCAAGTTCTTTCTCTATGGTTTGTTTCCTATTCATGTAGCCCTAAGCAGAGACTGGCGCAAATCACTTTCATGGAAAGGGGTTGCCAATCTTCCAAAAAACTACGAGTTTCCTGAAATCTCAGCACACATTTTTTCACCCAATCTTGATGACACTTTCAGGTAATGATCAGTACCCCAATCCCACTTGGCTCACCAAATTTCGTTCTTCTAAGTTAAACCGTTCGTTGGCAGTAACAGTTTTAATTTTTAGGTTTCACTCTGTTTTCTCCTATATGGATACATGTAGTTGGAACTCTAAATCAAACACGGTTTGTGCTAGCTCTTTGAAACTTGACACAATAAAGTAGCTCCAAGTTCTTTCTCTATGGTTTGTTTCCTATTCATGTAGCCCTAAGCAGAGACTGGCGCAAATCACTTTCATGGAAAGGGGTTGCCAATCTTCCAAAAAACTACGAGTTTCCTGAAATCTCAGCACACATTTTTTCACCCAATCTTGATGACACTTTCAGGTAATGATCAGTACCCCAATCCCACTTGGCTCACCAAATTTCGTTCTTCTAGGTTAAACCGTACGTTGGCAGTAACAGTTTAAATTTTTAGGTTTCACTCTGTTTTCTCCTATATGGATACATGTAGTTGGAACTCTAAATCAAACACGGTTTGTGCTAGCTCTTTGAAACCTGACACAATAAAGTAGCTCCAAGTTCTATCTCTATGTTTTGTTTCCTATTGATGTAGCCCGAAGCAGAGACTGGCGCAAATCACTTTCATGGAAAGGGGTTGCCAATCTTGCAAAAAACTACGAGTTTCCTGAAATCTCAGCACACATTTTTTTCACCCAAACTTGATGACACTTTCAGGTAATGATCAGTACCCCAATCCCACTTGGCTCACCAAATTTCGTTCTTCTAGGTTAAACCGTTCATTGGCAGTAACAGTTTTAATTTTTAGGTTTCACTCTGTTTTCTCCTATATGGATACATGTATTTGGAACTCTAAATCAAACACGGTTTGTGCTAGCTCTTTGAAACTTGAAACAATAAAGTAGCTCCAAGTTCTCTCTCTATAGTTTGTTTCCTATTGATGTAGCCCTAAGCAGAGACTGGCGCAAATCACTTTCATTGAAAGGGGTTGCCAATCTTCCAAAAAACTACGAGTTTCCTGAAATCTCAGCACACATATTTTCACCCAATCTTGATGACACTTTCAGGTAATGATCAGTACCCCAATCCCACTTGGCTCACCAAATTTCGTTCTTCTATGTTAAACCGTTCGTTGGCAGTAACAGTTTTAATTTTTAGGTTTCACTCTGTTTTCTCCTATATGGATACATGTAGTTGGAAGTCCAAATCAAACACGGTGTGTGCTAGGTCTTTGAAACTTGACACAATAAGGTAGCTCCAAGTTCTATCTCTATGGTTTGTTTCCTATTGATGTAGCCCTAAGCAGAGACTGGCACAAATCAGTTTCATGGAAAGGGGTTGCCAATCTTCCAAAAAACTACGAGTTTCCTGAAATCTCAGCACACATTTTTTCACCCAATCTTGATGACACTTTCAGGTAATGATCAGTACCCCAATCCCACTTGGCTCACCAAATTTCGTTCTTCTAGGTTAAACCATTCGTTGGCAGTAAGAGTTTTGATTTTTAGGTTTCACTCTGTTTTCTCCTATATGGATACATGTAGTTTGAAGTCTAAATCAAACACGGTGTGCGCTAGCTCTTTGAAACTTGACACAATAAAGTACCTCCAAGTTCCATCTCTATGGTTTGTTTCCTATTGATGTAGCCCTAAGCAGAGACTGGCGCAAATCACTTTCATGGAAAGGGGTTGCCAAGGTTCCAAAAAACTACGAGTTTCCTGAAATCTCAGCACACATTTTTTCACCCAATCTTGATGACACTTTCAGGTAATGATCAGTACCCCATTCCCACTTGGCTCACCAAATTTCGTTATTCTATGTTAAACCGTTCGTTGGCAGTAACAGTTTTAATTTTTAGGTTTCACTCTGTTTTCTCCTATATGGATACATGTAGTTGGAAGTCTAAATCAAACACGGTTTGTGCTAGCTCTTTGAAACTTGACACAATAAAGTAGCTCCAAGTTCTATCTCTATGGTTTGTTTCTTATTGATGTAGCCCTAAGCAGAGACTGGCGCAAATCACTTTCATGGAAAGGGGTTGCCAATCTTCCAAAAACTACGAGTTTCCTGAAATATCAGCACACATTTTTTCAATCAACCTTGATGACACTTTCAGGTAATGATCAGTACCCCAATCCCACTTGGCTCACCAAATTTCGTTCTTCTAGATTAAACCGTTCGTTGGCAGTAACAGTTTTAATTTTTAGGTTTCACTCTGTTTTCTCCTATATGGATACATGTAGATGGAACTCTAAATAAAACACGGTTTGTGCTAGCTCTTTGAAACTTGACACAATAAAGTAGCTCCAAGTTCTATCTCTATGGTTTGTTTCCTATTGATGTAGCCCTAAGCAGAGCCTGGCGCAAATCACTTTCATGGAAAGGGGTTGCCAAGGTTCCAAAAAACTACGAGTTTCCTGAAATCTCAGCACACATTTTTTCACCCAATCTTGATGACACTTTCAGGTAATGATCAGTACCCCAATCCCACTTGGCTCACCAAATTTCGTTATTCTAGGTTAAACCGCTCGTTGGCAGTAACAGTTTTAATTTTTAGGTTTCACTCTGTTTTCTCCTATATGGATACATGTAGTTGGAAGTCTAAATCAAACACGGTTTGTGCTAGCTCTTTGAAACTTTACACAATAAAGTACCTCCAAGTTCTATCTCTATGGTTTGTTTCTTATTGATGTAGCCCTAAGCAGAGACTGGCGCAAATCACTTTCATGGTTAGGGGTTGCCAATCTTCCAAAAACTACGAGTTTCCTGAAATATCAGCACACATTTTTTTCAATCAACCTTGATGACACTTTCAGGTAATGATCAGTACCCCAATCCCACTTGGCTCACCAAATTTCGTTCTTCTAGGTTAAACCGTTCGTTGGCAGTAACAGTTTTAATTTTTAGGTTTCACTCTGTTTTCTCCTATATGGATACATGTATTTGGAACTCTAAATGAAACACGGTTTGTGCTAGCTCTTTGAAACTTGACACAATAAAGTAGCTCCAAGTTCTATCTCTATGGTTTGTTTCCTATTGATGTAGCCCTAAGCAGAGACTTGTGCAAATCACTTTCATGGAAAGGGGTTGCCAAGCTTCCAAAAAACTACGAGTTTCCTGAAATCTCAGCACATATTTTTTCACCCAATCTTGATGACACTTTCAGGTAATGATCAGTACCCCAATCCCACTTGGCTCACCAAATTTCGTTCTTCTAGATTAAACCGTTCGTTGACAGTAACAGTTTTAATTTTTAGGTTTTACTCTGTTTTCTCCTATATCATACATGTAGTTGGAAGTCTAAATAAAACACGGTTTGTGCTAGCTCTTTGAAACTTGACACAATAAAGTAGCTCCAAGTTCTATCTCTATGGTTTGTTTCCTATTGATGTAGTCCTAAGCAGAGACTGGCGCAAATCACTTTCATGGAAAGGGGTTGCCAAGTTTCCAAAAAACTACGAGTTTCCTGAAATCTCAGCACACATTTTTTCACCCAATCTTGATGACACTTTCAGGTAATGATCAGTACCCCAATCCCACTTGGCTCAAGAAATTTCGTTCTTCTAGGTTAAACCGTTTGTTGGCAGTAACAGTTTTAATTTTTAGGTTTCACTCTGTTTTCTCCTATATGGATACATGTAGTTGGAACTCTAAATCAAACAAGGTTTGTGCTAGCTCTTTGAAACTTGACACAATAAAGTAGCTCCAAGTTCTATCTCTATGGTTTGTTTCCTATTGATGTAACCCTAAGCAGAGACTGGCGCAAATCACTTTCATGGAAATGGGTTGCCAATCTTCCAAAAAACTACGTGTTTCCTGAAATCTCAGCACACATTTTTTCACCCAAACTTGATGACACTTTCAGGTAATGATCAGTACCCCAATCCCACGTGGCTCACCAAATTTCGTTCTTCTAAGTTAAACCGTTCGTTGGCAGTAACAGTTTTAATTTTTAGGTTTCACTCTGTTTTCTCCTATATGGATACATGTAGTTGGAACTCTGAATCAAACACGGTTTGTGCTAGCTCTTTGAAACTTGACACAATAAAGTAGCTCCAAGTTCTATCTCTATGGTTTGTTTCCTATTGATGTAGCCCTAAGCAGAGACTGGCGCAAATCACTTTCATGGAAAGGGGTTGCCAAGGTTCCAAAACACTATGAGTTTCCTGAAATCTCAGCACACATTTTTTCACCCAATCTTGATGACACTTTCAGGTAATGATCACTACCCAAAAACCACTTGGCTCAAGAAATTTCGTTCTTCTAGGTTAAACCGTTTGTTGGCAGTAACAGTTTTAATTTTTAGGTTTCACTCTGTTTTCTCCTATACGGATACATGTAGTTGGAACTCTAAATCAAACACGGTTTGTGCTAGCTCTTTGAAACTTGACACAATAAAGTAGCTCCAAGTTCTATCTCTATGGTTTGTTTCCTATTGATGTAGCCCTAAGCAGAGACTTGCGCAAATCACTTTCATGGAAAGGGGTTGCCAATCTTCCAAAAAACTATGAGTTTCCTGAAATCTCAGCACACATTTTTTCACCAATCTTGATGACACGTTCAGGTAATGATCCAAACCCCAATCCCACTTGGCTCACCAAATTTCGTTCTTCTAGGTTAAACCGTTCATTGGCAGTAACAGTTTTAATTTTTAGGTTTCACTCTGTTTTCTCCTATATGGATACATGTAGTTGGAACTCTAAATCAAACACGGTTTGTGCTAGCTCTTTGAAACTTGACACAATAAAGTAGCTCCAAGTTCTTTCTCTATGGTTTGTTTCCTATTGATGTAGCCCTAAGCAGAGACTGGCGCAAATCACTTTCATTGAAAGGGGTTGCCAATCTTCCAAAAAACTACGAGTTTCCTGAAATCTCAGCACACATTTTCTCACCCAATCTTGATGACACTTTCAGGTAATTATCAGTACCCCAATCCCACTTGGCTCACCAAATTTCGTTCTTCTAGGTTAAACCGTTCGTTGGCAGTAACAGTTTAAATTTTTAGGTTTCACTCTGTTTTCTCCTATATGGATACATGTAGTTGGAACTCTAAGTCAAACACGGTTTGTGCTAGCTCTTTGAAACTTGACACAATAAAGTAGCTCCAAGTTCTATCTCTATGGTTTGTTTCCTATTGATATAGCCCTAAGCAGAGACTGGCGCAAATCACTTTCATGGAAAGGGGTTGCCAATCTTCCAAAAAACTACGAGTTTCCTGAAATCTCAGCACACATTTTTTCACCCAATCTTGATGACACTTTCAGGTAATGATCAGTACCCCAATCCCACTTGGCTCACCAAATTTCGTTCTTCTAGGTTAAACCGTTCGTTGGCAGTAACAGTTTTGATTTTTAGGTTTCATTCTGTTTTCTCCTATATGGATACATGTAGTTGGAAGTCTAAATCAAACACGGTTTGTGCTAGCTCTTTGAAACTTGACACAATAAAGTAGCTCCAAGTTCTCTCTCTATAGTTTGTTTCCTATTGATGTAGCCCTAAGCAGAGACTGGCGCAAATCACTTTCATGGAAAGGGGTTGCCAAGCTTCCAAAAAACTACGTGTTTCCTGAAATCTCAGCAACATTTTTTCACCCAATCTTGATGACACTTTCAGGTAATGATCAGTACCCCAATCCCACTTGGCTCACCAAATTTCGTTCTTCTATGTTAAACCGTTCGTTGGCAGTAACAGTTTTAATTTTTAGGTTTCATTCTGTTTTCTCCTATATGGATACATGTAGTTGGAAGTCTAAATCAAACACGGTGTGTGCTAGCTCTTTGAAACTTGACACAATAAGGTAGCTCCAAGTTCTATCTCTATGGTTTGTTTCCTATTGATGTAGCCCTAAGCAGAGACTGGTGCAAATCACTTTCATTTAAAGGGGTTACCAAGCTTCCAAAAAACTACGAGTTTCCTGAAATCTCAGCACACATTTTTTCACCCAATCTTGATGACACTTTCAGGTAATGATCAGCACCCCAATCCCACTTGGCTCACCAAATTTTGTTCTTCTAGGTTAAATAGTTCGTTGGCAGTAACAGTTTTAATTTTTAGGTTTCACTCTGTTTTCTCCTATATGGATACATGTATTTGGAACTCTAAATCAAACACGGTTTGTGCTAGCTCTTTGAAACTTGACACAATAAAGTAGCTCCAAGTTCTATCTCTATGGTTTGTTTCCTATTGATGTAGCCCTAAGTAGAGACTTGTGCAAATCACTTTCATGGAAAGGGGTTGCCAAGCTTCCAAAAAACTACGAGTTTCCTGAAATCTCAGCACACATTTTTTCACCCAATCTTGATGACACTTTCAGGTAATGATCAGTACCCCAATCCCACTTGGCTCACCAAATTTCGTTCTTCTAGATTAAACCGTTCGTTGACAGTAACAGTTTTAATTTTTAGGTTTCACTCTGTTTTCTCCTATATGGATACATGTAGTTGGAACTCTAAATCAAACACGGTTTGTGCTAGCTCTTTGAAACTTGACACAATAAAGTAACTCCAAGTTCTATCTCTATGGTTTGTTTCCTATTGATGTAGCCCTAAGCAGAGACTGTCGCAAATCACTTTCATGGAAAGGGGTTGCCAAGGTTCCAAAAAACTAGGAGTTTCCTGAAATCTCAGCACACATTTTTTCACCCAATCTTGATGACACTTTCAGGCAATGATCACTACCCAAATCCCACTTGGCTCAAGAAATTTCGTTCTTCTAGGTTAAACCGTTTGTTGGCAGTAACAGTTTTAATTTTTAGGTTTCACTCTGTTTTCTCCTATATGGATATATGTAGTTGGAACTCTAAATCAAACACGGTTTGTGCTAGCTCTTTGAAACTTGACACAATAAAGTAGCTCCAAGTTCTATCTCTATGGTTTGTTTCCTATTGATGTAGCCCTAAGCAGAGACTGGCGCAAATCACTTTCATGGAAAGGGGTTGCCAATCTTCCAAAAAACTACGAGTTTCCTGAAATCTCAGCACACATTTTTTCACCCAAACTTGATGACACTTTCAGGTAATCATCAGTACCCCAATCCCACGTGGCTCACCAAATTTCGTTCTTCTAAGTTAATCCGTTCGTTGGCAGTAACAGTTTTAATTTTTAGGTTTCACTCTGTTTTCTCCTATATGGATACATGTAGTTGGAACTCTAAATCAAACACGGTTTGTGCTAGCTCTTTGAAACTTGACACAATAAAGTAGCTCCAAGTTCTATCTCTATGGTTTGTTTCCTATTGATGTAGCCCTAAGCAGAGACTGGCGCAAATCACTTTCATGGAAAGGGGTTGCCAAGCTTCCAAAAAACTACGAGTTTCCTGAAATCTCAGCACACATTTTTTCACCCAATCTTGATGACACTTTCAGGTAATGATCACTACCCCAATCCCACTTTGCTCACCAAATTTCGTTCTTCTAGGTTAAACCGTTCGTTGGCAGTAACAGTTTTAATTTTTAGGTTTCACTCTGTTTTCTCCTATAGGGATACATATAGTTGGAACTCTAAATCAAACACGGTTTGTGCTAGCTCTTTGAAACTTGACAAAATAAAGTAGCTCCAAGTTCTTACTCTATGGTTTGTTTCCTATTGATGTAGCCCTAAGCAGAGACTGGCGCAAATCACTTTCATGGAAAGGGGTTGCCAATCTTCCAAAAAACTACGAGTTTCCTGAAATCTCAGCACACATATTTCCCCCAATCTTGATGACACTTTCAGGTAATGATCAGTACCCCAATCCCACTTGGCTCACCAAATTTCGTTCTTCTAGGTTAAACCGTTCGTTGGCAGTAACACTTTTAATTTTTAGGTTTCACTCTGTTTTCTCCTATATGGATACATGTAGTTGGAACTCTAAATCAAACACGGTTTGTGCTAGCTCTTTGAAACTTGACACAATAAAGTAGCTCCATGTTCTATATCTATGGTTTGTTTCCTATTGATGTAGCCCTAAGCAGAGACTGGCGCAAATCACTTTCATGGAAAGGGATTGCCATGCTTCCAAAAAACTACGAGTTTCCTGAAATCTCAGCACACATTTTTTCACCCAATCTTGATGACACTTTCAGGTAATGATCAGTACCCCAATCCCACTTGGCTCACCAAATTTCGTTCTTCTAGGTTAAACCGTTCGTTGGCAGAAACAGTTTTAATTTTTAGGTTTCACTCTGTTTTCTCCAATATGGATACATGTAGTTGGAAGTCTAAATCAAACACGGTTTGTGCTAGCTCTTTGAAACTTGACACAATAAAGTAGCTCCAAGTTCTGTCTCTATGGTTTGTTTCTTATTGATGTAGCCCTAAGCAGAGACTGGCACAAATCACTTTCATGGAAAGGGGTTGCCAATCTTCCAAAAACTACGAGTTTCCTGAAATATAAGCACACATTTTTTCAATCAACCTTGATGACACTTTCAGGTAATGATCAGTACCCCAATCCCACTTGGCTCACCAAATTTCGTTCTTCTAGGTTAAACCGTTCGTTGGCAGTAACAGTTTTAATTTTTAGGTTTCACTCTGTTTTCTCCTATTTGGATACATGTAGTTGGAAGTCTAAATCAAACACGGTTTGTGCTAGCTCTTTGAAACTTGACACAATAAAGTAGCTCCAAGTTCTATCTCTATGGTTTGTTTCCTATTGATGTAGCCCTAAGCAGAGACTTGTGCAAATCACTTTCATGGAAAGGGGTTGCCAAGCTTCCAAAAAACTACGAGTTTCCTGAAATCTCAGCACACATTTTTTCACCCAATCTTGATGACACTTTCAGGTAATGATCAGTACCCCAATCCCACTTGGCTCACCAAATTTCGTTCTTCTAGATTAAACCGTTCGTTGACAGTAACAGTTTTAATTTTTAGGTTTCACTCTGTTTTCTCCTATATGGATACATGTAGTTGGAAGTCTAAATCAAACACGGTTTGTGCTAGCTCTTTGAAACTTGACACAATAAAGTAGTTCCAAGTTCTATCTCTATGGTTTGTTTCTTATTGATGTAGCCCTAAGCAGAGACTGGCGCAAATCACTTTCATGGAAAGGGGTTGCCAAGGTTCCAAAAAACTACGAGTTTCCTGAAATCTCAGCACACATTTTTTCACCCAATCTTGATGACACTTTCAGGCAATGATCACTACCCAAATCCCTCTTGGCTCAAGAAATTTCGTTCTTCTAGGTTAAACCGTTTGTTGGCAGTAACAGTTTTAATTTTTAGGTTTCACTCTGTTTTCTCCTATATGGATATATGTAGTTGGAACTCTAAATCAAACACGGTTTGTGCTAGCTCTTTGAAACTTGACACAATAAAGTAGCTCCAAGTTCTATCTCTATGGATTGTTTCCTATTGATGTAGCCCTAAGCAGAGACTGGCGCAAATCACTTTCATGGAAAGGGGTTGACAATCTTCCAAAAAACTACGAGTTTCCTGAAATCTCAGCACACATTTTTTCACCCAAACTTGATGACACTTTCAGGTAATCATCAGTACCCCAATCCCACGTGGCTCACCAAATTTCGTTCTTCTAAGTTAATCCGTTCGTTGGCAGTAACAGTTTTAATTTTTAGGTTTCACTCTGTTTTCTCCTATATGGATACATGTAGTTGGAACTCTAAATCAAACACGGTTTGTGCTAGCTCTTTGAAACTTGACACAATAAAGTAGCTCCAAGTTCTATCTCTATGGTTTGTTTCCTATTGATGTAGCCCTAAGCAGAGACTTGTGCAAATCACTTTCATGGAAAGGGGTTGCCAAGATTCCAAAAAACTACGAGTTTCCTGAAATCTCAGCACACATTTTTTCACCCAACCTTGATGACACTTTCAGGTAATGATCAGTACCCCAATCCCACTTGGCTCACCAAACTTCGTTCTTCTATGTAAAACCGTTCGTTGGCAGTAACAGTTTTAAATTTTAGGTTTCACTCTGTTTTCTCCTATATGGATACATGTAGTTGGAAGTCTAAATCAAACACGGTGTGTGCTAGCTCTTTGAAACTTGACACAATAAGGTAGCTCCAAGTTCTATCTCTATGGTTTGTTTCCTATCGATGTAGCCCTAAGCAGAGACTGGTGCAAATCACTTTCATTTAAAGGGGTTACCAAGCTTCCAAAAAACTACGAGTTTCCTGAAATCTCAGCACACATTTTTTCACCCAATCTTGATGACACTTTCAGGTAATGATCAGTACCCCAATCCCACTTGGCTCACCAAATTTTGTTCTTCTAGGTTAAACAGTTCGTTGGCAGTAACAGATTTAATTTTTAGGTTTCACTCTGTTTTCTCCTATATGGATACATGTATTTGGAACTCTAAATCAAACACGGTTTGTGCTAGCTCTTTGAAACTTGACACAATAAAGTAGCTCCAAGTTCTATCTCTATGGTTTGTTTCCTATTGATGTAGCCCTAAGCAGAGACTGGCGCAAATCACTTTCATGGAAAGGGGTTGCCAAGGTTCCAAAAAACTACGAGTTTCCTGAAATCTCAGCACACATTTTTTCACCCAATCTTGATGACACTTTCAGGTAATGATCAGTACCCCAATCCCACTTGTCTCACCAAATTTCGTTCTTCTAGGTTAAACCGTTCGTTGGCAGTAACAGTTTTAATTTTTAGGTTTCACTCTTTTTTCTCCTATATGGATACATGTATTTGGAACTCTAAATCAAACACGGTTTGTGCTAGCTCTTTGAAACTTGACACAATAAAGTAGCTCCAAGTTCTCTCTCTATGGTTTGTTTCCTATTGATGTAGCCCTAAGCAGAGACTGGCGCAAAACACTTTCATGGAAATGGTTGCCAATCTTCCAAAAAACTACGTGTTTCCTGAAATCTCAGCACACATTTTTTCACCCAATCTTGATGACACTTTCAGGTAATGATCAGTACCCCAATCCCACTTGGCTCACCAAATTTCGTTCTTCTAGGTTAAACCGTTCGTTGGCAGTAACAGTTTTAATTTTTAGGTTTCAATCTGTTTTCTCCAATATGGATACATGTAGTTGGAAGTCTAAATCAAACACGGTTTGTGCTAGCTCTTTGAAACTTGACACAATAAAGTAGCTCCAAGTTCTGTCTCTATGGTTTGTTTCTTATTGATGTAGCCCTAAGCAGAGACTGGCGCAAATCACTTTCATGGAAAGGTGTTGCCAATCTTCCAAAAACTACGAGTTTCCTGAAATATAAGCACACATTTTTTCAATCAACCTTGATGACACTTTCACGTAATGATCAGTACCCCAATCCCACTTGGCTCACCAAATTTCGTTCTTCTAGGTTAAACCGTTCGTTGGCAGTAACAGTTTTAATTTTTAGGTTTCACTCTGTTTTCTCCTATATGGATACATGTAGTTGGAAGTCTAAATCAAACACGGTTTGTGCTAGCTCTTTGAAACTTGACACAATAAAGTAGCTCCAAGTTCTATCTCTATGGTTTGTTTCTTATTAATGTAGCCCTAAGCAGAGACTGGCGCAAATCACTTTCATGGAAAGGGGTTGCCAAGGTTCCAAAAAACTACGAGTTTCCTGAAATCTCAGCACACATTTTTTCACCCAATCTTGATGACACTTTCAGGCAATGATCACTACCCAAATCCCACTTGGCTCAAGAAATTTCGTTCTTCTAGGTTAAACCGTTTGTTGGCAGTAACAGTTTTAATTTTTAGGTTTCACTCTGTTTTCTCCTATATGGATATATGTAGTTGGAACTCTAAATCAAACACGGTTTGTGCTAGCTCTTTGAAACTTGACACAATAAAGTAGCTCCAAGTTCTATCTCTATGGTTTGTTTCCTATTGATGTAGCCCTAAGCAGAGACTGGCGCAAATCACTTTCATGGAAAGGGGTTGCCAATCTTCCAAAAAACTACGAGTTTCCTGAAATCTCGGCACACATTTTTTCACCCAAACTTGACACTTTCAGGTAATCATCAGTACCCCAATCCCACGTGGCTCACCAAATTTCGTTCTTCTAAGTTAATCCGTTCGTTGGCAGTAACAGTTTTAATTTTTAGGTTTCACTCTGTTTTCTCCTATATGGATACATGTAGTTGGAACTCTAAATCAAACACGGTTTGTGCTAGCTCTTTGAAACTTGACACAATAAAGTAGCTCCAAGTTCTGTCTCTATGGTTTGTTTCTTATTGATGTAGCCCTAAGCAGAGACTGGCGCAAATCACTTTCATGGAAAGGGGTTGCCAATCTTCCAAAAAAGTACGAGTTTTTTGAAATCTCAGCACACATTTTTTCACCCAATCTTGATGACACTTTCAGGAAATGATCACTACACCAATCCCACTTGGCTCACCAAATTTCGTTCTTCTAGGTTAAACCGTTCGTTGGCAGTAACAGTTTTAATTTTTAGGTTTCACTCTGTTTTCTCCTATATGGATACATGTAGTTGGAACTCTAAATCAAACACGGTTTGTGCTAGCTCTTTGAAACTTGACACAATAAAGTAGCTCCAAGTTCTATCTCTATGGTTTGTTTCCTATTGATGTAGCCCTTAGCAGAGACTTGTGCAAATCACTTTCATGGAAAGGGGTTGCCAAGCTTCCAAAAAACTACGAGTTTCCTGAAATCTCAGCACACATTTTTTCACCCAATCTTGATGACACTTTCAGGTAATGATCAGTACCCCAATCCCACTTGGCTCACCAAATTTCGTTCTTCTAGATTAAACCGTTCGTTGACAGTAACAGTTTTAATTTTTAGGTTTCACTCTGTTTTCTCCTATATGGATACATGTAGTTGGAAGTCTAAATCAAACACGGTTTGTGCTAGCTCTTTGAAACTTGACACAATAAAGTAGCTCCAAGTTCTATCTCTATGGTTTGTTTCTTATTGATGTAGCCCTAAGCAGAGACTGGCGCAAATCACTTTCATGGAAAGGGGTTGCCAAGGTTCCAAAAAACTACGAGTTTCCTGAAATCTCAGCACACATTTTTTCACCCAATCTTGATGACACTTTCAGGCAATGATCACTACCCAAATCCCTCTTGGCTCAAGAAATTTCGTTCTTCTAGGTTAAACCGTTTGTTGGCAGTAACAGTTTTAATTTTTAGGTTTCACTCTGTTTTCTCCTATATGGATATATGTAGTTGGAACTCTAAATCAAACACGGTTTGTGCTAGCTCTTTGAAACTTGACACAATAAAGTAGCTCCAAGTTCTATCTCTATGGTTTGTTTCCTATTGATGTAGCCCTAAGCAGAGACTGGCGCAAATCACTTTCATGGAAAGGGGTTGCCAATCTTCCAAAAAACTACGAGTTTCCTGAAATCTCAGCACACATTTTTTCACCCAAACTTGATGACACTTTCAGGTAATCATCAGTACCCCAATCCCACGTGGCTCACCAAATTTCGTTCTTCTAAGTTAATCCGTTCGTTGGCAGTAACAGTTTTAATTTTTAGGTTTCACTCTGTTTTCTCCTATATGGATACATGTAGTTGGAACTCTAAATCAAACACGGTTTGTGCTAGCTCTTTGAAACTTGACACAATAAAGTAGCTCCAAGTTCTATCTCTATGGTTTGTTTCCTATTGATGTAGCCCTAAGCAGAGACTTGTGCAAATCACTTTCATGGAAAGGGGTTGCCAAGCTTCCAAAAAACTACGAGTTTCCTGAAATCTCAGCACATATTTTTTCACCCAACCTTGATGACACTTTCAGGTAATGATCAGTACCCCAATCCCACTTGGCTCACCAAACTTCGTTCTTCTATGTTAAACCGTTCGTTGGCAGTAACAGTTTTAAATTTTAGGTTTCACTCTGTTTTCTCCTATATGGATACATGTAGTTGGAAGTCTAAATCAAACACGGTGTGTGCTAGCTCTTTGAAACTTGACACAATAAGGTAGCTCCAAGTTCTATCTCTATGGTTTGTTTCCTATCGATGTAGCCCTAAGCAGAGACTGGTGCAAATCACTTTCATTTAAAGGGGTTACCAAGCTTCCAAAAAACTACGAGTTTCCTGAAATTTCAGCACACATTTTTTCACCCAATCTTGATGACACTTTCAGGTAATGATCAGTACCCCAATCCCACTTGGCTCACCAAATTTTGTTCTTCTAGGTTAAACAGTTCGTTGGCAGTAACAGATTTAATTTTTAGGTTTCACTCTGTTTTCTCCTATATGGATACATGTAGTTGGAACTCTAAATCAAACACGGTTTGTGCTAGCTTTTTGAAACTTGACACAATAAAGTAGCTCCAAGTTCTCTCTCTATGGTTTGTTTCCTATTGATGTAGCCCTAAGCAGAGACTGGCGCAAATCACTTTCATGGAAAGGGGTTGCCAATCTTCCAAAAACTACGAGTTTCCTGAAATATAAGCACACATTTTTTCAATCAACCTTGATGACACTTTCAGGTAATGATCAGTACCCCAGTCCCACTTGGCTCACCAAATTTCGTTCTTCTAGGTTAAACCGTTCGTTGGCAGTAACAGTTTTAATTTTTAGGTTTCACTCTGTTTTCTCCTATATGGATACATGTAGTTGGAAGTCTAAATCAAACACGGTTTGTGCTAGCTCTTTGAAACTTGACACAATAAAGTAGCTCCAAGTTCTATCTCTATGGTTTGTTTCCTATTGATGTAGCCCTAAGCAGAGACTTGTGCAAATCACTTTCATGGAAAGGGGTTGCCAAGCTTCCAAAAAACTACGAGTTTCCTGAAATCTCAGCAGACATTTTTTCACCCAATCTTGATGACACTTTCAGGTAATGATCAGTACCCCAATCCCACTTGGCTCACCAAATTTCGTTCTTCTAGATTAAACCGTTCGTTGACAGTAACAGTTTTAATTTTTAGGTTTCACTCTGTTTTCTCCTATATGGATACATGTAGTTGGAAGTCTAAATCAAACACGGTTTGTGCTAGCTCTTTGAAACTTGACACAATAAAGTAGCTCCAAGTTCTATCTCTATGGTTTGTTTCTTATTCATGTAGCCCTAAGCAGAGACTGGCGCAAATCACTTTCATGGAAAGGGGTTGCCAAGGTTCCAAAAAACTACGAGTTTCCTGAAATCTCAGCACACATTTTTTCACCCAATCTTGATGACACTTTCAGGCAATGATCACTACCCAAATCCCTCTTGGCTCAAGAAATTTCGTTCTTCTAGGTTAAACCGTTTGTTGGCAGTAACAGTTTTAATTTTTAGGTTTCACTCTGTTTTCTCCTATATGGATATATGTAGTTGGAACTCTAAATCAAACACGGTTTGTGCTAGCTCTTTGAAACTTGACACAATAAAGTAGCTCCAAGTTCTATCTCTATGGTTTGTTTCCTATTGATGTAGCCCTAAGCAGAGACTGGCGCAAATCACTTTCATGGAAAGGGGTTGACAATCTTCCAAAAAACTACGAGTTTCCTGAAATCTCAGCACACATTTTTTCACCCAAACTTGATGACACTTTCAGGTAATCATCAGTACCCCAATCCCACGTGGCTCACCAAATTTCGTTCTTCTAAGTTAATCCGTTCGTTGGCAGTAACAGTTTTAATTTTTAGGTTTCACTCTGTTTTCTCCTATATGGATACATGTAGTTGGAACTCTAAATCAAACACGGTTTGTGCTAGCTCTTTGAAACTTGACACAATAAAGTAGCTCCAAGTTCTATCTCTATGGTTTGTTTCCTATTGATGTAGCCCTAAGCAGAGACTTGTGCAAATCACTTTCATGGAAAGGGGTTGCCAAGCTTCCAAAAAACTACGAGTTTCCTGAAATCTCAGCACACATTTTTTCACCCAACCTTGATGACACTTTCAGGTAATGATCAGTACCCCAATCCCACTTGGCTCACCAAACTTCGTTCTTCTATGTTAAACCGTTCGTTGGCAGTAACAGTTTTAAATTTTAGGTTTCACTCTGTTTTCTCCTATATGGATACATGTAGTTGGAAGTCTAAATCAAACACGGTGTGTGCTAGCTCTTTGAAACTTGACACAATAAGGTAGCTCCAAGTTCTATCTCTATGGTTTGTTTCCTATCGATGTAGCCCTAAGCAGAGACTGGTGCAAATCACTTTCATTTAAAGGGGTTACCAAGCTTCCAAAAAACTACGAGTTTCCTGAAATCTCAGCACACATTTTTTCACCCAATCTTGATGACACTTTCAGGTAATGATCAGTACCCCAATCCCACTTGGCTCACCAAATTTTGTTCTTCTAGGTTAAACAGTTCGTTGGCAGTAACAGATTTAATTTTTAGGTTTCACTCTGTTTTCTCCTATATGGATACATGTATTTGGAACTCTAAATCAAACACGGTTTGTGCTAGCTCTTTGAAACTTGACACAATAAAGTAGCTCCAAGTTCTATCTCTATGGTTTGTTTCCTATTGATGTAGCCCTAAGCAGAGACTGGCGCAAATCACTTTCATGGAAAGGGGTTGCCAAGCTTCCAAAAAACTACGAGTTTCCTGAAATCTCAGCACACATTTTTTCACCCAATCTTGATGACACTTTCAGGTAATGATCAGTACCCCAATCCCACTTGTCTCACCAAATTTCGTTCTTCTAGGTTAAACCGTTCGTTGGCAGTAACAGTTTTAATTTTTAGGTTTCACTCTTTTTTCTCCTATATGGATACATGTATTTGGAACTCTAAATCAAACACGGTTTGTGCTAGCTCTTTGAAACTTGACACAATAAAGTAGCTCCAAGTTCTCTCTCTATGGTTTGTTTCCTATTGATGTAGCCCTAAGCAGAGACTGGCGCAAAACACTTTCATGGAAATGGTTGCCAATCTTCCAAAAAACTACGTGTTTCCTGAAATCTCAGCACACATTTTTTCACCCAATCTTGATGACACTTTCAGGTAATGATCAGTACCCCAATCCCACTTGGCTCACCAAATTTCGTTCTTCTAGGTTAAACCGTTCGTTGGCAGTAACAGTTTTAATTTTTAGGTTTCAATCTGTTTTCTCCAATATGGATACATGTAGTTGGAAGTCTAAATCAAACACGGTTTGTGCTAGCTCTTTGAAACTTGACACAATAAAGTAGCTCCAAGTTCTGTCTCTATGGTTTGTTTCTTATTGATGTAGCCCTAAGCAGAGACTGGCGCAAATCACTTTCATGGAAAGGGGTTGCCAATCTTCCAAAAACTACGAGTTTCCTGAAATATAAGCACACATTTTTTCAATCAACCTTGATGACACTTTCACGTAATGATCAGTACCCCAATCCCACTTGGCTCACCAAATTTCGTTCTTCTAGGTTAAACCGTTCGTTGGCAGTAACAGTTTTAATTTTTAGGTTTCACTCTGTTTTCTCCTATATGGATACATGTAGTTGGAAGTCTAAATCAAACACGGTTTGTGCTAGCTCTTTGAAACTTGACACAATAAAGTAGCTCCAAGTTCTATCTCTATGGTTTGTTTCTTATTAATGTAGCCCTAAGCAGAGACTGGCGCAAATCACTTTCATGGAAAGGGGTTGCCAAGGTTCCAAAAAACTACGAGTTTCCTGAAATCTCAGCACACATTTTTTCACCCAATCTTGATGACACTTTCAGGCAATGATCACTACCCAAATCCCACTTGGCTCAAGAAATTTCGTTCTTCTAGGTTAAACCGTTTGTTGGCAGTAACAGTTTTAATTTTTAGGTTTCACTCTGTTTTCTCCTATATGGATATATGTAGTTGGAACTCTAAATCAAACACGGTTTGTGCTAGCTCTTTGAAACTTGACACAATAAAGTAGCTCCAAGTTCTATCTCTATGGTTTGTTTCCTATTGATGTAGCCCTAAGCAGAGACTGGCGCAAATCACTTTCATGGAAAGGGGTTGCCAATCTTCCAAAAAACTACGTGTTTCCTGAAATCTCGGCACACATTTTTTCACCCAAACTTGACACTTTCAGGTAATCATCAGTACCCCAATCCCACGTGGCTCACCAAATTTCGTTCTTCTAAGTTAATCCGTTCGTTGGCAGTAACAGTTTTAATTTTTAGGTTTCACTCTGTTTTCTCCTATATGGATACATGTAGTTGGAACTCTAAATCAAACACGGTTTGTGCTAGCTCTTTGAAACTTGACACAATAAAGTAGCTCCAAGTTCTGTCTCTATGGTTTGTTTCTTATTGATGTAGCCCTAAGCAGAGACTGGCGCAAATCACTTTCATGGAAAGGGGTTGCCAATCTTCCAAAAAACTATGAGTTTCCTGAAATATAAGCACACATTTTTTCAATCAACCTTGATGACACTTTCAGGTAATGATCAGTACCCCAATCCCACTTGGCTCACCAAATTTCGTTCTTCTAGGTTAAACCGTTCGTTGGCAGTAACAGTTTTAATTTTTAGGTTTCACTCTGTTTTCTCCTATATGGATACATGTAGTTGGAAGTCTAAATCAAACACGGTTTGTGCTAGCTCTTTGAAACTTGACACAATAAAGTAGCTCCAAGTTCTATCTCTATGGTTTGTTTCCTATTGATGTAGCCCTAAGCAGAGACTTGTGCAAATCACTTTCATGGAAAGGGGTTGCCAAGCTTCCAAAAAACTACGAGTTTCCTGAAATCTCAGCACACATTTTTTCACCCAATCTTGATGACACTTTCAGGTAATGATCAGTACCCCAATCCCACTTGGCTCACCAAATTTCGTTCTTCTAGATTAAACCGTTCGTTGACAGTAACAGTTTTAATTTTTAGGTTTCACTCTGTTTTCTCCTATATGGATACATGTAGTTGGAAGTCTAAATCAAACACGGTTTGTGCTAGCTCTTTGAAACTTGACACAATAAAGTAGCTCCAAGTTCTATCTCTATGGTTTGTTTCTTATTGATGTAGCCCTAAGCAGAGACTGGCGCAAATCACTTTCATGGAAAGGGGTTGCCAAGGTTCCAAAAAACTACGAGTTTCCTGAAATCTCAGCACACATTTTTTCACCCAATCTTGATGACACTTTCAGGCAATGATCACTACCCAAATCCCTCTTGGCTCAAGAAATTTCGTTCTTCTAGGTTAAACCGTTTGTTGGCAGTAACAGTTTTAATTTTTAGGTTTCACTCTGTTTTCTCCTATATGGATATATGTAGTTGGAACTCTAAATCAAACACGGTTTGTGCTAGCTCTTTGAAACTTGACACAATAAAGTAGCTCCAAGTTCTATCTCTATGGTTTGTTTCCTATTGATGTAGCCCTAAGCAGAGACTGGCGCAAATCAGTTTCATGGAAAGGGGTTTCCAATCTTCCAAAAAACTACGAGTTTCCTGAAATCTCAGCACACATTTTTTCACCCAAACTTGATGACACTTTCAGGTAATCATCAGTACCCCAATCCCACGTGGCTCACCAAATTTCGTTCTTCTAAGTTAATCCGTTCGTTGGCAGTAACAGTTTTAATTTTTAGGTTTCACTCTGTTTTCTCCTATATGGATACATGTAGTTGGAACTCTAAATCAAACACGGTTTGTGCTAGCTCTTTGAAACTTGACACAATAAAGTAGCTCCAAGTTCTATCTCTATGGTTTGTTTCCTATTGATGTAGCCCTAAGCAGAGACTTGTGCAAATCACTTTCATGGAAAGGGGTTGCCAAGCTTCCAAAAAACTACGAGTTTCCTGAAATCTCAGCACATATTTTTTCACCCAACCTTGATGACACTTTCAGGTAATGATCAGTACCCCAATCCCACTTGGCTCACCAAACTTCGTTCTTCTATGTTAAACCGTTCGTTGGCAGTAACAGTTTTAAATTTTAGGTTTCACTCTGTTTTCTCCTATATGGATACATGTAGTTGGAAGTCTAAATCAAACACGGTGTGTGCTAGCTCTTTGAAACTTGACACAATAAGGTAGCTCCAAGTTCTATCTCTATGGTTTGTTTCCTATCGATGTAGCCCTAAGCAGAGACTGGTGCAAATCACTTTCATTTAAAGGGGTTACCAAGCTTCCAAAAAACTACGAGTTTCCTGAAATCTCAGCACACATTTTTTCACCCAATCTTGATGACACTTTCAGGTAATGATCAGTACCCCAATCCCACTTGGCTCACCAAATTTTGTTCTTCTAGGTTAAACAGTTCGTTGGCAGTAACAGATTTAATTTTTAGGTTTCACTCTGTTTTCTCCTATATGGATACATGTAGTTGGAACTCTAAATCAAACACGGTTTGTGCTAGCTTTTTGAAACTTGACACAATAAAGTAGCTCCAAGTTCTATCTCTATGGTTTGTTTCCTATTGATGTAGCCCTAAGCAGAGACTGGCGCAAATCACTTTCATGGAAAGGGGTTGCCAAGCTTCCAAAAAACTACGAGTTTCCTGAAATCTCAGCACACATTTTTTCACCCAATCTTGATGACACTTTCAGGTAATGATCAGTACCCCAATCCCACTTGTCTCACCAAATTTCGTTCTTCTAGGTTAAACCGTTCGTTGGCAGTAACAGTTTTAATTTTTAGGTTTCACTCTTTTTTCTCCTATATGGATACATGTATTTGGAACTCTAAATCAAACACGGTTTGTGCTAGCTCTTTGAAACTTGACACAATAAAGTAGCTCCAAGTTCTCTCTCTATGGTTTGTTTCCTATTGATGTAGCCCTAAGCAGAGACTGGCGCAAAACACTTTCATGGAAAGTGGTTGCCAATCTTCCAAAAAACTACGTCTTTCCTGAAATCTCAGCACACATTTTTTCACCCAATCTTGATGACACTTTCAGGTAATGATCAGTACCCCAATCCCACTTGGCTCACCAAATTTCGTTCTTCTAGGTTAAACCGTTCGTTGGCAGTAACAGTTTTAATTTTTAGGTTTCACTCTGTTTTCTCCAATATGGATACATGTAGTTGGAAGTCTAAATCAAAAACGGTTTGTGCTAGCTCTTTGAAACTTGACACAATAAAGTAGCTCCAAGTTCTGTCTCTATGGTTTGTTTCTTATTGATGTAGCCCTAAGCAGAGACTGGCGCAAATCACTTTCATGGAAAGGGGTTGCCAATCTTCCAAAAACTACGAATTTCCTGAATTATAAGCACACATTTTTTCAATCAACCTTGATGACACTTTCACGTAATGATCAGTACCCCAATCCCACTTGGCTCACCAAATTTCGTTCTTCTAGGTTAAACCGTTCGTTGGCAGTAACAGTTTTAATTTTTAGGTTTCACTCTGTTTTCTCCTATATGGATACATGTAGTTGGAAGTCTAAATCAAACACGGTTTGTGCTAGCTCTTTGAAACTTGACACAATAAAGTAGCTCCAAGTTCTATCTCTATGGTTTGTTTCTTATTAATGTAGCCCTAAGCAGAGACTGGCGCAAATCACTTTCATGGAAAGGGGTTGCCAAGGTTCCAAAAAACTACGAGTTTCCTGAAATCTCAGCACACATTTTTTCACCCAATCTTGATGACACTTTCAGGCAATAATCACTACCCAAATCCCACTTGGCTCAAGAAATTTCGTTCTTCTAGGTTAAACCGTTTGTTGGCAGTAACAGTTTTAATTTTTAGGTTTCACTCTGTTTTCTCCTATATGGATATATGTAGTTGGAACTCCAAATCAAACACGGTTTGTGCTAGCTCTTTGAAACTTGACACAATAAAGTAGCTCCAAGTTCTATCTCTATGGTTTGTTTCCTATTGATGTAGCCCTATGCAGAGACTGGCGCAAATCACTTTCATGGAAAGGGGTTGCCAATCTTCCAAAAAACTACGAGTTTCCTGAAATCTCAGCACACATTTTTTCACCCAAAATTGACACTTTCAGGTAATCATCAGTACCCCAATCCCACGTGGCTCACCAAATTTCATTCTTCTAAGTTAATCCGTTCGTTGGCAGTAACAGTTTTAATTTTTAGGTTTCACTCTATTTTCTCCTATATGGATACATGTAGTTGGAACTCTAAATCAAACACGGTTTGTGCTAGCTCCTTGAAACTTGACACAATAAAGTAGCTCCAAGTTCTATCTCTATGGATTGTTTCCTATTGATGTAGCCCTAAGCAGAGACTTGTGCAAATCACTTTCATGGAAAGGGGTTGCCAAGCTTCCAAAAAACTACGAGTTTCCTGAAATCTCAGCACACATTTTTTCACCCAACCTTGATGACACTTTCAGGTAATGATCAGTACCCCAATCCCACTTGGCTCACCAAATTTCGTTCTTCTAGATTAAACCGTTCGTTGGCAGTAACAGTTTTAATTTTTAGGTTTCTCTCTGTTTTCTCCTATATGGATACATGTAGTTGGAACTCTAAATAAAACACGGTGTGTGCTAGCTCTTTGAAACTTGACACAATAAAGTAGCTCCAAGTTCTGTCTCTATGGTTTGTTTCCTATTGATGTAGCCCTAAGCAGAGACTGGCGCAAATCACTTTCATGGAAAGGGGTTGCCAAGGTTCCAAAAAACTACGAGTTTCCTGAAATCTCAGCACACATTTTTTCACCCAAACTTGATGACACTTTCAGGTAATGATCACTACCCCAATCCCACGTGGCTCACCAAATTTCGTTCTTCTAAGTTAAACCGTTCGTTGGCAGTAACAGTTTTAATTTTTAGGTTTCACTCTGTTTTCTCCTATATGGATACATGTAGTTGGAACTCTAAATCAAACACGGTTTGTGCTAGGTCTTTGAAACTTGACACAATAAAGTAGCTCCAAGTTCTATCTCTATGGTTTGTTTCCTATTGATGTAGCCCTAAGCAGAGACTTGTGCAAATCACTTTCATGGAAAGGGGTTGCCAAGCTTCCAAAAACTACGAGTTTCCTGAAATCTCAGCACACATTTTTTCACCCAATCTTGATGACACTTTCAGGTAATGATCACTACCCAAGAACCACTTGGCTCAAGAAATTTCGTTCTTCTAGGTTAAACTGTTCGTTGGCAGTAACAGTTTTAATTTTTAGGTTTCACTCTGTTTTCTCCTATATGGATACACGTAGATGGAACTCTAAATCAATCACGGTTTGTGCTAGCTCTTTGAAACTTGACACAATAAAGTAGCTCCAAGTTCTATCTCTATGGTTTGTTTCCTATTGATGTAGCCCTAAGCAGAGACTGGCGCAAATCACTTTCATGGAAAGGGGTTGCCAATCTTCCAAAAAACTACGAGTTTCCTGAAATCTCAGCACACATTTTTTCACCCAAACATGATGACACTTTCAGGTAATGATCAGTACCCTAATCCCACTTGGCTCACCAAATTTTGTTCTTCTAAGTTAAACCGTTCGTTGGCAGTAACAGTTTTAATTTTTAGATTTCACTCTGTTTTCTCCTATATGGATACATGTAGTTGGAAGTCTAAATCAAACACGGTTTGTGCTAGGTCTTTGAAACTTGACACAATAAAGTAGCTCCAAGTTCTTTCTCTATGGTTTGTTTCCTATTCATGTAGCCCTAAGCAGAGACTGGCGCAAATCACTTTCATGGAAAGGGGTTGCCAATCTTCCAAAAAACTACGAGTTTCCTGAAATCTCAGCACACATTTTTTCACCCAATCTTGATGACACTTTCAGGTAATGATCAGTACCCCAATCCCACTTGGCTCACCAAATTTCGTTCTTCTAGGTCAAACCGTTCGTTGGCAGTTACAGTTCAAATTTTTAGGTTTCACTCTGTTTTCTCCTATATGGATACATGTAGTTGGAACTCTAAATCAAACACGGTTTGTGCTAGCTCTTTGAAACTTGACACAATAAAGTAGCTCCAAGTTCTATCTCTATGGTTTGTTTCCTATTGATGTAGCCCTAAGCAGAGACTGGCGCAAATCACTTTCATGGAAAGGGGTTGCCAAGGTTCCAAAAAACTACGAGTTTCCTGAAATCTCAGCACACATTTTTTCAACCAATCTTGATGACACTTTCAGGTAATGATCACTACCCAAATCCCACTTGGCTCAAGAAATTTCGTTCTTCTATGTTAAACCGTTCGTTGGCAGTAACAGTTTTAATTTTTAGGTTTCACTCTGTTTTCTCCTATATGGATACATGTATTTGGAACTCTAAATCAAACACGGTTTGTGCTAGCTCTTTGAAACTTGACACAATAAAGTAGCTCCAAGTTCTATCTCTATGGTTTGTTTCCTATTGATGTAGCCCTAAGCAGAGACTGGCGCAAATCACTTTCATGGAAAGGGGTTGCCAAGCTTCCAAAAAACTACGAGTTTCCTGAAATCTCAGCACACATTTTTTCACCCAATCTTGATGACACTTTCAGGTAATGATCAGTACCCCAATCCCACTTGGCTCACCAAATTTCGTTCTTATAGATAAAACCGTTTGTTGGCAGTAACAGTTTTAATTTTTAGATTTCACTCTGTTTTCTCCTATATGGATACATGTAGTTGGAAGTCTAAATCAAACACGGTTTGTGCTAGCTCTTTGAAACTTGACACAATAAAGTAGCTCCAATTCTTTCTCTATGGTTTGTTTCCTATTGATGTAGCCCTAAGCAGAGACTGGCGCAAATCACTTTCATGGAAAGGGGTTGCCAATCTTCCAAAAAACTACGAGTTTCCTGAAATCTCAGCACACATTTTCTCACCCAATCTTGATGACACTTTCAGGTAATGATCAGTACCCCAATCCCACTTGGCTCACCAAATTTCGTTCTTCTAGGTTAAACCGTTCGTTGGCAGTAACAGTTTAAATTTTTCGGTTTCACTCTGTTTTCTCCTATATGGATACATGTAGTTGGAAGTCTAAATCAAACACGGTTTGTGCTAGCTCTTTGAAACTTGACACAATAAAGTAGCTCCAAGTTCTATCTCTATGGTTTGTTTCCTATTGATGTAGCCCTAAGCAGAGACTGGCGCAAATCACTTTCATGGAAAGGGGTTGCCAATCTTCCATAAAACTAGGAGTTTCCTGAAATCTCAGCACACATTTTTTCACCCAATCTTGATGACACTTTCAGGTAATGATCAGTACCCCAATCCCACTTGGCTCACCAAATTTCGTTCTTCTAGGTTAAACAGTTCGTTGGCAGTAACAGTTTTAATTTTTAGGTTTCACTCTGTTGTCTCCTATATGGATACATGTAGTTGGAAGTCTAAATCAAACACGGTTTGTGCTAGCTCTTTGAAACTTGACACAATAAAGTAGCTCCAAGTTCTATCTCTATGGTTTGTTTCCTATTGATGTAGCCCTAAGCAGAGACTGGCGCAAATCACTTTCATGGAAAGGGGTTGCCAATGTTCCAAAAAACTACGAGTTTCCTGAAATCTCAGCTCACAGTTTTTCACCCAATCTTGATGACACTTTCAGGTAATGATCAGTACCCCAATCCCACTTGGCTCACCAAATTTTGTTCTTCTAGGTTAAACCGTTCGTTGGCAGTAACAGTTTTAATTTTTAGGTTTCACTCTGTTTTCTCCTATATGGATACATGAAGTTGGAAGTCTAAATCAAAAACGGTTTGTGCTAGCTCTTTGAAACTTGACACAATAAAGTAGCTCCAAGTTTTATCTCTATGGTTTCTTCCAATTGATGTAGCCCTGAGCAGAGACTGGCGCAAATCACTTTCATGGAAAGGGGTTGCCAAGCTTCCCAAAAACTACGAGTTTCCTGAAATCTCAGCACACATTTTTTCACCCAAACTTGATGACACTTTCAGGTAATGATCAGTACCCCAATCCCACTTGGCTCACCAAATTTGGTTCTTCTAGGTTAAACCGTTCATTGGCAGTAACAGTTTTAATTTTTAGGTTTCACTCTGTTTTCTCCTATATGGATACATGTA
Organism: Spermophilus citellus; assembly: GCF_964194105.1. Classification (NCBI taxonomy): domain Eukaryota; kingdom Metazoa; phylum Chordata; class Mammalia; order Rodentia; family Sciuridae; genus Spermophilus; species Spermophilus citellus. The sequence continues at coordinate 2,121,959 of NW_027672724.1, read as the reverse complement.
GTTGGAAGTCTAAATCAAACACGGTTTGTGCTAGCTCTTTGAAACTTGACACAATAAAGTAGCTCCAAGTTCTATCTCTATGGTTTTTTTCCTATTGATGTAGCCCTAAGCAGAGACTGGCGCAAATCACTTTCATGGAAAGGGGTTGCCAATCTTAAAAAAAAACTACGAGTTTTTTGAAATCTCAGCACACATTTTTTCACCCAATCTTGATGACACTTTCAGGTAATGATCACTACCCCAATCCCACTTGGCTCACCAAATTTCGTTCTTCTAGTTTAAACTGTTCGTTGGCAGTAACAGTTTTAATTTTTAGGTTTCACTCTGTTTTCTCCTATATGGATACATGTAGTTGGAACTCTAAATCAAACACGGTTTGTGCTAGCTCTTTGAAACTTGACACAATAAAGTAGCTCCAAGTTCTATCTGTATGGTTTGGTTCCTATTGATGTAGCCCTAAGCAGAGACTTGTGCAAATCACTTTCATGGAAAGGGGTTGCCAAGCTTCCAAAAAACTACGAGTTTCCTGAAATCTCAGCACACATTTTTTCACCCAATCTTGATGACACTTTCAGGTAATGATCAGTACCCCAATCCCACTTGGCTCACCAAATTTCGTTCTTCTAGATTAAACCGTTCGTTGGCAGTAACAGTTTTAATTTTTAGGTTTTACTCTGTTTTCTCCTATATGGATACATGTAGTTGGAAGTCTAAATAAAACACGGTTTGTGCTAGCTCTTTGAAACTTGACACAATAAAGTAGCTCCAAGTTCTATCTCTATGGTTTGTTTCCTATTGATGTAGCCCTAAGCAGAGACTGGCGCAAATCACTTTCATGGAAAGGGGTTGCCAAGGTTCCAAAAAACTATGAGTTTCCTGAAATCTCAGCACACATTTTTTCACCCAATCTTGATGACACTTTCAGGTAATGATCACTACCCAAATCACACTTGGCTCAAGAAATTTCGTTCTTCTAGGTTAAACCGTTTGTTGGCAGTAACAGTTTTAAGTTTTAGGTTTCACTCTGTTTTCTCCTATATGGATACATGTAGTTGGAACTCTAAATCAAACATGGTTTGTGCTAGCTCTTTGAAACTTGACACAATAAAGTAGCTCCAAGTTCTATCTCTATGCTTTGTTTCCTATTGATGTAGCCCTAAGCAGAGACTGGCGCAAATCACTTTCATGGAAAGGGGTTGCCAATCTTCCAAAAAACTACGTGTTTCCTGAAATCTCAGCACACATTTTTTCACCCAAACTTGATGACACTTTCAGGTAATGATCAGTACCCCAATCCCATGTGGCTCACCAAATTTCGTTCTTCTAAGTTAAACCGTTCGTTGGCAGTAACAGTTTTAATTTTTAGGTTTCACACTGTTTTCTCCTATATGGATACATGTAGTTGGAACTCTAAATCAAACACGGTTTGTGCTAGCTCTTTGAAACTTGACACAATAAATAGCTCCAAGTTCTATCTCTATGGTTTGTTTCCTATTGATGTAGCCCTAAGCAGAGACTGGCGCAAATCACTTTCATGGAAAGGGGTTGCCAAGGTTCCAAAAAACTACGAGTTTCCTGAAATCTCAGCACACATTTTTTCACCCAATCTTGATGACACTTTCATGTAATGATCACTACCCAAAAACCACTTGGCTCAAGAAATTTCGTTCTTCTAGGTTAAACCGTTTGTTGGCAGTAACAGTTTAAATTTTTAGGTTTCACTCTGTTTTCTCCTATATGGATACATGTAGTTGGAACTCTAAATCAAACACGGTTTGTGCTAGCTCTTTGAAACTTGACACAATAAAGTAGCTCCAAGTTCTATCTCTATGGTTTGTTTCCTATTGATGTAGCCCTAAGCAGACACTGGCGCAAATCACTTTCATGGAAAGGGGTTGCCAATCTTCCAAAAAACTATGAGTTTCCTGAAATCTCAGCACACATTTTTTCACCCAAACTTGATGACACTTTCAGGTAATGATCAGTACCCTAATCCCACTTGGCTCACCAAATTTTGTTCTTCTAATTTAAACCGTTCGTTGGCAGTAACAGTTTTAATTTTTAGGTTTCACTCTGTTTTCTCCTATATGGATACATGTATTTGGAACTCTAAATCAAACACGGTTTGTGCTAGCTCTTTGAAACTTGACACAATAAAGTAGCTCCAAGTTCTTTCTCTATGGTTTGTTTCCTATTGATGTAGCCCTAAGCAGAGACTGGCGCAAATCACTTTCATGGAAAGGGGTTGCCAATCTTCCAAAAAACTACGAGTTTCCTGAAATCTCAGCACACATTTTTTCACCCAATCTTGATGACACTTTCAGGTAATGATCAGTACCCCAATCCCACTTGGCTCACCAAATGTCGTTCTTCTAAGTTAAACCGTTCGTTGGCAGTAACAGTTTTAATTTTTAGGTTTCACTCTGTTTTCTCCTATATGGATACATGTAGTTGGAACTCTAAATCAAACACGGTTTGTGCTAGCTCTTTGAAACTTGACACAATAAATAGCTCCAAGTTCTATCTCTATGGTTTGTTTCCTATTGATGTAGCCCTAAGCAGAGACTGGCGCAAATCACTTTCATGCAAAGGGGTTGCCAAGGTTCCAAAACACTACGAGTTTCCTGAAATCTCAGCACACATTTTTTCACCCAATCTTGATGACACTTTCAGGTAATGATCACTACCCAAAAACCACTTGGCTCAAGAAATTTCGTTCTTCTAGGTTAAACCGTTTGTTGGCAGTAACAGTTTTAATTTTTAGGTTTCACTCTGTTTTCTCCTATATGGATACATGGAGTTGGAACTCTAAATCAAACACGGTTTGTGCTAGCACTTTGAAACTTGACACAATAAAGTAGCTCCAAGTTCTATCTCTTTGGTTTGTTTCCTATTGATGTAGCCCTAAGCAGAGACTGGCGCAAATCACTTTCATGGAAAGGGGTTGCCAATCTTCCAAAAAACTAAGAGTTTCCTGAAATCTCAGCACACATTTTTTCACCCAATCTTGATGACACTTTCAGGTAATGATCAGTACCCTAATCCCACTTGGCTCACCAAATTTTGTTCTTCTAAGTTAAACCGTTCGTTGGCAGTAACAGTTTTAATTTTTAGGTTTCACTCTGTTTTCTCCTATATGGATACATGTATTTGGAACTCTAAATCAAACACGGTTTGTGCTAGCTCTTTGAAACTTGACACAATAAAGTAGCTCCAAGTTCTTTCTCTATGGTTTGTTTCCTATTCATGTAGCCCTAAGCAGAGACTGGCGCAAATCACTTCAATGGAAAGGGGTTGCCAATCTTCCAAAAAACTACGAGTTTCCTGAAATCTCAGCACACATTTTTTCACCCAATCTTGATGACACTTTCAGGTAATGATCAGTACCCGAATCCCACTTGGCTCACCAAATTTCGTTCTTCTAGGTTAATCCGTTCGTTGGAAGTAACAGTTTTAATTTTTAGGTTTCACTCTGTTTTCTCCTATATGGATACATGAAGTTGGAAGTATAAATCAAAAACGGTTTGTGCTAGCTCTTTGAAACTTGACACAATAAAGTAGCTCCAAGTTTTATCTCTATGGTTTGTTCCAATTGATGTAGCCCTGAGCAGAGACTGGCGAAAATCACTTTCATGGAAAGGGGTTGCCAAGCTTCCAAAAAACTACGAGTTTCCTGAAATCTCAGCACACATTTTTTCACCCAATCTTGATGACACTTTCAGGTAATGATCACTACCCCAATCCCACTTGGCTCAAGAAATTTCGTTCTCCTAGGTTAAACAGTTCGTCGGCAGTAACAGTTTTAATTTTTAGGTTTCACTCTGTTTTCTCCTATATGGATACTTGTAGTTGGAAGTCTAAATCAAAAACGGTTTGTGCTAACTCTTTGAAAGTTGACACAATGAAGTAGCTCCAAGTTCTATCTCTATAGTTTGTTTCCTATTGATGTAGCCCTAAGCAGAGACTGGTGCAAATCACTTTCATGGAAAGGTGTTGCCAAGCTTCCAAAAAACTACGAGTTTCCTGAAATCTCAGCACACATTTTTTCACCCAAACTTGATGACACTTTCAGGTAATGATCAGTACCCCAATCCCACTTGGCTCACCAAATTTGGTTCTTCTAGGTTAAACTGTTCATTGGCAGTAACAGTTTTAATTTTTTGGTTTCACTCTGTTTTCTCCTTTATGGATACATGTAGTTGGAAGTCTAAATAAAACACGGTTTGTGCTAGCTCTTTGAAACTTGACACAATAAAGTAGCTCCAAGTTCTATCTCTATGGTTTGTTTCCTATTGATGTAGCCCTAAGCAGAGACTGGCGCAAATCACTTTCATGGAAAGGGGTTGCCAATCTTCCAAAAAAGTACGAGTTTTTTGAAATCTCAGCACACATTTTTTCACCCAATCTTGATGACACTTTCAGGAAATGATCACTACACCAATCCCACTTGGCTCACCAAATTTCGTTCTTCTAGGTTAAACCGTTCGTTGGCAGTAACAGTTTTAATTTTTAGGTTTCACTCTGTTTTCTCCTATATGGATACATGTAGTTGGAACTCTAAATCAAACACGGTTTGTGCTAGCTCTTTGAAACTTGACACAATAAAGTAGCTCCAAGTTCTATCTCTATGGTTTGTTTCCTATTGATGTAGCCCTAAGCAGAGACTGGCGCAAATCACTTTCATGGAAAGGGGTTGCCAATCTTCCAAAAAACTACGAGTTTCCTGAAATCTCAGCACACATTTTTTCACCCAAACTTGATGACACTTTCAGGTAATGATCAGTACCCCAATCCCACGTGGCTCACCATATTTCGTTCTTCTAAGTTAAACCGTTCGTTGGCAGTAATAGTTTTAATTTTTAGGTTTCACTCTGTTTTCTCCTATATGGATACATGTAGTTGGAACTCTAAATCAAACACGGTTTGTGCTAGCTCTTTGAAACTTGACACAATAAAGTAGCTCCAAGTTCTATCTCTATGGTTTGTTTCCTATTGATGTAGCCCTAAGCAGAGACTGGCGCAAATCACTTTCATGGAAAGGGGTTGCCAATCTTCCAAAAAACTACGAGTTTCCTGAAATCTCAGCACACATTTTTTCACCCAATCTTGATGACACTTTCAGGTAATGATCAGTACCCCAATCCCACTTGGCTCACCAAATGTCGTTCTTCTAAGTTAAACCGTTCGTTGGCAGTAACAGTTTTAATTTTTAGGTTTCACTCTGTTTTCTCCTATATGGATACATGTAGTTGGAACTCTAAATCAAACACGGTTTGTGCTAGCTCTTTGAAACTTGACACAATAAATAGCTCCAAGTTCTATCTCTATGGTTTGTTTCCTATTGATGTAGCCCTAAGCAGAGACTGGCGCAAATCACTTTCATGCAAAGGGGTTGCCAAGGTTCCAAAACACTACGAGTTTCCTGAAATCTCAGCACACATTTTTTCACCCAATCTTGATGACACTTTCAGGTAATGATCACTACCCAAAAACCACTTGGCTCAAGAAATTTCGTTCTTCTAGGTTAAACCGTTTGTTGGCAGTAACAGTTTTAATTTTTAGGTTTCACTCTGTTTTCTCCTATATGGATACATGGAGTTGGAACTCTAAATCAAACACGGTTTGTGCTAGCACTTTGAAACTTGACACAATAAAGTAGCTCCAAGTTCTATCTCTTTGGTTTGTTTCCTATTGATGTAGCCCTAAGCAGAGACTGGCGCAAATCACTTTCATGGAAAGGGGTTGCCAATCTTCCAAAAAACTACGAGTTTCCTGAAATCTCAGCACACATTTTTTCACCCAATCTTGATGACACTTTCAGGTAATGATCAGTACCCTAATCCCACTTGGCTCACCAAATTTTGTTCTTCTAAGTTAAAACGTTCGTTGGCAGTAACAGTTTTAATTTTTAGGTTTCACTCTGTTTTCTCCTATATGGATACATGTATTTGGAACTCTAAATCAAACACGGTTTGTGCTAGCTCTTTGAAACTTGACACAATAAAGTAGCTCCAAGTTCTTTCTCTATGGTTTGTTTCCTATTCATGTAGCCCTAAGCAGAGACTGGCGCAAATCACTTCAATGGAAAGGGGTTGCCAATCTTCCAAAAAACTACGAGTTTCCTGAAATCTCAGCACACATTTTTTCACCCAATCTTGATGACACTTTCAGGTAATGATCAGTACCCGAATCCCACTTGGCTCACCAAATTTCGTTCTTCTAGGTTAATCCGTTCGTTGGAAGTAACAGTTTTAATTTTTAGGTTTCACTCTGTTTTCTCCTATATGGATACATGAAGTTGGAAGTATAAATCAAAAACGGTTTGTGCTAGCTCTTTGAAACTTGACACAATAAAGTAGCTCCAAGTTTTATCTCTATGGTTTGTTCCAATTGATGTAGCCCTGAGCAGAGACTGGCGAAAATCACTTTCATGGAAAGGGGTTGCCAAGCTTCCAAAAAACTACGAGTTTCCTGAAATCTCAGCACACATTTTTTCACCCAATCTTGATGACACTTTCAGGTAATGATCACTACCCCAATCCCACTTGGCTCAAGAAATTTCGTTCTCCTAGGTTAAACAGTTCGTCGGCAGTAACAGTTTTAATTTTTAGGTTTCACTCTGTTTTCTCCTATATGGATACTTGTAGTTGGAAGTCTAAATCAAAAACGGTTTGTGCTAACTCTTTGAAAGTTGACACAATGAAGTAGCTCCAAGTTCTATCTCTATAGTTTGTTTCCTATTGATGTAGCCCTAAGCAGAGACTGGTGCAAATCACTTTCATGGAAAGGTGTTGCCAAGCTTCCAAAAAACTACGAGTTTCCTGAAATCTCAGCACACATTTTTTCACCCAAACTTGATGACACTTTCAGGTAATGATCAGTACCCCAATCCCACTTGGCTCACCAAATTTGGTTCTTCTAGGTTAAACTGTTCATTGGCAGTAACAGTTTTAATTTTTTGGTTTCACTCTGTTTTCTCCTTTATGGATACATGTAGTTGGAAGTCTAAATAAAACACGGTTTGTGCTAGCTCTTTGAAACTTGACACAATAAAGTAGCTCCAAGTTCTATCTCTATGGTTTGTTTCCTATTGATGTAGCCCTAAGCAGAGACTGGCGCAAATCACTTTCATGGAAAGGGGTTGCCAATCTTCCAAAAAAGTACGAGTTTTTTGAAATCTCAGCACACATTTTTTCACCCAATCTTGATGACACTTTCAGGAAATGATCACTACACCAATCCCACTTGGCTCACCAAATTTCGTTCTTCTAGGTTAAACCGTTCGTTGGCAGTAACAGTTTTAATTTTTAGGTTTCACTCTGTTTTCTCCTATATGGATACATGTAGTTGGAACTCTAAATCAAACACGGTTTGTGCTAGCTCTTTGAAACTTGACACAATAAAGTAGCTCCAAGTTCTATCTCTATGGTTTGTTTCCTATTGATGTAGCCCTAAGCAGAGACTGGCGCAAATCACTTTCATGGAAAGGGGTTGCCAATCTTCCAAAAAACTACGAGTTTCCTGAAATCTCAGCACACATTTTTTCACCCAAACTTGATGACACTTTCAGGTAATGATCAGTACCCCAATCCCACGTGGCTCACCATATTTCGTTCTTCTAAGTTAAACCGTTCGTTGGCAGTAATAGTTTTAATTTTTAGGTTTCACTCTGTTTTCTCCTATATGGATACATGTAGTTGGAACTCTAAATCAAACACGGTTTGTGCTAGCTCTTTGAAACTTGACACAATAAAGTAGCTCCAAGTTCTATCTCTATGGTTTGTTTCCTATTGATGTAGCCCTAAGCAGAGACTGGCGCAAATCACTTTCATGGAAAGGGGTTGCCAATCTTCCAAAAAACTACGAGTTTCCTGAAATCTCAGCACACATTTTTTCACCCAATCTTGATGACACTTTCAGGTAATGATCAGTACCCCAATCCCACTTGGCTCACCAAATGTCGTTCTTCTAAGTTAAACCGTTCGTTGGCAGTAACAGTTTTAATTTTTAGGTTTCACTCTGTTTTCTCCTATATGGATACATGTAGTTGGAACTCTAAATCAAACACGGTTTGTGCTAGCTCTTTGAAACTTGACACAATAAATAGCTCCAAGTTCTATCTCTATGGTTTGTTTCCTATTGATGTAGCCCTAAGCAGAGACTGGCGCAAATCACTTTCATGCAAAGGGGTTGCCAAGGTTCCAAAACACTACGAGTTTCCTGAAATCTCAGCACACATTTTTTCACCCAATCTTGATGACACTTTCAGGTAATGATCACTACCCAAAAACCACTTGGCTCAAGAAATTTCGTTCTTCTAGGTTAAACCGTTTGTTGGCAGTAACAGTTTTAATTTTTAGGTTTCACTCTGTTTTCTCCTATATGGATACATGGAGTTGGAACTCTAAATCAAACACGGTTTGTGCTAGCACTTTGAAACTTGACACAATAAAGTAGCTCCAAGTTCTATCTCTTTGGTTTGTTTCCTATTGATGTAGCCCTAAGCAGAGACTGGCGCAAATCACTTTCATGGAAAGGGGTTGCCAATCTTCCAAAAAACTACGAGTTTCCTGAAATCTCAGCACACATTTTTTCACCCAATCTTGATGACACTTTCAGGTAATGATCAGTACCCTAATCCCACTTGGCTCACCAAATTTTGTTCTTCTAAGTTAAAACGTTCGTTGGCAGTAACAGTTTTAATTTTTAGGTTTCACTCTGTTTTCTCCTATATGGATACATGTATTTGGAACTCTAAATCAAACACGGTTTGTGCTAGCTCTTTGAAACTTGACACAATAAAGTAGCTCCAAGTTCTTTCTCTATGGTTTGTTTCCTATTCATGTAGCCCTAAGCAGAGACTGGCGCAAATCACTTCAATGGAAAGGGGTTGCCAATCTTCCAAAAAACTACGAGTTTCCTGAAATCTCAGCACACATTTTTTCACCCAATCTTGATGACACTTTCAGGTAATGATCAGTACCCGAATCCCACGTGGCTCACCAAATTTCGTTCTTCTAGGTTAATCCGTTCGTTGGAAGTAACAGTTTTAATTTTTAGGTTTCACTCTGTTTTCTCCTATATGGATACATGAAGTTGGAAGTATAAATCAAAAACGGTTTGTGCTAGCTCTTTGAAACTTGACACAATAAAGTAGCTCCAAGTTTTATCTCTATGGTTTGTTCCAATTGATGTAGCCCTGAGCAGAGACTGGCGAAAATCACTTTCATGGAAAGGGGTTGCCAAGCTTCCAAAAAACTACGAGTTTCCTGAAATCTCAGCACACATTTTTTCACCCAATCTTGATGACACTTTCAGGTAATGATCACTACCCCAATCCCACTTGGCTCAAGAAATTTCGTTCTCCTAGGTTAAACAGTTCGTCGGCAGGAACAGTTTTAATTTTTAGGTTTCACTCTGTTTTCTCCTATATGGATACTTGTAGTTGGAAGTCTAAATCAAAAACGGTTTGTGCTAACTCTTTGAAAGTTGACACAATGAAGTAGCTCCAAGTTCTATCTCTATAGTTTGTTTCCTATTGATGTAGCTCTAAGCAGAGACTGGTGCAAATCACTTTCATGGAAAGGTGTTGCCAAGCTTCCAAAAAACTACGAGTTTCCTGAAATCTCAGCACACATTTTTTCACCCAAACTTGATGACACTTTCAGGTAATGATCAGTAACCCAATCCCACTTGGCTCACCAAATTTGGTTCTTCTAGGTTAAACTGTTCATTGGCAGTAACAGTTTTAATTTTTTGGTTTCACTCTGTTTTCTCCTTTATGGATACATGTAGTTGGAAGTCTAAATAAAACACGGTTTGTGCTAGCTCTTTGAAACTTGACACAATAAAGTAGCTCCAAGTTCTATCTCTATGGTTTGTTTCCTATTGATGTAGCCCTAAGCAGAGACTGGCGCAAATCACTTTCATGGAAAGGGGTTGCCAATCTTCCAAAAAAGTACGAGTTTTTTGAAATCTCAGCACACATTTTTTCACCCAATCTTGATGACACTTTCAGGAAATGATCACTACACCAATCCCACTTGGCTCACCAAATTTCGTTCTTCTAGGTTAAACCGTTCGTTGGCAGTAACAGTTTTAATTTTTAGGTTTCACTCTGTTTTCTCCTATATGGATACATGTAGTTGGAACTCTAAATCAAACACGGTTTGTGCTAGCTCTTTGAAACTTGACACAATAAAGTAGCTCCAAGTTCTATCTCTATGGTTTGTTTCCTATTGATGTAGCCCTAAGCAGAGACTGGCGCAAATCACTTTCATGGAAAGGGGTTGCCAATCTTCCAAAAAACTACGAGTTTCCTGAAATCTCAGCACACATTTTTTCACCCAAACTTGATGACACTTTCAGGTAATGATCAGTACCCCAATCCCACGTGGCTCACCAAATTTCGTTCTTCTAAGTTAAACCGTTCGTTGGCAGTAATAGTTTTAATTTTTAGGTTTCACTCTGTTTTCTCCTATATGGATACATGTAGTTGGAACTCTAAATCAAACACGGTTTGTGCTAGCTCTTTGAAACTTGACACAATAAAGTAGCTCCAAGTTCTATCTCTATGGTTTGTTTCCTATTGATGTAGCCCTAAGCAGAGACTGGCGCAAATCACTTTCATGGAAAGGGGTTGCCAATCTTCCAAAAAACTACGAGTTTCCTGAAATCTCAGCACACATTTTTTCACCCAATCTTGATGACACTTTCAGGTAATGATCAGTACCCCAATCCCACTTGGCTCACCAAATGTCGTTCTTCTAAGTTAAACCGTTCGTTGGCAGTAACAGTTTTAATTTTTAGGTTTCACTCTGTTTTCTCCTATATGGATACATGTAGTTGGAACTCTAAATCAAACACGGTTTGTGCTAGCTCTTTGAAACTTGACACAATAAATAGCTCCAAGTTCTATCTCTATGGTTTGTTTCCTATTGATGTAGCCCTAAGCAGAGACTGGCGCAAATCACTTTCATGCAAAGGGGTTGCCAAGGTTCCAAAACACTACGAGTTTCCTGAAATCTCAGCACACATTTTTTCACCCAATCTTGATGACACTTTCAGGTAATGATCACTACCCAAAAACCACTTGGCTCAAGAAATTTCGTTCTTCTAGGTTAAACCGTTTGTTGGCAGTAACAGTTTTAATTTTTAGGTTTCACTCTGTTTTCTCCTATATGGATACATGGAGTTGGAACTCTAAATCAAACACGGTTTGTGCTAGCACTTTGAAACTTGACACAATAAAGTAGCTCCAAGTTCTATCTCTTTGGTTTGTTTCCTATTGATGTAGCCCTAAGCAGAGACTGGCGCAAATCACTTTCATGGAAAGGGGTTGCCAATCTTCCAAAAAACTACGAGTTTCCTGAAATCTCAGCACACATTTTTTCACCCAATCTTGATGACACTTTCAGGTAATGATCAGTACCCTAATCCCACTTGGCTCACCAAATTTTGTTCTTCTAAGTTAAACCGTTCGTTGGCAGTAACAGTTTTAATTTTTAGGTTTCACTCTGTTTTCTCCTATATGGATACATGTATTTGGAACTCTAAATCAAACACGGTTTGTGCTAGCTCTTTGAAACTTGACACAATAAAGTAGCTCCAAGTTCTTTCTCTATGGTTTGTTTCCTATTCATGTAGCCCTAAGCAGAGACTGGCGCAAATCACTTCAATGGAAAGGGGTTGCCAATCTTCCAAAAAACTACGAGTTTCCTGAAATCTCAGCACACATTTTTTCACCCAATCTTGATGACACTTTCAGGTAATGATCAGTACCCGAATCCCACGTGGCTCACCAAATTTCGTTCTTCTAGGTTAATCCGTTCGTTGGAAGTAACAGTTTTAATTTTTAGGTTTCACTCTGTTTTCTCCTATATGGATACATGAAGTTGGAAGTATAAATCAAAAACGGTTTGTGCTAGCTCTTTGAAACTTGACACAATAAAGTAGCTCCAAGTTTTATCTCTATGGTTTGTTCCAATTGATGTAGCCCTGAGCAGAGACTGGCGAAAATCACTTTCATGGAAAGGGGTTGCCAAGCTTCCAAAAAACTACGAGTTTCCTGAAATCTCAGCACACATTTTTTCACCCAATCTTGATGACACTTTCAGGTAATGATCACTACCCCAATCCCACTTGGCTCAAGAAATTTCGTTCTCCTAGGTTAAACAGTTCGTCGGCAGGAACAGTTTTAATTTTTAGGTTTCACTCTGTTTTCTCCTATATGGATACTTGTAGTTGGAAGTCTAAATCAAAAACGGTTTGTGCTAACTCTTTGAAAGTTGACACAATGAAGTAGCTCCAAGTTCTATCTCTATAGTTTGTTTCCTATTGATGTAGCTCTAAGCAGAGACTGGTGCAAATCACTTTCATGGAAAGGTGTTGCCAAGCTTCCAAAAAACTACGAGTTTCCTGAAATCTCAGCACACATTTTTTCACCCAAACTTGATGACACTTTCAGGTAATGATCAGTAACCCAATCCCACTTGGCTCACCAAATTTGGTTCTTCTAGGTTAAACTGTTCATTGGCAGTAACAGTTTTAATTTTTTGGTTTCACTCTGTTTTCTCCTTTATGGATACATGTAGTTGGAAGTCTAAATAAAACACGGTTTGTGCTAGCTCTTTGAAACTTGACACAATAAAGTAGCTCCAAGTTCTATCTCTATGGTTTGTTTCCTATTGATGTAGCCCTAAGCAGAGACTGGCGCAAATCACTTTCATGGAAAGGGGTTGCCAATCTTCCAAAAAAGTACGAGTTTTTTGAAATCTCAGCACACATTTTTTCACCCAATCTTGATGACACTTTCAGGAAATGATCACTACACCAATCCCACTTGGCTCACCAAATTTCGTTCTTCTAGGTTAAACCGTTCGTTGGCAGTAACAGTTTTAATTTTTAGGTTTCACTCTGTTTTCTCCTATATGGATACATGTAGTTGGAACTCTAAATCAAACACGGTTTGTGCTAGCTCTTTGAAACTTGACACAATAAAGTAGCTCCAAGTTCTATCTCTATGGTTTGTTTCCTATTGATGTAGCCCTAAGCAGAGACTGGCGCAAATCACTTTCATGGAAAGGGGTTGCCAATCTTCCAAAAAACTACGAGTTTCCTGAAATCTCAGCACACATTTTTTCACCCAAACTTGATGACACTTTCAGGTAATGATCAGTACCCCAATCCCACGTGGCTCACCAAATTTCGTTCTTCTAAGTTAAACCGTTCGTTGGCAGTAATAGTTTTAATTTTTAGGTTTCACTCTGTTTTCTCCTATATGGATACATGTAGTTGGAACTCTAAATCAAACACGGTTTGTGCTAGCTCTTTGAAACTTGACACAATAAATAGCTCCAAGTTCTATCTCTATGGTTTGTTTCCTATTGATGTAGCCCTAAGCAGAGACTGGCGCAAATCACTTTCATGGAAAGGGGTTGCCAAGGTTCCAAAACACTACGAGTTTCCTGAAATCTCAGCACACATTTTTTCACCCAATCTTGATGACACTTTCAGGTAATGATCACTACCCAAAAACCACTTGGCTCAAGAAATTTCGTTCTTCGAGGTTAAACCGTTTGTTGGCAGTAACAGTTTTAATTTTTAGGTTTCACTCTGTTTTCTCCTATATGGATACATGTAGTTGGAACTCTAAATCAAACACGGTTTGTGCTAGCTCTTTGAAACTTGACACAATAAAGTAGCTCCAAGTTCTATCTCTATGGTTTGTTTCCTATTGATGTAGCCCTAAGCAGAGACTGGCGCAAATCACTTTCATGGAAACGGGTTACCAAGCTTCCAAAAAACTACGAGTTTCCTGAAATCTCAGCACACATTTTTTCACCCAAACTTGATGACACTTTCAGGTAATGATCAGTACCCTAATCCCACTTGGCTCACCAAATTTTGTTCTTCTAAATTAAACCGTTCGTTGGCAGTAACAGTTTTAATTTTTAGGTTTCACTCTGTTTTCTCCTATATGGATACATGTATTTGGAACTCTAAATCAAACACGGTTTGTGCTAGCTCTTTGAAACTTGACACAATAAAGTAGCTCCAAGTTCTTTCTCTATGGTTTGTTTCCTATTCATGTAGCCCTAAGCAGAGACTGGCGCAAATCACTTTCATGGAAAGGGGTTGCCAATCTTCCAAAAAACTACGAGTTTCCTGAAATCTCAGCACACATTTTTTCACCCAATCTTGATGACACTTTCAGGTAATGATCAGTACCCCAATCCCACTTGGCTCACCAAATTTCGTTCTTCTAAGTTAAACCGTTCGTTGGCAGTAACAGTTTTAATTTTTAGGTTTCACTCTGTTTTCTCCTATATGGATACATGTAGTTGGAACTCTAAATCAAACACGGTTTGTGCTAGCTCTTTGAAACTTGACACAATAAATAGCTCCAAGTTCTATCTCTATGGTTTGTTTCCTATTGATGTAGCCCTAAGCAGAGACTGGCGCAAATCACTTTCATGGAAAGGGGTTGCCAAGGTTCCAAAACACTACGAGTTTCCTGAAATCTCAGCACACATTTTTTCACCCAATCTTGATGACACTTTCAGGTAATAATCACTACCCAAAAACCACTTGGCTCAAGAAATTTCGTTCTTCTAGGTTAAACCGTTCGTTGGCAGTAACAGTTTTAATTTTTAGGTTTCACTCTGTTTTCTCCTATATGGATACATGTAGTTGGAACTCTAAATCAATCACGGTTTGTGCTAGCTCTTTGAAACTTGACACAATAAAGTAGCTCCAAGTTCTATCTCTATGGTTTGTTTCCTATTGATGTAGCCCCAAGCAGAGACTGGCGCAAATCACTTTCATGGAAAGGGGTTGCCAATCTTCCAAAAAACTACGAGTTTCCTGAAATCTCAGCACACATTTTTTCACCCAAACTTGATGACACTTTCAGGTAATGATCAGTACCCTAATCCCACTTGGCTCACCAAATTTTGTTCTTCTAAGTTAAACCGTTCGTTGGGAGTAACAGTTTTAATTTTTAGATTTCACTCTGTTTTCTCCTATATGGATACATGTAGTTGGAAGTCTAAATCAAACACGGTTTGTGCTAGCTCTTTGAAACTTGACACAATAAAGTAGCTCCAAGTTCTTTCTCTATGGTTTGTTTCCTATTCATGTAGCCCTAAGCAGAGACTGGCGCAAATCACTTTCATGGAAAGGGGTTGCCAATCTTCCAAAAAACTACGAGTTTCCTGAAATCTCAGCACACATTTTTTCACCCAATCTTGATGACACTTTCAGGTAATGATCAGTACCCCAATCCCACTTGGCTCACCAAATTTCGTTCTTCTAGGTTAAACCGTTCGTTGGCAGTAACAGTTTAAATTTTTAGGTTTCACTCTGTTTTCTCCTATATGGATACATGTAGTTGGAAGTCTAAATCAAACGCGGTGTGTGCTAGCTCTTTGAAACTTGACACAATAAAGTAGCTCCAAGTTCTATCTCTATGGTTTGTTTCCTATTGATGTAGCCCTAAGCAGAGACTGGCGCAAATCACTTTCATGGAAAGGGGTTGCCAAGGTTCCAAAAAACTACGAGTTTCCTGAAATCTCAGCACACATTTTTTCACCAATCTTGATGACACTTTCAGGTAATGATCAGTACCCCAATCCCACTTGGCTCACCAAATTTCGTTCTTCTAGGTTAAACCGTTCGTTGGCAGTAACAGTTTAAATTTTTAGGTTTCACTCTGTTTTCTCCTATATGGATACATGTAGTTGGAAGTCTAAATCAAACACGGTTTGTGCTAGCTCTTTGAAACTTGACACAATAAAGTAGCTCCAAGTTCTATCTCTATGGTTTGTTTCCTATTGATGTAGCCCTAAGCAGAGACTGGCGCAAATCACTTTCATGGAAAGGGGTTGCCAATCTTCCAAAAAACTACGAGTTTCCTGAAATCTCAGCACACATTTTTTCACCCAATCTTGATGACACTTTCAGGTAATGATCAGTACCCCAATCCCACTTGGCTCACCAAATTTCGTTATTCTAGGTTAAACCGTTCGTTGGCAGTAACAGTTTTAAATTTTAGGTTTCACTCTGTTTTCTCCTATATGGATACATGTAGTTGGAAGTCTAAATCAAACACGGTTTGTGCTAGCTCTTTGAAACTTGACACAATAAAGTAGCTCCAAGTTCTATCTCTATGGTTAGTTTCCTATTCATGTAGCCCTAAGCAGAGACTGGTGCAAATCACTTTTATTTAAAGGGGTTACCAAGCTTCCAAAAAACTACGAGTTTCCTGAAATCTCAGCACACATTTTTTCACCCAAACTTGATGACACTTTCAGGTAATGATCAGTACCCCAATCCCACGTGGCTCACCAAATTTCGTTCTTCTAAGTTAAACCGTTCGTTGGCAGTAACAGTTTTAATTTTTAGGTTTTACTCTGTTTCCTCCTATATGGATACATGTAGTTGGAAGTCTAAATAAAACACGGTTTGTGCTAGCTCTTTGAAACTTGACACAATAAAGTAGCTCCAAGTTCTATCTCTATGGTTTGTTTCCTATTGATGTAGCCGTAAGCAGAGACTGGCGCAAATCACTTTCATGGAAAGGGGTTGCCAAGGTTCCAAAAAACTACGAGTTTCCTGAAATCTCAGCACACATTTTTTCACCCAATCTTGATGACACTTTCAGGTAATGATCACTACCCAAATACCACTTGGCTCAAGAAATTTCGTTCTTCTAGGTTAAACCGTTTGTTGGCAGTAAGAGTTTTAAATTTTAGGTTTCACTCTGTTTTCTCCTATATGGATACATGTAGTTGGAACTCTAAATCAAACATGGTTTGTGCTAGCTCTTTGAAACTTGACACAATAAAGTAGCTCCAAGTTCTATCTCTATGGTTTGTTTCCTATTGATGTAGCCCTAAGTAGAGACTGGCGCAAATCACTTTCATGGAAAGGGGTTGCCAATCTTCCAAAAAACTACGTGTTTCCTGAAATCTCAGCACACATTTTTTCACCCAAACTGGATGACACTTTCAGGTAATGATCAGTACCCCAATCCCATGTGGCTCACCAAATTTCGTTCTTCTAAGTTAAACCGTTCGTTGGCAGTAACAGTTTTAATTTTTAGGTTTCACTCTGTTTTCTCCTATATGGATACATGTAGTTGGAACTCTAAATCAAACACGGTTTGTGCTAGCTCTTTGAAACTTGACACAATAAATAGCTCCAAGTTCTATCTCTATGGTTTGTTTCCTATTGATGTAGCCCTAAGCAGAGACTGGCGCAAATCACTTTCATGGAAAGGGGTTGCCAAGGTTCCAAAACACTACGAGTTTCCTGAAATCTCAGCACACATTTTTTCACCCAATCTTGATGACACTTTCAGGTAATGATCACTACCCAAAAACCACTTGGCTCAAGAAATTTCGTTCTTCTAGGTTAAACCGTTTGTTGGCAGTAACAGTTTTAATTTTTAGGTTTCACTCTGTTTTCTCCTATATGGATACATGTAGTTGGAACTCTAAATCAAACACGGTTTGTGCTAGCTCTTTGAAACTTGACACAATAAAGTAGCTCCAAGTTCTATCTCTATGGTTTGTTTCCTATTGATGTAGCCCTAAGCAGACACTGGCGCAAATCACTTTCATGGAAACGGGTTGCCAATCTTCCAAAAAACTACGAGTTTCCTGAAATCTCAGCACACATTTTTTCACCCAAACTTGATGACACTTTCAGGTAATGATCAGTACCCTAATCCCACTTGGCTCACCAAATTTTGTTCTTCTAAGTTAAACCGTTCGTTGGCAGTAACAGTTTTAATTTTTAGGTTTCACTCTGTTTTCTCCTATATGGATACATGTATTTGGAACTCTAAATCAAACACGGTTTGTGCTAGCTCTTTGAAACTTGACACAATAAAGTAGCTCCAAGTTCTTTCTCTATGGTTTGTTTCCTATTCATGTAGCCCTAAGCAGAGACTGGCGCAAATCACTTTCATGGAAAGGGGTTGCCAATCTTCCAAAAAACTACGAGTTTCCTGAAATCTCAGCACACATTTTTTCACCCAATCTTGATGACACTTTCAGGTAATGATCAGTACCCCAATCCCACTTGGCTCACCAAATTTCGTTCTTCTAAGTTAAACCGTTCGTTGGCAGTAACAGTTTTAATTTTTAGGTTTCACTCTGTTTTCTCCTATATGGATACATGTAGTTGGAACTCTAAATCAAACACGGTTTGTGCTAGCTCTTTGCAACTTGACACAATAAATAGCTCCAAGTTCTATCTCTATGGTTTGTTTCCTATTGATGTAGCCCTAAGCAGAGACTGGCGCAAATCACTTTCATGGAAAGGGGTTGCCAAGGTTCCAAAACACTACGAGTTTCCTGAAATCTCAGCACACATTTTTTCACCCAATCTTGATGACACTTTCAGGTAATAATCACTACCCAAAAACCACTTGGCTCAAGAAATTTCGTTCTTCTAGGTTAAACCGTTCGTTGGCAGTAACAGTTTTAATTTTTAGGTTTCACTCTGTTTTCTCCTATATGGATACATGTAGTTGGAACTCTAAATCAATCACGGTTTGTGCTAGCTCTTTGAAACTTGACACAATAAAGTAGCTCCAAGTTCTATCTCTATGGTTTGTTTCCTATTGATGTAGCCCTGAGCAGAGACTGGCGCGAATCACTTTCATGGAAAGGGGTTGCCAATCTTCCAAAAAACTACGAGTTTCCTGAAATCTCAGCACACATTTTTTCACCCAAACTTGATGACACTTTCAGGTAATGATCAGTACCCTAATCCCACTTGGCTCACCAAATTTTGTTCTTCTAAGTTAAACCGTTCGTTGGGAGTAACAGTTTTAATTTTTAGATTTCACTCTGTTTTCTCCTATATGGATACATGTATTTGGAACTCTAAATCAAACACGGTTTGTGCTAGCTCTTTGAAACTTGACACAATAAAGTAGCTCCAAGGTCTTTCTCTATGGTTTGTTTCCTATTGATGTAGCCCTAAGCAGAGACTGGCGCAAATCACTTTCATGGAAAGGGGTTGCCAATCTTCCAAAAAACTACGAGTTTCCTGAAATCTCAGCACACATTTTTTCACCCAATCTTGATGACACTTTCAGGTAATGATCAGTACCCCAATCCCACTTGGCTCACCAAATGTCGTTCTTCTAAGTTAAACCGTTCGTTGGCAGTAACAGTTTTAATTTTTAGGTTTCACTCTGTTTTCTCCTATATGGATACATGTAGTTGGAACTCTAAATCAAACACGGTTTGTGCTAGCTCTTTGAAACTTGACACAATAAATAGCTCCAAGTTCTATCTCTATGGTTTGTTTCCTATTGATGTAGCCCTAAGCAGAGACTGGCGCAAATCACTTTCATGCAAAGGGGTTGCCAAGGTTCCAAAACACTACGAGTTTCCTGAAATCTCAGTACACATTTTTTCACCCAATCTTGATGACACTTTCAGGTAATGATCACTACCCAAAAACCACTTGGCTCAAGAAATTTCGTTCTTCTAGGTTAAACCGTTTGTTGGCAGTAACAGTTTTAATTTTTAGGTTTCACTCTGTTTTCTCCTATATGGATACATGGAGTTGGAACTCTAAATCAAACACGGTTTGTGCTAGCACTTTGAAACTTGACACAATAAAGTAGCTCCAAGTTCTATCTCTTTGGTTTGTTTCCTATTGATGTAGCCCTAAGCAGAGACTGGCGCAAATCACTTTCATGGAAAGGGGTTGCCAATCTTCCAAAAAACTACGAGTTTCCTGAAATCTCAGCACACATTTTTTCACCCAATCTTGATGACACTTTCAGGTAATGATCAGTACCCTAATCCCACTTGGCTCACCAAATTTTGTTCTTCTAAGTTAAACCGTTCGTTGGCAGTAACAGTTTTAATTTTTAGGTTTCACTCTGTTTTCTCCTATATGGATACATGTATTTGGAACTCTAAATCAAACACGGTTTGTGCTAGCTCTTTGAAACTTGACACAATAAAGTAGCTCCAAGTTCTTTCTCTATGGTTTGTTTCCTATTCATGTAGCCCTAAGCAGAGACTGGCGCAAATCACTTCAATGGAAAGGGGTTGCCAATCTTCCAAAAAACTACGAGTTTCCTGAAATCTCAGCACACATTTTTTCACCCAATCTTGATGACACTTTCAGGTAATGATCAGTACCCGAATCCCACTTGGCTCACCAAATTTCGTTCTTCTAGGTTAATCCGTTCGTTGGAAGTAACAGTTTTAATTTTTAGGTTTCACTCTGTTTTCTCCTATATGGATACATGAAGTTGGAAGTATAAATCAAAAACGGTTTGTGCTAGCTCTTTGAAACTTGACACAATAAAGTAGCTCCAAGTTTTATCTCTATGGTTTGTTCCAATTGATGTAGCCCTGAGCAGAGACTGGCGAAAATCACTTTCATGGAAAGGGGTTGCCAAGCTTCCAAAAAACTACGAGTTTCCTGAAATCTCAGCACACATTTTTTCACCCAATCTTGATGACACTTTCAGGTAATGATCACTACCCCAATCCCACTTGGCTCAAGAAATTTCGTTCTCCTAGGTTAAACAGTTCGTCGGCAGTAACAGTTTTAATTTTTAGGTTTCACTCTGTTTTCTCCTATATGGATACTTGTAGTTGGAAGTCTAAATCAAAAACGGTTTGTGCTAACTCTTTGAAAGTTGACACAATGAAGTAGCTCCAAGTTCTATCTCTATAGTTTGTTTCCTATTGATGTAGCCCTAAGCAGAGACTGGTGCAAATCACTTTCATGGAAAGGTGTTGCCAAGCTTCCAAAAAACTACGAGTTTCCTGAAATCTCAGCACACATTTTTTCACCCAAACTTGATGACACTTTCAGGTAATGATCAGTACCCCAATCCCACTTGGCTCACCAAATTTGGTTCTTCTAGGTTAAACTGTTCATTGGCAGTAACAGTTTTAATTTTTTGGTTTCACTCTCTTTTCTCCTTTATGGATACATGTAGTTGGAAGTCTAAATAAAACACGGTTTGTGCTAGCTCTTTGAAACTTGACACAATAAAGTAGCTCCAAGTTCTATCTCTATGGTTTGTTTCCTATTGATGTAGCCCTAAGCAGAGACTGGCGCAAATCACTTTCATGGAAAGGGGTTGCCAATCTTCCAAAAAAGTACGAGTTTTTTGAAATCTCAGCACACATTTTTTCACCCAATCTTGATGACACTTTCAGGAAATGATCACTACACCAATCCCACTTGGCTCACCAAATTTCGTTCTTCTAGGTTAAACCGTTCGTTGGCAGTAACAGTTTTAATTTTTAGGTTTCACTCTGTTTTCTCCTATATGGATACATGTAGTTGGAACTCTAAATCAAACACGGTTTGTGCTAGCTCTTTGAAACTTGACACAATAAAGTAGCTCCAAGTTCTATCTCTATGGTTTGTTTCCTATTGATGTAGCCCTAAGCAGAGACTGGCGCAAATCACTTTCATGGAAAGGGGTTGCCAATCTTCCAAAAAACTACGAGTTTCCTGAAATCTCAGCACACATTTTTTCACCCAAACTTGATGACACTTTCAGGTAATGATCAGTACCCCAATCCCACGTGGCTCACCAAATTTCGTTCTTCTAAGTTAAACCGTTCGTTGGCAGTAATAGTTTTAATTTTTAGGTTTCACTCTGTTTTCTCCTATATGGATACATGTAGTTGGAACTCTAAATCAAACACGGTTTGTGCTAGCTCTTTGAAACTTGACACAATAAATAGCTCCAAGTTCTATCTCTATGGTTTGTTTCCTATTGATGTAGCCCTAAGCAGAGACTGGCGCAAATCACTTTCATGGAAAGGGGTTGCCAAGGTTCCAAAACACTACGAGTTTCCTGAAATCTCAGCACACATTTTTTCACCCAATCTTGATGACACTTTCAGGTAATGATCACTACCCAAAAACCACTTGGCTCAAGAAATTTCGTTCTTCGAGGTTAAACCGTTTGTTGGCAGTAACAGTTTTAATTTTTAGGTTTCACTCTGTTTTCTCCTATATGGATACATGTAGTTGGAACTCTAAATCAAACACGGTTTGTGCTAGCTCTTTGAAACTTGACACAATAAAGTAGCTCCAAGTTCTATCTCTATGGTTTGTTTCCTATTGATGTAGCCCTAAGCAGAGACTGGCGCAAATCACTTTCATGGAAACGGGTTACCAAGCTTCCAAAAAACTACGAGTTTCCTGAAATCTCAGCACACATTTTTTCACCCAAACTTGATGACACTTTCAGGTAATGATCAGTACCCCAATCCCACTTGGCTCACCAAATTTCGTTCTTCTAAGTTAAACCGTTCGTTGGCAGTAACAGTTTTAATTTTTAGGTTTCACTCTGTTTTCTCCTATATGGATACATGTAGTTGGAACTCTAAATCAAACACGGTTTGTGCTAGCTCTTTGAAACTTGACACAATAAATAGCTCCAAGTTCTATCTCTATGGTTTGTTTCCTATTGATGTAGCCCTAAGCAGAGACTGGCGCAAATCACTTTCATGGAAAGGGGTTGCCAAGGTTCCAAAACACTACGAGTTTCCTGAAATCTCAGCACACATTTTTTCACCCAATCTTGATGACACTTTCAGGTAATAATCACTACCCAAAAACCACTTGGCTCAAGAAATTTCGTTCTTCTAGGTTAAACCGTTCGTTGGCAGTAACAGTTTTAATTTTTAGGTTTCACTCTGTTTTCTCCTATATGGATACATGTAGTTGGAACTCTAAATCAATCACGGTTTGTGCTAGCTCTTTGAAACTTGACACAATAAAGTAGCTCCAAGTTCTATCTCTATGATTTGTTTCCTATTGATGTAGCCCCAAGCAGAGACTGGCGCAAATCACTTTCATGGAAAGGGGTTGCCAATCTTCCAAAAAACTACGAGTTTCCTGAAATCTCAGCACACATTTTTTCACCCAAACTTGATGACACTTTCAGGTAATGATCAGTACCCTAATCCCACTTGGCTCACCAAATTTTGTTCTTCTAAGTTAAACCGTTCGTTGGGAGTAACAGTTTTAATTTTTAGATTTCACTCTGTTTTCTCCTATATGGATACATGTAGTTGGAAGTCTAAATCAAACACGGTTTGTGCTAGCTCTTTGAAACTTGACACAATAAAGTAGCTCCAAGTTCTTTCTCTATGGTTTGTTTCCTATTCATGTAGCCCTAAGCAGAGACTGGCGCAAATCACTTTCATGGAAAGGGGTTGCCAATCTTCCAAAAAACTACGAGTTTCCTGAAATCTCAGCACAAATTTTTTCACCCAATCTTGATGACACTTTCAGGTAATGATCAGTACCCCAATCCCACTTGGCTCACCAAATTTCGTTCTTCTAGGTTAAACCGTTCGTTGGCAGTAACAGTTTAAATTTTTAGGTTTCACTCTGTTTTCTCCTATATGGATACATGTAGTTGGAAGTCTAAATCAAACACGGTGTGTGCTAGCTCTTTGAAACTTGACACAATAAAGTAGCTCCAAGTTCTATCTCTATGGTTTGTTTCCTATTGATGTAGCCCTAAGCAGAGACTGGCGCAAATTACTTTCATGGAAAGGGGTTGCCAAGGTTCCAAAAAACTACGAGTTTCCTGAAATCTCAGCACACATTTTTTCACCCAATCTTGATGACACTTTCAGGTAATGATCACTACCCAAATCCCACTTGGCTCACCAAATTTCGTTCTTCTAGGTTAAACCGTTCGTTGGCAGTAACAGTTTTAATTTTTAGGTTTCACTCTGTTTTCTCCTATATGGATACATGTAGTTGGAACTCTAAATCAAACACGGTTTGTGCTAGCTCTTTGAAACTTGACACAATAAAGTAGCTCCAAGTTCTATCTCTATGGTTTGTTTCCTATTGATGTAGCCCTAAGCAGAGACTGGCGCAAATCACTTTCATGGAAAAAGGTTGCCAATCTTCCAAAAAACTACGAGTTTCCTGAAATCTCAGCACACATTTTTTCACCCAATCTTGATGACACTTTCAGGTAATGATCAGTACCCCAATCCCACTTGGCTCACGAAATTTCGTTCTTCTAGATAAAACCGTTCGTTGGCAGTAACAGTTTTAATTTTTAGATTTCACTCTGTTTTCTCCTATATGGATACATGTAGTTGGAAGTCTAAATCAAACACGGTTTGTGCTAGCTCTTTGAAACTTGACACAATAAAGTAGCTCCAATTCTTTCTCTATGGTTTGTTTCCTATTGATGTAGCCCTAAGCAGAGACTGGCGCAAATCACTTTCATGGAAAGGGGTTGCCAATCTTCCAAAAAACTACGAGTTTCCTGAAATCTCAGCACACATTTTCTCACCCAATCTTGATGACACTTTCAGGTAATGATCAGTACCCCAATCCCACTTGGCTCACCAAATTTCGTTCTTCTAGGTTAAACCGTTCGTTGGCAGTAACAGTTTAAATTTTTAGGTTTCACTCTGTTTTCTCCTATATGGATACATGTATTTGGAAGTCTAAATCAAACACGGTTTGTGCTAGCTCTTTGAAACTTGACACAATAAAGTAGCTCCAAGTTCTATCTCTATGGTTTGTTTCCTATTGATGTAGCCCTAAGCAGAGACTGGCGCAAATCACTTTCATGGAAAGGGGTTGCCAATCTTCCAAAAAACTACGAGTTTCCTGAAATCTCAGCACACATTTTTTCACCCAATCTTGATGACACTTTCAGGTAATGATCAGTACCCCAATCCCACTTGGCTCACCAAATTTCGTTCTTCTAGGTTAAACCGTTCGTTGGCAGTAACAGTTTTAAATTTTAGGTTTCACTCTGTTTTCTCCTATATGGATACATGTAGTTGGAAGTCTAAATCAAACACGGTTTGTGCTAGCTCTTTGAAACTTGACACAATAAAGTAGCTCCAAGTTCTATCTCTATGGTTTGTTTCCTATTCATGTAGCCCTAAGCAGAGACTGGTGCAAATCACTTTTATTTAAAGGGGTTACCAAGCTTCCAAAAAACTACGAGTTTCCTGAAATCTCAGCACACATTTTTTCACCCAAACTTGATGACACTTTCAGGTAATGATCAGTACCCCAATCCCACGTGGCTCACCAAATTTCGTTCTTCTAAGTTAAACCGTTCGTTGGCAGTAACAGTTTTAATTTTTAGGTTTTACTCTGTTTCCTCCTATATGGATACATGTATTTGGAAGTCTAAATAAAACACGGTTTGTGCTAGCTCTTTGAAACTTGACACAATAAAGTAGCTCCAAGTTCTATCTCTATGGTTTGTTTCCTATTGATGTAGCCGTAAGCAGAGACTGGCGCAAATCACTTTCATGGAAAGGGGTTGCCAAGGTTCCAAAAAACTACGAGTTTCCTGAAATCTCAGCACACATTTTTTCACCCAATCTTGATGACACTTTCAGGTAATGATCACTACCCAAATACCACTTGGCTCAAGAAATTTCGTTCTTCTAGGTTAAACCGTTTGTTGGCAGTAAGAGTTTTAAATTTTAGGTTTCACTCTGTTTTCTCCTATATGGATACATGTAGTTGGAACTCTAAATCAAACATGGTTTGTGCTAGCTCTTTGAAACTTGACACAATAAAGTAGCTCCAAGTTCTATCTCTATGGTTTGTTTCCTATTGATGTAGCCCTAAGCAGAGACTGGCGCAAATCACTTTCATGGAAAGGGGTTGCCAATCTTCCAAAAAACTACGTGTTTCCTGAAATCTCAGCACACATTTTTTCACCCAAACTGGATGACACTTTCAGGTAATGATCAGTACCCCAATCCCATGTGGCTCACCAAATTTCGTTCTTCTAAGTTAAACCGTTCGTTGGCAGTAACAGTTTTAATTTTTAGGTTTCACTCTGTTTTCTCCTATATGGATACATGTAGTTGGAACTCTAAATCAAACACGGTTTGTGCTAGCTCTTTGAAACTTGACACAATAAATAGCTCCAAGTTCTATCTCTATGGTTTGTTTCCTATTGATGTAGCCCTAAGCAGAGACTGGCGCAAATCACTTTCATGGAAAGGGGTTGCCAAGGTTCCAAAACACTACGAGTTTCCTGAAATCTCAGCACACATTTTTTCACCCAATCTTGATGACACTTTCAGGTAATGATCACTACCCAAAAACCACTTGGCTCAAGAAATTTCGTTCTTCTAGGTTAAACCGTTTGTTGGCAGTAACAGTTTTAATTTTTAGGTTTCACTCTGTTTTCTCCTATATGGATACATGTAGTTGGAACTCTAAATCAAACACGGTTTGTGCTAGCTCTTTGAAACTTGACACAATAAAGTAGCTCCAAGTTCTATCTCTATGGTTTGTTTCCTATTGATGTAGCCCTAAGCAGACACTGGCGCAAATCACTTTCATGGAAACGGGTTGCCAATCTTCCAAAAAACTACGAGTTTCCTGAAATCTCAGCACACATTTTTTCACCCAAACTTGATGACACTTTCAGGTAATGATCAGTACCCTAATCCCACTTGGCTCACCAAATTTTGTTCTTCTAAGTTAAACCGTTCGTTGGCAGTAACAGTTTTAATTTTTAGGTTTCACTCTGTTTTCTCCTATATGGATACATGTAGTTGGAACTCTAAATCAAACACGGTTTGTGCTAGCTCTTTGAAACTTGACACAATAAAGTAGCTCCAAGTTCTTTCTCTATGGTTTGTTTCCTATTCATGTAGCCCTAAGCAGAGACTGGCGCAAATCACTTTCATGGAAAGGGGTTGCCAATCTTCCAAAAAACTACGAGTTTCCTGAAATCTCAGCACACATTTTTTCACCCAATCTTGATGACACTTTCAGGTAATGATCAGTACCCCAATCCCACTTGGCTCACCAAATTTCATTCTTCTAAGTTAAACCGTTCGTTGGCAGTAACAGTTTTAATTTTTAGGTTTCACTCTGTTTTCTCCTATATGGATACATGTAGTTGGAACTCTAAATCAAACACGGTTTGTGCTAGCTCTTTGCAACTTGACACAATAAATAGCTCCAAGTTCTATCTCTATGGTTTGTTTCCTATTGATGTAGCCCTAAGCAGAGACTGGCGCAAATCACTTTCATGGAAAGGGGTTGCCAAGGTTCCAAAACACTACGAGTTTCCTGAAATCTCAGCACACATTTTTTCACCCAATCTTGATGACACTTTCAGGTAATAATCACTACCCAAAAACCACTTGGCTCAAGAAATTTCGTTCTTCTAGGTTAAACCGTTCGTTGGCAGTAACAGTTTTAATTTTTAGGTTTCACTCTGTTTTCTCCTATATGGATACATGTAGTTGGAACTCTAAATCAATCACGGTTTGTGCTAGCTCTTTGAAACTTGACACAATAAAGTAGCTCCAAGTTCTATCTCTATGGTTTGTTTCCTATTGATGTAGCCCTGAGCAGAGACTGGCGCGAATCACTTTCATGGAAAGGGGTTGCCAATCTTCCAAAAAACTACGAGTTTCCTGAAATCTCAGCACACATTTTTTCACCCAAACTTGATGACACTTTCAGGTAATGATCAGTACCCTAATCCCACTTGGCTCACCAAATTTTGTTCTTCTAAGTTAAACCGTTCGTTGGGAGTAACAGTTTTAATTTTTAGATTTCACTCTGTTTTCTCCTATATGGATACATGTAGTTGGAAGTCTAAATCAAACACGGTTTGTGCTAGCTCTTTGAAACTTGACACAATAAAGTAGCTCCAAGTTCTTTCTCTATGGTTTGTTTCCTATTCATGTAGCCCTAAGCAGAGACTGGCGCAAATCACTTTCATGGAAAGGGGTTGCCAATCTTCCAAAAAACTACGAGTTTCCTGAAATCTCAGCACACATTTTTTCACCCAATCTTGATGACACTTTCAGGTAATGATCAGTACCCCAATCCCACTTGGCTCACCAAATTTCGTTCTTCTAGGTTAAACCGTTCGTTGGCAGTAACAGTTTAAATTTTTAGGTTTCACTCTGTTTTCTCCTATATGGATACATGTAGTTGGAAGTCTAAATCAAACACGGTGTGTGCTAGCTCTTTGAAACTTGACACAATAAAGTAGCTCCAAGTTCTATCTCTATGGTTTGTTTCCTATTGATGTAGCCCTAAGCAGAGACTGGCGCAAATCACTTTCATGGAAAGGGGTTGCCAAGGTTCCAAAAAACTACGAGTTTCCTGAAATCTCAGCACACATTTTTTCACCCAATCTTGATGACACTTTCAGGTAATGATCACTACCCAAATCACACTTGGCTCACCAAATTTCGTTCTTCTAGGTTAAACCGTTCGTTGGCAGTAACAGTTTAAATTTTTAGGTTTCACTCTGTTTTCTCCTATATGGATACATGTAGTTGGAAGTCTAAATCAAACACGGTTTGTGCTAGCTCTTTGAAACTTGACACAATAAAGTAGCTCCAAGTTCTATCTCTATGGTTTGTTTCCTATTGATGTAGCCCTAAGCAGAGACTGGCGCAAATCACTTTCATGGAAAAAGGTTGCCAATCTTCCAAAAAACTACGAGTTTCCTGAAATCTCAGCACACATTTTTTCACCCAATCTTGATGACACTTTCAGGTAATGATCAGTACCCCAATCCCACTTGGCTCACCAAATTTCGTTATTCTAGGTTAAACCGTTCGTTGGCAGTAACAGTTTTAAATTTTAGGTTTCACTCTGTTTTCTCCTATATGGATACATGTAGTTGGAAGTCTAAATCAAACACGGTTTGTGCTAGCTCTTTGAAACTTGACACAATAAAGTAGCTCCAAGTTCTATCTCTATGGTTTGTTTCCTATTCATGTAGCCCTAAGCAGAGACTGGTGCAAATCACTTTTATTTAAAGGGTTTACCAAGCTACCAAAAAACTACGAGTTTCCTGAAATCTCAGCACACATTTTTTCACCCAATCTTGATGACACTTTCAGGTAATGATCACTACCCCAATCCCACTTGGCTCACCAAATTTCGTTCTTCTAGGTTAAACAGTTCGTTGGCAGTAACAGTTTTAATTTTTAGGTTTCACTCTGTTGTCTCCTATATGGATACATGTAGTTGGAACTCTAAATCAAACACGGTTTGTGCTAGCTCTTTGAAACTTGACACAATAAAGTAGCTCCAAGTTCTATCTCTATGGTTTGTTTCCTATTGATGTAGCCCTAAGCAGAGACTGGCGCAAATCACTTTCATGGAAAGGGGTTGCCAATGTTCCAAAAAACTACGAGTTTCCTGAAATCTCAGCTCACAGTTTTTCACCTAATCTTGATGACACTTTCAGGTAATGATCAGTACCCCAATCCCACTTGGCTCACCAAATTTTGTTCTTCTAGGTTAAACCGTTCGTTGGCAGTAACAGTTTTAATTTTTAGGTTTTACTCTGTTTTCTCCTATATGGATACATGAATTTGGAAGTCTAAATCAAAAAGGTTTGTGCTAGCTCTTTGAAACTTGACACAATAAAGTAGCTCCAAGTTTTATCTCTATGGTTTCTTCCAATTGATGTAGCCCTGAGCAGAGACTGGCGCAAATCACTTTCATGGAAAGGGGTTGCCAAGCTTCCCAAAAACTACGAGTTTCCTGAAATCTCAGCACACATTTTTTCACCCAATCTTGATGACACTTTCAGGTAATGATCACTACCCCAATCCCACTTGGCTCAAGAAATTTCGTTCTCCTAGGTTAAACAGTTCGTCGGCAGTAACAGTTTTAATTTTTAGGTTTCACTCTGTTTTCTCCTATATGGATACATGTATTTGGAACTCTAAATCAAACACGGTTTGTGCTAGCTCTTTGAAACTTGACACAATAAAGTAGCTCCAAGTTCTTTCTCTATGGTTTGTTTCCTATTCATGTAGCCCTAAGCAGAGACTGGCGCAAATCACTTTCATGGAAAGGGGTTGCCAATCTTCCAAAAAACTACGAGTTTCCTGAAATCTCAGCACACATTTTTTCACCCAATCTTGATGACACTTTCAGGTAATGATCAGTACCCCAATCCCACTTGGCTCACCAAATTTCGTTCTTCTAAGTTAAACCGTTCGTTGGCAGTAACAGTTTTAATTTTTAGGTTTCACTCTGTTTTCTCCTATATGGATACATGTAGTTGGAACTCTAAATCAAACACGGTTTGTGCTAGCTCTTTGCAACTTGACACAATAAATAGCTCCAAGTTCTATCTCTATGGTTTGTTTCCTATTGATGTAGCCCTAAGCAGAGACTGGCGCAAATCACTTTCATGGAAAGGGGTTGCCAAGGTTCCAAAACACTACGAGTTTCCTGAAATCTCAGCACACATTTTTTCACCCAATCTTGATGACACTTTCAGGTAATAATCACTACCCAAAAACCACTTGGCTCAAGAAATTTCGTTCTTCTAGGTTAAACCGTTCGTTGGCAGTAACAGTTTTAATTTTTAGGTTTCACTCTGTTTTCTCCTATATGGATACATGTAGTTGGAACTCTAAATCAATCACGGTTTGTGCTAGCTCTTTGAAACTTGACACAATAAAGTAGCTCCAAGTTCTATCTCTATGGTTTGTTTCCTATTGATGTAGCCCTGAGCAGAGACTGGCGCGAATCACTTTCATGGAAAGGGGTTGCCAATCTTCCAAAAAACTACGAGTTTCCTGAAATCTCAGCACACATTTTTTCACCCAAACTTGATGACACTTTCAGGTAATGATCAGTACCCTAATCCCACTTGGCTCACCAAATTTTGTTCTTCTAAGTTAAACCGTTCGTTGGGAGTAACAGTTTTAATTTTTAGATTTCACTCTGTTTTCTCCTATATGGATACATGTAGTTGGAAGTCTAAATCAAACACGGTTTGTGCTAGCTCTTTGAAACTTGACACAATAAAGTAGCTCCAAGTTCTTTCTCTATGGTTTGTTTCCTATTCATGTAGCCCTAAGCAGAGACTGGCGCAAATCACTTTCATGGAAAGGGGTTGCCAATCTTCCAAAAAACTACGAGTTTCCTGAAATCTCAGCACACATTTTTTCACCCAATCTTGATGACACTTTCAGGTAATGATCAGTACCCCAATCCCACTTGGCTCACCAAATTTCGTTCTTCTAGGTTAAACCGTTCGTTGGCAGTAACAGTTTAAATTTTTAGGTTTCACTCTGTTTTCTCCTATATGGATACATGTAGTTGGAAGTCTAAATCAAACACGGTGTGTGCTAGCTCTTTGAAACTTGACACAATAAAGTAGCTCCAAGTTCTATCTCTATGGTTTGTTTCCTATTGATGTAGCCCTAAGCAGAGACTGGCGCAAATTACTTTCATGGAAAGGGGTTGCCAAGGTTCCAAAAAACTACGAGTTTCCTGAAATCTCAGCACACATTTTTTCACCCAATCTTGATGACACTTTCAGGTAATGATCACTACCCAAATCCCACTTGGCTCACCAAATTTCGTTCTTCTAGGTTAAACCGTTCGTTGGCAGTAACAGTTTTAATTTTTAGGTTTCACTCTGTTTTCTCCTATATGGATACATGTAG
This sequence comes from Spermophilus citellus, assembly GCF_964194105.1. Lineage (NCBI taxonomy): Eukaryota > Metazoa > Chordata > Mammalia > Rodentia > Sciuridae > Spermophilus > Spermophilus citellus. Next base: position 2,090,481 of record NW_027672724.1, on the reverse strand, counting down.
TTGGAACTCTAAATCAAACACGGTTTGTGCTAGCTCTTTGAAACTTGACACAATAAAGTAGCTCCAAGTTCTATCTCTATGGTTTGTTTCCTATTGATGTAGCCCTAAGCAGAGACTGGCGCAAATCACTTTCATGGAAAAAGGTTGCCAATCTTCCAAAAAACTACGAGTTTCCTGAAATCTCAGCACACATTTTTTCACCCAATCTTGATGACACTTTCAGGTAATGATCAGTACCCCAATCCCACTTGGCTCACGAAATTTCGTTCTTCTAGATAAAACCGTTCGTTGGCAGTAACAGTTTTAATTTTTAGATTTCACTCTGTTTTCTCCTATATGGATACATGTAGTTGGAAGTCTAAATCAAACACGGTTTGTGCTAGCTCTTTGAAACTTGACACAATAAAGTAGCTCCAATTCTTTCTCTATGGTTTGTTTCCTATTGATGTAGCCCTAAGCAGAGACTGGCGCAAATCACTTTCATGGAAAGGGGTTGCCAATCTTCCAAAAAACTACGAGTTTCCTGAAATCTCAGCACACATTTTCTCACCCAATCTTGATGACACTTTCAGGTAATGATCAGTACCCCAATCCCACTTGGCTCACCAAATTTCGTTCTTCTAGGTTAAACCGTTCGTTGGCAGTAACAGTTTAAATTTTTAGGTTTCACTCTGTTTTCTCCTATATGGATACATGTATTTGGAAGTCTAAATCAAACACGGTTTGTGCTAGCTCTTTGAAACTTGACACAATAAAGTAGCTCCAAGTTCTATCTCTATGGTTTGTTTCCTATTGATGTAGCCCTAAGCAGAGACTGGCGCAAATCACTTTCATGGAAAGGGGTTGCCAATCTTCCAAAAAACTACGAGTTTCCTGAAATCTCAGCACACATTTTTTCACCCAATCTTGATGACACTTTCAGGTAATGATCAGTACCCCAATCCCACTTGGCTCACCAAATTTCGTTCTTCTAGGTTAAACCGTTCGTTGGCAGTAACAGTTTTAAATTTTAGGTTTCACTCTGTTTTCTCCTATATGGATACATGTAGTTGGAAGTCTAAATCAAACACGGTTTGTGCTAGCTCTTTGAAACTTGACACAATAAAGTAGCTCCAAGTTCTATCTCTATGGTTTGTTTCCTATTCATGTAGCCCTAAGCAGAGACTGGTGCAAATCACTTTTATTTAAAGGGGTTACCAAGCTTCCAAAAAACTACGAGTTTCCTGAAATCTCAGCACACATTTTTTCACCCAAACTTGATGACACTTTCAGGTAATGATCAGTACCCCAATCCCACGTGGCTCACCAAATTTCGTTCTTCTAAGTTAAACCGTTCGTTGGCAGTAACAGTTTTAATTTTTAGGTTTTACTCTGTTTCCTCCTATATGGATACATGTAGTTGGAAGTCTAAATAAAACACGGTTTGTGCTAGCTCTTTGAAACTTGACACAATAAAGTAGCTCCAAGTTCTATCTCTATGGTTTGTTTCCTATTGATGTAGCCGTAAGCAGAGACTGGCGCAAATCACTTTCATGGAAAGGGGTTGCCAAGGTTCCAAAAAACTACGAGTTTCCTGAAATCTCAGCACACATTTTTTCACCCAATCTTGATGACACTTTCAGGTAATGATCACTACCCAAATACCACTTGGCTCAAGAAATTTCGTTCTTCTAGGTTAAACCGTTTGTTGGCAGTAAGAGTTTTAAATTTTAGGTTTCACTCTGTTTTCTCCTATATGGATACATGTAGTTGGAACTCTAAATCAAACATGGTTTGTGCTAGCTCTTTGAAACTTGACACAATAAAGTAGCTCCAAGTTCTATCTCTATGGTTTGTTTCCTATTGATGTAGCCCTAAGCAGAGACTGGCGCAAATCACTTTCATGGAAAGGGGTTGCCAATCTTCCAAAAAACTACGTGTTTCCTGAAATCTCAGCACACATTTTTTCACCCAAACTGGATGACACTTTCAGGTAATGATCAGTACCCCAATCCCATGTGGCTCACCAAATTTCGTTCTTCTAAGTTAAACCGTTCGTTGGCAGTAACAGTTTTAATTTTTAGGTTTCACTCTGTTTTCTCCTATATGGATACATGTAGTTGGAACTCTAAATCAAACACGGTTTGTGCTAGCTCTTTGAAACTTGACACAATAAATAGCTCCAACTTCTATCTCTATGGTTTGTTTCCTATTGATGTAGCCCTAAGCAGAGACTGGCGCAAATCACTTTCATGGAAAGGGGTTGCCAAGGTTCCAAAACACTACGAGTTTCCTGAAATCTCAGCACACATTTTTTCACCCAATCTTGATGACACTTTCAGGTAATGATCACTACCCAAAAACCACTTGGCTCAAGAAATTTCGTTCTTCTAGGTTAAACCGTTTGTTGGCAGTAACAGTTTTAATTTTTAGGTTTCACTCTGTTTTCTCCTATATGGATACATGTAGTTGGAACTCTAAATCAAACACGGTTTGTGCTAGCTCTTTGAAACTTGACACAATAAAGTAGCTCCAAGTTCTATCTCTATGGTTTGTTTCCTATTGATGTAGCCCTAAGCAGACACTGGCGCAAATCACTTTCATGGAAACGGGTTGCCAATCTTCCAAAAAACTACGAGTTTCCTGAAATCTCAGCACACATTTTTTCACCCAAACTTGATGACACTTTCAGGTAATGATCAGTACCCTAATCCCACTTGGCTCACCAAATTTTGTTCTTCTAAGTTAAACCGTTCGTTGGCAGTAACAGTTTTAATTTTTAGGTTTCACTCTGTTTTCTCCTATATGGATACATGTAGTTGGAACTCTAAATCAAACACGGTTTGTGCTAGCTCTTTGAAACTTGACACAATAAAGTAGCTCCAAGTTCTTTCTCTATGGTTTGTTTCCTATTCATGTAGCCCTAAGCAGAGACTGGCGCAAATCACTTTCATGGAAAGGGGTTGCCAATCTTCCAAAAAACTACGAGTTTCCTGAAATCTCAGCACACATTTTTTCACCCAATCTTGATGACACTTTCAGGTAATGATCAGTACCCCAATCCCACTTGGCTCACCAAATTTCATTCTTCTAAGTTAAACCGTTCGTTGGCAGTAACAGTTTTAATTTTTAGGTTTCACTCTGTTTTCTCCTATATGGATACATGTAGTTGGAACTCTAAATCAAACACGGTTTGTGCTAGCTCTTTGCAACTTGACACAATAAATAGCTCCAAGTTCTATCTCTATGGTTTGTTTCCTATTGATGTAGCCCTAAGCAGAGACTGGCGCAAATCACTTTCATGGAAAGGGGTTGCCAAGGTTCCAAAACACTACGAGTTTCCTGAAATCTCAGCACACATTTTTTCACCCAATCTTGATGACACTTTCAGGTAATAATCACTACCCAAAAACCACTTGGCTCAAGAAATTTCGTTCTTCTAGGTTAAACCGTTCGTTGGCAGTAACAGTTTTAATTTTTAGGTTTCACTCTGTTTTCTCCTATATGGATACATGTAGTTGGAACTCTAAATCAATCACGGTTTGTGCTAGCTCTTTGAAACTTGACACAATAAAGTAGCTCCAAGTTCTATCTCTATGGTTTGTTTCCTATTGATGTAGCCCTGAGCAGAGACTGGCGCGAATCACTTTCATGGAAAGGGGTTGCCAATCTTCCAAAAAACTACGAGTTTCCTGAAATCTCAGCACACATTTTTTCACCCAAACTTGATGACACTTTCAGGTAATGATCAGTACCCTAATCCCACTTGGCTCACCAAATTTTGTTCTTCTAAGTTAAACCGTTCGTTGGGAGTAACAGTTTTAATTTTTAGATTTCACTCTGTTTTCTCCTATATGGATACATGTAGTTGGAAGTCTAAATCAAACACGGTTTGTGCTAGCTCTTTGAAACTTGACACAATAAAGTAGCTCCAAGTTCTTTCTCTATGGTTTGTTTCCTATTCATGTAGCCCTAAGCAGAGACTGGCGCAAATCACTTTCATGGAAAGGGGTTGCCAATCTTCCAAAAAACTACGAGTTTCCTGAAATCTCAGCACACATTTTTTCACCCAATCTTGATGACACTTTCAGGTAATGATCAGTACCCCAATCCCACTTGGCTCACCAAATTTCGTTCTTCTAGGTTAAACCGTTCGTTGGCAGTAACAGTTTAAATTTTTAGGTTTCACTCTGTTTTCTCCTATATGGATACATGTAGTTGGAAGTCTAAATCAAACACGGTGTGTGCTAGCTCTTTGAAACTTGACACAATAAAGTAGCTCCAAGTTCTATCTCTATGGTTTGTTTCCTATTGATGTAGCCCTAAGCAGAGACTGGCGCAAATCACTTTCATGGAAAGGGGTTGCCAAGGTTCCAAAAAACTACGAGTTTCCTGAAATCTCAGCACACATTTTTTCACCCAATCTTGATGACACTTTCAGGTAATGATCACTACCCAAATCACACTTGGCTCACCAAATTTCGTTCTTCTAGGTTAAACCGTTCGTTGGCAGTAACAGTTTAAATTTTTAGGTTTCACTCTGTTTTCTCCTATATGGATACATGTAGTTGGAAGTCTAAATCAAACACGGTTTGTGCTAGCTCTTTGAAACTTGACACAATAAAGTAGCTCCAAGTTCTATCTCTATGGTTTGTTTCCTATTGATGTAGCCCTAAGCAGAGACTGGCGCAAATCACTTTCATGGAAAAAGGTTGCCAATCTTCCAAAAAACTACGAGTTTCCTGAAATCTCAGCACACATTTTTTCACCCAATCTTGATGACACTTTCAGGTAATGATCAGTACCCCAATCCCACTTGGCTCACCAAATTTCGTTATTCTAGGTTAAACCGTTCGTTGGCAGTAACAGTTTTAAATTTTAGGTTTCACTCTGTTTTCTCCTATATGGATACATGTAGTTGGAAGTCTAAATCAAACACGGTTTGTGCTAGCTCTTTGAAACTTGACACAATAAAGTAGCTCCAAGTTCTATCTCTATGGTTTGTTTCCTATTCATGTAGCCCTAAGCAGAGACTGGTGCAAATCACTTTTATTTAAAGGGTTTACCAAGCTACCAAAAAACTACGAGTTTCCTGAAATCTCAGCACACATTTTTTCACCCAATCTTGATGACACTTTCAGGTAATGATCACTACCCCAATCCCACTTGGCTCACCAAATTTCGTTCTTCTAGGTTAAACAGTTCGTTGGCAGTAACAGTTTTAATTTTTAGGTTTCACTCTGTTGTCTCCTATATGGATACATGTAGTTGGAACTCTAAATCAAACACGGTTTGTGCTAGCTCTTTGAAACTTGACACAATAAAGTAGCTCCAAGTTCTATCTCTATGGTTTGTTTCCTATTGATGTAGCCCTAAGCAGAGACTGGCGCAAATCACTTTCATGGAAAGGGGTTGCCAATGTTCCAAAAAACTACGAGTTTCCTGAAATCTCAGCTCACAGTTTTTCACCTAATCTTGATGACACTTTCAGGTAATGATCAGTACCCCAATCCCACTTGGCTCACCAAATTTTGTTCTTCTAGGTTAAACCGTTCGTTGGCAGTAACAGTTTTAATTTTTAGGTTTTACTCTGTTTTCTCCTATATGGATACATGAATTTGGAAGTCTAAATCAAAAAGGTTTGTGCTAGCTCTTTGAAACTTGACACAATAAAGTAGCTCCAAGTTTTATCTCTATGGTTTCTTCCAATTGATGTAGCCCTGAGCAGAGACTGGCGCAAATCACTTTCATGGAAAGGGGTTGCCAAGCTTCCCAAAAACTACGAGTTTCCTGAAATCTCAGCACACATTTTTTCACCCAATCTTGATGACACTTTCAGGTAATGATCACTACCCCAATCCCACTTGGCTCAAGAAATTTCGTTCTCCTAGGTTAAACAGTTCGTCGGCAGTAACAGTTTTAATTTTTAGGTTTCACTCTGTTTTCTCCTATATGGATACATGTATTTGGAACTCTAAATCAAACACGGTTTGTGCTAGCTCTTTGAAACTTGACACAATAAAGTAGCTCCAAGTTCTTTCTCTATGGTTTGTTTCCTATTCATGTAGCCCTAAGCAGAGACTGGCGCAAATCACTTTCATGGAAAGGGGTTGCCAATCTTCCAAAAAACTACGAGTTTCCTGAAATCTCAGCACACATTTTTTCACCCAATCTTGATGACACTTTCAGGTAATGATCAGTACCCCAATCCCACTTGGCTCACCAAATTTCGTTCTTCTAAGTTAAACCGTTCGTTGGCAGTAACAGTTTTAATTTTTAGGTTTCACTCTGTTTTCTCCTATATGGATACATGTAGTTGGAACTCTAAATCAAACACGGTTTGTGCTAGCTCTTTGCAACTTGACACAATAAATAGCTCCAAGTTCTATCTCTATGGTTTGTTTCCTATTGATGTAGCCCTAAGCAGAGACTGGCGCAAATCACTTTCATGGAAAGGGGTTGCCAAGGTTCCAAAACACTACGAGTTTCCTGAAATCTCAGCACACATTTTTTCACCCAATCTTGATGACACTTTCAGGTAATAATCACTACCCAAAAACCACTTGGCTCAAGAAATTTCGTTCTTCTAGGTTAAACCGTTCGTTGGCAGTAACAGTTTTAATTTTTAGGTTTCACTCTGTTTTCTCCTATATGGATACATGTAGTTGGAACTCTAAATCAATCACGGTTTGTGCTAGCTCTTTGAAACTTGACACAATAAAGTAGCTCCAAGTTCTATCTCTATGGTTTGTTTCCTATTGATGTAGCCCTGAGCAGAGACTGGCGCGAATCACTTTCATGGAAAGGGGTTGCCAATCTTCCAAAAAACTACGAGTTTCCTGAAATCTCAGCACACATTTTTTCACCCAAACTTGATGACACTTTCAGGTAATGATCAGTACCCTAATCCCACTTGGCTCACCAAATTTTGTTCTTCTAAGTTAAACCGTTCGTTGGGAGTAACAGTTTTAATTTTTAGATTTCACTCTGTTTTCTCCTATATGGATACATGTAGTTGGAAGTCTAAATCAAACACGGTTTGTGCTAGCTCTTTGAAACTTGACACAATAAAGTAGCTCCAAGTTCTTTCTCTATGGTTTGTTTCCTATTCATGTAGCCCTAAGCAGAGACTGGCGCAAATCACTTTCATGGAAAGGGGTTGCCAATCTTCCAAAAAACTACGAGTTTCCTGAAATCTCAGCACACATTTTTTCACCCAATCTTGATGACACTTTCAGGTAATGATCAGTACCCCAATCCCACTTGGCTCACCAAATTTCGTTCTTCTAGGTTAAACCGTTCGTTGGCAGTAACAGTTTAAATTTTTAGGTTTCACTCTGTTTTCTCCTATATGGATACATGTAGTTGGAAGTCTAAATCAAACACGGTGTGTGCTAGCTCTTTGAAACTTGACACAATAAAGTAGCTCCAAGTTCTATCTCTATGGTTTGTTTCCTATTGATGTAGCCCTAAGCAGAGACTGGCGCAAATCACTTTCATGGAAAGGGGTTGCCAAGGTTCCAAAAAACTACGAGTTTCCTGAAATCTCAGCACACATTTTTTCACCCAATCTTGATGACACTTTCAGGTAATGATCACTACCCAAATCACACTTGGCTCACCAAATTTCGTTCTTCTAGGTTAAACCGTTCGTTGGCAGTAACAGTTTAAATTTTTAGGTTTCACTCTGTTTTCTCCTATATGGATACATGTAGTTGGAAGTCTAAATCAAACACGGTTTGTGCTAGCTCTTTGAAACTTGACACAATAAAGTAGCTCCAAGTTCTATCTCTATGGTTTGTTTCCTATTGATGTAGCCCTAAGCAGAGACTGGCGCAAATCACTTTCATGGAAAAAGGTTGCCAATCTTCCAAAAAACTACGAGTTTCCTGAAATCTCAGCACACATTTTTTCACCCAATCTGGATGACACTTTCAGGTAATGATCAGTACCCGAATCCCACTTGGCTCACCAAATTTCGTTATTCTAGGTTAAACCGTTCGTTGGCAGTAACAGTTTTAAATTTTAGGTTTCACTCTGTTTTCTCCTATATGGATACATGTAGTTGGAAGTCTAAATCAAACACGGTTTGTGCTAGCTCTTTGAAACTTGACACAATAAAGTAGCTCCAAGTTCTATCTCTATGGTTTGTTTCCTATTCATGTAGCCCTAAGCAGAGACTGGTGCAAATCACTTTTATTTAAAGGGTTTACCAAGCTACCAAAAAACTACGAGTTTCCTGAAATCTCAGCACACATTTTTTCACCCAATCTTGATGACACTTTCAGGTAATGATCACTACCCCAATCCCACTTGGCTCACCAAATTTCGTTCTTCTAGGTTAAACAGTTCGTTGGCAGTAACAGTTTTAATTTTTAGGTTTCACTCTGTTGTCTCCTATATGGATACATGTAGTTGGAACTCTAAATCAAACACGGTTTGTGCTAGCTCTTTGAAACTTGACACAATAAAGTAGCTCCAAGTTCTATCTCTATGGTTTGTTTCCTATTGATGTAGCCCTAAGCAGAGACTGGCGCAAATCACTTTCATGGAAAGGGGTTGCCAATGTTCCAAAAAACTACGAGTTTCCTGAAATCTCAGCTCACAGTTTTTCACCTAATCTTGATGACACTTTCAGGTAATGATCAGTACCCCAATCCCACTTGGCTCACCAAATTTTGTTCTTCTAGGTTAAACCGTTCGTTGGCAGTAACAGTTTTAATTTTTAGGTTTTACTCTGTTTTCTCCTATATGGATACATGAATTTGGAAGTCTAAATCAAAAAGGTTTGTGCTAGCTCTTTGAAACTTGACACAATAAAGTAGCTCCAAGTTTTATCTCTATGGTTTCTTCCAATTGATGTAGCCCTGAGCAGAGACTGGCGCAAATCACTTTCATGGAAAGGGGTTGCCAAGCTTCCCAAAAACTACGAGTTTCCTGAAATCTCAGCACACATTTTTTCACCCAATCTTGATGACACTTTCAGGTAATGATCACTACCCCAATCCCACTTGGCTCAAGAAATTTCGTTCTCCTAGGTTAAACAGTTCGTCGGCAGTAACAGTTTTAATTTTTAGGTTTCACTCTGTTTTCTCCTATATGGATACATGTAGTTGGAACTCTAAATCAAACACGGTTTGTGCTAGCTCTTTGAAACTTGACACAATAAAGTAGCTCCAAGTTCTATCTCTATGGTTTGTTTCCTATTGATGTAGCCCTAAGCAGAGACTGGCGCAAATCACTTTCATGGAAAGGGGTTGCCAATCTTCCAAAAAACTACGAGTTTCCTGAAATCTCAGCACACATTTTTTCACCCAAACTTGATGACCCTTTCAGGTAATGATCAGTACCCTAATCCCACTTGGCTCACCAAATTTTGTTCTTCTAAGTTAAACCGTTCGTTGGCAGTAACAGTTTTAATTTTTAGGTTTCACTCTGTTTTCTCCTATATGGATACATGTATTTGGAACTCTAAATCAAACACGGTTTGTGCTAGCTCTTTGAAACTTGACACAATAAAGTAGCTCCAAGTTCTTTCTCTATGGTTTGTTTCCTATTCATGTAGCCCTAAGCAGAGACTGGCGCAAATCACTTTCATGGAAAGGGGTTGCCAATCTTCCAAAAAACTACGAGTTTCCTGAAATCTCAGCACACATTTTTTCACCCAATCTTGATGACACTTTCAGGTAATGATCAGTACCCCAATCCCACTTGGCTCACCAAATTTGGTTCTTCTAGGTTAAACTGTTCATTGGCAGTAACAGTTTTAATTTTTTGGTTTCACTCTCTTTTCTCCTTTATGGATACATGTAGTTGGAAGTCTAAATAAAACACGGTTTGTGCTAGCTCTTTGAAACTTGACACAATAAAGTAGCTCCAAGTTCTATCTCTATGGTTTGTTTCCTATTGATGTAGCCCTAAGCAGAGACTGGCGCAAATCACTTTCATGGAAAGGGGTTGCCAATCTTCCAAAAAAGTACGAGTTTTTTGAAATCTCAGCACACATTTTTTCACCCAATCTTGATGACACTTTCAGGAAATGATCACTACACCAATCCCACTTGGCTCACCAAATTTCGTTCTTCTAGGTTAAACCGTTCGTTGGCAGTAACAGTTTTAATTTTTAGGTTTCACTCTGTTTTCTCCTATATGGATACATGTAGTTGGAACTCTAAATCAAACACGGTTTGTGCTAGCTCTTTGAAACTTGACACAATAAAGTAGCTCCAAGTTCTATCTCTATGGTTTGTTTCCTATTGATGTAGCCCTAAGCAGAGACTGGCGCAAATCACTTTCATGGAAAGGGGTTGCCAATCTTCCAAAAAACTACGAGTTTCCTGAAATCTCAGCACACATTTTTTCACCCAAACTTGATGACACTTCACAGGTAATGATCAGTACCCCAATCCCACGTGGCTCACCAAATTTCGTTCTTCTAAGTTAAACCGTTCGTTGGCAGTAATAGTTTTAATTTTTAGGTTTCACTCTGTTTTCTCCTATATGGATACATGTAGTTGGAACTCTAAATCAAACACGGTTTGTGCTAGCTCTTTGAAACTTGACACAATAAATAGCTCCAAGTTCTATCTCTATGGTTTGTTTCCTATTGATGTAGCCCTAAGCAGAGACTGGCGCAAATCACTTTCATGGAAAGGGGTTGCCAAGGTTCCAAAACACTACGAGTTTCCTGAAATCTCAGCACACATTTTTTCACCCAATCTTGATGACACTTTCAGGTAATGATCACTACCCAAAAACCACTTGGCTCAAGAAATTTCGTTCTTCGAGGTTAAACCGTTTGTTGGCAGTAACAGTTTTAATTTTTAGGTTTCACTCTGTTTTCTCCTATATGGATACATGTAGTTGGAACTCTAAATCAAACACGGTTTGTGCTAGCTCTTTGAAACTTGACACAATAAAGTAGCTCCAAGTTCTATCTCTATGGTTTGTTTCCTATTGATGTAGCCCTAAGCAGAGACTGGCGCAAATCACTTTCATTGAAACGGGTTACCAAGCTTCCAAAAAACTACGAGTTTCCTGAAATCTCAGCACACATTTTTTCACCCAAACTTGATGACACTTTCAGGTAATGATCAGTACCCTAATCCCACTTGGCTCACCAAATTTTGTTCTTCTAAATTAAACCGTTCGTTGGCAGTAACAGTTTTAATTTTTAGGTTTCACTCTGTTTTCTCCTATATGGATACATGTATTTGGAACTCTAAATCAAACACGGTTTGTGCTAGCTCTTTGAAACTTGACACAATAAAGTAGCTCCAAGTTCTTTCTCTATGGTTTGTTTCCTATTCATGTAGCCCTAAGCAGAGACTGGCGCAAATCACTTTCATGGAAAGGGGTTGCCAATCTTCCAAAAAACTACGAGTTTCCTGAAATCTCAGCACACATTTTTTCACCCAATCTTGATGACACTTTCAGGTAATGATCAGTACCCCAATCCCACTTGGCTCACCAAATTTCGTTCTTCTAAGTTAAACCGTTCGTTGGCAGTAACAGTTTTAATTTTTAGGTTTCACTCTGTTTTCTCCTATATGGATACATGTAGTTGGAACTCTAAATCAAACACGGTTTGTGCTAGCTCTTTGAAACTTGACACAATAAATAGCTCCAAGTTCTATCTCTATGGTTTGTTTCCTATTGATGTAGCCCTAAGCAGAGACTGGCGCAAATCACTTTCATGGAAAGGGGTTGCCAAGGTTCCAAAACACTACGAGTTTCCTGAAATCTCAGCACACATTTTTTCACCCAATCTTGATGACACTTTCAGGTAATAATCACTACCCAAAAACCACTTGGCTCAAGAAATTTCGTTCTTCTAGGTTAAACCGTTCGTTGGCAGTAACAGTTTTAATTTTTAGGTTTCACTCTGTTTTCTCCTATATGGATACATGTAGTTGGAACTCTAAATCAATCACGGTTTGTGCTAGCTCTTTGAAACTTGACACAATAAAGTAGCTCCAAGTTCTATCTCTATGGTTTGTTTCCTATTGATGTAGCCCCAAGCAGAGACTGGCGCAAATCACTTTCATGGAAAGGGGTTGCCAATCTTCCAAAAAACTACGAGTTTCCTGAAATCTCAGCACACATTTTTTCACCCAAACTTGATGACACTTTCAGGTAATGATCAGTACCCTAATCCCACTTGGCTCACCAAATTTTGTTCTTCTAAGTTAAACCGTTCGTTGGGAGTAACAGTTTTAATTTTTAGATTTCACTCTGTTTTCTCCTATATGGATACATGTAGTTGGAAGTCTAAATCAAACACGGTTTGTGCTAGCTCTTTGAAACTTGACACAATAAAGTAGCTCCAAGTTCTTTCTCTATGGTTTGTTTCCTATTCATGTAGCCCTAAGCAGAGACTGGCGCAAATCACTTTCATGGAAAGGGGTTGCCAATCTTCCAAAAAACTACGAGTTTCCTGAAATCTCAGCACACATTTTTTCACCCAATCTTGATGACACTTTCAGGTAATGATCAGTACCCCAATCCGACTTGGCTCACCAAATTTCGTTCTTCTAGGTTAAACCGTTCGTTGGCAGTAACAGTTTAAATTTTTAGGTTTCACTCTGTTTTCTCCTATATGGATACATGTAGTTGGAAGTCTAAATCAAACGCGGTGTGTGCTAGCTCTTTGAAACTTGACACAATAAAGTAGCTCCAAGTTCTATCTCTATGGTTTGTTTCCTATTGATGTAGCCCTAAGCAGAGACTGGCGCAAATCACTTTCATGGAAAGGGGTTGCCAAGGTTCCAAAAAACTACGAGTTTCCTGAAATCTCAGCACACATTTTTTCACCCAATCTTGATGACACTTTCAGGTAATGATCACTACCCAAATCCCACTTGGCTCACCAAATTTCGTTCTTCTAGGTTAAACCGTTCGTTGGCAGTAACAGTTTTAATTTTTAGGTTTCACTCTGTTTTCTCCTATATGGATACATGTAGTTGGAACTCTAAATCAAACACGGTTTGTGCTAGCTCTTTGAAACTTGACACAATAAAGTAGCTCCAAGTTCTATCTCTATGGTTTGTTTCCTATTGATGTAGCCCTAAGCAGAGACTGGCGCAAATCACTTTCATGGAAAAAGGTTGCCAATCTTCCAAAAAACTACGAGTTTCCTGAAATCTCAGCACACATTTTTTCACCCAATCTTGATGACACTTTCAGGTAATGATCAGTACCCCAATCCCACTTGGCTCACGAAATTTCGTTCTTCTAGATAAAACCGTTCGTTGGCAGTAACAGTTTTAATTTTTAGATTTCACTCTGTTTTCTCCTATATGGATACATGTAGTTGGAAGTCTAAATCAAACACGGTTTGTGCTAGCTCTTTGAAACTTGACACAATAAAGTAGCTCCAATTCTTTCTCTATGGTTTGTTTCCTATTGATGTAGCCCTAAGCAGAGACTGGTGCAAATTACTTTTATTTAAAGGGGTTACCAAGCTTCCAAAAAACTACGAGTTTCCTGAAATCTCAGCACACATTTTTTCACCCAAACTTGATGACACTTTCAGGTAATGATCAGTACCCCAATCCCACGTGGCTCACCAAATTTCGTTCTTCTAAGTTAAACCGTTCGTTGGCAGTAACAGTTTTAATTTTTAGGTTTCACTCTGTTTTCTCCAATATGGATACATGTAGTTGGAACTCTAAATCAAACACGGTTTGTGCTAGCTCTTTGAAACTTGTCACAATAAAGTAGCTCCAAGTTCTATCTCTATGGTTTGTTTCCTATTGATGTAGCCCTAAGCAGAGACTTGTGCAAAACACTTTCATGGAAAGGGGTTGCCAAGCTTCCAAAAAACTACGAGTTTCCTGAAATCTCAGCACACATTTTTTAACCCAATCTTGATGACACTTTCAGGTAATGATCAGTACCCCAATCCCACTTGGCTCACCAAATTTCGTTCTTCTAGATTAAACCGTTCGTTGGCAGTAACAGTTTTAATTTTTAGGTTTTACTCTGTTTCCTCCTATATGGATACATGTAGTTGGAAGTCTAAATAAAACACGGTTTGTGCTAGCTCTTTGAAACTTGACACAATAAAGTAGCTCCAAGTTCTATCTCTATGGTTTGTTTCCTATTGATGTAGCCGTAAGCAGAGACTGGCGCAAATCACTTTCATGGAAAGGGGTTGCCAAGGTTCCAAAAAACTACGAGTTTCCTGAAATCTCAGCACACATTTTTTCACCCAATCTTGATGACACTTTCAGGTAATGATCACTACCCAAATACCACTTGGCTCAAGAAATTTCGTTCTTCTAGGTTAAACCGTTTGTTGGCAGTAAGAGTTTTAAATTTTAGGTTTCACTCTGTTTTCTCCTATATGGATACATGTAGTTGGAACTCTAAATCAAACATGGTTTGTGCTAGCTCTTTGAAACTTGACACAATAAAGTAGCTCCAAGTTCTATCTCTATGGTTTGTTTCCTATTGATGTAGCCCTAAGCAGAGACTGGCGCAAATCACTTTCATGGAAAGGGGTTGCCAATCTTCCAAAAAACTACGTGTTTCCTGAAATCTCAGCACACATTTTTTCACCCAAACTGGATGACACTTTCAGGTAATGATCAGTACCCCAATCCCATGTGGCTCACCAAATTTCGTTCTTCTAAGTTAAACCGTTCGTTGGCAGTAACAGTTTTAATTTTTAGGTTTCACTCTGTTTTCTCCTATATGGATACATGTAGTTGGAACTCTAAATCAAACACGGTTTGTGCTAGCTCTTTGAAACTTGACACAATAAATAGCTCCAAGTTCTATCTCTATGGTTTGTTTCCTATTGATGTAGCCCTAAGCAGAGACTGGCGCAAATCACTTTCATGGAAAGGGGTTGCCAAGGTTCCAAAACACTACGAGTTTCCTGAAATCTCAGCACACATTTTTTCACCCAATCTTGATGACACTTTCAGGTAATGATCACTACCCAAAAACCACTTGGCTCAAGAAATTTCGTTCTTCTAGGTTAAACCGTTTGTTGGCAGTAACAGTTTTAATTTTTAGGTTTCACTCTGTTTTCTCCTATATGGATACATGTAGTTGGAACTCTAAATCAAACACGGTTTGTGCTAGCTCTTTGAAACTTGACACAATAAAGTAGCTCCAAGTTCTATCTCTATGGTTTGTTTCCTATTGATGTAGCCCTAAGCAGAGACTGGCGCGAATCACTTTCATGGAAAGGGGTTGCCAATCTTCCAAAAAACTACGAGTTTCCTGAAATCTCAGCACACATTTTTTCACCCAAACTTGATGACACTTTCAGGTAATGATCAGTACCCTAATCCCACTTGGCTCACCAAATTTTGTTCTTCTAAGTTAAACCGTTCGTTGGGAGTAACAGTTTTAATTTTTAGATTTCACTCCGTTTTCTCCTATATGGATACATGTAGTTGGAAGTCTAAATCAAACACGGTTTGTGCTAGCTCTTTGAAACTTGACACAATAAAGTAGCTCCAAGTTCTTTCTCTATGGTTTGTTTCCTATTCATGTAGCCCTAAGCAGAGACTGGCGCAAATCACTTTCATGGAAAGGGGTTGCCAATCTTCCAAAAAACTACGAGTTTCCTGAAATCTCAGCACACATTTTTTCACCCAATCTTGATGACACTTTCAGGTAATGATCAGTACCCCAATCCCACTTGGCTCACCAAATTTCGTTCTTCTAGGTTAAACCGTTCGTTGGCAGTAACAGTTTAAATTTTTAGGTTTCACTCTGTTTTCTCCTATATGGATACATGTAGTTGGAAGTCTAAATCAAACACGGTGTGTGCTAGCTCTTTGAAACTTGACACAATAAAGTAGCTCCAAGTTCTATCTCTATGGTTTGTTTCCTATTGATGTAGCCCTAAGCAGAGACTGGCGCAAATCACTTTCATGGAAAGGGGTTGCCAAGGTTCCAAAAAACTACGAGTTTCCTGAAATCTCAGCACACATTTTTTCACCCAATCTTGATGACACTTTCAGGTAATGATCACTACCCAAATCCCACTTGGCTCACCAAATTTCGTTCTTCTAGGTTAAACCGTTCGTTGGCAGTAACAGTTTAAATTTTTAGGTTTCACTCTGTTTTCTCCTATATGGATACATGTAGTTGGAAGTCTAAATCAAACACGGTTTGTGCTAGCTCTTTGAAACTTGACACAATAAAGTAGCTCCAAGTTCTATCTCTATGGTTTGTTTCCTATTGATGTAGCCCTAAGCAGAGACTGGCGCAAATCACTTTCATGGAAAAAGGTTGCCAATCTTCCAAAAAACTACGAGTTTCCTGAAATCTCAGCACACATTTTTTCACCCAATCTTGATGACACTTTCAGGTAATGATCAGTACCCCAATCCCACTTGGCTCACCAAATTTCGTTATTCTAGGTTAAACCGTTCGTTGGCAGTAACAGTTTTAAATTTTAGGTTTCACTCTGTTTTCTCCTATATGGATACATGTAGTTGGAAGTCTAAATCAAACACGGTTTGTGCTAGCTCTTTGAAACTTGACACAATAAAGTAGCTCCAAGTTCTATCTCTATGGTTTGTTTCCTATTCATGTAGCCCTAAGCAGAGACTGGTGCAAATCACTTTTATTTAAAGGGTTTACCAAGCTACCAAAAAACTACGAGTTTCCTGAAATCTCAGCACACATTTTTTCACCCAATCTTGATGACACTTTCAGGTAATGATCACTACCCCAATCCCACTTGGCTCACCAAATTTCGTTCTTCTAGGTTAAACAGTTCGTTGGCAGTAACAGTTTTAATTTTTAGGTTTCACTCTGTTGTCTCCTATATGGATACATGTAGTTGGAACTCTAAATCAAACACGGTTTGTGCTAGCTCTTTGAAACTTGACACAATAAAGTAGCTCCAAGTTCTATCTCTATGGTTTGTTTCCTATTGATGTAGCCCTAAGCAGAGACTGGCGCAAATCACTTTCATGGAAAGGGGTTGCCAAGGTTCCAAAAAACTACGAGTTTCCTGAAATCTCAGCACACATTTTTTCACCCAATCTTGATGACACTTTCAGGTAATGATCACTACCCAAAAACCACTTGGCTCAAGAAATTTCGTTCTTCGAGGTTAAACCGTTTGTTGGCAGTAACAGTTTTAATTTTTAGGTTTCACTCTGTTTTCTCCTATATGGATACATGTAGTTGGAACTCTAAATCAAACACGGTTTGTGCTAGCTCTTTGAAACTTGACACAATAAAGTAGCTCCAAGTTCTATCTCTATGGTTTGTTTCCTATTGATGTAGCCCTAAGCAGAGACTGGCGCAAATCACTTTCATTGAAACGGGTTACCAAGCTTCCAAAAAACTACGAGTTTCCTGAAATCTCAGCACACATTTTTTCACCCAAACTTGATGACACTTTCAGGTAATGATCAGTACCCTAATCCCACTTGGCTCACCAAATTTTGTTCTTCTAAATTAAACCGTTCGTTGGCAGTAACAGTTTTAATTTTTAGGTTTCACTCTGTTTTCTCCTATATGGATACATGTATTTGGAACTCTAAATCAAACACGGTTTGTGCTAGCTCTTTGAAACTTGACACAATAAAGTAGCTCCAAGTTCTTTCTCTATGGTTTGTTTCCTATTCATGTAGCCCTAAGCAGAGACTGGCGCAAATCACTTTCATGGAAAGGGGTTGCCAATCTTCCAAAAAACTACGAGTTTCCTGAAATCTCAGCACACATTTTTTCACCCAATCTTGATGACACTTTCAGGTAATGATCAGTACCCCAATCCCACTTGGCTCACCAAATTTCGTTCTTCTAAGTTAAACCGTTCGTTGGCAGTAACAGTTTTAATTTTTAGGTTTCACTCTGTTTTCTCCTATATGGATACATGTAGTTGGAACTCTAAATCAAACACGGTTTGTGCTAGCTCTTTGAAACTTGACACAATAAATAGCTCCAAGTTCTATCTCTATGGTTTGTTTCCTATTGATGTAGCCCTAAGCAGAGACTGGCGCAAATCACTTTCATGGAAAGGGGTTGCCAAGGTTCCAAAACACTACGAGTTTCCTGAAATCTCAGCACACATTTTTTCACCCAATCTTGATGACACTTTCAGGTAATAATCACTACCCAAAAACCACTTGGCTCAAGAAATTTCGTTCTTCTAGGTTAAACCGTTCGTTGGCAGTAACAGTTTTAATTTTTAGGTTTCACTCTGTTTTCTCCTATATGGATACATGTAGTTGGAACTCTAAATCAATCACGGTTTGTGCTAGCTCTTTGAAACTTGACACAATAAAGTAGCTCCAAGTTCTATCTCTATGGTTTGTTTCCTATTGATGTAGCCCCAAGCAGAGACTGGCGCAAATCACTTTCATGGAAAGGGGTTGCCAATCTTCCAAAAAACTACGAGTTTCCTGAAATCTCAGCACACATTTTTTCACCCAAACTTGATGACACTTTCAGGTAATGATCAGTACCCTAATCCCACTTGGCTCACCAAATTTTGTTCTTCTAAGTTAAACCGTTCGTTGGGAGTAACAGTTTTAATTTTTAGATTTCACTCTGTTTTCTCCTATATGGATACATGTAGTTGGAAGTCTAAATCAAACACGGTTTGTGCTAGCTCTTTGAAACTTGACACAATAAAGTAGCTCCAAGTTCTTTCTCTATGGTTTGTTTCCTATTCATGTAGCCCTAAGCAGAGACTGGCGCAAATCACTTTCATGGAAAGGGGTTGCCAATCTTCCAAAAAACTACGAGTTTCCTGAAATCTCAGCACACATTTTTTCACCCAATCTTGATGACACTTTCAGGTAATGATCAGTACCCCAATCCGACTTGGCTCACCAAATTTCGTTCTTCTAGGTTAAACCGTTCGTTGGCAGTAACAGTTTAAATTTTTAGGTTTCACTCTGTTTTCTCCTATATGGATACATGTAGTTGGAAGTCTAAATCAAACGCGGTGTGTGCTAGCTCTTTGAAACTTGACACAATAAAGTAGCTCCAAGTTCTATCTCTATGGTTTGTTTCCTATTGATGTAGCCCTAAGCAGAGACTGGCGCAAATCACTTTCATGGAAAGGGGTTGCCAAGGTTCCAAAAAACTACGAGTTTCCTGAAATCTCAGCACACATTTTTTCACCCAATCTTGATGACACTTTCAGGTAATGATCACTACCCAAATCCCACTTGGCTCACCAAATTTCGTTCTTCTAGGTTAAACCGTTCGTTGGCAGTAACAGTTTTAATTTTTAGGTTTCACTCTGTTTTCTCCTATATGGATACATGTAGTTGGAACTCTAAATCAAACACGGTTTGTGCTAGCTCTTTGAAACTTGACACAATAAAGTAGCTCCAAGTTCTATCTCTATGGTTTGTTTCCTATTGATGTAGCCCTAAGCAGAGACTGGCGCAAATCACTTTCATGGAAAAAGGTTGCCAATCTTCCAAAAAACTACGAGTTTCCTGAAATCTCAGCACACATTTTTTCACCCAATCTTGATGACACTTTCAGGTAATGATCAGTACCCCAATCCCACTTGGCTCACGAAATTTCGTTCTTCTAGATAAAACCGTTCGTTGGCAGTAACAGTTTTAATTTTTAGATTTCACTCTGTTTTCTCCTATATGGATACATGTAGTTGGAAGTCTAAATCAAACACGGTTTGTGCTAGCTCTTTGAAACTTGACACAATAAAGTAGCTCCAATTCTTTCTCTATGGTTTGTTTCCTATTGATGTAGCCCTAAGCAGAGACTGGTGCAAATTACTTTTATTTAAAGGGGTTACCAAGCTTCCAAAAAACTACGAGTTTCCTGAAATCTCAGCACACATTTTTTCACCCAAACTTGATGACACTTTCAGGTAATGATCAGTACCCCAATCCCACGTGGCTCACCAAATTTCGTTCTTCTAAGTTAAACCGTTCGTTGGCAGTAACAGTTTTAATTTTTAGGTTTCACTCTGTTTTCTCCAATATGGATACATGTAGTTGGAACTCTAAATCAAACACGGTTTGTGCTAGCTCTTTGAAACTTGTCACAATAAAGTAGCTCCAAGTTCTATCTCTATGGTTTGTTTCCTATTGATGTAGCCCTAAGCAGAGACTTGTGCAAAACACTTTCATGGAAAGGGGTTGCCAAGCTTCCAAAAAACTACGAGTTTCCTGAAATCTCAGCACACATTTTTTAACCCAATCTTGATGACACTTTCAGGTAATGATCAGTACCCCAATCCCACTTGGCTCACCAAATTTCGTTCTTCTAGATTAAACCGTTCGTTGGCAGTAACAGTTTTAATTTTTAGGTTTTACTCTGTTTCCTCCTATATGGATACATGTAGTTGGAAGTCTAAATAAAACACGGTTTGTGCTAGCTCTTTGAAACTTGACACAATAAAGTAGCTCCAAGTTCTATCTCTATGGTTTGTTTCCTATTGATGTAGCCGTAAGCAGAGACTGGCGCAAATCACTTTCATGGAAAGGGGTTGCCAAGGTTCCAAAAAACTACGAGTTTCCTGAAATCTCAGCACACATTTTTTCACCCAATCTTGATGACACTTTCAGGTAATGATCACTACCCAAATACCACTTGGCTCAAGAAATTTCGTTCTTCTAGGTTAAACCGTTTGTTGGCAGTAAGAGTTTTAAATTTTAGGTTTCACTCTGTTTTCTCCTATATGGATACATGTAGTTGGAACTCTAAATCAAACATGGTTTGTGCTAGCTCTTTGAAACTTGACACAATAAAGTAGCTCCAAGTTCTATCTCTATGGTTTGTTTCCTATTGATGTAGCCCTAAGCAGAGACTGGCGCAAATCACTTTCATGGAAAGGGGTTGCCAATCTTCCAAAAAACTACGTGTTTCCTGAAATCTCAGCACACATTTTTTCACCCAAACTGGATGACACTTTCAGGTAATGATCAGTACCCCAATCCCATGTGGCTCACCAAATTTCGTTCTTCTAAGTTAAACCGTTCGTTGGCAGTAACAGTTTTAATTTTTAGGTTTCACTCTGTTTTCTCCTATATGGATACATGTAGTTGGAACTCTAAATCAAACACGGTTTGTGCTAGCTCTTTGAAACTTGACACAATAAATAGCTCCAAGTTCTATCTCTATGGTTTGTTTCCTATTGATGTAGCCCTAAGCAGAGACTGGCGCAAATCACTTTCATGGAAAGGGGTTGCCAAGGTTCCAAAATACTACGAGTTTCCTGAAATCTCAGCACACATTTTTTCACCCAATCTTGATGACACTTTCAGGTAATGATCACTACCCAAAAACCACTTGGCTCAAGAAATTTCGTTCTTCTAGGTTAAACCGTTTGTTGGCAGTAACAGTTTTAATTTTTAGGTTTCACTCTGTTTTCTCCTATATGGATACATGTAGTTGGAACTCTAAATCAAACACGGTTTGTGCTAGCTCTTTGAAACTTGACACAATAAAGTAGCTCCAAGTTCTATCTCTATGGTTTGTTTCCTATTGATGTAGCCCTAAGCAGAGACTGGCGCGAATCACTTTCATGGAAAGGGGTTGCCAATCTTCCAAAAAACTACGAGTTTCCTGAAATCTCAGCACACATTTTTTCACCCAAACTTGATGACACTTTCAGGTAATGATCAGTACCCTAATCCCACTTGGCTCACCAAATTTTGTTCTTCTAAGTTAAACCGTTCGTTGGGAGTAACAGTTTTAATTTTTAGATTTCACTCCGTTTTCTCCTATATGGATACATGTAGTTGGAAGTCTAAATCAAACACGGTTTGTGCTAGCTCTTTGAAACTTGACACAATAAAGTAGCTCCAAGTTCTTTCTCTATGGTTTGTTTCCTATTCATGTAGCCCTAAGCAGAGACTGGCGCAAATCACTTTCATGGAAAGGGGTTGCCAATCTTCCAAAAAACTACGAGTTTCCTGAAATCTCAGCACACATTTTTTCACCCAATCTTGATGACACTTTCAGGTAATGATCAGTACCCCAATCCCACTTGGCTCACCAAATTTCGTTCTTCTAGGTTAAACCGTTCGTTGGCAGTAACAGTTTAAATTTTTAGGTTTCACTCTGTTTTCTCCTATATGGATACATGTAGTTGGAAGTCTAAATCAAACACGGTGTGTGCTAGCTCTTTGAAACTTGACACAATAAAGTAGCTCCAAGTTCTATCTCTATGGTTTGTTTCCTATTGATGTAGCCCTAAGCAGAGACTGGCGCAAATCACTTTCATGGAAAGGGGTTGCCAAGGTTCCAAAAAACTACGAGTTTCCTGAAATCTCAGCACACATTTTTTCACCCAATCTTGATGACACTTTCAGGTAATGATCACTACCCAAATCCCACTTGGCTCACCAAATTTCGTTCTTCTAGGTTAAACCGTTCGTTGGCAGTAACAGTTTAAATTTTTAGGTTTCACTCTGTTTTCTCCTATATGGATACATGTAGTTGGAAGTCTAAATCAAACACGGTTTGTGCTAGCTCTTTGAAACTTGACACAATAAAGTAGCTCCAAGTTCTATCTCTATGGTTTGTTTCCTATTGATGTAGCCCTAAGCAGAGACTGGCGCAAATCACTTTCATGGAAAAAGGTTGCCAATCTTCCAAAAAACTACGAGTTTCCTGAAATCTCAGCACACATTTTTTCACCCAATCTTGATGACACTTTCAGGTAATGATCAGTACCCCAATCCCACTTGGCTCACCAAATTTCGTTATTCTAGGTTAAACCGTTCGTTGGCAGTAACAGTTTTAAATTTTAGGTTTCACTCTGTTTTCTCCTATATGGATACATGTAGTTGGAAGTCTAAATCAAACACGGTTTGTGCTAGCTCTTTGAAACTTGACACAATAAAGTAGCTCCAAGTTCTATCTCTATGGTTTGTTTCCTATTCATGTAGCCCTAAGCAGAGACTGGTGCAAATCACTTTTATTTAAAGGGTTTACCAAGCTACCAAAAAACTACGAGTTTCCTGAAATCTCAGCACACATTTTTTCACCCAATCTTGATGACACTTTCAGGTAATGATCACTACCCCAATCCCACTTGGCTCACCAAATTTCGTTCTTCTAGGTTAAACAGTTCGTTGGCAGTAACAGTTTTAATTTTTAGGTTTCACTCTGTTGTCTCCTATATGGATACATGTAGTTGGAACTCTAAATCAAACACGGTTTGTGCTAGCTCTTTGAAACTTGACACAATAAAGTAGCTCCAAGTTCTATCTCTATGGTTTGTTTCCTATTGATGTAGCCCTAAGCAGAGACTGGCGCAAATCACTTTCATGGAAAGGGGTTGCCAATGTTCCAAAAAACTACGAGTTTCCTGAAATCTCAGCTCACAGTTTTTCACCTAATCTTGATGACACTTTCAGGTAATGATCAGTACCCCAATCCCACTTGGCTCACCAAATTTTGTTCTTCTAGGTTAAACCGTTCGTTGGCAGTAACAGTTTTAATTTTTAGGTTTTACTCTGTTTTCTCCTATATGGATACATGAATTTGGAAGTCTAAATCAAAAAGGTTTGTGCTAGCTCTTTGAAACTTGACACAATAAAGTAGCTCCAAGTTTTATCTCTATGGTTTCTTCCAATTGATGTAGCCCTGAGCAGAGACTGGCGCAAATCACTTTCTTGGAAAGGGGTTGCCAAGCTTCCCAAAAACTATGAGTTTCCTGAAATCTCAGCACACATTTTTTCACCCAATCTTGATGACACTTTCAGGTAATGATCACTACCCCAATCCCACTTGGCTCAAGAAATTTCGTTCTCCTAGGTTAAACAGTTCGTCGGCAGTAACAGTTTTAATTTTTAGGTTTCACTCTGTTTTCTCCTATATGGATACATGTAGTTGGAACTCTAAATCAAACACGGTTTGTGCTAGCTCTTTGAAACTTGACACAATAAAGTAGCTCCAAGTTCTATCTCTATGGTTTGTTTCCTATTGATGTAGCCCTAAGCAGAGACTGGCGCAAATCACTTTCATGGAAAGGGGTTGCCAATCTTCCAAAAAACTACGAGTTTCCTGAAATCTCAGCACACATTTTTTCACCCAAACTTGATGACCCTTTCAGGTAATGATCAGTACCCTAATCCCACTTGGCTCACCAAATTTTGTTCTTCTAAGTTAAACCGTTCGTTGGCAGTAACAGTTTTAATTTTTAGGTTTCACTCTGTTTTCTCCTATATGGATACATGTATTTGGAACTCTAAATCAAACACGGTTTGTGCTAGCTCTTTGAAACTTGACACAATAAAGTAGCTCCAAGTTCTTTCTCTATGGTTTGTTTCCTATTCATGTAGCCCTAAGCAGAGACTGGCGCAAATCACTTTCATGGAAAGGGGTTGCCAATCTTCCAAAAAACTACGAGTTTCCTGAAATCTCAGCACACATTTTTTCACCCAATCTTGATGACACTTTCAGGTAATGATCAGTACCCCAATCCCACTTGGCTCACCAAATTTCGTTCTTCTAAGTTAAACCGTTCGTTGGCAGTAACAGTTTTAATTTTTAGGTTTCACTCTGTTTTCTCCTATATGGATACATGTAGTTGGAACTCTAAATCAAACACGGTTTGTGCTAGCTCTTTGAAACTTGACACAATAAATAGCTCCAAGTTCTATCTCTATGGTTTGTTTCCTATTGATGTAGCCCTAAGCAGAGACTGGCGCAAATCACTTTCATGGAAAGGGGTTGCCAAGGTTCCAAAACACTACGAGTTTCCTGAAATCTCAGCACACATTTTTTCACCCAATCTTGATGACACTTTCAGGTAATGATCACTACCCAAAAACCACTTGGCTCAAGAAATTTCGTTCTTCTAGGTTAAACCGTTCGTTGGCAGTAACAGTTTTAATTTTTAGGTTTCACTCTGTTTTCTCCTATATGGATACATGTAGTTGGAACTCTAAATCAATCACGGTTTGTGCTAGCTCTTTGAAACTTGACACAATAAAGTAGCTCCAAGTTCTATCTCTATGGTTTGTTTCCTATTGATGTAGCCCTAAGCAGAGACTGGTGCAAATCACTTTTATTTAAAGGGGTTGCCACTCTTCCAAAAAACTACGAGTTTCCTGAAATCTCAGCACACATTTTTTCACCCAAACTTGATGACACTTTCAGGTAATGATCAGTACCCTAATCCCACTTGGCTCACCAAATTTTGTTCTTCTAAGTTAAACCGTTCGTTGGGAGTAACAGTTTTAATTTTTAGATTTCACTCTGTTTTCTCCTATATGGATACATGTAGTTGGAAGTCTAAATCAAACACGGTTTGTGCTAGCTCTTTGAAACTTGACACAATAAAGTAGCTCCAAGTTCTTTCTCTATGGTTTGTTTCCTATTCATGTAGCCCTAAGCAGAGACTGGCGCAAATCACTTTCATGGAAAGGGGTTGCCAATCTTCCAAAAAACTACGAGTTTCCTGAAATCTCAGCACACATTTTTTCACCCAATCTTGATGACACTTTCAGGTAATGATCAGTACCCCAATCCCACTTGGCTCACCAAATTTCGTTCTTCTAGGTTAAACCGTTCGTTGGCAGTAACAGTTTAAATTTTTAGGTTTCACTCTGTTTTCTCCTATATGGATACATTAGTTGGAAGTCTAAATCAAACACGGTTTGTGCTAGCTCTTTGAAACTTGACACAATAAAGTAGCTCCAAGTTCTATCTCTATGGTTTGTTTCCTATTGATGTAGCCCTAAGCAGAGACTGGCGCAAATCACTTTCATGGAAAGGGGTTGCCAAGGTTCCAAAAAACTACGAGTTTCCTGAAATCTCAGCACACATTTTTTCACCCAATCTTGATGACACTTTCAGGTAATGATCACTACCCAAATCCCACTTGGCTCAAGAAATTTCGTTCTTCTAGGTTAAACCGTTCGTTGGCAGTAACAGTTTTAATTTTTAGGTTTCACTCTGTTTTCTCCTATATGGATACATGTAGTTGGAACTGTAAATCAAACACGGTTTGTGCTAGCTCTTTGAAACTTGACACAATAAAGTAGCTCCAAGTTCTATCTCTATGGTTTGTTTCCTATTGATGTAGCCCTAAGCAGAGACTGGCGCAAATCACTTTCATGGAAAGGGGTTGCCAATCTTCCAAAAAACTACGAGTTTCCTGAAATCTCAGCACACATTTTTTCACCCAATCTTGATGACACTTTCAGGTAATGATCAGTACCCCAATCCCACTTGGCTCACCAAATTTCGTTCTTCTAGATAAAACCGTTCGTTGGCAGTAACAGTTTTAATTTTTAGATTTCACTCTGTTTTCTCCTATATGGATACATGTAGTTAGAAGTCTAAATCAAACACGGTTTGTGCTAGCTCTTTGAAACTTGACACAATAAAGTAGCTCCAATTCTTTCTCTATGGTTTGTTTCCTATTGATGAAGCCCTAAGCAGAGACTGGCGCAAATCACTTTCATGGAAAGGGGTTGCCAATCTTCCAAAAAACTACGAGTTTCCTGAAATCTCAGCACACATTTTCTCACCCAATCTTGATGACACTTTCAGGTAATGATCAGTACCCCAATCCCACTTGGCTCACCAAATTTCGTTCTTCTAGGTTAAACCGTTCGTTGGCAGTAACAGTTTAAATTTTTAGGTTTCACTCTGTTTTCTCCTATATGGATACATGTATTTGGAACTCTAAATCAAACACGGTTTGTGCTAGCTCTTTGAAACTTGACACAATAAAGTAGCTTCATGTTCTATCTCTATGGTTTGTATCCTATTGATGTAGCCCTAAGCAGAGACTGGCGCAAATCACTTAATGGAAAGGGGTTGCCAATCTTCCAAAAAACTACGAGTTTCCTGAAATCTCGGCACATATTTTTTCACCCAATCTTGATGACACTTTCAGGTAATGATCAGTACAACAAATCCCACTTGGGTCACCAAGTTTCGTTCTCTAGGTTAAACCGTTCGTTGGCAGTAACAGTTTTAATTTTTAGGTTTCACTCTGTTTTCTCCTATATGGATACATGTATTTGGAACTCTAAATCAAACATGGTTTGTGCTAGCTCTTTGAAACATGACACAATAAAGTAGCTCCATGTTCTATCTCTATGGTTTGTTTCCTATTGATGTAGCCCTAAGCAGAGACTGGCTCAAATCAGTTTCATGGAAAGGGGTTGCCAAGGTTCCAAAAAACTACGAGTTTCCTGAAATCTCAGCACACATTTTTTCACCCAATCTTGATGACACTTTCAGGTAATCATCAGTACGCCAATCCCACTTGGCTCACCAAATTTCGTTCTTCTAGGTTAAACCGTTCGTTGGCAGTAACAGTTTTAATTTTTAGGTTTCACTCAATTTTTTCCTATATGAATACATGTATTTGGAACTCTAAATCAAACACGGTTTGTGCTAGCTCTTTGAAACTTGACACAATAAAGTAGCTCCAAGTTCTATCTGTATGGTTTGTTTCCTATTGATGTAGCCCTAAGCAGAGACTGGCGCAAATCACTTTCATGGAAAGGGGTTGCCAATCTTCCAAAAACTACGAGTTTCCTGAAATCTCACCACACATTTTTTCACCCAATCTTGATGACACTTTCAGGTAATGATCAGTACCCCAATCCCACTTGGCTCACCAAACTTCGTTCTTCTAGGTTAAACCGTTCATTGGCATTAACAGTTTTAATTTTTAGGTTTCACTCTGTTTTCTCCTATATGGATACATGTAGTTGGAAGTCTAAATCAAAAACGGTTTGTGCTAACTCTTTGAAACTTGACACAATGAAGTAGCTCCAAGTTCTATCTCTATGGTTTGTTTCCTATTGATGTAGCCCTAAGCAGAGACTGGCGCAAATCACTTTCATGGAAAGGTGTTGCCAAGCTTCCAAAAAACTACGAGTTTCCTGAAATCTCAGCACACATTTTTTCACCCAAACTTGATGACACTTTCAGGTAATGATCAGTACCCCAATCCCACTTGGCTCACCAAATTTGGTTCTTCTAGGTTAAACCGTTCATTGGCAGTAACAGTTTTAATTTTTAGGTTTCACTCTGTTTTCTCCTATATGGATACATGTAGTTGGAAGTCTAAATCAAACACGGTTTGTGCTAGCTCTTTGAAACTTGACACAATAAAGTAGCTCCAAGTTCTATCTCTATGGTTTGTTTCCTATTGATGTAGCCCTAAGCAGAGACTGGCGCAAATCACTTTCATGGAAAGGGGTTGCCAATCTTCCAAAAAACTACGAGTTTTTTGAAATCTCAGCACACATTTTTTTCACCCAATCTTGATGACACTTTCAGGTAATGATCACTACCCCAATCCCACTTGGCTCACCAAATTTCGTTCTTCTAAGTTAAACCGTTCGTTGGCAGTAACAGTTTTAATTTTTAGGTTTCACTCTGTTTTCTCCTATATGGATACATGCAGTTGGAAGTCTAAATCAAACACGGTTTGTGCTAGCTCTTTGAAACTTGACACAATAAAGTAGCTCCAAGTTCTATCTCTATGGTTTGTTTCCTATTGATGTAGCCCTAAGCAGAGACTGGCGCAAATCACTTTCATGGAAAGGGGTTGCC
The DNA here is from genome assembly GCF_964194105.1 of Spermophilus citellus. Taxonomy (NCBI): domain Eukaryota; kingdom Metazoa; phylum Chordata; class Mammalia; order Rodentia; family Sciuridae; genus Spermophilus; species Spermophilus citellus. The sequence goes on along the minus strand of NW_027672724.1, from coordinate 2,062,002 downwards.
AAGCTTCCAAAAAACTACGAGTTTCCTGAAATCTCAGCACACATTTTTTCACCCAATCTTGATGACACTTTCAGGTAATGATCAGTACCCCAATCCCACTTGGCTCACCAAATTTCGTTCTTCTAGATAAAACCGTTCGTTGGCAGTAACAGTTTTAATTTTTAGATTTCACTCTGTTTTCTCCTATATGGATACATGCAGTTGGAAGTCTAAATCAAACACGGTTTGTGCTAGCTCTTTGAAACTTGACACAATAAAGTAGCTCCAATTCTTTCTCTATGGTTTGTTTCCTATTGATGTAGCCCTAAGCAGAGACTGGCGCAAATCACTTTCATGGAAAGGGGTTGCCAATCTTCCAAAAAACTACGAGTTTCCTGAAATCTCAGCACACATTTTCTCACCCAATCTTGATGACACTTTCAGGTGATGATCAGTACCCCAATCCCACTTGGCTCACCAAATTTCGTTCTTCTAGGTTAAACCGTTCGTTGGCAGTAACAGTTTTAATTTTTAGGTTTTACTCTGTTTTCTCCTATATGGATACATGAATTTGGAAGTCTAAATCAAAAACGGTTTGTGCTAGCTCTTTGAAACTTGACACAATAAAGTAGCTCCCAGTTTTATCTCTATGGTTTCTTCCAATTGATGTAGCCCTGAGCAGAGACTGGCGCAAATCACTTTCATGGAAAGGGGTTGCCAAGCTTCCCAAAAACTACGAGTTTCCTGAAATCTCAGCACACATTTTTTCACCCAATCTTGATGACACTTTCAGGTAATGATCACTACCCCAATCCCACTTGGCTCAAGAAATTTCGTTCTCCTAGGTTAAACAGTTCGTCGGCAGTAACAGTTTTAATTTTTAGGTTTCACTCTCTTTTCTCCTATATGGATACATGTAGTTGGAAGTCTAAATCAAAAACGGTTTGTGCTAACTCTTTGAAACTTGACACAATGAAGTAGCTCCAAGTTCTATCTCTATGGTTTGTTTCCTATTGATGTAGCCCTAAGCAGAGACTGGCGCAAATCACTTTCATGGAAAGGGGTTGCCAATCTTCCAAAAAACTACGAGTTTCCTGAAATCTCAGCACACATTTTTTTACCCAATCTTGATGACATATTCAGGTAATGATCAGTACCCCAATCCCTCTTGGCTCACCAAATTTCGTTCTTCTAGGTTAAACCGTTCGTTGGCAGTAACAGTTTTAATTTTTAGGTTTCACTCTGTTTTCTCCTATATGGATACATGTAGTTGGAACTCTAAATCAAACACGGTTTGTGCTTGCTCTTTGAAACTTGACACAATAAAGTAGCTCCAAGTTCTATCGCTATGGTTTGTTTCCTATTGATGTAGCCCTAAGCAGAGACTGGCGCAAATCACTATCATTTAAAGGGGTTGCCAAGCTTCCAAAAAACTACGAGTTTCCTGAAATCTCAGCACACATTTTTTCACCCAATCTTGATGACACTTTCAGGTAATGATCACTACCCCAATCCCACTTGGCTCACCAAATTTCGTTCTTCTAGGTTAAACAGTTCGTTGGCAGTAACAGTTTTAATTTTTAGGTTTCACTCAATTTTCTCCTATATGAATACATATATTTGGAACTCTAAATCAAACACGGTTTGTGCTAGCTCTTTGAAACTTGACACAATAAAGTAGCTTCATGTTCTATCTCTATGGTTTGTATCCTATTGATGTAGCCCTAAGCAGAGACTGGCGCAAATCACTTAATGGAAAGGGGTTGCCAATCTTCCAAAAAACTACGAGTTTCCTGAAATCTCGGCACATATTTTTTCACCCAATCTTGATGACACTTTCAGGTAATGATCAGTACAACAAATCCCACTTGGGTCACCAAGTTTCGTTCTCTAGGTTAAACCGTTCGTTGGCAGTAACAGTTTTAATTTTTAGGTTTCACTCAATTTTTTCCTATATGAATACATGTATTTGGAACTCTAAATCAAACACGGTTTGTGCTAGCTCTTTGAAACTTGACACAATAAAGTAGCTCCAAGTTCTATCTGTATGGTTTGTTTCCTATTGATGTAGCCCTAAGCAGAGACTGGCGCAAATCACTTTCATGGAAAGGGGTTGCCAATCTTCCAAAAACTACGAGTTTCCTGAAATCTCACCACACATTTTTTCACCCAATCTTGATGACACTTTCAGGTAATGATCAGTACCCCAATCCCACTTGGCTCACCAAACTTCGTTCTTCTAGGTTAAACCGTTCATTGGCATTAACAGTTTTAATTTTTAGGTTTCACTCTGTTTTCTCCTATATGGATACATGTAGTTGGAAGTCTAAATCAAACACGGTTTGTGCTAGCTCTTTGAAACTTGACACAATAAAGTAGCTCCAAGTTCTATCTCTATGGTTTGTTTCCTGTTGATGTAGCCCTAAGCACAGACTGGCGCATATCACTTTCATGGAAAGGGGTTGCCAAGCTTCCAAAAAACTACGAGTTTCCTGAAAACTCAGCACACATTTTTTCACCCAATCTTGATGACCCTTTCAGGTAATGATCAGTACCCCAATCCCACTTGGCTCACCAAATTTCGTTCTTCTAGGTTAAACCGTTCGTTGGCAGTAACAGTTTTAATTTTTAGGTTTCACTCAATTTTCTCCTATATGAATACATGTAGTTGGAACTCTAAATCAAACACGGTTTGTGCTAGCTCTTTGAAACTTGACACAATAAAGTAGCTCCAAGTTCTATCTCTATGGTTTGTTTCCTATTGATGTAGCCCTAAGCGGAGACTGGCGCAAATCACTTTCATTTAAAAGGGTTGCCAAGCTTCCAAAAACTACGAGTTTCCTGAAATCTCAGCACACATTTTTTCACCCAATCTTGATGACACTTTCAGGTAATGATCACTACCCCAATCCCACTTGGCTCACCAAATTTCGTTCTTCTAGGTTAAACCGTTCGTTGGCAGTAACAGTTTTAATTTTTAGGTTTCACTCTGTTTTCTCCTATATGGATACATGTAGTTGGAACTCTAAATCAAACACGGTTTGTGCTAGCTCTTTGAAACTTGACACAATAAAGTAGCTCCAAGTTGTATCTCTATGGTTTGTTTCCTATTGATGTAGCCCTAAGCAGAGACTGGCGCAAATCACTTTAATGGAAAGGGGTTGCCAATCTTCCAAAAAACTATGAGTTTCCTGAAATCTCAGCACACATTTTTTTACCCAATCTTGATGACATATTCAGGTAATGATCAGTACCCCAATCCCACTTGGCTCACCAAATTTCGTTCTTCTAGGTTAAACCGTTCGTTGGCAGTAACAGTTTTAATTTTTAGGTTTCACTCTGTTTTCTCCTATATGGATACATGTAGTTGGAACTCTAAATCAAACACGGTTTGTGCTAGCTCTTTGAAACTTGACACAATAAAGTAGCTCCAAGTTCTATCTCTATGGTTTGTTTCTTATTGATGTAGCCCTAAGCAGAGACTGGCGCAAATCACTATCATTTAAAGGGGTTGCCAAGCTTCCAAAAAACTACGAGTTTCCTGAAATCTCAGCACACATTTTTTCACCCAATCTTGATGACACTTTCAGGTAATGATCACTACCCCAATCCCACTTGGCTCACCAAATTTCGTTCTTCTAGGTTAAACCGTTCGTTGGCAGTAACAGTTTTAATTTTTAGGTTTCACTCTGTTTTCTCCTATATGGATACATGTAGTTGGAAGTCTAAATCAAACACGGTTTGTGCTAGCTCTTTGAAACTTGACACAATAAAGTAGTTCCAAGTTCAATCTCTATGGTTTGTTTCCTATTAATGTAGCCCTAAGCAGAGACAGGCACAAATCACTTTCATGGAAAGGCGTTGCCAATCTTCCAAAAAACTACGAGTTTCCTGAAATCTCGGCACACATTTTTTCACCCAAACTTGATGACACTTTCAGGTAACGATCAGTACAACAAATCCCACTTTGGTCACCAAGTTTCGTTCTTCTAGGTTAAACCGTTCGTTGGCAGTAACAGTTTTAATTTTTAGGTTTCACTCTGTTTTCTCCTATATGGATACATGTATTTGGAACTCTAAATCAAACATGGTTTGTGCTAGCTCTTTGAAACATGACACAATAAAGTAGCTCCAAGTTCTATCTCTATGGTTTGTTTCCTATTGATGTAGCCCTAAGCAGAGACTGGCTCAAATCAGTTTCATGGAAAGGGGTTGCCAAGGTTCCAAAAAACTACGAGTTTCCTGAAATCTCAGCACACATTTTTTCACCCAATCTTGATGACACTTTCAGGTAATAATCAGTACGCCAATCCCACTTGGCTCACCACATTTCGTTCTTCTAGGTTAAACCGTTCATTGGCAGTAACAGTTTTAATTTTTAGGTTTCACTCTGTTTTCTCCTATATGGATACATGTATTTGGAACTCTAAATCAAACATGGTTTGTGCTAGCTCTTTGAAACATGACACAATAAAGTAGCTCCAAGTTCTATCTCTATGGTTTGTTTCCTATTGATGTAGCCCTAAGCAGAGACTGGCTCAAATCAGTTTCATGGAAAGGGGTTGCCAAGGTTCCAAAAAACTACGAGTTTCCTGAAATCTCAGCACACATTTTTTCACCCAATCTTGATGACACTTTCAGGTAATAATCAGTACGCCAATCCCACTTGGCTCACCACATTTCGTTCTTCTAGGTTAAACCGTTCATTGGCAGTAACAGTTTTAATTTTTAGGTTTCACTCTGTTTTCTCCTATATGGATACATGTAGTTGGGACTCTAAATCAAACACGGTTTGTGCTAGCTCTTTGAAACTTGACACAATAAATTAGCTCCAAGTTCTATCTCTATGCTTTGTTTCCTATTGATGTAGCCCTAAGCAGAGAATGGCACAATTCACTTTCATTTAAAGGGGTTGCCAAGCTTCCAAAAAACTACGAGTTTCCTGAAATCTCAGCACATATTTTTTCACCCAATCTTGATGACACTTTCAGATACTGATCAGTACCCCAATCCCACTTGGCTCACCAAGTTTCGTTCTTCTAGGTTAAACCGTTCGTTGGCAGTAACAGTTTTAATTTTTAGGTTTCACTCTGTTTTCTCCTATATGGATACATGTATTTGGAACTCTAAATCAAACACGGTTTGTGCTAGCTCTTTGAAACATGACACAATAAAGTAGCTCCAAGTTCTACCTCTATGGTTTGTTTCCTATTGATGTAGCCCTAAGCAGAGACTGCCTCAAATCAGTTTCATGGAAAGGGGTTGCCAAGGTTCCAAAAAACTACGAGTTTCCTGAAATCTCAGCACACATTTTTTCACCCAATCTTGATGACACTTTCAGGTAATCATCAGTACGCCAATCCCACTTGGCTCACCAAATTTCGTTCTTCTAGGTTAAACCGTTCATTGGCAGTAACAGTTTTAATTTTTAGGTTTCACTCTGTTTTCTCCTATATGGATACATGTAGTTGGGACTCTAAATCAAACACGGTTTGTGCTAGCTCTTTGAAACTTGACACAATAAAGTAGCTCCAAGTTCTATCTCTTTGCTTTGTTTCCTATTGATGTAGCCCTAAGCAGAGAATGGCACAATTCACTTTCATGTAAAGGGGTTGCCAAGCTTCCAAAAAACTACGAGTTTCCTGAAATCTCAGCACACATTTTTTCACCCAATCTTGATGACAGTTTCAGGTAATGATCACGACCCCAATCAAACTTGGCTCACCAAATTTCGTTCTTCTAGGTTAAACCGTTCATTGGCAGTAACAGTTTTAATTTTTAGGTTTCACTCTGTTTTCCCCTATATGGATACATGTAGTTGGAACTCTAAATCAAACACCGTTTGTGAAAGCTCTTTGAAACTTGACACAATAAAGTAGCTCCAAATTCTATCTCTATGGTTTGTTTCCTATTGATGTAGCCCTAAGCAGAGACTGGCACAATTCACTTTCATTTAAAGGGGTTGCCAAGCTTCCAAAAAACTACGAGTTTCCTGAAATCTCAGCACACATTTTTTCACCCAATCTTGATGACACTTTCAGGTAATGATCAGTACCCCAATCCCACTTGGCTCACCAAACTTCGTTCTTCTAGGTTAAACCGTTCGTTGGCAGTAACAGTTTTAGTTTTTAGGTTTCACTCAATTTTTTATATATGAATACATGTAGTTGGAACTCTAAATCAAACACGGTTTGTGCTAGCTCTTTAAAACTTGACACAATAAAGTAGCTCCAAGTTCTATCTGTATGGTTTGTTTCCTATTGATGTAGCCTTAAGCAGAGACTGGCGCAAATCACTTTCATGGAAAGGTGTTGCCAATCTTCCCAAAAACTACGAGTTTCCTGAAATCTCAGCACACATTTTTTCACCCAATCTTGATGACACTTTCAGGTAATGATCACGACCCCAATCAAACTTGGCTCACCAAATTTCGTTCTTCTAGGTTAAACCGTTTGTTAGCAGTAACAGTTTTAATTTTTAGGTTTCCTTCTGTTTTCTCCTATATGGATACATGTATTTGGAACTCTAAATCAAACACGGTTTGTGCTAGCTCTTTGAAACTTGACACAATAAAGTAGCTCCAAGTTCTATCTCTATGGTTTCTTTTCTATTGATGTAGCACTAATCAGAGACTGGCGCAAATCACTTTCATGGAAAGGGGTTGCCAACGTTCCAAAAAACTACGAGTTTCCTGAAATCTCAGCACACATTTTCTCTCCCAATTTTGATGACACTTTCAGGTAATGATCAGTACAACAAATCCCACTTGGGTCACCAAGTTTCGTTCTTCTAGGTAAAACCGTTCGTTGGCAGTAACAGTTTTAATTTTTAGGTTTCACTCTGTTTTCTCCTATATGGATACATGTAGTTCGAAGTCTAAATCAAACACGGTTTGTGCTAGCTCTTTGAAACTTGACACAATAAAGTAGCTCCAAGTTCCAAGTTCTATCTCTATGGTTTGTTTCCTATTGATGTAGCCCTAAGCAGAGACTGGCGCAAATCACTTTCATGGAAAGGGGTTGCCAATGTTCCAAAAAACTACGAGTTTCCTGAAATCTCAGCTCACAGTTTTTCACCCAATCTTGATGACACTTTCAGGTAATGATCAGTACCCCTATCCCACTTGGCTCACCAAATTTTGTTCTTCTAGGTTAAACCGTTCGTTGGCAGTAACAGTTTTAATTTTTAGGTTTCACTCTGTTTTCTCCTATATGGATACATGAAGTTGGAAGTCTAAATCAAAAACGGTTTGTGCTAGCTCTTTGAAACTTGACACAATAAAGTAGCTCCAAGTTTTATCTCTATGGTTTGTTCCAATTGATGTAGCCCTGAGCAGACACTGGCGCAAATCACTTTCATGGAAAGGGGTTGCCAAGCTTCCCAAAAACTACGAGTTTCCTGAAATCTCAGCACACATTTTTTCACCCAATCTTGATGACACTTTCAGGTAATGATCACTACCCCAATCCCACTTGGCTCAAGAAATTTCGTTCTCCTAGGTTAAACAGTTCGTCGGCAGTAACAGTTTTAATTTTTAGGTTTCACTCTGTTTTCTCCTATATGGATACATGTAGTTGGAAGTCTAAATCAAAAACGGTTTGTGCTAACTCTTTGAAACTTGACACAATGAAGTAGCTCCAAGTTTTATCTCTATGGTTTGTTCCAATTGATGTAGCCCTGAGCAGAGACTGGCGCAAATCACTTTCATGGAAAGGGGTTGCCAAGCTTCCCAAAAACTACGAGTTTCCTGAAATCTCAGCACACATTTTTTCACCCAAACTTGATGACACTTTCAGGTAATGATCAGTACCCCAATCCCACTTGGCTCACCAAATTTGGTTCTTCTAGGTTAAACCGTTCATTGGCAGTAACAGTTTTAATTTTTAGGTTTCACTCTGTTTTCTCCTATATGGATACATGTAGTTGGAAGTCTAAATCAAACACGGTTTGTGCTAGCTCTTTGATACTTGACACAATAAAGTAGCTCCAAGTTCTATCTCTATGGTTTGTTTCCTATTGATGTATCCCTATGCAGAGACTGGTGCAAATCACTTTCATTTAAAGGGGTTGCCAAGCTTCCAAAAAACTACGAGTTTCCTGAAATCTCAGCACACATTTTTTCACCCAATCTTGATGACACTTTCAGGTAATGATCACTACCCCAATCCCACTTGGCTCACCAAATTTCGTTCTTCTAGGTTAAACCGTTTGTCAGCAGTAACAGTTTTAATTTTTAGGTTTCACTCTGTTTTCTCCTATATGGATACATGTAGTTGGAAGTCTAAATCAAACACGGTTTGTGCTAGCTCTTTGAAACTTGACACAATAAAGTAGCTCCAAGTTCTATCTCTATGGTTTGTTTCCTATTGATGTAGCCCTAAGCAGAGACTGGCGCAAATCACTTTCATGGAATGGGGTTGCCAAGCTTCCAAAAAACTACGAGTTTCCTGAAATCTCAGCAGACATTTTTTCACCCAATCTTGATGACACTTTCAGGTAATGATCACTACCCCAATCCCACTTGGCTCACCAAATTTCGTTCTTCTAGGTTAAACCGTTCATCGGCAGTAACAGTTTTAATTTTTAGGTTTCACTCTGTTTTCTCCTATATGGATACATGTAGTTGGAATTCTAAATCAAAAACGGTTTGTGCTTGCTCTTTGAAACTTGACACAATAAAGTAGCTCCAAGTTCTATCTCTATGGTTTGTTTCCTATTGATGTAGCCCTAAGCAGAGATTGGTGCAAATCACTTTCATGGAAAGGGGTTGCCAAGCTTCCAAAAAACTACGAGTTTCCTGAAATCTCAGTACACATTTTTTCACCCAATCTTGATGACACTTTCAGGTAATGATCACTACCCCAATCCCACTTGGCTCACCAAATTTCGTTCTTCTAGGTTAAACCGTTCGTTGGCAGTAACAGTTTTAATTTTAGGTTTCACTCTGTTTTCTCCTATATGGATACATGTAGTTGGAAGTCTAAATCAAACACGGTTTGTGCTAGCTCTTTGAAACTTGACACAATAAAGTAGCTCCAAGTTCTATCTCTATGGTTTGTTTCCTATTGATGTAGCCCTATGCAGAGACTGGTGCAAATCACTTTCAATTAAAAGGGTTGCCAAGCTTCCAAAAAACTACGAGTTTCCTGAAATCTCAGCAGACATTTTTTCACCCAATCTTGATGACACTTTCAGGTAATGATCACTACCCCAATCCCACTTGGCTCACCAAATTTCGTTCTCCTAGGTTAAACCGTTCATCGGCAGTAACAGTTTTAATTTTTAGGTTTCACTCTGTTTTCTCCTATATGGATACATGTAGTTGGAAGTCTAAATCAAAAACGGTTTGTGCTTGCTCTTTGAAACTTGACACAATAAAGTAGCTCCAAGTTCTATCTCTATGGTTTGTTTCCTATTGATGTAGCCCTAAGCAGAGACTGGCGCAAATCACTTTCATGGAATGGGGTTGCCAAGCTTCCAAAAAACTACGAGTTTCCTGAAATCTCAGCACACATTTTTTCACCCAATATTGATGACACTTTCAGGTAATGATCACTACCCCAATCCCACTTGGCTCACCAAATTTCGTTCTTCTAGGTTAAACCGTTCGTCAGCAGTAACAGTTTTAATTTTTAGGTTTCACTCTGTTTTCTCCTATATGGATACATGTAGTTGGAAGTCTAAATCAAAAACGGTTTGTGCTAGCTCTTTGAAACTTGACACAATAAAGTAGCTCCAAGTTCTATCTCTATGGTTTGTTTACTATTGATGGAGCCCTAAGCAGAGACTGGCGCAAATCACTTTCATGGAAAGGGGTTGCCAAACTTCCAAAAAACTACGAGTTTCCTGAAATCTCAGCTCATATTTTTTCACCCAATCTTGATGACACTTTCAGGTAATGATCAGTACCCCAATCCCACTTGGCTCACCAAATTTCGTTCTTCTAGGTTAAACCGTTCGTTGGCAGTAACAGTTTTAATTTTAGGTTTCACTCTGTTTTCTCCTATATGGATACATGTAGTTGGAAGTCTAAATCAAACACGGTTTGTGCTAGCTCTTTGAAACTTGACACAATAATGTAGCTCCAAGTTCTATCACTATGGTTTGTTTCCTATTGATGTAGCCCTATGCAGAGACTGGTGCAAATCACTTTCATTTAAAAGGGTTGCCAAGCTTCCAAAAAACTACTAGTTTCCTGAAATCTCAGCAGACATTTTTTCACCCAAACTTGATGACACTTTCAGGTAATGATCACTACCCCAATCCCACTTGGCTCACCAAATTTCGTTCTCCTAGGTTAAACCGTTCATCGGCAGTAACAGTTTTAATTTCTAGGTTTCACTCTGTTTTCTCCTATATGGATACATGTAGTTGGAAGTCTAAATCAAAAACGGTTTGTGCTTGCTCTTTGAAACTTGACACAATAAAGTAGCTCCAAGTTCTATCTCTATGGTTTGTTTCCTATTGATGTAGCCCTAAGCAGAGATTGGTGCAAATCACTTTCATGGAAAGGGGTTGCCAAGCTTCCAAAAAACTACGAGTTTCCTGAAATCTCAGTACACATTTTTTCACCCAATCTTGATGACACTTTCAGGTAATGATCACTACCCCAATCCCACTTGGCTCACCAAATTTTGTTCTTGTAGGTTAAACCGTTCGTTGGCAGTAACAGTTTTAAATTTTAGGTTTCACTCTGTTTTCTCCTATATGGATACATGTAGTTGGAAGTCTAAATCAAACACGGTTTGTGCTACGTCTTTGATACTTGACACAATAAAGTAGCTCCAAGTTCTATCTCTATGGTTTGTTTCCTATTGATGTATCCCTATGCAGAGACTGGTGCAAATCACTTTCATTTAAAGGGGTTGCCAAGCTTCCAAAAAACTACGAGTTTCCTGAAATCTCAGCACACATTTTTTCACCCAATCTTGATGACACTTTCAGGTAATGATCACTACCCCAATCCCACTTGGCTCACCAAATTTCGTTCTTCTAGGTTAAACCGTTTGTCAGCAGTAACAGTTTTAATTTTTAGGTTTCACTCTGTTTTCTCCTATATGGATACATGTAGTTGGAAGTCTAAATCAAACACGGTTTGTGCTAGCTCTTTGAAACTTGACACAATAAAGTAGCTCCAAGTTCTATCTCTATGGTTTGTTTCCTATTGATGTAGCCCTAAGCAGAGACTGGCCCAAATCACTTTCATGGAATGGGGTTGCCAAGCTTCCAAAAAACTACGAGTTTCCTGAAATCTCAGCAGACATTTTTTCACCCAATCTTGATGACACTTTCAGGTAATGATCACTACCCCAATCCCACTTGGCTCACCAAATTTCGTTCTTCTAGGTTAAACCGTTCATCGGCAGTAACAGTTTAAATTTTTAGGTTTCACTCTGTTTTCTCCTATATGGATACATGTAGTTGGAAGTCTAAATCAAAAACGGTTTGTGCTAGCTCTTTGAAACTTGACACAATAAAGTAGCTCCAAGTTCTATCTCTATGGTTTGTTTCCTATTGATGTATCCCTATGCAGAGACTGGTGCAAATCACTTTCATTTAAAGGGGTTGCCAAGCTTCCAAAAAACTACGAGTTTCCTGAAATCTCAGCACACATTTTTTCACCCAATTTTGATGACACTTTCAGGTAATGATCACTACCCCAATCCCACTTGGCTCACCAAATTTCGTTCTTCTAGGTTAAACCGTTCGTCAGCAGTAACAGTTTTAATTTTTAGGTTTCACTCTGTTTTCTCCTATATGGATACATGTAGTTGGAAGTCTAAATCAAACACGGTTTGTGCTAGCTCTTTGAAACTTTACACAATAAAGTAAGCTCCAAGTCCTATCTCTATGGTTTGTTTACTATTGATGGAGCCCTAAGCAGAGACTGGCGCAAATCACTTTCATGGAAAGGGGTTGCCAATCTTCCAAAAAACTACGAGTTTCCTGAAATCTCAGCTCATATTTTTTCACCCAATCTTGATGACACTTTCAGGTAATGATCAGTACCCCAATCCCACTTGGCTCACCAAATTTCGTTCTTCTAGGTTAAACCGTTCGTTGGCAGTAACAGTTTTAATTTTAGGTTTCACTCTGTTTTCTCCTATATGGATACATGTAGTTGGAAGTCTAAATCAAACACGGTTTGTGCTAGCTCTTTGAAACTTGACACAATAAAGTAGCTCCAAGTTCTATCTCTATGGTTTGTTTCCTATTGATGTAGCCCTATGCAGAGACTGGTGCAAATCACTTTCATTTAAAAGGGTTGCCAAGCTTCCAAAAAACTACGAGTTTCCTGAAATCTCAGCACACATTTTTTCACCAAATCTTGATGACACTTTCAGGTAATGATCACTACCCCAATCCCACTTGGCTCACCAAATTTCGTTCTTCTAGGTTAAACCGTTCATCGGCAGTAACAGTTTTAATTTTTAGGTTTCACTCTGTTTTCTCCTATATGGATACATGTAGTTGGAAGTCTAAATCAAACACGGTTTGTGCTAGCTCTTTGAAACTTGACACAATAAAGTAGCTCCAAGTTCTATCTCTATGGTTTGTTTCCTATTGATGTAGCCCTAAGCAGAGACTGGCGCAAAGCACTTTCATGGAATGGGGTTGCCAAGCTTCCAAAAAACTACGAGTTTCCTGAAATCTCAGCAGACATTTTTTCACCCAATCTTGATGACACTTTCAGGTAATGATCACTACCCCAATCCCACTTGGCTCACCAAATTTCGTTCTTCTAGGTTAAACCGTTCATCGGCAGTAACAGTTTAAATTTTTAGGTTTCACTCTGTTTTCTCCTATATGGATACATGTAGTTGGAAGTCTAAATCAAAAACGGTTTGTGCTAGCTCTTTGAAACTTGACACAATAAAGTAAGCTCCAAGTTCTATCTCTATGGTTTGTTTACTATTGATGGAGCCCTAAGCAGAGACTGGCGCAAATCACTTTCATGGAAAGGGGTTGCCAATCTTCCAAAAAACTACGAGTTTCCTGAAATCTCAGCTCATATTTTTTCACCCAATCTTGATGACACTTTCAGGTAATGATCAGTACCCCAATCCCACTTGGCTCACCAAATTTCGTTCTTCTAGGTTAAACCGTTCGTTGGCAGTAACAGTTTTAATTTTAGGTTTCACTCTGTTTTCTCCTATATGGATACATGTAGTTGGAAGTCTAAATCAAACACGGTTTGTGCTAGCTCTTTGAAACTTGACACAATAAAGTAGCTCCAAGTTCTATCTCTATGGTTTGTTTCCTATTGATGTAGCCCTATGCAGAGACTGGTGCAAATCACTTTCATTTAAAAGGGTTGCCAAGCTTCCAAAAAACTACGAGTTTCCTGAAATCTCAGCAGACATTTTTTCACCCAATCTTGATGACACTTTCAGGTAATGATCACTACCCCAATCCCACTTGGCTCACCAAATTTCGTTCTCCTAGGTTAAACCGTTCATCGGCAGTAACAGTTTTAATTTCTAGGTTTCACTCTGTTTTCTCCTATATGGATACATGTAGTTGGAAGTCTAAATCAAAAACGGTTTGTGCTTGCTCTTTGAAACTTGACACAATAAAGTAGCTCCAAGTTCTATCTCTATGGTTTGTTTCCTATTGATGTAGCCCTAAGCAGAGATTGGTGCAAATCACTTTCATGGAAAGGGGTTGCCAAGCTTCCAAAAAACTACGAGTTTCCTGAAATCTCAGTACACATTTTTTCACCCAATCTTGATGACACTTTCAGGTAATGATCACTACCCCAATCCCACTTGGCTCACCAAATTTTGTTCTTGTAGGTTAAACCGTTCGTTGGCAGTAACAGTTTTAAATTTTAGGTTTCACTCTGTTTTCTCCTATATGGATACATGTAGTTGGAAGTCTAAATCAAACACGGTTTGTGCTAGCTCTTTGATACTTGACACAATAAAGTAGCTCCAAGTTCTATCTCTATGGTTTGTTTCCTATTGATGTATCCCTATGCAGAGACTGGTGCAAATCACTTTCATTTAAAGGGGTTGCCAAGCTTCCAAAAAACTACGAGTTTCCTGAAATCTCAGCACACATTTTTTCACCCAATCTTGATGACACTTTCAGGTAATGATCACTACCCCAATCCCACTTGGCTCACCAAATTTCGTTCTTCTAGGTTAAACCCTTCGTTGGCAGTAACTGTTTTAATTTTAGGTTTCACTCTGTTTTCTCCTATATGGATACATGTAGTTGGAAGTCTAAATCAAAAACGGTTTGTGCTAGCTCTTTGAAACTTGACACAATAAAGTAGCTCCAAGTTCTATCTCTATGGTTTGTTTCCTATTGATGTAGCCCTAAGCAGAGACTGGCGCAAATCACTTTCATGGAATGGGGTTGCCAAGCTTCCAAAAAACTACGAGTTTCCTGAAATCTCAGCAGACATTTTTTCACCCAATCTTGATGACACTTTCAGGTAATGATCACTACCCCAATCCCACTTGGCTCACCAAATTTCGTTCTTCTAGGTTAAACCGTTCATCGGCAGTAACAGTTTTAATTTTTAGGTTTCACTCTGTTTTCTCCTATATGGATACATGTAGTTGGAAGTCTAAATCAAAAACGGTTTGTGCTTGCTCTTTGAAACTTGACACAATAAAGTAGCTCCAAGTTCTATCTCTATGGTTTGTTTCCTATTGATGTAGCCCTAAGCAGAGACTGGCGCAAATCACTTTCATGGAATGGGGTTGCCAAGCTTCCAAAAAACTACGAGTTTCCTGAAATCTCAGCACACATTTTTTCACCCAATCTTGATGACACTTTCAGGTAATGATCACTACCCCAATCCCACTTGGCTCACCAAATTTCGTTCTTCTAGGTTAAACCGTTCGTCAGCAGTAACAGTTTTAATTTTTAGGTTTCACTCTGTTTTCTCCTATATGGATACATGTAGTTGGAAGTCTAAATCAAAAACGGTTTGTGCTAGCTCTTTGAAAATTGACACAATAAAGTAGCTCCAAGTTCTATCTCTATGGTTTGTTTACTATTGATGGAGCCCTAAGCAGAGACTGGCGCAAATCACTTTCATGAAAGGGGTTGCCAATCTTCCAAAAAACTACGAGTTTCCTGAAATCTCAGCTCATATTTTTTCACCCAATCTTGATGACACTTTCAGGTAATGATCAGTACCCTAATCCCACTTGGCTCACCAAATTTCGTTCTTCTAGGTTAAACCGTTCGTTGGCAGTAACTGTTTTAATTTTAGGTTTCACTCTGTTTTCTCCTATATGGATACATGTAGTTGGAAGTCTAAATCAAACACGGTTTGTGCTAGCTCTTTGAAACTTGACACAATAAAGTAGCTCCAAGTTCTATCTCTATGGTTTGATTCCTATTGATGTAGCCCTATGCAGAGACTGGTGCAAATCACTTTCATTTAAAAGGGTTGCCAAGCTTCCAAAAAACTACGAGTTTCCTGAAATCTCAGCAGACATTTTTTCACCCAATCTTGATGACACTTTCAGGTAATGATCACTACCCCAATCCCACTTGGCTCACCAAATTTCGTTCTCCTAGGTTAAACCGTTCATCGGCAGTAACAGTTTTAATTTTTAGGTTTCACTCTGTTTTCTCCTATATGGATACATGTAGTTGGAAGTCTAAATCAAAAACGGTTTGTGCTTGCTCTTTGAAACTTGACACAATAAAGTAGCTCCAAGTTCTATCTCTATGGTTTGTTTCCTATTGATGTAGCCCTAAGCAGAGATTGGTGCAAATCACTTTCATGGAAAGGGGTTGCCAAGCTTCCAAAAAACTACGAGTTTCCTGAAATCTCAGTACACATTTTTTCACCCAATCTTGATGACACATTCAGGTAATGATCACTACCCCAATCCCACTTGGCTCACCAAATTTCGTTCTTCTAGGTTAAACCGTTCGTCAGCAGTAACAGTTTTAATTTTTAGGTTTCACTCTGTTTTCTCCTATATGGATACATGTAGTTGGAAGTCTAAATCAAAAACGGTTTGTGCTAGCTCTTTGAAACTTGACACAATAAAGTAGCTCCAAGTTCTATCTCTATGGTTTGTTTCCTATTGATGTAGCCCTAAGCAGAGACTGGCGCAAATCACTTTCATGGAATGGGGTTGCCAAGCTTCCAAAAAACTACGAGTTTCCTGAAATCTCAGCACATATTTTTTCACCCAATCTTGATGACACTTTGAGGTAATGATCAGTACAACAAATCCCACTTTGGTCACCAAGTTTCTTTCTTCTATGTTAAACAGTTCGTTGGCAGTAACAGTTTTAATTTTAAGTTTCACTATGTTTTCTCCTATATGGATACATGTATTTGGAACTCTAAATCAAACACGGTTTGTGCTAGCTCTTTGAAACTTGACACAATAAGGTAGCTCCAAGTTCTATCTCTATGGTTTGTTTCCTATTGATGTAGCCCTATGCAGAGACTGGTGCAAATCACTTTCATTTAAAGGGGTTGCCAAGCTTCCAAAAAACTACGAGTTTCCTGAAATCTCAGCACACATTTTTTCACCCAATCTTGATGACACTTTCAGGTAATGATCACCACCCCAATCCCACTTGGCTCACCAAATTTCATTCTTCTAGGTTAAACCGTTTGTCAGCAGTAACAGTTTTAATTTTTAGGTTTCACTCTGTTTTCTCCTATATGGATACATGTAGTTGGAAGTCTAAATCAAAAACGGTTTGTGCTAGCTCTTTGAAACTTGACACAATAAAGTAGCTCCAAGTTCTATCTCTATGGTTTGTTTCCTATTGATGTAGCCCTAAGCAGAGACTGGCGCAAATCACTTTCATGGAATGGGGTTGCCAAGCTTCCAAAAAACTACGAGTTTCCTGAAATCTCAGCACACATTTTTTCACCCAATCTTGATGACACTTTCAGGTAATGATCACTACCCCAATCCCACTTGGCTCACCAAATTTCGTTCTTCTAGGTTAAACCGTTCGTCAGCAGTAACAGTTTTAATTTTTAGGTTTCACTCTGTTTTCTCCTATATGGATACATGTAGTTGGAAGTCTAAAACAAAAACGGTTTGTGCTAGCTCTTTGAAACTTGACACAATAAAGTAGCTCCAAGTTCTATCTCTATGGTTTGTTTACTATTGATGGAGCCCTAAGCAGAGACTGGCGCAAATCACTTTCATGGAAAGGGGTTGCCAAGCTTCCAAAAAACTACGAGTTTCCTGAAATCTCAGCAGACATTTTTTCACCCAATCTTGATGACACTTTCAGGTAATGATCACTACCCCAATCCCACTTGGCTCACCAAATTTCGTTCTTCTAGGTTAAACCGTTCATCGGCAGTAACAGTTTTAATTTTTAGGTTTCACTCTGTTTTCTCCTATATGGATACATGTAGTTGGAAGTCTAAATCAAAAACGGTTTGTGCTTGCTCTTTGAAACTTGACACAATAAAGTAGCTCCAAGTTCTATCTCTATGGTTTGTTTCCTATTGATGTAGCCCTAAGCAGAGACTGGCGCAAATCACTTTCATGGACAGGGGTTTCCAAGCTTCCAAAAAACTACGAGTTTCCTGAAATCTCAGCAGACATTTTTTCACCCAATCTTGATGACACTTTCAGGTAATGATCACTACCCCAATCCCACTTGGCTCACCAAATTTCGTTCTTCTAGGTTAAACAGTTCATCGGCAGTAACAGTTTTAATTTTTAGGTTTCACTCTGTTTTCTCCTATATGGATACATGTAGTTGGAAGTCTAAATCAAAAACGGTTTGTGCTTGCTCTTTGAAACTTGACACAATGAAGTAGCTCCAAGTTCTATCTCTATGGTTTGTTTCCTATTGATGTAGCCCTAAGCAGAGATTGGTGCAAATCACTTTCATGGAAAGGGGTTGCCAAGCTTCCAAAAAACTACGAGTTTCCTGAAATCTCAGTACACATTTTTTCACCCAATCTTGATGACACTTTCAGGTAATGATCAGTACCCCAATCCCACTTGGCTCACCAAATTTCGTTCTTCTAGGTTAAACCGTTCGTTGGCAGTAACTGTTTTAATTTTAGGTTTCACTCTGTTTTCTCCTATATGGATACATGTAGTTGGAAGTCTAAATCAAACACGGTTTGTGCTAGCTCTTTGAAACTTGACACAATAACGTAGCTCCAAGTTCTATCTCTATGGTTTGATTCCTATTGATGTAGCCCTATGCAGAGACTGGTGCAAATCACTTTCAATTAAAAGGGTTGCCAAGCTTCCAAAAAACTACGAGTTTCCTGAAATCTCAGCAGACATTTTTTCACCCAATCTTGATGACACTTTCAGGTAATGATCACTACCCCAATCCCACTTGGCTCACCAAATTTCGTTCTCCTTGGTTAAACCGTTCATCGGCAGTAACAGTTTTAATTTTTAGGTTTCACTCTGTTTTCTCCTATATGGATACATGTAGTTGGAAGTCTAAATCAAAAACGGTTTGTGCTTGCTCTTTGAAACTTGACACAATAAAGTAGCTCCAAGTTCTATCTCTATGGTTTGTTTCCTATTGATGTAGCCCTAAGCAGAGATTGGTGCAAATCACTTTCATGGAAAGGGGTTGCCAAGCTTCCAAAAAACTACGAGTTTCCTGAAATCTCAGTACACATTTTTTCACCCAATCTTGATGACACATTCAGGTAATGATCACTACCCCAATCCCACTTGGCTCACCAAATTTCGTTCTTCTAGGTTAAACCGTTCGTCAGCAGTAACAGTTTTAATTTTTAGGTTTCACTCTGTTTTCTCCTATATGGATACATGTAGTTGGAAGTCTAAATCAAAAACGGTTTGTGCTAGCTCTTTGAAACTTGACACAATAAAGTAGCTCCAAGTTCTATCTCTATGGTTTGTTTCCTATTGATGTAGCCCTAAGCAGAGACTGGCGCAAATCACTTTCATGGAATGGGGTTGCCAAGCTTCCAAAAAACTACGAGTTTCCTGAAATCTCAGCACATATTTTTTCACCCAATCTTGATGACACTTTGAGGTAATGATCAGTACAACAAATCCCACTTTGGTCACCAAGTTTCTTTCTTCTATGTTAAACAGTTCGTTGGCAGTAACAGTTTTAATTTTAAGTTTCACTATGTTTTCTCCTATATGGATACATGTATTTGGAACTCTAAATCAAACACGGTTTGTGCTAGCTCTTTGAAACTTGACACAATAAGGTAGCTCCAAGTTCTATCTCTATGGTTTGTTTCCTATTGATGTAGCCCTAAGCAGAGACTGGCGCAAATCACTTTCATGGACAGGGGTTTCCAAGCTTCCAAAAAACTACGAGTTTCCTGAAATCTCAGCAGACATTTTTTCACCCAATCTTGATGACACTTTCAGGTAATGATCACTACCCCAATCCCACTTGGCTCACCAAATTTCGTTCTTCTAGGTTAAACTGTTCATTGGCAGTAACAGTTTTAATTTTTAGGTTTCACTCTGTTTTCTCCTATATGGATACATGTAGTTGGAAGTCTAAATCAAAAACGGTTTGTGCTAGCTCTTTGAAACTTGACACAATAAAGTAGCTCCAAGTTCTATCTCTATGGTTTGTTTCCTATTGATGTAGCCCTAAGCAGAGACTGGCGCAAATCACTTTCATGGAATGGGGTTGCCAAGCTTCCAAAAAACTACGAGTTTCCTGAAATCTCAGCACACATTTTTTCACCCAATCTTGATGACACTTTCAGGTAATGATCACTACCCCAATCCCACTTGGCTCACCAAATTTCGTTCTTCTAGGTTAAACAGTTCGTCAGCAGTAACAGTTTTAATTTTTAGGTTTCACTCTGTTTTCTCCTATATGGATACATGTAGTTGGAAGTCTAAAACAAAAACGGTTTGTGCTAGCTCTTTGAAACTTGACACAATAAAGTAGCTCCAAGTTCTATCTCTATGGTTTGTTTACTATTGATGGAGCCCTAAGCAGAGACTGGCGCAAATCACTTTCATGGAAAGGGGTTGCCAATCTTCCAAAAAACTACGAGTTTCCTGAAATCTCAGCTCATATTTTTTCACCCAATCTTGATGACACTTTCAGGTAATGATCAGTACCCCAATCCCACTTGGCTCACCAAATTTCGTTCTTCTAGGTTAAACCGTTCGTTGGCAGTAACAGTTTTAATTTTAGGTTTCACTCTGTTTTCTCCTATATGGATACATGTAGTTGGAAGTCTAAATCAAACACGGTTTGCGCTAGCTCTTTGAAACTTGACACAATAAAGTAGCTCCAAGTTCTATCTCTATGGTTTGTTTCCTATTGATGTAGCCCTATGCAGAGACTGGTGCAAATCAGTTTCATTTAAAAGGGTTGCCAAGCTTCCAAAAAACTACGAGTTTCCTGAAATCTCAGCAGACATTTTTTCACCCAATCTTGATGACACTTTCAGGTAATGATCACTACCCCAATCCCACTTGGCTCACCAAATTTCGTTCTCCTAGGTTAAACCGTTCATCGGCAGTAACAGTTTTAATTTTTAGGTTTCACTCTGTTTTCTCCTATATGGATACATGTAGTTGGAAGTCTAAATCAAAAACGGTTTGTGCTTGCTTTTTGAAACTTGACACAATAAAGTAGCTCCAAGTTCTATCTCTATGGTTTGTTTCCTATTGATGTAGCCCTAAGCAGAGATTGGCGCAAATCACTTTCATGGAAAGGGGTTGCCAAGCTTCCAAAAAACTACGAGTTTCCTGAAATCTCAGTACACATTTTTTCACCCAATCTTGATGACACTTTCAGGTAATGATCACTACCCCAATCCCACTTGGCTCACCAAATTTTGTTCTTCTAGGTTAAACCGTTCGTTGGCAGTAACAGTTTTAAATTTTAGGTTTCACTCTGTTTTCTCCTATATGGATACATGTAGTTGGAAGTCTAAATCAAACACGGTTTGTGCTAGCTCTTTGATACTTGACACAATAAAGTAGCTCCAAGTTCTATCTCTATGGTTTGTTTCCTATTGATGTATCCCTATGCAGAGACTGGTGCAAATCACTTTCATTTAAAGGGGTTGCCAAGCTTCCAAAAAACTACGAGTTTCCTGAAATCTCAGCACACATTTTTTCACCCAATCTTGATGACACTTTCAGGTAATGATCACCACCCCAATCCCACTTGGCTCACCAAATTTCATTCTTCTAGGTTAAACCGTTTGTCAGCAGTAACAGTTTTAATTTTTAGGTTTCACTCTGTTTTCTCCTATATGGATACATGTAGTTGGAAGTCTAAATCAAAAACGGTTTGTGCTAGCTCTTTGAAACTTGACACAATAAAGTAGCTCCAAGTTCTATCTCTATGGTTTGTTTCCTATTGATGTAGCCCTAAGCAGAGACTGGCGCAAATCACTTTCATGGAATTGGGTTGCCAAGCTTCCAAAAAACTACCAGTTTCCTGAAATCTCAGCAGACATTTTTTCACCCAATCTTGATGACACTTTCAGGTAATGATCACTACCCCAATCCCACTTGGCTCACCAAATTTCGTTCTTCTAGGTTAAACCGTTCATCGGCAGTAACAGTTTTAATTTTTAGGTTTCACTCTGTTTTCTCCTATATGGATACATGTAGTTGGAAGTCTAAATCAAACACGGTTTGTGCTAGCTCTTTGAAACTTGACACAATAAAGTAGCTCCAAGTTCTATCTCTATGGTTTGTTTCCTATTGATGTATCCCTATGCAGAGACTGGTGCAAATCACTTTCATTTAAAGGGGTTGCCAAGCTTCCAAAAAACTACGAGTTTCCTGAAATCTCAGCACACATTTTTTCACCCAATCTTGATGACACTTTCAGGTAATGATCACCACCCCAATCCCACTTGGCTCACCAAATTTCGTTCTTCTAGGTTAAACCGTTCGTCAGCAGTAACAGTTTTAATTTTTAGGTTTTTCTCTGTTTTCTCCTATATGGATACATGTAGTTGGAAGTCTAAATCAAAAACGGTTTGTGCTAGCTCTTTGAAACTTGACACCATAAAGTAGCTCCAAGTTCTATCTCTATGGTTTGTTTCCTATTGATGTAGCCCTAAGCAGAGACTGGCGCAAATCACTTTCATGGAATGGGGTTGCCAAGCTTCCAAAAAACTACGAATTTCCTGAAATCTCAGCACACATTTTTTCACCCAATCTTGATGACACTTTGAGGTAATGATCAGTACAACAAATCCCACTTTGGTCACCAAGTTTCTTTCTTCTATGTTAAACCGTTCGTTGGCAGTAACAGTTTTAATTTTAAGTTTCACTATGTTTTCTCCTATATGGATACATGTATTTGGAACTCTAAATCAAACACGGTTTGTGCTAGCTCTTTGAAACTTGACACAATAAGGTAGCTCCAAGTTCTATCTCTATGGTTTGTTTCCTATTGATGTAGCCCTAAGCAGAGACTGGCGCAAATCACTTTCATGGACAGGGGTTGCCAAGCTTCCAAAAAACTACGAGTTTCCTGAAATCTCAGCAGACATTTTTTCACCCAATCTTGATGACACTTTCAGGTAATGATCACTACCCCAATCCCACTTGGCTCACCAAATTTCGTTCTTCTAGGTTAAACCGTTCATCGGCAGTAACAGTTTTAATTTTTAGGTTTCACTCTGTTTTCTCCTATATGGATACATGTAGTTGGAAGTCTAAATCAAAAACGGTTTGTGCTTGCTCTTTGAAACTTGACACAATAAAGTAGCTCCAAGTTCTTTCTCTATGGTTTGTTTCCTATTGATGTAGCCCTAAGCAGAGATTGGTGCAAATCACTTTCATGGAAATGGGTTGCCACGCTTCCCAAAAACTACGAGTTTCCTAAAATCTCAGTACACATTTTTTCACCCAATCTTGATGACACTTTCAGGTAATGATCACTACCCCAATCCCACTTGGCTCAAGAAATTTCGTTCTCCTAGGTTAAAGAGTTGGTCGGCAGTAACAGTTTTAATTTTTAGGTTTCACTCTGTTTTCTCCTATATGGATACATGTAGTTGGAAGTCTAAATCAAAAACGGTTTGTGCTAACTCTTTGAAACTTGACACAATGAAGTAGCTCCAAGTTCTATCTCTATGGTTTGTTTCCTATTGATGTAGCCCTAAGCAGAGACTGGCGCAAATCACTTTCATGGAAAGGGGTTGCCAATCTTCCAAAAAACTACGAGTTTCCTGAAATCTCAGCACACATTTTTTCACCCAATCTTGATGACACTTTCAGGTAATGATCACTACCCCAATCCCACTTGGCTCACCAAATTTCGTTCTTCTAGGTTAAACCGTTCATCGGCAGTAACAGTTTTAATTTTTAGGTTTCACTCTGTTTTCTCCTATATGGATACATGTAGTTGGAAGTCTAAATCAAAAACGGTTTGTGCTAGCTCTTTGAAACTTGACACAATAAAGTAGCTCCAAGTTCTATCTCTATGGTTTGTTTCCTATTGATGTAGCCAAAGCAGAGATTGGTGCAAATCACTTTCATGGAATGGGGTTGCCAAGCTTCCCAAAAACTACGAGTTTCCTGAAATCTCAGTACACATTTTTTCACCCAATCTTGATGACACTTTCAGGTAATGATCACTACCCCAATCCCACTTGGCTCAAGAAATTTCGTTCTCCTAGGTTAAACAGTTCGTCGGCAGTAACAGTTTTAATTTTTAGGGTTCACTCTGTTTTCTCCTATATGGATACATGTAGTTGGAAGTCTAAATCAAAAACGGTTTGTGCTAACTCTTTGAAACTTGACACAATAAAGTAGCTCCAAGTTATATCTCTATGGTTTGTTTCCTATTGATGTAGCCCTAAGCAGAGACCGGCGCAAATCACTTTCATGGAAAGGGGTTGCCAATCTTCCAAAAAACTACGAGTTTTTTGAAATCTCAGCACACATTTTTTCACCCAATCTTGATGACACTTTCAGGTAATGATCACTACCCCAATCCCACTTGGCTCACCAAATTTCGTTCTTCTAGGTTAAACCGTTCATTGGCAGTAACAGTTTTAATTTTTAGGTTTCACTCTGTTTTCTCCTATATGGATACATGTAGTTGGAAGTCTAAATCAAAAACGGTTTGTGCTAGCTCTTTGAAACTTGACACAATAAAGGAGCTCCAAGTTCTATCTCTATGGTTTGTTTACTATTGATGGAGCCCTAAGCCGAGACTGGCGCAAATCACTTTCATGGAAAGGGGTTGCCAATCTTCCAAAAAACTACGAGAGTCCTGAAATCTCAGCTCATATTTTTTCACCCAATCTTGATGACACTTTCAGGTAATGATCAGTACCCCAATCCCACTTGGCTCACCAAATTTCGTTCTTCTAGGTTAAACCGTTCGTTGACAGTAACAGTTTTAATTTTAGGTTTCACTCTGTTTTCTCCTATATGGATACATGTAGTTGGAAGTCTAAATCAAACACGGTTTGTGCTAGCTCTTTGAAACTTGACACAATAAAGTAGCTCCAAGTTCTATCTCTATGGTTTGTTTCCTATTGATGTAGCCCTATGCAGAGACTGGTGCAAATCACTTTCATTTAAAAGGGTTGCCAAGCTTCCAAAAAACTACGAGTTTCCTGAAATCTCAGCAGACATTTTTTCACCCAATCTTGATGACACTTTCAGGTAATGATCACTACCCCAATCCCACTTGGCTCACCAAATTTCGTTCTCCTAGGTTAAACCGTTCATCGGCAGTAACAGTTTTAATTTTTAGGTTTCACTCTGTTTTCTCCTATATGGATACATGTAGTTGGAAGTCTAAATCAAAAACGGTTTGTGCTTGCTCTTTGAAACTTGACACAATAAAGTAGCTCCAAGTTCTATCTCTATGGTTTGTTTCCTATTGATGTAGCCCTAAGCAGAGATTGGTGCAAATCACTTTCATGGAAAGGGGTTGCCAAGCTTCCAAAAATCTACGAGTTTCCTGAAATCTCAGTACACATTTTTTCACCCAATCTTGATGACACTTTCAGGTAATGATCACTACCCCAATCCCACTTGGCTCACCAAATTTTGTTCTTGTAGGTTAAACCGTTCGTTGGCAGTAACAGTTTTAAATTTTAGGTTTCACTCTGTTTTCTCCTATATGGATACATGTAGTTGGAAGTCTAAATCAAACACGGTTTGTGCTAGCTCTTTGATACTTGACACAATAAAGTAGCTCCAAATTCTATCTCTATGGTTTGTTTCCTATTGATGTATCCCTATGCAGAGACTGGTGCAAATCACTTTCATTTAAAGGGGTTGCCAAGCTTCCAAAAAACTACGAGTTTCCTGAAATCTCAGCACACATTTTTTCACCCAATCTTAATGACACTTTCAGGTAATGATCACTACCCCAATCCCACTTGGCTCACCAAATTTTGTTCTTCTAGGTTAAACCGTTTGTCAGCAGTAACAGTTTTAATTTTTAGGTTTCACTCTGTTTTCTCCTATATGGATACATGTAGTTGGAAGTCTAAATCAAAAACGGTTTGTGCTAGCTCTTTGAAACTTGACACAATAAAGTAGCTCCAAGTTCTATCTCTATGGTTTGTTTCCTATTGATGTAGCCCTAAGCAGAGACTGGCTCAAATCACTTTCATGGAATGGGGTTGCCAAGCTTCCAAAAAACTACGAGTTTCCTGAAATCTCAGCAGACATTTTTTCACCCAATCTTGATGACACTTTCAGGTAATGATCACTACCCCAATCCCACTTGGCTCACCAAATTTCGTTCTCCTAGGTTAAACCGTTCATCGGCAGTAACAGTTTTAATTTTTAGGTTTCACTCTGTTTTCTCCTATATGGATACATGTAGTTGGAAGTCTAAATCAAAAACGGTTTGTGCTTGCTCTTTGAAACTTGACACAATAAAGTAGCTCCAAGTTCTATCTCTATGGTTTGTTTCCTATTGATGTAGCCCTAAGCAGAGATTGGTGCAAATCACTTTCATGGAAAGGGGTTGCCAAGCTTCCAAAAATCTACGAGTTTCCTGAAATCTCAGTACACATTTTTTCACCCAATCTTGATGACACTTTCAGGTAATGATCACTACCCCAATCCCACTTGGCTCACCAAATTTTGTTCTTGTAGGTTAAACCGTTCGTTGGCAGTAACAGTTTTAAATTTTAGGTTTCACTCTGTTTTCTCCTATATGGATACATGTAGTTGGAAGTCTAAATCAAACACGGTTTGTGCTAGCTCTTTGATACTTGACACAATAAAGTAGCTCCAAGTTCTATCTCTATGGTTTGTTTCCTATTGATGTATCCCTATGCAGAGACTGGTGCAAATCACTTTCATTTAAAGGGGTTGCCAAGCTTCCAAAAAACTACGAGTTTCCTGAAATCTCAGCACACATTTTTTCACCCAATCTTGATGACACTTTCAGGTAATGATCACCACCCCAATCCCACTTGGCTCACCAAATTTCATTCTTCTAGGTTAAACCGTTTGTCAGCAGTAACAGTTTTAATTTTTAGGTTTCACTCTGTTTTCTCCTATATGGATACATGTAGTTGGAAGTCTAAATCAAAAACGGTTTGTGCTAGCTCTTTGAAACTTGACACAATAAAGTAGCTCCAAGTTCTATCTCTATGGTTTGTTTCCTATTGATGTAGCCCTAAGCAGAGACTGGCGCAAATCACTTTCATGGAATTGGGTTGCCAAGCTTCCAAAAAACTACGAGTTTCCTGAAATCTCAGCAGACATTTTTTCACCCAATCTTGATGACACTTTCAGGTAATGATCACTACCCCAATCCCACTTG
Organism: Spermophilus citellus; assembly: GCF_964194105.1. NCBI lineage: Eukaryota > Metazoa > Chordata > Mammalia > Rodentia > Sciuridae > Spermophilus > Spermophilus citellus. The sequence continues at coordinate 2,035,308 of NW_027672724.1, read as the reverse complement.
GCTCACCAAATTTCGTTCTTCTAGGTTAAACCGTTCATCGGCAGTAACAGTTTTAATTTTTAGGTTTCACTCTGTTTTCTCCTATATGGATACATGTAGTTGGAAGTCTAAATCAAACACGGTTTGTGCTAGCTCTTTGAAACTTGACACAATAAAGTAGCTCCAAGTTCTATCTCTATGGTTTGTTTCCTATTGATGTATCCCTATGCAGAGACTGGTGCAAATCACTTTCATTTAAAGGGGTTGCCAAGCTTCCAAAAAACTACGAGTTTCCTGAAATCTCAGCACACATTTTTTCACCCAATCTTGATGACACTTTCAGGTAATCATCACCACCCCAATCCCACTTGGCTCACCAAATTTCGTTCTTCTAGGTTAAACCGTTCGTCAGCAGTAACAGTTTTAATTTTTAGGTTTCACTCTGTTTTCTCCTATATGGATACATGTAGTTGGAAGTCTAAATCAAAAACGGTTTGTGCTAGCTCTTTGAAACTTGACACAATAAAGTAGCTCCAAGTTCTATCTCTATGGTTTGTTTCCTATTGATGTAGCCCTAAGCAGAGACTGGCGCAAATCACTTTCATGGAATGGGGTTGCCAAGCTTCCAAAAAACTACGAGTTTCCTGAAATCTCAGCACACATTTTTTCACCCAATCTTGATGACACTTTGAGGTAATGATCAGTACAACAAATCCCACTTTGGTCACCAAGTTTCTTTCTTCTATGTTAAACCGTTCGTTGGCAGTAACAGTTTTAATTTTAAGTTTCACTATGTTTTCTCCTATATGGATACATGTATTTGGAACTCTAAATCAAACACGGTTTGTGCTAGCTCCTTGAAACTTGACACAATAAGGTAGCTCCAAGTTCTATCTCTATGGTTTGTTTCCTATTGATGTAGCCCTAAGCAGAGACTGGCGCAAATCACTTTCATGGACAGGGGTTTCCAAGCTTCCAAAAAACTACGAGTTTCCTGAAATCTCAGCAGACATTTTTTCACCCAATCTTGATGACACTTTCAGGTAATGATCACTACCCCAATCCCACTTGGCTCACCAAATTTCGTTCTTCTAGGTTAAACCGTTCATCGGCAGTAACAGTTTTAATTTTTAGGTTTCACTCTGTTTTCTCCTATATGGATACATGTAGTTGGAAGTCTAAATCAAAAACGGTTTGTGCTAACTCTTTGAAACTTGACACAATGAAGTAGCTCCAAGTTCTATCTCTATGGTTTGTTTCCTATTGATGTAGCCCTAAGCAGAGACTGGCGCAAATCACTTTCATGGAAAGGGGTTGCCAATCTTCCAAAAAACTACGAGTTTCCTGAAATCTCAGCACACATTTTTTCACCCAATCTTGATGACACTTTCAGGTAATGATCACTACCCCAATCCCACTTGGCTCACCAAATTTCGTTCTTCTAGGTTAAACCGTTCATCGGCAGTAACAGTTTTAATTTTTAGGTTTCACTCTGTTTTCTCCTATATGGATACATGTAGTTGGAAGTCTAAATCAAAAACGGTTTGTGCTAGCTCTTTGAAACTTGACACAATAAAGTAGCTCCAAGTTCTATCTCTATGGTTTGTTTCCTATTGATGTAGCCAAAGCAGAGATTGGTGCAAATCACTTTCATGGAAAGGGGTTGCCAAGCTTCCCAAAAACTACGAGTTTCCTGAAATCTCAGTACACATTTTTTCACCCAATCTTGATGACACTTTCAGGTAATGATCACTACCCCAATCCCACTTGGCTCAAGAAATTTCGTTCTCCTAGGTTAAACAGTTCGTCGGCAGTAACAGTTTTAATTTTTAGGGTTCACTCTGTTTTCTCCTATATGGATACATGTAGTTGGAAGTCTAAATCAAAAACGGTTTGTGCTAACTCTTTGAAACTTGACACAATAAAGTAGCTCCAAGTTATATCTCTATGGTTTGTTTCCTATTGATGTAGCCCTAAGCAGAGACCGGCGCAAATCACTTTAATGGAAAGGGGTTGCCAATCTTCCAAAAAACTACGAGTTTTTTGAAATCTCAGCACACATTTTTTCACCCAATCTTGATGACACTTTCAGGTAATGATCACTACCCCAATCCCACTTGGCTCACCAAATTTCGTTCTTCTAGGTTAAACCGTTCATTGGCAGTAACAGTTTTAATTTTTAGGTTTCACTCTGTTTTCTCCTATATGGATACATGTAGTTGGAAGTCTAAATCAAAAACGGTTTGTGCTAGCTCTTTGAAACTTGACACAATAAAGGAGCTCCAAGTTCTATCTCTATGGTTTGTTTACTATTGATGGAGCCCTAAGCCGAGACTGGCGCAAATCACTTTCATGGAAAGGGGTTGCCAATCTTCCAAAAAACTACGAGAGTCCTGAAATCTCAGCTCATATTTTTTCACCCAATCTTGATGACACTTTCAGGTAATGATCAGTACCCCAATCCCACTTGGCTCACCAAATTTCGTTCTTCTAGTTTAAACCGTTCGTTGACACTAACAGTTTTAATTTTAGGTTTCACTCTGTTTTCTCCTATATGGATACATGTAGTTGGAAGTCTAAATCAAACACGGTTTGTGCTAGCTCTTTGAAACTTGACACAATAAAGTAGCTCCAATTCTATCTCTATGGTTTGTTTCCTATTGATGTAGCCCTATGCAGAGACTGGTGCAAATCACTTTCATTTAAAAGGGTTGCCAAGCTTCCAAAAAACTACGAGTTTCCTGAAATCTCAGCAGACATTTTTTCACCCAATCTTGATGACACTTTCAGGTAATGATCACTACCCCAATCCCACTTGGCTCACCAAATTTCGTTCTCCTAGGTTAAACCGTTCATCGGCAGTAACAGTTTTAATTTTTAGGTTTCACTCTGTTTTCTCCTATATGGATACATGTAGTTGGAAGTCTAAATCAAAAACGGTTTGTGCTTGCTCTTTGAAACTTGACACAATAAAGTAGCTCCAAGTTCTATCTCTATGGTTTGTTTCCTATTGATGTAGCCCTAAGCAGAGATTGGTGCAAATCACTTTCATGGAAAGGGGTTGCCAAGCTTCCAAAAATCTACGAGTTTCCTGAAATCTCAGTACACATTTTTTCACCCAATCTTGATGACACTTTCAGGTAATGATCACTACCCCAATCCCACTTGGCTCACCAAATTTTGTTCTTGTAGGTTAAACCGTTCGTTGGCAGTAACAGTTTTAAATTTTAGGTTTCACTCTGTTTTCTCCTATATGGATACATGTAGTTGGAAGTCTAAATCAAACACGGTTTGTGCTAGCTCTTTGATACTTTACACAATAAAGTTGCTCCAAATTCTATCTCTATGGTTTGTTTCCTATTGATGTATCCCTATGCAGAGACTGGTGCAAATCACTTTCATTTAAAGGGGTTGCCAAGCTTCCAAAAAACTACGAGTTTCCTGAAATCTCAGCACACATTTTTTCACCCAATCTTAATGACACTTTCAGGTAATGATCACTACCCCAATCCCACTTGGCTCACCAAATTTTGTTCTTCTAGGTTAAACCGTTTGTCAGCAGTAACAGTTTTAATTTTTAGGTTTCACTCTGTTTTCTCCTATATGGATACATGTAGTTGGAAGTCTAAATCAAAAACGGTTTGTGCTAGCTCTTTGAAACTTGACACAATAAAGTAGCTCCAAGTTCTATCTCTATGGTTTGTTTCCTATTGATGTAGCCCTATGCAGAGACTGGTGCAAATCACTTTCATTTAAAAGGGTTGCCAAGCTTCCAAAAAACTACGAGTTTCCTGAAATCTCAGCAGACATTTTTTCACCCAATCTTGATGACACTTTCAGGTAATGATCACTACCCCAATCCCACTTGGCTCACCAAATTTCGTTCTCCTAGGTTAAACCGTTCATCGGCAGTAACAGTTTTAATTTTTAGGTTTCACTCTGTTTTCTCCTATATGGATACATGTAGTTGGAAGTCTAAATCAAAAACGGTTTGTGCTTGCTCTTTGAAACTTGACACAATAAAGTAGCTCCAAGTTCTATCTCTATGGTTTGTTTCCTATTGATGTAGCCCTAAGCAGAGATTGGTGCAAATCACTTTCATGGAAAGGGGTTGCCAAGCTTCCAAAAATCTACGAGTTTCCTGAAATCTCAGTACACATTTTTTCACCCAATCTTGATGACACTTTCAGGTAATGATCACTACCCCAATCCCACTTGGCTCACCAAATTTTGTTCTTGTAGGTTAAACCGTTCGTTGGCAGTAACAGTTTTAAATTTTAGGTTTCACTCTGTTTTCTCCTATATGGATACATGTAGTTGGAAGTCTAAATCAAACACGGTTTGTGCTAGCTCTTTGATACTTGACACAATAAAGTAGCTCCAAATTCTATCTCTATGGTTTGTTTCCTATTGATGTATCCCTATGCAGAGACTGGTGCAAATCACTTTCATTTAAAGGGGTTGCCAAGCTTCCAAAAAACTACGAGTTTCCTGAAATCTCAGCACACATTTTTTCACCCAATCTTAATGACACTTTCAGGTAATGATCACTACCCCAATCCCACTTGGCTCACCAAATTTTGTTCTTCTAGGTTAAACCGTTTGTCAGCAGTAACAGTTTTAATTTTTAGGTTTCACTCTGTTTTCTCCTATATGGATACATGTAGTTGGAAGTCTAAATCAAAAACGGTTTGTGCTAGCTCTTTGAAACTTGACACAATAAAGTAGCTCCAAGTTCTATCTCTATGGTTTGTTTCCTATTGATGTAGCCCTAAGCAGAGACTGGCTCAAATCACTTTCATGGAATGGGGTTGCCAAGCTTCCAAAAAACTACGAGTTTCCTGAAATCTCAGCAGACATTTTTTCACCCAATCTTGATGACACTTTCAGGTAATGATCACTACCCCAATCCCACTTGGCTCACCAAATTTCGTTCTCCTAGGTTAAACCGTTCATCGGCAGTAACAGTTTTAATTTTTAGGTTTCACTCTGTTTTCTCCTATATGGATACATGTAGTTGGAAGTCTAAATCAAAAACGGTTTGTGCTTGCTCTTTGAAACTTGACACAATAAAGTAGCTCCAAGTTCTATCTCTATGGTTTGTTTCCTATTGATGTAGCCCTAAGCAGAGATTGGTGCAAATCACTTTCATGGAAAGGGGTTGCCAAGCTTCCAAAAATCTACGAGTTTCCTGAAATCTCAGTACACATTTTTTCACCCAATCTTGATGACACTTTCAGGTAATGATCACTACCCCAATCCCACTTGGCTCACCAAATTTTGTTCTTGTAGGTTAAACCGTTCGTTGGCAGTAACAGTTTTAAATTTTAGGTTTCACTCTGTTTTCTCCTATATGGATACATGTAGTTGGAAGTCTAAATCAAACACGGTTTGTGCTAGCTCTTTGATACTTGACACAATAAAGTAGCTCCAAATTCTATCTCTATGGTTTGTTTCCTATTGATGTATCCCTATGCAGAGACTGGTGCAAATCACTTTCATTTAAAGGGGTTGCCAAGCTTCCAAAAAACTACGAGTTTCCTGAAATCTCAGCACACATTTTTTCACCCAATCTTAATGACACTTTCAGGTAATGATCACTACCCCAATCCCACTTGGCTCACCAAATTTTGTTCTTCTAGGTTAAACCGTTTGTCAGCAGTAACAGTTTTAATTTTTAGGTTTCACTCTGTTTTCTCCTATATGGATACATGTAGTTGGAAGTCTAAATCAAAAACGGTTTGTGCTAGCTCTTTGAAACTTGACACAATAAAGTAGCTCCAAGTTCTATCTCTATGGTTTGTTTCCTATTGATGTAGCCCTAAGCAGAGACTGGCTCAAATCACTTTCATGGAATGGGGTTGCCAAGCTTCCAAAAAACTACGAGTTTCCTGAAATCTCAGCAGACATTTTTTCACCCAATCTTGATGACACTTTCAGGTAATGATCACTACCCCAATCCCACTTGGCTCACCAAATTTCGTTCTTCTAGGTTAAACCGTTCATCGGCAGTAACAGTTTTAATTTTTAGGTTTCACTCTGTTTTCTCCTATATGGATACATGTAGTTGGAAGTCTAAATCAAAAACGGTTTGTGCTTGCTCTTTGAAACTTGACACAATAAAGTAGCTCCAAGTTCTATCTCTATGGTTTGTTTCCTATTGATGTAGCCCTAAGCAGAGATTGGTGCAAATCACTTTCATGGAAAGGGGTTGCCAAGCTTCCAAAAAACTACGAGTTTCCTGAAATCTCAGTACACATTTTTTCACCCAATCTTGATGACACTTTCAGGTAATGATCACTACCACAATCCCACTTGGCTCACCAAATTTTGTTCTTGTAGGTTAAACCGTTCGTTGGCAGTAACAGTTTTAAATTTTAGGTTTCACTCTGTTTTCTCCTATATGGATACATGTAGTTGGAAGTCTAAATCAAACACGGTTTGTGCTAGCTCTTTGAATCTTGACAAAATAAAGTAGCTCCAAGTTCTATCTCTATGGTTTGTTTCCTATTGATGTATCCCTATGCAGAGACTGGTGCAAATCACTTTCATTTAAAGGGGTTGCCAAGCTTCCAAAAAACTACGAGTTTCCTGAAATCTCAGCACACATTTTTTCACCCAATCTTGATGACACTTTCAGGTAATGATCACTACCCCAATCCCACTTGGCTCACCAAATTTCGTTCTTCTAGGTGAAACCGTTCGTCAGCAGTAACAGTTTTAATTTTTAGGTTTCACTCTGTTTTCTCCTATATGGATACATGTAGTTGGAAGTCTAAATCAAAAACGGTTTGTGCTAGCTCTTTGAAACTTGACACAATAAAGTAGCTCCAAGTTCTATCTCTATGGTTTGTTTCCTATTGATGTAGCCCTAAGCAGAGACTGGCGCAAATCACTTTCATGGAAAGGGGTTGCCAATCTTCCAAAAAACTACGAGTTTCCTGATATCTCAGCTCATATTTTTTCACCCAATCTTGATGACACTTTCAGGTAATGATCAGTACCCCAATCCCACTTGGCTCACCAAATTTCGTTCTTCTAGGTTAAACCGTTCGTTGGCAGTAACAGTTTTAATTTTAGGTTTCACTCTGTTTTCTCCTATATGGATACATGTAGTTGGAAGTCTAAATCAAACACGGTTTGTGCTAGCTCTTTGAAACTTGACACAATAAAGTAGCTCCAAGTTCTATCTCTATGGTTTGTTTCCTATTGATGTAGCCCTAAGCAGAGATTGGTGCAAATCACTTTCATGGAAAGGGGTTGCCAAGCTTCCAAAAATCTACGAGTTTCCTGAAATCTCAGTACACATTTTTTCACCCAATCTTGATGACACTTTCAGGTAATGATCACTACCCCAATCCCACTTGGCTCACCAAATTTTGTTCTTGTAGGTTAAACCGTTCGTTGGCAGTAACAGTTTTAAATTTTAGGTTTCACTCTGTTTTCTCCTATATGGATACATGTAGTTGGAAGTCTAAATCAAACACGGTTTGTGCTAGCTCTTTGATACTTGACACAATAAAGTAGCTCCAAATTCTATCTCTATGGTTTGTTTCCTATTGATGTATCCCTATGCAGAGACTGGTGCAAATCACTTTCATTTAAAGGGGTTGCCAAGCTTCCAAAAAACTACGAGTTTCCTGAAATCTCAGCACACATTTTTTCACCCAATCTTAATGACACTTTCAGGTAATGATCACTACCCCAATCCCACTTGGCTCACCAAATTTTGTTCTTCTAGGTTAAACCGTTTGTCAGCAGTAACAGTTTTAATTTTTAGGTTTCACTCTGTTTTCTCCTATATGGATACATGTAGTTGGAAGTCTAAATCAAAAACGGTTTGTGCTTGCTCTTTGAAACTTGACACAATAAAGTAGCTCCAAGTTCTATCTCTATGGTTTGTTTCCTATTGATGTAGCCCTAAGCAGAGATTGGTGCAAATCACTTTCATGGAAAGGGGTTGCCAAGCTTCCAAAAAACTACGAGTTTCCTGAAATCTCAGTACACATTTTTTCACCCAATCTTGATGACACTTGCAGGTAATGATCACTACCCCAATCCCACTTGGCTCACCAAATTTTGTTCTTGTAGGTTAAACCGTTCGTTGGCAGTAACAGTTTTAAATTTTAGGTTTCACTCTGTTTTCTCCTATATGGATACATGTAGTTGGAAGTCTAAATCAAACACGGTTTGTGCTAGCTCTTTGAAACTTGACACAATAAAGTAGCTCCAAGTTCTATCTCTATGGTTTGTTTCCTATTGATGTATCCCTATGCAGAGACTGGTGCAAATCACTTTCATTTAAAGGGGTTGCCAAGCTTCCAAAAAACTACGAGTTTCCTGAAATCTCAGCACACATTTTTTCACCCAATCTTGATGACACTTTCAGGTAATGATCACTACCCCAATCCCACTTGGCTCACCAAATTTCGTTCTTCTAGGTGAAACCGTTCGTCGGCAGTAACAGTTTTAATTTTTAGGTTTCACTCTGTTTTCTCCTATATGGATACATGTAGTTGGAAGTCTAAATCAAAAACGGTTTGTGCTAGCTCTTTGAAACTTGACACAATAAAGTAGCTCCAAGTTCTATCTCTATGGTTTGTTTCCTATTGATGTAGCCCTAAGCAGAGACTGGCGCAAATCACTTTCATGGAAAGGGGTTGCCAATCTTCCAAAAAACTACGAGTTTCCTGATATCTCAGCTCATATTTTTTCACCCAATCTTGATGACACTTTCAGGTAATGATCAGTACCCCAATCCCACTTGGCTCACCAAATTTTGTTCTTCTAGGTTAAACCGTTTGTCAGCAGTAACAGTTTTAATTTTTAGGTTTCACTCTGTTTTCTCCTATATGGATACATGTAGTTGGAAGTCTAAATCAAACACGGTTTGTGCTAGCTCTTTGAAACTTGACACAATAAAGTAGCTCCAAGTTCTATCTCTATGGTTTGTTTCCTATTGATGTAGCCCTAAGCAGAGACTGGCTCAAATCACTTTCATGGAATGGGGTTGCCAAGCTTCCAAAAAACTACGAGTTTCCTGAAATCTCAGTACACATTTTTTCACCCAATCTTGATGACACTTTCAGGTAATGATCACTACCCCAATCCCACTTGGCTCACCAAATTTTGTTCTTGTAGGTTAAACCGTTCGTTGGCAGTAACAGTTTTAAATTTTAGGTTTCACTCTGTTTTCTCCTATATGGATACATGTAGTTGGAAGTCTAAATCAAAAACGGTTTGTGCTTGCTCTTTGAAACTTGACACAATAAAGTAGCTCCAAGTTCTATCTCTATGGTTTGTTTCCTATTGATGTAGCCCTAAGCAGAGATTGGTGCAAATCACTTTCATGGAAAGGGGTTGCCAAGCTTCCAAAAAACTACGAGTTTCCTGAAATCTCAGTACACATTTTTTCACCCAATCTTAATGACACTTTCAGGTAATGATCACTACCCCAATCCCACTTGGCTCACCAAATTTTGTTCTTCTAGGTTAAACCGTTTGTCAGCAGTAACAGTTTTAATTTTTAGGTTTCACTCTGTTTTCTCCTATATGGATACATGTAGTTGGAAGTCTAAATCAAAAACGGTTTGTGCTAGCTCTTTGAAACTTGACACAATAAAGTAGCTCCAAGTTCTATCTCTATGGTTTGTTTCCTATTGATGTAGCCCTAAGCAGAGACTGGCTCAAATCACTTTCATTTAAAGGGGTTGCCAAGCTTCCAAAAAACTACGAGTTTCCTGAAATCTCAGCACACATTTTTTCACCCAATCTTGATGACACTTTCAGGTAATGATCACTACCCCAATCCCACTTGGCTCACCAAATTTCGTTCTTCTAGGTTAAACCGTTCGTCAGCAGTAACAGTTTTAATTTTTAGGTTTCACTCTGTTTTCTCCTATATGGATACATGTAGTTGGAAGTCTAAATCAAAAACGGTTTGTGCTAGCTCTTTGAAACTTGACACAATAAAGTAGCTCCAAGTTCTATCTCTATGGTTTGTTTCCTATTGATGTAGCCCTAAGCAGAGACTGGCGCAAATCACTTTCATGGAAAGGGGTTGCCAATCTTCCAAAAAACTACGAGTTTCCTGATATCTCAGCTCATATTTTTTCACCCAATCTTGATGACACTTTCAGGTAATGATCAGTACCCCAATCCCACTTGGCTCACCAAATTTTGTTCTTGTAGGTTAAACCGTTCGTTGGCAGTAACAGTTTTAATTTTAGGTTTCACTCTGTTTTCTCCTATATGGATACATGTAGTTGGAAGTCTAAATCAAACACGGTTTGTGCTAGCTCTTTGAAACTTGACACAATAAAGTAGCTCCAAGTTCTATCTCTATGGTTTGTTTCCTATTGATGTAGCCCTATGCAGAGACTGGTGCAAATCACTTTCATTTAAAAGGGTTGCCAAGCTTCCAAAAAACTACGAGTTTCCTGAAATCTCAGCAGACATTTTTTCACCCAATCTTGATGACACTTTCAGGTAATGATCACTACCCCAATCCCACTTGGCTCACCAAATTTCGTTCTCCTAGGTTAAACCGTTCATCGGCAGTAACAGTTTTAATTTTTAGGTTTCAGTCTGTTTTCTCCTATATGGATACATGTAGTTGGAAGTCTAAATCAAAAACGGTTTGTGCTTGCTCTTTGAAACTTGACACAATAAAGTAGCTCCAAGTTCTATCTCTATGGTTTGTTTCCTATTGATGTAGCCCTAAGCAGAGATTGGTGCAAATCACTTTCATGGAAAGGGGTTGCCAAGCTTCCAAAAACTACGAGTTTCCTGAAATCTCAGTACACATTTTTTCACCCAATCTTGATGACACTTTCAGGTAATGATCACTACCCCAATCCCACTTGGCTCACCAAATTTTGTTCTTGTAGGTTAAACCTTTCGTTGGCAGTAACAGTTTTAAATTTTAGGTTTCACTCTGTTTTCTCCTATATGGATACATGTAGTTGGAAGTCTAAATCAAACACGGTTTGTGCTAGCTCTTTGATACTTGACACAATAAAGTAGCTCCAAGTTCTATCTCTATGGTTTGTTTCCTATTGATGTATCCCTATGCAGAGACTGGTGCAAATCACTTTCATTTAAAGGGGTTGCCAAGCTTCCAAAAAACTACGAGTTTCCTGAAATCTCAGCACACAGTTTTTCACCCAATCTTAATGACACTTTCACGTAATGATCACTACCCCAATCCCACTTGGCTCACCAAATTTCGTTCTTCTAGGTTAAACCGTTCGTCAGCAGTAACAGTTTTAATTTTTAGGTTTCACTCTGTTTTCTCCTATATGGATACATGTAGTTGGAAGTCTAAATCAAACACGGTTTGTGCTAGCTCTTTGAAACTTGACACAATAAAGTAGCTCCAAGTTCTATCTCTATGGTTTGTTTCCTATTGATGTAGCCCTAAGCAGAGACTGGCGCAAATCACTTTCATGGAATGGGGTTGCCAAGCTTCCAAAAAAGTACGAGTTTCCTGAAATCTCAGCACACATTTTTTCACACAATCTTGATGACACTTTGAGGTAATGATCAGTACAACAAATCCCACTTTGGTCACCAAGTTTCTTTCTTCTATGTTAAACCGTTCGTTGGCAGTAACAGTTTTAATTTTAAGTTTCACTATGTTTTCTCCTATATGGATACATGTATTTGGAACTCTAAATCAAACACGGTTTGTGCTAGCTCTTTGAAACTTGACACAATAAGGTAGCTCCAAGTTCTATCTCTATGGTTTGTTTCCTATTGATGTAGCCCTAAGCAGAGACTGGCGCAAATAATTTTCATGGACAGGGGTTGCCAAGCTTCCAAAAAACTACGAGTTTCCTGAAATCTCAGCAGACATTTTTTCACCCAATCTTGATGACACTTTCAGGTAATGATCACTACCCCAATCCCACTTGGCTCACCAAATTTCGTTCTTCTAGGTTAAACCGTTCATCGGCAGTAACAGTTTTAATTTTTAGGTTTCACTCTGTTTTCTCCTATATGGATACATGTAGTTGGAAGTCTAAATCAAAAACGGTTTGTGCTTGCTCTTTGAAACTTGACACAATAAAGTAGCTCCAAGTTCTATCTCTATGGTTTGTTTCCTATTGATGTAGCCCTAAGCAGAGATTGGTGCAAATCACTTTCATGGAAAGGGGTTGCCAAGCTTCCAAAAAACTACGAGTTTCCTGAAATCTCAGCACACATTTTTTCACCCAATCTTGATGACACTTTCAGGTAATGATCACTACCCCAATCCCACTTGGCTCACCAAATTTTGTTCTTGTAGGTTAAACCGTTCGTTGGCAGTAACAGTTTTAAATTTTAGGTTTCACTCTGTTTTCTCCTATATGGATACATGTAGTTGGAAGTCTAAATCAAACACGGTTTGTGCTAGCTCTTTGAAACTTGACACAATAAAGTAGCTCCAAGTTCTATCTCTATGGTTTGTTTCCTATTGATGTATCCCTATGCAGAGACTGGTGCAAATCACTTTCATTTAAAGGGGTTGCCAAGCTTCCAAAAAACTACGAGTTTCCTGAAATCTCAGCACACATTTTTTCACCCAATCTTGATGACACTTTCAGGTAATGATCACTACCCCAATCCCACTTGGCTCACCAAATTTCGTTCTTCTAGGTTAAACCGTTCGTCAGCAGTAACAGTTTTAATTTTTAGGTTTCACTCTGTTTTCTCCTATATGGATACATGTAGTTGGAAGTCTAAATCAAAAACGGTTTGTGCTAGCTCTTTGAAACTTGAAACAATAAAGTAGCTCCAAGTTCTATCTCTATGGTTTGTTTCCTATTGATGTAGCCCTAAGCAGAGACTGGCGCAAATCACTTTCATGGAATGGGGTTGCCAAGCTTCCAAAAAACTACGGGTTTCCTGAAATCTCAGCACACATTTTTTCACCCAATCTTGATGACACTTTCAGGTAATGATCAGTACAACAAATCCCACTTTGGTCACCAAGTTTCTTTCTTCTATGTTAAACCGTTCGTTGGCAGTAACAGTTTTAATTTTAAGTTTCACTATGTTTTCTCCTATATGGATACATGTATTTGGAACTCTAAATCAAACACGGTTTGTGCTAGCTCTTTGAAACTTGACACAATAAGGTAGCTCCATGTTCTATCTCTATGGTTTGTTTCCTATTGATGTAGCCCTAAGCACAGACTGGCGCAAATCACTTTCATGGACAGGGGTTGCCAAGCTTCCAAAAAACTACGAGTTTCCTGAAATCTCAGCACACATTTTTTCACCCAATCTTGATGACACTTTCAGGTAATGATCAGTATCAAAATCCCACTTGGCTCACCAAATTTCGTTCTTGTAGGTTAAACCGTTGTTGGCAGTAACAGTTTTAATTTTTAGGTTTCACTCTGTTTTCTCCTATATGGATACATGTAGTTGGAAGTCTAAATCAAACACGGTTTGTTCTAGCTCTTTGAAACTTGACACAATAAAGTAGCTCCAAGTTCTATCTCTATGGTTTGTTTCCTATTGATGTAGCCCTAAGCAGAGACTGGTGCAAATCACTTTCATTTAAAGGGGTTGCCAAGCTTCCAAAAAACTACGAGTTTCCTCAAATCTCAGCACACATATTTTCACCCAATCTTGATGACACTTTCAGGTAATGATCAGTACCCGAATCCCACTTGGCTCACCAAATTTCGTTTTTCTAGGTTAAACCGTTCGTCGGCAGTAACAGTTTTAATTTTTAGGTTTCACTCTGTTTTCTCCTACATGGATACATGTAGTTGGAACTCTAAATCAAACACGGTTTGTACTAGCTCTTTGAAACTTGACACAATAAAGTAGCTCCAAGTTCTATCTCTATGGTTTGTTTCCTATTGATGTAGCCCTAAGCAGAGACTGGCGCAAATCACTTTCATGGAAAGGGGTTGCCAAGCTTCCAAAATACTACGAGTTTCCTGAAATCTCAGTACACATTTTTTCACCCAATTTTGATGACACTTTCAGGTAATGATCAGTACCCCAATCCCACTTGGCTCACCAAATTTCGTTCTTGTAGATTAAACCGTTCGTTGGCAGTAACAGTTTTAATTTTTAGGTTTCACTCTGTCTTCTCCTATATGGATACATGCAGTTGGAAGTCTAAATCAAACACGGTTTGTGCTAGCTCTTTGAAACTTGACACAATAAAGTAGCTCCAAGTTCTATCTCTATGGTTTGTTTCCTATTGATGTAGCCCTATGCAGAGACTGGTGCAAATCACTTTCATTTAAAGGGGTTGCCAAGCTTCCAAAAAACTAGGAGTTTCCTGAAATCTCAGCACACATTTTTTCACCCAATCTTGATGACACTTTCAGGTAATGATCACTACCCCAATCCCACTTGGCTCACCAAATTTCGTTCTTCTAGGTTAAACCGTTCGTTGGCAGTAACAGTTTTAATTTTTAGGTTTCACTCTGTTTTCTCCTATATGGATACATGTAGTTGGAACTCTAAATCAAACACGGTTTGTGCTAGCTCTTTGAAACTTGACACAATAAAGTAGCTCCAAGTTCTATCTCTATGGTTTGTTTCCTATTGATGTAGCCCAAAGCAGAGACTGGCGCAAATCACTTTCATGGACAGGGGTTGCCATGCTTCCAAAAAACTACGAGTTTCCTGAAATCTCAGCACACATTTTTCACCCAAACTTGATGACACTTTCAGGTAATGATCAGTATCAAAATCCCACTTGGCTCACCAAATTTCGTTCTTCTAGGTTAAACCGTTGTTGGCAGTAACAGTTTTAATTTTTAGGTTTCACTCTGTTTTCTCCTATATGGATACATGTAGTTGGAAGTCTAAATCAAACACGGTTTGTTCTAGCTCTTTGAAACTTGACACAATAAAGTAGCTCCAAGTTCTATCTCTATGGTTTGTTTCCTATTGATGTAGCCCTAAGCAGAGACTGGTGCAATCACTTTCATTTAAAGGGGTTGCCAAGCTTCCAAAAAACTACGAGTTTCCTCAAATCTCAGCACACATATTTTCACCCAATCTTGATGACACTTTCAGGTAATGATCAGTACCCGAATCCCACTTGGCTCACCAAATTTCGTTCCTCTAGGTTAAACTGTTCGTCGGCAGTAACAGTTTTAATTTTTAGGTTTCACTCTGTTTTCTCCTATATGGATACATGCAGTTGGAAGTCTAAATCAAACACGGTTTGTGCTAGCTCTTTGAAACTTGACACAATAAAGTAGCTCCAAGTTGTATCTCTATGGTGTGTTTCCTATTGATGTAGCCCTATGCAGAGACTGGTGCAAATCACTTTCATTTAAAGGGGTTGCCAAGCTTCCAAAAAACTACGAGTTTCCTGAAATCTCAGCACACATTTTTTCACCCAGTCTTGATGACACTTTCAGGTAATGATCACTAACCCCATCCCACTTGGCTCACCAAATTTCGTTCTTCTAGGTTAAACCGTTCGTTGGCAGTAACAGTTTTAATTTTTAGGTTTCACTCTGTTTTCTCATATATGGATACATGTAGTTGGAACTCTAAATCAAACACGGTTTGTGCTAGCTCTTTGAAAGTTGACACAATAAAGTAGCTCCATGTTCTATCTCTATGGTTTGATTCCTATTGATGTAGCCCTAAGCAGAGACTGGCGCAAATCACTTTCATGGAATGGGGTTGCCTAGCTTCCAAAAAACTACGAGTTTCCTCAAATCTCAGCACACATATTTTCACTCAATCTTGATGACACTTTCAGGTAATGATCAGTACAACAAATCCCACTTGGGTCACCAAGTTTCGTTCTTCTAGGTTAAACCGTTTGTTGGCAGTAACAGTTTTAATTTTTACGTTTCACTTGGTTTTCTCCTATATGGATACATGTATTTGGAACTCTAAATCAAACACGGTTTGTGCTAGCTCTTTGAAACTTGACACAATAAAGTAGCTCCAAGTTCTATCTCTATGGTTTGTTTCCAATTGATGTAGCCCTAAGCAGAGACTGGCGCAAATCACTTTCATGGAAAGGGGTTGCCAAGGTTCCAAAAAACTACGAGTTTCCTGAAATCTCAGCACACATTTTTTCACCCAATCTTGATGACACTTTCAGGTAATGATCAGTACCCCAATCCCTCTTGACTCACCAAATTTCGTTCTTCTTGGTTAAACCCTTCGTTGGCAGTAACAGTTTTAATTTTTAGGTTTCACTATGTTTTCTCCTATATGGATACATGTAGTTGGAAGTCTAAATCAAACACGGTTTGTGCTAGCTCTTTGAAACTTGACACAATAAAGTTGTTCCAAGTTCTATCTCTATGGTTTGTTTCCTATTGATGTAGCCCTAAGCAGAGACTGGCGCAAATCACTTTCATGGAAAGGGGTTGCCAAGCTTCCAAAAAACTACGAGTTTCCTGAAATCTCAGCACACATTTTTTCACCCAATCTTGATGACACTTTCAGGTAATGATCAGTACCCCAATCCTACATGAGTCACAAAATTTCGTTCTTCTAGGTTAAACCCTTCGTTGTCAGTAACAGTTTTAATTTTTAGGTTTCACTCTGTTTTCTCCTATATGGATACATGTAGTTGGAACTCTAAATCAAACACGGTTTGTGCTAGCTCTTTGAAACTTGACACAATAAAGTAGCTCCAACTTCTATCTCTATGGTTTGTTTCCTATTGATGTAGCCCTATGCCGAGACTGGTGCAAATCACTTTCATTTAAAGGGGTTGCCAAGCTTCCAAAAACTACGAGTTTCCTGAAATCTCAGCAGACATTTTTTCACCCAATCTTGATGACACTTTCAGGTAATGATCACTACCCCAATCCCACTTGGCTCACCAAATTTCGTTCTTCTAGGTTAAACCGTTCATCGGCAGTAACAGTTTTAATTTTTAGGTTTCCCTCTGTTTTCTCCTATATGGATACATGTAGTTGGAAGTCTAAATCAAAAACGGTTTGTGCTAGCTCTTTGAAACTTGACACAATAAAGTAGCTCCAAGTTCTATCTCTATGGTTTGTTTCCTATTGATGTAGCCCTAAGCAGAGACTGGCCAAATCACTTTCATGGAAAGGGGTTGCCAATCTTCCAAAAAACTACGAGTTTCCTGAAATCTCAGCACACATTTTTTCACCCAATCTTGATGACTCTTTCAGGTAATGATCCGTACCCCAATCCCACTTGGGTCAACAAATTTCGTTCTTATAGGTTAAACCCTTCCTTGGCAGTAACAGTTTTAATTTTTAGGTTTCACTCTGTTTTCTCCTATATGGATACATGTAATTGGAACTCTAAATCAAACACGGTTTGTGCTAGCTCTTTGAAACTTGACACAATAAAGTAGCTCCAAGTTCTATCTCTATGGTTTGTTTCCTATTGATGTAGCCCTAAGCAGAGACTTGCACAAATCACTTTCATGGAAAGGGGTTGCCAAGGTTCCAAAAAACTACGAGTTTCCTGAAATCTCAGCACACATTTTTTCACCCAATCTTCATGACACTTTCAGGTAATGATCAGTACCCCAATCCCACTTGGCTCACCAAATTTCGTTCTTCTAGGTTAAACCGTTCATTGGCAGTAACAGTTTTAATTTTTAGGTTTCACTCAATTTTCTCCTATATGAATACATGTAGTTGGAACTCTAAATCAAACACGGTTTTTGCTAGCTCTTTGAAACTTGACACAATAAAGTAGCTCCATGTTCTATCTCTATGGTTTGATTCCTATTGATGTAGCCCTAAGCAGAGACTGGCGCAAATCACTTTCATGGAAAGGGGTTGCCAAGCTTCCCAAAAACTACGAGTTTCCTGAAATCTCAGCACACATTTTTTTACCCAATCTTGATGACACTTTCAGGTAATGATCAGTACCCCAATCCCACTTGGCTCACCAAATTTCGTTCTTCTAGATTAAACCGTTCGTTGGCAGTAACAGTTTTAATTTTTAGGTTTCACTCTATTTTCTCCTATATGAATACATGTAGTTGGAACTCTAAATCAAACACGGTTTGTGCTAGCTCTTTGATACTTGACACAATAAAGTAGCTCCATGTTCTATCTCTATGGTTTGTTTCCTATTGATATAGCCCTAATCAGAGACTGGCGCAAATCACTTTCATGGAATGTGGTTGCCAAGCTTCCAAAAAACTACGAGTTTCCTGAAATCTCAGCACACATTTTTTCACCCAATCTTTATGACACTTTCAGGTAATGATCAGTACAACAAATCCCACTTGGGTGACCAAGTTTCGTTCTTCTAGGTTAAACCGTTCGTTGGCAGTAACAGTTTTAATTTTTAGGTTTCACTCTGTTTTCTCCTATATGGATACATGTAGTTGGAACTCTAAATCAAACACGGTTTGTGCTAGCTCTTTGAAACTTGACACAATAAAGTAGCTCCAAGTTCCATCTCTATGGTTTGTTTCCTATTGATGTAGTCCTAAGCAGAGACTGGCGCAAATCACTTTCATTTAAAAGGGTTGCCAAGCTTCCAAAAAACAACGAGTTTCCTGAAATCTCAGCACACATTTTTTCACCCAATCTTGATGACACTTTCAGGTAATGATCAGTACCCCAATCCCACTTGGCTCACCAAATTTCGTTTTTCCAGGTTAAACCGTTCGTTGGCAGTAACAGTTTTAATTTTTAGGTTTCACTCAATTTTCTCCTATATGAATACATATAGTTGAAACTCTAAATCAAACACGGTTTGTGCTAGCTCTTTGAAACTTGACACAATAAAGTAGCTCCATGTTCTATCTCTATGGTTTGTTTCCTATTGATGTAGCCCTAAGCAGAGACTGGCGCAAATCACTTTTATTTAAAGGGGTTGCCAATCTTCCAAAAAACTACGAGTTTCCTGAAATCTCAGCACACATTTTTTCACCCAATCTTGATGACACTTTCAGGTAATGATCAGTACCCCAATCCCACTTGGTTCACCAAATTTCGTTCTTCTAGGTTAAACCGTTCATTGGCAGTAACAGTTTTAATTTTTAGGTTTCACTCTGTTTTCTCCTATATGGATACATGTAGTTGGAAGTCTTAATCAAACACGGTTTCTGCTAGCTCTTTGAAACTTGACACAATAAAGTAGCTCCAAGTTCTATCTCTATGGTTTGTTTCCTATTGATGTAGCCCTAAGCAGAGACTGGCGCAAATCCCTTTCATTTAAAAGGGTTGCCAAGCTTCCAAAAAACTACGAGTTTCCTGAAATCTCAGCACACATTTTTTCACCCAATCTTGATGACACTTTCAGGTAATGATCAGTACCCCAATCCCACTTGGCTCACCAAATTTCGTTCTTCTAGGTTAAACCGTTCGTTGGCAGTAACAGTTTTAATTTTTAGGTTTCACTCAATTTTCTCCTATATGAATACATATATTTGGAACTCTAAATCAAACACGGTTTGTGCTAGCTCTTTGAAACTTGACACAATAAAGTAGCTCCATGTTCTATCTCTATGGTTTGTTTCCTATTGATGTAGCCCTAAGCAGAGACTGGCGCAAATCACTTTCATGGAAAGTGCTTGCCAATCTTCCAAAAAACTACGAGTTTCCTGAAATCTCAGCACACATTTTTTCACCCAATCTTGATGACACTTTCAGGTATTGATCACGACCCCAATCAAACTTGGCTCACCAAATTTCGTTCTTCTAGGTTAAACCGTTTGTTAGCAGTAACAGTTTTAATTTTTAGGTTTCCTTCTGTTTTCTCCTATATGGATACATGTATTTGGTACTCTAAATCAAACACGGTTTGTGCTAGCTCTTTGAAACTTGACACAATAAAGTAGCTCCAAGTTCTATCTCTATGGTTTGTTTCCTCTTGATGTAGCCCTAAGCAGAGACTGGCGCAAATCACTTTAATGGAAAGGGGTTGCCAATCTTCCAAAAAACTATGAGTTTCCTGAAATCTCAGCACACATTTTTTCACCCAATCTTGATGACATATTCAGGTAATGATCAGTACCCCAATCCCACTTGGCTCACCAAATTTCGTTCTTCTAGGTTAAACCGTTCGTTGGCAGTAACAGTTTCAATTTTTAGGTTTCACTCTGTTTTCTCCTATATGGATACATGTAGTTGGAACTCTAAATAAAACACGGTTTGTGCTAGCTCTTTGAAACTTGACACAATAAAGTAGCTCCAAGTTCTATCTCTATGGTTTGTTTCCTATTGATGTAGCCCTAAGCAGAGACTGGCGCAAATCCCTTTCATTTAAAAGGGTTGCCAAGCTTCCAAAAAACTACGAGTTTCCTGAAATCTCAGCACACATTTTTTCACCCAATGTTGATGACACTTTCAGGTAATGATCAGTACCCCAATCCCACTTGGCTCACCAAATTTCGTTCTTCTAGGTTAAACCGTTCGTTGGCAGTAACAGTTTTAATTTTTAGGTTTCACTCAATTTTCTCCTATATGAATACATATATTTGGAACTCTAAATCAAACACGGTTTGTGCTAGCTCTTTGAAACTTGACACAATAAAGTAGCTCCATGTTCTATCTCTATGGTTTGTTTCCTATTGATGTAGCCCTAAGCAGAGACTGGCGCAAATCACTTTCATGGAAAGTGCTTGCCAATCTTCCAAAAAACTACGAGTTTCCTGAAATCTCAGCACACATTTTTTCACCCAATCTTGATGACACTTTCAGGTATTGATCAAGACCCCAATCAAACTTGGCTCACCAAATTTCGTTCTTCTAGGTTAAACCGTTTGTTAGCAGTAACAGTTTTAATTTTTAGGTTTCCTTCTGTTTTCTCCTATATGGATACATGTATTTGGTACTCTAAATCAAACACGGTTTGTGCTAGCTCTTTGAAACTTGACACAATAAAGTAGCTCCAAGTTCTATCTCTATGGTTTGTTTCCTCTTGATGTAGCCCTAAGCAGAGACTGGCGCAAATCACTTTAATGGAAAGGGGTTGCCAATCTTCCAAAAAACTATGAGTTTCCTGAAATCTCAGCACACATTTTTTCACCCAATCTTGATGACATATTCAGGTAATGATCAGTACCCCAATCCCACTTGGCTCACCAAATTTCGTTCTTCTAGGTTAAACCGTTCGTTGGCAGTAACAGTTTCAATTTTTAGGTTTCACTCTGTTTTCTCCTATATGGATACATGTAGTTGGAACTCTAAATCAAACACGGTTTGTGCTAGCTCTTTGAAACTTGACACAATAAAGTAGCTCCAAGTTCTATCTCTATGGTTTGTTTCCTATTGATGTAGCCCTAAGCAGAGACTGGCACAAATCACGTTCATGGAAAGGGGTTGCCAATCTTCCAAAAAACTACGAGTTTCCTGAAATGTCAGCACACATTTTTTCACCCAATCTTGATGACACTTTCAGGTAATGATCAGTTCCCCAATCCCACTTGGCTCACCAAATTTCGTTCTTCTAGGTTATCCGTTCGTTGGCAGTAACAGTTTTAATTTTTAGGTTTCACTCTGTTTTCTCCTGTATGGATCCATGTAGTTGGAAGTCTAAATCAAACACGGTTTGTGCTAGCTCTTTGAAACTTGACACAATAATGTAGCTCCAAGTTCTATCTCTATGGTTTAGTTCCTATTGATGTAGCCCTAAGCAGAGACTGGCGCAAATCACTTTCATGGAATGGGGTTGCCAAGCTTCCAAAAAACTACGAGTTTCCTGAAATCTCAGCACACATTTTTTCACACAATCTTGATGACACTTTGAGGTAATGATCAGTACAACAAATCCCACTTTGGTCACCAAGTTTCTTTCTTGTATGTTAAACCGTTCGTTGGCAGTAACAGTTTTAATTTTAAGTTTCACTATGTTTTCTCCTATATGGATACATGTATTTGGAACTCTAAATCAAACACGGTTTGTGCTAGCTCTTTGAAACTTGACACAATAAGGTAGCTCCAAGTTCTATCTCTATGGTTTGTTTCCTATTGATGTAGCCCTAAGCAGAGACTGGCGCAAATCACTTTCATGGACAGGGGTTGCCAAGCTTCCAAAAAACTACGAGTTTCCTGAAATCTCAGCAGACATTTTTTCACCCAATCTTGATGACACTTTCAGGTAATGATCACTACCCCAATCCCACTTGGCTCACCAAATTTCGTTCTTCTAGGTTAAACCGTTCATCGGCAGTAACAGTTTTAATTTTTAGGTTTCACTCTGTTTTCTCCTATATGGATACATGTAGTTGGAAGTCTAAATCAAAAACGGTTTGTGCTTGCTCTTTGAAACTTGACACAATAAAGTAGCTCCAAGTTCTATCTCTATGGTTTGTTTCCTATTGATGTAGCCCTAAGCAGAGATTGGTGCAAATCACTTTCATGGAAAGGGGTTGCCAAGCTTCCAAATAACTACGAGTTTCCTGAAATCTCAGTACACATTTTTTCACCCAATCTTGATGACACTTTCAGGTAATGATCACTACCCCAATCCCACTTGGCTCACCAAATTTTGTTCTTGTAGGTTAAACCGTTCGTTGGCAGTAACAGTTTTAAATTTTAGGTTTCACTCTGTTTTCTCCTATATGGATACATGTAGTTGGAAGTCTAAATCAAACACGGTTTGTGCTAG
Organism: Spermophilus citellus; assembly: GCF_964194105.1. NCBI lineage: Eukaryota > Metazoa > Chordata > Mammalia > Rodentia > Sciuridae > Spermophilus > Spermophilus citellus. The sequence continues at coordinate 2,012,787 of NW_027672724.1, read as the reverse complement.
CTCTTTGAAACTTGACACAATAAAGTAGCTCCAAGTTCTATCTCTATGGTTTGTTTCCTATTGATGTATCCCTATGCAGAGACTGGTGCAAATCACTTTCATTTAAAGGGGTTGCCAAGCTTCCAAAAAACTACGAGTTTCCTGAAATCTCAGCACACATTTTTTCAACCAATCTTGATGACACTTTCAGGTAATGATCACTACCCCAATCCCACTTGGCTCACCAAATTTCGTTCTTCTACGTTAAACCGTTCGTCAGCAGTAACAGTTTTAATTTTTAGGTTTCACTCTGTTTTCTCCTATATGGATACATGTAGTTGGAAGTCCAAATCAAAAACGGTTTGTGCTAGCTCTTTGAAACTTGACACAATAAAGTAGCTCCAAGTTCTATCTCTATGGTTTGTTTCCTATTGATGTAGCCCTAAGCAGAGACTGGCGCAAATCACTTTCATGGAATGGGGTTGCCAAGCTTCCAAAAAACTACGAGTTTCCTGAAATCTCAGCACACATTTTTTCACCCAATATTGATGACACTTTCAGGTAATGATCAGTACAACAAATCCCACTTTGGTCACCAAGTTTCTTTCTTCTATGTTAAACCGTTCGTTGGCAGTAACAGTTTTAATTTTAAGTTTCACTATGTTTTCTCCTATATGGATACATGTATTTGGAACTCTAAATCAAACACGGTTTGTGCTAGCTCTTTGAAACTTGACACAATAAGGTAGCTCCAAGTTCTATCTCTATGGTTTGTTTCCTATTGATGTAGCCCTAAGCAGAGACTGGCGCAAATCACTTTCATGGACGGGGGTTGCCAAGCTTCCAAAAAACTACGAGTTTCCTGAAATCTCAGCACACATTTTTTCACCCAAACTTGATGACACTTTCAGGTAATGATCAGTATCAAAATCCCACTTGGCTCACCAAATTTCGTTCTTGTAGGTTAAACCGTTGTTGGCAGTAACAGTTTTAATTTTTAGGTTTCACTCTGTTTTCTCCTATATGGATACATGTAGTTGGAAGTCTAAATCAAACACGGTTTGTTCTAGCTCTTTGAAACTTGACACAGTAAAGTAGCTCCAAGTTCTATCTCTATGGTTTGTTTCCTATTGATGTAGCCCTAAGCAGAGACTGGTGCAAATCACTTTCATTTAAAGGGGTTGCCAAGCTTCCAAAAAACTACGAGTTTCCTCAAATCTCAGCACACATATTTTCACCCAATCTTGATGACACTTTCAGGTAATGATCAGTACCCGAATCCCACTTGGCTCACCAAATTTCGTTTTTCTAGGTTAAACCGTTCGTCGGCAGTAACAGTTTTAATTTTTAGGTTTCACTCTTTTTTCTCCTACATGGATACATGTAGTTGGAACTCTAAATCAAACACGGTTTGTGCTAGCTCTTTGAAACTTGACACAATAAAGTAGCTCCAAGTTCTATCTCTATGGTTTGTTTCCTAATGATGTAGCCCTAAGCAGAGACTGGCGCAAATCACTTTCATGGAAACGGGTTGCCAAGCTTCCAAAATACTACGAGTTTCCTGAAATCTCAGTACACATTTTTTCACCCAATCTTGATGACACTTTCAGGTAATGATCAGTACCCCAATCCCACTTGGCTCACCAAATTTCGTTCTTGTAGGTTAAACCGTTCGTTGGCAGTAACAGTTTTAATTTTAAGTTTCACTATGTTTTCTCCTATATGGATACATGTATTTGGAACTCTAAATCAAACACGGTTTGTGCTAGCTCTTTGAAACTTGACACAATAAGGTAGCTCCAAGTTCTATCTCTATGGTTTGTTTCCTATTGATGTAGCCCTAAGCAGAGACTGGCGCAAATCACTTTCATGGACGGGGGTTGCCAAGCTTCCAAAAAACTACGAGTTTCCTGAAATCTCAGCACACATTTTTTCACCCAAACTTGATGACACTTTCAGGTAATGATAAGTATCAAAATCCCACTTGGCTCACCAAATTTCGTTCTTGTAGGTTAAACCGTTGTTGGCAGTAACAGTTTTAATTTTTAGGTTTCACTCTGTTTTCTCCTATATGGATACATGTAGTTGGAAGTCTAAATCAAACACGGTTTGTTCTAGCTCTTTGAAACTTGACACAGTAAAGTAGCTCCAAGTTCTATCTCTATGGTTTGTTTCCTATTGATGTAGCCCTAAGCAGAGACTGGTGCAAATCACTTTCATTTAAAGGGGTTGCCAAGCTTCCAAAAAACTACGAGTTTCCTCAAATCTCAGCACACATATTTTCACCCAATCTTGATGACACTTTCAGGTAATGATCAGTACCCGAATCCCACTTGGCTCACCAAATTTCGTTTTTCTAGGTTAAACCGTTCGTCGGCAGTAACAGTTTTAATTTTTAGGTTTCACTCTTTTTTCTCCTACATGGATACATGTAGTTGGAACTCTAAATCAAACACGGTTTGTGCTAGCTCTTTGAAACTTGACACAATAAAGTAGCTCCAAGTTCTATCTCTATGGTTTGTTTCCTAATGATGTAGCCCTAAGCAGAGACTGGCGCAAATCACTTTCATGGAAACGGGTTGCCAAGCTTCCAAAATACTACGAGTTTCCTGAAATCTCAGTACACATTTTTTCACCCAATCTTGATGACACTTTCAGGTAATGATCAGTACCCCAATCCCACTTGGCTCACCAAATTTCGTTCTTGTAGGTTAAACCGTTCGTTGGCAGTAACAGTTTTAATTTTTAGGTTTCACTCTGTCTTCTCCTATATGGATACATGCAGTTGGAAGTCTAAATCAAACACGGTATGTGCTAGCTCTTTGAAACTTGACACAATAAAGTAGCTCCAAGTTCTATCTCTATGGTTTGTTTCCTATTGATGTAGCCCTATGCAGAGACTGGTGCAAATCACTTTCATTTAAAGGGGTTGCCAAGCTTCCAAAAAACTAAGAGTTTCCTGAAATCTCACTACACATTTTTTCACCCAATCTTGATGACACTTTCAGGTAATGATCACTACCCCAATCCCACTTGGCTCACCAAATTTCGTTCTTCTAGGTTAAACCGTTCGTTGGCAGTAACAGTTTTAATTTTTAGGTTTCACTCTGTTTTCTCCTATATGGATACATGTAGTTGGAACTCTAAATCAAACACGGTTTGTGCTAGCTCTTTGAAACTTGACACAATAAAGTAGCTCCAAGTTCTATCTCTATGGTTTGTTTCCTATTGATGTAGCCCTAAGCAGAGACTGGCGCAAATCACTTTCATGGACAGTGGTTGCCATGCTTCCAAAAAACTACGAGTTTCCTGAAATCTCAGCACACATTTTTTTCACCCAAACTTGATGACACTTTCAGGTAATGATCAGTATCAAAATCCCACTTGGCTCACCAAATTTCGTTCTTCTAGGTTAAACCGTTGTTGGCAGTAACAGTTTTAATTTTTAGGTTTCACTCTGTTTTCTCCTATATGGATACATGTAGTTGGAAGTCTAAATCAAACACGGTTTGTGCTAGCTCTTTGAAACTTGACACAATAAAGTAGCTCCAAGTTCTATCTCTATGGTTTGTTTCCTATTGATGTAGCCCTAAGCAGAGACTGGTGCAAATCACTTTCATTTAAAGGGGTTGCCAAGCTTCCAAAAAACTACGAGTTTCCTCAAATCTCAGCACACATATTTTCACCCAATCTTGATGACACTTTCAGGTAATGATCAGTACCCGAATCCCACTTGGCTCACCAAATTTCGTTCTTCTAGGTTAAACTGTTCATCGGCAGTAACACTTTTAATTTTTAGGTTTCACTCTGTTTTCTCCTATATGGATACATGCAGTTGGAAGTCTAAATCAAACACGGTTTGTGCTAGCTCTTTGAAACTTGACACAATAAAGTTGTTCCAAGTTCTATCTCTATGGTTTGTTTCCTATTGATGTAGCCCTAAGCAGAGACTGGCGCAAATCACTTTCATGGAAAGGGGTTGCCAAGCTTCCAAAAAACTACGAGTTTCCTGAAATCTCAGCACACATTTTTTCACCCAATCTTGATGACACTTTCAGGTAATGATCAGTACCCCAATCCCACATGAGTCACAAAATTTCGTTCTTCTAGGTTAAACCCTTCGTTGTCAGTAACAGTTTTAATTTTTAGGTTTCACTCTGTTTTCTCCTATATGGATACATGTAGTTGGAAATCTAAATCAAACACGGTTTGTGCTAGCTCTTTGAAACTTGACACAATAAAGTAGCTCCAAGTTCTATCTCTATGGTTTGTTTCCTATTGATGTAGCCCTATGCCGAGACTGGTGCAAATCACTTTCATTTAAAGGGGTTGCCAAGCTTCCAAAAACTACGAGTTTCCTGAAATCTCAGCAGACATTTTTTCACCCAATCTTGATGACACTTTCAGGTAATGATCACTACCCCAATCCCACTTGGCTCACCAAATTTCGTTCTTCTAGGTTAAACCGTTCATCGGCAGTAACAGTTTTAATTTTTAGGTTTCCCTCTGTTTTCTCCTATATGGTACATGTAGTTGGAAGTCTAAATCAAAAACGGTTTGTGCTAGCTCTTTGAAACTTGACACAATAAAGTAGCTCCAAGTTCTATCTCTATGGTTTCTTTCCTATTGATGTAGCCCTAAGCAGAGACTGGCCAAATCACTTTCATGGAAAGGGGTTGCCAATCTTCCAAAAAACTACGAGTTTCCTGAAATCTCAGCACACATTTTTTCACCCAATCTTGATGACTCTTTCAGGTAATGATCCGTACCCCAATCCCACTTGGGTCAACAAATTTCGTTCTTCTAGGTTAAACCCTTCCTTGGCAGTAACAGTTTTAATTTTAAGTTTCACTATGTTTTCTCCTATATGGATACATGTATTTGGAACTCTAAATCAAACACGGTTTGTGCTAGCTCTTTGAAACTTGACACAATAAGGTAGCTCCAAGTTCTATCTCTATGGTTTGTTTCCTATTGATGTAGCCCTAAGCAGAGACTGGCGCAAATCACTTTCATGGACGGGGGTTGCCAAGCTTCCAAAAAACTACGAGTTTCCTGAAATCTCAGCACACATTTTTTCACCCAAACTTGATGACACTTTCAGGTAATGATCAGTATCAAAATCCCACTTGGCTCACCAAATTTCGTTCTTGTAGGTTAAACCGTTGTTGGCAGTAACAGTTTTAATTTTTAGGTTTCACTCTGTTTTCTCCTATATGGATACATGTAGTTGGAAGTCTAAATCAAACACGGTTTGTTCTAGCTCTTTGAAACTTGACACAGTAAAGTAGCTCCAAGTTCTATCTCTATGGTTTGTTTCCTATTGATGTAGCCCTAAGCAGAGACTGGTGCAAATCACTTTCATTTAAAGGGGTTGCCAAGCTTCCAAAAAACTACGAGTTTCCTCAAATCTCAGCACACATATTTTCACCCAATCTTGATGACACTTTCAGGTAATGATCAGTACCCGAATCCCACTTGGCTCACCAAATTTCGTTTTTCTAGGTTAAACCGTTCGTCGGCAGTAACAGTTTTAATTTTTAGGTTTCACTCTTTTTTCTCCTACATGGATACATGTAGTTGGAACTCTAAATCAAACACGGTTTGTGCTAGCTCTTTGAAACTTGACACAATAAAGTAGCTCCAAGTTCTATCTCTATGGTTTGTTTCCTAATGATGTAGCCCTAAGCAGAGACTGGCGCAAATCACTTTCATGGAAACGGGTTGCCAAGCTTCCAAAATACTACGAGTTTCCTGAAATCTCAGTACACATTTTTTCACCCAATCTTGATGACACTTTCAGGTAATGATCAGTACCCCAATCCCACTTGGCTCACCAAATTTCGTTCTTGTAGGTTAAACCGTTCGTTGGCAGTAACAGTTTTAATTTTTAGGTTTCACTCTGTCTTCTCCTATATGGATACATGCAGTTGGAAGTCTAAATCAAACACGGTATGTGCTAGCTCTTTGAAACTTGACACAATAAATTAGCTCCAAGTTCTATCTCTATGGTTTGTTTCCTATTGATGTAGCCCTATGCAGAGACTGGTGCAAATCACTTTCATTTAAAGGGGTTGCCAAGCTTCCAAAAAACTAAGAGTTTCCTGAAATCTCACTACACATTTTTTCACCCAATCTTGATGACACTTTCAGGTAATGATCACTACCCCAATCCCACTTGGCTCACCAAATTTCGTTCTTCTAGGTTAAACCGTTCGTTGGCAGTAACAGTTTTAATTTTTAGGTTTCACTCTGTTTTCTCCTATATGGATACATGTAGTTGGAACTCTAAATCAAACACGGTTTGTGCTAGCTCTTTGAAACTTGACACAATAAAGTAGCTCCAAGTTCTATCTCTATGGTTTGTTTCCTATTGATGTAGCCCTAAGCAGAGACTGGCGCAAATCACTTTCATGGACAGTGGTTGCCATGCTTCCAAAAAACTACGAGTTTCCTGAAATCTCAGCACACATTTTTTTCACCCAAACTTGATGACACTTTCAGGTAATGATCAGTATCAAAATCCCACTTGGCTCACCAAATTTCGTTCTTCTAGGTTAAACCGTTGTTGGCAGTAACAGTTTTAATTTTTAGGTTTCACTCTGTTTTCTCCTATATGGATACATGTAGTTGGAAGTCTAAATCAAACACGGTTTGTTCTAGCTCTTTGAAACTTGACACAATAAAGTAGCTCCAAGTTCTATCTCTATGGTTTGTTTCCTATTGATGTAGCCCTAAGCAGAGACTGGTGCAAATCACTTTCATTTAAAGGGGTTGCCAAGCTTCCAAAAAACTACGAGTTTCCTCAAATCTCAGCACACATATTTTCACCCAATCTTGATGACACTTTCAGGTAATGATCAGTACCCGAATCCCACTTGGCTCACCAAATTTCGTTCTTCTAGGTTAAACTGTTCATCGGCAGTAACACTTTTAATTTTTAGGTTTCACTCTGTTTTCTCCTATATGGATACATGCAGTTGGAAGTCTAAATCAAACACGGTTTGTGCTAGCTCTTTGAAACTTGACACAATAAAGTTGTTCCAAGTTCTATCTCTATGGTTTGTTTCCTATTGATGTAGCCCTAAGCAGAGACTGGCGCAAATCACTTTCATGGAAAGGGGTTGCCAAGCTTCCAAAAAACTACGAGTTTCCTGAAATCTCAGCACACATTTTTTCACCCAATCTTGATGACACTTTCAGGTAATGATCAGTACCCCAATCCCACATGAGTCACAAAATTTCGTTCTTCTAGGTTAAACCCTTCGTTGTCAGTAACAGTTTTAATTTTTAGGTTTCACTCTGTTTTCTCCTATATGGATACATGTAGTTGGAAATCTAAATCAAACACGGTTTGTGCTAGCTCTTTGAAACTTGACACAATAAAGTAGCTCCAAGTTCTATCTCTATGGTTTGTTTCCTATTGATGTAGCCCTATGCCGAGACTGGTGCAAATCACTTTCATTTAAAGGGGTTGCCAAGCTTCCAAAAACTACGAGTTTCCTGAAATCTCAGCAGACATTTTTTCACCCAATCTTGATGACACTTTCAGGTAATGATCACTACCCCAATCCCACTTGGCTCACCAAATTTCGTTCTTCTAGGTTAAACCGTTCATCGGCAGTAACAGTTTTAATTTTTAGGTTTCCCTCTGTTTTCTCCTATATGGTACATGTAGTTGGAAGTCTAAATCAAAAACGGTTTGTGCTAGCTCTTTGAAACTTGACACAATAAAGTAGCTCCAAGTTCTATCTCTATGGTTTCTTTCCTATTGATGTAGCCCTAAGCAGAGACTGGCCAAATCACTTTCATGGAAAGGGGTTGCCAATCTTCCAAAAAACTACGAGTTTCCTGAAATCTCAGCACACATTTTTTCACCCAATCTTGATGACTCTTTCAGGTAATGATCCGTACCCCAATCCCACTTGGGTCAACAAATTTCGTTCTTCTAGGTTAAACCCTTCCTTGGCAGTAACAGTTTTAATTTTTAGGTTTCACTCTGTTTTCTCCTATATGGATACATGTAGTTGGAACTCTAAATCAAACACGGTTTTTGCTAGCTCTTTGAAACTTGACACAATAAAGTAGCTCCATGTTCTATCTCTATGGTTTGATTCCTATTGATGTAGCCCTAAGCAGAGACTGGCGCAAATCACTTTCATGGAAAGGGGTTGCCAATCTTCCAAAAAACTACGAGTTTCCTGAAATCTCAGCACACATTTTTTCACCCAATCTTGATGACTCTTTCAGGTAATGATCCGTACCCCAATCCCACTTGGGTCAACAAATTTCGTTCTTCTAGGTTAAACCGTTCATTGGCAGTAACAGTTTTAATTTTTAGGTTTCACTCAATTTTCTCCTATATGAATACATGTAGTTGGAACTCTAAATCAAACACGGTTTTTGCTAGCTCTTTGAAACTTGACACAATAAAGTAGCTCCATGTTCTATCTCTATGGTTTGATTCCTATTGATGTAGCCCTAAGCAGAGACTGGCGCAAATCACTTTCATGGAAAGGGGTTGCCAAGCTTCCCAAAAACTACGAGTTTCCTGAAATCTCAGCACACATTTTTTCACCCAATCTTGATGACACTTTCACGTAATGATCAGTACCCCAATCCCACTTGGCTCACCAAATTTCGTTCTTCTAGATTAAACTGTTCGTTGGCAGTAACAGTTTTAATTTTTAGGTTTCACTCTATTTTCTCCTATATGAATACCTGTAGTTGGAACTCTAAATCAAACACGGTTTGTGCTAGCTCTTTGATACTTGACACAATAAAGTAGCTCCATGTTCTATCTCTATGGTTTGTTTCCTATTGATATAGCCCTAATCAGAGACTGGCGCGAATCACTTTCATGGAATGTGGTTGCCAAGCTTCCCAAAAACTACGAGTTTCCTGAAATCTCAGCACACATTTTTTCACCCAATCTTGATGACACTTTCAGGTAATGATCAGTACAACAAATCCCACTTGGGTGACCAAGTTTCGTTCTTCGAGGTTAAACCGTTCGTTGGCAGTAACAGTTTTAATTTTTAGGGTCACTCTGTTTTGTCCTATATGGATACATGTAGTTGGAACTCTAAATCAAACACGGTTTGTGCTAGCTCTTTGAAACTTGACACAATAAAGTAGCTCCAAGTTCTATCTCTATGGTTTGTTTCCTTTTGATGTAGCCCTAGGCAGAGACTGGCGCAAATCACTTTCATGGAAAGGGGTTGCCTGGGTTCCAAAAAACTACGATTTTCCTGAAATCTCAGCACACATTTTTTCACCCAATCTTGATGACACTTTCAGGTAATGATCAGTACCCCAATCCCACTTGGCTCACCAAATTTCGTTCTTCTAGGTTAAACCGTTCGTTGGCAGTAACTGTTTTAATTTTTAGGTTTCACTGTTTTCTCCTATATGGATACATGTATTTGGAACTCTAAATAAAACACGGTTTGTGCTAGCTCTTTGAAACTTGACACAATAAAGTAGCTCCAAGTTCTATCTCTATGGTTTGTTTCCTATTGATGTAGCCCTTAGCAGAGACTGGCGCAAATCACTTTAATGGAAAGGGGTTGCCAATCTTCCAAAAAACTACGAGTTTCCTGAAATCTCAGCACACATTTTTTTTCACCCAATCTTGATGACACTTTCAGGTAATGATCAGTACCCCAATCCCACTTGGCTCACCAAATTTCATTCTTCTAGGTTAAACCGTTCGTTGGCAGTAACAGTTTTAATTTTTAGGTTTCACTCTGTTTTCTCCTATATGGATACATGTAGTTGGAACTCTAAATCAAACACGGTTTGTGCTAGCTCTTTGAAACTTGACACAATAAAGTAGCTCCAAGTTCTATCTCTATGGTTTGTTTCCTATTGATGTAGCCCTAAGCAGAGACAGGCGCAAATCACTTTCATGGAAAGGGGTTGCCAATCTTCCAAAAAACTAAGAGTTTCCTGAAATCTCAGCACACATTTTTTCTCCCAATCTTGATGACTCTTTCAGGTAATGATCAGTACCCCAATCCCACTTGGCTCACCAAATTTCGTTCTTCTAGTTTAAACCGTTCGTTGGCAGTAACAGTTTTAATTTTTAGGTTTCACTCTGTTTTCTCCTATATGGATACATGTAGTTGGAAGTCTAAATCAAACACGGTTTGTGCTAGCTCTTTGAAACTTGACACAATAAAGTAGCTCCAAGTTCTATCTCTATAGTTGGTTTCCTATTGATGTAGTCCTAAGCAGAGACTGGCGCAAATCACTTTCATTTAAAAGGGTTGCCAAGCTTCCAAAAAACAACGAGTTTCCTGAAATCTCAGCACACATTTTTTCACCCAATCTTGATGACACTTTCAGGTAATGATCAGTACCCCAATCCCACTTGGCTCACCAAATTTCGTTTTTCCAGGTTAAACCGTTCGTTGGCAGTAACAGTTTTAATTTTTAGGTTTCACTCAATTTTCTCCTATATGAATACATATAGTTGAAACTCTAAATCAAACACGGTTTGTGCTAGCTCTTTGAAACTTGACACAATAAAGTAGCTCCATGTTCTATCTCTATGGTTTGTTTCCTATTGATGTAGCCCTAAGCAGAGACTGGCGCAAATCACTTTTATTTAAAGGGGTTGCCAATCTTCCAAAAAACTACGAGTTTCCTGAAATCTCAGCACACATTTTTTCACCCAATCTTGATGACACTTTCAGGTAATGATCAGTACCCCAATCCCACTTGGTTCACCAAATTTCGTTCTTCTAGGTTAAACCGTTCGTTGGCAGTAACAGTTTTAATTTTTAGGTTTCACTCTGTTTTCTCCTACATGGATACATGTAGTTGGAAGTCTTAATCAAACACGGTTTCTGCTAGCTCTTTGAAACTTGACACAATAAAGTAGCTCCAAGTTCTATCTCTATGGTTTGCCTCCTATTGATGTAGCCCTAAGCAGAGACTGGCGCAAATCACTTTCATTTAAAAGGGTTGCCAAGCTTCCAAAAAACTACGAGTTTCCTGAAATCTCAGCACACATTTTTTCACCCAATCTTGATGACACTTTCAGGTAATGATCAGTACCCCAATCCCACTTGGCTCACCAAATTTCGTTCTTCTAGGTTAAACCGTTCGTTGGCAGTAACAGTTTCAATTTTTAGGTTTCACTCTGTTTTCTCCTATATGGATACATGTAGTTGGAACTCTAAATCAAACACGGTTTGTGCTAGCTCTTTGAAACTTGACACAATAAAGTAGCTCCAAGTTCTATCTCTATGGTTTGTTTCCTATTGATGTAGCCCTAAGCAGAGACTGGCACAAATCACGTTCATGGAAAGGGGTTGCCAATCTTCCAAAAAACTACGAGTTTCCTGAAATGTCAGCACACATTTTTTCACCCAATCTTGATGACACTTTCAGGTAATGATCAGTTCCCCAATCCCACTTGGCTCACCAAATTTCGTTCTTCTAGGTTAAACCGTTCGTTGGCAGTAACAGTTTTAATTTTTAGGTTTTACTCTGTTTTCTCCTATATGGATACATGAATTTGGAAGTCTAAATCAAAAACGGTTTGTGCTAGCTCTTTGAAACTTGACACAATAAAGTAGCTCCAAGTTCTATCTCTATGGTTTGTTTCCTATTGATGTAGCCCTTAGCAGAGACTGGCGCAAATCACTTTAATGGAAAGGGGTTGCCAATCTTCCAAAAAACTACGAGTTTCCTGAAATCTCAGCACACATTTTTTTTCACCCAATCTTGATGACACTTTCAGGTAATGATCAGTACCCCAATCCCACTTGGCTCACCAAATTTCATTCTTCTAGGTTAAACCGTTCGTTGGCAGTAACACTTTTAATTTTTAGGTTTCACTCTGTTTTCTCCTATATGGATACATGCAGTTGGAAGTCTAAATCAAACACGGTTTGTGCTAGCTCTTTGAAACTTGACACAATAAAGTTGTTCCAAGTTCTATCTCTATGGTTTGTTTCCTATTGATGTAGCCCTAAGCAGAGACTGGCGCAAATCACTTTCATGGAAAGGGGTTGCCAAGCTTCCAAAAAACTACGAGTTTCCTGAAATCTCAGCACACATTTTTTCACCCAATCTTGATGACACTTTCAGGTAATGATCAGTACCCCAATCCCACATGAGTCACAAAATTTCGTTCTTCTAGGTTAAACCCTTCGTTGTCAGTAACAGTTTTAATTTTTAGGTTTCACTCTGTTTTCTCCTATATGGATACATGTAGTTGGAAATCTAAATCAAACACGGTTTGTGCTAGCTCTTTGAAACTTGACACAATAAAGTAGCTCCAAGTTCTATCTCTATGGTTTGTTTCCTATTGATGTAGCCCTATGCCGAGACTGGTGCAAATCACTTTCATTTAAAGGGGTTGCCAAGCTTCCAAAAACTACGAGTTTCCTGAAATCTCAGCAGACATTTTTTCACCCAATCTTGATGACACTTTCAGGTAATGATCACTACCCCAATCCCACTTGGCTCACCAAATTTCGTTCTTCTAGGTTAAACCGTTCATCGGCAGTAACAGTTTTAATTTTTAGGTTTCCCTCTGTTTTCTCCTATATGGTACATGTAGTTGGAAGTCTAAATCAAAAACGGTTTGTGCTAGCTCTTTGAAACTTGACACAATAAAGTAGCTCCAAGTTCTATCTCTATGGTTTCTTTCCTATTGATGTAGCCCTAAGCAGAGACTGGCCAAATCACTTTCATGGAAAGGGGTTGCCAATCTTCCAAAAAACTACGAGTTTCCTGAAATCTCAGCACACATTTTTTCACCCAATCTTGATGACTCTTTCAGGTAATGATCCGTACCCCAATCCCACTTGGGTCAACAAATTTCGTTCTTCTAGGTTAAACCCTTCCTTGGCAGTAACAGTTTTAATTTTTAGGTTTCACTCTGTTTTCTCCTATATGGATACATGTAGTTGGAACTCTAAATCAAACACGGTTTTTGCTAGCTCTTTGAAACTTGACACAATAAAGTAGCTCCATGTTCTATCTCTATGGTTTGATTCCTATTGATGTAGCCCTAAGCAGAGACTGGCGCAAATCACTTTCATGGAAAGGGGTTGCCAATCTTCCAAAAAACTACGAGTTTCCTGAAATCTCAGCACACATTTTTTCACCCAATCTTGATGACTCTTTCAGGTAATGATCCGTACCCCAATCCCACTTGGGTCAACAAATTTCGTTCTTCTAGGTTAAACCGTTCATTGGCAGTAACAGTTTTAATTTTTAGGTTTCACTCAATTTTCTCCTATATGAATACATGTAGTTGGAACTCTAAATCAAACACGGTTTTTGCTAGCTCTTTGAAACTTGACACAATAAAGTAGCTCCATGTTCTATCTCTATGGTTTGATTCCTATTGATGTAGCCCTAAGCAGAGACTGGCGCAAATCACTTTCATGGAAAGGGGTTGCCAAGCTTCCCAAAAACTACGAGTTTCCTGAAATCTCAGCACACATTTTTTCACCCAATCTTGATGACACTTTCACGTAATGATCAGTACCCCAATCCCACTTGGCTCACCAAATTTCGTTCTTCTAGATTAAACTGTTCGTTGGCAGTAACAGTTTTAATTTTTAGGTTTCACTCTATTTTCTCCTATATGAATACCTGTAGTTGGAACTCTAAATCAAACACGGTTTGTGCTAGCTCTTTGATACTTGACACAATAAAGTAGCTCCATGTTCTATCTCTATGGTTTGTTTCCTATTGATATAGCCCTAATCAGAGACTGGCGCGAATCACTTTCATGGAATGTGGTTGCCAAGCTTCCCAAAAACTACGAGTTTCCTGAAATCTCAGCACACATTTTTTCACCCAATCTTGATGACACTTTCAGGTAATGATCAGTACAACAAATCCCACTTGGGTGACCAAGTTTCGTTCTTCGAGGTTAAACCGTTCGTTGGCAGTAACAGTTTTAATTTTTAGGGTCACTCTGTTTTGTCCTATATGGATACATGTAGTTGGAACTCTAAATCAAACACGGTTTGTGCTAGCTCTTTGAAACTTGACACAATAAAGTAGCTCCAAGTTCTATCTCTATGGTTTGTTTCCTTTTGATGTAGCCCTAGGCAGAGACTGGCGCAAATCACTTTCATGGAAAGGGGTTGCCTGGGTTCCAAAAAACTACGATTTTCCTGAAATCTCAGCACACATTTTTTCACCCAATCTTGATGACACTTTCAGGTAATGATCAGTACCCCAATCCCACTTGGCTCACCAAATTTCGTTCTTCTAGGTTAAACCGTTCGTTGGCAGTAACTGTTTTAATTTTTAGGTTTCACTGTTTTCTCCTATATGGATACATGTATTTGGAACTCTAAATAAAACACGGTTTGTGCTAGCTCTTTGAAACTTGACACAATAAAGTAGCTCCAAGTTCTATCTCTATGGTTTGTTTCCTATTGATGTAGCCCTTAGCAGAGACTGGCGCAAATCACTTTAATGGAAAGGGGTTGCCAATCTTCCAAAAAACTACGAGTTTCCTGAAATCTCAGCACACATTTTTTTTCACCCAATCTTGATGACACTTTCAGGTAATGATCAGTACCCCAATCCCACTTGGCTCACCAAATTTCATTCTTCTAGGTTAAACCGTTCGTTGGCAGTAACAGTTTTAATTTTTAGGTTTCACTCTGTTTTCTCCTATATGGATACATGTAGTTGGAACTCTAAATCAAACACGGTTTGTGCTAGCTCTTTGAAACTTGACACAATAAAGTAGCTCCAAGTTCTATCTCTATGGTTTGTTTCCTATTGATGTAGCCCTAAGCAGAGACAGGCGCAAATCACTTTCATGGAAAGGGGTTGCCAATCTTCCAAAAAACTAAGAGTTTCCTGAAATCTCAGCACACATTTTTTCTCCCAATCTTGATGACTCTTTCAGGTAATGATCAGTACCCCAATCCCACTTGGCTCACCAAATTTCGTTCTTCTAGTTTAAACCGTTCGTTGGCAGTAACAGTTTTAATTTTTAGGTTTCACTCTGTTTTCTCCTATATGGATACATGTAGTTGGAAGTCTAAATCAAACACGGTTTGTGCTAGCTCTTTGAAACTTGACACAATAAAGTAGCTCCAAGTTCTATCTCTATAGTTGGTTTCCTATTGATGTAGTCCTAAGCAGAGACTGGCGCAAATCACTTTCATTTAAAAGGGTTGCCAAGCTTCCAAAAAACAACGAGTTTCCTGAAATCTCAGCACACATTTTTTCACCCAATCTTGATGACACTTTCAGGTAATGATCAGTACCCCAATCCCACTTGGCTCACCAAATTTCGTTTTTCCAGGTTAAACCGTTCGTTGGCAGTAACAGTTTTAATTTTTAGGTTTCACTCAATTTTCTCCTATATGAATACATATAGTTGAAACTCTAAATCAAACACGGTTTGTGCTAGCTCTTTGAAACTTGACACAATAAAGTAGCTCCATGTTCTATCTCTATGGTTTGTTTCCTATTGATGTAGCCCTAAGCAGAGACTGGCGCAAATCACTTTTATTTAAAGGGGTTGCCAATCTTCCAAAAAACTACGAGTTTCCTGAAATCTCAGCACACATTTTTTCACCCAATCTTGATGACACTTTCAGGTAATGATCAGTACCCCAATCCCACTTGGTTCACCAAATTTCGTTCTTCTAGGTTAAACCGTTCGTTGGCAGTAACAGTTTTAATTTTTAGGTTTCACTCTGTTTTCTCCTACATGGATACATGTAGTTGGAAGTCTTAATCAAACACGGTTTCTGCTAGCTCTTTGAAACTTGACACAATAAAGTAGCTCCAAGTTCTATCTCTATGGTTTGCCTCCTATTGATGTAGCCCTAAGCAGAGACTGGCGCAAATCACTTTCATTTAAAAGGGTTGCCAAGCTTCCAAAAAACTACGAGTTTCCTGAAATCTCAGCACACATTTTTTCACCCAATCTTGATGACACTTTCAGGTAATGATCAGTACCCCAATCCCACTTGGCTCACCAAATTTCGTTCTTCTAGGTTAAACCGTTCGTTGGCAGTAACAGTTTCAATTTTTAGGTTTCACTCTGTTTTCTCCTATATGGATACATGTAGTTGGAACTCTAAATCAAACACGGTTTGTGCTAGCTCTTTGAAACTTGACACAATAAAGTAGCTCCAAGTTCTATCTCTATGGTTTGTTTCCTATTGATGTAGCCCTAAGCAGAGACTGGCACAAATCACGTTCATGGAAAGGGGTTGCCAATCTTCCAAAAAACTACGAGTTTCCTGAAATGTCAGCACACATTTTTTCACCCAATCTTGATGACACTTTCAGGTAATGATCAGTTCCCCAATCCCACTTGGCTCACCAAATTTCGTTCTTCTAGGTTAAACCGTTCGTTGGCAGTAACAGTTTTAATTTTTAGGTTTTACTCTGTTTTCTCCTATATGGATACATGAATTTGGAAGTCTAAATCAAAAACGGTTTGTGCTAGCTCTTTGAAACTTGACACAATAAAGTAGCTCCAAGTTCTATCTCTATGGTTTGTTTCCTATTGATGTAGCCCTTAGCAGAGACTGGCGCAAATCACTTTAATGGAAAGGGGTTGCCAATCTTCCAAAAAACTACGAGTTTCCTGAAATCTCAGCACACATTTTTTTTCACCCAATCTTGATGACACTTTCAGGTAATGATCAGTACCCCAATCCCACTTGGCTCACCAAATTTCATTCTTCTAGGTTAAACCGTTCGTTGGCAGTAACAGTTTTAATTTTTAGGTTTCACTCTGTTTTCTCCTATATGGATACATGTAGTTGGAACTCTAAATCAAACACGGTTTGTGCTAGCTCTTTGAAACTTGACACAATAAAGTAGCTCCAAGTTCTATCTCTATGGTTTGTTTCCTATTGATGTAGCCCTAAGCAGAGACAGGCGCAAATCACTTTCATGGAAAGGGGTTGCCAATCTTCCAAAAAACTAAGAGTTTCCTGAAATCTCAGCACACATTTTTTCTCCCAATCTTGATGACTCTTTCAGGTAATGATCAGTACCCCAATCCCACTTGGCTCACCAAATTTCGTTCTTCTAGGTTAAACCGTTCGTTGGCAGTAACAGTTTTAATTTTTAGGTTTCACTCTGTTTTCTCCTATATGGATACATGTAGTTGGAAGTCTAAATCAAACACGGTTTGTGCTAGCTCTTTGAAACTTGACACAATAAAGTAGCTCCAAGTTCCATCTCTATGGTTTGTTTCCTATTGATGTAGTCCTAAGCAGAGACTGGCGCAAATCACTTTCATTTAAAAGGGTTGCCAAGCTTCCAAAAAAACAACGAGTTTCCTGAAATCTCAGCACACATTTTTTCACCCAATCTTGATGACACTTTCAGGTAATGATCAGTACCCCAATCCCACTTGGCTCACCAAATTTCGTTTTTCCAGGTTAAACCGTTCGTTGGCAGTAACAGTTTTAATTTTTAGGTTTCACTCAATTTTCTCCTATATGAATACATATAGTTGAAACTCTAAATCAAACACGGTTTGTGCTAGCTCTTTGAAACTTGACACAATAAAGTAGCTCCATGTTCTATCTCTATGGTTTGTTTCCTATTGATGTAGCCCTAAGCAGAGACTGGCGCAAATCACTTTTATTTAAAGGGGTTGCCAATCTTCCAAAAAACTACGAGTTTCCTGAAATCTCAGCACACATTTTTTCACCCAATCTTGATGACACTTTCAGGTAATGATCAGTACCCCAATCCCACTTGGTTCACCAAATTTCGTTCTTCTAGGTTAAACCGTTCGTTGGCAGTAACAGTTTTAATTTTTAGGTTTCACTCTGTTTTCTCCTACATGGATACATGTAGTTGGAAGTCTTAATCAAACACGGTTTCTGCTAGCTCTTTGAAACTTGACACAATAAAGTAGCTCCAAGTTCTATCTCTATGGTTTGCCTCCTATTGATGTAGCCCTAAGCAGAGACTGGCGCAAATCACTTTCATTTAAAAGGGTTGCCAAGCTTCCAAAAAACTACGAGTTTCCTGAAATCTCAGCACACATTTTTTCACCCAATCTTGATGACACTTTCAGGTAATGATCAGTACCCCAATCCCACTTGGCTCACCAAATTTCGTTCTTCTAGGTTAAACCGTTCATTGGCAGTAACAGTTTCAATTTTTAGGTTTCACTCTGTTTTCTCCTATATGGATACATGTAGTTGGAACTCTAAATCAAACACGGTTTGTCCTAGCTCTTTGAAACTTGACACAATAAAGTAGCTCCAAGTTCTATCTCTATGGTTTGTTTCCTATTGATGTATCCCTATGCAGAGACTGGTGCAAATCACTTTCATTTAAAGGGGTTGCCAAGCTTCCAAAAAACTACGAGTTTCCTGAAATCTCAGCACACATTTTTTCACCCAATCTTGATGACACTTTCAGGTAATGATCACGACCCCAATCAAACTTGGCTCACCAAATTTCGTTCTTCTAGGTTAAACCGTTTGTTAGCAGTAACAGTTTTAATTTTTAGGTTTCCTTCTGTTTTCTCCTATATGGATACATGTATTTGGAACTCTAAATCAAACACGGTTTGTGCTAGCTCTTTGAAACTTGACACAATAAAGTAGCTCCAAGTTCTATCTCTATGGTTTGTTTCCTCTTGATGTAGCCCTAAGCAGAGACTGGCGCAAATCACTTTAATGGAAAGGGGTTGCCAATCTTCCAAAAAACTATGAGTTTCCTGAAATCTCAGCACACATTTTTTCACCCAATCTTGATGACATATTCAGGTAATGATCAGTACCCCAATCCCACTTGGCTCACCAAATTTCGTTCTTCTAGTTAAACCGTTCGTTGGCAGTAACAGTTTCAATTTTTAGGTTTCACTCTGTTTTCTCCTATATGGATACATGTAGTTGGAACTCTAAATCAAACACGGTTTGTGCTAGCTCTTTGAAACTTGACACAATAAAGTAGCTCCAAGTTCTATTTCTATGGTTTGTTTCCTATTGATGTAGCCCTAAGCAGAGACTGGCGCAAATCACGTTCATGGAAAGTGCTTGCCAATCTTCCAAAAAACTACGAGTTTCCAGAAATCTCAGCACACATTTTTTCACCCAATCTTGATGACACTTTCAGGTAATGATCACGACCCCAATCAAACTTGGCTCACCAAATTTCGTTCTTCTAGGTTAAACCGTTTGTTGGCAGTAACAGTTTTAATTTTTAGGTTTCCTTCTGTTTTCTCCTATATGGATACATGTATTTGGAACTCTAAATCAAACACGGTTTGTGCTAGCTCTTTGAAACTTGACACAATAAAGTAGCTCCAAGTTCTATCTCTATGGTTTGTTTCCTCTTGATGTAGCCCTAAGCAGAGACTGGCGCAAATCACTTTAATGGAAAGGGGTTGCCAATCTTCCAAAAAACTATGAGTTTCCTGAAATGTCAGCACACATTTTTTCACCCAATCTTGATGACATATTCAGGTAATGATCAGTACACCAATCCCACTTGGCTCACCAAATTTCGTTCTTCTAGGTTAAACCGTTCGTTGGCAGTAACAGTTTCAATTTTTAGGTTTCACTCTGTTTTCTCCTATATGGATACATGTAGTTGGAACTCTAAATCAAACACGGTTTGTGCTAGCTCTTTGAAACTTGACACAATAAAGTAGCTCCAAGTTCTATCTCTATGGTTTGTTTCCTATTGATGTAGCCCTAAGCAGAGACTGGCGCAAATCACGTTCATGGAAAGGGGTTGCCAATCTTCCAAAAAACTACGAGTTTCCTGAAATGTCAGCACACATTTTTTCACCCAATCTTGATGACACTTTCAGGTAATGATCAGTTCCCCAATCCCACTTGGCTCACCAAATTTCGTTCTTCTAGGTTAAACCGTTCGTTGGCAGTAACAGTTTTAATTTTTAGGTTTCACTCTGTTTTCTCCTATATGGATCCATGTAGTTGGAAGTCTAAATCAAACACGGTTTGTGCTATCTCTTTGAAACTTGACACAATAAAGTAGCTCCAAGTTCTATCTCTATGGTTTGTTTCCTATTGATGTAGCCCTAAGCGGAGACTGGCGCAAATCACTTACATTTAAAAGGGTTGCCAAGCTTCCAAAAACTACGAGTTTCCTGAAATCTCAGCACACATTTTTTTCACCCAATCTTGATGACACTTTCAGGTAATGATCAGTACCCCAATGCCACTTGGCTCACCAAATTTCGTTCTTCTAGGTTAAACCGTTCGTTGGCAGTAACAGTTTTAATGTTTAGGTTTCACTCAATTTTCTCCTATATGAATACATATAGTTGAAACTCTAAATCAATCACGGTTTGTGCTAGCTCTTTGAAACTTGACACAATGAAGTAGCTCCATGTTCTATCTCTATGGTTTGTTTCCTATTGATGTAGCCCTAAGCAGAGACTGGCGCAAATCACTTTCATGGAAAGGGGTTGCAAATCTTCCAAAAAACTACGAGTTTCCTGAAATCTCAGCACACATTTTTTCACCCAATCTTGATGACACTTTCAGGTAATGATGAGTACCCCAATCCCACTTGGCTCACCAAATTTCGTTCTTCTAGGTTCAACCGTTCGTTGGCAGTAACAGTTTTAATTTTTAGGTTTCACTCTGTTTTCTCCTATATGAATACATGTAGTTGGAACTCTAAATCAAACACGGTTTGTGCTAGCTCTTTGAAACTTGACACAATAAAGTAGCTCCAAGTTCTATCTCTATGGTTTGTTTCCTATTGATGTAGCCCTAAGCAGAGACTGGCGCAAATCACTTTAATGGAAAGGGGTTGCCAATCTTCCAAAAAACTATGAGTTTCCTGAAATCTCAGCACACATTTTTTTACCCAATCTTGATGACATATTCACGTAATGATCAGTACCCCAATCCCTCTTGGCTCACCAAATTTCGTTCTTCTAGGTTAAACCGTTCGTTGGCAGTAACAGTTTTAATTTTTAGGTTTCACTCTGTTTTCTCCTATATGGATACATGTAGTTGGAACTCTAAATCAAACACGGTTTGTGCTAGCTCGTTGAAACTTGACACAATAAAGTAGCTCCAAGTTCTGTCTCTATGGTTTGTTTCCTATTGATGTAGCCCTAAGCAGAGACTGGCGCAAATCACTATCATTTAAAGGGGTTGCCAAGCTTCCAAAAAACTACGAGTTTCCTGAAATCTCAGCACACATTTTTTCACCCAATCTTGATGACACTTTCAGGTAATGATCACTACCCCAATCCCAGTTGGCTCACCAAATTTCGTTCTTCTAGGTTAAACCGTTCGTTGGCAGTAACAGTTTTAATTTTTAGGTTTCACTCAATTTTCTCCTATATGAATACATATATTTGGAACTCTAAATCAAACACGGTTTGTGCAAGCTCTTTGAAACTTGACACAATAAAGTAGCTTCATGTTCTATCTCTATGGTTTGTATCCTATTGATGTAGCCCTAAGCAGAGACTGGCGCAAATCACTTAATGGAAAGGGTTGCCAATCTTCCAAAAAACTACGAGTTTCCTGAAATCTCAGCACACATTTTTTCACCCAATCTTGATGACACATTCAGGTAATGATCAGTACCCCAATCCCACTTGGCTCACCAAATTTCGTTCTTCTAGCTTAAACCGTTCGTTGGCAGTAACAGTTTTAATTTTTAGGTTTCACTCTGTTTTCTCCTATATGGATACATGTAGTTGGAAGTCTAAAACAAACACGGTTTGTGCTAGCTCTTTGAAACTTGACACAATAAAGTAGTTCCAAGTTCTATCTCTATGGTTTGTTTCCTATTGATGTAGCCCTAAGCAGAGACTGGCGCAAATCACTTTCATGGAAAGGGGTTGCCAACGTTCCAAAAAACTACGAGTTTCCTGAAATCTCAGCACACATTTTCTCTCCCAATCTTGATGACACTTTCAGGTAATGATCAGTACAACAAATCCCACTAGGGTCACCAAGTTTCGTTCTTCTAGGTTAAACCGTTCGTTGGCAGTAACAGTTTTAATTTTTAGGTTTCACTCTGTTTTCTCCTATATGGATACATGTAGTTGGAAGTCTAAATCAAACACGGTTTGTGCTAGCTCTTTGAAACTTGACACAATAAAGTAGCTCCAAGTTCTATCTCTATGGTTTGTTTCCTGTTGATGTAGCCCTAAGCAGAGACTGGCGCATATCACTTTCATGGAAAGGGGTTGCCAAGCTTTCAAAAAACTACGAGTTTCCTGAAATCTCAGCACACATTTTTTCACCCAATCTTGATGACACTTTCAGGTAATGATCAGTACCCCAATCCCACTTGGCTCACCAAATTTCGTTCTTCTAGGTTAAACCGTTCGTTGGCAGTAACAGTTTTAATTTTTAGGTTTCACTCAATTTTCTCCTATATGAGTACATGTAGTTGGAACTCTAAATCAAACACGGTTTGTGCTAGCTCTTTGAAACTTGACACAATAAAGTAGCTCCAAGTTCTATCTCTATGGTTTGTTTCCTAATGATGTAGCCCTAAGCGGAGACTGGCGCAAATCACTTTCATTTAAAAGGGTTGCCAAGCTTCCAAAAACTACGAGTTTCCTGAAATCTCAGCACACATTTTTTCACCCAATCTTGATGACACTTTCAGGGAATGATCAGTACCCCAATCCCACTTGGCTCACCAAATTTAGTTCTTCTAGGTTAAACCGTTCGTTGGCAGTAACAGTTTTAATTTTTAGGTTTCACTCTGTTGTCTCCTATATGGATACATGTAGTCTGAACTCTAAATCAAACACGGTTTCTGCTAGCTCTTTGAAACTTGACACAATAAAGTAGCTCCGATTTCTATCTCTATGGTTTGTTTCCTATTGATGTAGCCGTAAGCAGAGACTGGCGCAAATCACTTTCATGGAAAGGAGTTGCCAACCTTCCAAAAAACTACGAGTTTCCTGAAATCTCAGCCCACATTTTTTCACCCAATCTTGATGACACTTTCAGGTAATGATCAGTACCCCAATCCCACTTGGCTCACCAAATTTCGTTCTTCTAGGTTAAACAATTCGTTGGCAGTAACAGTTTTAATTTTTAGGTTTCACTCTGTTTTCTCCTATATGGATACATGTATTTGGAACTCTAAATCAAACACGGTTTGTGCTAGCTCTTTGAAACTTGACACAATAATGTAGCTCCAAGTTCTATCTCTATGGTTTGTTTCCTATTGATGTAACATTAAGCAGAGACTGGCGCAAATCACTTTAATGGAAAAGGGGTTGCCAAGCTTTCAAAAAACTACGAGTTTCCAGAAATCTCAGCACGCATTTTTTCACCCAATCTTGATGACACTTGCAGGTAATGATCAGTACCCCAATACCAATGGGCTCACCAAATTCCGTTCTCCTAGGTTAAACCGTTCGTCGGCAGTAACAGTTTTAATTTTTAGGTTTCACTGTGTTTTCTCCTATATGGATACATGTAGTTGGAACTCTAAATCAAACACGGTTTGTGCTAGCTCTTTGAAACTTGACACAATAAAGTAGCTCCAAGTTGTATCTCTATGTTTTGTTTCCTATTGATGTAGCCCTAAGCAGAGACTGGCGCAAATCACTTTCATGGAAAAGGGTTGCCAAGCTTTCAAAAAACTACGAATTTCCTGAAATCTCAGCACATATTTTTTCACCCAATCTTGATGACACTTTCAGGTAATGATCAGTACCCCAATCCCACTTGGCTCACCAAATTTTGTTCTTCTAGGTTAAACCCTTCGTTTGCCGTAACAGTTTTAATTTTTAGGTTTCACTCTGTTTTCTCCTATATGGATACATGTATTTGGAACTCTAAATCAAACACGGTTTGTGCTAGCTCTTTGAAACTTGAAACAATAAAGTAGCTCCAAGTTCTATCTCTAAGGTTTGTTTCATGTTGATGTAGCCCTAAGCAGAGACTGGCGCAAATCACTTTCATGGAAAGGGGTTGCCTAGTTTCCAAAAAACTACGAGTTTCCTGAAACCTCAGCACACATTTTCTCACCCAATCTGATGACACTTTCAGGTAATGATCAGTACCCCAATCCCACTTGGCTCACCAAATTTCGTTCTTCTAGGTTAAACCTTTCGTTGGCAGTAACAGTTTTAATTTTACGTTTCACTCTGTTTTCTCCTATATGGATACACGTAGTTGGAACTCTAAATCAAACACGGTTTGTGCTAGCTCTTTGAAACTTGACACAATAAAGTAGCTCCAAGTTTTATCTCTATGGTTTGTTTCCTATTTATGTAGCCCTAAGCAGAGACTGGCGCAAATCACTTTCATTTATAGGGGTTGCGAAGCTTCCAAAAAACTACGAGTTTCCTGAAATAACAGCACACATTTTTTCACCCATTCTTGATGAAACTTTCAGGTAATGATCAGTACCCCAATCCCACTTGGCTCATCATTCTTTGTTCTTCTAGGTTAAACCGTTCGTTGGCAGTAACAGTTTTAATTTTCAGGTTTCACTCAATTTTCTCCTATATGAATACCTGTAGTTGGAACTCTAAATCAAACACGGTTTTTGCTAGCTCTTTGAAACTTGACACAATAAAGTAGCTCCATGTTCTATCTCTATGGTTTGTTTCCTATTGATGTAGCCCTAAGCAGAGACTGGCGCAAATCACTTTCATGGAAAGGGGTTGCCAAGCTTCCAAAAAACTACGAGTTTCCTGAAATATCAGCACACATTTTTTCACCCAATCTTGATGACACATTCAGGTAATGATCAGTACCCCAATGCCACTTGGCTCACCAAATTTCGTTCTTCTATGTTAAACCGTTCGTTGGCAGTAACAGTTTTAATTTTAGGTTTCACTCTGTTTTCTCCTATATGGATACATGTAGTTGGAAGTCTAAATCAAACACGGTTTGTGCTAGCTCTTTGAAACTTGACACAATAAAGTAGTTCCAAGTTCTATCTCTATGGTTTGTTTCCTATTGATGTAGCCCTAAGCAGAGACTGGCTCAAATCAGTGTCATGGAAAGGGGTTGCCAAGGTTCCAAAAAACTATGAGTTTCCTGAAATCTCAGCACACATCTTTTCACCCAATCTTGATGACACTTTCAGGTAATCATCAGTACGCCAATCCCACTTGGCTCACCAAATTTCGTTCTTCTAGGTTAAACCGTTCATTGGCAGTAACAGTTTTAATTTTTAGGTTTCACTCTGTTTTCTCCTATATGGATACATGTAGTTGGGACTCTAAATCAAACACGGTTTGTGCTAGCTCTTTGAAACTTGACACAATAAAGTAGCTCCAAGTTCTATCTCTATGCTTTGTTTCCTATTGATGTAGCCCTAAGCAGAGAATGGCACAATTCACTTTCATTTAAAGGGGTTGTCAAGCTTCCAAAAAACTACGAGTTTCCTGAAATCTCAGCACACATTTTTTCACACAATCTTGATGACACTTTCAGATAATGATCAGTAGCCAAATCCCACTTGGCTCACCAAATTTCGTTCTTCTAGGTTAAACCGTTCATTGGCAGTAACAGTTTTAATTTTTAGGTTTCACTCTGTTTTCCCCTATATGGATACATGTAGTTGGAACTCTAAATCAAACACCGTTTGTGAAAGCTCTTTGAAACTTGACACAATAAAGTAGCTCCAAGTTCTATCTCTATGGTTTGTTTCCTATTGATGTAGCCCTAAGCAGAGACTGGCACAATTCACTTTCATTTAAAGGGGTTGCGAAGCTTCCAAAAAACTACGAGTTTCCTGAAATCTCAGCACACATTTTTTCACCCAATCTTGATGACACTTTCAGGTAATCATCAGTACCCCAATCCCACTTGGCTCACCAAACTTCGTTCTTCTAGGTTAAACCGTTCGTTGGCAGTAACAGTTTTAATTTTTAGGTCACTCAATTTTTTCCTATATGAATACATGTAGTTGGAACTCTAAATCAAACACGGTTTGTGCTAGCTCTTTGAAACTTGACACAATAAAGTAGCTCCAAGTTCTATCTGTATGGTTTGTTTCCTATTGATGTAGCCCTAAGCAGAGACTGGCGCAAATCACTTTCATGGAAAGGGGTTGCCAATCTTCCAAAAACTACGAGTTTCCTGAAATCTCACCACACATTTTTTCACCCAATCTTGATGACACTTTCAGGTAATGATCAGTACCCCAATCCCACTTGGCTCACCAAACTTCGTTCTTCTAGGTTAAACCGTTCCTTGGCATTAACAGTTTTAATGTTTAGGTTTCACTCAATTTTCTCCTATATGAATACATGTAGTTGGAACTCTAAATCAAACACGGTTTGTGCTAGCTCTTTGAAACTTGACACAATAAAGTAGCTCCATGTTCTATCACTATGGTTTGTTTCCTATTGATGTAGTCCTAAGCAGAGATTGGCGAAAATCACTTATATGGAAAGGGGTGGCCAAGCTTCCAAAAAATACGAGTTTCCTGAAATCTCAGCACACATTTTTTCACCCAATCTTGATGACACTTTCAGGTAATGATCAGTACCCCAATCCCACTTGGCTCACCATATTTCGTTCTTCTAGGTTAAACCGTTCGTTGGCAGTAACAGTTTTAATTTTTAGGTTTCACTCAATTTTCTCCTATATGAATACATGTAGTTGGAACTCTAAATCAAACACGGTTTGTGCTAGCTCTTTGAAACTTGACACAATAAAGTAGCTCCAAGTTCTATCTCTATGGTTTGTTTCCTATTGATGTAGCCCTAAGCGGAGACTGGCGCAAATCACTTACATTTAAAAGGGTTGCCAAGCTTCCAAAAACTACGAGTTTCCTGAAATCTCAGCACACATTTTTTTCACCCAATCTTGATGACACTTTCAGGTAATGATCAGTACCCCAATGCCACTTGGCTCACCAAATTTCGTTCTTCTAGGTTAAACCGTTCGTTGGCAGTAACAGTTTTAATGTTTAGGTTTCACTCAATTTTCTCCTATATGAATACATATAGTTGAAACTCTAAATCAATCACGGTTTGTGCTAGCTCTTTGAAACTTGACACAATGAAGTAGCTCCATGTTCTATCTCTATGGTTTGTTTCCTATTGATGTAGCCCTAAGCAGAGACTGGCGCAAATCACTTTCATGGAAAGGGGTTGCAAATCTTCCAAAAAACTACGAGTTTCCTGAAATCTCAGCACACATTTTTTCACCCAATCTTGATGACACTTTCAGGTAATGATGAGTACCCCAATCCCACTTGGCTCACCAAATTTCGTTCTTCTAGGTTCAACCGTTCGTTGGCAGTAACAGTTTTAATTTTTAGGTTTCACTCTGTTTTCTCCTATATGGATACATGTAGTTGGAACTCTAAATCAAACACGGTTTGTGCTAGCTCTTTGAAACTTGACACAATAAAGTAGCTCCAAGTTCTATCTCTATGGTTTGTTTCCTATTGA
Organism: Spermophilus citellus; assembly: GCF_964194105.1. Lineage (NCBI taxonomy): Eukaryota > Metazoa > Chordata > Mammalia > Rodentia > Sciuridae > Spermophilus > Spermophilus citellus. The sequence continues at coordinate 1,985,441 of NW_027672724.1, read as the reverse complement.
TGTAGCCCTAAGCAGAGACTGGCGCAAATCACTTTAATGGAAAGGGGTTGCCAATCTTCCAAAAAACTATGAGTTTCCTGAAATCTCAGCACACATTTTTTTACCCAATCTTGATGACATATTCACGTAATGATCAGTACCCCAATCCCTCTTGGCTCACCAAATTTCGTTCTTCTAGGTTAAACCGTTCGTTGGCAGTAACAGTTTTAATTTTTAGGTTTCACTCTGTTTTCTCCTATATGGATACATGTAGTTGGAACTCTAAATCAAACACGGTTTGTGCTAGCTCGTTGAAACTTGACACAATAAAGTAGCTCCAAGTTCTATCTCTATGGTTTGTTTCCTATTGATGTAGCCCTAAGCAGAGACTGGCGCAAATCACTATCATTTAAAGGGGTTGCCAAGCTTCCAAAAAACTACGAGTTTCCTGAAATCTCAGCACACATTTTTTCACCCAATCTTGATGACACTTTCAGGTAATGATCACTACCCCAATCCCAGTTGGCTCACCAAATTTCGTTCTTCTAGGTTAAACCGTTCGTTGGCAGTAACAGTTTTAATTTTTAGGTTTCACTCAATTTTCTCCTATATGAATACATATATTTGGAACTCTAAATCAAACACGGTTTGTGCAAGCTCTTTGAAACTTGACACAATAAAGTAGCTTCATGTTCTATCTCTATGGTTTGTATCCTATTGATGTAGCCCTAAGCAGAGACTGGCGCAAATCACTTAATGGAAAGGGTTGCCAATCTTCCAAAAAACTACGAGTTTCCTGAAATCTCAGCACACATTTTTTCACCCAATCTTGATGACACATTCAGGTAATGATCAGTACCCCAATCCCACTTGGCTCACCAAATTTCGTTCTTCTAGCTTAAACCGTTCGTTGGCAGTAACAGTTTTAATTTTTAGGTTTCACTCTGTTTTCTCCTATATGGATACATGTAGTTGGAAGTCTAAAACAAACACGGTTTGTGCTAGCTCTTTGAAACTTGACACAATAAAGTAGTTCCAAGTTCTATCTCTATGGTTTGTTTCCTATTGATGTAGCCCTAAGCAGAGACTGGCGCAAATCACTTTCATGGAAAGGGGTTGCCAACGTTCCAAAAAACTACGAGTTTCCTGAAATCTCAGCACACATTTTCTCTCCCAATCTTGATGACACTTTCAGGTAATGATCAGTACAACAAATCCCACTAGGGTCACCAAGTTTCGTTCTTCTAGGTTAAACCGTTCGTTGGCAGTAACAGTTTTAATTTTTAGGTTTCACTCTGTTTTCTCCTATATGGATACATGTAGTTGGAAGTCTAAATCAAATACGGTTTGTGCTAGCTCTTTGAAACTTGACACAATAAAGTAGCTCCAAGTTCTATCTCTATGGTTTGTTTCCTGTTGATGTAGCCCTAAACAGAGACTGGCGCATATCACTTTCATGGAAAGGGGTTGCCAAGCTTTCAAAAAACTACGAGTTTCCTGAAATCTCAGCACACATTTTTTCACCCAATCTTGATGACACTTTCAGGTAATGATCAGTACCCCAATCCCACTTGGCTCACCAAATTTCGTTCTTCTAGGTTAAACCGTTCGTTGGCAGTAACAGTTTTAATTTTTAGGTTTCACTCAATTTTCTCCTATATGAGTACATGTAGTTGGAACTCTAAATCAAACACGGTTTGTGCTAGCTCTTTGAAACTTGACACAATAAAGTAGCTCCAAGTTCTATCTCTATGGTTTGTTTCCTAATGATGTAGCCCTAAGCGGAGACTGGCGCAAATCACTTTCATTTAAAAGGGTTGCCAAGCTTCCAAAAACTACGAGTTTCCTGAAATCTCAGCACACATTTTTTCACCCAATCTTGATGACACTTGCAGGTAATGATCAGTACCCCAATACCAGTGGGCTCACCAAATTCCGTTCTCCTAGGTTAAACCGTTCGTCGGCAGTAACAGTTTTAATTTTTAGGTTTCACTGTGTTTTCTCCTATATGGATACATGTAGTTGGAACTCTAAATCAAACACGGTTTGTGCTAGCTCTTTGAAACTTGACACAATAAAGTAGCTCCAAGTTGTATCTCTATGTTTTGTTTCCTATTGATGTAGCCCTAAGCAGAGACTGGCGCAAATCACTTTCATGGAAAAGGGTTGCCAAGCTTTCAAAAAACTACGAATTTCCTGAAATCTCAGCACATATTTTTTCACCCAATCTTGATGACACTTTCAGGTAATGATCAGTACCCCAATCCCACTTGGCTCACCAAATTTTGTTCTTCTAGGTTAAACCCTTCGTTTGCCGTAACAGTTTTAATTTTTAGGTTTCACTCTGTTTTCTCCTATATGGATACATGTATTTGGAACTCTAAATCAAACACGGTTTGTGCTAGCTCTTTGAAACTTGAAACAATAAAGTAGCTCCAAGTTCTATCTCTAAGGTTTGTTTCATGTTGATGTAGCCCTAAGCAGAGACTGGCGCAAATCACTTTCATGGAAAGGGGTTGCCTAGTTTCCAAAAAACTACGAGTTTCCTGAAACCTCAGCACACATTTTCTCACCCAATCTGATGACACTTTCAGGTAATGATCAGTACCCCAATCCCACTTGGCTCACCAAATTTTGTTCTTCTAGGTTAAACCTTTCGTTGGCAGTAACAGTTTTAATTTTACGTTTCACTCTGTTTTCTCCTATATGGATACACGTAGTTGGAACTCTAAATCAAACACGGTTTGTGCTAGCTCTTTGAAACTTGACACAATAAAGTAGCTCCAAGTTCTATCTCTATGGTTTGTTTCCTATTGATGTAGCCCTAAGCAGAGACTGGCGCAAATCACTTTCATTTATAGGGGTTGCGAAGCTTCCAAAAAACTACGAGTTTCCTGAAATAACAGCACACATTTTTTCACCCATTCTTGATGAAACTTTCAGGTAATGATCAGTACCCCAATCCCACTTGGCTCATCATTCTTTGTTCTTCTAGGTTAAACCGTTCGTTGGCAGTAACAGTTTTAATTTTCAGGTTTCACTCAATTTTCTCCTATATGAATACCTGCAGTTGGAACTCTAAATCAAACACGGTTTTTGCTAGCTCTTTGAAACTTGACACTATAAAGTAGCTCCATGTTCTATCTCTATGGTTTGTTTCCTATTGATGTAGCCCTAAGCAGAGACTGGCGCAAATCACTTTCATGGAAAGGGGTTGCCAAGCTTCCAAAAAACTACGAGTTTCCTGAAATATCAGCACACATTTTTTCACCCAATCTTGATGACACTTTCAGGTAATGATCAGTACCCCAATCCGACTTGGGTCACCAAGATTCGTTCTTCTATTTTAAACCGTTCGTTGGCAGTAACAGTTTTAATTTTTAGGTTTCACTCTGTTTTCTCCTATATGGATACATGTAGTTGGAAATCTAAATCAAACACGGTTTGTGCTAGCTCTTTGAAACTTGACACAATAATGTAGCTCCAAGTTCTATCTCTATGGTTTGTTTCCTATTGATGTCGCCCTAAGCAGAGACTGGCGCAAATCACTTTCATGGAAAGGGGTTGCCAAGCTTCCATAAAACTACGAGTTTCCTGAAATCTCAGCACACATTTTTTCACCCAATCTTGATGACACTTTCAGGGAATGATCAGTACCCCAATCCCACTTGGCTCACCAAATTTCGTTCTTCTAGGTTAAACCGTTCGTTGGCAGTAACAGTTTTAATTTTTAGGTTTCACTCTGTTGTCTCCTATATGGATACATGTAGTCTGAACTCTAAATCAGACACGGTTTCTGCTAGCTCTTTGAAACTTGACACAATAAAGTAGCTCCGATTTCTATCTCTATGGTTTGTTTCCTATTGATGTAGCCGTAAGCAGAGACTGGCGCAAATCACTTTCATGGAAAGGAGTTGCCAACCTTCCAAAAAACTACGAGTTTCCTGAAATCTCAGCCCACATTTTTTCACCCAATCTTGATGACACTTTCAGGTAATGATCAGTACCCCAATCCCACTTGGCTCACCAAATTTCGTTCTTCTAGGTTAACAATTCGTTGGAAGTAACAGTTTTAATTTTTAGGTTTCACTCTGTTTTCTCCTATATGGATACATGTAGTTGGAACTCTAAATCAAACACGGTTTGTGCTAGCTCTTTGAAACTTGACACAATAATGTAGCTCCAAGTTCTATCTCTATGGTTTGTTTCCTATTGATGTAACATTAAGCAGAGACTGGCGCAAATCACTTTCATGGAAAGGGGTTGCCAAGCTTTCAAAAAACTACGAGTTTCCAGAAATCTTAGCACACATTTTTTCACCCAATCTTGATGACACTTGCAGGTAATGATCAGTACCCCAATCCCAGTGGGCTCACCAAATTCCGTTCTCCTAGGTTAAACCGTTCGTCGGCAGTAACAGTTTTAATTTTTAGGTTTCACTGTGTTTTCTCCTATATGGATACATGTAGTTGGAACTCTAAATCAAACACGGTTTGTGCTAGCTCTTTGAAACTTGACACAATAAAGTAGCTCCAAGTTGTATCTCTATGTTTTGTTTCCTATTGATGTAGCCCTAAGCAGAGACTGGCGCAAATCACTTTCATGGAAAAGGGTTGCCAAGCTTCCAAAAAACTACGAATTTCCTGAAATCTCAGCACATATTTTTTCACCCAATCTTGATGACACTTTCAGGTAATGATCAGTACCCCAATCCCACTTGGCTCACCAAATTTTGTTCTTCTAGGTTAAACCCTTCGTTTGCCGTAACAGTTTTAATTTTTAGGTTTCACTCTGTTTTCTCCTATATGGATACATGTAGTTGGAACTCTAAATCAAACACGGTTTGTGCTAGCTCTTTGAAACTTGAAACATTAAAGTAGCTCCAAGTTCTATCTCTAAGGTTTGTTTCATGTTGATGTAGCCCTAAGCAGAGACTGGCGCAAATCACTTTCATGGAAAGGGGTTGCCTAGGTTCCAAAAAACTACGAGTTTCCTGAAATCTCAGCACACATTTTCTCACCCAATCTGATGACACTTTCAGGTAATGATCAGTTCCCCAATCCCACTTGGCTCACCAAATTTCGTTCTTCTAGGTTAAACCTTTCGTTGGCAGTAACAGTTTTAATTTTACGTTTCACTCTGTTTTCTCCTATATGGATACACGTAGTTGGAACTCTAAATCAAACACGGTTTGTGCTAGCTCTTTGAAACTTGACACAATAAAGTAGCTCCAAGTTCTATCTCTATGGTTTGTTTCCTATTTATGTAGCCCTAAGTAGAGACTGGCGCAAATCACTTTCATTTATAGGGGTTGCGAAGCTTCCAAAAAACTACGAGTTTCCTGAAATAACAGCACACATTTTTTCACCCATTCTTGATGAAACTTTCAGGTAATGATCAGTACCCCAATCCCACTTGGCTCATCATTCTTTGTTCTTCTAGGTTAAACCGTTCGTTGGCAGTAACAGTTTTAATTTTCAGGTTTCACTCAATTTTCTCCTATATGAATACCTGTAGTTGGAACTCTAAATCAAACACGGTTTTTGCTAGCTCTTTGAAACTTGACACAATAAAGTAGCTCCATGTTCTATCTCTATGGTTTGTTTCCTATTGATGTAGCCCTAAGCAGAGACTGGCGCAAATCACTTTCATGGAAAGGGGTTGCCAAGCTTCCAAAAAACTACGAGTTTCCTGAAATATCAGCACACATTTTTTCACCCAATCTTGATGACACTTTCAGGTAATGATCAGTACCGCAATCCGACTTGGGTCACCAAGATTCGTTCTATTTTAAACCGTTCGTTGGCAGTAACAGTTTTAATTTTTAGGTTTCACTCTGTTTTCTCCTATATGGATACATGTAGTTGGAAATCTAAATCAAACACGGTTTGTGCTAGCTCTTTGAAACTTGACACAATAATGTAGCTCCAAGTTCTATCTCTATGGTTTGTTTCCTATTGATGTAGCCCTAAGCAGAGACTGGCGCAAATCACTTTCATGGAAAGGGGTTGCCAAGCTTCCATAAAACTACGAGTTTCCTGAAATCTCAGCACACATTTTTTCACCCAATCTTGATGACACTTTCAGGGAATGATCAGTACCCCAATCCCACTTGGCTCACCAAATTTCGTTCTTCTAGGTTAAACCGTTCGTTGGCAGTAACAGTTTTAATTATTAGGTTTCACTCTGTTGTCTCCTATATGGATACATGTAGTCTGAACTCTAAATCAAACACGGTTTCTGCTAGCTCTTTGAAACTTGACACAATAAAATAGCTCCGATTTCTGTCTCTATGGTTTGTTTCCTATTGATGTAGCCGTAAGCAGAGACTGGCGCAAATCACTTTCATGGAAAGGAGTTGCCAACCTTCCAAAAAACTACGAGTTTCCTGAAATCTCAGCCCACATTTTTTCACCCAATCTTGATGACACTTTCAGGTAATGATCAGTACCCCAATCCCACTTGGCTCACCAAATTTCGTTCTTCTAGGTTAACAATTCGTTGGCAGTAACAGTTTTAATTTTTAGGTTTCACTCTGTTTTCTCCTATATGGATACATGTAGTTGGAACTCTAAATCAAACATGGTTTGTGCTAGCTCTTTGAAACTTGACACAATAATGTAGCTCCAAGTTCTATCTCTATGGTTTGTTTCCTATTGATGTAACATTAAGCAGAGACTGGCGCAAATCACTTTCATGGAAAGGGGTTGCCAAGCTTTCAAAAAACTACGAGTTTCCAGAAATCTCAGCACACATTTTTTCACCCAATCTTGATGACACTTGCAGGTAATGATCAGTACCCCAATCCCAGTGGGCTCACCAAATTCCGTTCTCCTAGGTTAAACCGTTCGTCGGCAGTAACAGTTTTAATTTTTAGGTTTCACTGTGTTTTCTCCTATATGGATACATGTAGTTGGAACTCTAAATCAAACACGGTTTGTGCTAGCTCTTTGAAACTTGACACAATAAAGTAGCTCCAAGTTGTATCTCTATGTTTTGTTTCCTATTGATGTAGCCCTAAGCAGAGACTGGCGCAAATCACTTTCATGGAAAAGGGTTGCCAAGCTTCCAAAAAACTACGAATTTCCTGAAATCTCAGCACATATTTTTTCACCCAATCTTGATGACACTTTCAGGTAATGATCAGTACCCCAATCCCACTTGGCTCACCAAATTTTGTTCTTCTAGGTTAAACCCTTCGTTTGCCGTAACAGTTTTAATTTTTAGGTTTCACTCTGTTTTCTCCTATATGGATACATGTAGTTGGAACTCTAAATCAAACACGGTTTGTGCTAGCTCTTTGAAACTTGAAACATTAAAGTAGCTCCAAGTTCTATCTCTAAGGTTTGTTTCATGTTGATGTAGCCCTAAGCAGAGACTGGCGCAAATCACTTTCATGGAAAGGGGTTGCCTAGGTTCCAAAAAACTACGAGTTTCCTGAAATCTCAGCACACATTTTCTCACCCAATCTGATGACACTTTCAGGTAATGATCAGTACCCCAATCCCACTTGGCTCACCAAATTTCGTTCTTCTAGGTTAAACCTTTCGTTGGCAGTAACAGTTTTAATTTTACGTTTCACTCTGTTTTCTCCTATATGGATACACGTAGTTGGAACTCTAAATCAAACACGGTTTGTGCTAGCTCTTTGAAACTTGACACAATAAAGTAGCTCCAAGTTCTATCTCTATGGTTTGTTTCCTATTTATGTAGCCCTAAGCAGAGACTGGCGCAAATCACTTTCATTTATAGGGGTTGCCAAGCTTCCAAAAAACTACGAGTTTCCTGAAATAACAGCACACATTTTTTCACCCATTCTTGATGAAACTTTCAGGTAATGATCAGTACCCCAATCCCACTTGGCTCATCATTCTTTGTTCTTCTAGGTTAAACCGTTCGTTGGCAGTAACAGTTTTAATTTTCAGGTTTCACTCAATTTTCTCCTATATGAATACATGTAGTTGGAACTCTAAATCAAACACGGTTTTTGCTAGCTCTTTGAAACTTGACACAATAAAGTAGCTCCATGTTCTATCTCTATGGTTTGTTTCCTATTGATGTAGCCCTAAACAGAGACTGGCGCAAATCACTTTCATGGAAAGGGGTTGCCAAGCTTCCAAAAAACTACGAGTTTCCTGAAATCTCAGCACACATTTTTTCACCCAATCTTGATGACACTTTCAGGTAATGATCAGTACCCCAATCCGACTTGGGGCACCAAGATTCGTTCTTCTAGGTTAAACCGTTCGATGGCAGTAAGAGTTTTAATTTTTAGGTTTCACTCTGTTTTCTCCTATATGGATACATGTAGTTGGAAATCTAAATCAAACACGGTTTGTGCTAGCTCTTTGAAACTTGACACAATAATGTAGCTCCAAGTTCTATCTCTATGGTTTGTTTCCTATTGATGTAGCCCTAAGTAGAGACTGGCGCAAATCACTTTCATGGAAAGGGGTTGCCAAGCTTCCAAAAAACTACGAGTTTCCTGAAATCTCGGCACACATTTTTTCACCCAATCTTGATGACACTTTCAGGGAATGATCAGTACCCCAATCCCACTTGGCTCACCAAATTTCGTTCTTCTAGGTTAAACCGTTCGTTGGCAGTAACAGTTTTAATTTTTAGGTTTCACTCTGTTGTCTCCTATATGGATACATGTAGTCTGAACTCTAAATCAAACACGGTTTCTGCTAGCTCTTTGAAACTTGACACAATAAAGTAGCTCCGATTTCTATCTCTATGGTTTGTTTCCTATTGATGTAGCCGTAAGCAGAGACTGGCGCAAATCACTTTCATGGAAAGGAGTTGCCAACCTTCCAAAAAACTACGAGTTTCCTGAAATCTCAGCCCACATTTTTTCACCCAATCTTGATGACACTTTCAGGTAATGATCAGTACCTCAATCCCACTTGGCTCACCAAATTTCGTTCTTCTAGGTTAAACAATTCGTTGGCAGTAACAGTTTTAATTTTTAGGTTTCACTCTGTTTTCTCCTATATGGATACATGTAGTTGGAACTCTAAATCAAACACGGTTTGTGCTAGCTCTTTGAAACTTGACACAATAATGTAGCTCCAAGTTCTATCTCTATGGTTTGTTTCCTATTGATGTAACATTAAGCAGAGACTGGCGCAAATCACTTTCATGGAAAGGGGTTGCCAAGCTTTCAAAAAACTACGAGTTTCCAGAAACCTCAGCACACATTTTTTCACCCAATCTTGATGACACTTGCAGGTAATGATCAGTACCCCAATCCCAGTGGGCTCACCAAATTCCGTTCTCCTAGGTTAAACAGTTCGTCGGCAGTAACAGTTTTAATTTTTAGGTTTCACTGTGTTTTCTCCTATATGGATACATGTAGTTGGAACTCTAAATCAAACACGGTTTGTGCTAGCTCTTTGAAACTTGACACAATAAAGTAGCTCCAAGTTGTATCTCTATGTTTTGTTTCCTATTGATGTAGCCCTAAGCAGAGACTGGCGCAAATCACTTTCATGGAAAAGGGTTGCCAAGCTTCCAAAAAACTACGAATTTCCGGAAATCTCAGCACATATTTTTTCACCCAATCTTGATGACACTTTCAGGTAATGATCAGTACCCCAATCCCACTTGGCTCACCAAATTTCGTTCTTCTAGGTTAAACCCTTCGTTTGCCATAACAGTTTTAATTTTTAGGTTTCACTCTGTTTTCTCCTATATGGATACATGTAGTTGGAACTCTAAATCAAACACGGTTTGTGCTAGCTCTTTGAAACTTGAAACAATAAAGTAGCTCCAAGTTCTATCTCTAAGGTTTGTTTCATGTTGATGTAGCCCTAAGCAGAGACTGGCGCAAATCACTTTCATGGAAAGGGGTTGCCTAGGTTCCAAAAAACTACGAGTTTTCTGAAATCTCAGCACACATTTTCTCACCCAATCTGATGACACTTTCAGGTAATGATCAGTACCCCAATCCCACTTGGCTCACCAAATTTCGTTCTTCTAGGTTAAACCTTTCGTTGGCAGTAACAGTTTTAATTTTACGTTTCACTCTGTTTTCTCCTATATGGATACACGTAGTTGGAACTCTAAATCAAACACGGTTTGTGCTAGCTCTTTGAAACTTGACACAATAAAGTAGCTCCAAGTTCTATCTCTATGGTTTGTTTCCTATTTATGTAGCCCTAAGCAGAGACTGGCGCAAATCACTTTCATTTATAGGGGTTGCCAAGCTTCCAAAAAACTACGAGTTTCCTGAAATAACAGCACACATTTTTTCACCCATTCTTGATGAAACTTTCAGGTAATGATCAGTACCCCAATCCCACTTGGCTAATCATCCTTTGTTCTTCTAGGTTAAACCGTTCGTTGGCAGTAAGAGTTTTAATTTTTAGGTTTCACTCGTTTTCTCCTATATGGATACATGTAGTTGGAACTCTAAATCAAACACGGTTTTTGCTAGCTCTTTGAAACTTGACACAATAAAGTAGCTCCATGTTCTATCTCTATGGTTTGTTTCCTATTGTTGTAGCCCTAAGCAGAGACTGGCGCAAATCACTTTCATGGAAAGGGGTTGCCAAGCTTCCAAAAAACTACGAGTTTCCTGAAATCTCAGCACACATTTTTTCACCCAATCTTGATGACACTTTCAGGGAATGATCAGTACCCCAATCCGACTTGGGTCACCAAGATTCGTTCTTCTAGGTTAAACCGTTCGTTGGCAGTAAGAGGTTTAATTTTTAGGTTTCACTCTGTTTTCTCCTATATGGATACATGTAGTTGGAAATCTAAATCAAACACGGTTTGTGCTAGCTCTTTGAAACTTGACACAATAATGTAGCTCCTAGTTCTATCTCTATGGTTTGTTTCCTATTGATGTAGCCCTAAGCAGAGACTGGCACAAATCACTTTAATGGAAAGGGGTTGCCAAGCTTCCAAAAAACTACGAGTTTCCTGAAATCTCAGCACACATTTTTTCACCCAATCTTGATGACACTTTCAGGGAATGATCAGTACCCCAATCCCACTTGGCTCACCAAATTTTGTTCTTCTGGTTAAACCCTTCATTTGCAGTAACAGTTTTAATTTTTAGGTTTCACTCTGTTTTCTCCTATATGGATACATGTAGTTGGAACTCTAAATCAAACACGGTTTGTGCTAGCTCTTTGAAACTTGAAACAATAAAGTAGCTCCATGTTCTATCTCTATGGTTTGTTTCCTATTGATGTAGCCCTAAGCAGAGACTGGCGCAAATCACTTTAAAGGAAAGGGGTTGCCAAGCTTCCAAAAAACTACGAGTTTCCTGAAATCTCAGCACACATTTTTTCATCCAATCTTGATGACACTGTCAGGTAATGATCAGTACCCCAATCCCACTTGGATCACCAAATTTCGTTCTTCTAGGTTAACCCGTTCGTTGGCAGTAACAGTTTTAATATTTAGGTTTCACTCTGTTTTCTGCTATATGGATACATGTTGTTGGAACTCTAAATCAAACACGGTTTGTGCTAGCTCTTTGAAACTTAACACAATAAAGTAGCCCTAAGTTCTATCTCTATGGTTTGTTTCCTATTGATTTAGCCCTAAGTAGAGACTGGCGCAAATCACTTTCAAGGAAAGGGGTTGCCAAGCTTCCAAAAAACTACGAGTTTCCTGAAATCTCAGCACACATTTTTTCACCCAATCTTGACGACACATTCAGATAATGATCTGTACCCCAATCCCACTTGGCTCACCAAATTTCGTTCTTCTAGATTAAACCGTTCGTTGGCAGTAACAGTTTTAATTTTTAGGTTTCACTCGTTTTCTCCTATATGGATACATGTAGTTGGAACTCTAAATCAAACACGGTTTTTGCTAGCTCTTTAAAACATGACACAATAAAGTAGCTCCATGTTCTATCTCTATGGTTTGTTTCCTATTGATGTAGCCCTAAGCAGAGACTGGCGCAAATCACTTTCATGGAAAGGGGTTGCCAAGCTTCCAAAAAACTACGAGTTTCCTGAAATCACAGCACACATTTTTTCACCGAATCTTATGACACTTTCAGGTAATGATCAGTACCCCAATCCCACGTGGCTCACCAAGTTTCGTTCTTGTAGGTTAAACTGTTCGTTGGCTGTAACAGTTTTAATTTTTAGGTTTCACTGTGTTTTCTCCTATATGGATACATGTAGTTGGAAATCTAAATCAAACACGGTTTGTGCTAGCTCTTTGAAACTTGACACAATAATGTAGCTCCAAGTTGTATCTCTATGGTTTGTTTCCTATTGATGTAGCCCTAAGCAGAGACTGGCGCAAATCACTTTCATGGAAAGCAGTTGCCAAGCTTTCAAAAAACTACGAGTTTCCTGAAATCTCAGCACACATTTTTTCACCCAAACTTGATGACACTTTCAGGTAATGATCAGTACCCCAATCCCACTTGGCTCACCAAATTTTGTTCTTCTAGGTTAAATCCTTCGTTTGCAGTAACAGTTTTAATTTTTAGGTTTCACTCTGTTTTCTCCTATATGGATACATGTAGTTGGAACTCTAAATCAAACACGGTTTGTGCTAGCTCTTTGAAACTTGAAACAATAAAGTAGCTCCATGTTCTATCTCTATGGTTTGTTTCCTATTGATGTAGCCCTAAGCAGAGACTGGCGCAAATCACTTTCATTTAAAGGGGTTGCCAAGCTTCCAAAAAACTACGAGTTTCCTGTAATAACAGCACACATTTTTTCACCCATTCTTGATGAAACTTTCAGGTAATGATCAGTACCCCAATCCCACTTGGCTCACCAATCTTCGTTCTCCTAGGTTAAACCGTTCGTTGGCAGTAGCAGTTTTAATTTTCAGGTTTCACTCAATTTTCTCCTATATGAATACATGTAGTTGGAACTCTAAATCAAACACGGTTTTTGCTAGCTCTTTGAAACTTGACACAATAAAGTAGCTCCATGTTCTATCTCTATGGTTTGTTTCCTATTGATGTAGCCCTAAGCAGAGACTGGCGCAAATCACTTTCATGGAAAGGGGTTGCCAAGCTTCCAAAAAACTACGAGTTTCCTGAAATCTCAGCACACATATTTTCACCCAATCTTGATGACACTTTCAGGTAATGATCAGTACCCCAATCCCACTTGGGTCACCAAGTTTCGTTCTTCTAGGTTAAACCGTTCGTTGGCAGTAACAGTATTAATTTTTAGGTTTCACTCTGTTTTCTCCTATATGGATACATGTAGTTGGAACTCTAAATCAAACACGGTTTGTGCTAGCTCTTTGAAACTTGACACAATAAAGTAGCTAAAAGTTGTATCTCTCTGGTTTGTTTCCTATTGATGTGGCCCTAAGCAGAGACTGGCACAAATCACTTTCATGGAAAGGAGTTGCCAAGCTTCCAAAAAACTATGAGTTTCCTGAAATCTCAGCACACATTTTTTCACCCAATCTTGATGACACTTTCAGGTAATGATCAGCACCCCAATCCCACTTGGCTCACCAAAGTTCGTTCTTCTAGGTTAAACCATTTGTTGGCAGTAACAGTTCTAATTTTTAGGTTTCACTCTGTTTTCTCCTATATGGATACATGTAGTTGGAACTCTAAATCAAACACGGTTTGTGCTAGCTCTTTGAAACTTGACACAATAAAGTAGCTCCAAGTTCTATCTCTATGGTTTGTTTCCTATTGATGTAGCCCTTAGCAGAGAATGGCGCAAATCACTTTCATGGAAAGGGGTTGCCAAGCTTCCAAAAAACTACGAGTTTCCTGAAATCTCAGCACATATTTTTTCACCCAATCTTGATGACACTTTCAGGTAATGATCAGTACCCCAATCCCACTTGGCTCACCAAATTTCGTTCTTCTAGGTTAAACCCTTCGTTTGCAGTAACAGTTTTAATTTTTAGGTTTCACTCTGTTTTCTCCTATATGGATACATGTAGTTTGAACTCTAAATCAAACACGGTTTGTGCTAGCTCTTTGAAACTTGAAACAATAAAGTAGCTCCATGTTCTATCTCTATGATTTGTTTTCTATTGATGTAGCCCTAAGCAGAGACTGGCGCAAATCACTTTCATTTAAAGGTGTTGCCAAGCTTCCAAAAAATTACGAGTTTCCTGTAATAACAGCACACATTTTTTTCACCCATTCTGGATGAAACTTTCAGGTAATGATCTGTACCCCAATCCCACTTTGCTCACCAAACTTCGTTCTTCTAGGTTAAACCGTTCGTTGGCAGTAACAGTTTTAATTTTCAGGTTTCACTCAATTTTCTCCTATATGGATACATGTAGTTGGAAATCTAAATCAAACACGGTTTGTGCTAGCTCTTTGAAACTTGACACAATAATGTAGCTCCAAGTTCTATCTCTATGGTTTGTGTCCTATTGATGTAGCCCTAAGCAGAGACTGGCGCAAATCACTTTCATGGAAAGGGGTTGCCAAGCTTCCAAAAAACTACGAGTTTCCTGAAATCTCAGCACACATTTTTTCACCCAATCTTGATGACACTTTCAGGTAATGATCAGTACAACAAATCCCACTTGGGTGAACAAGTTTCGTTCTTCTAGGTTAAACCGTTCATTGGCAGTAACAGTTTTAATTTTTAGGTTTCACTCTGTTTTCTCCTATATGGATACATGTAGATGGAACTCTAAATCAAACACGGTTTGTGCTAGCTCTTTGTAACTTGACACAATAAAGTAGCTCCAAGTTCTATCTCTATGGTTTGTTTCCTATTGATGTAGCCCTAAGCAGAGACTTGTGGAAATCACTTTCATGGAAAGGGGTTGCCAAGCTTCCAAAAAACTACGAGTTTCCTGAAATCTCAGCACACATTTTTTCATCCAATCTTGATGACACTTTCAGGTAATGATCAGTACCCCAATCCCACTTGGATCACCAAATTTCGTTCTTCTAGGTTAACCCGTTCGTTGGCAGTAACAGTTTTAATATTTAGGTTTCACTCTGTTTTCTGCTATATGGATACATGTTGTTGGAACTCTAAATCAAACACGGTTTGTGCTAGCTCTTTGAAACTTAACACAATAAAGTAGCCCTAAGTTCTATCTCTATGGTTTGTTTCCTATTGATGTAGCCCTAAGCAGAGACTGGCGCAAATCACTTTCAAGGAAAGGGGTTGCCAAGCTTCCAAAAAACTACGAGTTTCCTGAAATCTCAGCACACATTTTTTCACCCAATCTTGACGACACATTCAGATAATGATCTGTACCCCAATCCCACTTGGCTCACCAAATTTCGTTCTTCTAGATTAAACCGTTCGTTGGCAGTAACAGTTTTAATTTTTAGGTTTCACTCGTTTTCTCCTATATGGATACATGTAGTTGGAACTCTAAATCAAACACGGTTTTTGCTAGCTCTTTAAAACATGACACAATAAAGTAGCTCCATGTTCTATCTCTATGGTTAGTTTCCTATTGATGTAGCCCTAAGCAGAGACTGGCGCAAATCACTTTCATGGAAAGGGGTTGCCAAGCTTCCAAAAAACTACGAGTTTCCTGAAATCTCAGCACACATTTTTTCACCCAATCTTGATGACACTTTCAGGTAATAATCAGTACCCCAATCCCACTTGGCTCACCAAATTCCGTTCTCCTAGGTTAAACCGTTCGTCGGCAGTAACAGTTTTAATTTTTAGGTTTCACTCTGTTTTCTCCTATATGGATACATGTAGTTGGAACTCTAAATCAAACACTGTTTGTGCTAGCTCTTTGAAAGTTGACACAATTAAGTAGCTCAAAGTTGTATCTCTATGGTTTGTTTCCTATTGATGTAGCCCTAAGCAGAGACTGGCGCAAATCACTTTCATGGAAAGGGGTTGCCAAGCTTCCAAAAAACTACAAGTTTCCTGAAATCTCAGCACACATTTTTTCACCCAATCTTGATGACACTTTCAGGTAATGATCAGTACCCCAATCCCACTTGGCTCACCAAATTTCGGTCTTCTTGGTTAAACCCTTCGTTGGCAGTAACAGTTTTAATTTTTAGGTTTCACTCTGTTTTCTCTTATATGGATACATGTAGTTGGAACTCTAAATCAAACACGGTTTGTGCTAGCTCTTTGAAACTTTACACAATAAAGTAGCTCCAAGTTCTATCTCTATGGTTTGTTTCCTATTGATGTAGCCCTAAGCAGTGACTGGCGCAAATCACTTTCATTTAAAGGGGTTGCCAAGCTTCCAAAAAACTACGAGTTTCCTGTAATAACAGCACACATTTTTTCACCCATTCTTGATGAAACTTTCAGGTAATGATCAGTACCCCATTCCCACTTGGCTCACCAAACTTCGTTCTTCTAGGTTAAACCGTTCTTTGGCAGTAACAGTTTTAATTTTCAGGTTTCAATCAATTTTCTCCTATATGAATACATGTAGTTGGAACTCTAAATCAAACACGGTTTGTGCTAGCTCTTTGAAACTTGACACAATAAAGTAGCTCCAAGTTCTATCTCTATGGTTTGTTTCCTATTGATGTAGCCCTAAGGAGAGACTGGCGCAAATCACTTTCATGGAAAGGGGTTGCCAAGCTTCCAAAAAACTACGAGTTTCCTGAAATCTCAGCACACATTTTTTCACCCAATCTTGATGATACTTTCAGGTAATGATCAGTACCCCAATCCCACTTGGCTCACCAAATTTCGTTGTTCTAGGTTAAACCGTTCTTTGGCAGTAACTGTTTTAATTTTTAGGTTTCACTCTGTTTTCTCCTATATGGATACATGTAGTTGGAACTGTAATCAAACACGGTTTGTGCTAGCTCTTTGAAACTTGACACAATAAAGTAGCTCCAAGTTCTTTCTCTATGGTTTGTTTCCTATTGATGTAGCCCTAAGCAGAGACTGGTGCAAATCAATTTCTAGGAAAGGGGTTGCCAAGCTTCCAAAATCTACGAGTTTCCTGTAATCTCAGCACACATTTTTTCACCCAATCTTTATGACACATTCATTTAATGATCTGTACCCCAATCCCACTTGGCTCACCAAATTTCGTTCTTCTAGGTTAAACCGTTCGTTGGCAGTAACAGTTTTAATTTTTAGGTTTCACTCGTTTTCTCCTATATGGATACATGTAGTTGGAACTCTAAATCAAACACGGTTTTTGCTAGCTCTTTGAAACTTGACACAATAATGTAGCTCCATGTTCTATCTGTATGGTTTGTTTCCTCTTGATGTAGCCCTAAGCAGAGACTGGCGCAAATCACTTTCATGGAAAGGGGTTGCCAAGCTTCCAAAAAACTACGAGTTTCCTGATATCTCAGCACACATTTTTTCACCCAATCTTATGACACTTTCAGGTAATGATCAGTACCCCAATCCCACTTGGGTCACCAAGTTTCGTTCTTCTAGGTTAAACCGTTCGTTGGCAGTAACAGTTTTAATTTTTAGGTTTCACTCTGTTTTCTCCTATATGGATACATGTAGTTGGAAATCTAAATCAAACATGGTTTGTGCTAGCTCTTTGAAACTTGAAACAATAAAGTAGCTCCATGTTCTATCTCTATGGTTTGTTTCCTATTGATGTAGCCCTAAGCAGAGACTGGCGGAAATCACTTTCATTTAAAGGGGTTGCCAAGCTTCCAAAAAACTACGAGATTCCTGTAATAACAGCACACATGTTTTTCACCCATTCTGGGTGAAACTTTCAGGAAATCATCTGTACCCCAATCCCACTTGGCTCACCAAACTTCGTTCTTCTAGGTTAAACCGTTCGTTGGCAGTAACAGTTTTAATTCTCCGGTTTCACTCAATTTTCTCCTATATGAATACATGTAGTTGGAACTCTAAATCAAACACGGTTTTTGCTAGCTCTTTGAAACTTGGCACAATAAAGTAGCTCCATGTTCTATCTCTATGGTTTGTTTCCTATTGATGTAGCCCTAAGCAGAGACTGGCACAAATCACTTTCATGGAAAGGGGTTGCCAAATTTCCAAAAAACTACGAGTTTCCTGAAATCTCAGCACACATTTTTTCACCCAATCTTGATGAAACTTTCAGGTAATGATCTGTACCCCAATCCCACTTGGCTCACCAAACTTCGTTCTTCTAGGTTAAACCGTTCGTTGGCAGTAACAGTTTTAATTTTCAGGTTTCACTCAATTTTCTCCTATATGGATACATGTTGTTGGAAATCTAAATCAAACACGGTTTGTGCTAGCTCTTTGAAACTTGACACAATAATGTAGCTCCAACTTCTATCTCTATGGTTTGTGTCCTATTGATGTAGCCCTAAGCAGACACTGGCGCAAATCACTTTCATGGAAAGGGGTTGCCAAGCTTCCAAAAAACTACGAGTTTCCTGAAATCTCAGCACACATTTTTTCACCCAATCTTGATGACACTTTCAGGTAATGATCAGTACAACAAATCCCACTTGGGTGACCAAGTTTCGTTGTTCTAGGTTAAACCGTTCGTTGGCAGTAACAGTTTTAATTTTTAGGTTTCACTCTGTTTTCTCCTATATGGATACATGTAGATGGAACTCTAAATCAAATACGGTTTGTGCTAGCTCTTTGAAACTTGACACAATAAAGTAGCTCCACGTTCTATCTCTATGGTTTGTTTCCTATTGTTGTAGCCCTAAGCAGAGACTGGCGCAAATCACTTTCATGGAAAGGGGTTGCCAAGCTTCCAAAAAACTACGACTCTCCTGAAATCTCAGCACGCATTTTTTCATCCAATCTTGATGACACTTTCAGGTAATGATCAGTACCCCAATCCCACTTGGCTCACCAAATTTCGTTCTTCTAGGTTAACCTGTTCGTTGGCAGTAACAGTTTTAATATTTAGGTTTCACTCTGTTTTCTGCTATATGGATACATGTTGTTGGAACTCTAAAACAAACACGGTTTGTGCTAGCTCTTTGAAACTTAACACAATAAAGTAGCCCTAAGTTCTATTTCTATGGTTTGTTTCCTATTGATGTAGCCCTAAGCAGAGACTCGCGCAAATCACTTTCAAGGAAAGGGGTTGCCAAGCTTCCAAAAAACTACGAGTTTCCTGAAATCTCAGCACACATTTTTTCACCCAATCTTGATGACACTTTCATATAATGATCTGTACCCCCATCCCACTTGGCTCACCAAATTTCGTTCTTCTAGGTTAAACCGTTCGTTGGCAGTAACAGTTTTAATTTTTAGGTTTCACTCTGTTTTCTCCTATATGGATACATGTAGTTGGAACTCTAAATCAAACACGGTTTGTGCTAGCTCTTTGAAACTTGACACAATACAGTAGCTCCAAGTTCTTTCTCTATGGTTTGTTTCCTATTGATGTAGCCCTATGCAGAGACTGGTGCAAATCAGTTTCATGGAAAGGGGTTGCCAAGCTTCCAAAAAAACTACGAGTTTCCTGAAATCTCAGCACACATTTTTTCACCCAATCTTGATGACACATTCAGGTAATGATCTGTACCCCAATCCCACTTGGCTCACCAAATTTCGTTCTTCTAGGTTAAACCGTTCGTTGGCAGTAACAGTTTTAATTTTTAGGTTTCACTCTTTTTTCTCCTATATGGATACATGTAGTTGGAAATCTAAATCAAACACGGTTTGTGCTAGCTCTTTGAAACTTGACACAATAATGTAGCTCCAAGTTCTATCTCTATGGTTTGTTTCCTATTGATGTAGCCCTAAGCAGAGACTGGCGCACATCACTTTCATGGAAAGGAGTTGCCAAGCTTTCAAAAAACTACGAGTTTCCTGAAATCTCAGCACACATTTTTTCACCCAATCTTGATGACACTTTCAGGTAAGGATCAGTACCCCAATCCCATTTGGCTCACCAAATTCCGTTCTCCTAGGTTAAACCGTTCGTCGGCAGTAACAGTTTTAATTTTTAGGTTTCACTCTGTTTTCTCCTATATGGATACATGTAGTTGGAACTCTAAATCAAACACTGTTTGTGCTAGCTCTTTGAAAGTTGACACAATTAAGTAGCTCAAAGTTGTATCTCTATGGTTTGTTTCCTATTGATGTAGCCCTAAGCAGAGACTGGCGCAAATCACTTTCATGGAAAGGGGTTGCCAAGCTTCCAAAAAACTACGAGTTTCCTGAAATCTCAGCACACATTTTTTCACCCAATCTTGATGACACTTTCAGGTAATGATCAGTACCCCAATCCCACTTGGCTCACCAAATTTCGGTCTTCTTGGTTAAACCCTTCGTTGGCAGTAACAGTTTTAATTTTTAGGTTTCACTCTGTTTTCTCCTATATGGATACATGTAGTTGGAAATCTAAATCAAACACGGTTTGTGCTAGCTCTTTGAAACTTTACACAATAATGTAGCTCCAAGTTCTATCTCTATGGTTTGTTTCCTATTGATGTAGCCCTAAGCAGAGACTGGCGCAAATCACTTTCATTTAAAGGGGTTGCCAAGCTTCCAAAAAACTACGAGTTTCCTGTAATAACAGCACACATTTTTTCACCCATTCTTGATGAAACTTTCAGGTAATGATCAGTACCCCAATCCCACTTGGCTCACCAAACATCGTTCTTCTAGGTTAAACCGTTCGTTGGCAGTAACAGTTTTAATTTTCAGGTTTCACTCTGTTTTTTCCTATATGGATACATGTAGTTGGAATTCTAAATCAAACACGGTTTGTGCTAGCTCTTTGAAACTTGAAACAATAAAGTAGCTCCATGTTCTATCTCTATGGTTTGTTTCCTATTGATGTAGCCCTAAGCAGAGACTGGCGCAAATCACTTTCATTTAAAGGGGTTGCCAAGCTTCCAAAAAACTACGAGTTTCCTGTAATAACAGCACACATTTTTTCACCCATTCTTGATGAAACTTTCAGGTAATGATCAGTACCCCAAACCCACTTGGCTCACCAAACTTCGTTCTTCTAGGTTAAACCGTTCGTTGGCAGTAACAGTTTTAATTTTCAGGTTTCACTCAATTTTCTCCTATATGAATACATGTAGTTGGAACTCTAAATCAAACACGGTTTTTGCTAGCTCTTTGAAACTTGACACAGTAAAGTAGCTCCATGCTCTATCTCTATGGTTTATTTCCTATTGATGTAGCCCTAAGCAGAGACTGGCGCAAATCACTTTCATGGAAAGGGCTTGCCAAATTTCCAAAAAACTACGAGTTTCCTGAAATCTCAGCACACATTTTTTCACCCAATCTTGATGACACTTTCAGGTAATGATCAGTACATCAAATCCCACATGGGTCACCAAGTTTCGTTCTTCTAGGTTAAACCGTTCGTTGGCAGTAACAGTTTTAATTTTTAGGTTTCACTCTGTTTTCTCTTATATGGATACATGTAGTTGGAACTCTAAATCAAACACGGTTTGTGCTAGCTCTTTGAAACTTGAAACAATAAAGTAGCTCCATGTTCTATCTCTATGGTTTGTTTCCTATTGATGTAGCCCTAAGCAGAGACTGGCGCAAATCACACTTATTTAAAGGGGTTGCCAAGCTTCCAAAAAACTACGAGTTTCCTGTAATAACAGCACACATTTTTGCACCCATTCTTGATGAAACTTTCAGGTAATGATCAGTACCCCAATCCCACTTGGCTCACCAAACTTCGTTCTTCTAGGTTAAACCGTTCGTTGGCAGTAACAGTTTTAATTTTCAGGTTTCACTCAATTTTCTCCTATATGAATACATGTAGTTGGAACTCTAAATCAAACACGGTTTTTGCTAGCTCTTTGAAACTTGACACAATAAAGTAGCTCCATGTTAATCTCTATGGTTTGTTTCCTATTGATGTAGCCCTAAGCAGAGACTGGCGCAAATCACTTTCATGGAAAGGGGTTGCCAAGCTTCCAAAAAACTACGAGTTTCCTGAAATCTCAGCACACATTTTTTCACCAAATCTTGATGACACTTTCAGGTAATGATCAGTACCCAATCCCACTAGGCTCACCAAATTTCATTCTTCTAGGTTAAACCGTTCGTTGGCAGTAACAGTTTTAATTTTTAGGTTTCACTATGTTTTCTCCTATATGAATACATGTAGTTGGAACTCTAAATCAAACACGGATTGTGCTAGCTCTTTGAAACTTGACACAAAAGTAGCTCCAAGTTCTATCTCTATGGTTTGTTTCCTATTGATGTAGCCCTAAGCAGAGACTGGCGCAAATCACTTTCATAGAAAGGGGTTGCCAAATTTCCAAAAAACTAAGAGTTTCCTGAAATCTCAGCACACATTTTTTCACCCAATCTTGATGACACTTTCAGGTAATTATCAGTACCCCAATCCCACTTGGCTCACCAAAGTTCGTTCTTCTAGGTTAAACCATTTGTTGACATAACAGTTTTAATTTTTAGATTTTTCTCTGTTTTCTCCTATATGGATACATGTAGTTGGAACTCTAAATCAAACACGGTTTGTGCTAGCTCTTTGAAACTTGACACAATAAAGTAGCTCCAAGTTCTATCTCTATGGTTTGTTTCCTATTGATGTAGCCCTAAGCAGAGACTGGCGCAAATCACTTTCATGGAAAGGGGTTGCCAAGCTTCCAAAAAACTACGAGTTTCCTGAAATCTCAGCACACATTTTTTCACCCAATCTTGATGACACTTTCAGATAATGATCTGTACCCCAATCCCTCTTGGCTCACCAAATTTCGTTCTTCTAGGTTAAACCGTTCGTTGGCAGTAACATTTTTAATTTTTAGGTTTCACTCTGTTTTCTCCTATATGGATACATGTAGTTGGAACTCTAAATCAAACACGGTTTGTGCTAGCTCTTTGAAACTTGACACAATAAGGTAGCTCCAAGTTCTTTCTCTATGGTTTGTTTCCTATTGATGTAGCCCTAAGCAGAGACTGGTGCAAATCACTTTCATGGAAAGGGGTTTCCAAGCTTCCAAAAAACTACGAATTTCCTGAAATCTCAGCACACATTTTTTCACCCAATCTTGATGACACTTTCAGGTAATGATCTGTACCGAAATCCCACTTGGCTCACCAAATTTCGTTCTTCTAGGTTAAACCGTTCGTTGGCAGTAACATTTTTAATTTTTAGGTTTCACTCGTTTTCTCCTATATGGATACATGTAGTTGGAACTCTAAATCAAACACGGTTTTTGCTAGCTCTTTGAAACTTGACACAATAAAGTAGCTCCATGTTCTATCTCTATGGTTTGTTTCCTATTGATGTAGCCCTAAGCAGAGACTGGCGCAAATCACTTTCATGGAAGGGGTTGCCAAGATTCCAAAAAACTACGAGTTTCCTGAAATCTCAGCACACATTTTTTCACCCAATCTAGATGACACTTTCAGGTAATGATAAGTACCCCAATCCCACTTGGGTCACCAAGTTTCGTTCTTCTAGGTTAAACCGTTCGTTGGCAGTAACAGTTTTAATTTTTAGGTTTCACTCTGTTTTCTCCTATATGGATACATGTAGTTGGAAATCTAAATCAAACACGGTTTGTGCTAGCTCTTTGAAACTTGACACAATAATGTAGCTCCAAGTTCTATCTCTATGGTTTGTTTCCTATTGATGTAGCCCTAAGCAGAGACTGGCGCAAATCACTTTCATTTAAAGGGGTTGCCAAGCTTCCAAAAAACTACGAGTTTCCTGTAATAACAGCACACATTTTTTCACCCATTCTTGATTACACTTTCAGGTAATGATCAGTACCCCAATCCCACTTGGCTCACCAAACTTCGTTCTTCTAGGTTAAACCGTTCGTTGGCAGTAACAGTTTTAATTTTCAGGTTTCACTCAATTTTCTCCTATATGAATACATGTATTTGGAACTCTAAATCAAACACGGTTTTTGCTAGCTCTTTGAAACTTGACACAATAAAGTAGCTCCAAGTTCTATCTCTATGGTTTGATTCCTATTGATGTAGCCCTAAGCAGAGACTGGCGCAAATCACTTTCATGGAAAGGGGTTGCCAAGCTTCCAAAAAACTACGAGTTTCCTGAAATCTCAGCACACATTTTTTCACCGAATATTGATGACACATTCAGATAATGATCTGTACCCCAATCCCACTTGGCTCACCAAATTTTGTTCTTCTAGGTTAAACCGTTCGTTGGCAGTAACAGTTTTAATTTTTAGGTTTCACTCTGTTTTCTCCTATATGGATACATGTAGTTGAAACTCTAAATCAAACACGGTTTGTGCTAGCTCTTTGAAACTTGACACAATAAAGTAGCTCCAAGTTCTATCTCTATGGTTTGATTCCTATTGATGTAGCCCTAAGCAGAGACTGGCGCAAATCACTTTCATGGGAAGGGGTTTCCAAGCTTCCAAAAAACTACGAGTTTCCTGAAATCTCAGCATACATTTTTTCACCCAATCTGGATGACACTTTCAGGTAATGATCAGTACAACAAATCCCACATGGGTCACCAAGTTTCGTTCTTCTAGGTTAAACCTTCCGTTGGGAGTAACAGTTTTAATTTTTAGGTTTCACTCTGTTTTTCTCCTATATGGATACATGTAGTTGGAACTCTAAATCAAACACGGTTTGTGCTAGCTCTTTGAAACTTGACACATAAAAGTAGCTCCAAGTTCTATCTCTATGGTTTGTTTCCTATTGATGTAGCCCTAAGCAGAGACTGGCACAAATCACTTTCATTTAAAGGGGTTGCCAAGCTTCCAAAAAAAACGAGTTTCCTGAAATCTCAGCACACATTTTTTCACCCAATCTTGATGACACTTTCAGGTAATGAATAGTACCCCAATCCCACTTGGCTCACCAAATTTCGTTCTTCTAGGTTAACCCGTTTGTTGGCCGTAACAGTTTTAATATTTAGGTTTCACTCTGTTTTCTGCTATATGGATACATGTTGTTGGAACTCTAAATCAAACACGGTTTGTGCTAGCTCTTTGAAACTTAACACAATAAAGTAGCCCTAAGTTCTATCTCTATGTTTTTTTTCCTATTTATGTAGCCCTAAGCAGAGACTGGCGCAAATCACTTTCAAGGAAAAGGGTTGCCAAGCTTCCAAAAAACTACGAGTTTCCTGAAATCACAGCACACATTTTTTCACCCAATCTTGATGACACTTTCAGGTAATGATCAGTACCCCAATCCCACTTGGCTCACCATATTTTGTTCTTCTACGTTAAACCGTTCGTTGGCAGTAACAGTTTTAATTTTTATGTTTCACTCTGTTTTCTCCTATATGGATACATGTAGTTGGAACTCTAAATCAAACATGGTTTGTGGTAGTTCTTTGAAACTTGACACAATAAAGTAGCTCCAAGTTCTATCTCTATGGTTTGTTTCCTATTGATGTAGCCCTAAACAGAGACTGGCGCAAATCACTTTCATATAAAGGGGTTGCCAATCTTCCAAAAAACTACGAGTTTCCTGAAATCTCAGCACACATTTTTTCACCCAATCTTGATGACACTTTCAGGTAATGATCAGTACCCCAATCCCACTTGGCTCACCAAACTTCGTTCTTCTAGGTTAAACCATTCGTTGGCAGTAACAGTTTTAATTTTTAGGTTTCACTCTGTTTTCTCCTATATGGATACATGTAGTTGGAACTCTAAATCAAACACGGTTTGTGCTAGCTCTTTGAAACTTGACACAATAAAGTAGCTCCAAGTTCTATATCTATGGTTTGTTTCCTATTGATGTAGCCCTAAGGAGAGACTGGCACAAATCACTTTCATGGAAAGGGGTTGCCAAGCTTCCAAAAAACTACGAGTTTCCTGAAATCTCAGCACACATTTTTTCACCCAATCTTGATGACACATTCAGGTAATGAGAGTACCCCAATCCCACTTGGCTCACCAAATTTTGTTCTTCTAGGTTAAACCCTTCGTTTGCAGTAACAGTTTTAATTTTTAGGTTTCACTCTGTGTTCTCCTATATTGGATACATGTAGTTGGAACTCTAAATCAAACACCGTTTGTGCTAGCTCTTTGAAACTTGACAGAATAAAGTAGCTCCAAGTTCTATCTCTATGGTTGTTTTCCTTTTGATGTAGCCCTAAGCAGAGACTGGCGCAAATCACTTTCATGGAAAGGGGTTGCCAAGCTTCCAAAAAACTACGAGGTTCCTGAAATCTCAGCAGACATTTTTTCACCCAATCTTGATGACACTTTCAGGTAATGATCAGTACGCCAATCCCACTTGGCTCACCATATTTCGTTCTTCTAGGTTAAACCGTTCGTTGGCAGTAACAGTTTTAATTTTTAGGTTTCACTCTGTTTTCTCCTATATGGATACATGTAGTTGGAACACTAAATCAAACACGGTTTGTGCTACCTCTTAGAAACTTGACACAATAAAGTAGCTCCATGTTCTATCTCTATGGTTTATTTCCTATTGATGTAGTGTTAAGCAGAGACTGGCACAAATCACTTTCATGGAAGGGAGTTGCTAAGCTTCAAAAAAGTTACGAGTTTCTTGAAATCTCACCACACATTTTTTCACCCAATCTTGATGACACTTTCAGGTAATGTACAGTACCCCAATCCCACTTGGCTCACCAAATTTCGTTCTTCTAGGTTAAACCGTTCGTTGGCAGTAACAGTTTTAATTTCTGGTTTCACTCTGTTTTCTCGTATATGGATACATGTAGTTGGAACTCTAAATCAAACAGGGTTTGTGCTACCTCTTTGAAACTTGACACAATAAAGTAGCTCCAAGTTCTATCTCTATGGTTTGATTCCTATTGATGTAGCCCTAAGCAGAGACTGGCGCAAATCACTTTCATGGAAAGGGGTTGCCAAGCTTCCAAAAAACTACGAGTTTCCTGAAATCTCAGCACACATTTTTTCACCGAATATTGATGACACATTCAGATAATGATCTGTACCCCAATCCCACTTGGCTCACCAAATTTCGTTCTTCTAGGTTAAACCGTTCGTTGGCAGTAACAGTTTTAATTTTTAGGTTTCACTCTGTTTTCTCCTATATGGATACATGTAGTTGAAACTCTAAATCAAACACGGTTTGTGCTAGCTCTTTGAAACTTGACACAATAAAGTAGCTCCAAGTTCTATCTCTATGGTTTGATTCCTATTGATGTAGCCCTAAGCAGAGACTGGCGCAAATCACTTTCATGGAAAGGGGTTTCCAAGCTTCCAAAAAACTACGAGTTACCTGAAATCTCAGCACACATTTTTTCACCCAATCTGGATGACACTTTCAGGTAATGATCAGTACAACAAATCCCACATGGGTCACCAAGTTTCGTTCTTCTAGGTTAAACCTTCCGTTGGGAGTAACAGTTTTAATTTTTAGGTTTCACTCTGTTTTTCTCCTATATGGATACATGTAGTTGGAACTCTAAATCAAACACGGTTTGTGCTAGCTCTTTGAAACTTGACACATAAAAGTAGCTCCAAGTTCTATCTCTATGGTTTGTTTCCTATTGATGTAGCCCTAAGCAGAGACTGGCACAAATCACTTTCATTTAAAGGGGTTGCCAAGCTTCCAAAAAAAACGAGTTTCCTGAAATCTCAGCACACATTTTTTCACCCAATCTTGATGACACTTTCAGGTAATGAATAGTACCCCAATCCCACTTGGCTCACCAAATTTCGTTCTTCTAGGTTAACCCGTTTGTTGGCCGTAACAGTTTTAATATTTAGGTTTCACTCTGTTTTCTGCTATATGGATACATGTTGTTGGAACTCTAAATCAAACACGGTTTGTGCTAGCTCTTTGAAACTTAACACAATAAAGTAGCCCTAAGTTCTATCTCTATGTTTTTTTTCCTATTTATGTAGCCCTAAGCAGAGACTGGCGCAAATCACTTTCAAGGAAAAGGGTTGCCAAGCTTCCAAAAAACTACGAGTTTCCTGAAATCACAGCACACATTTTTTCACCCAATCTTGATGACACTTTCAGGTAATGATCAGTACCCCAATCCCACTTGGCTCACCATATTTTGTTCTTCTAGGTTAAACCGTTCGTTGGCAGTAACAGTTTTAATTTTTATGTTTCACTCTGTTTTCTCCTATATGGATACATGTAGTTGGAACTCTAAATCAAACATGGTTTGTGGTAGTTCTTTGAAACTTGACACAATAAAGTAGCTCCAAGTTCTATCTCTATGGTTTGTTTCCTATTGATGTAGCCCTAAACAGAGACTGGCGCAAATCACTTTCATATAAAGGGGTTGCCAATCTTCCAAAAACTTACGAGTTTTCTGAAATCTCAGCACACATTTTTTCACCCAATCTTGATGACACTTTCAGGTAATGATCAGTACCCCAATCCCACTTGGCTCACCAAACTTCGTTCTTCTAGGTTAAACCGTTCGTTGGCAGTAACAGTTTTAATTTTAAGGTTTCACTCTGTTTTCTCCTATATGAATACATGTAGTTGGAACTCTAAATCAAACACGGTTTGTGCTAGCTCTTTGAAACTTGACACAATAAAGTAGCTCCATGTTCTATCTCTATGGTTTGTTTCCTATTGATGTAGCCCTAAGCAGAGACTGGCGCAAATCACTTTCATGGAAAGGGGATGCCAAGCTTCCAAAAAACAACGAGTTTCCTGAAATCTCAGCACACATTTTTTCACCCAATCTTGATGACACATTCAGGTAATGATCAGTACCCCAATCCCACTTGGGTCACCAAGTTTCGTTCTTCTAGGTTAAACCGTTCGTTGGCAGTAACAGTATTAATTTTTAGGTTTCACTCTGTTTTCTCCTATATGAATACGTGTAGTTGGAACTCTAAATCAAACCCGGATGTGCTAGCTCTTTGAAACTTGACACAAAAGTAGCTCCAAGTTCTATCTCTATGGTTTGTTTCCTATTGATGTAGCCCTAAGCAGAGACTGGCGCAAATCACTTTCATGGAAAGGGGTTGTCAAATTTCCAAAAAACTACGAGTTTCCTGAAATCTCAGCACACATTTTTTCACCCAATCTTGATGACACTTTCAGATAATGATCTGTACCCCAATCCCACTTGGCTCACCAAATTTCGTTCTTCTAGGTTAAACCGTTCGTTGGCAGTAACAGTTTTAATTTTTAGGTTTCACTCTGTTTTCTCCTATATGGATACATGTAGTTGGAACTCTAAATCAAACACGGTTTCTGCTAGCTCTTTGAAAGTTGACACAATAAAGTAGCTCCAAGTTCTTTCTCTATGGTTTGTTTCCTATTGATGTAGCCCTAAGCAGAGACTGGTGCAAATCAGTTTCATGGAAAGAGGTTGCCCAGCTTCCAAAAAAACTACGAGTTTCCTGAAATCTCAGCACACATTTTTTCACCCAATCTTGATGACACATTCAGGTAATGATCTGTACCCCAATCCCACTTGGCTCACCAAATTTCGTTCTTCTAGGTTAAACCGTTCGTTGGCAGTAACAGTTTTAATTTTTAGGTTTCACTCTGTTTTCTCCTATATGGATACATGTAGTTGGAACTGTAATCAAACACGGTTTGTGCTAGCTCTTTGAAACTTGACACAATAAAGTAGCTCCAAGTTCTTTCTCTATGGTTTGTTTCCTATTGATGTAGCCCTAAGCAGAGACTGGTGCAAATCAATTTCAAGGAAAGGGGTTGCCAAGCTTCCAAAATCTACGAGTTTCCTGTAATCTCAGCACACATTTTTTCACCCAATCTTTATGACACATTCATTTAATGATCTGTACCCCAATCCCACTTGGCTCACCAAATTTCGTTCTTCTAGGTTAAACCGTTCGTTGGCAGTAACAGTTTTAATTTTTAGGTTTCACTCGTTTTCTCCTATATGGATACATGTAGTTGGAACTCTAAATCAAACACGGTTTTTGCTAGCTCTTTGAAACTTGACACAATAATGTAGCTCCATGTTCTATCTGTATGGTTTGTTTCCTCTTGATGTAGCCCTAAGCAGAGACTGGCGCAAATCACTTTCATGGAAAGGGGTTGCCAAGCTTCCAAAAAACTACGAGTTTCCTGATATCTCAGCACACATTTTTTCACCCAATCTTATGACACTTTCAGGTAATGATCAGTACCCCAATCCCACTTGGGTCACCAAGTTTCGTTCTTCTAGGTTAAACCGTTCGTTGGCAGTAACAGTTTTAATTTTTAGGTTTCACTCTGTTTTCTCCTATATGGATACATGTAGTTGGAAATCTAAATCAAACATGGTTTGTGCTAGCTCTTTGAAACTTGAAACAATAAAGTAGCTCCATGTTCTATCTCTATGGTTTGTTTCCTATTGATGTAGCCCTAAGCAGAGACTGGCGGAAATCACTTTCATTTAAAGGGGTTGCCAAGCTTCCAAAAAACTACGAGATTCCTGTAATAACAGCACACATGTTTTTCACCCATTCTGGGTGAAACTTTCAGGAAATCATCTGTACCCCAATCCCACTTGGCTCACCAAACTTCGTTCTTCTAGGTTAAACCGTTCGTTGGCAGTAACAGTTTTAATTCTCCGGTTTCACTCAATTTTCTCCTATATGAATACATGTAGTTGGAACTCTAAATCAAACACGGTTTTTGCTAGCTCTTTGAAACTTGGCACAATAAAGTAGCTCCATGTTCTATCTCTATGGTTTGTTTCCTATTGATGTAGCCCTAAGCAGAGACTGGCACAAATCACTTTCATGGAAAGGGGTTGCCAAATTTCCAAAAAACTACGAGTTTCCTGAAATCTCAGCACACATTTTTTCACCCAATCTTGATGAAACTTTCAGGTAATGATCTGTACCCCAATCCCAGTTGGCTCACCAAACTTCGTTCTTCTAGGTTAAACCGTTCGTTGGCAGTAACAGTTTTAATTTTCAGGTTTCACTCAATTTTCTCCTATATGGATACATGTTGTTGGAAATCTAAATCAAACACGGTTTGTGCTAGCTCTTTGAAACTTGACACAATAATGTAGCTCCAACTTCTATCTCTATGGTTTGTGTCCTATTGATGTAGCCCTAAGCAGACACTGGCGCAAATCACTTTCATGGAAAGGGGTTGCCAAGCTTCCAAAAAACTACGAGTTTCCTGAAATCTCAGCACACATTTTTTCACCCAATCTTGATGACACTTTCAGGTAATGATCAGTACAACAAATCCCACTTGGGTGACCAAGTTTCGTTGTTCTAGGTTAAACCGTTCGTTGGCAGTAACAGTTTTAATTTTTAGGTTTCACTCTGTTTTCTCCTATATGGATACATGTAGATGGAACTCTAAATCAAATACGGTTTGTGCTAGCTCTTTGAAACTTGACACAATAAAGTAGCTCCACGTTCTATCTCTATGGTTTGTTTCCTATTGTTGTAGCCCTAAGCAGAGACTGGCGCAAATCACTTTCATGGAAAGGGGTTGCCAAGCTTCCAAAAAACTACGACTCTCCTGAAATCTCAGCACACATTTTTTCATCCAATCTTGATGACACTTTCAGGTAATGATCAGTACCCCAATCCCACTTGGCTCACCAAATTTCGTTCTTCTAGGTTAACCTGTTCGTTGGCAGTAACAGTTTTAATATTTAGGTTTCACTCTGTTTTCTGCTATATGGATACATGTTGTTGGAACTCTAAAACAAACACGGTTTGTGCTAGCTCTTTGAAACTTAACACAATAAAGTAGCCCTAAGTTCTATTTCTATGGTTTGTTTCCTATTGATGTAGCCCTAAGCAGAGACTCGCGCAAATCACTTTCAAGGAAAGGGGTTGCCAAGCTTCCAAAAAACTACGAGTTTCCTGAAATCTCAGCACACATTTTTTCACCCAATCTTGATGACACTTTCATATAATGATCTGTACCCCCATCCCACTTGGCTCACCAAATTTCGTTCTTCTAGGTTAAACCGTTCGTTGGCAGTAACAGTTTTAATTTTTAGGTTTCACTCTGTTTTCTCCTATATGGATACATGTAGTTGGAACTCTAAATCAAACACGGTTTGTGCTAGCTCTTTGAAACTTGACACAATACAGTAGCTCCAAGTTCTTTCTCTATGGTTTGTTTCCTATTGATGTAGCCCTATGCAGAGACTGGTGCAAATCAGTTTCATGGAAAGGGGTTGCCAAGCTTCCAAAAAAACTACGAGTTTCCTGAAATCTCAGCACACATTTTTTCACCCAATCTTGATGACACATTCAGGTAATGATCTGTACCCCAATCCCACTTGGCTCACCAAATTTCGTTCTTCTAGGTTAAACCGTTCGTTGGCAGTAACAGTTTTAATTTTTAGGTTTCACTCTTTTTTCTCCTATATGGATACATGTAGTTGGAAATCTAAATCAAACACGGTTTGTGCTAGCTCTTTGAAACTTGACACAATAATGTAGCTCCAAGTTCTATCTCTATGGTTTGTTTCCTATTGATGTAGCCCTAAGCAGAGACTGGCGCACATCACTTTCATGGAAAGGAGTTGCCAAGCTTTCAAAAAACTACGAGTTTCCTGAAATCTCAGCACACATTTTTTCACCCAATCTTGATGACACTTTCAGGTAAGGATCAGTACCCCAATCCCACTTGGCTCACCAAATTCCGTTCTCCTAGGTTAAACCGTTCGTCGGCAGTAACAGTTTTAATTTTTAGGTTTCACTCTGTTTTCTCCTATATGGATACATGTAGTTGGAACTCTAAATCAAACACTGTTTGTGCTAGCTCTTTGAAAGTTGACACAATTAAGTAGCTCAAAGTTGTATCTCTATGGTTTGTTTCCTATTGATGTAGCCCTAAGCAGAGACTGGCGCAAATCACTTTCATGGAAAGGGGTTGCCAAGCTTCCAAAAAACTACGAGTTTCCTGAAATCTCAGCACACATTTTTTCACCCAATCTTGATGACACTTTCAGGTAATGATCAGTACCCCAATCCCACTTGGCTCACCAAATTTCGCTCTTCTTGGTTAAACCCTTCGTTGGCAATAACAGTTTTAATTTTTAGGTTTCACTCTGTTTTCTCTTATATGGATACATGTAGTTGGAACTCTAAATCAAACACGGTTTGTGCTAGCTCTTTGAAACTTGAAACAATAAAGTAGCTCCATGTTCTATCTCTATGGTTTGTTTCCTATTGATGTAGCCCTAAGCAGTGACTGGCGCAAATCACTTTCATTTAAAGGGGTTGCCAAGCTTCCAAAAAACTACGAGTTTCCTGTAATAACAGCACACATTTTTTCACCCATTCTTGATGAAACTTTCAGGTAATGATCAGTACCCCATTTCCACTTGGCTCACCAAACTTCGGTCTTCTAGGTTAAACCGTTCTTTGGCAGTAACAGTTTTAATTTTCAGGTTTCAATCAATTTTCTCCTATATGAATACATGTAGTTGGAACTCTAAATCAAACACGGTTTTTGCTAGCTCTTTGAAACTTGACACAATAAAGTAGCTCCAAGTTCTATCTCTATGGTTTGTTTCCTATTGATGTAGCCCTAAGGAGAGACTGGCGCAAATCACTTTCATGGAAAGGGGTTGCCAAGCTTCCAAAAAACTACGAGTTTCCTGAAATCTCAGCACACATATTTTCACCCAATCTTGAT
This sequence comes from Spermophilus citellus, assembly GCF_964194105.1. Taxonomy (NCBI): domain Eukaryota; kingdom Metazoa; phylum Chordata; class Mammalia; order Rodentia; family Sciuridae; genus Spermophilus; species Spermophilus citellus. The sequence goes on along the minus strand of NW_027672724.1, from coordinate 1,952,103 downwards.
GACACTTTCAGGTAATGATCAGTACCCCAATCCCACTTGGGTCACCAAGTTTCGTTCTTCTAGGTTAAACCGTTCGTTGGCAGTAACAGTTTTAATTTTTAGGTTTCACTCTGTTTTCTCCTATATGGATACATGTAGTTGGAAATCTAAATCAAACACGGTTTGTGCTAGCTCTTTGAAACTTTACACAATAATGTAGCTCCAAGTTCTATCTCTATGGTTTGTTTCCTATTGATGTAGCCCTAAGCAGAGACTGGCGCAAATCACTTTCATTTAAAGGGGTTGCCAAGCTTCCAAAAAACTACGAGTTTCCTGTAATAACAGCACACATTTTTTCACCCATTCTTGATGAAACTTTCAGGTAATGATCAGTACCCCAATCCCACTTGGCTCACCAAACATCGTTCTTCTAGGTTAAACCGTTCGTTGGCAGTAACAGTTTTAATTTTCAGGTTTCACTCTGTTTTTTCCTATATGGATACATGTAGTTGGAATTCTAAATCAAACACGGTTTGTGCTAGCTCTTTGAAACTTGAAACAATAAAGTAGCTCCATGTTCTATCTCTATGGTTTGTTTCCTATTGATGTAGCCCTAAGCAGAGACTGGCGCAAATCACTTTCATTTAAAGGGGTTGCCAAGCTTCCAAAAAACTACGAGTTTCCTGTAATAACAGCACACATTTTTTCACCCATTCTTGATGAAACTTTCAGGTAATGATCAGTACCCCAAACCCACTTGGCTCACCAAACTTCGTTCTTCTAGGTTAAACCGTTCGTTGGCAGTAACAGTTTTAATTTTCAGGTTTCACTCAATTTTCTCCTATATGAATACATGTAGTTGGAACTCTAAATCAAACACGGTTTTTGCTAGCTCTTTGAAACTTGACACAGTAAAGTAGCTCCATGCTCTATCTCTATGGTTTATTTCCTATTGATGTAGCCCTAAGCAGAGACTGGCACAAATCACTTTCATGGAAAGGGCTTGCCAAATTTCCAAAAAACTACGAGTTTCCTGAAATCTCAGCACACATTTTTTCACCCAATCTTGATGACACTTTCAGGTAATGATCAGTACATCAAATCCCACATGGGTCACCAAGTTTCGTTCTTCTAGGTTAAACCGTTCGTTGGCAGTAACAGTTTTAATTTTTAGGTTTCACTCTGTTTTCTCTTATATGGATACATGTAGTTGGAACTCTAAATCAAACACGGTTTGTGCTAGCTCTTTGAAACTTGAAACAATAAAGTAGCTCCATGTTCTATCTCTATGGTTTGTTTCCTATTGATGTAGCCCTAAGCAGAGACTGGCGCAAATCACACTTATTTAAAGGGGTTGCCAAGCTTCCAAAAAACTACGAGTTTCCTGTAATAACAGCACACATTTTTGCACCCATTCTTGATGAAACTTTCAGGTAATGATCAGTACCCCAATCCCACTTGGCTCACCAAACTTCGTTCTTCTAGGTTAAACCGTTCGTTGGCAGTAACAGTTTTAATTTTCAGGTTTCACTCAATTTTCTCCTATATGAATACATGTAGTTGGAACTCTAAATCAAACACGGTTTTTGCTAGCTCTTTGAAACTTGACACAATAAAGTAGCTCCATGTTAATCTCTATGGTTTGTTTCCTATTGATGTAGCCCTAAGCAGAGACTGGCGCAAATCACTTTCATGGAAAGGGGTTGCCAAGCTTCCAAAAAACTACGAGTTTCCTGAAATCTCAGCACACATTTTTTCACCAAATCTTGATGACACTTTCAGGTAATGATCAGTACCCAATCCCACTAGGCTCACCAAATTTCGTTCTTCTAGGTTAAACCGTTCGTTGGCAGTAACAGTTTTAATTTTTAGGTTTCACTATGTTTTCTCCTATATGAATACATGTAGTTGGAACTCTAAATCAAACACGGATTGTGCTAGCTCTTTGAAACTTGACACAAAAGTAGCTCCAAGTTCTATCTCTATGGTTTGTTTCCTATTGATGTAGCCCTAAGCAGAGACTGGCGCAAATCACTTTCATAGAAAGGGGTTGCCAAATTTCCAAAAAACTAAGAGTTTCCTGAAATCTCAGCACACATTTTTTCACCCAATCTTGATGACACTTTCAGGTAATTATCAGTACCCCAATCCCACTTGGCTCACCAAAGTTCGTTCTTCTAGGTTAAACCATTTGTTGACATAACAGTTTTAATTTTTAGATTTTTCTCTGTTTTCTCCTATATGGATACATGTAGTTGGAACTCTAAATCAAACACGGTTTGTGCTAGCTCTTTGAAACTTGACACAATAAAGTAGCTCCAAGTTCTATCTCTATGGTTTGTTTCCTATTGATGTAGCCCTAAGCAGAGACTGGCGCAAATCACTTTCATGGAAAGGGGTTGCCAAGCTTCCAAAAAACTACGAGTTTCCTGAAATCTCAGCACACATTTTTTCACCCAATCTTGATGACACTTTCAGATAATGATCTGTACCCCAATCCCTCTTGGCTCACCAAATTTCGTTCTTCTAGGTTAAACCGTTCGTTGGCAGTAACATTTTTAATTTTTAGGTTTCACTCTGTTTTCTCCTATATGGATACATGTAGTTGGAACTCTAAATCAAACACGGTTTGTGCTAGCTCTTTGAAACTTGACACAATAAGGTAGCTCCAAGTTCTTTCTCTATGGTTTGTTTCCTATTGATGTAGCCCTAAGCAGAGACTGGTGCAAATCACTTTCATGGAAAGGGGTTTCCAAGCTTCCAAAAAACTACGAATTTCCTGAAATCTCAGCACACATTTTTTCACCCAATCTTGATGACACTTTCAGGTAATGATCTGTACCGAAATCCCACTTGGCTCACCAAATTTCGTTCTTCTAGGTTAAACCGTTCGTTGGCAGTAACATTTTTAATTTTTAGGTTTCACTCGTTTTCTCCTATATGGATACATGTAGTTGGAACTCTAAATCAAACACGGTTTTTGCTAGCTCTTTGAAACTTGACACAATAAAGTAGCTCCATGTTCTATATCTATGGTTTGTTTCCTATTGATGTAGCCCTAAGCAGAGACTGGCGCAAATCACTTTCATGGAAGGGGTTGCCAAGATTCCAAAAAACTACGAGTTTCCTGAAATCTCAGCACACATTTTTTCACCCAATCTAGATGACACTTTCAGGTAATGATAAGTACCCCAATCCCACTTGGGTCACCAAATTTCGTTCTTCTAGGTTAAACCGTTCGTTGGCAGTAACAGTTTTAATTTTCAGGTTTCACTCAATTTTCTCCTATATGAATACATGTATTTGGAACTCTAAATCAAACACGGTTTTTGCTAGCTCTTTGAAACTTGACACAATAAAGTAGCTCCAAGTTCTATCTCTATGGTTTGATTCCTATTGATGTAGCCCTAAGCAGAGACTGGCGCAAATCACTTTCATGGAAAGGGGTTGCCAAGCTTCCAAAAAACTACGAGTTTCCTGAAATCTCAGCACACATTTTTTCACCGAATATTGATGACACATTCAGATAATGATCTGTACCCCAATCCCACTTGGCTCACCAAATTTCGTTCTTCTAGGTTAAACCGTTCGTTGGCAGTAACAGTTTTAATTTTTAGGTTTCACTCTGTTTTCTCCTATATGGATACATGTAGTTGAAACTCTAAATCAAACACGGTTTGTGCTAGCTCTTTGAAACTTGACACAATAAAGTAGCTCCAAGTTCTATCTCTATGGTTTGATTCCTATTGATGTAGCCCTAAGCAGAGACTGGCGCAAATCACTTTCATGGAAAGGGGTTTCCAAGCTTCCAAAAAACTACGAGTTTCCTGAAATCTCAGCACACATTTTTTCACCCAATCTGGATGACACTTTCAGGTAATGATCAGTACAACAAATCCCACATGGGTCACCAAGTTTCGTTCTTCTAGGTTAAACCTTCCGTTGGGAGTAACAGTTTTAATTTTTAGGTTTCACTCTGTTTTTCTCCTATATGGATACATGTAGTTGGAACTCTAAATCAAACACGGTTTGTGCTAGCTCTTTGAAACTTGACACATAAAAGTAGCTCCAAGTTCTATCTCTATGGTTTGTTTCCTATTGATGTAGCCCTAAGCAGAGACTGGCACAAATCACTTTCATTTAAAGGGGTTGCCAAGCTTCCAAAAAAAACGAGTTTCCTGAAATCTCAGCACACATTTTTTCACCCAATCTTGATGACACTTTCAGGTAATGAATAGTACCCCAATCCCACTTGGCTCACCAAATTTCGTTCTTCTAGGTTAACCCGTTTGTTGGCCGTAACAGTTTTAATATTTAGGTTTCACTCTGTTTTGTGCTATATGGATACATGTTGTTGGAACTCTAAATCAAACACGGTTTGTGCTAGCTCTTTGAAACTTAACACAATAAAGTAGCCCTAAGTTCTATCTCTATGTTTTTTTTTCCTATTTATGTAGCCCTAAGCAGAGACTGGCGCAAATCACTTTCAAGGAAAAGGGTTGCCAAGCTTCCAAAAAACTACGAGTTTCCTGAAATCACAGCACACATTTTTTCACCCAATCTTGATGACACTTTCAGGTAATGATCAGTACCCCAATCCCACTTGGCTCACCATATTTTGTTCTTCTAGGTTAAACCGTTCGTTGGCAGTAACAGTTTTAATTTTTATGTTTCACTCTGTTTTCTCCTATATGGATACATGTAGTTGGAACTCTAAATCAAACATGGTTTGTGGTAGTTCTTTGAAACTTGACACAATAAAGTAGCTCCAAGTTCTATCTCTATGGTTTGTTTCCTATTGATGTAGCCCTAAACAGAGACTGGCGCAAATCACTTTCATATAAAGGGGTTGCCAATCTTCCAAAAAACTACGAGTTTCCTGAAATCTCAGCACACATTTTTTCACCCAATCTTGATGACACTTTCAGGTAATGATCAGTACCCCAATCCCACTTGGCTCACCAAACTCCGTTCTTCTAGGTTAAACCATTCGTTGGCAGTAACAGTTTTAATTTTTAGGTTTCACTCTGTTTTCTCCTATATGGATACATGTAGTTGGAACTCTAAATCAAACACGGTTTGTGCTAGCTCTTTGAAACTTGACACAATAAAGTAGCTCCAAGTTCTATATCTATGGTTTGTTTCCTATTGATGTAGCCCTAAGGAGAGACTGGCACAAATCACTTTCATGGAAAGGGGTTGCCAAGCTTCCAAAAAACTACGAGTTTCCTGAAATCTCAGCACACATTTTTTCACCCAATCTTGATGACACTTTCAGGTAATGAGAGTACCCCAATCCCACTTGGCTCACCAAATTTTGTTCTTCTAGGTTAAACCCTTCGTTTGCAGTAACAGTTTTAATTTTTAGGTTTCACTCTGTGTTCTCCTATATTGGATACATGTAGTTGGAACTCTAAATCAAACACCGTTTGTGCTAGCTCTTTGAAACTTGACAGAATAAAGTAGCTCCAAGTTCTATCTCTATGGTTGTTTTCCTTTTGATGTAGCCCTAAGCAGAGACTGGCGCAAATCACTTTCACGGAAAGGGGTTGCCAAGCTTCCAAAAAACTACGAGGTTCCTGAAATCTCAGCAGACATTTTTTCACCCAATCTTGATGACACTTTCAGGTAATGATCAGTACGCCAATCCCACCTGGCTCACCATATTTCGTTCTTCTAGGTTAAACCGTTCGTTGGCAGTAACAGTTTTAATTTTTAGGTTTCACTCTGTTTTCTCCTATATGGATACATGTAGTTGGAACACTAAATCAAACACGGTTTGTGCTACCTCTTAGAAACTTGACACAATAAAGTAGCTCCATGTTCTATCTCTATGGTTTATTTCCTATTGATGTAGTGTTAAGCAGAGACTGGCACAAATCACTTTCATGGAAGGGAGTTGCTAAGCTTCAAAAAAGCTACGAGTTTCTTGAAATCTCACCACACATTTTTTCACCCAATCTTGATGACACTTTCAGGTAATGTACAGTACCCCAATCCCACTTGGCTCACCAAATTTCGTTCTTCTAGGTTAAACCGTTCGTTGGCAGTAACAGTTTTAATTTCTGGTTTCACTCTGTTTTCTCGTATATGGATACATGTAGTTGGAACTCTAAATCAAACAGGGTTTGTGCTACCTCTTTGAAACTTGACACAATAAAGTAGCTCCAAGTTCTATCTCTATGGTTTGATTCCTATTGATGTAGCCCTAAGCAGAGACTGGCGCAAATCACTTTCATGGAAAGGGGTTGCCAAGCTTCCAAAAAACTACGAGTTTCCTGAAATCTCAGCACACATTTTTTCACCGAATATTGATGACACATTCAGATAATGATCTGTACCCCAATCCCACTTGGCTCACCAAATTTCGTTCTTCTAGGTTAAACCGTTCGTTGGCAGTAACAGTTTTAATTTTTAGGTTTCACTCTGTTTTCTCCTATATGGATACATGTAGTTGAAACTCTAAATCAAACACGGTTTGTGCTAGCTCTTTGAAACTTGACACAATAAAGTAGCTCCAAGTTCTATCTCTATGGTTTGATTCCTATTGATGTAGCCCTAAGCAGAGACTGGCGCAAATCACTTTCATGGAAAGGGGTTTCCAAGCTTCCAAAAAACTACGAGTTACCTGAAATCTCAGCACACATTTTTTCACCCAATCTGGATGACACTTTCAGGTAATGATCAGTACAACAAATCCCACATGGGTCACCAAGTTTCGTTCTTCTAGGTTAAACCTTCCGTTGGGAGTAACAGTTTTAATTTTTAGGTTTCACTCTGTTTTTCTCCTATATGGATACATGTAGTTGGAACTCTAAATCAAACACGGTTTGTGCTAGCTCTTTGAAACTTGACACATAAAAGTAGCTCCAAGTTCTATCTCTATGGTTTGTTTCCTATTGATGTAGCCCTAAGCAGAGACTGGCACAAATCACTTTCATTTAAAGGGGTTGCCAAGCTTCCAAAAAAAACGAGTTTCCTGAAATCTCAGCACACATTTTTTCACCCAATCTTGATGACACTTTCAGGTAATGAATAGTACCCCAATCCCACTTGGCTCACCAAATTTCGTTCTTCTAGGTTAACCCGTTTGTTGGCCGTAACAGTTTTAATATTTAGGTTTCACTCTGTTTTCTGCTATATGGATACATGTTGTTGGAACTCTAAATCAAACACGGTTTGTGCTAGCTCTTTGAAACTTAACACAATAAAGTAGCCCTAAGTTCTATCTCTATGTTTTTTTTCCTATTTATGTAGCCCTAAGCAGAGACTGGCGCAAATCACTTTCAAGGAAAAGGGTTGCCAAGCTTCCAAAAAACTACGAGTTTCCTGAAATCACAGCACACATTTTTTCACCCAATCTTGATGACACTTTCAGGTAATGATCAGTACCCCAATCCAACTTGGCTCACCATATTTTGTTCTTCTAGGTTAAACCGTTCGTTGGCAGTAACAGTTTTAATTTTTAGGTTTCACTCTGTTTTCTCCTATATGGATACATGTAGTTGGAACTCTAAATCAAACATGGTTTGTGGTAGTTCTTTGAAACTTGACACAATAAAGTAGCTCCAAGTTCTATCTCTATGGTTTGTTTCCTATTGATGTAGACCTAAACAGAGACTGGCGCAAATCACTTTCATATAAAGGGGTTGCCAATCTTCCAAAAAACTACGAGTTTTCTGAAATCTCAGCACACATTTTTTCACCCAATCTTGATGACACTTTCAGGTAATGATCAGTACCCCAATCCCACTTGGCTCACCAAACTTCGTTCTTCTAGGTTAAACCGTTCGTTGGCAGTAACAGTTTTAATTTTAAGGTTTCACTCTGTTTTCTCCTATATGAATACATGTAGTTGGAACTCTAAATCAAACACGGTTTGTGCTAGCTCTTTGAAACTTGACACAATAAAGTAGCTCCATGTTCTATCTCTATGGTTTGTTTCCTATTGATGTAGCCCTAAGCAGAGACTGGCGCAAATCACTTTCATGGAAAGGGGATGCCAAGCTTCCAAAAAACAACGAGTTTCCTGAAATCTCAGCAGACATTTTTTCACCCAATCTTGATGACACTTTCAGGTAATGATCAGTACCCCAATCCCACTTGGCTCACCAAATTTCGTTCTTCTAGGTTAAACCGTTCGTTGGCAGTAACAGTTTTAATTTTTAGGTTTCACTTTGTTTTCTCCTGTATGGATACATGTATTTGGAACTCTAAATCAAACACGGTTTGTGCTAGCTCTTTGAAACTTGACACAATAATGTAGCTCCAAGTTCTATCTCTATGGTTTGTTTCCTATTGATGTAGCCCTAGCAGAGACTGGCGCAAATCACTTTCATTGAAAGGGATTGCCAAGCTTCCAAAAAACTACGAGTTTGCTGAAATCTCAGCACACATTTTTTCACCCAATCTTGATGACACTTTCAGGTAATGATCAGTACCCCAATCCCACTTGGCTCACCAAATTTCGTTCTTCTAGGTTAAACCATTCGTTGGCAGTAACAGTTTTAATTTTTAGGTTTCACTCTGTTTTCTCCTATATGGATACATGTAGTTGGAACTCTAAATCAAACACGGTTTGTGCTAGCTCTTTGAAACTTGACACAATAAAGTAGCTCCAAGTTCTATATCTATGGTTTGTTTCCTATTGATGTAGCCCTAAGGAGAGACTGGCACAAATCACTTTCATGGAAAGGGGTTGCCAAGCTTCCAAAAAACTACGAGTTTCCTGAAATCTCAGCACACATTTTTTTACCCAATCTTGATGACACTTTCAGGTAATGAGAGTACCCCAATCCCACTTGGCTCACCAAATTTTGTTCTTCTAGGTTAAACCCTTCGTTTGCAGTAACAGTTTTAATTTTTAGGTTTCACTCTGTGTTCTCCTATATTGGATACATGTAGTTGGAACTCTAAATCAAACACCGTTTGTGCTAGCTCTTTGAAACTTGACAGAATAAAGTAGCTCCAAGTTCTATCTCTATGGTTGTTTTCCTTTTGATGTAGCCCTAAGCAGAGACTGGTGCAAATCACTTTCACGGAAAGGGGTTGCCAAGCTTCCAAAAAACTACGAGGTTCCTGAAATCTCAGCAGACATTTTTACACCCAATCTTGATGACACTTTCAGGTAATGATCAGTACGCCAATCCCACTTGGCTCACCATATTTCGTTCTTCTAGGTTAAACCGTTCGTTGGCAGTAACAGTTTTAATTTTTAGGTTTCACTCTGTTTTCTCCTATATGGATACATGTAGTTGGAACACTAAATCAAACACGGTTTGTGCTACCTCTTAGAAACTTGACACAATAAAGTAGCTCCATGTTCTATCTCTATGGTTTATTTCCTATTGATGTAGTGCTAAGCAGAGACTGGCACAAATCACTTTCATGGAAGGGAGTTGCTAAGCTTCAAAAAAGCTACGAGTTTCTTGAAATCTCACCACACATTTTTTCACCCAATCTTGATGACACTTTCAGGTAATGTACAGTACCCCAATCCCACTTGGCTCACCAAATTTCGTTCTTCTAGGTTAAACCGTTCGTTGGCAGTAACAGTTTTAATTTCTGGTTTCACTCTGTTTTCTCGTATATGGATACATGCAGTTGGAACTCTAAATCAAACAGGGTTTGTGCTACCTCTTTGAAACTTGACACAATAAAGTAGCTCCAAGTTCCATCTCTATGGTTTGTTTCCTATTGATGTAGCCCTAAGCAGAGACTGGCGCAAATCACTTTCATGGAAAGGGGTTGCCATGCTTCCAAAAAGTACGAGTTTCCTGAAATCACAGCACACATTTTTTCACCCAATCTTGATGACACTTTCAGGTAATGATCAGTACGCCAATCCCACTTGGCTCACCATATTTCGTTCTTCTAGGTTAAACCGTTCGTTGGCAGTAACAGTTTTAATTTTTAGGTTTCACTCTGTTTTCTCCTATATGGATACATGTAGTTGGAACTCTAAATCAAACACGGTTTGTGCTAGCTCGTTGAAACTTGACACAATAAAGTAGCTCCAAGTTCTATCTCTATGGTTTGTTTCCTATTGATGTAGCCCTAAGCAGAGACTGGCGCAAATCACTTTCATGGAACCGGGTTGCCAATCTTCCAAAAAACTACGAGTTTCCTGAAATCTCTGCACACATTTTTTCACCCAATCTTGATGACACTTTCAGGTAATGATCACTACCCAAATCCCACTTGGCTCAAGAAATTTCGTTCTTCTAGGTTAAACCGTTTGTTGGCAGTAACAGTTTTAATTTTTAGGTTTCACTCTGTTTTCTCCTATATGGATACATGTAGTTGGAACTCTAAATCAAACACGGTTTGTGCTAGCTCGTTGAAACTTGACACAATAAAGTCGCTCCAAGTTCTGTCTCTATGGTTTGTTTCCTATTGATGTAGCCCTAAGCAGAGACTGGCGCAAATCACTTTCATGGAAACGGGTTGCCAATCTTCCAAAAAACTACGAGTTTCCTGAAATCTCTGCACACATTTTTTCACCCAAACTTGATGACACTTTCAGGTAATGATCAGTATCCCAATCCCACTTGGCTCACCAAATTTCGTTCTTCTAGGTTAAACCGTTCGTTGGCAGTAACAGTTTTAAATTTTAGGTTTCACTCCGTTTTCTCCTATATTTATACATGTAGTTGGAAGTCTAAATCAAACACGGTTTGTGCTAGCTCTTTGAAACTTGACACAATAAAGTAGCTCCAAGTTCTATCTCTATGGTTTGCTTCCTATTGATGTAGCCCTAAGAAGAGACTGGCGCAAATCACTTTCATTTAAAGAGGTTGCCAAGCTTCCAAAATCTACGAGTTTCCTGAAATCTCAGCACACATTTTTTCACCCAATCTTGATGACACTTTCAGGTAATGATCACTACCCAAATCCCACATGGCTCAAGAAATTTCGTTCTTCTAGGTTAAACCGTTCGTTGGCAGTAACAGTTTTAATTTTTAGGTTTCACTCTGTTTTCTCCTATATGGATACATGTAGTTGGAAGTCTAAATCAAACACGGTTTGTGCTAGCTCTTTGAAACTTGACACAATAAAGTAGCTCCAAGTTCTTTCTCTATGGTTTGTTTCCTATTGATGTAGCCCTAAGCAGAGACTGGCGCAAATCACTTTCATTGAAAGGGGTTGCCAATCTTCCAAAAAACTACGAGTTTCCTGAAATCTCAGCACACATTTTTTCACCCAATCTTGATGACACTTTCAGGTAATGATCAGTACCCCAATCCCACTTGGCTCACCAAATTTCGTTCTTCTAGGTTAAACCGTTCGTTGGCAGTAACAGTTTAAATTTTTAGGTTTCACTCTGTTTTCTCCTATATGGATACATGTAGTTGGAACTCTAAATCAAACACGGTTTGTGCTAGCTCTTTGAAACTTGACACAATAAAGTAGCTCCAAGTTCTATCTCTATGGTTTGTTTCCTATTGATGTAGCCCTAAGCAGAGACTGGCGCAAATCACTTTCATGGAAAGGTGTTGCCAAGGTTCCAAAAAACTACGAGTTTCCTGAAATCTCAGCACACATTTTTTCACCCAATCTTGATGACACTTTCAGGTAATGATCACTACCCAAATCCCACTTGGCTCAAGAAATTTCGTTCTTCTAGGTTAAACCGTTTGTTGGCAGTAACAGTTTTAATTTTTAGGTTTCACTCTGTTTTCTCCTATATGGATACATGTAGTTGGAACTCTAAATCAAACACGGTTTGTGCTAGCTCGTTGAAACTTGACACAATAAAGTAGCTCCAAGTTCTATCTCTATGGTTTGTTTCCTATTGATGTAGCCCTAAGCAGAGACTGGCGCAAATCACTTTCATGGAAACGGGTTGCCAATCTTCCAAAAAACTACGAGTTTCCTGAAATCTCTGCACACATTTTTTCACCCAAACTTGATGACACTTTCAGGTAATGATCAGTATCCCAATCCCACTTGGCTCACCAAATTTCGTTCTTCTAAGTTAAACCGTTCGTTGGCAGTAACAGTTTTAATTTTTAGGTTTCACTCTGTTTTCTCCTATATGGATACATGTATTTGGAACTCTAAATCAAACACGGTTTGTGCTAGCTCTTTGAAACTTGACACAATAAAGTAGCTCCTAGATCTTTCTCTATGGTTTGTTTCCTATTCATGTAGCCCTAAGCAGAGAGTGGCGCAAATCACTTTCATGGAAAGGGGTTGCCAATCTTCCAAAAAACTACGAGTTTCCTGAAATCTCAACACACATTTTTTCAATCAATCTTGATGACACTTTCAGGTAATGATCAGTACCCCAATCCCACTTGGCTCACCAAATTTCGTTCTTCTAGGTTAAACCTTTCGTTGGCAGTAACAGTTTAAATTTTTAGGTTTCACTCTGTTTTCTCCTATATGGATTCATGTAGTTGGAACTCTAAATCAAACACGGTTTGTGCTAGCTCTTTGAAACTTGACACAATAAAGTAGCTCCAAGTTCTATCTCTATGGTTTGTTTCCTATTGATGTAGCCCTAAGCAGAGACTGGCGCAAATCACTTTCATGGAAAGGGGTTGCCAAGGTTCCAAAAAACTACGAGTTTCCTGAAATCTCAGCACACATTTTTTCACCCAATCTTGATGACACTTTCAGGTAATGATCACTACCCAAATCCCACTTGGCTCAAGAAATTTCGTTCTTCTAGGTTAAACCGTTTGTTGGCAGTAACAGTTTTAATTTTTAGGTTTCACTCTGTTTTCTCCTATATGGAGACATGTAGTTGGAACTCTAAATCAAACACGGTTTGTGCTAGCTCTTTGAAACTTGACACAATAAAGTAGCTCCAAGTTCTATCTCTATGGTTTGTTTCCTATTGATGTAGCCCTAAGCAGAGACTGGCGCAAATCACTTACATGGAAAGATGTTACCAATCTTCCAAAAAACTACGAGTTTCCTGAAATCTCAGCACACATTTTTTCACCCAATCTTGATGACACATTCAGGTAATGATCAGTACCCCAATCCCACTTGGCTCACCAAATTTCGTTCTTCTAGTTTAAACCGTTCGTTGGCAGTAACAGTTTTAAATTTTAGGTTTCACTCTGTTTTCTCCTATATTTATACATGTAGTTGGAACTCTAAATCAAACACGGTTTGTGCTAGCTCTTTGAAACTTGACACAATAAAGTAGCTCCAAGTTCTATCTCTATGGTTTGTTTCCTATTGATGTAGCCCTAAGCAGAGACTGACGCAAATCACTTTCATGGAAAGGGGTTGCCAAGGTTCCAAAAAACTACGAGTTTCCTGAAATCTCAGCACACATTTTTTCACCCAATCCTGATGACACTTTCAGGTAATGATCACTACCCAAATCCCACTTGGCTCAAGAAATTTCGTTCTTCTAGGTTAAACCGTTCGTTGGCAGTAACAGTTTTAAATTTTAGGTTTCACTCTGTTTTCTCCTATATTTATACATGTAGTTGGAAGTCTAAATCAAACACGGTTTGTGCTAGCTCTTTGAAACTTGACACAATAAAGTAGCTCGAAGTTCTATCTCTATGGTTTGTTTCCTATTGATGTAGCCCTAAGAAGAGACTGGCGCAAATCACTTTCATTTAAAGAGGTTGCCAAGCTTCCAAAAAACTACGAGTTTCCTGAAATCTCAGCACACATTTTTTCACCCAATCTTGATGACACTTTCAGGTAATGATCACTACCCAAATCCCACATGGCTCAAGAAATTTCGTTCTTCTAGGTTAAACCGTTCATTGGCAGTAACAGTTTTAATTTTTAGGTTTCACTCTGTTTTCTACTATATGGATACATGTAGTTGGAACTCTAAATCAAACACGGTTTGTGCTAGCTCTTTGAAACTTGACACAATAAAGTAGCTCCAAGTTCTTTCTCTATGGTTTGTTTCCTATTGATGTAGCCCTAAGCAGAGACTGGCGCAAATCACTTTCATGGAAAGGGGTTGCCAATCTTCCAAAAAACTACGAGTTTTTTGAAATCTCAGCACACATTTTTTCACCCAATCTTGATGACACTTTCAGGTAATGATCACTACCCCAATCCCACTTGGCTCACCAAATTTCGTTCTTCTAGGTTAAACCGTTCTTTGGCAGTAACAGTATTAATTTTTAGGTTTCACTCTGTTTTCTCCTATATGGATACATGTAGTTGGAAGTCTAAATCAAACACGGTTTGTGCTAGCTCTTTGAAACTTGACACAATAAAGTAGCTCCAAGTTCTATCTCTATGGTTTGTTTCCTATTGATGTAGCCCTATGCAGTGACTGGTGCAAATCACTTTCATTTAAAGGGGTTGCCAAGCTTCCAAAAAACTACGAGTTTCCTGAAATCTCAGCAGACAATTTTTCACCCAATCTTGATGACACTTTCAGGTAATGATCACTACCCCAATCCCATCTGGCTCACCAAATTTCGTTCTTCTAGGTTAAACTGTTCGTTGGCAGTAACAGTTTTAATTTTTAGGTTTCACTCTGTTTTCTCCTATATGGAGACATGTAGTTGGAACTCTAAATCAAACACGGTTTGTGCTAGCTCTTTGAAACTTGACACAATAAAGTAGCTCCAAGTTCTCTCTCTATAGTTTCTTTCCTATTGATGTAGCCCTAAGCAGAGACTGGCGCAAATCACTTTCATGTAAAGGGGTTGCCAAGCTTCCAAAAAACTACGAGTTTCCTGAAATCTCAGCACACATTTTTTCACCCAATCTTGATGACACTTTCAGGTAATGATCACTACACCAATCCCACTTGGCTCACCAAATTTCGTTCTCCTAGGTTAAACCGTTCGTTGGCAGTAACAGTATTAATTTTTAGGTTTCACTCTGTTTTCTCCTATATGGATACATGTAGTTGGAAGTCTAAATCAAAAACGGTTTGTGCTAGCTCTTTGAAACTTGACACAATAAAGTAGCTCCAAGTTCTATCTCTATGTTTTGTTCCAATTGATGTAGCCCTGAGCAGAGACTGGCGCAAATCACTTTCATGGGAAGGGGTTGCCAATCTTCCAAAAAACTACGAGTTTCCTGAAATCTCAGCACACATTTTTTCACCCAATCTTGATGACACTTTCAGGTAATGATCAGTACCCCAATCCCACTTGGCTCACCAAATTTCGTTCTTCTAGGTTAAACAGTTCGTTGGCAGTAACAGTTTAAATTTTTAGGTTTCACTCTGCATTCTCCTATATGGATACATGTAGTTGGAAGTCTAAATCAAACACGGTTTGTGCTAGCTCTTTGAAACTTGACACAATAAAGTAGCTCCAAGTTCTATCTCTATGGTTTGTTTCCTATTGATGTAGCCCTAAGCAGAGACTGGCGCAAATCACTTTCATGGAAAGGGGTTGCCAAGCTTCCACAAAACTACGAGTTTCCTGAAATCTCAGAACACATTTTCTCACCCAATCTTGATGACACTTTCAGGTAATGATCACTACCCCAATCCCACTTGGCTCAAGAAATTTCGTTCTCCTAGGTTAAACCGTTCGTCGGCAGTAACAGTTTTAATTTTTAGGTTTCACTCTGTTTTCTCCTATATGGATACATGTAGTTGGAAGTCTAAATCAAAAACGGTTTGTGCTAGCTCTTTGAAACTTGAAACAATAAAGTAGCTCCAAGTTCTATCTCTATGGTTTGTTTCCTATTGATGGAGCCCTAAGCAGAGACTGGCGCAAATCACTTTCATGGAAAGGGGTTGCCAAACTTCCAAAAAACTACGAGTTTCCTGAAATCTCAGCTCGCATTTTTTCACCCAATCTTGATGACACATTCAGGTAATGATCAGTACTCCAATCCCACTTGGCTCACCAAATTTCGTTCTTCTAGGTTAAACCGTTCATCGGCAGTAACAGTTTTAATTTTTAGGTTTCACTCTGTTTTCTCCTATATGGATACATGTAGTTGGAACTCTAAATCAAACACAGTTTGTGCTAGCTCTTTGAAACTTGACACAATAAAGTAGCTCCAAGTTCTATCTCTATGGTTTGTTTCCTATTGATGTAGCCCTAAGCAGAGACTGACGCAAATCACTTTCATGGAAAGGGGTTGCCAAGGTTCCAAAAAACTACGAGTTTCCTGAAATCTCAGCACACATTTTTTCACCCAATCTTGATGACACTTTCAGGTAATGATCACTACCCAAATCCCACTAGGCTCAAGAAATTTCGTTCTTCTAGGTTAAACCGTTCGTCGGCAGTAACAGTTTTAATTTTTAGGTTTCACTCTGCTTTCTCCTATATGGATACATGTATTTGGAACTCTAAATCAAACACGGTTTGTGCTAGCTCTTTGAAACTTGACACAATAAAGTAGCTCCAAGTTCTATCTCTATGGTTTGTTTCCTATTGATGTAGCCCTAAGCAGAGACTGGCGCAAATCACTTTCATGGAAAGGGGTTGCCAAGCTTCCAAAAAACTACGAGTTTCCTGAAATCTCAGCACACATTTTTTCACCCAATCTTGATGACACTTTCAGGTAATGATCAGTACCCCAATCCCACTTGGCTCACCAAATTTCTTTCTTCTGAATTAAACAGTTCGTTGGCAGTAACAGTTTTAATTTTTAGGTTTCACTCTGTTGTCTCCTATATGGATACATGTAGTTGGAAGTCTAAATCAAACACGGTTTGTGCTAGCTCTTTGAAACTTGACACAATAAAGTAGCTCCAAGTTCTATCTCTATGGTTTGCTTCCTATTTATGTAGCCCTAAGAAGAGACTGGCGCAAATCACTTTCATTTAAAGAGGTTGCCAAGCTTCCAAAAAACTACGAGTTTCCTGAAATCTCAGCACACGTTTTTTCACCCAATCTTGATGACACTTTCAGGTAATGATCAGTACCCCAATCCCACTTGGCTCACCAAATTTCGTTCTTCTAGGTTAAACCGTTCGTTGGCAGTAACAGTTTTAATTTTTAGGTTTCACTCAATTTTCTCCTATATGAATACATTTAGTTGGAACTCTAAATCAAACACGGTTTGTGCTAGCTCTTTGAAACTTGAGACAATAAAGTAGCTCCATGTTCTGTCTCTATGGTTTGTTTCCTATTGATGTAGCCCTAAGCAGAGACTGGCACAAATCACTTTCATGGAAAGGGGTTGCCAATCTTCCAAAAATCTACGAGTTTCCTGAAATCTCAGCACACATTTTTTCACCCAATCTTGATGACACTTTCAGGTAATGATCACTACCCCAAACCCACTTGGCTCAAGAAATTTCGTTCTCCTAGGTTAAACCGTTCGTCGGCAGTAACAGTTTTAATTTTTAGGTTTCACTCTGTTTTCTCCTATATGGATACATGTAGTTGGAAGTCTAAATCAAAAACGGTTTGTGCTAACTCTTTGAAACTTGACACAATGAAGTAGCTCCAAGTTCTATCTCTATGGCTTGTTTCCTATTGATGTAGTCCTGTCGCGACCCCCTTGCCCGCAAGGAAGACGCAACACCGGGAATCTTTTTCCAGCCGTTTATTCAGGTCCTTGTTATCTTTTTCTTCCCTCCTTCTACTCTCCCTCGGATGCCTCTCCCGGCCTTAATAAAGCACCCCAAGCCCCAATGCGAAGCTGCCACGTGGAGCTTTCTCATAGGGTGTTAAAAAACCACGCACCAACTCTCCCAATTAAGGAGTTGTTTGTCACAAACCACAGTCGAGCCAGCGCCATCTTGTAATGGCGACCGCAGTCCGCAGAAACGGCTCACTACAGTTCCCCCTTTCGTTTTCTAAAAACAAAACAGGCGAGAGTAGAGGTGAAGTGCTATTATTCATACCAAGCCTACAACCAGGAACCTTATCAGACCCAAGCTGGTCAGGACGTTCCCACATGACCGGTATTGGCTGAACATGAAAACAGACACCACAGATCTTACAAGGCCTTGTGAGCTGGCCTCTTTGACGTGCACAAACTTCAGGGCTGGATCCAAGCCCTGGGGGCCGGGGGGAATCCACTGCCAGCAGTTGATTCCTATTGTTTGTTGCACGTCAAAGGGAATCAAGTAGCCCCTGTCTTAGGTCGTTCACTGCCCTTACATTGCTTACCCGTCTTTGGGGAGGCCCCATTCCCCTGTGTTAGGTCGCAGTGCAAGCGTGAAAGTTGCCCGTCTCTGGGTACTACAAGATCAGCTCGTTGTTGCCAAGGCGTTTAATGGTATCTACTCAGCCAGTCATTATTAGGTCTCTGAGGCTGAACTGTGGCTATAAAAATACAACGACAAACAAGTTGGTAACACCCTAAAAGAAAGGCACGGGTCGTAAAGCGAAAGAAAAGCACTAGTGTGGAAACCCATCTGCGTGCAATGGCAGTAAAGCCGGCAGAGTGCAAGGGCTTTCCAACACTAAGAGAATCTTAAGGTGATAGAAAAGCACTAGTGTGGAAACCCTTCTGCGTGCAATGGCAGTAAAGCCGGCAGAGTGCAAGGGCTTTCCAACACCAAGAGAATAGCGAGGAAAGACATGTCGTTCCCAGTGCAATGTTCGTAAAATTTGGGGTGCAACGACCATGTCAAAGATTTACTATTTATTGTGAGCGTTGCGGGCCTTGAAGCATGAACCGGCATCGGCACTGGCCAAGCCCGTGCCACTGCCCATCACTACATTGGTGTCGTCTGTGTCATTGGCACCAGCACCAGTGCCAGAGCACTCAGCAGGATGAAGATTCTCATCGCGGGATTGCTGTGGTGTTTCTTGTTGCTGGGTAGCTGGCGTCAAGACTCTTCTTGTCAGACGTTCAGGAACCCAAAATGGTTCCATGCAGTCCTGGGGAAAAACACATACAGATCCTCGTGCCCATGTCAGCACGGGGTCGGGGCCGTTCCATTGGCCCGTAAGAGCATCTTTCCACTTAACATAGCCAATCACAGAAGGCTGAGGGGACACATGTCTATCGGCCGCAGAGCGACCATGAATGTCCAAATTCAAAAAGTTGATGGTAAACAGGGCTAAGGACAGGCGTTCTTTAGGAGTATGTTCAGCTCCTATTCCCCCTTTTTGTTTTTGTAAAGTTTCCTTTAAGGTGCGATGAGCACGTTCAACAATGCCTTGTCCTTGAGGATTGTAAGGCAAACCATGAGTAAGCTGCACTCCCATAGTAGAACAAAAGGATGTGAATTGTCTGCCAGTATAAGCAGGTCCATTATCAGTCTTAAGGGACGTGGGCGCACCCCACGCCGCCCAGGCCTCCAGGCAATGAGTAATGACATTACGTGCCTTTTCTCCTGATAAAGCAGAAGCATGAATAATTCCAGAGTACGTATCAACAGAAACATGGACATACTTGAGGTTACCAAAGTCGGGTATGTGTGTCACATCCATCTGCCAGACAACCAATGGTTTCAATCCCCGTGGGTTCACTCCATAAGTAGGGAGATGAAGAAATGTGACACAATGGGGACAGTGTAATATAATCTGCCGAGCATCTGCTCTTGAAATGGAAAAACGCCTGCGCAGCGTTAAAGCGTTAACATGGAAATTTTGGTGAAACAATTTAGCCTCCTCTAAGGAGGAAGCCAAACAGATCAACTTACCTCTAGTGGCTGAGTCCGCACAGGCATTACCCTGCGATAACGGACCAGGGAGAGAGGAATGAGCTCGGATATGCACTGGATAAAAAGGAGCAGTGCGGCTACAGATAAGCTGTTGAAGCTGATTAAAGTAAGCAGATACATTACGGGTATCACTAATAGCTCCCACAACCTCCAAAATTTTTAGTGCTTGCACCACATAGATGGAGTCCGAAATGAGATTAAAGGGAAAAGGACACTGTTTAAAGACTTCAATAACAATTTGCAGTTCTACCCATTGTGGATTTCCAGGAGCAAATTGATGCTGAACAGGGGGAGAATCATTAATTACATAAGCTCCCATTCCAGACTTGGAACCATCAGTAAAAATGTTAACAGCCCCCGGAATCGGACTGGATGAAGTTACTTTAGGGAAAATGATAGGATGTTCTTTAACAAAATGGAGTAACGGATGAGAAGGGTAATGATTATCAATATCCCCTTGAAATGAGCAACACAGAATAGCCCAGTTATCTAAAGTAGCACACAAGACGCTAAGTTGAGCTTTAGTATAGGGTATAATAAGAGAAGAAGGTGACTGTCCAAAAAATTGAATGCTTTGTTGAATCCCTTTAAGTGCTAATGATGCAACAGCATCAGGATAATATTCTAAGGACTTTCCTGGGGACACATGTGGGTGTATCCATAGTAAAGGTCCCTCTTGCCATAGTACTCCAGTAGGCTGCCGCCTAGTGGCAAGCACACATAACTGGAAAGGTTTATCACTCTGGAGCCTGCATAAAGTAGCATGTTGTATAGCCTCTTCTACTGTCATAAGGGCTGCTCTAGCCTCTTTAGTGAGGCCACGAGGGGAAGTAAGATCTGGATCACCCTTAAGAATAGCATACAAAGGCTGCAGCATAACATTAGAAATCTGTAAATATCCTCGTATCCAATTAATATCTCCCAGCAATTTCTGAAAATCATTTAGAGTTTGGAGATCTTGAGTTCGTATGGTAATTTTTTGTGGTCGTAGTTTGTCACGCCCAATTGTTGCTCCCAAATATTTAATAGAATCCCCTGTTTGAACCTTCTCAGGTGCAATATGCAGTCCATATTGAGCTAACAACCTCACTAGGTCTTCATAGGCCTCGTGAACTGTCTGCTCTGATTTAGCAGCCAATAATACATCATCCATATAATGCATGATTTTGATGGAGGAATACTTTTGTCTGAGAGGTGCGAGTGTCTTCCCCACATACATCTGACACATCGTGGGACTATTATCCATCCCCTGCGGCAACACTATCCACTCAAACCTTTGATCTGGTTCCTCGTGGTTACACGAGGGAAGGGTGAAGGCAAAACGCTGCGAATCTTTAGGATGCAGGGGAATAGAAAAGAAACAGTCTTTAATGTCAATAACAACAATGTGCCAGCCTTGAGGAACAGAGGAGAGCAGAGGCAGTCCTCTTTGAATGGGCCCCATAAGTTGCATTTGAGCATTAACTGCTCGTAGATCATGCAGTAGGCGCCACTTTCCTGATTTTTTCTTAATGACAAATATAGGAGTGTTCCATGGAGAAGTAGAGGGCTGAATGTGACCCAAGTCAAGTTGTTCTTTAACTAGAGCGTGGGCTGCTGCCAATTTAACCGAGGGAAGAGGCCACTGAGGCACCCAAACAGGCTCCTCGGTGAGCCATGTTATGGGTATTTGAGTCTCAGCGGCCCCTAGGAAAAACCCAGACCAAATCTATCAAGCTTTTGATGATCTTGTATAGGATGTTTGCGTCCCTGCAAATGTTTTCCTAGTCCTAGACCTGGCCTATACCCCATATTTTGCATAATTTGTTGGGACACTGGGGAATAGTCATTACCAAGAGTGAACCCCATGTCCTTCATCAGGTCACGGCCCCATAAAGAGATAGGTAAATCAAGCACATAAGGCTGAAAACTACCACTATGTCCTTCTGGGTCCTTCCAGAATAGATGTCTGCAGCTAATCTGAGGAGCTTGGGCATATCCAAGTCCTCTCAAAGATTGATCAGAAGTCTGCACTGGCCATCCCTTAGCCCAGTCCTTAAGAGCAATGACGCTACGGTCTGCACCTGTATCGAGTAAGCCCACAATAGATTTACCCTCTATGCTTAATTCCAAAGTAGGGCGATTGCTCATATCCAGCGACAAATAAGCACAATTCCCTCCGGTGGTACCAATCTCATTCCCTGTCTGTGACCTTGAGTCTGCAGGGAAGTGATCATGTAGATTAGGCAAAACCAGTACTTGAGCAATCCGATCTCCTGGAGAGATGGACACAATGCCCTTTGGAGCTTCCACCATAACCTTTACTATCCCTACAGTATCAGGACCTATGACTCCAGGGAAAACATGAAGACCTTGTAAAATAGAGGATGCACGTCCAATTAGCAAACCTACAGTGCCAGGTGGTAGAGGCCCTTTGAACTCAGCTTCCACCAATTGGACTCCCATCTTAGGTGTTAACATGAGTCTAGAGGTGGAACAGAGGTCTAATCCCGCGGCACCTGTAGTGGCTCTCCGCGTCTCATTGGATGGCGTAAAGATGGCCATGTCTCGGGTTCGGGTGTGACATTCTCCATCGCCCCATATATTTGCGGGCCCTGGGGTCGAGGGCCCCGTCGGCCGTTTTTTGGCACAGCTGAAATAGGTTGTCCATGGATGTCCCTTATTGATCTACACTCTCTTGCCCAATGCCTTCCCCTTTTGCACTTTGGACACAATCCCGGTGGACGAAGGCCAGTGGAAGGGCCACCGTAAGGAGGTCCAGTAAAATTGACATTTTTGGGACACTCACGTCTGACATGACCGGATTGACCACATTGGAAGCATGTTCCAGCGGCAGGACCGCCCTCTTTTGCAATCCGAAGGACAGCAGCTGCAAGACCTGCATTAGTTAAAGGTCCTCCAATCTCTCTGCACACCTTCATCCATGCTTCTATGCCCCTGTTCTTATAAGGAGCGATTGCTGCTTTACATTCCTTGGTGCATTGCTCAAAGACCAATTGCTTAATAAGGGGCATGGCTCTATCAGGATCCCCAAAAATCTTTCCAGCAGCATCCACCATCCTTGCTACAAAATCTGAAAAAGGTTCTGTAGGGCCTTGTGTAATCTTGGTCAAATTACCAGATACCTCTCCTCTATTTGGGAGTGACTTCCATGCCCGAATGCAGATGTTATTAATTTGATCATATACCTCAGGAGGGAATCCTGTCTGTTGATTAGCAAATCTGCCTTGCCCCAAAAGCATGTCCTTATCCCAATGCGGATGTCCTGCTGCATGGTTTTGGGCGGCTTGTTCTATTGCGCCCTCTAGCACAAATGCTCTCCAGTCCAAATATTTACCTGGGAAAACACAAGCCCGAACAAGACTAGCCCAATCAGAGGGAGTCATACAGTATCTAGACAGACTCTCCACCTGAGTTAGTGTAAAGGCGGCGTCCACCCCATAAGTGCGCACAGACTCCGCCAGGGTCTTCACAATTTTGAAATCTAAAGGCTCATGGAACCTTCCCCTATTATCGTCCTGAAAAACTGGATAAGCAAGACCCATCTCAGCGTTAACAGCCCTCCATGTTTGAGCATGGAAAGCTCTCCCTGAAACACCCCCACCATACGGCGGTGGATCCGGAGGATCACATTTCTTGAGCCCCTGTTTATCTTTGCTCCCTTCTCCTACAGCTAAACTCCCTAGCTGGCGAGACAGCCTTCCAAGCTCCTCCTCCTCATTCTCCTCTTCCTCCGACCCACTTTCACATGGGGGCGCGCGCAGCGCACCGAGATCTGGATACAAGCGTCTCCTCCCCTGTTTCACGCTCCGCATGCTTCCATCCTCCCGAGATACCTCATTTCCTGCCGTCTCTGATCTCTCCTCATGTAATTGTTCTAGAACTTCCTGTCCTTCAATAAGTGCGTCATGATATCCATCACCTGTGAGGCAACCACGGACTATTCTCCAAAGGGGCATCACCCCGCCCTCCAATATGCCCTGCTCAGAAGCAAAGTCAAGATCCCTGCCCAATTCATCCCAACTAGGTATGGTAAGGCTGCCCGAAGCTGCAAACCACGGTGCAGCAATACCTATCTTCTGCAAAAATTTCTGTAAGGTACGATGCTTCACCTTCAGGCCCCTGGAACGTAACAGACCATCTAGGGCCGAGAAAAGCGGACTTGAAGATGCGGCACCCCTGACACAACAACAAGAAAAACACAGAAAACAAAAGACACAGACGACAAAAAGAACACAGAAAACAAAAGTGAGAGCACACATTGCAGCTGCAATAAAATATGAGGCCTACGGGGTCCCGCTCTCGGGGACGAGGAGTCCGCTCCGCTCAGGGACGAGGGGTCCGCTCAGGGACGAGGGGTCCGCTCAGGGACGAGGGTCCGCTCAGGGACGAGGGGTCCGCTCAGGGACGAGGGGTCCGCTCACGGACGAGGGGTCCGCTCAGGGACGAGGGGTCCACTCAGGGACGAGGGGTCCGCTCACGGACGAGGGGTCCACTCAGGGACGAGGGGTCCGCTCACAGACGAGGGGTCCACTCAGGGACGAGGGGTCCGCTCACGGACGAGGGGTCCACTCAGGGACGAGGGGTCCACTCACGGGACGATCGGTGCACCACTCCTGACGACTGAAAGTTCTGATTTTCCCGGGTCTCGGCACCATTTGTCGCGACCCCCTTGCCCGCAAGGAAGACGCAACACCGGGAATCTTCTTCCAGCCGTTTATTCAGGTCCTTGTTATCTTTTTCTTCCCTCCTTCTACTCTCCCTCGGATGCCTCTCCCGGCCTTAATAAAGCACCTCAAGCCCCAATGCGAAGCTGCCACGTGGAGCTTTCTCATAGGGTGTTAAAAAACCACGCACCAACTCTCCCAATTAAGGAGTTGTTTGTCACAAACCACAGTCGAGCCAGCGCCATCTTGTAATGGCGACCGCAGTCCGCAGAAACGGCTCACTACATAGTCCTAAGCAGAGACGGGCACAAATCACTTTCATGGAAAGGGGTTGCCAAGGTGTCAAAAAACTACGAGTTTCCTGAAATCTCAGCACACATTTTTTCACCCAAACTTGATGACACTTTCAGGTAATGATCAGTACCCCAATCCCACTTGGCTCACCAAATTTGGTTCTTCTAGGTTAAACCGTTCGTTGGCAGTAACAGTTTTAATTTTTAGGTTTCACTCTGTTTTCTCCTATATGGATACATGTAGTTGGAAGTCTAAATAAAACACGGTTTGTGCTAGCTCTTTGAAACTTGACACAATAAAGTAGCTTCAAGTTCTATCTCTATGGTTTGTTTCCTATTGATGTAGCCCTAAGCAGAGACTGGCGCAAATCACTTTCATGGAAAGGGGTTGCCAATCTTCCAAAAAACTACGAGTTTTTCGAAATCTCAGCACACATTTTTTCACCCAATCTTGATGACACTTTCAGGTAATGATCACTACCCAATCCCACTTGGCTCACGAAATTTCGTTCTTCTAGGTTAAACCGTTCGTTGGCAGTAACAGTTTTAATTTTTAGGTTTCACTCTGTTTTCTCCTATATGGATACATGTAGTTGGAACTCTAAATCAAACACGGTTTGTGCTAGCTCTTTGAAACTTGACCCAATAAAGTAGCTCCAAGTTCTATCTCTATGGTTTGTTTCCTATTGATGTAGCCCTAAGCAGAGACTGGCGCAAATCACTTTCATGGAAAGGGGTTGCCAATGTTCCAAAAAACTACGAGTTTCCTGAAATCTCAGCTCACAGTTTTTCACCCAATCTTGATGACACTTTCAGGTAATGATCAGTACCCCAATCCCACTTGGCTCACCAAATTTCGTTCTTCTAGATTAAACCATTCGTTGGCAGTAACAGTTTTAATTTTTAGGTTTCACTCTGTTTTCTCCTATATGGATACATGTAGTTGGAACTCTAAATCAAACACGGTTTGTGCTAGCTCTTTGAAACTTGACACAATAAAGTAGCTCCAAGTTCTATCTCTATGGTTTGTTTCCTATTGATGTAGCCCTAAGCAGAGACTGGCGCAAATCACTATCATGGAAAGGGGTTGCCAAGGTTCCAAAAAACTACGAGTTTCCTGAAATCTCAGCACACATTTTTTCACCCAATCTTGATGACACTTTCAGGTAATGATCACTACCCAAATCCCACTTGGCTCAAGAAATTTTGTTCTTCTAGGTTAAACCGTTCGTTGGCAGTAACAGTTTTAATTTTTAGGTTTCACTCTGCTTTCTCCTATATGGATACATGTATTTGGAACTCTAAATCAAACACGGTTTGTGCTAGCTCTTTGAAACTTGACACAATAAAGTAGCTCCAAGTTCTATCTCTATGGTTTGTTTCCAATTGATGTAGCCCTAAGCAGAGACTGGCGCAAATCACTTTCATGGAAAGGGGTTGCCAAGCTTCCAAAAAACTACGAGTTTCCTGAAATCTCAGCACACATTTTTTCACCCAATCTTGATGACACTTTCAGGTAATGATCAGTACCCCAATCCCACTTGGCTCACCAAATTTCGTTCTTCTGGATTAAACAGTTCGTTGGCAGTAACAGTTTTAATTTTTAGGTTTCACACTGTTGTCTCCTATATGGATACATGTAGTTGGAAGTCTAAATCAAACACGGTTTGTGCTAGCTCTTTGAAACTTGACACAATAAAGTAGCTCCAAGTTCTGTCTCTATGGTTTGCTTCCTATTGATGTAGCCCTAAGAAGAGACTGGCGCAAATCACTTTCATTTAAAGAGGTTGCCAAGCTTCCAAAAATCTACGAGTTTCCTGAAATCTCAGCACACGTTTTTTCACCCAATCTTGATGACACTTTCAGGTAATGATCAGTACCCCAATCCCACTTGGCTCACCAAATTTCGTTCTTCTAGGTTAAACCGTTCGTTGGCAGTAACAGTTTTAATTTTTAGGTTTCACTCAATTTTCTCCTATATGAATACATTTAGTTGGAACTCTAAATCAAACACGGTTTGTGCTAGCTCTTTGAAACTTGAGACAATAAAGTAGCTCCATGTTCTATCTCTATGGTTTGTTTCCTATTGATGTAGCCCTAAGCAGAGACTGGCGCAAATCACTTTCATGGAAAGGGGTTGCCAATCTTCCAAAAAACTACGAGTTTCCTGAAATCTCAGCACACATTTTTTCACCCAATCTTGATGACACTTTGAGGTAATGATCAGTACCCCAAACCCACTTGGCTCACCAAATTTCGTTCTTCTATGTTAAACCGTTCGTTGGCAGTAACAGTTTTGATTTTTAGGTTTCACTCTGTTTTCTCCTATATGGATACATGTAGTTGGAAGTCTAAATCATACACGGTGTGTGCTAGCTCTTTGAAACTTGACACAATAAAGTAGCTCCAAGTTCTATCTCTATGGTTTGTTCCAATTGATGTAGCCCTGAGCAGAGACTGGCGCAAATCACTTTCATGGGAAGGGGTTGCCAAGCTTCCCCAAAACTACGAGTTTCCTGAAATCTCAGCACACATTTTTTCACCCAATCTTGATGACACTTTCAGGTAATGATCAGTACCCAATCCCACTTGGCTCACCAAATTTCGTTCTTCTAGGTGAAACAGTTCGTTGGCAGTAACAGTTTAAATTTTTTGGTTTCACTCTGTTTTCTCCTATATGGATACATGTAGTTGGAAGTCTAAATCAAACACGGTTTGTGCTAGCTCTTTGAAACTTGACACAATAAAGTAGCTCCAGTTCTATCTCTATGGTTTGTTTCCTATTGATGTAGACCTAAGCAGAGACTGGCGCAAATCACTTTCATGGAAAGGGGTTGCCAAGCTTCCAAAAAACTACGAGTTTCCTGAAATCTCAGCACACATTTTTTCACCCAATCTTGATGACACTTTCAGGTAATGATCACTACCCCAATCCCACTTGGCTAAAGAAATTTCGTTCTCCTAGGTTAAACCGTTCGTCGGCAGTAACAGTTTTAATTTTTAGGTTTCACTCTGTTTTCTCCTATATGGATACATGTAGTTGGAAGTCTAAATCAAAAACGGTTTGTGCTAACTCTTTGAAACTTGACACAATGAAGTAGCTCCAAGTTCTATCTCTATGGTTTGTTTCCTATTGATGTAGTCCTAAGCAGAGACTGGCACAAATCACTTTCATGGAAAGGGGTTGCCAAGGTGCCAAAAAACTACGAGTTTCCTGAAATCTCAGCACACATTTTTTCACCCAATCTTGATGACACTTTCAGGTAATGATCACTCCCCCAATCCCACTTGGCTCACCAAATTTCGTTCTTCTAGGTTGAACCGTTCCTCAGCAGTAACAGTTTTAATTTTTAGGTTTCACTCTGTTTTCTCTTATATGGATACATGTAGTTGGAAGTCTAAATCAAACACGGTTTGTGCTAGCTCTTTGAAACTTGACACAATAAAGTAGCTCCAAGTTCTGTCTCTATGGTTTGTTTCCTATTGATGTAGACCTAAGAAGAGATTGGCGCAAATCACGTACATGGAAAGGGGTTGCCAAGGTTCCGAAAAACTACGAGTTTCCTGAAATCTCAGCAAACATTTTTTCACCCAATCTTGATGACACTTTCAGGTAATGATCAGTACCCCAATCCCACTTGGCTCACCAAATTTCGTTCTTCTAGGTTAAACCGTTCGTTGGCAGTAACAGTTTTAATTTTTAGGTTTCACTCAATTTTCTCCTATATGAATACATTTAGTTGGAACTCTAAATCAAACACGGTTTTTGCTAGCTCTTTGAAACTTGAGACAATAAAGTAGCTCCATGTTCTATCTCTATGGTTTGTTTCCTATTGATGTAGACCTAAGCAGAGACTGGCGCAAATCACTTTCATGGAAAGGGGTTGCCAATCTTCCAAAAAACTACGAGTTTCCTGAAATCTCAGCACACATTTTTTCACCCAATCTTGATGACACTTTCAGGTAATGATCACTACCCCAATCCCACTTGGCTCAAGAAATTTCGTTCTCCTAGGTTAAACCGTTCGTCGGCAGTAACAGTTTTAATTTTTAGGTTTCACTCTGTTTTCTCCTATATGGATACATGTAGTTGGAAGTCTAAATCAAAAACGGTTTGTGCTAACTCTTTGAAACTTGACACAATGAAGTAGCTCCAAGTTCTATCTCTATGGTTTGTTTCCTATTGATGTAGACCTAAGCAGAGACTGGCGCAAATCACTTTCATGGAAAGGGGTTGCCAAGGTGCCAAAAAACTACGAGTTTCCTGAAATCTCAGCACACATTTTTTCACCCAAACTTGATGACACTTTCAGGTAATGATCAGTACCCCAATCCCACTTGGCTCACCAAATTTGGTTCTTCTAGGTTAAACAGTTCGTTGGCAGTAACAGTTTTAATTTTTAGGTTTCACTCTGTTTTCTCCTATATGGATACATGTAGTTGGAAGTCTAAATAAAACTCGGTTTGTGCTAGCTCTTTGAAACTTGACACAATAAAGTAGCTCCAAGTTCTTTCTCTATGGTTTGTTTCCTATTGATGTAGCCCTAAGCAGAGACTGGCGCAAATCACTTTAATGGAAAGGGGTTGCCAATCTTCCAAAAAACTACGAGTTTTTTGAAATCTCAGCACACATTTTTTCACCCAATCTTGATGACACTTTCAGGTAATGATCACTACCCCAATCCCACTTGGGTCACCAAATTTCGTTCTTCTAGGTTAAACCGTTCATTGGCAGTAACAGTTTAAATTTTATGTTTCACTCTGTTTTCTCCTATATGGATACATGTATTTGGAAGTCTAAATCAAACACGGTTTGTGCTAGCTCTTTGAAACTTGACACAATAAAGTAGCTCCAAGTTCTATCTCTATGGATTGTTCCAATTGATGTATCCCTGAGCAGAGACTGGCGCAAATCACTTTAATGGAAAGGGGTTGCCAAGCTTCCCAAAAACTTCGAGTTTCCTGAAAACTCAGCACACATTTTTTCACCCAATCTTGATGACACTTTCAGGTAATGATCAGTACCCCAATCCCACTTGGCTCAACAAATTTCGTTCTTCTAGGTTAAACAGTTCGTTGGCAGTAACAGTTTAAATTTTTAGGTTTCACTCTGTTTTCACCTATATGGATACATGCAGTTGGAAGTCTAAATCAAACAGGGTTTGTGCTAGCTCTTTGAAACTTGACACAATAAAGTAGCTCCAAGTTCTATCTCTATGGTTTGTTTCCTATTGATGTAGCCCTAAATAGAGACTGGCGCAAATCACTTTCATGGAATGTGGTTGCCAAGCTTCCAAAAAACTATGAGTTTCCTGAAATCTCAACACACATTTTTTCACCCAATCTTGATGACACTTTCAGGTAATGATCAGTACAACAAATCCCACTTGGGTCACCAAGTTTCGTTCTTCTAGGTTAAACCCTTTGTTGGCAGTAACAGTTTTAATTTTTAGGTTTCACTCTGTTTTCTCCTATATGGATACATGTAGTTGGAACTCTAAATCAAACACGGTTTGTGCTAGCTCTTTGAAACTTGACACAATAAAGTAGCTCCAAGTTCTGTCTCTATGGTTTGTTTCCTATTGATGTAGCCCTAAGCAGAGACTGGCGCAAATCACTTTCATGGAAAGGGGTTGCCAAGGTTCCAAAAAACTACGAGTTTCCTGAAATCTCAGCACACATTTTTTCACCCAATCTTGATGACACTTTCAGGTAATGATCAGTACCCCAATCCCACTTGGGTCACCAAATTTCGTTCTTCTAGATTAAACCGTTCGTTGGCAGTAACAGTTTTAAATTTAGGTTTCACTCTGTTTACTCCTATATGGATACATGTAGTTGGAACTCTAAATCAAACACGGTTTGTGCTAGCTCTTTGAAACTTGACACAATAAAGTAGCTCCAAGTTCTATCTCTATGGTTTGTTTCCTATTGATGTAGCCCTAAGCAGAGACTGAGCAAATCACTTTCATGGAAAGGGGTTGCCAAGGTTCCAAACAACTACGAGTTTCCTGAAATCTCAGCACACATTTTTTCACCCACCTTGATGACACTTTCAGGTAATGATCACTACCCAAATCCCACTTGGCTCACCAAATTTCGTTCTTCTAGGTTAAACCGTTCGTTGGCAGTAACAGTTTTAATTTTTAGGTTTCACTCTGTTTTCTCCTATATGGATACATGTAGTTGGAACTCTAAATCAAACACGGTTTGTGCTAGCTCTTTGAAACTTGACACAATAAAGTAGCTCCAAGTTCTATCTCTATGGTTTTTTTCCTATTGATGTAGCCCTAAGCAGAGACTGGAGCAAATCACTTTCATGTAAAGGGGTTGCCAATCTTCCAAAAACCTACGAGTTTCCTGAAATCTCAGCACACATTTTTTCACCCAATCTTGATGACACTTTCAGGTAATGATCAGTACCCCAATCCCACTTGGCTCACCAAATTTCGTTCTTCTAGGTTAAACCGTTCGTTGGCAGTAACAGTTTTGATTTTTAGGTTTCACTCTGTATTCTCCTATATGGATACATGTAGTTGGAAGTCTAAATCAAACACGGTTTGTGCTAGCTCTTTGAAACTTGACACCATAAAGTAGCTCCAAGTTCTATCTCTATGGTTTGTTTCCTATTGATGTAGCCCTAAGAAGAGACTGGCGCAAATCACTTTCATTTAAAGAGGTTGCCAAGCTTCCAAAAAACTACGAGTTTCCTGAAATCTCAGCACACATTTTTTCACCCAATCTTGATGACACTTTCAGGTAATGATCAGTACACCAATCCCACTTGGCTCACCAAATTTCGTTCTTCTAGGTTAAACCGTTCGTTGGCAGTAACAGTTTTGATTTTTAGGTTTCACTCTGTTTTCTCCTATATGGATACATGTAGTTGGAAGTCTAAATCAAACACGGTGTGTGCTAGCTCTTTGAAACTTGACACAATAAGGTAGCTCCAAGTTCTATCTCTATGGTTTGTTTCCTATTGATGTACCCCTAAGCAGAGACTGGCGCAAATCACTTTCATGGAAAGGGGTTGCCAAGGTTCCAAAAAATTAAGAGTTTCCTGAAATCTCAGCACACATTTTTTCACCCAATCTTGATGACACTTTCAGGTAATGATCAGTACCCAATCCCACTTGGCTCACCAAATTTCGTTCTTCTAGGTGAAACAGTTCGTTGGCAGTAACAGTTTAAATTTTTTGGTTTCACTCTGTTTTCTCCTATATGGATACATGTAGTTGGAAGTCTAAATCAAACACGGTTTGTGCTAGCTCTTTGAAACTTGACACAATAAAGTAGCTCCAGTTCTATCTCTATGGTTTGTTTCCTATTGATGTAGACCTAAGCAGAGACTGGCGCAAATCACTTTCATGGAAAGGGGTTGCCAAGCTTCCAAAAAACTACGAGTTTCCTGAAATCTCAGCACACATTTTTTCACCCAATCTTGATGACACTTTCAGGTAATGATCACTACCCCAATCCGACTTGGCTAAAAAATTTCGTTCTCCTAGGTTAAACCGTTCGTCGGCAGTAACAGTTTTAATTTTTAGGTTTCACTCTGTTTTCTCCTATAAGGATACATGTAGTTGGAAGTCTAAATCAAAAACGGTTTGTGCTAACTCTTTGAAACTTGACACAATGAAGTAGCTCCAAGTTCTATCTCTATGGTTTGTTTCCTATTGATGTAGTCCTAAGCAGAGACTGGCACAAATCACTTTCATGGAAAGGGGTTGCCAAAGTGCCAAAAAACTACGAGTTTCCTTAAATCTCAGCACACATTTTTTCACCCAATCTTGATGACACTTTCAGGTAATGATCACTCCCCCAATCCCACTTGGCTCACCAAATTTCGTTCTTCTAGGTTAAACCGTTCCTCAGCAGTAACAGTTTTAATTTTTAGGTTTCACTCTGTTTTCTCCTATATGGATACATGTAGTTGGAAGTCTAAATCAAACACGGTTTGTGCTAGCTCTTTGAAACTTGACACAATAAAGTAGCTCCAAGTTCTGTCTCTATGGTTTGTTTCCTATTGATGTAGACCTAAGAAGAGACTGGCGCAAATCACGTTCATGGAAAGGGGTTGCCAAGGTTCCAAAAAACTACGAGTTTCCTGAAATCTCAGCAAACATTTTTTCACCCAATCTTGATGACACTTTCAGGTAATGATCAGTACCCCAATCCCACTTGGCTCACCAAATTTCGTTCTTCTAGGTTAAACCGTTCGTTGGCAGTAACAGTTTTAATTTTTAGGTTTCACTCAATTTTCTCCTATATGAATACATTTAGTTGGAACTCTAAATCAAACACGGTTTGTGCTAGCTCTTTGAAACTTGAGACAATAAAGTAGCTCCATGTTCTATCTCTATGGTTTGTTTCCTATTGATGTAGACCTAAGCAGAGACTGGCGCAAATCACTTTCATGGAAAGGGGTTGCCAATCTTCCAAAAAACTACGAGTTTCCTGAAATCTCAGCACACATTTTTTCACCCAATCTTGATGACACTTTGAGGTAATGATCAGTACCCCAATCCCACTTGGCTCACCAAATTTCGTTCTTCTATATTAAACCGTTCGTTGGCAGTAACAGTTTTGATTTTTAGGTTTCACTCTGTTTTCTCCTATATGGATACATGTAGTTGGAAGTCTAAATCAAACACGGTGTGTGCTAGCTCTTTGAAACTTGACACAATAAGGTAGCTCCAAGTTCTATCTCTATGGTTTGTTTCCTATTGATGTACCCCTAAGCAGAGACTGGCGCAAATCACTTTCATGGAAAGGGGTTGCCAAGGTTCCAAAGAACTACGAGTTTCCTGAAATTTCAGGACACATTTTTTCACCCAATCTTGATGACACTTTCAGGTAATGATTAGTACCCCAATCCCACTTGGCTCACCAAATTTCGTTCTTCTAGGTTAAACCGTTCGTTGGCAGTAACAGTTTTAATTTTTAGGTTTCACTCTGTTTTCTCCTATATGGATACATGCAGTTGGAAGTCTAAATCAAACACGGTTTGTGCTAGCTCTTTGAAACTTGACACAATAAAGTAGCTCCAAGTTCTATCTCTATGGTTTGTTTCCTATTGATGTAGCCCTAAGCAGAGACTGGCGCAAATCACTTTCATGGAAAGGGGTAGCCAAGGTTCCAAAAAATTAAGAGTTTCCTGAAATCTCAGCACACATTTTTTCACCCAATCTTGATGACACTTTCAGGTAATGATCAGTACCCCAATCCCACTTGGCTCACCAAATTTCGTTATTCTCGGTTAAACCCTTCGTTGGCAGTAACAGTTTTAATTTTTAGGTTTCACTCTGTTTTCTCCTATATGGATACATGTAGTTGGAACTCTAAATCAAACACAGTTTGTGCTAGCTCTTTGAAACTCGACACAATAAAGTAGCTCCAAGTTCTATCTCTATGGTTTGTTTCCTATTGATGTAGCCCTAAGCAGAGACTGGCGCGAATCACTTTCATGGAAAGGGGTTGCCAATCTTCCAAAAAACTACGAGTTTCCTGAAATCTCAGCACACATTTTTTCACCCAATCTTGATGACACTTTCAGGTAATGATCACTACCCCAATCCCACTTGGCTCAAGAAATTTCGTTCTCCTAGGTTAAACCGTTCGTCGGCAGTAACAGTTTTAATTTTTAGGTTTCACTCTGTTTTCTCCTATATGGATACATGTAGTTGGAAGTCTAAATCAAAAACGGTTTGTGCTAACTCTTTGAAACTTGACACAATGAAGTAGCTCCAAGTTCTATCTCTATGGTTTGTTTCCTATTGATGTAGACCTAAGCAGAGACTGGCGCAAATCACTTTCATGGAAAGGGGTTGCCAAGGTGCCAAAAAACTACGAGTTTCCTGAAATCTCAGCACACATTTTTTCACCCAAACTTGATGACACTTTCAGGTAATGATCAGTACCCCAATCCCACTTGGCTCACCAAATTTGGTTCTTCTAGGTTAAACAGTTCGTTGGCAGTAACAGTTTTAATTTTTAGGTTTCACTCTGTTTTCTCCTATATGGATACATGTAGTTGGAAGTCTAAATAAAACTCGGTTTGTGCTAGCTCTTTGAAACTTGACACAATAAAGTAGCTCCAAGTTCTTTCTCTATGGTTTGTTTCCTATTGATGTAGCCCTAAGCAGAGACTGGCGCAAATCACTTTAATGGAAAGGGGTTGCCAATCTTCCAAAAAACTACGAGTTTTTTGAAATCTCAGCACACATTTTTTCACCCAATCTTGATGACACTTTCAGGTAATGATCACTACCCCAATCCCACTTGGGTCACCAAATTTCGTTCTTCTAGGTTAAACCGTTCATTGGCAGTAACAGTTTAAATTTTATGTTTCACTCTGTTTTCTCCTATATGGATACATGTATTTGGAAGTCTAAATCAAACACGGTTTGTGCTAGCTCTTTGAAACTTGACACAATAAAGTAGCTCCAAGTTCTATCTCTATGGATTGTTCCAATTGATGTATCCCTGAGCAGAGACTGGCGCAAATCACTTTAATGGAAAGGGGTTGCCAAGCTTCCCAAAAACTTCGAGTTTCCTGAAAACTCAGCACACATTTTTTCACCCAATCTTGATGACACTTTCAGGTAATGATCAGTACCCCAATCCCACTTGGCTCAACAAATTTCGTTCTTCTAGGTTAAACAGTTCGTTGGCAGTAACAGTTTAAATTTTTAGGTTTCACTCTGTTTTCACCTATATGGATACATGCAGTTGGAAGTCTAAATCAAACAGGGTTTGTGCTAGCTCTTTGAAACTTGACACAATAAAGTAGCTCCAAGTTCTATCTCTATGGTTTGTTTCCTATTGATGTAGCCCTAAATAGAGACTGGCGCAAATCACTTTCATGGAATGTGGTTGCCAAGCTTCCAAAAAACTATGAGTTTCCTGAAATCTCAACACACATTTTTTCACCCAATCTTGATGACACTTTCAGGTAATGATCAGTACAACAAATCCCACTTGGGTCACCAAGTTTCGTTCTTCTAGGTTAAACCCTTTGTTGGCAGTAACAGTTTTAATTTTTAGGTTTCACTCTGTTTTCTCCTATATGGATACATGTAGTTGGAACTCTAAATCAAACACGGTTTGTGCTAGCTCTTTGAAACTTGACACAATAAAGTAGCTCCAAGTTCTGTCTCTATGCTTTGTTTCCTATTGATGTAGCCCTAAGCAGAGACTGGCGCAAATCACTTTCATGGAAAGGGGTTGCCAAGGTTCCAAAAAACTACGAGTTTCCTGAAATCTCAGCACACATTTTTTCACCCAATCTTGATGACACTTTCAGGTAATGATCAGTACCCCAATCCCACTTGGGTCACCAAATTTCGTTCTTCTAGATTAAACCGTTCGTTGGCAGTAACAGTTTTAATTTTTAGGTTTCACTCTGTTTTCTCCTATATGGATACATGTAGTTGGAACTCTAAATCAAACACGGTTTGTGCTAGCTCTTTGAAACTTGACACAATAAAGTAGCTCCAAGTTCTATCTCTATGGTTTGTTTCCTATTGATGTAGCCCTAAGCAGAGACTGAGCAAATCACTTTCATGGAAAGGGGTTGCCAAGGTTCCAAAAAACTACGAGTTTCCTGAAATCTCAGCACACATTTTTTCACCCACCTTGATGACACTTTCAGGTAATGATCACTACCCAAATCCCACTTGGCTCACCAAATTTCGTTCTTCTAGGTTAAACCGTTCGTTGGCAGTAACAGTTTTAATTTTTAGGTTTCACTCTGTTTTCTCCTATATGGATACATGTAGTTGGAACTCTAAATCAAACACGGTTTGTGCTAGCTCTTTGAAACTTGACACAATAAAGTAGCTCCAAGTTCTATCTCTATGGTTTGTTTCCTATTGATGTAGCCCTAAGCAGAGACTGGAGCAAATCACTTTCATGTAAAGGGGTTGCCAATCTTCCAAAAAACTACGAGTTTCCTGAAATCTCAGCACACATTTTTTCACCCAATCTTGATGACACTTTCAGGTAATGATCAGTACCCCAATCCCACTTGGCTCACCAAATTTCGTTCTTCTAGGTTAAACCGTTCGTTGGCAGTAACAGTTTTGATTTTTAGGTTTCACTCTGTATTCTCCTATATGGATACATGTAGTTGGAAGTCTAAATCAAACACGGTTTGTGCTAGCTCTTTGAAACTTGACACCATAAAGTAGCTCCAAGTTCTATCTCTATGGTTTGTTTCCTATTGATGTAGCCCTAAGAAGAGACTGGCGCAAATCACTTTCATTTAAAGAGGTTGCCAAGCTTCCAAAAAACTACGAGTTTCCTGAAATCTCAGCACACATTTTTTCACCCAATCTTGATGACACTTTCAGGTAATGATCAGTACACCAATCCCACTTGGCTCACCAAATTTCGTTCTTCTAGGTTAAACCGTTCGTTGGCAGTAACAGTTTTGATTTTTAGGTTTCACTCTGTTTTCTCCTATATGGATACATGTAGTTGGAAGTCTAAATCAAACACGTTGTGTGCTAGCTCTTTGAAACTTGACACAATAAGGTAGCTCCAAGTTCTATCTCTATGGTTTGTTTCCTATTGATGTACCCCTAAGCAGAGACTGGCGCAAATCACTTTCATGGAAAGGGGTTGCCAAGGTTCCAAAAAATTAAGAGTTTCCTGAAATCTCAGCACACATTTTTTCACCCAATCTTGATGACACTTTCAGGTAATGATCAGTACCCAATCCCACTTGGCTCACCAAATTTCGTTCTTCTAGGTGAAACAGTTCGTTGGCAGTAACAGTTTAAATTTTTTGGTTTCACTCTGTTTTCTCCTATATGGATACATGTAGTTGGAAGTCTAAATCAAACACGGTTTGTGCTAGCTCTTTGAAACTTGACACAATAAAGTAGCTCCAGTTCTATCTCTATGGTTTGTTTCCTATTGATGTAGACCTAAGCAGAGACTGGCGCAAATCACTTTCATGGAAAGGGGTTGCCAAGCTTCCAAAAAACTACGAGTTTCCTGAAATCTCAGCACACATTTTTTCACCCAATCTTGATGACACTTTCAGGTAATGATCACTACCCCAATCCGACTTGGCTAAAGAAATTTCGTTCTCCTAGGTTAAACCGTTCGTCGGCAGTAACAGTTTTAATTTTTAGGTTTCACTCTGTTTTCTCCTATAAGGATACATGTAGTTGGAAGTCTAAATCAAAAACGGTTTGTGCTAACTCTTTGAAACTTGACACAATGAAGTAGCTCCAAGTTCTATCTCTATGGTTTGTTTCCTATTGATGTAGTCCTAAGCAGAGACTGGCACAAATCACTTTCATGGAAAGGGGTTGCCAAAGTGCCAAAAAACTACGAGTTTCCTTAAATCTCAGCACACATTTTTTCACCCAATCTTGATGACACTTTCAGGTAATGATCACTCCCCCAATCCCACTTGGCTCACCAAATTTCGTTCTTCTAGGTTAAACCGTTCCTCAGCAGTAACAGTTTTAATTTTTAGGTTTCACTCTGTTTTCTCCTATATGGATACATGTAGTTGGAAGTCTAAATCAAACACGGTTTGTGCTAGCTCTTTGAAACTTGACACAATAAAGTAGCTCCAAGTTCTGTCTCTATGGTTTGTTTCCTATTGATGTAGACCTAAGAAGAGACTGGCGCAAATCACGTTCATGGAAAGGGGTTGCCAAGGTTCCAAAAAACTACGAGTTTCCTGAAATCTCAGCAAACATTTTTTCACCCAATCTTGATGACACTTTCAGGTAATGATCAGTACCCCAATCCCACTTGGCTCACCAAATTTCGTTCTTCTAGGTTAAACCGTTCGTTGGCAGTAACAGTTTTAATTTTTAGGTTTCACTCAATTTTCTCCTATATGAATACATTTAGTTGGAACTCTAAATCAAACACGGTTTGTGCTAGCTCTTTGAAACTTGAGACAATAAAGTAGCTCCATGTTCTATCTCTATGGTTTGTTTCCTATTGATGTAGACCTAAGCAGAGACTGGCGCAAATCACTTTCATGGAAAGGGGTTGCCAATCTTCCAAAAAACTACGAGTTTCCTGAAATCTCAGCACACATTTTTTCACCCAATCTTGATGACACTTTGAGGTAATGATCAGTACCCCAATCCCACTTGGCTCACCAAATTTCGTTCTTCTATATTAAACCGTTCGTTGGCAGTAACAGTTTTGATTTTTAGGTTTCACTCTGTTTTCTCCTATATGGATACATGTAGTTGGAAGTCTAAATCAAACACGGTGTGTGCTAGCTCTTTGAAACTTGACACAATAAGGTAGCTCCAAGTTCTATCTCTATGGTTTGTTTCCTATTGATGTACCCCTAAGCAGAGACTGGCGCAAATCACTTTCATGGAAAGGGGTTGCCAAGGTTCCAAAGAACTACGAGTTTCCTGAAATTTCAGGACACATTTTTTCACCCAATCTTGATGACACTTTCAGGTAATGATTAGTACCCCAATCCCACTTGGCTCACCAAATTTCGTTCTTCTAGGTTAAACCGTTCGTTGGCAGTAACAGTTTTAATTTTTAGGTTTCACTCTGTTTTCTCCTATATGGATACATGCAGTTGGAAGTCTAAATCAAACACGGTTTGTGCTAGCTCTTTGAAACTTGACACAATAAAGTAGCTCCAAGTTCTATCTCTATGGTTTGTTTCCTATTGATGTAGCCCTAAGCAGAGACTGGCGCAAATCACTTTCATGGAAAGGGGTAGCCAAGGTTCCAAAAAATTAAGAGTTTCCTGAAATCTCAGCACACATTTTTTCACCCAATCTTGATGACACTTTCAGGTAATGATCAGTACCCCAATCCCACTTGGCTCACCAAATTTCGTTATTCTCGGTTAAACCCTTCGTTGGCAGTAACAGTTTTAATTTTTAGGTTTCACTATGTTTTCTCCTATATGGATACATGTAGTTGGAAATCTAAATCAAACACGGTTTGTGCTAGCTCTTTGAAACTTGACACAATAAAGTAGCTCCAAGTTCTATCTCTATGGTTTGTTTCCTCTTGATGTAGCCCTAAGCAGAGACTGGTGCAAATCACTTTTATTTAAAGGGGTTACCAAGCTTCCAAAAAACTACGAGTTTCCTGAAATCTCAGCACACATTTTTTCACCCAATCTTGATGACACTTTCAGGTAATGATCAGTACCCCAATCCCACTTGGCTCACCAAATTTCGTTCTTCTAGGTTAAACAGTTCGTTGGCAGTAACAGTTTTAATTTTTAGGTTTCACTCTCTTGTCTCCTATATGGATACATGTAGTTGGAACTCTAAATCAAACACGGTTTGTGCTAGCTCTTTGAAACCTGACACAATAAAGTAGCTCCAAGTTCTATCTCTATGGTTTGTTTCCTATTGATGTAGCCCTTAGCAGAGACTGGCGCAAATCACTTTCATGGAAAGGGGTTGCCAATGCTTCCAAAAAACTACGAGTTTCCTGAAATCTCAGCTCACAGTTTTTCACCAAATCTTGATGACACTTTCAGGTAATGATCACTACCCCAATCCCACTTGGCTCAACAAATTTTGTTCTTCTAGGTTAAACCGTTCGTTGGCAGTAACAGTTTTAATTTTTAGGTTTCACTCTGTTTTCTCCTATATGGATACATGTAGTTGGAACTCTAAATCAAACACAGTTTGTGCTAGCTCTTTGAAACTTGACACAATAAAGTAGCTCCAAGTTCTATCTCTATGGTTTGTTTCCTATTGATGTAGCCCTAAGCAGAGACTGGCGCAAATCACTTTCATGGAAAGGGGTTGCCAATCTTCCAAAAAACTACGAGTTTCCTGAAATCTCAGCACACATTTTTTCACCCAATCTTGATGACACTTTCAGGTAATGATCACTACTCCAATCCCACTTGGCTCAAGAAATTTCGTTCTCCTAGGTTAAACCGTTCGTCGGCAGTAACAGTTTTAATTTTTAGGTTTCACTCTGTTTTCTCCTATATTGATACATGTAGTTGGAAGTCTAAATCAAAAACGGTTTGTGCTAACTCTTTGAAACTTGACACAATGAAGTAGCTCCAAGTTCTATCTCTATGGTTTGTTTCCTATTGATGTAGCCCTAAGCAGAGACTGGCGCAAATCACTTTCATGGAAAGGGGTTGCCAAGGTGCCAAAAAACTACGAGTTTCCTGAAATCTCAGCACACATTTTTTCACCCAAACTTGATGACACTTTCAGGTAATGATCAGTACCCCAATCCCACTTGGCTCACCAAATTTGGTTCTTCTAGGTTAAACAGTTCGTTGGCAGTAACAGTTTTAATTTTTAGGTTTCACTCTGTTTTCTCCTATATGGATACATGTAGTTGGAAGTCTAAATAAAACTCGGTTTGTGCTAGCTCTTTGAAACTTGACACAATAAAGTAGCTCCAAGTTCTATCTCTATGGTTTGTTTCCTATTTATGTAGCCCTAAGCAGAGACTGGCGCAAATCACTTTAATGGAAAGGGGTTGCCAATCTTCCAAAAAACTACGAGTTTTTTGAAATCTCAGCACACATTTTTTCACCCAATCTTGATGACACTTTCAGGTAATGATCACTACCCCAATCCCACTTGGGTCACCAAATTTCGTTCTTTTAGGTTAAACCGTTCATTGGCAGTAACAGTTTAAATTTTATGTTTCACTCTGTTTTCTCCTATATGGATACATGTAGTTGGAAGTCTAAATCAAACACGGTTTGTGCTAGCTCTTTGAAACTTGACACAATAAAGTAGCTCCAAGTTCTATCTCTATGGATTGTTCCAATTGATGTATCCCTGAGCAGAGACTGGCGCAAATCACTTTAATGGAAAGGGGTTGCCAAGCTTCCCAAAAACTTCGAGTTTCCTGAAAACTCAGCACACATTTTTTCACCCAATCTTGATGACACTTTCAGGTAATGATCAGTACCCCAATCCCACTTGGCTCACCAAATTTCATTCTTCTAGGTTAAACAGTTCGTTGGCAGTAACAGTTTAAATTTTTAGGTTTCACTCTGTTTTCACCTATATGGATACATGCAGTTGGAAGTCTAAATCAAACAGGGTTTGTGCTAGCTCTTTGAAACTCGAGACAATAAAGTAGCTCCAAGTTCTGTCTCTATGGTTTGTTTCCTATTGATGTAGCCCTAAATAGAGACTGGCGCAAATCACTTTCATGAAATGTGGTTGCCAAGCTTCCAAAAAACTATGAGTTTCCTGAAATCTCAACACACATTTTTTCACCCAATCTTGATGACACTTTCAGGTAATGATCAGTACAACAAATCCCACTTGGGTCACCAAGTT
Organism: Spermophilus citellus; assembly: GCF_964194105.1. NCBI lineage: Eukaryota > Metazoa > Chordata > Mammalia > Rodentia > Sciuridae > Spermophilus > Spermophilus citellus. The sequence goes on along the minus strand of NW_027672724.1, from coordinate 1,910,336 downwards.
TCGTTCTTCTAGGTTAAACCCTTTGTTGGCAGTAACAGTTTTAATTTTTAGGTTTCACTCTGTTTTCTCCTATATGGATACATGTAGTTGGAACTCTAAATCAAACACGGTTTGTGCTAGCTCTTTGAAACTTGACACAATAAAGTAGCTTCAAGTTCTGTCTCTATGGTTTGTTTCCTATTGATGTAGCCCTAAGCAGAGACTGGCGCAAATCACTTTCATGGAAAGGGGTTGCCAAGGTTCCAAAAAACTACGAGTTTACTGAAATCTCAGCACACATTTTTTCACCCAATCTTGATGACACTTTCAGGTAATGATCAGTACCCCAATCCCACTTGGGTCACCAAATTTCGTTCTTCTAGATTCAACCGTTCGTTGGCAGTAACAGTTTTAATTTTTAGGTTTCACTCTGTTTTCTCCTATATGGATACATGTAGTTGGAAGTCTAAATCAAACACGGTTTGTGCTAGCTCTTTGAAACTTGACACAATAAAGTAGCTCCAGTTCTATCTCTATGGTTTGTTTCCTATTGATGTAGACCTAAGCAGAGACCGGCGCAAATCACTTTCATGGAAAGGGGTTGCCAAGCTTCCAAAAAACTACGAGTTTCCTGAAATCTCAGCACACATTTTTTCACCCAATCTTGATGACACTTTCAGGTAATGATCACTACCCCAATCCCACTTGGCTAAAGAAATTTCGTTCTCCTAGGTTAAACCGTTCGTCGGCAGTAACAGTTTTAATTTTTAGGTTTCACTCTGTTTTCTCCTATATGGATACATGTAGTTGGAAGTCTAAATCAAAACGGTTTGTGCTAACTCTTTGAAACTTGACACAATGAAGTAGCTCCAAGTTCTATCTCTATGGTTTGTTTCCTATTGATGTACTCCTAAGCAGAGACTGGCACAAATCACTTTCATGGAAAGGGGTTGCCAAGGTGCCAAAAAACTTCGAGTTTCCTGAAATCTCAGCACACATTTTTTCACCCAATCTTGATGACACTTTCAGGTAATGATCACTCCCCCAATCCCACTTTGCTCACCAAATTTCGTTCTTCTAGTTTAAACCGTTCGTTGGCTTTAACAGTTTTAATTTTTAGGTTTCACTCTGTTTTCTCCTATATAGATACATGTAGTTGGAACTCTAAATCAAACACGGTTTGTGCTAGCTCTTTGAAACTTGAAACAATGAAGTAGCTCCAAGTTCTATCTCTATGGTTTGTTTCCTATTGATGTAGCCCTAAACAGAGACTGGCACAAATCACTTTCATTTAAAGGGGTTGCCAAGCTTCCAAAAAACTACGAGTTTCCTGAAATCTCAGCACACATTTTTTCAACCAATCTTGATGACACTTTGAGGTAATGATCAGTACCCCAATCCCACTTGGCTCACCAAATTTCGTTCAACTAGGTTAAACCGTTCGTTGGCAGTAACAGTTTTAATTTTTAGGTTTCACTCTGTTTTCTCCTATATGGATACATGTAGTTGGAACTCTAAATCAAACACGGTTTGTGCTAGCTCTTTGAAACTTGACACAATAAAGTATCTCCATGTTCTATCTCTATGGTTTGTTTCCTATTGATGTAGCCCTAAGCAGAGACTGGCACAAATCACTTGCATTGAAAGAGGTTGCCAAGCTTCCAAAAAACTACGAGTTTCCTGAAATCACAGCACACATTTTTTCACCGAATCTTGATGACACTTTCAGGTAATGATCAGTACCCCAATCCCACTTGGCTCACCAAATTTCGTTCTTCTAGGTTAAACCGTTCGTTGGCAGTAACAGTTTTAATTTTTAGGTTTCACTCTGTTTTCTCCTATATGGATACATGTAATTGGAAGTCTAAATCAAACACGGTTTGTGCTAGGTCTTTGAAACTTGACACAATAATGTAGCTCCAAGTTCTCTCTCTATGGTTTGTTTCCTATTGATGTAGCCCTAAGCAGAGACTGGCGCAAATCCCTTCCAAGGAAAGGGGTTGCCAAGCTTCCAAAAAACTACGAGTTTCCTGAAATCTCAGCACACATTTTTTCACCCAATCTTGATGACACTTTCAGGTAATGATCACTACCCCAATCCCACTTGGCTCACCAAATTTTGTTCTTCTAGGTTAAACATTTCGTTGGCAGTAACAATTTTAATTTTTAGGTTTCACTCTGTTTTCTCCTATATGGATACATGTAGTTGGAACTCTAAATCAAACACGGTTTGTGCTAGCTCTTTGAAACTTGACACAATAAAGTATCTCCATGTTCTATCTCTATGGTTTGTTTCCTATTGATGTAGCCCTAAGCAGAGACTGGCACAAATCACTTGCATTGAAAGAGGTTGCCAATCTTCCAAAAAACTACGAGTTTCCTGAAATCTCAGCACACATTTTTTAACCCAATCTTGATGACACTTTCAGGTAATGATCAGTACAACAAATCCCACTTGGTTCACCAAGTTTCGTTTTTCTAGGTTAAACCGTTCGTTGGCAGTAACAGTTTTAATATTTAGGTTTCACTCTGTTTTCTCCTATATGGATACATGTAGTTGGAAGTCTAAATCAAACACGGTTTGTGCTAGCTCTTTGAAACTTGACACAATAAAGTAGCTCCAAGATCTATCTCTATGGTTTGTTTCCTATTGATGTAGCCCTAAGCAGAGACTGGCGCAAATCACTTTCATTTAAAGTGGTTGCCAAGCTTCCAAAAAATTACGAGTTTCCTGAAATCTCAGCACACATTTTTTCACCCAATCTTGAAGACACTTTCAGGTAATGATAAGTACCCCAATCCCACTTGGCTCACCAAGTTTCGTTCAACTAGGTTAAACCGTTCGTTGGCAGTAACAGTTTTAATTTTCAGGTTTCACTCTGTTTTCTCCTATATGGATACATGTAGTTGGAAGTCTAAATCAAACACGGTTTGTGCTAGCTCTTTGAAACTTGACACAATAAAGTAGCTCCAAGTTCTCTCTCTATGGTTTGATTCCTATAATGTAGCCCTAAGCAGAGACTGGCGCAAATCACTTTCATGGAAAGGTGTTGCCAAGGTTCCAAAAAACTACGAGTTTCCTGAAATTTCAGCACACATTTTTTCACCCAATCTTGATGACACTTTCAGGTAATGATCAGTACCCCAATCCCACTTGGCTCACCAAGTTTCGTCAACTAGGTTAAACCGTTCGTTGGCAGTAACAGTTTTAATTTTTAGGTTTTACTCTGTTTTCTCCTATATGGATACATGTAGTTGGAAGTCTAAATCAAACAGGGTTTGTGCTAGCTCTTTGAAACTTGACACAATAAAGTAGCTCCAAGTTCTATCTCTATGGTTTGTTTCCTATTGATGTAGCCCTAAGCAGAGACTGGCGCAAATCACTTTCATGGAAAGGGGTTGCTAAGCTTCCAAAAAACTACGAGTTTCCTGAAATCTCAGCACACATTTTTTTACCCAATCATGATGACACTTTCAGGTAATGATCAGTCCAACAAATCCCACTTGGGTCACCAAGTTTCGCTCTTCTAGGTTAAACCGTTCGTTGGCAGTAACAGTTTTAATTTTCAGGTTTCACTCTGTTTTCTCCTATATGGATACATGTAGTTGGAAGTCTAAATCAAACACGGTTTGAGCTAGCTCTTTGAAACTTGATTCAATAAAGTAGCTCCAAGTTCTATCTCTATGGTTTGTTTCCTATTGATGTAGCCCTAAGCAGAGACTGGCGCAAATCACTTTCATGGAAAGGGGTTGCCAAGCTTCCAAAAAACTACGAGTTTCCTGAAATCTGAGCACACATTTTTTCACCCAATATTGATGACACTTTCAGGTAATGATCAGTACAACAAATCCCACTTGGTTCACCAAGTTTCGTTCTTCTAGGTTAAACCGTTCGTTGGCAGTAACAGTTTTAATATTTAGGTTTCACTCTGTTTTCTCCTATATGGATACATGTAGTTGGAAGTCTAAATCAAACACGGTTTGTGCTAGCTCTTTGAAACTTGACACAATAAAGTAGCTCCAAGTTCTATCTCTATGGTTTGATTCCTATAATGTAGCCCTAAGCAGAGACTGGCGCAAATCACTTTCATGGAAAGGGGTTGCCAAGGTTCCAAAAAACTACGAGTTTCCTGAAATCTCAGCACACATTTTTTCACCCAATCTTGATGACACTTTCAGGTAATGATCAGTACCCCAATCCCAGTTGGCTCACCAAGTTTCGTTCAACTAGGTTAAACCGTTCGTTGGCAGTAACAGTTTAAATTTTTAGGTTTCACTCTGTTTTCTCCTATATGGATACATGTAGTTGGAAGTCTAAATCAAACACGGTTTGTGCTAGCTCTTTGAAACTTGACACAATAAAGTAGCTCCAAGTTCTCTCTCTATGGTTTGATTCCTATAATGTAGCCCTAAGCAGAGACTGGCGCAAATCACTTTCATGGAAAGGGTTTGCAAAGGTTCCAAAAAACTACGAGTTTCCTGAAATCTCAGCACACATTTTTTCACCCAATCTTGATGACACTTTCAGGTAATGATCAGTACCCCAATCCCACTTGGCTCACCAAGTTTCATTCAACTAGGTTAAACCGTTCGTTGGCAGTAACAGTTTTAATTTTTAGGTTTCACTCTGTTTTCTCCTATATGGATACCTGTAGTTGGAAGTCTAAATCAAACACGGTTTGTGCTAGCTCTTTGAAACTTGACACAATAAAGTAGCTCCATGTTCTATCTCTATGGTTTGTTTCCTATTGATGTAGCCCTAAGCAGAGACTGGCGCAAATCACTTTCATGGAAAGGGGTTGCCAAGCTTCCAAAAAACTACGAGTTTCCTGAAATCTCAGCACACATTTTTTCACCCAATCTTGATGACACTTTCAGGTAATGATCAGTACCCCAATCCCACTTGGCTCACCAAATTTCGTTTTTCTAGGTTAAACCGTTCGTTGGCAGTAACATTTTTAATTTTTAGGTTTCACTCTGTTTTCTCCTATATGGATACATGTATTTGGAAGTCTAAATCAAACACGGTTTGTGCTAGCTCTTTGAAACTTGACACAATAAAGTAGCTCCAAGTTCTATCTCTATGGTTTGTTTCCTATTGATGTAGCCCTAAGCAGAGACTGGCGCAAATCACTTTCATTTAAAGGGGTTGCCAATCTTCAAAAAACTACGAGCTTCCTGAAATCTCAGCACACATTTTTTCACCCAATCTTGATGACACTTTCAGGTAATGATCAGTACCCCAATCCCACTTACTCACCAAAATTCATTATTCTAGGTTAAACCGTTCGTTGGCAGTAACAGTTTTAATTTTTAGGTTTCACTCAATTTTCTCCTATATGAATATATATAGTTGGAACTCTAAATCAAACACGGTTTGTGCTAGCTCTTTGAAACTGACACAATAAAGTAGCTCCATTTTCTATCTCTATGGTTTGTTTCCTATTGATGTAGCCCTAAGAAGAGACTGGCGTGAATCACTTTCATGGAATGGGGTTGCCAAGCTTCCGAAAAACTATGAGTTTCCTTAAATCTCAGCACACATTTTTTCACCCAATCTTGATGACACATTCAGGTATTGATCAGTACAACAAATCCCACTTGGGTCACCAAGTTTCGTTCTTCTAGGTTAAACCGTTCGTTGGCAGAAACAGTTTTAATTTTTAGGTTTCACTCTGTTTTCTCCTATATGGATAAATGTAGTTGGAACTCTAAATCAAACACGGTTTGTGCTAGCTCTTTGAAACTTGACACAATAATGTAGCTCCAAGTTCTATCTCTATGGTTTGTTTCCTATTGATGTAGCCCTAAGCAGAGACTGGCGCAAATCACTTTCATTTAAAGTGGTTGCCAAGCTTCCAAAAAATTACGAGTTTCCTGAAATCTCAGCACACATTTTTTCACCCAATCTTGATGACACTTTCCGGTAATGATCAGTACAACAAATCCCACTTGGGTCACCAATTTTCGTTCTTCTAGGTTAAACCGTTCGTTGGCAGTAACAGTTTTAATTTTTAGGTTTCACTCTGTTTTCTCCTATATGGATACATATAGTTGGAACTCTAAATCAAACACGGTTTGTGCTAGCTCTTTGAAACTTGACACAATAAAGTAGCTCCAAGATCTATCTCTATGGTTTGTTTCCTATTGATGTAGCCCTAAGCAGAGACTGGCGCAAATCACTTTCATGGAAAGGGTTGCCAATCTTCCAAAAAACTACGAGTTTCCTGAAATCTCAGCACACATTTTTTCACCCAATCTTGATGACACTTTCAGATAATGATCAGTACCCCAATCCCAATTGGCTCACCAAATTTCGTTCTTCTAGGTTAAACCGTTCGTTGGCAGTAACAGTTTTAATTTTTAGGTTTCACTCTGTTTTCTCCTATATGGATACATGTAGTGGGAACGCTAAATCAAACACCTGTTGTGCTAGCTCTTTGAAACTTGACACAATAAAGTAGCTCCACGTTCTATCTCTATGGTTTGTTTCCTATTGATGTAGCCCTAAGCAGAGACTGGCGCAAATCACTTTCATGGAAAGGGGTTTCCAAGCTTCCAAAAAACTTCGAGTTTCCTGAAATCTCAGCACACATTTTTTCACCCAATCTTGATGACACTTTCAGGTAATGATAAGTACCCCAATCCCACTTGGCTAACCAAATTTCGTTCTTCTAGGTTAAACCGTTCGTTGGCAGTAACAGGTTTAATTTTTAGGTTTCACTATGTTTTCTCCTATATGGATACATGTAGTTGGAAATCTAAATCAAACACGGTTTGTGCTACCTCTTTGAAACTTGACACAATAAAGTAGCTCCAAGTTCTATCTCTATGGTTTGTTTCCTATTGATGTAGCCCTAAGCAGAGACTGCCGCAAATCACTTTCATGGAAAGGGGTTGACAATCTTCCAAAAAACTACGAGTTTCCTGAAATCTCAGCACACATTTTTTCACCCAATCTTGATGACACTTTCAGGTAATGATCAGTACCCCAATCCCACTTGGCTCACCAAATTTCGTTCTTCTAGGTTGAACTGTTCGTTGGCAGTAACAGTTTTGATTTTTAGGTTTCACTCTGTTTTCTCGTATATGGATAAATGTAGTTGGAACTCTAAATCAAACACGGTTTGTGCTAGCTCTTTGAAACTTGACACAATAAAGTAGCTCCATGTTTTATCTCTATGGTTTGTTTCCTATTGATGTAGCCCTAAGCAGAGACTGGCGCAAATCACTTTCATGGAAAGGGGTTGCCAATCTTCCAAAAAACTACGAGTTTCCTGAAATCTCAGCACACATTTTTTCACCCAATCTTCATGACATTTTCAGGTAATGATCAGTACAACAAATACCACTTGGGTCACCATGTTTCGTTCTTCTAGGTTAAACCGTTCGTTGGCAGTAACAGTTTTAGTTTTTAGGTTTCACTCTGTTTTCTCCTATATGGATACATGTAGTTGGAACTCTAAATCAAACACGGTTTGTGCTAGCTCTTTGTAACTTGACACAATAAAGTAACTCCAAGTTCTATCTCTATGGTTTGTTTCCTATTGATGTAGCCCTAAGCAGAGACTGGCACAAATCACTTTCATTGAAAGGCGTTGCCAAGCTTCCAAAAAACTACGAGTTTCCTGAAATCTCAGCACACATTTTTTCACCCAATCTTGATGACACTTTCAGGTAATGATCAGTACCCCAATCCCACTTGGCTCACCAAATTTCGTTCTTCTAGGTTAAACCGTTCGTTGGCAGTAACAGTTTTAGTTTTTAGGTTTCACTCTGTTTTCTCCTATATGGATACATGTAGTTGGAACTCTAAATCAAACACGGTTTGTGCTAGCTCTTTGAAACTTGACACAATAAAGTGCTCCAAGTTCTATCTCTATGGTTTGTTTCCTATTGATGTAGCCCTAAGCAGAGACTGGCGCAAATCACTTTCATGGAAAGGGGTTGCCAAGCTTCCAAAAAACTACGAGTTTCCTGAAATCTCAGCACACATTTTTTCATCCAATCTTGATGACTCTTTCAGGTAATGATCACTACCCCAATCCCACTTGGCTCACCAAATTTTGTTCTTCTAGGTTAAACCGTTCGTTGGCAGTAACAGTTTTAATTTTTAGGTTTCACTCAATTTTCTCCCATATAAATACATGTAGTTGGAACTCTAAATCAAACACGGTTTGTGCTAGCTCTTTGAAACTTGACACAATAAAGTAGCTCCATGTTCTATCTCTATGGTTTGTTTCCTATTGATGTAGCCCTAAGCAGAGACTGGCGCAAATCACTTTCATGGAAAGGGGTTGACAATCTTCCAAAAAACTATGAATTTCCTGAAATCTCAGCACACATTTTTTCACCCAATCTTCATGACATTTTCAGGTAATGATCAGTACAACAAATCCCACTTGGGTCACCATGTTTCGTTCTTCTAGGTTAAACCGTTCGTTGGCAGTAACAGTTTTAATTTTTAGGTTTCACTCTGTTTTCTCCTATATGGATACATGTAGTTGGAACTCTAAATCAAACACGGTTTGTGCTAGCTCTTTGAAACTTGACACAATAAAGTAGCTCCAAGTTCTATCTCTATGGTTTGTTTCCTATTGATGTAGCCCTAAGCAGAGACTGGCGCAAATCACTTTCATAGAAAGGGGTTGCCAAGCTTCCAAAAAACTACAAGTTTCCTGAAATCTCAGCACACATTTTTTCACCCAATCTTGATGACACTTTCAGGTAATTATCAGTACAACAAATCCCACTTGGGTCACCAAGTTTCGTTCTTCTAGGTTAAACCGTTCGTTGGCAGTACAGTTTTAATTTTTAGGTTTCACTCTGTTTTCTCCTATATGGATACATGTAGTTGGAACACTAAATCAAACACGGTTTGTGCTAGCTCTTTGAAACTTGACACAATAAATTAGCTCCAAGTTCTATCTCTATGGTTTGTTTCCTATTGATGTAGCCCTAAGCAGAGACTGGCGCAAATCACTTTAATGGAAAGGGGTTGCCAATCTTCCAAAAAAATAATAGTTTCCTGAAATCTCAGCACACATTTTTTCATCCAATCTTGATGACACTTTCAGGTAATGATCACTACCCCAATCCCACTTGGCTCACCAAATTTTGTTCTTCTAGGGTAAAACGTTCGTTGGCAGTAACAGTTTTAATTTTTAGGTTTCACTCAATTTTCTCCCATATAAATACATGTAGTTGGAACTCTAAATCAAACACGGTTTGTGCTAGCTCTTTGAAACTTGACACAATAAAGTAGCTCCATGTTCTATCTCTATGGATTGTTTCCTATTGATGTAGCCCTAAGCAGAGACTGGTGCAAATCACTTTCATTTAAAGGGGTTGCCAAGCTTCCAAAAAATTACGAGTTTCCTGAAATCTCAGCAAACATTTTTTCACCCAATCTTGATGACACTTTCAGGTAATGATCAGTACAACAAATCCCACTTGGGTCACCATGTTTCGTTCTTCTAGGTTAAACCGTTCGTTGGCAGTAACAGTTTTAATTTTTAGGTTTCACTCTGTTTTCTCCTATATGGATACATGTATTTGGAACTCTAAATCAAACACGGTTTGTGCTAGTTCTTTGAAACTTGACACAATAAAGTAGCTCCAAGTTCTATCTCTATGGTTTGTTTCCTATTGATGTAGCCCTAAGCAGAGACTGGCACAAATCACTTTCATTGAAAGGCGTTGCCAAGCTTCCAAAAAACTACGAGTTTCCTGAAATCTCAGCACACATTTTTTCACCCAATCTTGATGACACTTTCAGGTAATGATCAGTACCCCAATCCCACTTGGCTCACCAAATTTCGTTCTTCTAGGTTAAACCGTTCATTGGCAGTAACAGTTTTAGTTTTTAGGTTTCACTCTGTTTTCTCCTATATGGATACATGTAGTTGGAACTCTAAATCAAACACGGTTTGTGCTAGCTCTTTGAAACTTGACACAATAAAGTGCTCCAAGTTCTATCTCTATGGTTTGTTTCCTATTGATGTAGCCCTAAGCAGAGACTGGCGCAAATCACTTTCATGGAAAGGGGTTGCCAAGCTTCCAAAAAACTACGAGTTTCCTGAAATCTCAGCACACATTTTTTCATCCAATCTTGATGACTCTTTCAGGTAATGATCACTACCCCAATCCCACTTGGCTCACCAAATTTTGTTCTTCTAGGTTAAACCGTTCGTTGGCAGTAACAGTTTTAATTTTTAGGTTTCACTCAATTTTCTCCCATATAAATACATGTAGTTGGAACTCTAAATCAAACACGGTTTGTGCTAGCTCTTTGAAACTTGACACAATAAAGTAGCTCCATGTTCTATCTCTATGGTTTGTTTCCTATTGATGTAGCCCTAAGCAGAGACTGGCACAAATCACTTTCATGGAAAGGGGTTGACAATCTTCCAAAAAACTATGAATTTCCTGAAATCTCAGCACACATTTTTTCACCCAATCTTCATGACATTTTCAGGTAATGATCAGTACAACAAATCCCACTTGGGTCACCATGTTTCGTTCTTCTAGGTTAAACCGTTCGTTGGCAGTAACAGTTTTAATTTTTAGGTTTCACTCTGTTTTCTCCTATATGGATACATGTAGTTGGAACTCTAAATCAAACACGGTTTGTGCTAGCTCTTTGAAACTTGACACAATAAAGTAGCTCCAAGTTCTATCTCTATGGTTTGTTTCCTATTGATGTAGCCCTAAGCAGAGACTGGCGCAAATCACTTTCATAGAAAGGGGTTGCCAAGCTTCCAAAAAACTACAAGTTTCCTGAAATCTCAGCACACATTTTTTCACCCAATCTTGATGACACTTTCAGGTAATTATCAGTACAACAAATCCCACTTGGGTCACCAAGTTTCGTTCTTCTAGGTTAAACCGTTCGTTGGCAGTACAGTTTTAATTTTTAGGTTTCACTCTGTTTTCTCCTATATTGATACATGTAGTTGGAACACTAAATCAAACACGGTTTTTGCTAGCTCTTTGAAACTTGACACAATAAATTAGCTCCAAGTTCTATCTCTATGGTTTGTTTCCTATTGATGTAGCCCTAAGCAGAGACTGGCGCAAATCACTTTAATGGAAAGGGGTTGCCAATCTTCCAAAAAACTAATAGTTTCCTGAAATCTCAGCACACATTTTTTCATCCAATCTTGATGACACTTTCAGGTAATGATCACTACCCCAATCCCACTTGGCTCACCAAATTTCGTTCTTCTAGGGTAAACCGTTCGTTGGCAGTAACAGTTTTAATTTTTAGGTTTCACTCAATTTTCTCCCATATAAATACATGTAGTTGGAACTCTAAATCAAACACGGTTTGTGCTAGCTCTTTGAAACTTGACACAATAAAGTAGCTCCATGTTCTATCTCTATGGTTTGTTTCCTATTGATGTAGCCCTAAGCAGAGACTGGTGCAAATCACTTTCATTTAAAGGGGTTGCCAAGCTTCCAAAAAATTACGAGTTTCCTGAAATCTCAGCAAACATTTTTTCACCCAATCTTGATGACACTTTCAGGTAATGATCAGTACAACAAATCCCACTTGGGTCACCAAGTTTCTTTCTTCTAGGTTAAACCGTTCGTTGGCAGTAACAGTTTTAATTTTTAGGTTTCACTCTGTTTTCTCCTATATGGATACATGTATTTGGAACTCTAAATCAAACACGGTTTGTGCTACTTCTTTGAAACTTGACACAATAAAGTAGCTCCAAGTTCTATCTCTATGGTTTGTTTCCTATTGATGTAGCCCTAAGCAGAGACTGGCACAAATCACTTTCATGGAAAGGGTTGCAAAGGTTCCAAAAAACTACGAGTTTCCTAAAATCTCAGCACACATTTTTTCACCCAATCTTGATGACACTTTCAGATAATGATCACTACCCCAATCCCACTTGGCTCAAGAAATTTTGTTCTTCTAGGTTAAACCGATCGTTGGCAGTAACAGTTTTAATTTTTAGGTTTCACTCTATTTTCTCCTATATGGATACATGTAGTTGGAACTCTAAAACAAACACGGTTTGTGCTAGCTCTTTGAAACTTGACAGAAGAAAGTAGCTCCAAGTTCTATCTCTATGGTTTGTTTCCTATTGATGTAGCCCTAAGCAGAGACTGGCGCAAATCACTTTCATGGAAAGGGGTTGCCAAGCTTCCAAAAAACTACGAGTTTCCTGAAATCTCAGCACACATTTTTCATCCAATCTTGATGACACTTTCAGGTAATGATCACTACCCAAATCCCACTTGGCTCACCAAATTTCGTTCTTCTAGGTTAAACCGTTCGTTTGCAGTAACAGTTTTAATTTTTAGGTTTCACTCAATTTTCTCCCATATAAATACATGTAGTTGGAACGCTAAATCAAACACGGTTTGTGCTAGCTCTTTGAAACTTGACACAATAAAGTAGCTCCATGTTCTATCTCTATGGTTTGTTTCCTATTGATGTAGCCCTAAGCAGAGACTGGCGCAAATCACTTTCATGGAAAGGGGTTGCCAATCTTCCAAAAAACTACGAATTTCCTGAAATCTCAGCACACATTTTTTCACCCAATCTTCATGACATTTTCAGGTAATGATCAGTACAACAAATCCCACTTGGGTCACCATGTTTCGTTCTTCTAGGTTAAACCGTTCGTTGGCAGTAACAGTTTTAATTTTTAGGTTTCACTCTGTTTTCTCCTATATGGATACATGTAGTTGGAACTCTAAATCAAACACGGTTTGTGCTAGCTCTTTGAAACTTGACACAATAAAGTAGCTCCAAGTTCTATCTCTATGGTTTGTTTCCTATTGATGTAGCCCTAAGCAGAGACTGGCGCAAATCACTTTCATGGAAAGGGGTTGCCAAGCTTCCAAAAAACTACAAGTTTCCTGAAATCTCAGCACACATTTTTTCACCCAATCTTGATGACACTTTCAGGTAATGATCAGTACAACAAATTCCACTTGGGTCACCAAGTTTTGTTCTTCTAGGTTAAACCGTTCGTGGGCAGTACAGTTTTAATTTTTAGGTTTCACTCTGTTTTCTCCTATATGGATACATGTAGTTGGAACACTAAATCAAACACGGTTTGTGCTAGCTCTTTGAAACTTGACACAATAAAGTAGCTCCAAGTTCTATCTCTATAGTTTGTTTCCTATTGATGTAGCCCTAAGCAGAGACTGGCGCAAATCACTTTCATGGAAAGGGGTTGCCAAGCTTCCAAAAAACTACGAGTTTCCTGAAATCTCAGCACACATTTTTTCATCCAATCTTGATGACACTTTCAGGTAATGATCACTACCCCAATCCCACTTGGCTCACCAAATTTCGTTCTTCTAGGTTAAACCGTTCGTTGGCAGTAACAGTTTTAATTTTTAGGTTTCACTCAATTTTCTCCCATATAAATACATGTAGTTGGAACTCTAAATCAAACACGGTTTGTGCTAGCTCTTTGAAACTTGACACAATAAAGTAGCTCCATGTTCTATCTCTATGGCCTGTTTCCTATTGATGTAGCCCTAAGCAGAGACTGGAGCAAATCACTTTCATTTAAAGGGGTTGCCAAGCTTCCAAAAAATTACGAGTTTCCTGAAATCTCAGCAAACATTTTTTCACCCAATCTTGATGACACTTTCAGGTAATGATCAGTACAACAAATCCCACTTGGGTCACCAAGTTTCTTTCTTCTAGGTTAAACCGTTCGTTGGCAGTAACAGTTTTAATTTTTAGGTTTCACTCTGTTTTCTCCTATATGGATACATGTAGTTGGAACTCTAAATCAAACACGGTTTGTGCTAGCTCTTTGAAACTTGACACAATAAAGTAGCTCCAAGTTCTATCTCTATGGTTTGTTTCCTATTGATGTAGCCCTAAGCAGAGACTGGCACAAATCACTTTCATGGAAAGGGTTGCAAAGGTTCCAAAAAACTACGAGTTTCCTAAAATCTCAGCACACATTTTTTCACCCAATCTTGATGACACTTTCAGATAATGATCACTACCCCAATCCCACTTGGCTCAAGAAATGTCGTTCTTCTAGGTTAAACCGTTCGTTGGCAGTAACAGTTTTAATTTTTAGGTTTCACTCTATTTTCTCCTATATGGATACATGTAGTTGGAACTCTAAAACAAACACGGTTTGTGCTAGCTCTTTGAAACTTGACAGAAGAAAGTAGCTCCAAGTTCTATCTCTATGGTTTGTTTCCTATTGATGTAGCCTTAAGCAGAGACTGGCGCAAATCACTTTCATGGAAAGGGGTTGCCAAGCTTCCAAAAAACTACGAGTTTCCTGAAATCTCAGCACACATTTTTCATCCAATCTTGATGACACTTTCAGGTAATGATCACTACCCAAATCCCACTTGGCTCACCAAATTTCGTTCTTCTAGGTTAAACCGTTCGTTTGCAGTAACAGTTTTAATTTTTAGGTTTCACTCAATTTTCTCCCATATAAATACCTGTAGTTGGAACGCTAAATCAAACACGGTTTGTGCTAGCTCTTTGAAACTTGACACAATAAAGTAGCTCCATGTTCTATCTCTATGCTTTGTTTCCTATTGATGTAGCCCTAAGCAGAGACTGGCGCAAATCACTTTCATGGAAAGGGGTTGCCAATCTTCCAAAAAACTACGAATTTCCTGAAATCTCAGCACACATTTTTTCACCCAATCTTGATGACATTTTCAGGTAATGTTCAGTACAACAAATCCCACTTGGGTCACCATGTTTCGTTCTTCTAGGTTAAACCGTTCGTTGGCAGTAACAGTTTTAATTTTTAGGTTTCACTCTGTTTTCTCCTATATGGATACATGTAGTTGGAACTCTAAATCAAACACGGTTTGTGCTAGCTCTTTGAAACTTGACACAATAATGTAGCTCCAAGTTCTATCTCTATGGTTTGTTTCCTATTGATGTAGCCCTAAGCAGAGACTGGCGCAAATCACTTTCATGGAAAGGGGTTGCCAAGCTTCCAAAAAACTACGAGTTTCCTGAAATCTCAGCACACATTTTTTCATCCAATCTTGATGACACTTTCAGGTAATGATCACTACCCCAATCCCACTTGGCTCACCAAATTTCGTTCTTCTAGGTTAAACCGTTCGTTGGCAGTAACAGTTTTAATTTTTAGGTTTCACTCAATTTTCTCCCATATAAATACATGTAGTTGGAACTCTAAATCAAACACGGTTTGTGCTAGCTCTTTGAAACTTGACACAATAAAGTAGCTCCATGTTCTATCTCTATGGTTTGTTTCCTATTGATGTAGCCCTAAGCAGAGACTGGTGCAAATCACTTTCATTTAAAGGGGTTGCCAAGCTTCCAAAAAATTACAAGTTTCCTGAAATCTCAGCAAACATTTTTTCACCCAATCTTGATGACACTTTCAGGTAATGATCAGTACAACAAATCCCACTTGGGTCACCAAGTTTCTTTCTTCTAGGTTAAACCGTTCGTTGGCAGTAACAGTTTTAATTTTTAGGTTTCACTCTGTTTTCTCCTATATGGATACATGTAGTTGGAACTCTAAATCAAACACGGTTTGTGCTAGCTCTTTGAAACTTGACACAATAAAGTAGCTCCAAGTTCTATCTCTATGGTTTGTTTCCTATTGATGTAGCCCTAAGCAGAGACTGGCACAAATCACTTTCATGGAAAGGGTTGCAAAGGTTCCAAAAAACTACGAGTTTCCTAAAATCTCAGCACACATTTTTTCACCCAATCTTGATGACACTTTCAGATAATGATCACTACCCCAATCCCACTTGGCTCAAGAAATTTCGTTCTTCTAGGTTAAACCGTTCGTTGGCAGTAACAGTTTTAATTTTTAGGTTTCACTCTATTTTCTCCTATATGGATACATGTAGTTGGAACTCTAAAACAAACACGGTTTGTGCTAGCTCTTTGAAACTTGACAGAAGAAAGTAGCTCCAAGTTCTATCTCTATGGTTTGTTTCCTATTGATGTAGCCCTAAGCAGAGACTGGCGCAAATCACTTTCATGGAAAGGGGTTGCCAAGCTTCCAAAAAACTACGAGTTTCCTGAAATCTCAGCACACATTTTTCATCCAATCTTGATGACACTTTCAGGTAATGATCACTACCCCAATCCCACTTGGCTCACCAAATTTCGTTCTTCTAGGTTAAACCGTTCGTTTGCAGTAACAGTTTTAATTTTTAGGTTTCACTCAATTTTCTCCCATATAAATACATGTAGTTGGAACGCTAAATCAAACACGGTTTGTGCTAGCTCTTTGAAACTTGACACAATAAAGTAGCTCCATGTTCTATCTCTATGGTTTGTTTCCTATTGATGTAGCCCTAAGCAGAGACTGGCGCAAATCACTTTCATGGAAAGGGGTTGACAATCTTCCAAAAAACTACGAGTTTCCTGAAATCTCAGCACACATTTTTTCACCAATCTTCATAACACTTTCAGGTAATGATCAGTACAACAAATCCCACTTGGGTCACCATGTTTCGTTCTTCTAGGTTAAACCGTTCGTTGGCAGTAACAGTTATAATTTTTAGGTTTCACTCTGTTTTCTCCTATATGGATACATGTATTTGGAAGTCCAAATCAAAAACGGTTTGTGCTAGCTCTTTGAAACTTGACACAATAAAGTAGCTCCAAGTTGTATCTCTATGGTTTGTTTCCTATTGATGTAGCCCTAAGCAGAGACTGGCGGAAATCACTTTTATGGAAAGGGGTTACCAAACTTCCAAAAAACTACGAGTTTCCTGAAATCTCAGCACACATTTTTTCACCCAATCTTGATGACACTTTCAGGTAATGATCAGTACCCCAATCCCACTTGGCTCACCAAATTTCGTTCTTCTAGGTTAAACCGTTCGTTGGCAGTAAGAGTTTTAATTTTTAGGTTTCACTCTGTTTTCTCCTATATGGATACATGTAGTTGGATCTCTAAATCAAACACGGTTTGTGCTAGCTCTTTGAAACTTGACACAATAAAGTAGCTCCAAGTTCTATCTCTATGGTATGTTTCCTATTGATGTAGCCCTAAGCAGAGACTGGCGCAAATCACTTTCATGGAAAGGGGTTGCCAATCTTCCAAAAAACTATGAGTTTCCTGAAATCTCAGCACACATTTTTTCACCCAATCTTGATGACACTTTCAGGTAATGATCAGTACCCTAATCCCACTTGGCTCACCAAATTTCGTTCTTCTAGGTTACACCGTTCGTTGGCAGTAACAGTTTTAATTTTTAGGTTTCACTCTGTTTTCTCCTATATGGATACATGTAGTTGGAAGTCTAAATCAAACATGGTTTGTGCTAGCTCTTTGAAACTTGACACAATAAAGTAGCTCCATATTCTATCTCTATGGTTTGTTTCCTATTTATGTAGCCCTAAGCAGAGACTGACACAAATCACTTTCATGGAAAGAGGTTGCCAATCTTCCAAAAAACTACGAGTTTCCTGAAATCTCAGCACACATTTTTCATCCAATCTTGATGACACTTTCAGGTAATGATCACTACCCCAATCCCACTTGGCTCACCAAATTTCGTTCTTCTAGGTTAAACCATTCGTTTGCAGTAACAGTTTTAATTTTTAGGTTTCACTCAATTTTCTCCCATATAAATACATGTAGTTGGAACGCTAAATCAAACACGGTTTGTGCTAGCTCTTTGAAACTTGACACAATAAAGTAGCTCCATGTTCTATCTCTATGGTTTGTTTCCTATTGATGTAGCCCTAAGCAGAGACTGGCGCAAATCACTTTCATGGAAAGGGGTTGACAATCTTCCAAAAAACTACGAGTTTCCTGAAATCTCAGCACACATTTTTTCACCAATCTTCATAACACTTTCAGGTAATGATCAGTACAACAAATCCCACTTGGGTCACCATGTTTCGTTCTTCTAGGTTAAACCGTTCGTTGGCAGTAACAGTTATAATTTTTAGGTTTCACTCTGTTTTCTCCTATATGGATACATGTATTTGGAAGTCCAAATCAAAAACGGTTTGTGCTAGCTCTTTGAAACTTGACACAATAAAGTAGCTCCAAGTTGTATCTCTATGGTTTGTTTCCTGTTGATGTAGCCCTAAGCAGAGACTGGCGCAAATCACTTTCATGGAAAGGGGTTACCAAACTTCCAAAAAACTACGAGTTTCCTGAAATCTCAGCACACATTTTTTCACCCAATCTTGATGACACTTTCAGGTAATGATCAGTACCCCAATCCCACTTGGCTCACCAAATTTCGTTCTTCTAGGTTAAACCGTTCATTGGCAGTAAGAGTTTTAATTTTTAGGTTTCACTCTGTTTTCTCCTATATGGATACATGTAGTTGGATCTCTAAATCAAACACGGTTTGTGCTAGCTCTTTGAAACTTGACACAATAAAGTAGCTCCAAGTTCTATCTCTATGGTATGTTTCCTATTGATGTAGCCCTAAGCAGAGACTGGCGCAAATCACTTTCATGGAAAGGGGTTGCCAATCTTCCAAAAAACTATGAGTTTCCTGAAATCTCAGCACACATTTTTTCACCCAATCTTGATGACACTTTCAGGTAATGATCAGTACCCTAATCCCACTTGGCTCACCAAATTTCGTTCTTCTAGGTTACACCGTTCGTTGGCAGTAACAGTTTTAATTTTTAGGTTTCACTCTGTTTTCTCCTATATGGATACATGTAGTTGGAAGTCTAAATCAAACACGGTTTGTGCTAGCTCTTTGAAACTTGACACAATAAAGTAGCTCCATATTCTATCTCTATGGTTTGTTTCCTATTTATGTAGCCCTAAGCAGAGACTGACACAAATCACTTTCATGGAAAGAGGTTGCCAATCTTCCAAAAAACTACGAGTTTCCTGAAATCTCAGCTCACATTTTTTCACCCAATCTTGATGACACTTTCAGGTAATGATCAGTACCCCAATCCCACTTGGCTCACCAAATTTCGTTCTTCTAGGTTAAACCGTTCATCGGCAGTAACAGTTTTAATTTTTAGGTTTCACACTGTTTTCTCCTATATGGATACATGTAGTTGGAAGTCTAAATCAAAAACGGTTTGTGCTAGCTCTTTGAACCTTGACACAATAAAGTAGCTCCAAGTTGCATCTCTATGGTTTGTTTCCTATTGATGTAGCCCTAAGCAGAGACTGGCGCAAATCACTTTCATTAAAAGGGGTTGCCAAGCTTCCAAAAAAATAAGAGTTTCCTGAAATATCAGCACTCATTTTTTCACACAATCTTGATGACACTTTCAGGTAATGATCAGTACAACAAATCCCACTTGGGTCACCAAGTTTCTTTCTTCTAGGTTAAACCATTCGTTGGCAGTAACAGTTTTAATTTTTAGGTTTCACTCTGTTTTCTCCTATATGGATACATGTAGTTGGAACTCTAAATCAAACAGGGTTTGTGCTAGCTCTTTGAAACTTGACACAATAAAGTAGCTCCATGTTCTATCTCTATGGTTTGTTTCATATTGATGTAGCCCTAAGCAGAGACTGGCACAAATCACTTTCATGGAAAGGGTTGCAAAGGTTCCAAAAAACTACGAGTTTCCTAAAATCTCAGCACACATTTTTTCACCCAATCTTGATGACACTTTCAGGTAATGATCACTAGCCCAATCCCACTTGGCTCAAGAAATTTCGTTCTTCTAGGTTAAACCGTTCGTTGGCAGTAACAGTTTTAATTTTTAGGTTTCACTCTGTTTTCTCCTATATGGATACATGTAGTTGGAATGCTAAATCAAACACAGTTTGTGCTAGCTCTTTGAAACTTGACAGAAGAATGTAGCTCCAAGTTCTATCTCTATGGTTTGTTTCCTATTGATGTAGCCCTAAGCAGAGACTGGCGCAAATCACTTTCATGGAAAGGGGTTGCCAAGCTTCAAAAAACTACGAGTTTCCTGAAATCTCAGCACACATTTTTCATCCAATCTTGATGACACTTTCAGGTAATGATCACTACCCCAATCCTACTTGGCTCACCAAATTTCGTTCTTCTAGGTTAAACCGTTCGTTTGCAGTAACAGTTTTAATTTTTAGGTTTCACTCAATTTTCTCCCATATAAATACATGTAGTTGGAACGCTAAATCAAACACGGTTTGTGCTAGCTCTTTGAAACTTGACACAATAAAGTAGCTCCATGTTCTATCTCTATGGTTTGTTTCCTATTGATGTAGCCCTAAGCAGAGACTGGCGCAAATCACTTTCATGGAAAGGGGTTGCCAATCTTCCAAAAAACTACGAGTTTCCTGAAATCTCAGCACACATTTTTTCATCAATCTTCATGACACTTTCAGGTAATGATCAGTACAACAAATCCCACTTGGGTCACCAAGTTTCGTTCTTCTAGGTTAAACCGTTCGTTGGCAGTAACAGTTATAATTTTTAGGTTTCACTCTGTTTTCTCCTATATGGATACATGTAGTTGGAAGTCCAAGTCAAAAACGGTTTGTGCTAGCTCTTTGAAACTTGACACAATAAAGTAGCTCCAAGTTGTATCTCTATGTTTTGTTTCCTATTGATGTAGCCCTAAGCAGAGACTGGTGCAAATCACTTTCATTTAAAGGGGTTGCCAAGCTTCCAAAAAACTACGAGTTTCCTGAAATTTCAGCACACATGTTTTTACCCAATCTTGATGACACTTTCAGGTAATGATCAGTACCCTAATCCCACTTGGCTCACCAAATCTCGTTCTTCTAGGTTACACCGTTCGTTGGCAGTAACAGTTTTAATTTTTAGGTTTCACTCTGTTTTCTCCTATATGGATACATGTAGTTGGAAGTCTAAATCAAACACGGTTTGTGCTAGTTCTTTGAAACTTGACACAATAAAGTAGCTCCATGTTCTATCTCTATGGTTTGTTTCCTATTTATGTAGCCCTAAGCAGAGACTGACACAAATCACTTTCATGGAAAGGGGTTGCCTAACTTCCAAAAAACTACGAGTTTCCTGAAATCTCAGCTCACATTTTTTCACCCAATCTTGATGACACTTTCAGGTAATGATCAGTACCCCAATCCCACTTGGCTCACCAAATTTCGTTCTTCTAGGTTAAACCGTTCGTTGGCAGTAACAGTTTTAATTTTTAGGTTTCACTCAATTTTCTCCTATATGAATACATGTAGTTGGAACTCTAAATCAAACACGGTTTGTGCTAGCTCTTTGAAACTTGACACAATAAAGTAGCTCCAAGTTCTATCTCTATCGTTTGTTTCCTATTGATGTAGCCCTAAGCAGAGACTGGTGCAAATCACTTTCATTTAAAGGGGTTGCCAAGCTTCCAAAAAACTACGAGGTTCCTGAAATCTCAGCACACATTTTTTCACCCAAACTTGATGACACTTTCAGGTAATGATCACTACCCCAATCCCACTTCGCTCAAGAAATTTCTTCTTCTAGGTTAAACCGTTCATTGGCAGTAACAGTTTTAATTTTTAGGTTTCACTCTGTTTTCTCCTATATGGATACATGTAGTGGGAACTCTAAATCAAACACCTTTTGTGCTAGCTCTTTGAAACTTGACACAATAAAGTAGCTCCAAGTTCTATCTCTATGGTTTGTTTCCTATTGATGTAGCCAAAGGAGAGACTGGCGCAAATCACTTTCATGGAAAGGGGTTGCCAAGCTTCCAAAAAACTACGAGTTTCCTGAAATCTCAGCACACATTTTTTCATCCAATCTTGATGACACTTTCAGGTAATGATCACTACCCCAATCCCACTTGGCTCACCAAATTTCGTTCTTCTAGGTTAAACCGTTCGTTGGCAGTAACAGTTTTAATTTTTAGGTTTCACTCAATTTTCTCCCATATAAATACATGTAGTTGGAACTCTAAATCAAACACGGTTTGTGCTAGCTCTTTGAAACTTGACACAATAAAGTAGCTCCAAGTTCTATCTCTATGGTTTGTTTCCTATTGACGTAGCCCTAAGCAGAGACTGGCACAAATCACTTTCATGGAAAGGGGTTGCCAAGCTTCCAAAAAACTACGAGTTTCCTGAAATCTCAGCACACATTTTTTCACCCAATCTTGATGACACTTTCAGGTAATGATCAGTACCCCAATCCCACTTGGCTCACCAAATTTCGTTCTTCTAGGTTAAACCGTTCGTTGGCAGTAACAGTTTTGATTTTTAGGTTTCACTCTGTTTTCTCCTATATGGATACATGTTGTTGGAAGTCTAAATCAAACACGGTTTGTGCTAGCTCTTTGAAACTTGACACAATGAAGTAGCTCCAAGTTCTATCTCTATGGTTTGTTTCCTATTGATGTAGCCCTAAGCAGAGACTGGCGCAAATCACTTTCATTTAAAGGGGTTGCCAAGCTTCCAAAAAACTACGAGTTTCCTGAAATCTCAGCACACATTTTTTCACCCAATCTTGGTGACACATTCAGGTAATGATCAGTACCCCAATCCCACTTGGCTCACCAAATTTCGTTCTTCTAGGTTAAACCGTTCGTTGGCAGTAACAGTTTTAATTTTTAGGTTTCACTCAATTTTCTCCTATATGAATACATTTAGTTGGAACTCTAAATCAAACACGGTTTGTGCTAGCACTTTGAAACTTGACACAATAAAGTAGCTCCATGTTCTATCTCTATGGTTTGTTTCCTATTGATGTAGCCCTAAGCAGAGACTGGCGCAAATCACTTTCATGGAAAGGGGTTGCCAATCTTCCAAAAAACTACGAGTTTCCTGAAATCTCAGCACACATTTTTTCACCCAATCTTGAAGACACTTTCAGGTAATGATAAGTACCCCAATCCCACTTGGCTCACCAAGTTTCGTTCAACTAGGTTAAACCGTTCGTTGGCAGTAACAGTTTTAATTTTTAGGTTTCACTCTGTTTTCTCCTATATAGATACATGTAGTTGGAAGTCTAAATCAAACACGGTTTGTGCTAGCTCTTGGAAACTTGACACAATAAAGTAGCTCCAAGTTCTATCTCTATGGTTTGTTTCCTATTGATGTAGCCCTAAGAAGAGACTGGCGCGAATCACTTTCATGGAATGGGGTTGCCAAGCTTCCGAAAAACTACGAGTTTCCTGAAATCTCAGCACACATTTTTTCACCCAATCTTGATGACACTTTCAGGTAATGATCAGTACCCCAATCCCACTTGGCTCACCAAATTTCGTTTTTCTAGGTTAAACCGTTCATCGGCAGTAACAGTTTTAATTTTTAGGTTTCATTCTGTTTTCTCCTATATGGATACATGTAGTTGGAAGTCTAAATCAAAAACGGTTTGTGCTAGCTCTTTGAAACTTGACACAATAAAGTAGCTCCAAGTTGTATCTCTATGTTTTGTTTCCTATTGATGTAGCCCTAAGCAGAGACTGGCGCAAATCACTTTCATGGAAAGGGGTTGCCAAGCTTCCAAAAAACTAAGAGTTTCCTGAAATCTCAGCACACATTTTTTCACCCAATCTTGATGACACTTTCAGGTAATGATCAGTACAACAAATCCCACTTGGGTCACCAAGTTTCTTTCTTCTAGGTTAAACCGTTCGTTGGCAGTACAGTTTTAATTTTTAGGTTTCACTCTGTTTTCTCCTATATGGATACATGTAGTTGGAACTCTAAATCAAACACGGTTTGTGCTAGCTCTTTGAAACTTGACACAATAAAGTAGCTCCAAGTTCTATCTCTATGGTTTGTTTCCTATTGATGTAGCCCTAAGCAGAGTCTGGCGCAAATCACTTTCATGGAAAGGGGTTGCCAAGCTTCCAAAAAACTACGAGTTTCCTGAAATCTCAGCACACATTTTTTCATCCAATCTTGATGACACTTTCAGGTAATGATCACTACCCCAATCCCACTTGGCTCACCAAATTTCGTTCTTCTAGGTTAAACCGTTCGTTGGCAGTAACAGTTTTAATTTTTAGGTTTCACTCAATTTTCTCCCATATAAATACATGTAGTTGGAACTCTAAATCAAACACGGTTTGTGCTAGCTCTTTGAAACTTGACACAATAAAGTAGCTCCATGTTCTATCTCTATGGTTTGTTTCCTATTGATGTAGCCCTAAGCAGAGACTGGTGCAAATCACTTTCATTTAAAGGGGTTGCCAAGCATCCAAAAAATTAAGAGTTTCCTGAAATCTCAGCAAACATTGTTTCACCCAATCTTGATGACACTTCAGGTAATGATCAGTACCCCAATCCCACTGGCTCACCAAATTTCGTTCTTCTAGGTTAAACCGTTCATCGGCAGTAACAGTTTTAATTTTTAGGTTTCAATCTGTTTTCTCCTATGTGGATACATGTAGTTGGAAGTCTAAATCAAAAACGGTTTGTGCTAGCTCTTTGAAACTTGAAACAATAAAGTAGCTCAAAGTTGTATCTCTATGGTTTGTTTCCTATTGATGTAGCCCTAAGCAGAGACTGGCGCAAATCACTTTCATTTAAAGGGGTTGCCAAGCTTCCAAAAAACTACGAGTTTCCTGAAATCTCAGCACACATTTTTTCACCCAATCTTGGTGACACATTCAGGTAATGATCAGTACCCCAATCCCACTTGGCTCACCAAATTTCGTTCTTCTAGGTTAAACCGTTCGTTGGCAGTAACAGTTTTAATTTTTAGGTTTCACTCAATTTTCTCCTATATGAATACATTTAGTTGGAACTCTAAATCAAACACGGTTTGTGCTAGCACTTTGAAACTTGACACAATAAAGTAGCTCCAAGTTCTATCTCTATGGTTTGTTTCCTATTGATGTAGCCCTAAGCAGAGACTGGCGCAAATCACTTTCATGGAAAGGGGTTGCCAAGGTTCCAAAAAACTACGAGTTTCCTGAAATCTCAGCACACATTTTTTCACCCAATCTTGAAGACACTTTCAGGTAATGATAAGTACCCCAATCCCACTTGGCTCACCAAGTTTCGTTCAACTAGGTTAAACCGTTCGTTGGCAGTAACAGTTTTAATTTTTAGGTTTCACTCTGTTTTCTCCTATATAGATACATGTAGTTGGAAGTCTAAATCAAACACGGTTTGTGCTAGCTCTTGGAAACTTGACACAATAAAGTAGCTCCAAGTTCTATCTCTATGGTTTGTTTCCTATTGATGTAGCCCTAAGAAGAGACTGGCGCGAATCACTTTCATGGAATGGGGTTGCCAAGCTTCCGAAAAACTACGAGTTTCCTGAAATCTCAGCACACATTTTTTCACCCAATCTTGATGACACTTTCAGGTAATGATCAGTACCCCAATCCCACTTGGCTCACCAAATTTCGTTTTTCTAGGTTAAACCGTTCATCGGCAGTAACAGTTTTAATTTTTAGGTTTCATTCTGTTTTCTCCTATATGGATACATGTAGTTGGAAGTCTAAATCAAAAACGGTTTGTGCTAGCTCTTTGAAACTTGACACAATAAAGTAGCTCCAAGTTGTATCTCTAGGTTTTGTTTCCTATTGATGTAGCCCTAAGCAGAGACTGGCGCAAATCACTTTCATGGAAAGGGGTTGCCAAGCTTCCAAAAAACTAAGAGTTTCCTGAAATCTCAGCACACATTTTTTCACCCAATCTTGATGACACTTTCAGGTAATGATCAGTACAACAAATCCCACTTGTGTCACCAAGTTTCTTTCTTCTAGGTTAAACCATTCGTTGGCAGTACAGTTTTAATTTTTAGGTTTCACTCTGTTTTCTCCTATATGGATACATGTAGTTGGAACTCTAAATCAAACACGGTTTGTGCTAGCTCTTTGAAACTTGACACAATAAAGTAGCTCCAAGTTCTATCTCTATGGTTTGTTTCCTATTGATGTAGCCCTAAGCAGAGTCTGGCGCAAATCACTTTCATGGAAAGGGGTTGCCAAGCTTCCAAAAAACTACGAGTTTCCTGAAATCTCAGCACACATTTTTTCATCCAATCTTGATGACACTTTCAGGTAATGATCACTACCCCAATCCCACTTGGCTCACCAAATTTCGTTCTTCTAGATTAAACCGTTCGTTGGCAGTAACAGTTTTAATTTTTAGGTTTCACTCAATTTTCTCCCATATAAATACATGTAGTTGGAACTCTAAATCAAACACGGTTTGTGCTAGCTCTTTGAAACTTGACACAATAAAGTAGCTCCATGTTCTATCTCTATGGTTTGTTTCCTATTGATGTAGCCCTAAGCAGAGACTGGTGCAAATCACTTTCATTTAAAGGGGTTGCCAAGCTTCCAAAAAATTACGAGTTTCCTGAAATCTCAGCAAACATTTTTTCACCCAATCTTGATGACACTTCAGGTAATGATCAGTACCCCAATCCCACTGGCTCACCAAATTTCGTTCTTCTAGGTTAAACCGTTCATCGGCAGTAACAGTTTTAATTTTTAGGTTTCAATCTGTTTTCTCCTATGTGGATACATGTAGTTGGAAGTCTAAATCAAAAACGGTTTGTGCTAGCTCTTTGAAACTTGACACAATAAAGTAGCTCAAAGTTGTATCTCTATGGTTTGTTTCCTATTGATGTAGCCCTAAGCAGAGACTGGCGCAAATCACTTTCATTTAAAGGGGTTGCCAAGCTTCCAAAAAAATAAGAGTTTCCTGAAATCTCAGCACACATTTTTTCACCGAATCTTGATGACACTTTCAGGTAATGATCAGTACAACAAATCCCACTTGGGTCACCAAGTTTCTTTCTTCTAGGTTAAACCGTTCGTTGGCAGTAACAGTTTTAATTTTTAGGTTTCACTCTGTTTTCTCCTATATGGATACATGTAGTTGGAACTCTAAATCAAACACGGTTTGTGCTAGCTCTTTGAAACTTGACACAATAAAGTAGCTCCAAGTTCTATCTCTATGGTTTGTTTCCTATTGATGTAGCCCTAAGCAGAGACTGGCACAAATCACTTTAATGGAAAGGGTTGCAAAGGTTCCAAAAAACTACGAGTTTCCTAAAATCTCAGCACACATTTTTTCACCCAATCTTGATGACACTTTCAGGTAATGATCACTACCCCAATCCCACTTGGCTCAAGAAATTTCGTTCTTCTAGGTTAAACCGTTCGTTGGCAGTAACAGTTTTAATTTTTAGGTTTCACTCTATTTTCTCCTATATGGATACATGTAGTTGGAACTCTAAAACAAACACGGTTTGTGCTAGCTCTTTGAAACTTGACAGAAGAAAGTAGCTCCAAGTTCTATCTCTATGGTTTGTTTCCTATTGATGTAGCCCTAAGCAGAGACTGGCGCAAATCACTTTCATGGAAAGGGGTTACCAAGCTTCCAAAAAACTACGAGTTTCCTGAAATCTCAGCACACATTTTTCATCCAATCTTGATGACACTTTCAGGTAATGATCACTACCCCAATCCCACTTGGCTCACCAAATTTCGTTCTTCTAGGTTAAACCGTTCGTTTGCAGTAACAGTTTTAATTTTTAGGTTTCACTCAATTTTCTCCCATATAAATACATGTAGTTGGAACGCTAAATCAAACACGGTTTGTGCTAGCTCTTTGAAACTTGACACAATAAAGTAGCTCCATGTTCTATCTCTATGGTTTGTTTCCTATTGATGTAGCCCTAAGCCGAGACTGGCGCAAATCACTTTCATGGAAAGGGGTTGCCAATCTTCCAAAAAACTACGAGTTTCCTGAAATCTCAGCACACATTTTTTCACCAATCTTCATAACACTTTCAGGTAATGATCAGTACAACAAATCCCACTTGGGTCACCATGTTTCGTTCTTCTAGGTTAAACCGTTCGTTGGCAGTAACAGTTATAATTTTTAGGTTTCACTCTGTTTTCTCCTATATGGATACATGTAGTTGGAAGTCCAAATCAAAAACGGTTTGTGCTAGCTCTTTGAAACTTGACACAATAAAGTAGCTCCAAGTTGTATCTCTATGTTTTGTTTCCTATTGATGTAGCCCTAAGCAGAGACTTTCGCAAATCACTTTCATGGAAAGGGGTTGACAATCTTCCAAAAAACTACGAGTTTCCTGAAATCTCAGCACACATTTTTTCACCCAATCTTCATGACACTTTCAGGTAATGATCACTACCCGAATCCCACTTGGTTCAAGAAATTTCGTTCTTCTAGGTTAAACAGTTCGTTGGCAGTAACAGTTTTAATTTTTAGGTTTCACTCTGTATTCTCCTATATGGATACATATAGTTGGAACTCTAAATCAAACACGGTTTGTGCTAGCTCTTTGAAACTTGACACAATAAAGTAGCTCCAAATTCTATCTCTATGGTTTGTTTCCTATTGATGTAGCCCTAAGCAGAGACTGGCGGAAATCACTTTCATGGAAAGGGGTTGCCAAACTTCCAAAAAACTACGAGTTTCCTGAAATCTCAGCACACATTTTTTCACCCAATCTTGATGACACTTTCAGGTAATGATCAGTACCCCAATCCCACTTGGCTCACCAAATATCGTTCTTCTAGGTTAAACCGTTCGTTGGCAGTAACAGTTTTAATTTTTAGGTTTCACTCTGTTTTCTCCTATATGGATACATGTACTTGGAAGTCTAAATCAAACACGGTTTGTGCTAGCTCTTTGAAACTTGACACAATGAAGTAGCTCCAAGTTCTATCTCTATGGTTTGTTTCCTATTGATGTAGCCCTAAGCAGAGACTGGTGCAAATCACTTTCATTTAAAGGGGTTGCCAAGCTTCCAAAAAACTACGAGTTTCCTGAAATTTCAGCACACATTTTTCACCCAAACTTGATGACACTTTCAGGTAATGATCAGTACCCTAATCCCACTTGGCTCACCAAATTTCGTTCTTCTAGGTTACACCGTTCGTTGGCAGTAACAGTTTTAATTTTTAGGTTTCACTCTGTTTTCTCCTATATGGATACATGTAGTTGGAAGTCTAAATCAAACACGGTTTGTGCTAGCTCTTTGAAACTTGACACAATAAAGTAGCTCCATGTTCTATCTCTATGGTTTGTTTCCTATTGATGTAGCCCTAAGCAGAGACTGACACAAATCACTTTCATGGAAAGGGGTTGCCAATCTTCCAAAAAACTACGAGTTTCCTGAAATCTCAGCTCACATTTTTTCACCCAATCTTGATGACACTTTCAGGTAATGATCAGTACCCCAAACCCACTTGGCTCACCAAATATCGTTCTTCTAGGTTAAACCGTTCGTTGGCAGTAACAGTTTTAATTTTTAGGTTTCACTCTGTTTTCTCCTATATGGATACATGTAGTTGGAAGTCTAAATCAAACACGGTTTGTGCTAGCTCTTTGAAACTTGACACAATAAAGTAGCTCCAAGTTCTATCTCTATAGTTTGTTTCCTATTGATGTAGCCCTAAGCAGAGACTGGTGCAAATCACTTTCATTTAAAGGGGTTGTCAAGCTTCCAAAAAACTACGAGTTTCCTGAAATCTCAGCTCACATTTTTTCACCCAATCTTGATGACACTTTCAGGTAATGATCAGTACCCCAATCCCACTTGGCTCACCAAATTTCGTTCTTTTAGGTTAAACCGTTCGTCGGCAGTAACAGTTTTAATTTTTAGGTTTCACTCTGTTTTCTCCTATATGGATACATGTAGTTGGAAGTCTAAATCAAAAACGGTTTGTGCTAGCTCTTTGAAACTTGACACAATAAAGTAGCTCCAAGTTCTATCTCTATGGTTTGTTTCCTATTGATGTAGCCCTAAGCAGAGACTGGCGCAAATCACTTTCATGGAAAGGGGTTGCCAAGCTTCCAAAAAACTACGAGTTTCCTGAAATCTCAGCACACATTTTTTCACCAAATCTTGATGACACTTTCAGGTAATGATCACTACCCCAATCCCACTTGGCTCAAGAAATTTCGTTCTTCTAGGTTAAACCGTTCGTTGGCAGTAACAGTTTTAATTTTTAGGTTTCACTCTGTTTTCTCCTATATGGATACATGTAGTTGGAATGCTAAATCAAACACGGTTTGTGCTAGCTCTTTGAAACTTGACAGAAGAAAGTAGCTCCAAGTTCTATCTCTATGGTTTGTTTCCTATTGATGTAGCCCTAAGCAGAGACTGGCGCAAATCACTTTCATTGGAAGGGGTTGCCAAGCTTCAAAAAACTACGAGTTTCCTGAAATCTCAGCACACATTTTTCATCCAATCTTGATGACACTTTCAAGTAATGATCACTACCCCAATCCTACTTGGCTCACCAAATTTCGTTCTTCTAGGTTAAACCGTTCGTTTGCAGTAACAGTTTTAATTTTTAGGTTTCACTCAATTTTCTCCCATATAAATACATGTAGTTGGAACGCTAAATCAAACACGGTTTGTGCTAGCTCTTTGAAACTTGACACAATAAAGTAGCTCCATGTTCTATCTCTATGGTTTGTTTCCTATTGATGTAGCCCTAAGCAGAGACTGGCGCAAATCACTTTCATGGAAAGGGGTTGCCAATCTTCCAAAAAACTACGAGTTTCCTGAAATCTCAGCACACATTTTTTCACCAATCTTCATGACACTTTCAGGTAATGATCAGTACAACAAATCCAACTTGGGTCACCATGTTTCGTTCTTCTAGGTTAAACCGTTCGTTGGCAGTAACAGTTATAATTTTTAGGTTTCACTCTGTTTTCTCCTATATGGATACATGTAGTTGGAAGTCCAAATCAAAAACGGTTTGTGCTAGCTCATTGAAACTTGACACAATAAAGTAGCTCCAAGTTGTATCTCTATGTTTTGTTTCCTATTGATGTAGCCCTAAGCAGAGACTTTCGCAAATCACTTTCATGGAAAGGGGTTGACAATCTTCCAAAAAACTACGAGTTTCCTGAAATCTCAGCACACATTTTTTCATCCAATCTCCATGACACTTTCAGGTAATGATCACTACCCCAATCCCACTTGGTTCAAGAAATTTTGTTCTTCTAGGTTAAACAGTTCGTTGGCAGTAACAGTTTTAATTTTTAGGTTTCACTCTGTTTTCTCCTATATGGATACATATAGTTGGAACTCTAAATCAAACACGGTTTGTGCTAGCTCTTTGAAACTTGACACAATAAAGTAGCTCCAAATTCTATCTCTATGGTTTGTTTCCTATTGATGTAGCCCTAAGCAGAGACTGGCGGAAATCACTTTGATGGAAAGGGGTTGCCAAACTTCCATAAAACTACGAGTTTCCTGAAATCTCAGCACAGATTTTTTCACCCAATCTTGATGACACTTTCAGGTAATGATCAGTACCCCAATCCCACTTGGCTCACCAAATTTCGTTCTTCTAGGTTAAACCGTTCGTTGGCAGTAACAGTTTTAATTTTTAGGTTTCACTCTGTTTTCTCCTATATGGATACATGTACTTGGAAGTCTAAATCAAACACGGTTTGTGCTAGCTCTTTGAAACTTGACACAATGAAGTAGCTCCAAGTTCTATCTCTATGGTTTGTTTCCTATTGATGTAGCCCTAAGCAGAGACTGGTGCAAATCATTTTCATTTAAAGGGGTTGCCAAGCTTCCAAAAAACTACGAGTTTCCTGAAATTTCAGCACACATTTTTTCACCCAATCTTGATGACACTTTCAGGTAATGATCAGTACCCTAATCACACTTGGCTCACCAAATTTTGTTCTTCTAGGTTACACCGTTCGTTGGCAGTAACAGTTTTAATTTTTAGGTTTCACTCTGTTTTCTCCTATATGGATACATGTAGTTGGAAGTCTAAATCAAACACGGTTTGTGCTAGCTCTTTGAAACTTGACACAATAAAGTAGCTCCATGTTCTATCTCTATGGTTTGTTTCCTATTTATGTAGCCCTAAGCAGAGACTGACACAAATCACTTTCATGGAAAGGGGTTGCCAATCTTCCAAAAAACTACGAGTTTCCTGAAATCTCAGCTCACATTTTTTCACCCAATCTTGATGACACTTTCAGGTAATGATCAGTACCCCAATCCCACTTGGCTCACCAAATATCGTTCTTCTAGGTTAAACCGTTCGTTGGCAGTAACAGTTTTAATTTTTAGGTTTCACTCTGTTTTCTCCGATATGGATACATGTAGTTGGAAGTCTAAATCAAACACGGTTTGTGCTAGCTCTTTGAAACTTGACACAATAAAGTAGCTCCAAGTTCTATCTCTATAGTTTGTTTCCTATTGATGTAGTCCTAAGCAGAGACTGGTGCAAATCACTTTCATTTAAAGGGGTTGCCAAGCTTTCAAAAAACTATGAGTTTCCTGAAATCTCAGCAC
Source organism: Spermophilus citellus (assembly GCF_964194105.1). Classification (NCBI taxonomy): domain Eukaryota; kingdom Metazoa; phylum Chordata; class Mammalia; order Rodentia; family Sciuridae; genus Spermophilus; species Spermophilus citellus. Next base: position 1,878,227 of record NW_027672724.1, on the reverse strand, counting down.
ACATTTTTTCACCCAATCTTGATGACACTTTCAGGTAATGATCAGTACCCCAATCCCACTTGGCTCACCAAATTTCGATCTTCTAGGTTAAACCGTTCGTTGGCAGTAACAGTTTTAATTTTTAGGTTTCACTCTGTTTTCTCCTATATGGATACATGTACTTGGAAGTCTAAATCAAACACGGTTTGTGCTAGCTCTTTGAAACTTGACACAATGAAGTAGCTCCAAGTTCTATCTCTATGGTTTGTTTCCTATTGATGTAGCCCTAAGCAGAGACTGGTGCAAATCACTTTCATTTAAAGGGGTTGCCAAGCTTCCAAAAAACTACGAGTTTCCTGAAATTTCAGCACACATTTTTTCACCCAATCTTGATGACACTTACAGGTAATGATCAGTACCCTAATCCCACTTGGCTCACCAAATTTCGTTCTTCTAGGTTACACCGTTCGTTGGCAGTAACAGTTTTAATTTTTAGGTTTCACTCTGTTTTCTCCTATATGGATACATGTACTTGGAAGTCTAAATCAAACACGGTTTGTGCTAGCTCTTTGAAACTTGACACAATAAAGTAGCTCCATGTTCTATCTCTATGGTTTGTTTCCTATTTATGTAGCCCTAAGCAGAGACTGACACAAATCACTTTCATGGAAAGGGGTTGCCAATCTTCCAAAAAACTACGAGTTTCCTGAAATCTCAGCTCACATTTTTTCACCCAATCTTGATGACACTTTCAGGTAATGATCAGTACCCCAATCCCACTTGGCTCACCAAATATCGTTTTTCTAGGTTAAACCGTTCGTTGGCAGTAACAGTTTTAATTTTTAGGTTTCACTCTGTTTTCTCCTATATGGATACATGTAGTTGGAAGTCTAAATCAAACACGGTTTGTGCTAGCTCTTTGAAACTTGACACAATAAAGTAGCTCCAAGTTCTATCTCTATAGTTTGTTTCCTATTGATGTAGCCCTAAGCAGAGACTGGTGCAAATCACTTTCATTTAAAGGGGTTGCCAAGCTTCCAAAAAACTACGAGTTTCCTGAAATCTCAGCACACATTTTTTCACCCAATCTTGATGACACTTTCAGTTAATGATCAGTACCCCAATCCCACTTGGCTCACCAAATTTCGATCTTCTAGGTTAAACCGTTCGTCAGCAGTAACAGTTTTAATTTTTAGGTTTCACTCTGTTTTCTCCTATATGGATACATGTAGTTGGATCTAAATCAAAAACGGTTTGTGCTAGCTCTTTGAAACTTGACACAATAAAGTAGCTCCAAGTTCTATCTCTATGGTTTGTTTCCTATTGATGTATCCCTAAGCAGAGACTGGCGCAAATCACTTTCATGGAAAGGGGTTGCCAAGCTTCCAAAAAACTACGAGTTTCCTGAAATCTCAGCACACATTTTTTCACCCAATCTTGATGACACTTTCAGGTAATGATCAGTACCCCAATCCCACTTGGCTCACCAAATTTCGTTCTTCTAGGTTAAACCGTTCGTTGGCAGTAACAGTTTTAATTTTTAGGTTTCACTCTGTTTTCTCCTATATGGATACATGTAGTTGGAAGTTTAAATCAAACACGGTTTGTGCTAGCTATTTGAAACTTGACACAATAAAGTAGCTCCATGTTCTATCTCTATGGTTTGTTTCCTATTTATGTAGCCCTAAGCAGAGACTGGCACAAATGACTTTCAAGGAAAGGGGTTGCCAATCTTCCAAAAAACTACGAGTTTCCTGAAATCTCAGCTCACATTTTTTCACCCAATCTTGATGACACTTTCAGGTAATGATCAGTACCCCAATCCCACTTGGCTCACCAAATTTCGTTCTTCTAGGTTAAACCGTTCGTTGGCAGTAACAGTTTTAATTTTTAGGTTTCACTCTGTTTTATCCTATATGGATACATGTAGTTGGAAGTCTAAATCAAACACGGTTTGTGCTAGCTCTTTGAAACTTGACACAATAAAGTAGCTCCAAGTTCTATCTCTATAGTTTGTTTCCTATTGATGTAGCCCTAAGCAGAGACTTGTGCAAATCACTTTCATTTAAAGGGGTTGCCAAGCTTGCAAAAAACTACGAGTTTCCTGACACCTCAGCACACATTTTTTCACCCAATCTTGATGACACTTTCAGGTAATGATCAGTACCCTAATCACACTTGGCTCACCAAATTTCGTTCTTGTAGGTTAAACCGTTCGTTGGCAGTAACAGTTTTAATTTTTAGGTTTCACTCTGTTTTCTCCTATACGGATACATGTAATTGGAAGTCTAAATCAAACACGGTTTGTGCTAGCTCTTTGAAACTTGACACAATAAAGTAGCTGCAAGTTCTATCTCTATGGTTTGTTTCCTATTTATGTAGCCCTAAGCAGAGACTGGCACAAATCACTTTCATGGAAAGGGGTTGCCAATCTTCCAAAAAACTACGAGTTTCCTGAAATCTCAGCTCACATTTTTTCACCCAATCTTGATGACACTTTCAGGTAATGATCAGTACCCCAATCCCACTTGGCTCACCAAATTTCGTTCTTCTAGGTTAAAACGTTTTAGGCAGTAACAGTTTTAATTTTTAGGTTTCACTCTGTTTTCTCCTATATGGATACATGTAGTTGGAAGTCTAAATCAAAAACGGTTTTTGCTAGCTCTTTGAAACTTGACACAATAAAGCAGCTCCAAGTTCTATCTCTATGGTTTGTTTCCTATTGATGTAGCCCTAAGCAGAGACTGGCGCAAATCACTTTCATGGAAAGGGGTTGCCAAGCTTCCAAAAAACTACGAGTTTCCTGAAATCTCAGCACACATTTTTTTAACCCAATCTTGATGACACTTTCAGGTAATGATCAGTACCCCAATCAACTTGGCTCACCAAATTTCGTTCTTGTAGGTTAAACCGTTCGTTGGCAATAACAGTTTTAATTTTTAGGTTTCACTCTGTTTTCTCCTATATGGATACATGTACTTGGAAGTCTAAATCAAACACGGTTTGTGCTAGCTCTTTGAAACTTGACACAATAAAGTAGCTCCAAGTTCTATCTCTATGGTTTGTTTCCTATTGATGTAGCCCTAAGCAGAGACTGGTGCAAATCACTTTCATTTAAAGGGGTTGCCAAGCTTCCAAAAAACTACGAGTTTCCTGAAATTTCAGCACACATTTTTTCACCCAATCTTGATGACACTTTCAGGTAATGATCAGTACCCTAATCCCACTTGGCTCACCAAATTTCGTTCTTCTAGGTTACACCGTTCGTTGGCAGTAACAGTTTTAAATTTAGGTTTCACTCTGTTTTCTCCTATATGGATACATGTAGTTGGAAGTATAAATCAAACACGGTTTGTGCTAGCTCTTTGAAACTTGACACAATAAAGTAGCTCCAAGTTCTATCTCTATGGTTTGTTTCCTATTGATGTAGCCCTAAGCAGAGACTGGCGCAAATCACTTTCATGGAAAGGGGTTGCCAAGCTTCCAAAAAACTACGAGTTTCCTGAAATCTCAGCACACATTTTTTCACCCAATCTTGATGACACTTTCAGGTAATGATCAGTACCCCAATCCCACTTGGCTCACCAAATTTCGTTCTTCTAGGTTAAACCGTTCGTTGGCAGTAACAGTTTTAATTTTTAGGTTTCACTCAATTTTCTCCTATATGAATACATATAGTTGGAACTCTAAATCAAACACGGTTTGTGCTAGCTCTTTGAAACTGACACAATAAAGTAGCTCCATTTTCTATCTCTATGGTTTGTTTCCTATTGATGTAGCCCTAAGAAGAGACTGGCGCGAATCACTTTCATGGAATGGGGTTGCCAAGCTTCCGAAAAACTACGAGTTTCCTGAAATTTCAGCACACATTTTTTCACCCAATCTTGATGACACTTTCAGGTAATGATCAGTACAACAAATCCCACTTGGGTCACCACGTTTCGTTCTTCTAGGTTAAACCATTTGTTGGCAGAAACAGTTTATATTTTAGGTTTCACTCTGTTTTCTCCTATATGGATACATGTAGTTGGAAGTATAAATCAAACACGGTTTGTGCTAGCTCTTTGAAACTTGACACAAAAAAGTAGCTCCAAGTTCTATCTCTATGGTTTGTTTCCTATTGATGTAGCCCTAAGCAGAGACTGGCGCAAATCACTTTCATGGAAAGGGGTTGCCAAGCTTCCAAAAAACTAAGAGTTTCCTGAAATCTCAGCACACATTTTTTCACCCAATCTTGGTGACACTTTCAGGTAATCATCAGTACCCCAATCCCACTTACTCACCAAATTTCATTATTCTAGGTTAAACCGTTCGTTGGCAGTAACAGTTTTGATTTTTCGGTTTCACTCTGTTTTCTCCTATATGGATACATGTAGTTGGAACTCTAAATCAAACACGGTTTGTGCTAGCTCTTTGAAACTTGACACAATAAAGTAGCTCCAAGTTGTATCTCTATGGTTTGTTTCCTATTGATGTAGCCCTAAGCAGAGACTGGCGCAAATCACTTTCATTTAAAGGGGTTGCCAAGCTTCCAAAAAATTACGAGTTTCCTGAAATCTCAGCACACATTTTTTCACCCAATCTTGATGACACTTTCAGGTAATGATCAGTACCCCAATGCCACTTGGCTCACCAAATTTCGTTCTTCTATATTAAACAGTTCGTTGGCAGTAAGAGTTTTAATTTTTAGGTTTCACTCAATTTTCTCCTGTATGAATACATGTAGTTGGAACTCTAAATCAAACACGGTTTGTGCTAGCTCTTTGAAACTTGACACAATAAAGTAGCTCCAAGTTCTATCTCTATGGTTTGTTTCCTATTGATGTGGCCCTAAGCAGAGACTGGCGCAAATTACTTTCATGGAAAGTGGTTGCCAAGCTTCCAAAAAACTAAGAGTTTCCTGAAATCTCAGCACACATTTTTTCACCCAATCTTGATGACACTTTCCGGTAATGATCAGTACCACAAATCCCACTTGTGTCACCAAGTTTCGTTCTTCTAGGTTAAACCGTTCGTTGGCAGTAACAGTTTTAATTTTTAGGTTTCACTCTGTTTTCTCCTATATGGATACATGTAGTTGGAAGTCTAAATCAAAAACGGTTTTTGCTAGCTCTTTGAAACTTGACACAATAAAGCAGCTCCAAGTTCTATCACTATGGTTTGTTTCCTATTGATGTAGCCCTAAGCAGAGACTGGCGCAAATCACTTTCATGGAAAGGGGTTGCCAATCTTCCAAAAAACTACGAGTTTCCTGAAATCTCAGCTCACATTTTTTTAACCCAATCTTGATGACACTTTCAGGTAATGATCAGTACCCCAATCAACTTGGCTCACCAAATTTCGTTCTTGTAGGTTAAACCGTTCGTTGGCAGTAACAGTTTTAATTTTTAGGTTTCACTCTGTTTTCTCCTATATGGATACATGTACTTGGAAGTCTAAATCAAACACGGTTTGTGCTAGCTCTTTGAAACTTGACACAATGAAGTAGCTCCAAGTTCTATCTCTATGGTTTGTTTCCTATTGATGTAGCCCTAAGCAGAGACTGGTGCAAATCACTTTCATTTAAAGGGGTTGCCAAGCTTCCAAAAAACTACGAGTTTCCTGAAATTTCAGCACACATTTTTTCACCCAATCTTGATGACACTTTCAGGTAATGATCAGTACCCTAATCCCACTTGGCTCACCAAATTTCGTTCTTCTAGGTTACACCGTTCGTTGGCAGTAACAGTTTTAAATTTAGGTTTCACTCTGTTTTCTCCTATATGGATACATGTAGTTGGAAGTATAAATCAAACACGGTTTGTGCTAGCTCTTTGAAACTTGACACAATAAAGTAGCTCCAAGTTCTATCTCTATGGTTTGTTTCCTATTGATGTAGCCCTAAGCAGAGACTGGCGCAAATCACTTTCATGGAAAGGGGTTGCCAAGCTTCCAAAAAACTACGAGTTTCCTGAAATCTCAGCACACATTTTTTCACCCAATCTTGATGACACTTTCAGGTAATGATCAGTACCCCAATCCCACTTGGCTCACCAAATTTCGTTCTTCTAGGTTAAACCGTTCGTTGGCAGTAACAGTTTTAATTTTTAGGTTTCACTCAATTTTCTCCTATATGAATACATATAGTTGGAACTCTAAATCAAACACGGTTTGTGCTAGCTCTTTGAAACTGACACAATAAAGTAGCTCCATTTTCTATCTCTATGGTTTGTTTCCTATTGATGTAGCCCTAAGAAGAGACTGGCGCGAATCACTTTCATGGAATGGGGTTGCCAAGCTTCCGAAAAACTACGAGTTTCCTGAAATCTCAGCACACATTTTTTCACCCAATCTTGATGACACTTTCAGGTAATGATCAGTACAACAAATCCCACTTGGGTCACCACGTTTCGTTCTTCTAGGTTAAACCATTTGTTGGCAGAAACAGTTTATATTTTAGGTTTCACTCTGTTTTCTCCTATATGGAGAACATGTAGTTGGAACTCTAAATCAAACACGGTTTGTGCTAGCTCTTTGAAACTTGACACAATAAAGTAGCTCCAAGTTCTATCTCTATGGATTGTTTCCTATTGATATAACCCTAAGCAGATACTGGTGCAAATCACTTTCATTCACAGGGGTTGCCAATCTTCCAAAAAACTACGAGTTTCCTGAAATCTCAGCACACATTTTTTGACCCAATCTTGATGACACTTTCAGGTAATGATCAGTACCCCAATCCCACTTGGCTCACCAAATTTCGTTCTTCTAGGTTAATCCGTTCGTTGGCAGTAACAGTTTTAATTTTTAGGTTTCACTCTGTTTTCCCCTATATGGATACATGTAGTTGGAACTCTAAATCAAACACGGTTTGTGCTAGGTCTTTTAAACTTGACACAATAAAGTAGCTCCAAGTTCTGTCTCTATGGTTTGTTTCCTATTGATGTAGCCCTAAGCAGAGACTGGCGCAAATCACTTTCATGGAAAGGGGTTTTCCAAGCTTTTAAAAAACTACGAGTTTCCTGAAATCTCAGCACACATTTTTTCACCCAATCTTGGTGACACTTTCATGTAATGATCAGTACCCCAATGCCACTTGGCTCACCAAATTTCGTTCTTCTAGGTTAAACCGTTCGTTGGCAGTAACAGTTTTAAATTTAGGTTTCACTCTGTTTTCTCCTATATGGATACATGTAGTTGGAAGTATAAATCAAACACGGTTTGTGCTAGCTCTTTGAAACTTGACACAATAAAGTAGCTCCAAGTTCTATCTCTATGGTTTGTTTCCTATTGATGTAGCCCTAAGCAGAGACTGGCGCAAATCACTTTCATGGAAAGGGGTTGCCAAGCTTCCAAAAAACTAAGAGTTTCCTGAAATCTCAGCACACATTTTTTCACCCAATCTTGGTGACACTTTCAGGTAATCATCAGTACCCCAATGCCACTTGGCTCACCAAATTTCATTATTCTAGGTTAAACCGTTCGTTGGCAGTAACAGTTTTGATTTTTCGGTTTCACTCTGTTTTCTCCTATATGGATACATGTAGTTGGAACTCTAAATCAAACACGGTTTGTGCTAGCTCTTTGAAACTTGACACAATAAAGTAGCTCCAAGTTGTATCTCTATGGTTTGTTTCCTATTGATGTAGCCCTAAGCAGAGACTGGCGCAAATCACTTTCATTTAAAGGGGTTGCCAAGCTTCCAAAAAATTACGAGTTTCCTGAAATCTCAGCACACATTTTTTCACCCAATCTTGATGACACTTTCAGGTAATGATCAGTACCCCAATGCCACTTGGCTCACCAAATTTTGTTCTTCTATATTAAACAGTTCGTTGGCAGTAAGAGTTTTAATTTTTAGGTTTCACTCAATTTTCTCCTGTATGAATACATGTAGTTGGAACTCTAAATCAAACACGGTTTGTGCTAGCTCTTTGAAACTTGACACAATAAAGTAGCTCCAAGTTCTATCTCTATGGTTTGTTTCCTATTGATGTGGCCCTAAGCAGAGACTGGCGCAAATTACTTTCATGGAAAGTGGTTGCCAAGCTTCCAAAAAACTAAGAGTTTCCTGAAATCTCAGCACACATTTTTTCACCCAATCTTGATGACACTTTCCAGTAATGATCAGTACCACAAATCCCACTTGTGTCACCAAGTTTCGTTCTTCTAGGTTAAACCGTTCGTTGGCAGTAACAGTTTTAATTTTTAGGTTTCACTCTGTTTTCTCCTATATGGATACATGTAGTTGGAACTCTAAATCAAACACGGTTTGTGCTAGCTCTTTGAAACTTGACACAATAAAGTAGCTCCAAGTTCTATCTCTATGTTTTGTTTCCTATTGATGTAGCCCTAAGCAGCGACTTGCGCAAATCACTTTCATGGAAAGTGGTTGCCAAGCTTCCAAAAAACTACGAGTTTCCTGAAACCTCAGCACACATTTTTTCACCCAATCTTGATGACACTTTTATGTAATGATCAGTACCCCAATCCCAAATGGCTCACCAAATTTCGTTCTTCTAGGTTATACCGTTCGTTGGCAGTAACAGTTTTAATTTTTAGGTTTCACTCTGTTTTCTCCTATGTGGATACATGTAGTTGGAACTCTAAATCAAACACGGTTTGTGCTAGCTCTTTGAAACTTGACACAATAAAGTAGCTGCATGTTCTATCTCTATGGTTTGTTTCCTACTGATGTAGCCCTAAGCAGAGACTGGCACAAATCACTTTCATGGAAAGTGGTTGCCAAGCTTCCAAAAAACTACGAGTTTCCTGAAATCTCAGCTCACATTTTTTCACCCAATCTTGATGACACTCTCAGGTAATGATCAGTATCCCAATGCCACTTGGCTCACCAAATTTCGTTCTTCTAGGTTTAACCCTTCGTTGGCAGTAACAGTTTTAATTTTTAGGTTTCACTCTGTTTTCTCCTATATGGATACATGTAGTTGGAACTCTAAATCAAACACGGTTTGTGCTAGCTCTTTGGAACTTGACACAGTAAAGTAGCTCCAAATTCTATAGCTATGGTTTGTTTCCTATTGATGTAGCCCTAAGCAGAGACTGGCGCAAATCACTTTCATGGAAAGTGGTTGCCAATCTTCCAAAAAACTACGATTTTCCTGAAATCTCAGCACACATTTTTTCACCCAATCTTGATGACATTTTCAGGTAATGATCAGTTCCCATTCCCACTTGGCTCACCAAATTTCGTTCTTCTAGGTTAAACCGTTCATTGGCAGTAACAGTTTAATTTTTAGGTTTCACTCTGTTTTCTCCTAAATGGATACATGTTTTTGGAAGTCTAAATCAAACACGGTTTGTGCTAGCTCTTTGAAACTTGACACAATAAAGTAGCTCCAAGTTCTATCTCTATGGTTTGTTTCCTATTGATGTAGCCCTAAGCAGAGACTGGTGCAAATCACTTTCATTGAAAGGGGTTGCCAATCTTCCAAAAAACTACGTGTTTCCTGAAATCTCAGCACACATTTTTTCACCCAATCTTGATGACACTTTCAGGTAATGATCAGTACCCCAATCCCACTTGGCTCACCAAATTTCGTTCTTCTAGGTTACACCGTTCTTTGGCAGTAACAGTTTTAATTTTTAGGTTTCACTCTGTTTTCTCCTATATGGATACATGTACTTGGAAGTCTAAATCAAACACGGTTTGTGCTAGCTCTTTGAAACTTGACACAATAAAGTAGCTGCATGTTCTATCTCTATGGTTTGTTTCCTACTGATGTAGCCCTAAGCAGAGACTGGCACAAATGACTTTCATGGAAAGGGGTTGCCAAGGTTTCAAAAAACTACGAGTATCCTGAAATCTCAGCACACATTTTTTCACACAATCTTGATGACACTTTCAGGTAATGATCAGTACAAGAAATCCCACTTGGGTCACCAAGTTTCGTTCTTCTAGGTTAAACCGTTCGTTGGCAGTAACAGTTTTAATTTTTAGGTTTCACTCTGTTTTCTCCTATATGGATACATGTAGTTGGAACTCTAAATCAAACACGGTTTGTGCTAGCTCTTTGAAACTTGACACAATAAAGTAGCTCCAAGTTCTATCTGTATGGTTTGTTTCCTATTGATGTAGCCCTAAGCAGAGACTGGCGCAAATCACTTTCATGGAAAGGGGTTGCAAAGGTTCCAAAAAACTACGAGTTTCCTAAAATCTCAGCACCCATTTTTTCACCCAATCTTGATGACACTTTCAGGTAATGTTCAGTACCCCAATCCCACTTGGCTCACCAAATTTCGTTCTTCTAGGTTAAACCGTTCGTTGGCAGTAACAGTTTTAATTTTTAGGTTTCACTCTGTTTTCTCCTATATGGATACATGTAGTTGGAACTCTAAATCAAACACGGTTTGTGCTAGCTCTTTGAAACTTGACACAATAAAGTAGCTCCAAGTTGTATCTCTATGGTTTGTTTCCTATTGATGTAGCCCTAAGCAGAGACTGGCGCAAATCACTTTCATTAAAGGGGTTGCCAAGCTTCCAAAAAATTACGAGTTTACTGAAATCTCAGCACACATTTTTTCACCCAATCTTGATGACAATTTCAGGTAATGATCAGTACCCCAATGCCACTTGGCTCACCAAATTTCGTTCTTCTATGTTAAACCGTTCGTTGGCAGTAACAGTTTTAATTTTTAGGTTTCACTCAATTTTCTCCTATATGAATACATGTAGTTGGAACTCTAAATCAAACACGGTTTGTGCTAGCTCTTTGAAACTTGACACAATAAAGTAGCTCCAAGTTCTATCTCTATGGTTTGTTTCCTATTGATGTGGCCCTAAGCAGAAACTGGCGCAAATCACTTTCGTGGAAAGTGGTTGCCGAGCTTCCAAAAAACTACGAGTTTCCTGAAATCTCAGCACACATTTTTTCACCCAATCTTGATGACACTTTCCGGTAATGATCAGTACAACAAATCCCACTTGGGTCACCAAGTTTCGTTCTTCTAGGTTAAACCGTTCGTTGGCAGTAACAGTTTTAATTTTTAGGTTTCACTCTGTTTTCTCCTATATGGATACATGTAGTTGGAACTCTAAATCAAACACGGTTTGTGCTAGCTCTTTGAAACTTGACACAATAAAGTAGCTCCAAGTTCTATCTCTATGTTTTGTTTCCTATTGATGTAGTCCTAAGCAGAGACTTGCGCACATCACTTTCATGGAAAATGGTTGCCAAGCTTCCAAAAAACTACGAGTTTCCTGAAATCTCAGCACACATTTTTTCACCCAAACTTGATGACACTTTCAGGTAATGATCAGTACCCCAATCCCAATTGGCTCACCAAATTTCGTTCTTCTAGGTTAAACCGTTCGTTGGCAGTAACAGTTTTAATTTTTAGGTTTCACTCTGTTTTCTCCTATATGGATACATGTAGTTGGAACTCTAAATCAAACACGGTTTGTGCTAGCTCTATGAAACTTGATACAATAAAATAGCTCCAAGTTCTATCTCTATGGTTTGCTTCCTGTTGATGTAGCCCTAAGCAGAGACTGGCGCAAATCACTTTCATGGAAATGGGTTGCCAATCTTCCAAAAAACTACGAGTTTCCTGAAATCTCAGCACACATTTTTTTCACCCAATCTTGATGACACTTTCAGGTAATGATCAGTACCCCAATCCCACTTGGCTCACCAAATTTCGTTCTTCTAGGTTAAACCGTTCGTTGGCAGTAACAGTTTTAATTTTTAGGTTTCACTCTGTTTTCTCCTATATGGATACATGTAGTTGGATGTCTAAATCAAACCCGTTTTGTGCTAGCTCTTTGAAACTTGACACAATAAAGTAGCTCCAAGTTGTATCTCTATGGTTTGTTTTCTATTGATGTAGCCCTAAGCAGAGACTGGCGCAAATCACTTTCATGGAAAGTGGTTGCCAAGCTTCCAAAAAACTACGAGTTTCCTGAAATCTCAGCACACATTTTTTCACCCAATCTTGATGACACTTTCCGGTAATGATCAGTACAAGAAATCCCACTTGGGTCACCAAGTTTCGTTCTTCTAGGTTAAACCGTTCCTTGGCAGTAACAGTTTTAATTTTTAGGTTTCACTCTGTTTTCTCCTATATGGATACATGTAGTTGGAACTCTAAATCAAACACGGTTTGTGCTAGCTCTTTGAATCTTGACACAATAAAGTAGCTCCAAATTCTATCTCTATTGTTTGTTTCCTATTGATGTAGCCCAAAGCAGAGACGGGCGCAAATCACTTTCATGGAAAGGGGTTGCCAATCTTCCAAAAAACTACGAGTTTCCTGAAATCTCAGCACACATTTTTTCACCCAATCTTGATGACACTTTCAGGTAATGATCAGTACCCCAATCCCACTTGGCTCACCAAATTTCGTTCTTCTAGGTTAAACCGTTCGTTGGCAGTAACAGTTTTAATTTTTAGGTTTCACTCTGTTTTCTCCTATATGGATACATATAGTTGGATCTCTAAATCAAACACGGTTTGTGCTACCTCTTTGAAACTTGACACAATAAAGTAGCTCCAAGTTCTATCTCTATGGTATGTTTCCTATTGATGTAGCCCTAAGCAGAGACTGGCGCAAATCACTTTCATGGAAAGGGGTTGCCAATCTTCCAAAAAACTATGAGTTTCCTGAAATCTCAGCACACATTTTTTCACCCAATCTTGATGACACTTTCAGGTAATGATCAGTACCCTAATCCCACTTGGCTCACCAAATTTCGTTCTTCTAGGTTACACCGTTCGTTGGCAGTAACAGTTTTAATTTTTAGGTTTCACTCTGTTTTCTCCTATATGGATACATGAAGTTGGAAGTCTAAATCAAACACGGTTTGTGCTAGCTCTTTGAAACTTGACACAATAAAGTATCTCCAAGTTCTATTTCTATGGTTTGTTTCCTATTTATGTAGCCCTAAGCAGAGACTGGCACAAATCACTTTCATGGAAAGGGGTTGCCAAACTTCCAAAAAACTATGAGTTTCCTGAAATCTCAGCTCACATTTTCTCACCCAATCTTGATGACACTTTCAGGTAATGATCAGTACCCCAATCCCACTTGGCTCACCAAATTTCGTTCTTCTAGGTTAATCCGTTCGTTGGCAGTAACAGTTTTAATTTTTAGGTTTCACTCTGTTTTCTCCTATATGGATACATGTAGTTGGAAGTCTAAATCAAACACGGTTTGTGCTAGCTCTTTGAAACTTGACACAATAAAGTAGCTCTAAGTTCTATCTCTATGGTTTGTTTCCTATTTATGCAGCCCTAAGCAGAGACTGGCACAAATCACTTTCATGGAAAGGGGTTGCCAATCTTCCAAAAAACTACGAGTTTCTTGAAATCTCAGCTCACATTTTTTCACCCAATCTTGATGACACTTTCAGGTAATGATCACTACCCCAATCCCACTTGGATCACCAAATTTCGTTCTTCTAGGTTAAACCGTTCGTTGGCAGTAACAGTTTTAATTTTTAGGTTTCACTCTGTTTTCTCCTATATGGATACATGTAGTTGGAAGTCTAAATCAAACACGGTTTGTGCTAGCTCTTTGAAACTTGACACAATAAAGTTGCTCCAAGTTCTATCTCTATAGTTTGTTTCCTATTAATGTAGCTCTAAGCAGAGACTGGCACAAATCACTTTCATTTAAAGGGGTTGCCAAGCTTCCAAAAAACTACGAGTTTCCTGAAATCTCAGCACACATTTTTTCACCCAATCTTGATGACACTTTCAGGTAATGATCAGTACCCCAATCCCACTTGGCTCACCAAATTTCGTTCTTCTAGGTTAAACCGTTCGTCGGCAGTAACAGTTTTAATTTTTAGGTTTCACTCTGTTTTCTCCTATATGGATACATGTATTTGGAAGTCTAAATCAAAAACGGTTTGTGCTAGCTCTTTGAAACTTGACACAGTAAAGTAGCTCCAAGTTCTATCTATATGGTTTGTTTCCTATTGATGTAGCCCTAAGCAGAGACTGGCGCAAATCACTTTCATGGAAAGGGGTTGCCAAGCTTCCAAAAAACTACGAGTTTCCTGAAATCTCAGCACACATTTTTTCACCCAATCTTGATGACACTTTCAGGTAATGATCAGTACCCCAATCCCACTTGGCTCACCAAATTTCATTCTTGTAGGTTAAACCGTTCGTTGGCAGTAACAGTTTTAATTTTTAGGTTTCACTCTGTTTTCTCCTATATGGATACATGTAGTTGGAAGTCTAAATCAAACACGGTTTGTGCTAGCTCTTTGAAACTTGACACAATAAAGTAGCTCCAAGTTCTATCTCTATGGTTTGTTTCCTATTGATGTAGCCCTATGCAGAGACTGGTGCAAATCACTTTCATTTAAAGAGGTTGCAAGCTTCCAAAAAACTACGAGTTTAATGAAATCTCAGCACACATTTTTTCACCCAATCTTGATGACACTTTCAGGTAATGATCAGTACCCCAATCCCACTTGGCACACCAAATTTCGTTCTTCTAGGTTAAACCGTTCGTCGGCAGTAACAGTTTTAATTTTTAGGTTTCACTCTGTTTTCTCCTATATGGATACAAGTAGTTGGAAGTCTACATCAAAAACGATTTGTGCTAGCTCTTTGAAACTTGACACAATAAAGTAGCTCCAAGTTCTTTCTCTATGGTTTGTTTCCTATTGATGTAGCCCTAAGCAGAGACTGGTGCAAATCACTTTCATTCACAGGGCTTGCCAAACTTCCAAAAAATTACGAGTTTCCTGAAATCACAGCACACATTTTTTCACCCAATCTTGATGACACTTTCAGGTAATGATCAGTACCCCAATCCCACTTGGCTCACCAAATTTCGTTCTTCTAGGTTAAACCGTTCGTCGGCTGTAACAGTTTTAATTTTTAGGTTTCACTCTGTTTTCCCCTATATGGATAATGTAGTTGGATCTCTAAATCAAACACGGTTTGTGCTACCTCTTTGAAACTTGACACAATAAAGTAGCTCCAAGTTCTATCTCTATGGTATGTTTCCTATTGATGTAGCCCTAAGCAGAGACTGGCGCAAATCACTTTCATGGAAAGGGGATGCCAATCTTCCAAAAAATTACGAGTTTCCTGAAATCTCAGCACACATTTTTTCACCCAATCTTGATGACACTTTCAGGTAATGATCAGTACCCTAATTCCACTTGGCTCACCAAATTTCATTCTTCTAGGTTACACCGTTCGTTGGCAGTAACAGTTTTAATTTTTAGGTTTCACTCTGTTTTCTCCTATATGGATACATGTAGTTGAAAGTCTAAATCAAACACGGTTTGTGCTAGCTCTTTGAAACTTGACACAATAAAGTAGCTCCAAGTTCTATCTCTATGGTTTGTTTCCTATTGATGTAGCCCTAAGCAGAGACTGGCACAAATCACTTTCATGGAAAGGGGTTGCCAATCTTCCAAAAAACTACGAGTTTCCTGAAATCTCAGCACACATTTTTTCACCCAATCTTGATGACACTTTCAGGTAATGATCAGTACCCCAATCCCACTTGCCTCACCAAATTTCGTTCTTCTATTATAAACCGTTCGTTGGCAGTAACAGTTTTAATTTTTAGGTTTCACTCTGTTTTCTCCTAAATGGATACATGTTTTTGGAAGTCTAAATAAAACACGGTTTGTGCTAGCTCTTTGAAACTTGACACAATAAAGTAGCTCCAAGTTCTATCTCTATGGTTTGTTTCCTATTGATGTAGCCCTAAGCAGAGACTGGTGCAAATCACTTTCATTTAAAGGGGTTGCCAAGCTTCCAAAAAACTACGAGTTTCCTGAAATCTCAGCTCACATTTTTTCACCCAATCTTGATGACACTTTCAGGTAATGATCAGTACCCCAATCCCACTTGGCTCACCAAATTTCGTTCTTCTAGGTTCAACCGTTAGTTGGCAGTAACAGTTTTAATTTTTAGGTTTCAGTCTGTTTTCTCCTATATGGATACATGTAGTTGGAAGTCTAAATCAAACACGGTTTGTGCTAGCTCTTAGAAACTTGACACAATAAAGTAGCTCCAAGTTCTATCTCTATGGTTTGTTTCCTATTGATGTAGCCCTAAGAAGAGACTGGCGCAAATCACTTTCATGGAAAGAGGTTGCAAAGGTTCCAAAAAACTACGAGTTTCCTGCAATCTCAGCACACATTTTTTCACCCAATCTTGATGACACATTCAGGTAATAATCTCTACCCCAATCCAACTTGGCTCAAGAAATTTCGTTCTTCTAGGTTAAACCGTTCGTCGGCAGTAACAGTTTTAATATTTAGGTTTCACTCTGTTTTCTCCTATATGGATACTTGTAGTTGGAACTCTAAATCAAACACGGTTTGTGCTAGCTCTTTGAAACTTGACACAATAAAGTAGCTCCAAGTCTTTCTCTATGGTTTGTTTCCTATTGATGTAGCCCCAAGCAGAGACTGGTGCAAATCACTTTCATTCACAGGGGTTGCCAATCTTCCAAAAAACTACGAGTTTCATGAAATCTCAGCACACATTTTTTCACCCAATCTTGATGACACTTTCAGGTAATGATCAGTACCCCAATCCCACTTGGCTCACCAAATTTCGTTCTTCTAGGTTAAACCGTTGGTTGGCAGTAACAGTTTTAATTTTTAGGTTTCACTCTGTTTTCTCCTATATGGATACATGTAGTTGGAAGTCTAAATCAAACACGGTTTGTGCTAGCTCTTTGAAACTTGACACAATAAAGTAGCTCCAAGTTCTATCTCTGTGGTTTGTTTCCTATTGATGTAGGCCTAAGCAGAGACTGGCGGAAATCACTTTCATGGAAAGGGGTTGCCAAGCTTCCAAAAAACTACGAGTTTCCTGAAATCTCAGCAGACATTTTTTCAAACAATCTTGATGACACTTTCAGGTAATGATCAGTACCTGAATCCCACTTGGCTCACCAAATTTTGTTCTTCTAGGTTCAACCGTTCGTTGGCAGTAACAGTTTGAATTTTTATGTTTCACTCTGTTTTCTCCTATATGGATACATGTAGTTGGAACTGTAAATCAAACACAGTTTGTGCTAGCTCTTTGAAACTTGACACAATAAAGTAGCTCCAAGTTCTATCTCTATGGTTTGTTTCCTATTGATTTAGCCCTAAGCAGAGACTGGCGCAAATCACTTTCATGGAAAGGGGTTGCCAAGCTTCCAAAAAACTACGAGTTTCCTGAAATCTCAGCACACATTTTTTCACCCAATCTTGATGACACTTTCAGGTAATGATCAGTACCCCAATCCCACGTGTCTCACCAAACTTCTTTCTTCTAGGTTAAACCGTACGTTGGCATTAACAGTTTTAATTTTTAGGTTTCACTCTGTTTTCTCCTATATGGATACATGTAGTTGGAAGTCTAAATCAAACACGGTTTGCGCTAGCCCTTTGAAACTTGACACAATAAAGTAGTTCCAAGTTCTATCTCTATGGTTTGTTTCCTATTTATGTAGCCCTAAGCAGAGACTGGCGCAAATCACTTTCATGGAAAGGGGTTGCCAAGCTTCCCAAAAACTACGAGTTTCCTGAAATCTCTGCACACATTTTTTCACCCAATCTTGATGACACTTTCAGGTAATTATCACTACCCCAATCCCATTTGGCTCACCAAATTTCGTTCTTCTAGGTTAAATCGTTCGTCGGCAGTAACAGTTTTAATTTTTCGGTTTCACTCTGTTTTCTCCTATATGGATACATGTAGTTGGAAGTCTAATTCAAAAACGGTTTGTGCTAGCTCTTTGAAACTTGACACAATAAAGTAGCTGCAAGTTCTATCTCTATGGTTTGTTTACTAATGATGTAGCCCTAAGCAGAGACTGGTGCAAATCACTTTCATTTAAAGGGGTTGCCAAGCTTCCAAAAAACTACGAGTTTCCTGAAATCTCAGCACACATTTTTTCACCCAATCTTGATGACACTTTCAGGTAATGATCAGTACCCCAATCCCACTTGGCTCACCAAATTTCGTTCTTCTAGGTTAAACCGTTCGTTGACAGTAACAGTTTTAATTTTTAGGTTTCACTCCATTTTCTCCTACATGAATACATGTAGATGGAACTCTAAATCAAACACGGTTTGTGCTAGCTCTTTGAAACTTGACACAATAAAGTAGCTCCATGTTCTATCTCTATGGTTTGATTCCTATTGATGTAGCCCTAAGCAGAGACTGGCGCAAATCACTTTCATTTAAAGGGGTTGCCAAGCTTCCAAAAAACTACGAGTTTCCTTAAATCTCAGCACACATTTTTTCACAGAATCTTGATGACACTTTCAGGTAATGATCAGTACAACAAATCCCACTTGGGTCACCAAGTTTCGTTCTTTTAGGTTAAACCGTTCGTTGGCAGTAACAGTTTTAATTTTTAGGTTTCACTCTGTTTTCTCCTATACGGATACATGTAGTTGGAACTCTAAATCAAACACGGTTTGTGCTAGCTCCTTGAAACTTGACACAATAAAGTAGCTCCAAGTTCTATCTCTGTGGTTTGTTTCCTATTGATGCAGCCCTAAGCAGAGACTGGCGTAAATCACTTTCATGGAAAGGGGTTGCCAATCTTCTAAAAAACTACTAGTTTCCTGAAATCTCAGCACACATTTTTTCACCCAATCTTGATGACACTTTCAGGTAATGATCAGTACCCCAATCCCACTTGGCTCACCAAATTTCGTTCTTCTAGGTTAAACCGTTCGTTGGCAGTAACAGTTTTAATTTTTAGGTTTCACTCTGTTTTCTCCTATATGGATACATGTAGTTGGAACTCTAAATCAAAAACGGTTTGTGCTAGCTCTTTGAAACTTGACACAATAAAGTAGCTCAAAGTTCTATCTCTATGGTTTGTTTCCTATTGATGTAGCCCTAAGCAGAGACTGGCGCAAATCACTTTCATGGAAAGGGGTTGGGAAGCTTCCAAAAAACTACGAGTTTCCTGAAATCTCAGCACACATTTTTTCACCCAATCTTGACGGCACTTTCAGGTAATGATCAGTACCCCAATCCCACGTGGCTCACCAAAGTTCGTTCTTCTAGGTTAAACCGTACGTTGGCATTAACAGTTTTAATTTTTAGGTTTCACTCTGTTTTCTCCTATATGGATACATGTAGTTGGAAGTCTAAATCAAACACGGTTTGTGCTAGCCCTTTGAAACTTGACACAATAAAATAGTTCCAAGTTCTATCGCTATGGTTTGTTTCCTATTTATGTAGCTCTAAGCAGAGACTGGCACAAATCACTTTCATGGAAAGGGGTTGCCCAGCTTCCCAAAAACTACGAGTTTTCTGAAATCTCAGCACACATTTTTTCACCCAATCTTGATGACACTTTCAGGTAATGATCAGTACCCCAATCCCACTTGGCTCACCAAATTTCGTTCTTCTAGGTTCAACCGTTAGTTGGCAGTAACAGTTTTAATTTTTAGGTTTCACTCAATTTTCTCCTATATGAATACATGTAGATGGAACTCTAAATCAAACACGGTTTGTGCTAGCTCTTTGAAACTTGACACAATAAAGTAGCTCCAAGTTCTATCTCTATGGTTTGATTCCTATTGATGTAGCCCTAAGCAGAGACTGGCGCAAATCACTTTCATTTAAAGGGGTTGCCAAGCTTTTAAAAAACTACGAGTTTCCTAAAATCTGAGCACACGTTTTTTCACCCAATCTTGATGACACTTTTAGGTAATGATCAGTACCCGATCCCACTTGGCTCACCAAATTTCGTTCTTCTAGTTTAACCCGTTCGTCGGCAGTAACAGTTGTAATTGTTAGGTTTCACTCTGTTTTCTCCTATATGGATACATGTAGTTGGAAGTCTAAATCAAAAACGGTTTGTGCTAGCTCTTTGAAACTTGACACAATAAAGTAGCTCCAAGTTCTATCTCTATGGTTTGTTTCCTATTGATGTAGCCCTAAGCAGAGACTGGCGCAAATCACTTTCATGGAAAGGGGTTGCCAAGGTTCCAAAAAACTACGAGTTTCCTGAAATCTCAGCACACATTTTTTCACCCAATCTTGATGACACTTTCAGGTAATAATCAGTACCCCAATCCCACTTGGCTCACCAAATATCGTTCTTGTAGGTTAAACCTTTCGTTGGCAGTAACAGTTTTAATTTGTAGGTTTCACTCTGTTTTCTCCTATAAGGATACATGTAGTTGGAAGTCTAAATCAAACACGGTTTGTGCTAGCTCTTTGAAACTTGACACAATAAAGTAGCTCCAAGTTCTATCTCTATGGTTTGTTTCCTATTGATGTAGCCCTAAGCAGAGACTGGTGCAAATCACTTTCATTCACAGGGGTTGCCAATCTTCCAAAAAACTACGAGTTTCCTGAAATCTCAGCACACATTTTTTCACCCAATCTTGATGACACTTTCAGGTAATGATCAGTACCCCAATCCCACTTGGCTCACCAAATTTCGTTCTTCTAGGTAAAACAGTTCGTTGGCAGTAACACTTTTAATTTTTAGGTTTCACTCTGTTTTCTCCTAAATGGATACATGTAGTTGGAACTCTAAATCAAACACGGTTTGTGCTAGCACTTTGAAACTTGACACAATAAAGGAGCTCCACGTTCTATCTCTATGGTTTGTTTCCTATTGATGTAGCCCTAAGCAGAGACTGGCGCAAATCACTTTCATGTAAAGGGGTTGCCAAGCTACCAAAAAACTACGAGTTTCCTGAAATCTCAGCACACACTTTTTCACCCAATCTTGATGACACTTTCTGGTAATGATCACTACCCCATTCCCACTTGGCTCAAGAAATTTCGTTCTTCTAGGTTAAACCGTTCGTCGGCAGTAACAGTTTTAATTTTTATGTTTCACTCTGTTTTCTCCTATATGGATACATGTAGTTGGAAGTCTAAATCAAAAACGGTTTGTGCTAGCTCTTTGAAACTTGACACAATAAAGTAGCTCCAAGTTCTATCTCTATGGTTTTTTTCCTATTGATGTAGCCCTAAGAAGAGACTGGCGCAAATCACTTTCATGGAAAGGGGTTGCCAAGGTTCCAAAAAACTACTAGTTTCCTGAAATCTCAGCACACATTTTTTCACCCAATCTTGATGACACTTTCAGGTAATGATCACTACCCCAATCCCACTTGGCTCAAGAAATTTCGTTCTACTAGGTTAAACCGTTCGTCGGCAGTAACAGTTTTAATTTTTAGGTTTCACTCTGTTTTCTCCTATATGGATACATGTAGTTGGAAATCTAAATCAAAAACGGTTTGTACTAGCTCTTTGAAACTTGACACAATAAAGTAGCTCCAAGTTCTATCTCTATGGTTTGTTTCCTATTGATGTAGCCCAAAGCAGAGACTGGCGCAAATCACTTTCATGGAAAGGGGTTGCCAAGCTTCCAAAAATCTACGAGTTTCCTGAAATCTCAGCACACATTTTTTCACCCAATCTTGATGACACTTTCAGGTAATGATCAGTACCCCAATCCCACTTGGCTCACCAAATTTCATTCTTCTAGGTTCAACCGTTCGTTGCCAGTAAGAGTTTGAATTTTTAGGTTTCACTCTGTTTTCTCCTATATGGATAGATATAGTTGGAACTCTAAATCAAACACGGTTTGTGCTAGCTCTTTGAAACATGACACAATAAAGTAGCTCCAAGTTCTATCTCTATGGTTTGTTTCCTATTGATGTAGCCCTAAGCAGAGACAGGCGCAAATCACTTTCATGGAAAGGGGTTGCCAATCTTCCAAAAAACTACGAGTTTCCTGAAATCTCAGCACACATTTTTTCACCCAATCTTGATGACAATTTCAGGTAATGATCAGTACAACAATTCCCACTTGAGTCACCAAGTTTCGTTCTTCTAGGTTAAACCGTTAGTTGGCAGTAACAGTTTTAATTTTTAGGTTTCACTCAATTTTCTCCTATATGAATACATGTAGATGGAACTCTAAATCAAACACCGTTTGTGCTAGCTCTTTGAAACTTGACACAATAAAGTAGCTCCATGTTCTATCTCTATGGTTTAATTCCTATTGATGTAGCCCTAAGCAGAGACTGGCGCAAATCACTTTCATGGAATGGGGTTGCCAAGCTTCCAAAAAACTACGAGTTTCCTGAAATCTGAGCACACTTTTTTCACCCAATCTTGATGACACTTTCAGGTAATGATCAGTACCCGATCCCACTTGGCTCACCAAATTTCATTCTTCTAGTTTAACCCGTTCGTCTGCAGTAACAGTTTTAATTTTTAGGTTTCACTCTGTTTTCTCCTATATGGATAGATATAGTTGGAACTCTAAATCAAACACGGTTTGTGCTAGCTCTTTGAAACATGACACAATAAAGTAGCTCCAAGTTCTATCTCTATGGTTTGTTTCCTATTGATGTAGCCCTAAGCAGAGACAGGCGCAAATCACTTTAATGGAAAGGGGTTGCCAATCTTCCAAAAAACTACGAGTTTCCTGAAATCTCAGCACACATTTTTTCACCCAATCTTGATGACAATTTCAGGTAATGATCAGTACAACAATTCCCACTTGAGTCACCAAGTTTCGTTCTTCTAGGTTAAACCGTTAGTTGGCAGTAACAGTTTTAATTTTTAGGTTTCACTCAATTTTCTCCTATATGAATACATGTAGATGGAATTCTAAATCAAACACCATTTGTGCTAGCTCTTTGAAACTTGACACAATAAAGTAGCTCCAAGTTCTATCTCTATGGTTTGTTTCCTATTGATGTAGCCCTAAGCAGAGACTGGCGCAAATCACTTTCATGGAAAGGGGTTGCCAAGGTTCCAAAAAACTACAAGTTTCCTGAAATCTCAGCACACATTTTTTCACCCAATCTTGATGACACTTTCAGGTAATGATCAGTACCCCAATCCCACTTGGCTCACCAAATATCGTTCTTGTAGGTTAAACCTTTCGTTGGCAGTAACAGTTTTAATTTGTAGGTTTCACTCTGTTTTCTCCTATATGGATACATGTAGTTGGAAGTCTAAATCAAACACGGTTTGTGCTAGCTCTTTGAAACTTGACACAATAAAGTAGCTCCAAGTTCTATCTCTATGGTTTGTTTCCTATTGATGTAGCCCTAAGCAGAGAATGGTGCAAATCACTTTCATTCACAGGGGTTGCCAATCTTCCAAAAAACTACGAGTTTCCTGAAATCTCAGCACACATTTTTTTCACCCAATCTTGATGACACTTTCAGGTAATGATCAGTACCCCAATCCCACTTGGCTCACCAAATTTCGTTCTTCTAGGTTAAACAGTTCGTTGGCAGTAACAGTTTTAATTTTTAGGCTTCACTCTGTTTTCTCCTATATGGATACATGTAGTTGGAACTCTAAATCAAACACGGTTTGTGCTAGCTCTTTGAAACTTGACACAATAAAGTAGCTCCACGTTCTATCTCTATGGTTTGTTTCCTATTGATGTATCCCTAAGCAGAGACTGGCGCAAATCACTTTCATGGAAAGGGGTTGCCAAGCTTCCAAAAAACTACGAGTTTCCTGAAATCTCAGCACACACTTTTTCACCCAATCTTGATGACACTTTCTGGTTATGATCACTACCCCATTCCCACTTGGCTCACCAAATTTCGTTCTTCTAGGTTAAACCGTTCGTCGGCAGTAACAGTTTTAATTTTTAGGTTTCACTCTGTTTTCTCCTATATGGATACATGTAGTTGGAAGTCTAAATCAAAAACGGTTTGTGCTAGCTCTTTGAAACTTGACACAATAAAGTAGCTCCAAGTTCTATCTCTATGGTTTGTTTCCTATTGATGTAGCCCTAAGCAGAGACTGGCGCAAATCACTTTCATGGAAAGGGGTTGCCAAGGTTCCAAAAAACTACTAGTTTCCTGCAATCTCAGCACACATTTTTTCACCCAAACTTGATGACACTTTCAGGTAATGATCAGTACCCCAATCCCACTTGGCTCACCAAATATCGTTCTTGTAGGTTAAACATTTCGTTGGCAGTAACAGTTTTAATTTGTAGGTTTCACTCTGTTTTCTCCTATAAGGATACATGTGGTTGGAAGTCTAAATCAAACACGGTTTGTGCTAGCTCTTTGAAACTTGACACAATAAAGTAGCTCCAAGTTCTATCTCTATGGTTTGTTTCCTATTGATGTAGCCCTAAGCATAGACTGGTGCAAATCACTTTCATTCACAGGGGTTGCCAATCTTCCAAAAAACTACGAGTTTCCTGAAATCTCAGCACACATTTTTTCACCCAATGTTGATGACACTTTCAGGTAATGATCAGTACCCCAATCCCACTTGGCTCACCAAATTTCGTTCTTCTAGGTTAAACAGTTCGTTGGCAGTAACAGTTTTAATTTTTAGGTTTCACTCTGTTTTCTCCTATATGGATACATGTACTTGGAAGTCTAAATCAAACACGGTTTGTGCTAGCTCTTTGAAACTTGACACAATGAAGTAGCTCCAAGTTCTATCTCTATGGTTTGTTTCCTATTGATGTAGCCCTAAGCAGAGACTGGCGCAAATCACTTTCATGGAAAGGGGTTGCCAAGCTACCAAAAAACTACGAGTTTCCTGAAATCTCAGCACACACTTTTTCACCCAATCTTGATGACACTTTCTGGTAATGATCACTACCCCATTACCACTTGGCTCAAGAAATTTCGTTCTTCTAGGTTAAACCGTTCGTCGGCAGTAACAGTTTTAATTTTTAGGTTTCACTCTGTTTTCTCCTATATGGATACATGTAGATATAAGTCTAAATCAAAAACGGTTTGTGCTAGCTCTTTGAAACTTGACACAATAAAGTAGCTCCAAGTTCTATCTCTATGGTTTTTTTCCTATTGATGTAGCCCTAAGCAGAGACTGGCGCAAATCACTTTCATGGAAAGGGGTTGCCAAGCTTCCAAAAAACTACGAGTTTCCTGAAATCTCAGCACACATTTTTTCACCCAATCTTGATGACACTTTCAGGTAATGATCACTACCCCAATCCCACTTGGCTCAAGAAATTTCGTTCTACTAGGTTAAACCGTTCGTCGGCAGTAACAGTTTTAATTTTTAGGTTTCACTCTGTTTTCTCCTATATGGATACATGTAGTTGGAAGTCTAAATCAAAAACGGTTTGTACTAGCTCTTTGAAACTTGACAGAATAAAGTAGCTCCAAGTTCTATCTCTATGGTTTGTTTCCTATTGATGTAGCCCAAAGCAGAGACTGGCGCAAATGACTTTCATGGAAAGGGGTTGCCAAGCTTCCAAAAAACTACGAGTTTCCTGAAATCTCAGCACACATTTTTTCACCCAATCTTGATGACACTTTCAGGTAATGATCAGTACCCCAATCCCACTTGGCTCACCAAATTTCGTTCTTCTAAGTTCAACCGTTCGTTGCCAGTAAGAGTTTGAATTTTTAGGTTTCACTCTGTTTTCTCGTATATGGATACATGTAGTTGGAACTCTAAATCAAACACGGTTTGTGCTAGCTCTTTGAAACATGACACAATAAAGTAGCTCCAAGTTCTATCTCTATGGTTTGTTTCCTATTGATGTAGCCCTAAGCAGAGACAGGCGCAAATCACTTTCATGGAAAGGGGTTGCCAAGCTTCCAAAAAACTACGAGTTTCCTGAAATCTGAGCACACGTTTTTTCACCCAATCTTGATGACACTTTCAGGTAATGATCAGTACCCGATCCCACTTGGCTCACCAAATTTCGTTCTTCTAGGTTAACCTGTTTGTCAGCAGTAACAGTTGTAATTTTTAGGTTTCACTCTGTTTTCTCCTATATGGATACATGTAGTTGGAAGTCTAAATCAAAAACGGTTTGTGCTAGCTCTTTGAAACTTGACACAATAAAGTAGCTCCAAGTTCTATCTCTATGGTTTGTTTCCTATTGATGTAGCACTAAGCAGAGACTGGCGCAAATCACTTTCATGGAAAGGGGTTGCCAAGCTTCCAAAAAACTACGAGTTTCCCGAAATCTCAGGACACATTTTTTCACCCCATCTTGATGACACTTTCAGGTAATGATCACTACCCCAATCCCACTTGGCTCACCAAATTTCGTTCTTCTAGGTTCAACAGTTCGTTGGCAGTAAGAGTTTCAATTTTTAGGTTTCACTCTGTTTTCTCCTATATGGATACATGTATTTGGAACTCTAAATCAAACACGGTTTGTGCTAGCTCTTTGAAACATGACACAATAAAGTAGCTCCAAGTTCTATCTCTATGGTTTGTTTCCTATTGATGTAGCCCTAAGCAGTGACAGGCGCAAATCACTTTCATGGAAAGGGGTTGCCAATCTTCCAAAAAACTACTAGTTTCCTGCAATCTCAGCACACATTTTTTCACCCAAAATTGATGACACTTTCAGGTAATGATCAGTACCCCAATCCCACTTGGCTCACCAAATATCGTTCTTGTAGGTTAAACATTTTGTTGGCAGTAACAGTTTTAATTTGTAGGTTTCACTCTGTTTTCTCCTATATGGATACATGTAGTTGGAAGTCTAAATCAAACACGGTTTGTGCTAGCTCTTTGAAACTTGACACAATAAAGTAGCTCCAAGTTCTATCTCTATGGTTTGTTTCCTATTGATGTAGCCCTAAGCAGAGAATGGTGCAAATCACTTTCATTCACAGGGGTTGCCAATCTTCCAAAAAACTACGAGTTTCCTGAAATCTCAGCACACATTTTTTCACCCAATCTTGATGACACTTTCAGGTAATGATCAGTACCCCAATCCCACTTGGCTCACCAAATTTCGTTCTTCTAGGTTAAACAGTTCGTTGGCAGTAACAGTTTTAATTTTTAGGTTTCACTCTGTTTTCTCCTATATGGATACATGTAGTTAGAACTCTAAATCAAACACGGTTTGTGGTAGCTCTTTGAAACTTGACACAATAAAGTAGCTCCAAATTCTATCTCTGTGGTTTGTATCCTATTGATGCAGCCCTAAGCAGAGTCTGGCGCAAATCACTTTCATGGAATGGGGTTGCCAATCTTCCAAAAAACTTCTAGATTCCTGAAATCTCAGCACACATTTTTTCACCCAATCTTGATGACACTTTCAGGTAATGATCAGTACCCCAATCCCACTTGGCTCACCAAATTTCGTTCTTCTAGGTTAAACCGTTCGTTGGCAGTAACAGTTTTAATTTTTAGGTTTCACTCTGTTTTCTCCTATATGGATACATGTAGTTGGAACTCTAAATCAAACACAGTTTGTGGTAGCTCTTTGAAACTTGACACAATAAAGTAGCTCCAAGTTCTATCTCTATGGTTTGTTTCCTATTGATGTAGCCCTAAGCAGAGACTGGCGCAAATCACTTTCATGGAAAGGGGTTGGGAAGCTTCCAAAAAACTACGAGTTTCCTGAAATCTCAGCACACATTTTTTCACCCAATCTTGATGACACTTTCAGGTAATGATCAGTACCCCAATCCCACGTGGCTCACCAAACTTCGTTCTTCTAGGTTAAACCGTACGTTGGCATTAACAGTTTTAATTTTTAGGTTTCACTCTGTTTTCTCCTATATGGATACATGTAGTTGGAAGTCTAAATCAAACACGGTTTGTGCTAGCCCTTTGAAACTTGACACAATAAAGTAGTTCCACGTTCTATCCCTATGGTTTGTTTCCTATTTATGTAGCCGTAAGCAGAGACTGGCACAAATCACTTTCATGGAAAGGGGTTGCCAAGCTTCCCAAAAACTACGAGTTTCCTGAAATCTCAGCACACATTTTTCAACCAATCTTGATGACACTTTCAGGTAATGATCAGTACCCCAATCCCACTTGGCTCACCAAATTTTGTTCTTCTAGGTTAAACCGTTAGTTGGCAGTAACAGTTTTAATTTTTAGGTTTCACTCAATTTTCTCCTATATGAATACATGTAGATGGAACTCTAAATCAAACACGGTTAGTGCTAGCTCTTTGAAACTTGACACAATAAAGTAGCTCCACGTTCTATCTCTATGGTTTGGTTCCTATTGATGGAGCCCTAATCAGAGACTGGCGCAAATCACTTTCATGGAAAGGGGTTGCCAAGCTACCAAAAAACTACGAGTTTCCTGAAATCTAAGCACACACTTTTTCACCCAATCTTGATGACACTTTCTGGTAATGATCACTACCCCATTCCCACTTGGCTCAAGAAATTTCGTTCTTCTAGGTTAAACCGTTCGTCGGCAGTAACAGTTTTAATTTTTATGTTTCACTCTGTTTTCTCCTATATGGATACATGTAGTTGGAACTCTAAATCAAACACAGTTTGTGGTAGCTCTTTGAAACTTGACACAATAAAGTAGCTCCAAGTTCTATCTCTATGGTTTTTTTCCTATTGATGTAGCCCTAAGAAGAGACTGGCGCAAATCACTTTCATGGAAAGGGGTTGCCAAGCTTCCAAAAAACTACGAGTTTCCTGAAATCTCAGCACACATTTTTTCACCCAATCTTGATGACACTTTCAGGTAATGATCACTACCCCAATCCCACTTGGCTCAAGAAATTTCGTTCTACTAGGTTAAACCGTTCGTTGGCAGTAACAGTTTTAATTTTTAGGTTTCACTCTGTTTTCTCCTATATGGATACATGTAGTTGGAAGTCTAAATCAAAAACGGTTTGTACTAGCTCTTTGAAACTTGACACAATAAAGTAGCTCCAAGTTCTATCTCTATGGTTTGTTTCCTATTGATGTAGCCCAAAGCAGAGACTGGCGCAAATCACTTTCATGGAAAGGGGTTGCCAAGCTTTCAAAAAACTACGAGTTTCCTGAAATCTCAGCACACATTTTTTCACCCAATCTTGATGACACTTTCAGGTAATGATCAGTACCCCAATCCCACTTGGCTCACCAAATTTCGTTCTTCTAGGATCAACCGTTCGTTGCCAGTAAGAGTTTGAATTTTTAGGTTTCACTCTGTTTTCTCCTATATGGATACATGTAGTTGGAACTCTAAATCGAACACGGTTTGTGCTAGCTCTTTGAAACATGACACAATAAAGTAGCTCCAAGTTCTATCTCTATGGTTTGTTTCCTATTGATGTAGCCCTAAGCAGAGACAGGCGCAAATCACTTTCATGGAAAGGGGTTGCAAATCTTCCAAAAAACTACGAGTTTCCTGAAATCTCAGCACACATTTTTTCACCCAATCTTGATGACAATTTCAGGTAATGATCAGTACAACAAATCCCACTTGGGTCACCAAGTTTCGTTCTTCTAGGTTAAACCGTTAGTTGGCAGTAACAGTTTTAATTTTTAGGTTTCACTCAATTTTCTCCTATATGAATACATGTAGATGGAACTCTAAATCAAACACGGTTTGTGCTAGCTCTTTGAAACTTGACACAATAAAGTAGCTCCATGTTCTATCTCTATGGTTTAATTCCTATTGATGTAGCCCTAAGCAGAGACTGGCGCAAATCACTTTCATGGAATGGGGTTGCCAAGCTTCCAAAAAACTACGAGTTTCCTGAAATCTGAGCACACTTTTTTCACCCAATCTTGATGACACTTTCAGGTAATGATCAGTACCCGATCCCACTTGGCTCACCAAATTTCATTCTTCTAGTTTAACCCGTTCGTCGGCAGTAACAGTTTTAATTTTTAGGTTTCACTCTGTTTTCTCCTATATGGATACATGTAGTTGGAAGTCTAAATCAAAAACGTTTTGTGCTAGCTCTTTGAAACTTGACACAATAAAGTAGCTCCAAGTTCTATCTCTATGCTTTGTTTCCTATTGATGTAGCCCTAAGCAGAGACTGGCACAAATCACTTTCATGGAAAGGGGTTGCCAAGGTTCCAAAAAACTACAAGTTTCCTGAAATCTCAGCACACATTTTTTCACCCAATCTTGATGACACTTTCAGGTAATGATCAGTACCCCAATCCCACTTGGCTCACCAAATATCGTTCTTGTAGGTTAAACCTTTCGTTGGCAGTAACAGTTTTAATTTGTAGGTTTCACTCTGTTTTCTCCTATATGGATACATGTAGTTGGAAGTCTAAATCAAACACGGTTTGTGCTAGCTCTTTGAAACTTGACACAATAAAGTAGCTCCAAGTTCTATCTCTATGGTTTGTTTCCTATTGATGTAGCCCTAAGCAGAGAATGGTGCAAATCACTTTCATTCACAGGGGTTGCCAATCTTCCAAAAAACTACGAGTTTCCTGATCTCTGCACACATTTTTTTCACCCAATCTTGATGACACTTGCAGGTAATGATCAGTACCCCAATCCCACTTGGCTCACCAAATTTCGTTCTTCTAGGTTAAACAGTTCGTTGGCAGTAACAGTTTTAATTTTTAGGCTTCACTCTGTTTTCTCCTATATGGATACATGTAGTTGGAACTCTAAATCAAACACGGTTTGTGCTAGCTCTTTGAAACTTGACACAATAAAGTAGCTCCACGTTCTATCTCTATGGTTTGTTTCCTATTGATGTAGCCCTAAGCAGAGACTGGCGCAAATCACTTTCATGGAAAGGGGTTGCCAAGCTTCCAAAAAACTACGAGTTTCCTGAAATCTCAGCACACACTTTTTCACCCAATCTTGATGACACTTTCTGGTAATGATCACTACCCCATTCCCACTTGGCTCAAGAAATTTCGTTCTTCTAGGTTAAACCGTTCGTCGGCAGTAACAGTTTTAATTTTTATGTTTCACTCTGTTTTCTCCTATATGGATACATGTAGTTGGAACTCTAAATCAAACACAGTTTGTGGTAGCTCTTTGAAACTTGACACAATAAAGTAGCTCCAAGTTCTATCTCTATGGTTTTTTTCCTATTGATGTAGCCCTAAGAAGAGACTGGCGCAAATCACTTTCATGGAAAGGGGTTGCCAAGCTTCCAAAAAACTACGAGTTTCCTGAAATCTCAGCACACATTTTTTCACCCAATCTTGATGACACTTTCAGGTAATGATCACTACCCCAATCCCACTTGGCTCAAGAAATTTCGTTCTACTAGGTTAAACCGTTCGTTGGCAGTAACAGTTTTAATTTTTAGGTTTCACTCTGTTTTCTCCTATATGGATACATGTAGTTGGAAGTCTAAATCAAAAACGGTTTGTACTAGCTCTTTGAAACTTGACACAATAAAGTAGCTCCAAGTTCTATCTCTATGGTTTGTTTCCTATTGATGTAGCCCAAAGCAGAGACTGGCGCAAATCACTTTCATGGAAAGGGGTTGCCAAGCTTTCAAAAAACTACGAGTTTCCTGAAATCTCAGCACACATTTTTTCACCCAATCTTGATGACACTTTCAGGTAATGATCAGTACCCCAATCCCACTTGGCTCACCAAATTTCGTTCTTCTAGGATCAACCGTTCGTTGCCAGTAAGAGTTTGAATTTTTAGGTTTCACTCTGTTTTCTCCTATATGGATACATGTAGTTGGAACTCTAAATCGAACACGGTTTGTGCTAGCTCTTTGAAACATGACACAATAAAGTAGCTCCAAGTTCTATCTCTATGGTTTGTTTCCTATTGATGTAGCCCTAAGCAGAGACAGGCGCAAATCACTTTCATGGAAAGGGGTTGCAAATCTTCCAAAAAACTACGAGTTTCCTGAAATCTCAGCACACATTTTTTCACCCAATCTTGATGACAATTTCAGGTAATGATCAGTACAACAAATCCCACTTGGGTCACCAAGTTTCGTTCTTCTAGGTTAAACCGTTAGTTGGCAGTAACAGTTTTAATTTTTAGGTTTCACTCAATTTTCTCCTATATGAATACATGTAGATGGAACTCTAAATCAAACACGGTTTGTGCTAGCTCTTTGAAACTTGACACAATAAAGTAGCTCCATGTTCTATCTCTATGGTTTAATTCCTATTGATGTAGCCCTAAGCAGAGACTGGCGCAAATCACTTTCATGGAATGGGGTTGCCAAGCTTCCAAAAAACTACGAGTTTCCTGAAATCTGAGCACACTTTTTTCACCCAATCTTGATGACACTTTCAGGTAATGATCAGTACCCGATCCCACTTGGCTCACCAAATTTCATTCTTCTAGTTTAACCCGTTCGTCGGCAGTAACAGTTTTAATTTTTAGGTTTCACTCTGTTTTCTCCTATATGGATACATGTAGTTGGAAGTCTAAATCAAAAACGTTTTGTGCTAGCTCTTTGAAACTTGACACAATAAAGTAGCTCCAAGTTCTATCTCTATGCTTTGTTTCCTATTGATGTAGCCCTAAGCAGAGACTGGCACAAATCACTTTCATGGAAAGGGGTTGCCAAGGTTCCAAAAAACTACAAGTTTCCTGAAATCTCAGCACACATTTTTTCACCCAATCTTGATGACACTTTCAGGTAATGATCAGTACCCCAATCCCACTTGGCTCACCAAATATCGTTCTTGTAGGTTAAACCTTTCGTTGGCAGTAACAGTTTTAATTTGTAGGTTTCACTCTGTTTTCTCCTATATGGATACATGTAGTTGGAAGTCTAAATCAAACACGGTTTGTGCTAGCTCTTTGAAACTTGACACAATAAAGTAGCTCCAAGTTCTATCTCTATGGTTTGTTTCCTATTGATGTAGCCCTAAGCAGAGAATGGTGCAAATCACTTTCATTCACAGGGGTTGCCAATCTTCCAAAAAACTACGAGTTTCCTGATCTCTGCACACATTTTTTTCACCCAATCTTGATGACACTTGCAGGTAATGATCAGTACCCCAATCCCACTTGGCTCACCAAATTTCGTTCTTCTAGGTTAAACAGTTCGTTGGCAGTAACAGTTTTAATTTTTAGGCTTCACTCTGTTTTCTCCTATATGGATACATGTAGTTGGAACTCTAAATCAAACACGGTTTGTGCTAGCTCTTTGAAACTTGACACAATAAAGTAGCTCCACGTTCTATCTCTATGGTTTGTTTCCTATTGATGTAGCCCTAAGCAGAGACTGGCGCAAATCACTTTCATGGAAAGGGGTTGCCAAGCTTCCAAAAAACTACGAGTTTCCTGAAATCTCAGCACACACTTTTTCACCCAATCTTGATGACACTTTCTGGTTATGATCACTACCCCATTCCCACTTGGCTCACCAAATTTCGTTCTTCTAGGTTAAACCGTTCGTCGGCAGTAACAGTATTAATTTTTAGGTTTCACTCTGTTTTCTCCTATATGGATACATGTAGTTGGAAGTCTAAATCAAAAACGGTTTGTGCTAGCTCTTTGAAACTTGACACAATAAAGTAGCTCCAAGTTCTATCTCTATGGTTTGTTTCCTATTGATGTAGCCCAATGCAGAGACTGGCGCAAATCACTTTCATGGAAAGGGGTTGCCAAGCTTCCAAAAAACTACGAGTTTCCTGAAATCTCAGCACACATTTTTTCACCCAATCTTGATGACACTTTCAGGTAATGATCAGTACCCCAATCCCACTTGGCTCACCAAATTTCGTTCTTCTAGGTTCAACCGTTCGTTGCCAGTAAGAGTTAGAATTTTTAGGTTTCACTCTGTTTTCTCCTATATGGATACATGTAGTTGGAACTCTAAATCAAACACGGTTTGTGCTAGCTCTTTGAAACATGACACAATAAAGTAGCTCCAAGTTTTATCTCTATGGTTTGTTTCCTATTGATGTAGCCCTAAGCAGAGACAGGCGCAAATCACTTTCATGGAAAGGGGTTGCCAATCTTCCAAAAAACTACGAGTTTCCTGAAATCTCAGCACACATTTTTTCACCCAATCTTGATGACAATTTCAGGTAATGATCAGTACAACAAATCCCACTTGGGTCACCAAGTTTCGTTCTTCTAGGTTAAACCGTTAGTTGGCAGTAACAGTTTTAATTTTTAGGTTTCACTCAATTTTCTCCTATATGAATACATGTAGATGGAACTCTAAATCAAACACGGTTTGTGCTAGCTCTTTGAAACTTGACACAATAAAGTAGCTCCATGTTCTATCTCTATGGTTTAATTCCTATTGATGTAGCCCTAAGCAGAGACTGGCGCAAATCACTTTCATGGAATGGGGTTGCCAAGCTTCCAAAAAACTACGAGTTTCCTGAAATCTGAGCACACTTTTTTCACCCAATCTTGATGACACTTTCAGGTAATGATCAGTACCCTATCCCACTTGGCTCACCAAATTTCATTCTTCTAGTTTAACCCGTTCGTCTGCAGTAACAGTTTTAATTTTTAGGTTTCACTCTGTTTTCTCCTATATGGATACATGTAGTTGGAAGTCTAAATCAAAAACGTTTTGTGCTAGCTCTTTGAAACTTGACACAATAAAGTAGCTCCAAGTTCTATCTCTATGGTTTGTTTCCTATTGATGTAGCCCTAAGCAGAGACTGGCGCAAATCACTTTCATGGAAAGGGGTTGCCAAGTTTCCAAAAAACTACGAGTTTCCTGAAATCTCAGCACACACTTTTTCACCCAATATTGATGACACTTTCTGGTTATGATCACTACCCCATTCCCACTTGGCTCACCAAATTTCGTTCTTCTAGGTTAAACCGTTCGTCGGCAGTAACAGTTTTAATTTTTAGGTTTCACTCTGTTTTCTCCTATATGGATACATGTAGTTGGAAGTCTAAATCAAACAAGGTTTGTGCTAGCTCTTTGAAACTTGACACAATAAAGTAGCTCCACGTTCTATCTCTATGGTTTGTTTCCTATTGATGTAGCCCTAAGCAGAGACTGGCGCAAATCACTTTCATGGAAAGGGGTTGCCAAGCTACCAAAAAACTACGAGTTTCCTGAAATCTCAGCACACACTTTTTCACCCAATCTTGATGACACTTTCTGGTAATGATCACTACCCCATTACCACTTGGCTAAAGAAATTTCGTTCTTCTAGGTTAAACCGTTCGTCGGCAGTAACAGTTTTAATTTTTAGGTTTCACTCTGTTTTCTCCTATATGGATACATGTAGATATAAGTCTAAATCAAAAACGGTTTGTGCTAGCTCTTTGAAACTTGACACAATAAAGTAGCTCCAAGTTCTATCTCTATGGTTTTTTTCCTATTGATGTAGCCCTAAGCAGAGACTGGCGCAAATCACTTTCATGGAAAGGGGTTGCCAAGCTTCCAAAAAACTACGAGTTTCCTGAAATCTCAGCACACATTTTTTCACCCAATCTTGATGACACTTTCAGGTAATGATCAGTACCCCAATCCCACTTGGCTCACCAAATTTCGTTCTTCTAGGTTCAACCGTTCGTTGCCAGTAAGAGTTTGAATTTTTAGGTTTCACTCTGTTTTCTCCTATATGGATACATGTAGTTGGAACTCTAAATCAAACACGGTTTGTGCTAGCACTTTGAAACATGACACAATAAAGTAGCTCCAAGTTCTATCTCTATGGTTTGTTTCCTATTGATGTAGCCCTAAGCAGAGACTGGCGCAAATCACTTTCATGGAAAGGGGTTGCCAAGCTTCCAAAAAACTACGAGTTTCCTGAAATCTGAGCACACGTTTTTTCACCCAAACTTGATGACACTTTCAGGTAATGATCAGTACCCGATCCCACTTGGCTCACCAAATTTCGTTCTTCTAGGTTAACCTGTTTGTCGGCAGTAACAGTTGTAATTTTTAGGTTTCACTCTGTTTTCTCCTATATGGACACATGTAGTTGGAAGTCTAAATCAAAAACGGTTTGTGCTAGCTCTTTGAAACTTGACACAATAAAGTAGCTCCAAGTTCTATCTCTATGGTTTGTTTCCTATTGATGTAGCCCTAAGCAGAGACTGGCGCAAATCACTTTCATGGAAAGGGGTTGCCAAGCTTCCAAAAAACAACGAGTTTCCCGAAATCTCAGCACACATTTTTTCACCCAATCTTGATGACACTTTCAGGTAATGATCACTACCCCAATCCCACTTGGCTCACCAAATTTCGTTCTTCTAGGTTCAACAGTTCGTTGGCAGTAACAGTTTCAATTTTTAGGTTTCACTCTGTTTTCTCCTATATGGATACATGTATTTGGAACTCTAAATCAAACACGGTTTGTGCTAGCTCTTTGAAACATGACACAATAAAGTAGCTCCAAGTTCTATCTCTATGGTTTGTTTCCTATTGATGTAGCCCTAAGCAGAGACAGGCGCAAATCACTTTCATGGAAAGGGGTTGCCAATCTTCCAAAAAACTACTAGTTTCCTGCAATCTCAGCACACATTTTTTCACCCAAAATTGATGACACTTTCAGGTAATGATCAGTACCCCAATCCCACTTGGCTCACCAAATATCGTTCTTGTAGGTTAAACATTTCGTTGGCAGTAACAGTTTTAATTTGTAGGTTTCACTCTGTTTTCTCCTATATGGATACATGTAGTTGGAAGTCTAAATCAAACATGGTTTGTGCTAGCTCTTTGAAACTTGACACAATAAAGTAGCTCCAAGTTCTATCTCTATGGTTTGTTTCCTATTGATGTAGCCCTAAGCAGAGACTGGTGCAAATCACTTTCATTCACAGGGGTTGCCAATCTTCCAAAAAACTACGAGTTTCCTGAAATCTCAGCACACATTTTTTCACCCAATCTTGATGACACTTTCAGGTAATGATCAGTACCCATATCCCACTTGGCTCACCAAATTTCGTTCTTCTAGGTTAAACAGTTCGTTGGCAGTAACAGTTTTAATTTTTAGGTTTCACTCTGTTTTCTCCTATATGGATACATGTAGTTGGAACTCTAAATCAAACACGGTTTGTGCTAGCTCTTTGAAACTTGACACAATAAAGTAGCTCCACGTTCTATCTCTATGGTTTGTTTCCTATTGATGTAGCCCTAAGCAGAGACTGGCGCAAATCACTTTCATGGAAAGGGGTTGCCAAGCTACCAAAAAACTACGAGTTTCCTGAAATCTCAGCACACACTTTTTCACCCAATCTTGATGACACTTTCTGGTAATGATCACTACCCCATTACCACTTGGCTCAAGAAATTTCCTTCTTCTAGGTTAAACCGTTCGTCGGCAGTAACAGTTTTAATTTTTAGGTTTCACTCTGTTTTCTCCTATATGGATACATGTATTATAAGTCTAAATCAAAAACGGTTTGTGCTAGCTCTTTGAAACTTGACACAATAAAGTAGCTCCAAGTTCTATCTCTATGGTTTTTTTCCTATTGATGTAGCCCTAAGCAGAGACTGGCGCAAATCACTTTCATTGAAAGGGGTTGCCAAGCTTCCAAAAAACTACGAGTTTCCCGAAATTTCAGCACACATTTTTTCACCCAATCTTGATGACACTTTCAGGTAATGATCACTACCCCAATCCCACTTGGCTCAAGAAATTTCGTTCTACTAGGTTAAACCGTTCGTCGGTAGTAACAGTTTTAATTTTTAGGTTTCACTCTGTTTTCTCCTATATGGATACATGTAGTTGGAAGTCTAAATCAAAAACGGTTTGTACTAGATTTTTGAAACTTGACACAATAAAGTAGTTCCAAGTTCTATCTCTATGGTTTCTTTCCTATTGATGTAGCCCAAAGCAGAGACTGGCGCAAATCACTTTCATGGAAAGGGGTTGCCAAGCTTCCAAAAAACTACGAGTTTCCTGAAATCTCAGCACACATTTTTTCAACCAATCTCGATGACACTTTCAGGTAATGATCAGTACCCCAATCCCACTTGGCTCACCAAATTTCGTTCTTCTAGGTTCAACCGTTCGTTGCCAGTAAGAGTTTGAATTTTTAGGTTTCACTCTGTTTTCTCCTATATGGATACATGTAGTTGGAACTCTAAATCAAACACGGTTTGTGCTAGCTCTTTGAAACATGACACAATAAAGTAGCTCCAAGTTCTATCTCTATGGTTTGTTTCCTATTGATGTAGCCCTAAGCAGAGACAGGCGCAAATCACTTTCATGGAAAGGGGTTGCCAATCTTCCAAAAAACTACGAGTTTCCTGAAATCTCAGCACACATTTTTTCACCCAATCTTGATGACAATTTCAGGTAATGATCAGTACAACAAATCCCACTTGGGTCACCAAGTTTCGTTCTTCTAGGTTAAACCGTTAGTTGGCAGTAACAGTTTTAATTTTTAGGTTTCACTCAATTTTCTCCTATATGAATACATGTAGATGGAACTCTAAATCAAACACGGTTTGTGCTAGCTCTTTGAAACTTGACACAATAAAGTAGCTCCATGTTCTATCTCTATGGTTTAATTCCTATTGATGTAGCCCTAAGCAGAGACTGGCGCAAATCACTTTCATGGAATGGGGTTGCCAAGCTTCCAAAAAACTACGAGTTTCCTGAAATCTGAGCACACTTTTTTCACCCAATCTTGATGACACTTTCAGGTAATGATCAGTACCCGATCCCACTTGGCTCACCAAATTTCATTCTTCTAGTTTAACCCGTTCGTCGGCAGTAACAGTTTTAATTTTTAGGTTTCACTCTGTTTTCTCCTATATGGATACATGTAGTTGGAAGTCTAAATCAAAAAGGTTTTGTGCTAGCTCTTTGAAACTTGACACAATAAAGTAGCTCCAAGTTCTATCTCTATGGTTTTTTTCCTATTGATGTAGCCCTAAGCAGAGACTGGCGCAAATCACTTTCATGGAAAGGGGTTGCCAAGGTTCCAAAAAACTACAAGTTTCCTGAAATCTCAGCACACATTTTTTCACCCAATCTTGATGACACTTTCAGGTAATGATCAGTACCCCAATCCCACTTGGCTCACCAAATATCGTTCTTGTAGGTTAAACCTTTCGTTGGCAGTAACAGTTTTAATTTGTAGGTTTCACTCTGTTTTCTCCTATATGGATACATGTAGTTGGAAGTCTAAATCAAACGCGGTTTGTGCTAGCTCTTTGAAACTTGACACAATAAAGTAGCTTCAAGTTCTATCTCTATGGTTTGTTTCCTATTGATGTAGCCCTAAGCAGAGAATGGTGCAAATCACTTTAATTCACAGGGGTTGCCAATCTTCCAGAAAACTACGAGTTTCCTGAAATCTCAGCACACATTTTTTTCACCCAATCTTGATGACACTTTCAGGTAATGATCAGTACCCCAATCCCACTTGGCTCACCAAATTTCGTTCTTCTAGGTTAAACAGTTCGTTGGCAGTAACAGTTTTAATTTTTAGGCTTCAATCTGTTTTCTCCTATATGGATACATGTAGTTGGAACTCTAAATCAAACACGGTTTGTGCTAGCTCTTTGAAACTTGACACAATAAAGTAGCTCCACGTTCTATCTCTATGGTTTGTTTCCTATTGATGTATCCCTAAGCAGAGACTGGCGCAAATCACTTTCATGGAAAGGGGTTGCCAAGCTTCCAAAAAACTACGAGTTTCCTGAAATCTCAGCACACACTTTTTCACCCAATCTTGATGACACTTTCTGGTTATGATCACTACCCCATTACCACTTGGCTCACCAAATTTCGTTCTTCTAGGTTAAACCGTTCGTCGGCAGTAACAGTTTTAATTTTTAGGTTTCACTCTGTTTTCTCCTATATGGATACATGTATTATAAGTCTAAATCAAAAACGGTTTGTGCTAGCTCTTTGAAACTTGACACAATAAAGTAGCTCCAAGTTCTATCTCTATGGTTTTTTTCCTATTGATGTAGCCCTAAGCAGAGACTGGCGCAAATCACTTTCATTGAAAGGGGTTGCCAAGCTTCCAAAAAACTACGAGTTTCCCGAAATTTCAGCACACATTTTTTCACCCAATCTTGATGACACTTTCAGGTAATGATCACTACCCCAATCCCACTTGGCTCAAGAAATTTCGTTCTACTAGGTTAAACCGTTCGTCGGTAGTAACAGTTTTAATTTTTAGGTTTCACTCTGTTTTCTCCTATATGGATACATGTAGTTGGAACTCTAAATCAAAAACGGTTTGTACTAGATTTTTGAAACTTGACACAATAAAGTAGTTCCAAGTTCTATCTCTATGGTTTGTTTCCTATTGATGTAGCCCAAAGCAGAGACAGGCGCAAATCACTTTCATGGAAAGGGGTTGCCAAGCTTCCAAAAAACTACGAGTTTCCTGAAATCTGAGCACACGTTTTTTCACCCAATCTGGATGACACTTTCAGGTAATGATCAGTACCCGATCCCACTTGGCTCACCAAATTTCGTTCTTCTAGGTTAACCTGTTTGTCGGCAGTAACAGTTGTAATTTTTAGGTTTCACTCTGTTTTCTCCTATATGGACACATGTAGTTGGAAGTCTAAATCAAAAACGGTTTGTGCTAGCTCTTTGAAACTTGACACAATAAAGTAGCTCCAAGTTCTATCTCTATGGTTTGTTTCCTATTGATGTAGCCCTAAGCATAGACTGGCGCAAATCACTTTCATGGAAAGGGGTTGCCAAGCTTCCAAAAAACTACGAGTTTCCTGAAATCTCAGCACACATTTTTTCACCCAATCTTGATGACACTTTCAGGTAATGATCAGTACCCCAATCCCACTTGGCTCACCAAATATCGTTCTTGTAGGTTAAACCTTTCGTTGGCAGTAACAGTTTTAATTTGTAGGTTTCACTCTGTTTTCTCCTATATGGATACATGTAGTTGGAAGTCTAAATCAAACACGGTTTGTGCTAGCTCTTTGAAACTTGACACAACAAAGTAGCTCCAAGTTCTATCTCTATGGTTTGTTTCCTATTGATGTAGCCCTAAGCAGAGAATGGTGCAAATCACTTTCATTCACAGGGGTTGCCAATCTTCCAAAAAACTACGAGTTTCCTGAAATCTCAGCACACATTTTTTTCACCCAATCTTGATGACACTTTCAGGTAATGATCAGTACCCCAATCCCACTTGGCTCACCAAATTTCGTTCTTCTAGGTTAAACAGTTCGTTGGCAGTAACAGTTTTAATTTTTAGGCTTCACTCTGTTTTCTCCTATATGGATACATGTAGTTGGAACTCTAAATCAAACACGGTTTGTGCTAGCTCTTTGAAACTTGACACAATAAAGTAGCTCCACGTTCTATCTCTATGGTTTGTTTCCTATTGATGTATCCCTAAGCAGAGACTGGCGCAAATCACTTTCATGGAAAGGGGTTGCCAAGCTTCCAAAAAACTACGAGTTTCCTGAAATCTCAGCACACACTTTTTCACCCAATCTTGATGACACTTTCTGATTATGATCACTACCCCATTCCCACTTGGCTCACCAAATTTCGTTCTTCTAGGTTAAACCGTTCGTCGGCAGTAACAGTTTTAATTTTTAGGTTTCACTCTGTTTTCTCCTATATGGATACATGTAGTTGGAAGTCTAAATCAAAAACGGTTTGTGCTAGCTCTTTGAAACTTGACACAATAAAGTAGCTCCAAGTTCTATCTCTATGGTTTGTTTCCTATTGATGTAGCCCTAAGCAGAGACTGGCGCAAATCACTTTCATGGAAAGGGGTTGCCAAGGTTACAAAAAACTACTAGTTTCCTGCAATCTCAGCACACATTTTTTCACCCAAACTTGATGACACTTTCAGGTAATGATCAGTACCCCAATCCCACTTGGCTCACCAAATATCGTTCTTGTAGGTTAAACATTTCGTTGGCAGTAACAGTTTTAATTTGTAGGTTTCACTCTGTTTTCTCCTATAAGGATACATGTAGTTGGAAGTCTAAATGAAACACGGTTTGTGCTAGCTCTTTGAAACTTGACACAATAAAGTAGCTCCAAGTTCTATCTCTATGGTTTTTTTCCTATTGATGTAGCCCTAAGCAGAGACTGGCGCAAATCACTTTCATTGAAAGGGGTTGCCAAGCTTCCAAAAAACTACGAGTTTCCCGAAATCTCAGCACACATTTTTTCACCCAAACTTGATGACACTTTCAGGTAATGATCACTACCCCAATCCCACTTGGCTCAAGAAATTTCGTTCTACTAGGTTAAACCGTTCGTCGGCAGTAACAGTTTTAATTTTTAGGTTTCACTCTGTTTTCTCCTATATGGATACATGTAGTTGGAAGTCTAAATCAAAAACGGTTTGTACTAGCTCTTTGAAACTTGACACAATAAAGTAGCTCCAAGTTCTATCTCTATGGTTTGTTTCCTATTGATGTAGCCCAAAGCAGAGACTGGCGCAAATCACTTTCATGGAAAGGGGTTGCCAAGCTTCCAAAAAACTACGAGTTTCCTGAAATCTCAGCACACATTTTTTCACCCAATCTTGATGACACTTTCAGGTAATGATCAGTACCCCAATCCCACTTGGCTCACCAAATTTCGTTCTTCTAGGTTCAACCGTTCGTTGCCAGTAAGAGTTTTAATTTTTAGGTTTCACTCTGTTTTCTCCTATATGGATACATGTAGTTGGAACTCTAAATGAAACACGGTTTGTGCTAGCTCTTTGAAACATGACACAATAAAGTAGCTCCAAGTTCTATCTCTATGGTTTGTTTCCTATTGATGTAGCCCTAAGCAGAGACAGGCGCAAATCACTTTCATGGAAAGGGGTTGCCAAGCTTCCAAAAAACTACGAGTTTCCTGAAATC
The DNA here is from genome assembly GCF_964194105.1 of Spermophilus citellus. Taxonomy (NCBI): domain Eukaryota; kingdom Metazoa; phylum Chordata; class Mammalia; order Rodentia; family Sciuridae; genus Spermophilus; species Spermophilus citellus. The sequence goes on along the minus strand of NW_027672724.1, from coordinate 1,835,900 downwards.
TGAGCACACGTTTTTTCACCCAATCTTGATGACACTTTCAGGTAATGATCAGTACCCGATCCCACTTGGCTCACCAAATTTCGTTCTTCTAGGTTAACCTGTTTGTCGGCAGTAACAGCTGTAATTTTTAGGTTTCACTCTGTTTTCTCCTATATGGATACATGTAGTTGGAAGTCTAAATCAAAAACGGTTTGTGCTAGCTCTTTGAAACTTGACACAATAAAGTAGCTCCAAGTTCTATCTCTATGGTTTGTTTCCTATTGATGTAGCCCTAAGCAGAGACTGGCGCAAATCACTTTCATGGAAAGGGGTTGCCAAGCTTCCAAAAAACTACGAGTTTCCCGAAATCTCAGCACACATTTTTTCACCCAATCTTGATGACACTTGCAGGTAATGATCAGTACCCCAATCCCACTTGGCTCACCAAATTTCGTTCTTCTAGGTTAAACAGTTCGTTGGCAGTAACAGTTTTAATTTTTAGGTTTCACTCTGTTTTCTCCTATATGGATACATGTAGTTGGAACTCTAAATCAAACACGGTTTGTGCTAGCTCTTTGAAACTTGACACAATAAAGTAGCTCCACGTTCTATCTCTATGGTTTGTTTCCTATTGATGTAGCCCTAAGCAGAGACTGGCGCAAATCACTTTCATGGAAAGGGGTTGCCAAGCTACCAAAAAACTACGAGTTTCCTGAAATCTCAGCACACACTTTTTCACCCAATCTTGATGACACTTTCTGGTAATGATCACTACCCCATTACCACTTGGCTCAAGAAATTTCGTTCTTCTAGGTTAAACCGTTCGTCGGCAGTAACAGTTTTAATTTTTAGGTTTCACTCTGTTTTCTCCTATATGGATACTTGTAGATATAAGTCTAAATCAAAAACGGTTTGTGCTAGCTCTTTGAAACTTGACACAATAAAGTAGCTCCAAGTTCTATCTCTATGGTTTTTTTCCTATTGATGTAGCCCTAAGCAGAGACTGGCGCAAATCACTTTCATGGAAAGGGGATGCCAAGCTTCCAAAAAACTACGAGTTTCCTGAAATCTCAGCACACATTTTTTCACCCAATCTTGATGACACTTTCAGGTAATGATCAGTACCCCAATCCCACTTATCTCACCAAATTTCGTTCTTCTAGGTTCAACCGTTCGTTGCCAGTAAGAGTTTGAATTTTTAGGTTTCACTCTGTTTTCTCCTATATGGATACATGTAGTTGGAACTCTAAATCAAACACGGTTTGTGCTAGCACTTTGAAACATGACACAATAAAGTAGCTCCAAGTTCTATCTCTATGGTTTGTTTCCTATTGATGTAGCCCTAAGCAGAGACTGGCGCAAATCACTTTCATGGAAAGGGGTTGCCAAGCTTCCAAAAAACTACGAGTTTCCTGAAATCTGAGCACACGTTTTTTCACCCAATCTTGATGACACTTTCAGGTAATGATCAGTACCCGATCCCACTTGGCTCACCAAATTTCGTTCTTCTAGGTTAACCTGTTTGTCGGCAGTAACAGTTGTAATTTTTAGGTTTCACTCTGTTTTCTCCTATATGGACACATGTAGTTGGAAGTCTAAATCAAAAACGGTTTGTGCTAGCTCTTTGAAACTTGACACAATAAAGTAGCTCCAAGTTCTATCTCTATGGTTTGTTTCCTATTGATGTAGCACTAAGCAGAGACTGGCGCAAATCACTTTCATGGAAAGGGGTTGCCAAGCTTCCAAAAAACTACGAGTTTCCCGAAATCTCAGCACACATTTTTTCACCCAATCTTGATGACACTTTCAGGTAATGATCACTACCCCAATCCCACTTGGCTCAAGAAATTTCGTTCTACTAGGTTAAACCGTTCGTCGGTAGTAACAGTTTTAATTTTTAGGTTTCACTCTGTTTTCTCCTATATGGATACATGTAGTTGGAAGTCTAAATCAAAAACGGTTTGTACTAGATTTTTGAAACTTGACACAATAAAGTAGTTCCAAGTTCTATCTCTATGGTTTCTTTCCTATTGATGTAGCCCAAAGCAGAGACTGGCGCAAATCACTTTCATGGAAAGGGGTTGCCAAGCTTCCAAAAAACTACGAGTTTCCTGAAATCTCAGCACACATTTTTTCAACCAATCTTGATGACACTTTCAGGTAATGATCAGTACCCCAATCCCACTTGGCTCACCAAATTTCGTTCTTCTAGGTTCAACCGTTCGTTGCCAGTAAGAGTTTGAATTTTTAGGTTTCACTCTGTTTTCTCCTATATGGATACATGTAGTTGGAACTCTAAATCAAACACGGTTTGTGCTAGCTCTTTGAAACATGACACAATAAAGTAGCTCCAAGTTCTATCTCTATGGTTTGTTTCCTATTGATGTAGCCCTAAGCAGAGACAGGCGCAAATCACTTTCATGGAAAGGGGTTGCCAATCTTCCAAAAAACTACGAGTTTCCTGAAATCTCAGCACACATTTTTTCACCCAATCTTGATGACAATTTCAGGTAATGATCAGTACAACAAATCCCACTTGGGTCACCAAGTTTCGTTCTTCTAGGTTAAACCGTTAGTTGGCAGTAACAGTTTTAATTTTTAGGTTTCACTCAATTTTCTCCTATATGAATACATGTAGATGGAACTCTAAATCAAACACGGTTTGTGCTAGCTCTTTGAAACTTGACACAATAAAGTAGCTCCATGTTCTATCTCTATGGTTTAATTCCTATTGATATAGCCCTAAGCAGAGACTGGCGCAAATCACTTTCATGGAATGGGGTTGCCAAGCTTCCAAAAAACTACGAGTTTCCTGAAATCTGAGCACACTTTTTTCACCCAATCTTGATGACACTTTCAGGTAATGATCAGTACCCGATCCCACTTGGCTCACCAAATTTCATTCTTCTAGTTTAACCCGTTCGTCGGCAGTAACAGTTTTAATTTTTAGGTTTCACTCTGTTTTCTCCTATATGGATACATGTAGTTGGAAGTCTAAATCAAAAACGTTTTGTGCTAGCTCTTTGAAACTTGACACAATAAAGTAGCTCCAAGTTCTATCTCTATGGTTTTTTTCCTATTGATGTAGCCCTAAGCAGAGACTGGCGCAAATCACTTTCATGGAAAGGGGTTGCCAAGGTTCCAAAAAACTACAAGTTTCCTGAAATCTCAGCACACATTTTTTCACCCAATCTTGATGACACTTTCAGGTAATGATCAGTACCCCAATCCCACTTGGCTCACCAAATATCGTTCTTGTAGGTTAAACCTTTCGTTGGCAGTAACAGTTTTAATTTGTAGGTTTCACTCTGTTTTCTCCTATATGGATACATGTAGTTGGAAGTCTAAATCAAACACGGTTTGTGCTAGCTCTTTGAAACTTGACCCAACAAAGTAGCTCCAAGTTCTATCTCTATGGTTTGTTTCCTATTGATGTAGCCCTAAGCAGAGAATGGTGCAAATCACTTTCATTCACAGGGGTTGCCAATCTTCCAAAAAACTACGAGTTTCCTGAAATCTCAGCACACATTTTTTTCACCCAATCTTGATGACACTTTCAGGTAATGATCAGTACCCCAATCCCACTTGGCTCACCAAATTTCGTTCTTCTAGGTTAAACAGTTCGTTGGCAGTAACAGTTTTAATTTTTAGGCTTCACTCTGTTTTCTCCTATATGGATACATGTAGTTGGAACTCTAAATCAAACACGGTTTGTGCTAGCTCTTTGAAACTTGACACAATAAAGTAGCTCCACGTTCTATCTCTATGGTTTGTTTCCTATTGATGTATCCCTAAGCAGAGACTGGCGCAAATCACTTTCATGGAAAGGGGTTGCCAAGCTTCCAAAAAACTACGAGTTTCCTGAAATCTCAGCACACACTTTTTCACCCAATCTTGATGACACTTTCTGGTTATGATCACTACCCCATTACCACTTGGCTCACCAAATTTCGTTCTTCTAGGTTAAACCGTTCGTCGGCAGTAACAGTTTTAATTTTTAGGTTTCACTCTGTTTTCTCCTATATGGATACATGTATTATAAGTCTAAATCAAAAACGGTTTGTGCTAGCTCTTTGAAACTTGACACAATAAAGTGGCTCCAAGTTCTATCTCTATGGTTTTTTTCCTATTGATGTAGCCCTAAGCAGAGACTGGCGCAAATCACTTTCATTGAAAGGGGTTGCCAAGCTTCCAAAAAACTACGAGTTTCCCGAAATTTCAGCACACATTTTTTCACCCAATCTTGATGACACTTTCAGGTAATGATCACTACCCCAATCCCACTTGGCTCAAGAAATTTCGTTCTACTAGGTTAAACCGTTCGTCGGTAGTAACAGTTTTAATTTTTAGGTTTCACTCTGTTTTCTCCTATATGGATACATGTAGTTGGAACTCTAAATCAAAAACGGTTTGTACTAGATTTTTGAAACTTGACACAATAAAGTAGTTCCAAGTTCTATCTCTATGGTTTGTTTCCTATTGATGTAGCCCAAAGCAGAGACAGGCGCAAATCACTTTCATGGAAAGGGGTTGCCAAGCTTCCAAAAAACTACGAGTTTCCTGAAATCTGAGCACACGTTTTTTCACCCAATCTTGATGACACTTTCAGGTAATGATCAGTACCCGATCCCACTTGGCTCACCAAATTTCGTTCTTCTAGGTTAACCTGTTTGTCGGCAGTAACAGTTGTAATTTTTAGGTTTCACTCTGTTTTCTCCTATATGGACACATGTAGTTGGAAGTCTAAATCAAAAACGGTTTGTGCTAGCTCTTTGAAACTTGACACAATAAAGTAGCTCCAAGTTCTATCTCTATGGTTTGTTTCCTATTGATGTAGCACTAAGCAGAGACTGGCGCAAATCACTTTCATGGAAAGGGGTTGCCAAGCTTCCAAAAAACTACGAGTTTCCCGAAATCTCAGCACACATTTTTTCACCCAATCTTGATGACACTTTCAGGTAATGATCACTACCCCAATCCCACTTGGCTCACCAAATTTCGTTCTTCTAGGTTCAACAGTTCGTTGGCAGTAACAGTTTCAATTTTTAGGTTTCACTCTGTTTTCTCCTATATGGATACATGTATTTGGAACTCTAAATCAAACACGGTTTGTGCTAGCTCTTTGAAACATGACACAATAAAGTAGCTCCAAGTTCTATCTCTATGGTTTGTTTCCTATTGATGTAGCCCTAAGCAGAGACAGGCGCAAATCACTTTCATGGAAAGGGGTTGCCAATCTTCCAAAAAACTACTAGTTTCCTGCAATCTCAGCACACATTTTTTCACCCAAAATTGATGACACTTTCAGGTAATGATCAGTACCCCAATCCCACTTGGCTCACCAAATATCGTTCTTGTAGGTTAAACATTTCGTTGGCAGTAACAGTTTTAATTTGTAGGTTTCACTCTGTTTTCTCCTATATGGATACATGTAGTTGGAAGTCTAAATCAAACACGGTTTGTGCTAGCTCTTTGAAACTTGACACAATAAAGTAGCTCCAAGTTCTATCTCTATGGTTTGTTTCCTATTGATGTAGCCCTAAGCAGAGACTGGTGCAAATCACTTTCATTCACAGGGGTTGCCAATCTTCCAAAAAACTACGAGTTTACTGAAATCTCAGCACACATTTTTTCACCCAATCTTGATGACACTTTCAGGTAATGATCAGTACCCCAATCCCACTTGGCTCACCAAATATCGTTCTTGTAGGTTAAACCTTTCGTTGGCAGTAACAGTTTTAATTTGTAGGTTTCACTCTGTTTTCTCCTATATGGATACATGTAGTTGGAAGTCTAAATCAAACACGGTTTGTGCTAGCTCTTTGAAACTTGACCCAACAAAGTAGCTCCAAGTTCTATCTCTATGGTTTGTTTCCTATTGATGTAGCCCTAAGCAGAGAATGGTGCAAATCACTTTCATTCACAGGGGTTGCCAATCTTCCAAAAAACTACGAGTTTCCTGAAATCTCAGCACACATTTTTTTCACCCAATCTTGATGACACTTTCAGGTAATGATCAGTACCCCAATCCCACTTGGCTCACCAAATTTCGTTCTTCTAGGTTAAACAGTTCGTTGGCAGTAACAGTTTTAATTTTTAGGCTTCACTCTGTTTTCTCCTATATGGATACATGTAGTTGGAACTCTAAATCAAACACGGTTTGTGCTAGCTCTTTGAAACTTGACACAATAAAGTAGCTCCACGTTCTATCTCTATGGTTTGTTTCCTATTGATGTATCCCTAAGCAGAGACTGGCGCAAATCACTTTCATGGAAAGGGGTTGCCAAGCTTCCAAAAAACTACGAGTTTCCTGAAATCTCAGCACACACTTTTTCACCCAATGTTGATGACACTTTCAGGTAATGATCAGTACCCCAATCCCACTTGGCTCACCAAATTTCGTTCTTCTAGGTTAAACCGTTCGTCGGCAGTAACAGTTTTAATTTTTAGGTTTCACTCTGTTTTCTCCTATATGGATACATGTAGTTATAAGTCTAAATCAAGAACGGTTTGTGCTAGATCTTTGAAACTTGACACAATAAAGTAGCTCCAAGTTCTATCTCTATGGTTTGTTTCCTATTGATGTAGCCCTAAGCAGAGACTGGCGCAAATCACTTTCATGGATAGGGGTTGCCAAGGTTCCAAAAAACTACTAGTTTCCTGCAATCTCAGCACACATTTTTTCACCCAAACTTGATGACACTTTCAGGTAATGATCAGTACCCCAATCCCACTTGGCTCACCAAATATCGTTCTTGTAGGTTAAACATTTCGTTGGCAGTAACAGTTTTAATTTGTAGGTTTCACTCTGTTTTCTCCTATAAGGATACATGTAGTTGGAAGTCTAAATCAAACACGGTTTGTGCTAGCTCTTTGAAACTTGACACAATAAAGTAGCTCCATGTTCTATCTCTATGGTTTGTTTCCTATTGATGTAGCCCTAAGCATAGACTGGTGCAAATCACTTTCATTCACAGGGGTTGCCAATCTTCCAAAAAACTACGAGTTTCCTGAAATCTCAGCACACATTTTTTCACCCAATGTTGATGACACTTTCAGGTAATGATCAGTACCCCAATCCCACTTGGCTCACCAAATTTCGTTCTTCTAGGTTAAACCGTTCGTCGGCAGTAACAGTTTTAATTTTTAGGTTTCACTCTGTTTTCTCCTATATGGATACATGTAGTTATAAGTCTAAATCAAGAACGGTTTGTGCTAGATCTTTGAAACTTGACACAATAAAGTAGCTCCAAGTTCTATCTCTATGGTTTTTTTCCTATTGATGTAGCCCTAAGCAGAGACTGGCGCAAATCACTTTCATTGAAAGGGGTTGCCAAGCTTCCAAAAAACTACGAGTTTCCCGAAATCTCAGCACACATTTTTTCACCCAAACTTGATGACACTTTCAGGTAATGATCACTACCCCAATCCCACTTGGCTCAAGAAATTTCGTTCTACTAGGTTAAACCGTTCGTCGGCAGTAACAGTTTTAATTTTTAGGTTTCACTCTGTTTTCTCCTATATGGATACATGTAGTTGGAAGTCTAAATCAAAAACGGTTTGTACTAGCTCTTTGAAACTTGACACAATAAAGTAGCTCCAAGTTCTATCTCTATGGTTTGTTTCCTATTGATGTAGCCCAAAGCAGAGACTGGCGCAAATCACTTTCATGGAAAGGGGTTGCCAAGCTTCCAAAAAACTACGAGTTTCCTGAAATCTCAGCACACATTTTTTCACCCAATCTTGATGACACTTTCAGGAAATGATCAGTACCCCAATCCCACTTGGCTCACCAAATTTCGTTCTTCTAGGTTCAACCGTTCGTTGCCAGTAAGAGTTTTAATTTTTAGGTTTCACTCTGTTTTCTCCTATATGGATACATGTAGTTGGAACTCTAAATCAAACACGGTTTGTGCTAGCTCTTTGAAACATGACACAATAAAGTAGCTCCAAGTTCTATCTCTATGGTTTGTTTCCTATTGATGTAGCCCTAAGCAGAGACAGGCGCAAATCACTTTCATGGAAAGGGGTTGCCAAGCTTCCAAAAAACTACGAGTTTCCTGAAATCTGAGCACACGTTTTTTCACCCAATCTTGATGACACTTTCAGGTAATGATCAGTACCCGATCCCACTTGGCTCACCAAATTTCGTTCTTCTAGGTTAACCTGTTTGTCGGCAGTAACAGCTGTAATTTTTAGGTTTCACTCTGTTTTCTCCTATATGGATACATGTAGTTGGAAGTCTAAATCAAAAACGGTTTGTGCTAGCTCTTTGAAACTTGACACAATAAAGTAGCTCCAAGTTCTATCTCTATGGTTTGTTTCCTATTGATGTAGCCCTAAGCAGAGACTGGCGCAAATCACTTTCATGGAAAGGGGTTGCCAAGCTTCTAAAAAACTACGAGTTTCCCGAAATCTCAGCACACATTTTTTCACCCAATCTTGATGACACTTTCAGGTAATGATCACTACCCCAATCCCACTTGGCTCACCAAATTTCGTTCTTCTAGGTTCAACAGTTCGTTGGCAGTAAGAGTTTCAATTTTTAGGTTTCACTCTGTTTTCTCCTATATGGATACATGTATTTGGAACTCTAAATCAAACACGGTTTGTGCTAGCTCTTTGAAACATGACACAATAAATTAGCTCCAAGTTCTATCTCTATGGTTTGTTTCCTATTGATGTAGCCCTAAGCAGAGACAGGCGCAATACACTTTCATGGAAAGGGGTTGCCAAGCTTCCCAAAAACTATGAGTTTCCTGAAATCTCAGCACACATTTTTTCACCCAATCTTGATGACACTTTCAGGTAATGATCAGTACCCCAATCCCACTTGGCTCAAGAAATTTCGTTCTTCTAGGTTCAACCGTTCGTTGGCAGTAACAGTTTTAATTTTTAGGTTTCACTCTGTTTTCTCCTATATGGATACATGTAGTTGGAACTCTACATCAAACACGGTTTTTGCTAGCTCTTTGAAACTTGACACAATAAAGTAGCTCCAAGTTCTATGTCTATGGTTTGTTTCCTATTGATGTAGCCCTAAGCAGAGACTGGCGCAAATCTCTTTCATGGAAAGGGGTTGCCAAGCTTCCAAAAAACTACGAGTTTCCTGAAATCTCAGCACACATTTTTTCACCCAATGTTGATGACACTTTCAGGTAATGATCAGTACCCCAATCCCACGTGGCTCACCAAACTTCGTTCTTCTAGGTTAAACCGTACGTTGGCATTAACAGTTTTAATTTTTAGGTTTCACTCTGTTTTCTCCTATATGGATACATGTATTTGGAACTCTAAATCAAACACGGTTTGTGCTAGCTCTTTGAAACATGACACAATAAAGTAGCTCCAAGTTCTATCTCTATGGTTTGTTTCCTATTGATGTAGCCCTAAGCAGAGACAGGCGCAGATCACTTTCATGGAAAGGGGTTGCCAATCTTCCAAAAAACTACGAGTTTCCTGAAATCTCAGCACACATTTTTTCACCCAATCTTGATGACACTTTCAGGTAATGATCAGTACAACAAATCCCACTTGGGTCACCAAGTTTCGTTCTTCTAGGTTAAACCGTTAGTTGGCAGTAACAGTTTTAATTTTTAGGTTTCACTCAATTTTCTCCTATATGAATACATGTAGATGGAACTCTAAATCAAACACGGTTTGTGCTAGCTCTTTGAAACTTGACACAATAAAGTAGCTCCATGTTCTATCTCTATGGTTTGATTCCTATTGATGTAGCCCTAAGCAGAGACTGGCGCAAATCACTTTCATGGAATGGGGTTGCCAAGCTTCCAAAAATCTACGAGTTTCCTGAAATCTGAGCCCATGTTTTTTCACCCAATCTTGATGACACTTTCAGGTAATGATCAGTACCCGATCCCACTTGGCTCACCAAATTTCATTCTTCTAGTTTAACCCGTTCGTTGGCAGTAACAGTTGTAATTTTTAGGTTTCACTCTGTTTTCTCCTATATGGATACATGTAGTTGGAAGTCTAAATCCAAAACGTTTTGTGCTAGCTCTTTGAAACTTGACACAATAAAGTAGCTCCAAGTTCTATCTCTATGGTTTGTTTCCTATTGATGTAGCCCTAAGCAGAGACTGGCGCAAATCACTTTCATGGAAAGGGGTTGCCAAGGTTCCAAAAAACTACGAGTTTCCTGAAATCTCAGCACACATTTTTTCACCCAATCTTGATGACACTTTCAGGTAATGATCAGTACAACAAATCCCACTTGGGTCACCAAGTTTCGTTCTTCTAGGTTAAACCGTTCGTTGGCAGTAACAGTTTTAATTTTTGGGTTTCACTCTGTTTTCTCCTATATGGATACATGTAGTTGGAACTCTAAATCAAACACGGTTTGTGCTAGCTTGTTGAAACTTGACACAATAAAGTAGCTCCAAGTTCTATCTCTATGGTTTTTTTCCTATTGATGTAGCCCTAAGCAGAGACAGGCGCAAATCACTTTCATGGAAAGGGGTTGCCAAGGTTCCAAAAAACTACGAGTTTCCTGAAATCTCAGCACACATTTTTTCACCCAATCTTGATGACACTTTCAGGTTATGATCAGTACCCCAATCCCACTTGGCTCAAAAAATTTCGTTCTTCTAGGTTAAACCGTTCGTTGGCAGTAACAGTTTTAATTTTTAGGTTTCACTCTTTTCTCCTATATGGATACATGTAGTTGGAACTCTAAATCAAACACGGTTTGTGCTAGCCCTTTGAAACTTGACACAATAAAGTAGTTCCAAGTTCTATCTATGGTTTGTTTCCTATTTATGTAGCCCTAAGCAGAGACTGGCGCAATAGACTTTCATGGAAAGGGGTTGCCAAGCTTCCCAAAAACTACGAGTTTCCTGAAATCTCAGCACACATTTTATCACCCAATCTTGATGACACTTTCAGGTAATGATCAGTACCCCAATCCCACTTGGCTCACCAAATTTCTTTCTTCTAGGTTAAACCGGTCGTTGGCAGTAACAGTTTTAATTTCTAGGTTTCACTCCATTTTCTCCTACATGAATACATGTAGATGGAACTCTAAATCAAACACGGTTTGTGCTAGCTCTTTGAAACTTGACACAATAAAGTAGCTCCATGTTCTATCTCTATGGTTTGATTCCTATTGATGTAGCCCTAAGCAGAGACTGGCGCAAATCACTTTCATGGAATGGGGTTGCCAAGCTTCCAAAAAACTACGAGTTTCCTGAAATCTCAGCACACATTTTTTCACCGAATCTTGATGACACTTTCAGGTAATGATCCGTACAACAAATCCCACTTGGGTCACCAAGTTTCGTTCTTCTAGGTTAAACCGTCGTTGGCAGAAACAGTTTTAATTTTTAGGTTTCACTCTGTTTTCTCCTATATGGATACATGTAGTTGGAACTCTAAATCAAACACGGTTTGTGCTAGCTCTTTGAAACTTGACACAATAAAGTAGCTTCAAGTTCTATGTCTATGTTTTGTTTCCTATTGATGTAGCCCTAAGCAGAGACTGGCGCAAATCTCTTTCATGGAAAGGGGTTGCCAAGCTTCCAAAAAACTACGAGTTTCCTGAAATCTCAGCACACATTTTTTCACCCAATCTTGATGACACATTCAGGTAATGATCAGTACCCCAATCCCACTTGGCTCACCAAATTTCGTTCTTGTAGGTTAAACCTTTCGTTGGCAGTAACAGTTTTAATTTTTAGGTTTCACTCTGTTTTCTCCTATATGGATACATGTAGTTGGAAGTCTAAATCAAACACGGTTTGTGCTAGCTCTTTGAAACTTGACACAATAAAGTAGCTCCAAGTTCTATCTCTATGGTTTGTTTACTAATGATGTAGCCATAAGCAGAGACTGGTGCAAATCACTTTCATTTAAAGGGGTTGCCAAGCTTCCAAAAAACTACGAGTTTCCTGAAATCTGAGCACACGTTTTTTCACCCAATCTTGATGACACTTTCAGGTAATGATCAGTACCCGATCCCACTTGGCTCACCAAATTTCGTTCTTCTAGGTTAACCCGTTCTTCGGCAGTAACAGTTGTAATTTTTAGGTTTCACTCTGTTTTCTCCTATATGGATACATGTAGTTGGAAGTCTAAATCAAAAACGGTTTGTGCTAGCTCTTTGAAACTTGACACAATAAAGTAGCTCCAAGTTCTTTCTCTATGGTTTGTTTCCTATTGATGTAGCCCTAAGCAGAGACTGGCGCAAAACACTTTCATGGAAAGGGGTTGCCAAGCTTCCAAAAAACTACGAGTTTCCTGAAATCTCAGCACACATTTTTTCACCCAATCTTGATGACACTTTCAGGTAATGATCAGTACCCCAATCCCACTTGGCTCACCAAATTTCGTTCTTCTAGGTTCAACCGTACGTTGGCAGTAAGAGTTTTAATTTTTAGGTTTCACTCTGTTTTCTCCTATATGGATACATGTAGTTGGAACTCTAAATCATACACGGTTTTTGCTAGCTCTTTGAAACTTGACACAATAAAGTAGCTCCAAGTTCTATCTCTATGGTTTGTTTCCTATTGATTTAGCCCTAAGCAGAGACTGGCGCAAATCACTTTCATGGAAAGGGGTTGCCAAGGTTCCAAAAAACTACGAGTTTCCTGAAATCTCAGCACACATTTTTTCACCCAATATTGATGACACTTTCAGGTAATGATCAGTACAACAAATCCCACTTGGGTCACCAAGTTTCGTTCTTCTAGGTTAAACCGTTCGTTGGCAGTAACAGTTTTAATTTTTAGGTTTCACTCTGTTTTCTCCTATATGGATACATGTAGTTGGAACTCTAAATCATACACGGTTTTTGCTAGCTCTTTGAAACTTGACACAATAAAGTAGCTCCAAGTTGTATCTCTATGGTTTTTTTCCTATTGATGTAGCCCTAAGCAGAGACTGGCGCAAATCACTTTCATGGATAGGGGTTGCCAATCTTCCAAAAAACTACGAGTTTCCTGAAATCTCAGCACACATTTTTTCACCCAATCTTGATGACACTTTCAGGTAATGATCAGTACCCCAATCCCACTTGGCTCACTAAATTTCGTTCTTCTAAGTTAAACCGTTCATTGGCAGTAACAGTTTTAATTTTTATGTTTCACTCTGTTTTCTCCTATATGGATGCATGTATTTGGAACTCTAAATCAAACACGGTTTGTGCTACCTCTTTGAAACTTGACACAATAAAGTAGCTCCAAGTTCTATCTCTATGGTTTGTTTCCTATTGATGTAGCCCTAATCAGAGACTGGCGCAAATCACTTTCATGGAAAGAGGTTGCCAAGCTTCCAAAAAACAACGAGTTTCCTGAAATCTCAGCACATATTTTTTCACCCATTCTTGATGACACTTTCAGGTAATGATCAGTACCCCAATCCCACGTGGCTCACCAAACTTCGTTCTTCTAGGTTAAACCATATGTTTTGCATTAACAGTTTTAATTTTTAGGTTTCACTCTGTTTTCTCCTATATGGATACATGTAGTTGGAAGTCTAACTCAAACACGGTTTGTGCTAGCCCTTTGAAACTTGACACAATAAAGTAGTTCCAAGTTCTATCTCTATGGTTTGTTTCCTATTGATGTAGCCCTAAGCAGAGACTGGCACAAATCACTTTCATGGAAAGGGGTTGCCAAGCTTCCCAAAAACTACGAGTTTCCTGAAAGCTCAGCACACATTTTTTCACCCAATCGTGATGACACTTTCAGGTAATGATCAGTACCCCAATCCCACTTGGCTCACCAAATTTTGTTCTTCTAGGTTAAACCGTTCGTTGGCAGTAACAGTTTAAATTTTTAGGTTTCACTCAATTTTCTCCTATATGAATACATGTAGCTGGAACTCTAAATCAAACACGGTTTGTGCTAACTCTTTGAAACTTGACACAATAAAGTAGCTCCATGTTCTGTCTCTATGGTTTGTTTCCTATTGATGTAGCACTAAGCAGAGACTGGCGCAAATCACTTTCATGGAAAGGGGTTGCCAATCTTCCAAAAACTACGAGTTTCCTGAAATCTCAGCACACATTTTTTCACCCAATCTTGATGACACTTTCAGGTAATGATCAGTACCCCAATCTCACTTGGCTCACCAAATTTCATTCTTCTAGGTTTAACCGTTCGTTGGCAGTAACAGTTTTAATTTTCAGGTTTCACTCTGTTTTCTCCTATATGGATACATGTAGTTGGAACTCTAAATCAAACACGGTTTGTGCTAGCTCTTTGAAACTTGACACAATAGAGTAGCTCCAAGTTCTATCTCTATGGTTTTTTTCCTATTTATGTAGCCCTAAGCAGAGACTGGCGCAAATCACTTTCATGGAAAGGGGTTTTCACGGTTCCAAAAAACTACGAGTTTCCTGAAATCTCAGCACACATTTTTTCACCCAATCTTGAAGACACTTTCAGGTAATGATCAGTACCCCAATCCCACTTGGCTCACCAAATTTCGTTCTTCTACGTTAAACCGTTCATTGGCAGTAACAGTTTTACTTTTTAGGTTTCACTCTGTTTTCTCCTATATGAATACATGTAGTTGGAACTCTAAATCAAACACGGTTTGTGCTAGCTCTTTGAAACTTGACACAATAAAGTAGCTCCATGTTCTATCTCTTTGGTTTTTTTCCTATTGATGTAGCCCTAAGCAGAGACTGGCGCAAATCACTTTCATGGAAAGGGGTTGCCAAGGTTCCAAAAAACTACGAGTTTCCTGAAATCTCAACACACATTTTTTCACCCAATCTTGATGACACTTTCAGGTAATGATCAGTACCCCAATCCCACTTGGCTCACCAAATTTCGTTCTTCTAAGTTAAACCGTTCATTGGCAGTAACAGTTTTAATTTTTATGTTTCACTCTGTTTTCTCATATATGGATGCATGTAGTTGGAACTCTAAATCAAACACGGTTTGTGCTAGCTCTTTGAAACTTGACACAATAAAGTAGCTCCAAGTTCTATCTCTATGGTTTGTTTCCTATTGATGTAGCCCTAATCAGAGAGAGGCGCAAATCACTTTCATGGAAAGGGGTTGCCAATCTTCCAAAAAACTACGAGTTTCCTGAAATCTCAGCACACATTTTTTCACCCAATCTTGATGACACTTTCAGGTAATGATCAGTACAACAAATCACACTTGGGTCACCCAGTTTCTTTCTTCTATGTTAAACCATTCGTTGGCAGTAACAGTTTTAATTTTTAGGTTTCACTCTGTTTTGTCCTATATGGATACATGTAGTTGGAACTCTAAATCAAACACGGTTTTTGCTAGCTCTTTGAAACTTGACACAATAAAGTAGCTCCAAGTTCTATCTCTATGGTTTTTTTCCTATTGATGTAGCCCTAAGCAGAGACTGGCGCAAATCACTTTCATGGAAACGGGTTGCCAATCTTCCAAAAAACTACGAGTTTCCTGAAATCTCAGCACACATTTTTTCACCCATTCTTGATGACACTTTCAGGTAATGATCAGTACCCCAATCCCACGTGGCTCACCAAACTTCGTTCTTCTAGGTTAAACCATATGTTTTGCATTAACAGTTTTAATTTTTAGGTTTCACTCTGTTTTCTCCTATATGGATACATGTAATTGGAACTCTAAATCAAACACGGTTTGTGCTAGCCCTTTGAAATTGACACAATAAAGTAGCTCCAAGTTCTGTCTCTATGGTTTGTTTCCTATTGATGTCGCCCTAAGCAGAGACTGGCGCAAATCACTTTCATGGAAAGGGGTTGCCAATCTTCCAAAAAACTACGAGTTTCCTGAAATCTCAGCACACATTTTTTCACCCAATCTTGATGACACTTTCAGGTAATGATCAGTACCCCAATCCCACATGGCTCACCAAATTTCGTTCTTCTAGGTTAAACCGTTCATTGGCAGTAACAGTTTTAATTTTTAGGTTTCACTCTGTTTTCTCCTATATGGATACATGTAGTTGGAACTCTAAATGAAACACGGTTTGTGCTAGCTCTTTGAAACTTGACACAATAAAGTAGCTCCATGTTCTGTCTCTATGGTTTGTTTCCTATTGATGTAGCACTAAGCAGAGACTGGCGCAAATCACTTTCATGGAAAGGGGTTGCCAATCTTCCAAAAACTACAATTTCCTGGAATCTCAGCACACATTTTTTCACCCAATCTTGATGACACTTTCAGGTAATGATCAGTACCCCAATCTCACTTGGCTCACCAAATTTCATTCTTCTAGGTTAAACCGTTCGTTGGCAGTAACAGTTTTAATTTTTAGGTTTCACTCTGTTTTCTCCTATATGGATACATGTAGTTGGAACTCTAAATCAAATACGGTTTGTGCTAGCTCTTTGAAACTTGACACAATAAAGTAGCTCCAAGTTCTATCTCTATGGTTTGTTTCCTATTGATGTAGCCCTAAGCAGAGACTGGCGCAAATCACTTTCATGGAAAGGGGTTGCCAAGCTTCCAAAAAACTAAGAGTTTCCTGAAATCTCAGCACACATTTTTTCACCCAATCTTGATGACACTTTCAGGTAATGATCAGTACCCCAATCCCACTTGGCTCACCAAATTTTGTTATTCTAGGTTAAACCGTTCGTTGGCAGTAACAGTTTTAATTTTTAGGTTTCACTCTCTTTTCTCCTATATGGAAACATGTAGTTGGAACTCTAAATCAAACACGGTTTGTGCTAGCTCTTTGAAACTTGACACAATAAAGTAGTTCCAAGTTCTATCTCTATGGTTTGTTTCCTATTGATGTAGCCCTAAGCAGAGACTGGCGCAAATCACTTTCATGGAAAGGGGTTGCCAAGGTTCCAAAAAACTACGAGTTTCCTGAAATCTCAGCACACATTTTTTCACCCAATCTTGATGACACTTTCAGGTAATGATCAGTACCCCAATCCCACTTGGCTCACTAATTTTCCTTCTTCTAGGTTAAACCGTTCATTGGCAGTAACAGTTTTAATTTTTATGTTTCACTCTGTTTTCTCATATATGGATGCATGTAGTTGGAACTCTAAGTCAAACACGGTTTGTGCTAGCTCTTTGAAACTTGACACAATAAAGTAGCTTCAAGTTCTATCTCTATGGTTTGTTTCCTACTGATGTATCCCTAATCAGAGACAGGCGCAAATCACTTTCATGGAAAGGGGTTGCCAATGTTCCAAAAAACTACGAGTTTCCTGAAATCTCAGCCCACATTTTTTCACCCAATCTTGATGACACTTTCAGGTAATGATCAGTAAAACAAATCCCACTTGGGTCACCAAGTTTCTTTCTTCTATGTTAAACCATTCGTTGGCAGTAACAGTTTTAATTTTTAGGTTTCACTCAATTTTTTCCTATATGAATACATGTAGTTGGAACTCTAAATCAAACACGGTTTGTGCTAGCTCTTTGAAACTTGACACAATAGAGTAGCTCCAAGTTCTATCTCTATGGTTTTTTTCCTATTTATGTAGCCCTAAGCAGAGACTGGCGCAAATCACTTTCATGGAAAGGGGTTTTCACGGTTCCAAAAAACTACGAGTTTCCTGAAATCTCAGCACACATTTTTTCACCCAATCTTGATGACACTTTCAGGTAATGATCAGTACCCCAATCCCACTTGGCTCACCAAATTTCGTTCTTCTACGTTAAACCGTTCATTGGCAGTAACAGTTTTACTTTTTAGGTTTCACTCTGTTTTCTCCTATATGGATACATGTAGTTGGAACTCTAAATCAAACACGGTTTGTGCTAGCTCTTTGAAACTTGACACAATAAAGTAGCTCCAAGTTCTATCTCTATGATTTGTTTCCTATTGATGTAGCCCTAAGCAGAGACAGGCGCAAATCACTTTCATGGAAAGGGGTTGCCAAGCTTCCAAAAAACTACGAGTTTCCTGAAATCTCAGCACACATTTTTTCACCCAATCTTGATGACACTTTCAGGTAATGATCAGTACCCCAATCCCACTTGGCTCACCAAATTTCGTTCTTCTAAGTTAAACCGTTCATTGGCAGTAACAGTTTTAATTTTTATGTTTCACTCTGTTTTCTCATATATGGATGCATGTAGTTGGAACTCTAAATCAAACACGGTTTGTGCTACCTCTTTGAAACTTGACACAATAAAGTAGCTCCAAGTTCTATATCTATGGTTTGTTTCCTATTGATGTAGCCCTAATCAGAGACAGGCGCAAATCACTTTCATGGAAAGGGGTTGCCAATCTTCCAAAAAACTACGAGTTTCCTGAAATCTCAGCACACATTTTTTCACCCAATCTTGATGACACTTTCAGGTAATGATCAGTACAACAAATCACACGTGGCTCACCAAACTTCGTTCTTCTAGGTTAAACCATATGTTTTGCATTAACAGTTTTAAATTTTAGGTTTCACTCTGTTTTCTCCTATATGGATACATGTAATTGGAACTCTAAATCAAACACGGTTTGTGCTAGCCCTTTGAAATTGACACAATAAAGTAGCTCCAAGTTCTGTCTCTATGGTTTGTTTCCTATTGATGTCGCCCTAAGCAGAGACTGGCGCAAATCACTTTCATGGAAAGGGGTTGCCAATCTTCCAAAAAACTACGAGTTTCCTGAAATCTCAGCACACATTTTTTCACCCAATCTTGATGACACTTTCAGGTAATGATCAGTACCCCAATCCCACTTGGCTCACCAAATTTCGTTCTTCTAGGTTAAACCGTTCATTGGCAGTAACAGTTTTAATTTTTAGGTTTCACTCTGTTTTCTCCTATATGGATACATGTAGTTGGAACTCTAAATGAAACACGTTTTGTGCTAGCTCTTTGAAACTTGACACAATAAAGTAGCTCCATGTTCTGTCTCTATGGTTTGTTTCCTATTGATGTAGCACTAAGCAGAGACTGGCGCAAATCACTTTCATGGAAAGGGGTTGCCAATCTTCCAAAAACTACGAGTTTCCTGGAATCTCAGCACACAGTTTTTTCACCCAATCTTGATGACACTTTCAGGTAATGATCAGTACCCCAATCTCACTTGGCTCACCAAATTTCATTCTTCTAGGTTAAACCGTTCGTTGGCAGTAACAGTTTTAATTTTTAGGTTTCACTCTGTTTTCTCCTATATGGATACATGTAGTTGGAACTCTAAATCAAATACGGTTTGTGCTAGCTCTTTGAAACTTGACACAATAAAGTAGCTCCAAGTTCTATCTCTATGGTTTGTTTCCTATTGATGTAGCCCTAAGCAGAGACTGGCGCAAATCACTTTCATGGAAAGGGGTTGCCAAGCTTCCAAAAAACTAAGAGTTTCCTGAAATCTCAGCACACATTTTTTCACCCAATCTTGATGACACTTTCAGGTAATGATCAGTACCCCAATCCCACTTGGCTCACCAAATTTTGTTATTCTAGGTTAAACCGTTCGTTGGCAGTAACAGTTTTAATTTTTAGGTTTCACTCTCTTTTCTCCTATATGGAAACATGTAGTTGGAACTCTAAATCAAACACGGTTTGTGCTAGCTCTTTGAAACTTGACACAATAAAGTAGTTCCAAGTTCTATCTATATGGTTTGTTTCCTATTGATGTAGCCCTAAGCAGAGACTGGCGCAAATCACTTTCATGGAAAGGGGTTGCCAAGGTTCCAAAAAACTACGAGTTTCCTGAAATCTCAGCACACAATTTTTCACCCAATCTTGATGACACTTTCAGGTAATGATCAGTACCCCAATCCCACTTGGCTCACTAATTTTCCTTCTTCTAGGTTAAACCGTTCATTGGCAGTAACAGTTTTAATTTTTATGTTTCACTCTGTTTTCTCATATATGGATGCATGAAGTTGGAACTCTAAGTCAAACACGGTTTGTGCTAGCTCTTTGAAACTTGACACAATAAAGTAGCTTCAAGTTCTATCTCTATGGTTTGTTTCCTACTGATGTATCCCTAATCAGAGACAGGCGCAAATCACTTTCATGGAAAGGGGTTGCCAATGTTCCAAAAAACTACGAGTTTCCTGAAATCTCAGCACACATTTTTTCACCCAATCTTGATGACACTTTCAGGTAATGATCAGTACAACAAATCCCACTTGGGTCACCAAGTTTCTTTCTTCTATGTTAAACCATTCGTTGGCAGAAACAGTTTTAATTTTTAGGTTTCACTCAATTTTCTCCTATATGAATACATGTAGTTGGAACTCTAAATCAAACACGGTTTGTGCTAGCTCTTTGAAACTTGACACAATAGAGTAGCTCCAAGTTCTATCTCTATGGTTTTTTTCCTATTTATGTAGCCCTAAGCAGAGACTGGCGCAAATCACTTTCATGGAAAGGGGTTTTCACGGTTCCAAAAAACTACGAGTTTCCTGAAATCTCAGCACACATTTTTTCACCCAATCTTGATGACACTGTCAGGTAATGATCAGTACCCCAATCCCACTTGGCTCACCAAATTTCGTTCTTCTATGTTAAACCGTTCATTGGCAGTAACAGTTTTACTTTTTAGGTTTCACTCTGTTTTCTCCTATATGAATACATGTAGTTGGAACTCTAAATCAAACACGGTTTGTGCTAGCTCTTTGAAACTTGACACAATAAAGTAGCTCCATGTTCTATCTCTATGGTTTGTTTCCTATTGATGTAGCCCTAAGCAGAGACTGGCGCAAATCACTTTCATGGAAAGGGGTTGCCAAGGTTCCAAAAAACTACGAGTTTCCTGTAATCTCAGCACACACTTTTTCACCCAATCTTGATGACACTTTCAGGTAATGATCAGTACCCCAATCTCACTTGGCTCACCAAATTTCATTCTTCTAGGTTAAACCGTTCGTTGGCAGTAACAGTTTTAATTTTTAGGTTTCACTCTGTTTTCTCCTATATGGATACATGTAGTTGGAACTCTAAATCAAACACGGTTTGTGCTAGCTCTTTGAAACTTGACACAATAAAGTAGCTCCAAGTTCTATCTCTATGGTTTGTTTCCTATTGATGTAGCCCTAATCAGAGACTGGCTCAAATCACTTTCATGGAAAGGGGTTGCCACGCTTCCAAAAAACAACGAGTTTCCTGAAATCTCAGCACACATTTTTTCACCCAATCTTGATGACTCTTTCAGGTAATGATCAGTACCCCAATCCCACGTGGCTCACCAAACTTCGTTCTTCTAGTTTAAACCGTATCTTTCGCATTAACAGTTTTAATTTTTAGGTTTCACTCTGTTTTCTCCTATATGGATTCATGTAGTTGGAAGTCTAAATCAAACACGGTTTGTGCTAGCCCTTTGAAACTTGACACAATATAGTAGCTCCAAGTTCTATCTCTATGGTTTGTTTCCTCTTGATGTAGCCCTAAGCAGAACTGGTGCAAATCACTTTCATGGAGGGGGTTACCAAGCTTCCAAAAAACTACGAGTTTCCTGAAATCTCAGCACACATTTTTTCACCCAATCTTGATGACACTTTCAGGTAATGATCAGTACCTCAATCCCACTTGGCTCACCAAATTTCGTTCTTCTAGGTTAAACAGTTCGTTGGCAGTAACAGTTTTAATTTTTAGGTTTCACTCTGTTTTCTCCTATATGGATACATGTAGTTGGAAGTCTAAATCAAACACGGTTTGTGCTAGCCCTTTGAAACTTGACACAATAATGTAGTTCCAAGTTCTATCTCTATGGTTTGTTTCCTATTTATGTAGCCCTAAGCAGAGACTGGCGCAAATCACTTTCCTGGAAAGGGGTTGCCAACTTCCCCAAAACTACGAGTTTCCTGAAATCTCAGCACACATTTTTTCACCCAATCTTGATGACACTTTCAGGTAATGATCAGTACCCCAATCCCACTTGGCTCACCAAATTTCGTTCTTCTACGTTAAACCGTTCGTTGGTAGTAACAGTTTTAATTTTTAGGTTTCACTCAATTTTCTCCTATATGAATACATGTAGATGGAACTCCAAATCAAACACGGTTTGTGCTAGCTCTTTAAAACTTGACAAAATAAAGTAGCTCCATGTTCTATCTCTATGGTTTGATTCCTATTGATGTAGCCCTAAGCAGAGACTGGCGCAAATCACTTTCATGGAATGAGGTTGCCAAGCTTCCAAAAACCTACGTGTTTCCTGAAATCTCAGCACACATTTTTTCACCCAATCTTGATGACACTTTCAGGTAATGATCAGTACAACAAATCCAACTTGGTTCACCAAGTTTCGTTCTTCTAGGTGAAACCGTTCGTTGGCAGTAACAGTTTTAATGTTTAGGTTTCACTCTGTTTTCTCCTATATGGATACATGTAGTTGGAACTCTAAATCAAACAGGGTTTGTGCTAGCTCTTTGAAACTTGACACAATAAAGTAGCTCCAAGTTCTATCTCTATGGTTTGTTTCCTATTGATGTAGCCCTAAGCAGAGACTGGCGCAAATCACTTTCATGGAAGGAGGTTGCCAAGGTTCCAAAAAACTACGAGTTTCCTGAAATCTCAGCACACATTTTTTCACCCAATCTTGATGACACTTTCAGGTAATGATCACTACCCCAATCCCATTTGGCTCACCAAATTTCGTTCTTCAAGGTTAAACCGTTCATTGGGAGTAACAGTTTTAATTTTTAGGTTTCACTCTGTTTTCTCATATATGGATACATGTAGTTGGAACTCTAAATCAAACACGGTTTGTGCTAGCTCTTTGAAACTTGACACAATAAAGTAGCTCCAAGTTCTATCTCTATGGTTTGTTTCTTATTGATGTAGCCCTAAGCAGAGACTGGCGCAAATCACTTTCATGGAAAGGGGTTGCCAATCTTCCAAAAACTACGAGTTTCCTGAAATATCAGCACACATTTTTTCAATCAAAATTGATGACACTTTCAGGTAATGATCAGTACCCCAATCCCACTTGGCTCACCAAATTTCGTTCTTCTAGGTTAAACCGTTCGTTGGCAGTAACAGTTTTAAATTTTAGGTTTCACTCTGTTTTCTCCTATATGGATACATGTAGTTGGAACTCTAAATCAAACAGGGTTTGTGCTAGCTCTTTGAAACTTGACACAATAAAGTAGCTCCAAGTTCTATCTCTATGGTTTGTTTCCTATTGATGTAGCCCTAAGAAGAGACTTGTGCAAATCACTTTCATGGAAAGGGGTTGCCAAGCTTCCAAAAAACTACGAGTTTCCTGAAATCTCAGCACACATTTTTTTCACCCAATCTTGATGACACTTTCAGGTAATGATCAGTACCCCAATCCCACTTGGCTCTCCAAATTTCGTTCTTCTAGATTAAACCGTTCGTTGACAGTAACCGTTTTAATTTTTAGGTTTCACTCTGTTTTCTCCTATATGGATACATGTAGTTGGAACTCTAAATAAAACACGGTTTGTGCTAGCTCTTTGAAACTTGACACAATAAAGTAGCTCCAAGTTCTATCTCTATGGTGTGTTTCCTATTGATGTATCCCTAATCAGAGACAGGCGCAAATCACTTTCATGGAAAGGGGTTGCCAATGTTCCAAAAAACTACGAGTTTCCTGAAATCTCAGCACACATTTTTTCACCCAATCTTGATGACACTTTCAGGTAATGATCAGTACCCCAATCTCACTTGGCTCACCAAATTTCATTCTTCTAGGTTAAACCGTTCGTTGGCAGTAACAGTTTTAATTTTTAGGTTTCACTCTGTTTTCTCCTATATGGATACATGTAGTTGGAACTCTAAATCAAACACGGTTTGTGCTAGCTCTTTGAAACTTGACACAATAAAGTAGCTCCAAGTTCTATCTCTATGGTTTGTTTCCTATTGATGTAGCCCTAATCAGAGACTGGCGCAAATCACTTTCATGGAAAGGGGTTGCCAAGCTTCCAAAAAACATCGAGTTTCCTGAAATCTCAGCACACATTTTTTCACCCAATCTTGATGACTCTTTCAGGTAATGATCAGTACCCCAATCCCACGTGGCTCACCAAACTTCGTTCTTCTAGTTTAAACCGTATCTTTTGCATTAACAGTTTTAATTTTTAGGGTTCACTCTGTTTTCTCCTATATGGATACAGGTAGTTGGAAGTCTAAATCAAACACGGTTTGTGCTAGCCCTTTGAAACTTGACACAATAAAGTAGCTCCAAGTTCTATCTCTATGGTTTGTTTCCTCTTGATGTAGCCCTAAGCAGAGACTGGCACAAATCACTTTCATGGAAAGGGGTTGCCAATCTTCCAAAAAACTACGAGTTTCCTGAAATCTCAGCACACATTTTTTCACCCAATCTTGATGACACTTTCAGGTAATGATCAGTACCCCAATCCCACTTGGCTCACCAAATTTCGTTCTTCTAGGTTAAACCGTTCATTAGCAGGAACAGTTTTAATTTTTAGGTTTCACTCTGTTTTCTCCTATATGGATACATGTAGTTGGAACTCTAAATCAAACACGGTTTGTGCTAGCTCTTTGAAACTTGACACAATAAAGTAGCTCCAAGTTCTATCTCTATGGTTTGTTTCCTATTGATGTAGCCCGAAGCAGAGACTGGCACAAATCACTTTCATGGAAAGGGGTTGCCAATCTTCCAAAAAACTACGAGTTTCCTGAAATCTCAGCACACATTTTTTCACCCAATCTTGATGACACTTTCAGGCAATGATCAGTACCCCAATCCCACTTGGGTCACCAAATTTCATTCTTCTAGGTTAAACCGTTCGTTGGCAGTAACAGTTTTAATTTTTAGGTTTCACTCTGTTTTCTCCTATATGGATACATGTATTTGGAACTCTAAATCAAACAAGGTTTGTGCTAGCTCTTTGAAACTTGACACAATAAAGTAGCCCCAAGTTCTCTCTCTATGGTTTGTTTCCTATTGATGTACCCCTAAGCAGAGACTGGGGCAAATCACTTTCATGGAAAAGGGTTGCGAAGGTTCCAAAAAACTACGAGTTTCCTGAAATCTCAGCACACATTTTTTCACCCAATCTTGATGACACTTTCAGGTAATGATCAGTACCCCAATCCCACTTGGCTCACCAAATTTCGTTCTTCTAGGTTAAACCGTTCGTTGGCAGTAACAGTTTTAATTTTTATGTTTCACTCTGTTTTCTCCTATATGGATACATGTAGTTTGAAGTCTAAATCAAACACGGTTTGTGCTAGCTCTGTGAAACTTGACACAATAAAGTAGCTCCAAGTTCTATCTCTATAGTTTGTTTCCTATTGATGTAGCCCTAAGCAGAGACTGGTGCAAATCACTTTCATGGAGGGGGTTACCAAGCTTCCAAAAACCTACGAGTTTCCTGAAATCTCAGCACACATTTTTTCACCCAATCTTGATGACACTTTCAGGTAATGATCAGTACAACAAATCCAACTTGGTTCACCAAGTTTCGTTCTTCTAGGTGAAACCGTTCGTTGGCAGTAACAGTTTTAATTTTTAGGTTTCACTCTGTTTCCTCCAATATGGATACATGCAGTTGGAACTCTAAATCAAACACGGTTTGTGCTAGCTTTGAAACTTGACACAATAAAGTAGCTCCAAGTTCTATCTCTATGGTTTGTTTCCTATTGATGTAGCACTAAGCAGAGACTTGTGCAAATCACTTTCATGGAAAGGGGTTGCCAAGGTTCCAAAAAACTACGAGTTTCCTGAAATCTCAGCACACATTTTTTCACCCAATCTTGATGACACTTTCAGGTAATGATCACTACCCAAATCCCACTTGGCTCAAGAAATTTCGTTCTTCTAGGTTAAACCGTTTGTTGGCAGTAACAGTTTTAATTTTTAGGTTTCACTCTGTTTTCTCCTATATGGATACATGTAGTTGGAAGTCTAAATCAAACGCGGTTTGTGCTAGCTCTTTGAAACTTGACACAATAAAGTAGCTCCAAGTTCTCTCTCTATGGTTTGTTTCCTATTGATGTACCCCTAAGCAGAGACTGGGGCAAATCACTTTCATGGAAAGGGGTTGCCAAGGTTCCAAAAAACTACGAGTTTCCTCAAATCTCAGCACACATTTTTTCACCCAATCTTGATGACACTTTCAGGTAATGATCAGTACCCCAATCCCACTTGGCTCACCAAATTTCGTTCTTCTAGGTTGAACCGTTCGTTGGCAGTAACAGTTTTAATTTTTAGGTTTCACTCAATTTTCTCCTATATGAATACATGTAGATGGAACTCCAAATCAAACACGGTTTGTGCTAGCTCTTTGAAACTTGACACAATAAATAGCTCAATGTTCTATCTCTATGGTTTGATTCCTATTGATGTAGCCCTAAGCAGAGACTGGGGCAAATCACTTTCATGGAATGGGGTTGCCAAGCTTCCAAAAACCTACGTGTTTCCTGAAATCTCAGCACACATTTTTTCACCCAATCTTGATGACACTTTCAGGTAATGATCAGTACAACAAATCCCACTTGGCTCACCAAATTTCGTTCTTCTAGGTTAAACCGTTCGTTGGCAGTAACAGTTTTAATTTTTAGGTTTCACTCAATTTTCTCCTATATGAATACATGTAGATGGAACTCCAAATCAAACACGGTTTTTGCTAGCTCTTTGAAACTTGACACAATAAATAGCTCCATGTTCTATCTCTATGGTTTGATTCCTATTGATGTAGCCCTAAGCAGAGACTGGCGCAAATCACTTTCATGGAATGGGGTTGCCAAGCTTCCAAAAACCTACGTGTTTCCTGAAATCTCAGCACACATTTTTTCACCCAATCTTGATGACACTTTCAGGTAATGATCAGTACAAAAAATCCCACTTGGGTCACCAAGTTTCGTTCTTCTAGGTTAAACCATTCGTTGGCAGTAACAGTTTTAATTTTTAGGTTTCACTCTGTTTTCTCCTATATGAATACATGTAGATGGAACTCTAAATCAAACACGGTTTGTGCTAGCTCTTTGAAACTTGACACAATAAATAGCTCCATGTTCTATCTCTATGGTTTGTTTCCTATTGATGTAGCCCTGATCAGAGACTGGCGCAAATCACTTTCATGGAAAGGGGTTGCCAAGGTTCCAAAAAACTACGAGTTTCCTGAAATCTCAGCACACATTTTTTCACCCAATCTTGATGACACTTTCAGGTAATGATCACTACCCAAATCCCACTTGGCTCAAGAAATTTCGTTCTTCTATGTTAAACCGTTTGTTGGCAGTAACAGTTTTAATTTTTAGGTTTCACTCTGTTTTCTCCTATATGGATACATGTAGTTGGAACTCTAAATCAAACACGGTTTTTGCTAGCTCTTTGAAACTTGACACAATAAAGTAGCTCCAAGTTCTATCTCTATGGTTTGTTTAATATTGATGTAGCCCTAAGCAGAGACTTGTACCAATCACTTTCATGGAAAGGGGTTGCCAAGCTTCCAAAAAACTACGAGTTTCCTGAAATCTCAGCACATATTTTTTCACCCAATCTTGATGACACTTTCAGGTAATGATCAGTACCCCAATCCCACTTGGTTCACCAAATTTCGTTCTTCTAGATTAAACCGTTCGTTGGCAGTAACAGTTTTAATTTTTAGGTTTCACTCTGTTTTCTCCTATATGGATACATGTAGTTGGAACTCTAAATCAAACACGGTTTGTGCTAGCTCTTTGAAACTTGACACAATAAAGTAGCTCCAAGTTCTATCACTATGGTTTGTTTCCTATTGATGTAGACCTAAGCAGAGACTGGCGCAAATCACCTTCATGGAAAGGGGTTGCCAAGGTTCCAAAAAACTACGAGTTTCCTGAAATCTCAGCACACATTTTTTCAACCAATCTTGATGACACTTTCAGGTAATGATCACTACCCAAATCCCACTTGGCTCAAGAAATTTCGTTCTTCTAGGTTAAACCGTTTGTTCGCAGTTACAGTTTTAATTTTTAGGTTTCACTCTGTTTTCTCCTATATGGATACATGTAGTTGGAACTCTAAATCAAACACGGTTTGTGC
Source organism: Spermophilus citellus (assembly GCF_964194105.1). Classification (NCBI taxonomy): domain Eukaryota; kingdom Metazoa; phylum Chordata; class Mammalia; order Rodentia; family Sciuridae; genus Spermophilus; species Spermophilus citellus. The sequence continues at coordinate 1,808,060 of NW_027672724.1, read as the reverse complement.
TAGCTCTTTGAAACTTGACACAATAAAGTAGCTCCAAGTTCTATCTCTATGGTTTGTTTCCTATTGATGTAGCCCTAAGCAGAGACTGGTGCAAATCACTTTCATGGAGGGGGTTACCAAGCTTCCAAAAACCTACGAGTTTCCTGAAATCTCAGCACACATTTTTTCACCCAATCTTGATGACACTTTCAGGTAATGATCAGTACAACAAATCCAACTTGGTTCACCAAGTTTCGTTCTTCTAGGTGAAACCGTTCGTTGGCAGTAACAGTTTTAATTTTTAGGTTTCACTCTGTTTCCTCCAATATGGATACATGCAGTTGGAACTCTAAATCAAACACGGTTTGTGCTAGCTTTGAAACTTGACACAATAAAGTAGCTCCAAGTTCTATCTCTATGGTTTGTTTCCTATTGATGTAGCACTAAGCAGAGACTTGTGCAAATCACTTTCATGGAAAGGGGTTGCCAAGGTTCCAAAAAACTACGAGTTTCCTGAAATCTCAGCACACATTTTTTCACCCAATCTTGATGACACTTTCAGGTAATGATCACTACCCAAATCCCACTTGGCTCAAGAAATTTCGTTCTTCTAGGTTAAACCGTTTGTTGGCAGTAACAGTTTTAATTTTTAGGTTTCACTCTGTTTTCTCCTATATGGATACATGTAGTTGGAACTCTAAATCAAACGCGGTTTGTGCTAGCTCTTTGAAACTTGACACAATAAAGTAGCTCCATGTTCTCTCTCTATGGTTTGTTTCCTATTGATGTACCCCTAAGCAGAGACTGGGGCAAATCACTTTCATGGAAAGGGGTTGCCAAGGTTCCAAAAAACTACGAGTTTCCTCAAATCTCAGCACACATTTTTTCACCCAATCTTGATGACACTTTCAGGTAATGATCAGTACCCCAATCCCACTTGGCTCACCAAATTTCGTTCTTCTAGGTTAAACCGTTCGTTGGCAGTAACAGTTTTAATTTTTAGGTTTCACTCAATTTTCTCCTATATGAATACATGTAGATGGAACTCCAAATCAAACACGGTTTGTGCTAGCTCTTTGAAACTTGACACAATAAATAGCTCCATGTTCTATCTCTATGGTTTGATTCCTATTGATGTAGCCCTAAGCAGAGACTGGCGCAAATCACTTTCATGGAATGGGGTTGCCAAGCTTCCAAAAACCTACGTGTTTCCTGAAATCTCAGCACACATTTTTTCACCCAATCTTGATGACACTTTCAGGTAATGATCAGTACAAAAAATCCCACTTGGGTCACCAAGTTTCGTTCTTCTAGGTTAAACCGTTCGTTGGCAGTAACAGTTTTAATTTTTAGGTTTCACTCTGTTTTCTCCTATATGAATACATGTAGATGGAACTCTAAATCAAACACGGTTTGTGCTAGCTCTTTGAAACTTGACACAATAAATAGCTCCATGTTCTATCTCTATGGTTTGTTTCCTATTGATGTAGCCCTGATCAGAGACTGGCGCAAATCACTTTCATGGAAAGGGGTTGCCAAGGTTCCAAAAAACTACGAGTTTCCTCAAATCTCAGCACACATTTTTTCACCCAATCTTGATGACACTTTCAGGTAATGATCACTACCCAAATCCCACTTGGCTCAAGAAATTTCGTTCTTCTATGTTAAACCGTTTGTTGGCAGTAACAGTTTTAATTTTTAGGTTTCACTCTGTTTTCTCCTATATGGATACATGTAGTTGGAACTCTAAATCAAACACGGTTTTTGCTAGCTCTTTGAAACTTGACACAATAAAGTAGCTCCAAGTTCTATCTCTATGGTTTGTTTCCTATTGATGTAGCCCTAAGCAGAGACTTGTACCAATCACTTTCATGGAAAGGGGTTGCCAAGCTTCCAAAAAACTACGAGTTTCCTGAAATCTCAGCCCATATTTTTTCACCCAATCTTGATGACACTTTCAGGTAATGATCAGTACCCCAATCCCACTTGGCTCACCAAATTTCGTTCTTCTAGATTAAACCGTTCGTTGGCAGTAACAGTTTTAATTTTTAGGTTTCACTCTGTTTTCTCCTATATGGATACATGTAGTTGGAACTCTAAATCAAACACGGTTTGTGCTAGCTCTTTGAAACTTGACACAATAAAGTAGCTCCAAGTTCTATCACTATGGTTTGTTTCCTATTGATGTAGCCCTAAGCAGAGACTGGCGCAAATCACCTTCATGGAAAGGGGTTGCCAAGGTTCCAAAAAACTACGAGTTTCCTGAAATCTCAGCACACATTTTTTCACCCAATCTTGATGACACTTTCAGGTAATGATCACTACCCAAATCCCACTTGGCTCAAGAAATTTCGTTCTTCTAGGTTAAACCGTTTGTTCGCAGTAACAGTTTTAATTTTTAGGTTTCACTCTGTTTTCTCCTATATGAATACATGTAGTTGGAACTCTAAATCAAACACGGTTTGTGCTAGCTCTGTGAAACTTGACACAATAAATTAGCTCCAAGTTCTATCTCTATGGTTTGTTTCCTATTGATGTCGCCCTAAGCAGAGACTGGCGCAAATCACTTTCATGGAAAGGGGTTGCCAAGGTTCCAAAAAACTACGAGTTTCCTGAAATCTCAGCACACATTTTTTCACCCAATCTTGATGACACTTTCAGGTAATGATCACTACCCAAATCCCACTTGGCTCAAGAAATTTCGTTCTTCTAAGTTAAACCGTTCGTTGGCAGTAACAGTTTTAATTTTTAGGTTTCACTCTGTTTTCTCCTATATGGATACATGTAGTTGGAACTCTAAATCAAACACGGTTTGTGCTAGCTCTTTGAAACTTGACACAATAAAGTAGCTCCAAGTTCTATCTCTATGGTTTGTTTCCTATTGATGTAGCCCTAAGCAGAGACTGGCGCAAATCACTTTCATGGAAAGGTGTTGCCAATCTTCCAAAAAACTACGAGTTTCCTGAAATCTCAGCACACATTTTTTCACCCAACCTTGATGACACTTTCAGGTAATGATCAGTACCCCAATCCCACTTGGCTCACCAAATTTCGTTCTTCTAGGTTAAACCGTTGGTTGGCAGTAACAGTTTTGATTTTTAGGTTTCACTCTGTTTTCTCCTATATGGATACATGTAGTTGGAAGTCTAAATCAAACAAGGTGTGTGCTAGCTCTTTGAAACGTGACACAATAAAGTAGCTCCAAGTTCTATCTCTATGGTTTGTTTCCTATTGATGTAGCCCTAAGCAGAGACTGGCGCAAATCACTTTCATGGAAAGGGGTTGCCAAGGTTCCAAAAAACTACGAGTTTCCTGAAATCTCAGCACACATTTTTTCACCCTATCTTGATGACACTTTCAGGTAATGATCACTACCCAAATCCCACTTGGCTCAAGAAATTTCGTTATTCTAGGTTAAACCGTTCGTTGGCAGTAACAGTTTTAATTTTTAGGTTTCACTCTGTTTTCTCCTATATGGATACATGTAGTTGGAACTCTAAATCAAACAGGGTTTGTGCTAGCTCTTTGAAACTTGACACAATAAAGTAGCTCCAAGTTCTATCTCTATGGTTTGTTTCCTATTGATGTAGCCCTAAGCAGAGACTGGCGCAAATCACTTTCATGGAAAGGGGTTGCCAAGCTTCCAAAAAACTACGAGTTTTCTGAAATCTCAGCACACATTTTTTCACCCAAACTTGATGACACTTTCTGGTAATGATCAGTACCCCAATCCCACTTGGCTCACCAAATTTCGTTCTTCTAAGTTAAACCGTTCGTTGGCAGTAACAGTTTTAATTTTTAGGTTTCACTCTGTTTTCTCCTATATGGATACATATAGTTGGAACTCTAAATCAAACACGGTTTGTGCTAGCTCTTTGAAACTTGACACAATAAAGTAGCTCCAAGTTCTATCTCTATGGTTTGTTTCCTATTGATGTAGCCCTAAGCAGAGACTGGCGCAAATCACTTTCATGGAAGGGGGTTGCCAATCTTCCAAAAAACTACGAGTCTCCTGAAATCACAGCACACATTTTTTCACCCAATCTTGATGACACTTTCAGGTAATGATCAGTACCCCAATCCCACTTGGCTCACCAAATTTCGTTCTTCTAGGTTAAACCGTTCGTTGGCAGTAACAGTTTTAATTTTTAGGTTTCACTCTGTTTTCTCCTATATGGATACATGTAGTTGGAACTCTAAATCAAACAGGGTTTGTGCTAGCTCTTTGAAACTTGACACAATAAAGTAGCTCCAAGTTCTCTCTCTATGGTTTGTTTCCTATTGATGTAGCCCTAAGCAGAGACTGGCGCAAATCACTTTCATGGAATGGGGTTGCCAATCTTCCAAAAAACTACGAGTTTCCTGAAATCTCAGCACACATTTTTTCACCCAAACTTGATGACACTTTCTGGTAATGATCAGTACCCCAATCCCACTTGGCTCACCAAATTTCGTTCTTCTAAGTTAAACAGTTCGTTGGCAGTAACAGTTTTAATTTTTAGGTTTCACTCTGTTTTCTCCTATGTGGATACATATAGTTGGAACTCTAAATCAAACACGGTTTGTGCTAGCTCTTTGAAACTTGACACAATAAAGTAGCTCCAAGTTCTATCTCTATGGTTTGTTTCCTATTGATGTAGCCCTAAGCAGAGACTGGCGCAAATCACTTTCATGGAAAGGGGTTGCCAATCTTCCAAAAAACTACGAGTTTCCTGAAATCTCAGCACACATTTTTTCACCCAAACTTCATGACACTTTCAGGAAATGATCAGTACCCCAATCCCACGTGGCTCACCAAATTTCGTTCTTCTAAGTTAAACCGTTCGTTGGCAGTAACAGTTTTAATTTTTAGGTTTCACTCTGTTTTCTCCTATATGGATACATGTAGTTGGAAATCTAAATCAAACACGGTTTGTGCTAGCTCTTTGAAACTTGACACAATAAAGTAGCTCCAAGTTCTATCTCTATGGTTTGTTTCCTATTGATGTAGCCCTAAGCAGAGACTGGCGCAAATCAGTTTCATGGAAAGGGGTTGCCAATCTTCCAAAAAACTACGAGTTTCCTGAAATCTCAGCACACATTTTTTCACCCAAACTTGATGACACTTTCAGGTAATGATCAGTACCCCAATCCCACGTGGCTCACCAAATTTCGTTCTTCTAAGTTAAACCGTTCGTTGGCAATAACAGTTTTAATTTTTAGGTTTCACTCTGTTTTCTCCTATATGGATACATATAGTTGGAACTCTAAATCAAACAGGGTTTGTGCTAGCTCTTTGAAACTTGACACAATAAAGTAGCTCCAAGTTCTATCTCTATGGTTTGTTTCCTATTGATGTAGCCCTAAGCAGAGACTTGTGCAAATCACTTTCATGGAAAGGGGTTGCCAAGCTTCCAAAAAACTACGAGTTTCCTGAAATCTCAGCACACATTTTTTCACCCAATCTTGATGACACTTTCAGGTAATGATCACTACCCAAATCCCACTTGGCTCAAGAAATTTCGTTCTTCTAGGTTAAACCGTTCGTTGGCAGTAACAGTTTTAATTTTTAGATTTCACTCTGTTTTCTCCTATATGGATACATGTATTTGGAACTCTAAATCAAACACGGTTTGGGCTAGCTCTTTGAAACTTGACACAATAAAGTAGCTCCAAGTTCTATCTCTATGGTTTGTTTCCTATTGATGTAGCCCTAAGCAGAGACTGGCGCAAATCACTTTCATGGAAAGGGGTTGCCAATCTTCCAAAAAACTACGAGTTTCCTGAAATCTCAGCACACATTTTTTCACCCAATCTTGATGACACTTTCAGGTAATGATCAGTACCCCAATCCCACTTGGCTCACCAAATTTCGTTCTTCTAGGTTAAACCGTTCGTTGGCAGTAACAGTTTTGATTTTTAGGTTTCACTCTGTTTTCTCCTATATGGATACATGTAGTTGGAAGTCTAAATCAAACACGGTGTGTGCTAGCTCTTTGAAACGTGACACAATAAAGTAGCTCCAAGTTCTATCTCTATGGTTTGTTTCCTATTGATGTAGCCCTAAGCAGAGACTGGCGCAAATCACTTTCATGGAAAGGGGTTGCCAAGGTTCCAAAAAACTACGAGTTTCCTGAAATCTCAGCACACATTTTTTCACCCAATCTTGATGACACTTTCAGGTAATGATCACTACCCAAATCCCACTTGGCTCAAGAATTTTCGTTATTCTAGGTTAAACCGTTCGTTGGCAGTAACAGTTTTAATTTTTAGGTTTCACTCTGTTTTCTCCTATATGGATACATGTAGTTGGAACTCTAAATCAAACAGGGTTTGTGCTAGCTCTTTGAAACTTGACACAATAAAGTAGCTCCAAGTTCTATCTCTATGGTTTGTTTCCTATTGATGTAGCCCTAAGCAGAGACTGGCGCAAATCACTTTCATGGAAAGGGGTTGCCAAGCTTCCAAAAAACTACGAGTTTCCTGAAATCTCAGCACACATTTTTTCACCCAAACTTGATGACACTTTCTGGTAATGATCAGTACCCCAATCCCACTTGGCTCACCAAATTTCGTTCTTCTAAGTTAAACCGTTCGTTGGCAGTAACAGTTTTAATTTTTAGGTTTCACTCTGTTTTCTCCTATATGGATACATATAGTTGGAACTCTAAATCAAACACGGTTTGTGCTAGCTCTTTGAAACTTGACACAATAAAGTAGCTCCAAGTTCTATCTCTATGGTTTGTTTCCTATTGATGTAGCCCTAAGCAGAGACTGGCGCAAATCACTTTCATGGAAAGGGGTTGCCAATCTTCCAAAAAACTACGAGTTTCCTGAAATCACAGCACACATTTTTTCACCCAATCTTGATGACACTTTCAGGTAATGATCAGTACCCCAATCCCACTTGGCTCACCAAATTTCGTTCTTCTAGCTTAAACCGTTCGTTGGCATTAAGAGTTTTAATTTTTAGGTTTCACTCTGTTTTCTCCTATATGGATACATGTTGTTGGAAATCTAAATCAAACACGGTTTGTGCTAGCTCTTTGAAACTTGACACAATAAAGTAGCTCCAAGTTCTATCTCTATGGTTTGTTTCCTATTGATGTAGCCCTAAGCAGAGACTGGCGCAAATCAGTTTCATGGTTAGGGGTTGCCAATCTTCAAAAAAACTACGAGTTTCCTGAAATCTCAGCACACATTTTTTCACCCAATCTTGATGACACTTTCAGGTAATGATCAGTACCCCAATCCCACTTGGCTCACCAAATTTCGTTCTTCTAGTTTAAACTGTTCGTTGGCAGTAACAGTTTTGATTTTTAGGTTTCACTCTGTTTTCTCCTATATGGATACATGTAGTTGGAAGTCTAAATCAAACACGGTGTGTGCTAGCTCTTTGAAACTTGACACAATAAAGTAGCTCCAAGTTCTATCTCTATGGTTTGTTTCCTATTGATGTAGCCCTAAGCAGAGACTGGCGCAAATCACTTTCATGGAAAGGGGTTGCCAATCTTCCAAAAAACTACGAGTTTCCTGAAATCTCAGCACACATTTTTTCACCCAAACTTGATGACACTTTCTGGTAATGATCAGTACCCCAATCCCACTTGGCTCACCAAATTTCGTTCTTCTAAGTTAAACCGTTCGTTGGCAGTAACAGTTTTAATTTTTAGGTTTCACTCTGTTTTCTCCTATATGGATACATATAGTTGGAACTCTAAATCAAACACGGTTTGTGCTAGCTCTTTGAAACCTGACACAATAAAGTAGCTCCAAGTTCTATCTCTATGGTTTGATTCCTATTGATGTAGCCCTAAGCAGAGACTGGCGCAAATCACTTTCATGGAAAGGGGTTGCCAATCTTCCAAAAAACTACGAGTTTCCTGAAATCTCAGCACACATTTTTTCACCCAAACTTGATTACACTTTCAGGTAATGATCAGTACCCCAATCCCACTTGGCTCACCAAATTTCGTTCTTCTAGGTTAAACCGTTCGTTGGCATTAAGAGTTTTAATTTTTAGGTTTCATTCTGTTTTCTCCTATATGGATACATGTAGTTGGAAATCTAAATCAAACACGGTTTGTGCTAGCTCTTTGAAACTTGACACAATAAAGTAGCTCCAAGTTCTATCTCTATGGTTTGTTTCCTATTGATGTAGCCCTAAGCAGAGACTGGCGCAAATCAGTTTCATGGAAAGGGGTTGCCAAACTTCCAAAAAACTACGAGTTTCCTGAAATCTCAGCACACATTTTTTCACCCAATCTTGATGACACTTTCAGGTAATGATCAGTACCCCAATCCCACGTGGCTCACCAAATTTCGTTCTTCTAAGTTAAACCGTTCGTTGGCAATAACAGTTTTAATTTTTAGGTTTCACTCTGTTTTCTCCTATATGGATACATATAGTTGGAACTCTAAATCAAACAGGGTTTGTGCTAGCTCTTTGAAACTTGACACAATAAAGTAGCTCCAAGTTCTATCTCTATGGTTTGTTTCCTATTGATGTAGCCCTAAGCAGAGACTTGTGCAAATCACTTTCATGGAAAGGGGTTGCCAAGCTTCCAAAAAACTACGAGTTTCCTGAAATCTCAGCACACATTTTTTCACCCAATCTTGATGACACTTTCAGGTAATGATCACTACCCAAATCCCACTTGGCTCAAGAAATTTCGTTCTTCTAGGTTAAACCGTTCGTTGGCAGTAACAGTTTTAATTTTTAGATTTCACTCTGTTTTCTCCTATATGGATACATGTATTTGGAACTCTAAATCAAACACGGTTTGGGCTAGCTCTTTGAAACTTGACACAATAAAGTAGCTCCATGTTCTATCTCTATGGTTTGTTTCCTATTGATGTAGCCCTAAGCAGAGAAAGGCGCAAATCACTTTCATGGAAAGGGGTTGCCAATCTTCCAAAAAACTACGAGTTTCCTGAAATCTCAGCACACATTTTTTCACCCAATCTTGATGACACTTTCAGGTAATGATCAGTACCCCAATCCCACTTGGCTCACCAAATTTCGTTCTTCTAGGTTAAACCGTTCTTTGGCAGTAACAGTTTTAATTTTTAGATTTCACTCTGTTTTCTCCTATATGGATACATGTATTTGGAACTCTAAATCAAAAACGGTTTGTGCTAGCTCTTTGAAACTTGACACAATAAAGTAGCTCCAAGTTCTATCTCTATGGTTTGTTTCCTATTGATGTACCCCTAAGCAGAGACTGGCGCAAATCACTTTCATGGAAAGGGGTTGCCAAGGTTCCAAAAAACTACGAGTTTCCTGAAATCTCAGCACACATTTTTTCACCCAATCTTGATGACACTTTCAGGTAATGATCAGTACCCCAATCCCACTTGGCTCCCCAAATTTCGTTATTGTAGGTTAAACCGTTCGTTGGCAGTAACAGTTTTGATTTTTAGGTTTCACTCTGTTTTCTCCTATATGGATACATGTAGTTGGAAGTCTAAATCAAACACGGTGTGTGCTAGCTCTTTGAAACTTGACACAATAAAGTAGCTCCAAGTTCTATCTCTATGGTTTGTTTCCTATTGATGTAGCCCTAAGCAGAGACTGGCACAAATCACTTTCATGGAAAGGGGTTGCCAAGGTTCCAAAAAACTACGAGTTTCCTGAAATCTCAGCACACATTTTTTCACCCAATCTTGATGACACTTTCAGGTAATGATCACTACCCAAATCCCACTTGGCTCAAGAAATTTCGTTATTCTAGGTTAAACCGTTCGTTGGCAGTAACAGTTTTAATTTTTAGGTTTCACTCTGTTTTCTCCTATATGGATACATGTAGTTGGAACTCTAAATCAAACACGGTTTGTGCTAGCTCTTTGAAACTTGACACAATAAAGTAGCTCCAAGTTCTATCTCTATGGTTTGTTTCCTATTGATGTAGCCCTAAGCAGAGACTGGCGCAAATCACTTTCATGGAAAGGGGTTGCCAATCTTTCAAAAAACTACGAGTTTCCTGAAATCTCAGCACACATTTTTTCACCCAATCTTGAAGACACTTTCAGGTAATGATCAGTACCCCAATCCCACTTGGCTCACCAAATTTCGTTCTTCTAGGTTAAACCGTTCGTTGGCAGTAACAGTTTTGATTTTTAGGTTTCACTCTGTTTTCTCCTATATGGATACATGTAGTTGGAAGTCTAAATCAAACACGGTGTGTGCTAGCTCTTTGAAACTTGACACAATAAAGTAGCTCCAAGTTCTATCTCTATGGTTTGTTTCCTATTGATGTAGCCCTAAGCAGAGACTGGCGCAAATCACTTTCATGGAAAGGGGTTGCCAATCTTCCAAAAAACTACGAGTTTCCTGAAATCTCAGCACACATTTTTTCACCCAAACTTCATGACACTTTCAGGTAATGATCAGTACCCCAATCCCACGTGGCTCACCAAATTTCGTTCTTCTAAGTTAAACCGTTCGTTGGCAGTAACAGTTTTAATTTTTAGGTTTCACTCTGTTTTCTCCTATATGGATACATATAGTTGGAACTCTAAATCAAACACGGTTTGTGCTAGCTCTTTGAAACTTGACACAATAAAGTAGCTCCAAGTTCTATCTCTATGGTTTGTTTCCTATTGATGTAGCCCTAAGCAGAGACTTGTGCAAATCACTTTCATGGAAAGGGGTTGCCAAGCTTCCAAAAAACTAGGAGTTTCCTGAAATCTCAGCACACATTTTTTCACCCAATCTTGATGACACTTTCAGGTAATGATCAGTACCCCAATCCCACTTGGGTCACCAAATTTCGTTCTTCTATGTTAAACCGTTCGTTGGCAGTAACAGTTTTGATTTTTAGGTTTCACTCTGTTTTTTTTCTATATGGATACATGTAGTTGGAAGTCTAAATCAAACACGGTGTGTGCTAGCTCTTTGAAACTTGACACAATAAGGTAGCTCCAAGTTCTATCTCTATGGTTTGTTTCCTATTGATGTACCCCTAAGCAGAGACTGGCGCAAATCACTTTCATGGAAAGGGGTTGCCAAGGTTCCAAAAAACTACGAGTTTCCTGAAATTTCAGGACACATTTTTTCACCCAATCTTGATGACACTTTCAGGTAATGATCAGTACCCCAATCCCACTTGGCTCACCAAATTTCGTTCTTCTAGGTTAAACCGTTCGTTGGCAGTAACAGTTTTGATTTTTAGGTTTCACTCTGTTTTCTCCTATATGGATACATGTAGTTGGAAGTCTAAATCAAACACGGTGTGTGCTAGCTCTTTGAAACTTGACACAATAAAGTAGCTCCAAGTTCTATCTCTATGGTTTGTTTCCTATTGATGTAGCCCTAAGCAGCGACTGGCGCAAATCACTTTCATGGAAAGGGGTTGCCAAGGTTCCAAAAAACTACGAGTTTCCTGAAATCTCAGCACACATTTTTTCACCCAATCTTGATGACACTTTCAGGTAATGATCACTACCCAAATCCCACTTGGCTCAAGAAATTTCGTTATTCTAGGTTAAACCGTTCGTTGGCAGTAACAGTTTTAATTTTTAGGTTTCATCTGTTTTCTCCTATATGGATACATGTAGTTGGAACTCTAAATCAAACACGGTTTGTGCTAGCTCTTTGAAACTTGACACAATAAAGTAGCTCCAAGTTCTATCTCTATGGTTTGTTTCCTATTGATGTAGCCCTAAGAAGAGACTGGCGCCAATCACTTTAATGGAAAGGGGTTGCCAATCTTCCAAAAAACTACGAGTTTCCTGAAATCTCAGCACACATTTTTTCACCCAAACTTGATGACACTTTCTGGTAATGATCAGTACCCCAATCCCACTTGGCTCACCAAATTTCGTTCTTCTAAGTTAAACCGTTCGTTGGCAGTAACAGTTTAAATTTTTAGGTTTCACTCTGTTTTCTCCTATATGGATACATATAGTTGGAACTCTATATCAAACACGGTTTGTGCTAGATCTTTGAAACCTGACACAATAAAGTAGCTCCAAGTTCTATCTCTATGGTTTGTTTCCTATTGATGTAGCCCTAAGAAGAGACTGGCGCAAATCACGTTCATGGAAAGGGGTTGCCAATCTTCCAAAAACTACGAGTTTCCTGAAATCTCAGCACACATTTTTTCACCCAACCTTGATGTCACTTTCTGGTAATGATCAGTACCCCAATCCCACTTGGCTCACCAAATTTCGTTCTTCTAGGTTAAACCGTTCGTTGGCATTAAGAGTTTTAATTTTTAGGTTTCACTCTGTTTTCTCCTATATGGATACATGTAGTTTGAAATCTAAATCAAACACGGTTTGTGCTAGCTCTTTGAAACTTGACACAATAAAGTAGCTCCAAGTTCTATCTCTATGGTTTGTTTCCTATTGATGTAGCCCTAAGCAGAGACTGGCGCAAATCAGTTTCATGGAAAGGGGTTGCCAATCTTCCAAAAAACTACGAGTTTCCTGAAATCTCAGCACACATTTTTTCACCCAATCTTGATGACACTTTCAGGTAATGATCAGTACCCCAATCCCACTTGGCTCACCAAATTTCGTTCTTCTAGGTTAAACCGTTCGTTGGCAGTAACAGTTTTAATTTTTAGGTTTCACTCTGTTTTCTCCTATATGGATACATGTAGTTGGAAGTCTAAATCAAACACGGTTTGTGCTAGCTCTTTGAAACTTGACACAATAAAGTAGCTCCAAGTTGTATCTTTATGGTTTGTTTCTTATTGATGTAGCCCTAAGCAGAGACCGGCGCAAATCACTTTCATGGAAAGGGGTTGCCAGTCTTCCAAAAACTACGAGTTTCCTGAAATATCAGCACATATTTTTTCACCCAATCTTGATGACTCTTTCAGGTAATGATCAGTACCCCAATCCCACGTGGCTCACCAAACTTCGTTCTTCTAGTTTAAACCGTATCTTTTGCATTAACAGTTTTAATTTTTAGGTTTCACTCTGTTTTCTCCTATATGGATACATGTAGTTGGAAGTCTAAATCAAACACGGTTTGTGCTAGCCCTTTGAAACTTGACACAATAAAGTAGCTCCAAGTTCTATCTCTATGGTTTGTTTCCTCTTGATGTAGCCCTAAGCAGAGACTGGCACAAATCAGTTTCATGGAAAGGGGTTGCCAATCTTCCAAAAAACTACGAGTTTCCTGAAATCTCAGCACACATTTTTTCACCCAATCTTGATGACACTTTCAGGTAATGATCACTACCCCAATCCCACTTGGCTCACCAAATTTCGTTCTTCTAGGTTAAACCGTTCATTAGCAGGAACAGTTTTAATTTTTAGGTTTCACTCTGTTTTCTCCTATATGGATACATGTAGTTGGAACTCTAAATCAAACACGGTTTGTGCTAGCTCTTTGAAACTTGACACAATAAAGTAGCTCCAAGTTCTCTCTCTATGGTTTGTTTCCTATTGATGTACCCCTAAGCAGAGACTGGGGCAAATCACTTTCATGGAAAAGGGTTGCGAAGGTTCCAAAAAACTACGAGTTTCCTGAAATCTCAGCACACATTTTTTCACCCAATCTTGATGACACTTTCAGGTAATGATCAGTACCCCAATCCCACTTGGCTCACCAAATTTCGTTCTTCTAGGTTAAACCGTTCGTTGGCAGTAACAGTTTTAATTTTTATGTTTCACTCTGTTTTCTCCTATATGGATACATGTAGTTGGAAGTCTAAATCAAACACGGTTTGTGCTAGCTCTTTGAAACTTGACACAATAAAGTAGCTCCAAGTTCTATCTCTATAGTTTGTTTCCTATTGATGTAGCCCTAAGCAGAGACTGGTGCAAATCACTTTCATGGAGGGGGTTACCAAGCTTCCAAAAACCTACGAGTTTCCTGAAATCTCAGCACACATTTTTTCACCCAATCTTGATGACACTTTCAGGTAATGATCAGTACAACAAATCCAACTTGGTTCACCAAGTTTCGTTCTTCTAGGTGAAACCGTTCGTTGGCAGTAACAGTTTTAATTTTTAGGTTTCACTCTGTTTTCTCCAATATGGATACATGTAGTTGGAACTCTAAATCAAACACGGTTTGTGCTAGCTTTGAAATTTGACACAATAAAGTAGCTCCAAGTTCTATCTCTATGGTTTGTTTCCTATTGATGTAGCCCTAAGCAGAGACTTGTGCAAATCACTTTCAGGGAAAGGGGTTGCCAAGGTTCCAAAAAACTACGAGTTTCCTGAAATCTCAGCACACATTTTTTCACCCAATCTTGATGACACTTTCAGGTAATGATCACTACCCAAATCCCACTTGGCTCAAGAAATTTCGTTCTTCTAGGTTAAACCGTTTGTTGGCAGTAACAGTTTTAATTTTTAGGTTTCACTCTGTTTTCTCCTATATGGATACATGTAGTTGGAACTCTAAATCAAACGCGGTTTGTGCTAGCTCTTTGAAACTTGACACAATAAAGTAGCTCCAAGTTCTCTCTCTATGGTTTGTTTCCTATTGATGTACCCCTAAGCAGAGACTGGGGCAAATCACTTTCATGGAAAGGGGTTGCCAAGGTTCCAAAAAACTACGAGTTTCCTCAAATCTCAGCACACATTTTTTCACCCAATCTTGATGACACTTTCAGGTAATGATCAGTACCCCAATCCCACTTGGCTCACCAAATTTCGTTCTTCTAGGTTAAACCGTTCGTTGGCAGTAACAGTTTTAATTTTTAGGTTTCACTCAATTTTCTCCTATATGAATACATGTAGATGGAACTCCAAATCAAACACGGTTTGTGCTAGCTCTTTGAAACTTGACACAATAAATAGCTCCATGTTCTATCTCTATGGTTTGATTCCTATTGATGTAGCCCTAAGCAGAGACTGGCGCAAATCATTTCATGGAATGGGGTTGCCAAGCTTCCAAAAACCTACGTGTTTCCTGAAATCTCAGCACACATTTTTTCACCCAATCTTGATGACACTTTCAGGTAATGATCAGTACAACAAATCCCACTTGGGTCACCAAGTTTCGTTCTTCTAGGTTAAACCGTTCGTTGGCAGTAACAGTTTTAATTTTTAGGTTTCACTCTGTTTTCTCCTATATGAATACATGTAGATGGAACTCTAAATCAAACACGGTTTGTGCTAGCTCTTTGAAACTTGACACAATAAATAGCTCCATGTTCTATCTTTATGGTTTGTTTCCTATTGATGTAGCCCTAATCAGAGACTGGCGCAAATCACTTTCATGGAAAGGGGTTGCCAAGGTTCCAAAAAACTACGAGTTTCCTGAAATCTCAGCACACATTTTTTCACCCAATCTTGATGACACTTTCAGGTAATGATCACTACCCAAATCCCACTTGGCTCAAGAAATTTCGTTCTTCTAGGTTAAACCGTTTGTTGGCAGTAACAGTTTTAATTATTAGGTTTCACTCTGTTTTCTCCTATATGGATACATGTAGTTGGAACTCTAAATCAAACACGGTTTTTGCTAGCTCTTTGAAACTTGACACAATAAAGTAGCTCCAAGTTCTATCTCTATGGTTTGTTTCCTATTGATATAGCCCTAAGCAGAGACTTGTACCAATCACTTTCATGGAAAGGGGTTGCCAAGCTTCCAAAAACTACGAGTTTCCTGAAATCTCAGCACATATTTTTTCACCCAATCTTGATGACACTTTCAGGTAATGATCAGTACCCCAATCCCACTTGGCTCACCAAATTTCGTTCTTCTAGATTAAACCGTTCGTTGGCAGTAACAGTTTTAATTTTTAGGTTTCACTCTGTTTTCTCCTATATGGATACATGTAGTTGGAACTCTAAATCAAACACGGTTTGTGCTAGCTCTTTGAAACTTGACACAATAAAGTATCTCCAAGTTCTATCACTATGGTTTGTTTCCTATTGATGTAGCCCTAAGCAGAGACTGGCGCAAATCACCTTCATGGAAAGGGGTTGCCAAGGTTCCAAAAAACTACGAGTTTCCTGAAATCTCAGCACACATTTTTTCACCCAATCTTGATGACACTTTCATGTAATGATCACTACCCAAATCCCACTTGGCTCAAGAAATTTCGTTCTTCTAGGTTAAACCGTTTGTTCGCAGTAACAGTTTTAATTTTTAGGTTTCACTCTGTTTTCTCCTATATGGATACATGTAGTTGGAACTCTAAATCAAACACGGTTTGTGCTAGCTCTTTGAAACTTGACAAAATAAAGTAGCTACAAGTTCTATCTCTATGGTTTGTTTCCTATTGATGTAGCCCTAAGCAGAGACTGGCGCAAATCACTTTCATGGAAAGGGATTGCCAATCTTCCAAAAAACTACGAGTGTCCTGAAATCTCAGCACACATTTTTTCACCCAAACTTGATGACACTTTCAGGTAATGATCAGTACCCCAATCCCACGTTCCTCACCAAATTTCGATCTTCTAAGTTAAACCGTTCATTGGCAGTAACAGTTTTAATTTTTAGGTTTCACTCTGTTTTCTCCTATATGGATACATGTATTTGGAACTCTAAATCAAACACGGTTTGTGCTAGCTCTTTGAAACTTGACACAATATAGTAGCTCCAAGTTCTCTCTCTATGGTTTGTTTCCTATTGATGTACCCCTAAGCAGAGACTGGGGCAAATCACTTTCATGGAAAGGGGTTGCCAAGGTTCCAAAAAACTACGAGTTTCCTCAAATCTCAGCACACATTTTTTCACCCAATCTTGATGACACTTTCAGGTAATGATCAGTACGCCAATCCCTCTTGGCTCACCAAATTTCGTTCTTCTAGGTTAAACCGTTCGTCGGCAGTAACAGTTTTAATTTTTATGTTTCACTCTGTTTTCTCCTATATGGATACATGTAGTTGGAAGTCTAAATCAAACACAGTTTGTGCTAGATCTTTGAAACTTGACACAATAAAGTAGCTCCAAGTTCTATCTCTATGGTTTGTTTCCTATTGATGTAGCCCTAAGCAGAGACTGGTGCAAATCACATTCATGGAGGGGGTTACCAAGGTTCCAAAAAACTACGAGTTTCCTGAAATCTCAGCACACATTTTTTCACCCAATCTTGATGACACTTTCAGGTAATGATCAGTACCTCAATCCCACTTGGCTCACCAAATTTCGTTCTTCTAGGTTAAACAGTTCGTTGGCAGTAACAGTTTTAATTTTTAGGTTTCACTCTGTTTTCTCCTATAAGGATACATGTAGTTGGAACTCTAAATCAAACACGGTGTGTGCTAGCTCTTTGAAACTTGACACAATAAAGTAGCTCCAAGTTCTATCTCTATGGTTTGTTTCCTATTGATGTAGCCCTAAGCAGAGACTGGCGCAAATCACTTTCATGGAAAGGGGTTGCCAAGCTTCCCAAAAACTAGGAGTTTCCTGAAATCTCAGCAGACATTTTTTCACCCAAACTTGATGACACTTTCAGGTAATGACCAGTACCCCAATCCCACTTGGCTCACCAAAATTCGTTCTTCTAGGTTAAACCGTTCTTTGGCAGTAACAGTTTTAATTTTTAAGTTTCACTCAATTTTCTCCTATATGAATACATGTAGTTGGAACTCTAAATCAAACACGGTTTGTGCTAGCTCTGTGAAACTTGACACAATAAATTAGCTCCAAGTTCTATCTCTATGGTTTGTTTCCTATTGATGTCGCCCTAAGCAGAGACTGGCGCAAATCAGTTTCATGGAAAGGGGTTGCCAATCTTCCAAAAAACTACGAGTTTCCTGAAATCTCAGCACACATTTTTTCACCCAATCTTGATGACACTTTCAGGTAATGATCACTACCCAAATCCCACTTGGCTCAAGAAATTTCGTTCTTCTAGGTTAAACCGTTTGTTGGCAGTAACAGTTTTAATTTTTAGGTTTCACTCTGTTTTCTCCTATATGGATACATGTAGTTGGAACTCGAATTCAAACACGGTTTGTGCTAGCTCTTTGAAACTTGACACAATAAAGTAGCTCCAAGTTCTATCTCTATGGTTTGTTTCCTATTGATGTAGCCCTAAGCAGAGACTGGCGCAAATCACTTTCATGGAAAGGGGTTGCCAATCTTCCAAAAAACTACGAGTTTCCTGAAATCTCAGCACACATTTTTTCACCCAACCTTGATGACACTTTCAGGTAATGATCAGTACCCCAATCCCACTTGGCTCACCAAATTTGGTTCTTCTAGGTTAAACCGTTCGTTGGCAGTAACAGTTTTGATTTTTAGGTTTCACTCTGTTTTCTCCTATATGGATACATGTAGTTGGAAGTCTAAATCAAACACGGTGTGTGCTAGCTCTTTGAAACGTGACACAATAAAGTAGCTCCAAGTTCTATCTCTATGGTTTGTTTCCTATTGATGTAGCCCTAAGCAGAGACTGGCGCAAATCACTTTCATGGAAAGGGGTTGCCAAGGTTCCAAAAAACTACGAGTTTCCTGAAATCTCAGCACACATTTTTTCACCCAATCTTGATGACACTTTCAGGTAATGATCACTACCCAAATCCCACTTGGCTCAAGAAATTTCGTTATTCTAGGTTAAACCGTTCGTTGGCAGTAACAGTTTTAATTTTTAGGTTTCACTCTGTTTTCTCCTATATGGATACATGTAGTTGGAACTCTAAATCAAACAGGGTTTGTGCTAGCTCTTTGAAACTTGACACAATAAAGTAGCTCCAAGTTCTATCTCTATGGTTTGTTTCCTATTGATGTAGCCCTAAGCAGAGACTGGCGCAAATCACTTTCATGGAAAGGGGTTGCCAAGCTTCCAAAAAACTACGAGTTTCCTGAAATCTCAGCACACATTTTTTCACCCAAACTTGATGACACTTTCTGGTAATGATCAGTACCCCAATCCCACTTGGCTCACCAATTTTCGTTCTTCTAAGTTAAACCGTTCGTTGGCAGTAACAGTTTTAATTTTTAGGTTTCACTCTGTTTTCTCCTATATGGATACATATAGTTGGTCCTCTAAATCAAACACGGTTTGTGCTAGCTCTTTGAAACTTGACACAATAAAGTAGCTCCAAGTTCTATCTCTATGGTTTGTTTCCTATTGATGTAGCCCTAAGAAGAGACTGGCGCAAATCACTTTCATGGAAAGGGGTTGCCAATCTTCCAAAAAACTACGAGTTTCCTGAAATCACAGCACACATTTTTTCACCCAATCTTGATGACACTTTCAGGTAATGATCAGTACCCCAATCCCACTTGGCTCACCAAATTTCGTTCTTCTAGGTTAAACCGTTCGTTGGCAGTAACAGTTTTAATTTTTAGGTTTCACTCAATTTTCTCCTATATGAATACATTTAGTTGGAACTCTAAATCAAACACGGTTTGTGCTAGCTCTTTGAAACTTGAGACAATAAAGTAGCTCCATGTTCTATCTCTATGGTTTGTTTCCTATTGATGTAGCCCTAAGCAGAGACTGGCGCAAATCACTTTCATGGAAAGGGGTTGCCAAACTTCCAAAAAACTACGAGTTTCCTGAAATCTCAGCACACATTTTTTCACCCAATCTTGATGACACTTTCAGGTAATGATCAGTACCCCAATCCCACTTGGCTCACCAAATTTCGTTCTTCTAGGTTAAACCGTTCGTTGTCAGTAACAGTTTTAATTTTTAGGTTTCACTCTGTTTTCTCCTATATGGATACATGTAGTTGGAACTCTAAATCAAACAGGGTTTGTGCTAGCTCTTTGAAACTTGACACAATAAAGTAGCTCCAAGTTCTCTCTCTATGGATTGTTTCCTATTGATGTAGCCCTAAGCAGAGACTGGCGCAAATCACTTTCATGGAATGGGGTTGCCAATCTTCCAAAAAACTACGAGTTTCCTGAAATCTCAGCACACATTTTTTCACCCAAACTTGATGACACTTTCTGGTAATGATCAGTACCCCAATCCCACTTGGCTCACCAAATTTCGTTCTTCTAAGTTAAACCGTTCGTTGGCAGTAACAGTTTTAATTTTTAGGTTTCACTCTGTTTTCTCCTATGTGGATACATATAGTTGGAACTCTAAATCAAACACGGTTTGTGCTAGCTCTTTGAAACTTGACACAATAAAGTAGCTCCAAGTTCTATCTCTATGGTTTGTTTGCTATTGATGTAGCCCTAAGCAGAGACTGGCGCAAATCACTTTCATGGAAAGGGGTTGCCAATCTTCCAAAAAACTACGAGTTTCCTGAAATCTCAGCACACATTTTTTCACCCAATCTTGATGACACTTTCAGGTAATGATCAGTACCCCAATCCCACTTGGCTCACCAAATTTCGTTCTTCTAGGTTAAACCGTTCGTTGGCATTAAGAGTTTTAATTTTTAGGTTTCACTCTGTTTTCTCCTATATGGATACATGTAGTTGGAAATCTAAATCAAACACGGTTTGTGCTAGCTCTTTGAAACTTGACACAATAAAGTAGCTCCAAGTTCTATCTCTATGGTTTGTTTCCTATTGATGTAGCCCTAAGCAGAGACTGGCGCAAATCAGTTTCATGGAAAGGGGTTGCCAATCTTCCAAAAAACTACGAGTTTCCTGAAATCTCAGCACACATTTTTTCACCCAATCTTGATGACACTTTCAGGTAATGATCAGTACCCCAATCCCACTTGGCTCACCAAATTTCGTTCTTCTAGGTTAAACCGTTCGTTGGCAGTAACAGTTTTGATTTTTAGGTTTCACTCTGTTTTCTCCTATATGGATACATGTAGTTGGAAGTCTAAATCAAACACGGTGTGTGCTAGCTCTTTGAAACTTGACACAATAAAGTAGCTCCAAGTTCTATCTCTATGGTTTGTTTCCTATTGATGTAGCCCTAAGCAGAGACTGGCGCAAATCACTTTCATGGAAAGGGGTTGCCAATCTTCCAAAAAACTACGAGTTTCCTCAAATCTCAGCACACATTTTTTCACCCAAACTTCATGACACTTTCAGGAAATGATCAGTACCCCAATCCCACGTGGCTCACCAAATTTCGTTCTTCTAAGTTAAACCGTTCGTTGGCAGTAACAGTTTTAATTTTTAGGTTTCACTCTGTTTTCTCCTATATGGATACATATAGTTGGAACTCTAAATCAAACACGGTTTGTGCTAGCTCTTTGAAACTTGACACAATAAAGTAGCTCCATGTTCTATCTCTATGGTTTGTTTCCTATTGACGTAGCCCTAAGCAGAGACTGGCGCAAATCACTTTCATGGAAAGGGGTTGCCAAACTTCCAAAAAACTACGAGTTTCCTGAAATCTCAGCACACATTTTTTCACCCAATCTTGATGACACTTTCAGGTAATGATCAGTACCCCAATCCCACTTGGCTCACCAAATTTCGTTCTTCTAGGTTAAACCGTTGGTTGGCAGTAACAGTTTTAATTTTTAGGTTTCACTCTGTTTTCTCCTATATGGATACATGTAGTTGG
The DNA here is from genome assembly GCF_964194105.1 of Spermophilus citellus. Lineage (NCBI taxonomy): Eukaryota > Metazoa > Chordata > Mammalia > Rodentia > Sciuridae > Spermophilus > Spermophilus citellus. The sequence continues at coordinate 1,786,746 of NW_027672724.1, read as the reverse complement.
AACTCTAAATCAAACAGGGTTTGTGCTAGCTCTTTGAAACTTGACACAATAAAGTAGCTCCAAATTCTATCTCTATGGTTTGTTTCCTATTGATGTAGCCCTAAGCAGAGACTGGCGCAAATCACTTTCATGGAAAGGGGTTGCCAATCTTCCAAAAAACTACGAGTTTCCTGAAATCTCAGCACACATTTTTTCACCCAATCTTGATGACACTTTCAGGTAATGATCAGTACCCCAATCCCACTTGGCTCACCAAATTTCGTTCTTCTAGGTTAAACCGTTCGTTGGCATTAAGAGTTTTAATTTTTAGGTTTCACTCTGTTTTCTCCTATATGGATACATGTAGTTGGAAATCTAAATCAAACACGGTTTGTGCTAGCTCTTTGAAACTTGACACAATAAAGTAGCTCCAAGTTCTATCTCTATGGTTTGTTTCCTATTGATGTAGCCCTAAGCAGAGACTGGCGCAAATCAGTTTCATGGAAAGGGGTTGCCAATCTTCCAAAAAACTACGAGTTTCCTGAAATCTCAGCACACATTTTTTCACCCAATCTTGATGACACTTTCAGGTAATGATCAGTACCCCAATCCCACTTGGCTCACCAAATTTCGTTCTTCTAGGTTAAACAGTTCGTTGGCAGTAACAGTTTTGATTTTTAGGTTTCACTCTGTTTTCTCCTATATGGATACATGTAGTTGGAAGTCTAAATCAAACACGGTGTGTGCTAGCTCTTTGAAACTTGACACAATAAAGTAGCTCCAAGTTCTATCTCTATGGTTTGTTTCCTATTGATGTAGCCCTAAGCAGAGACTGGCGCAAATCACTTTCATGGAAAGGGGTTGCCAATCTTCCCAAAAACTAGGAGTTTCCTGAAATCTCAGCAGACATTTTTTCACCCAAACTTCATGACACTTTCAGGAAATGATCAGTACCCCAATCCCACGTGGCTCACCAATTTTCGTTCTTCTAAGTTAAACCGTTCGTTGGCAGTAACAGTTTTAATTTTTAGGTTTCACTCTGTTTTCTCCTATATGGATACATGTAGTTGGAACTCTAAATCAAACAGGGTTTGTGCTAGCTCTTTGAAACTTGACACAATAAAGTAGCTCCAAGTTCTATCTCTATGGTTTGTTTCCTATTGATGTAGCCCTAAGCAGAGACTGGCGCAAATCACTTTCATGGAAAGGGGTTGCCAAGCTTCCAAAAAACTACGAGTTTCCTGAAATCTCAGCACACATTTTTTCACCCAAACTTGATGACACTTTCTGGTAATGATCAGTACCCCAATCCCACTTGGCTCACCAAATTTCGTTCTTCTAAGTTAAACCGTTCGTTGGCAGTAACAGTTTTAATTTTTAGGTTTCACTCTGTTTTCTCCTATATGGATACATATAGTTGGAACTCTAAATCAAACACGGTTTGTGCTAGCTCTTTGAAACTTGACACAATAAAGTAGCTCCAAGTTCTATCTCTATGGTTTGTTTCCTATTGATGTAGCCCTAAGCAGAGACTGGCGCAAATCACTTTCATGGAAAGGGGTTGCCAATCTTCCAAAAAACTACGAGTTTCCTGAAATCACAGCACACATTTTTTCACCCAATCTTGATGACACTTTCAGGTAATGATCAGTACCCCAATCCCACTTGGCTCACCAAATTTCGTTCTTCTAGCTTAAACCGTTCGTTGGCATTAAGAGTTTTAATTTTTAGGTTTCACTCTGTTTTCTCCTATATGGATACATGTTGTTGGAAATCTAAATCAAACACGGTTTGTGCTAGCTCTTTGAAACTTGACACAATAAAGTAGCTCCAAGTTCTATCTCTATGGTTTGTTTCCTATTGATGTAGCCCTAAGCAGAGACTGGCGCAAATCAGTTTCATGGTTAGGGGTTGCCAATCTTCAAAAAAACTACGAGTTTCCTGAAATCTCAGCACACATTTTTTCACCCAATCTTGATGACACTTTCAGGTAATGATCAGTACCCCAATCCCACTTGGCTCACCAAATTTCGTTCTTCTAGTTTAAACTGTTCGTTGGCAGTAACAGTTTTGATTTTTAGGTTTCACTCTGTTTTCTCCTATATGGATACATGTAGTTGGAAGTCTAAATCAAACACGGTGTGTGCTAGCTCTTTGAAACTTGACACAATAAAGTAGCTCCAAGTTCTATCTCTATGGTTTGTTTCCTATTGATGTAGCCCTAAGCAGAGACTGGCGCAAATCACTTTCATGGAAAGGGGTTGCCAATCTTCCAAAAAACTACGAGTTTCCTGAAATCTCAGCACACATTTTTTCACCCAAACTTGATGACACTTTCTGGTAATGATCAGTACCCCAATCCCACTTGGCTCACCAAATTTCGTTCTTCTAAGTTAAACCGTTCGTTGGCAGTAACAGTTTTAATTTTTAGGTTTCACTCTGTTTTCTCCTATATGGATACATATAGTTGGAACTCTAAATCAAACACGGTTTGTGCTAGCTCTTTGAAACCTGACACAATAAAGTAGCTCCAAGTTCTATCTCTATGGTTTGATTCCTATTGATGTAGCCCTAAGCAGAGACTGGCGCAAATCACTTTCATGGAAAGGGGTTGCCAATCTTCCAAAAAACTACGAGTTTCCTGAAATCTCAGCACACATTTTTTCACCCAAACTTGATTACACTTTCAGGTAATGATCAGTACCCCAATCCCACTTGGCTCACCAAATTTCGTTCTTCTAGGTTAAACCGTTCGTTGGCATTAAGAGTTTTAATTTTTAGGTTTCATTCTGTTTTCTCCTATATGGATACATGTAGTTGGAAATCTAAATCAAACACGGTTTGTGCTAGCTCTTTGAAACTTGACACAATAAAGTAGCTCCAAGTTCTATCTCTATGGTTTGTTTCCTATTGATGTAGCCCTAAGCAGAGACTGGCGCAAATCAGTTTCATGGAAAGGGGTTGCCAAACTTCCAAAAAACTACGAGTTTCCTGAAATCTCAGCACACATTTTTTCACCCAATCTTGATGACACTTTCAGGTAATGATCAGTACCCCAATCCCACGTGGCTCACCAAATTTCGTTCTTCTAAGTTAAACCGTTCGTTGGCAATAACAGTTTTAATTTTTAGGTTTCACTCTGTTTTCTCCTATATGGATACATATAGTTGGAACTCTAAATCAAACAGGGTTTGTGCTAGCTCTTTGAAACTTGACACAATAAAGTAGCTCCAAGTTCTATCTCTATGGTTTGTTTCCTATTGATGTAGCCCTAAGCAGAGACTTGTGCAAATCACTTTCATGGAAAGGGGTTGCCAAGCTTCCAAAAAACTACGAGTTTCCTGAAATCTCAGCACACATTTTTTCACCCAATCTTGATGACACTTTCAGGTAATGATCACTACCCAAATCCCACTTGGCTCAAGAAATTTCGTTCTTCTAGGTTAAACCGTTCGTTGGCAGTAACAGTTTTAATTTTTAGATTTCACTCTGTTTTCTCCTATATGGATACATGTATTTGGAACTCTAAATCAAACACGGTTTGGGCTAGCTCTTTGAAACTTGACACAATAAAGTAGCTCCATGTTCTATCTCTATGGTTTGTTTCCTATTGATGTAGCCCTAAGCAGAGAAAGGCGCAAATCACTTTCATGGAAAGGGGTTGCCAATCTTCCAAAAAACTACGAGTTTCCTGAAATCTCAGCACACATTTTTTCACCCAATCTTGATGACACTTTCAGGTAATGATCAGTACCCCAATCCCACTTGGCTCACCAAATTTCGTTCTTCTAGGTTAAACCGTTCTTTGGCAGTAACAGTTTTAATTTTTAGATTTCACTCTGTTTTCTCCTATATGGATACATGTATTTGGAACTCTAAATCAAAAACGGTTTGTGCTAGCTCTTTGAAACTTGACACAATAAAGTAGCTCCAAGTTCTATCTCTATGGTTTGTTTCCTATTGATGTACCCCTAAGCAGAGACTGGCGCAAATCACTTTCATGGAAAGGGGTTGCCAAGGTTCCAAAAAACTACGAGTTTCCTGAAATCTCAGCACACATTTTTTCACCCAATCTTGATGACACTTTCAGGTAATGATCAGTACCCCAATCCCACTTGGCTCCCCAAATTTCGTTATTGTAGGTTAAACCGTTCGTTGGCAGTAACAGTTTTGATTTTTAGGTTTCACTCTGTTTTCTCCTATATGGATACATGTAGTTGGAAGTCTAAATCAAACACGGTGTGTGCTAGCTCTTTGAAACTTGACACAATAAAGTAGCTCCAAGTTCTATCTCTATGGTTTGTTTCCTATTGATGTAGCCCTAAGCAGAGACTGGCACAAATCACTTTCATGGAAAGGGGTTGCCAAGGTTCCAAAAAACTACGAGTTTCCTGAAATCTCAGCACACATTTTTTCACCCAATCTTGATGACACTTTCAGGTAATGATCACTACCCAAATCCCACTTGGCTCAAGAAATTTCGTTATTCTAGGTTAAACCGTTCGTTGGCAGTAACAGTTTTAATTTTTAGGTTTCACTCTGTTTTCTCCTATATGGATACATGTAGTTGGAACTCTAAATCAAACACGGTTTGTGCTAGCTCTTTGAAACTTGACACAATAAAGTAGCTCCAAGTTCTATCTCTATGGTTTGTTTCCTATTGATGTAGCCCTAAGCAGAGACTGGCGCAAATCACTTTCATGGAAAGGGGTTGCCAATCTTTCAAAAAACTACGAGTTTCCTGAAATCTCAGCACACATTTTTTCACCCAATCTTGAAGACACTTTCAGGTAATGATCAGTACCCCAATCCCACTTGGCTCACCAAATTTCGTTCTTCTAGGTTAAACCGTTCGTTGGCAGTAACAGTTTTGATTTTTAGGTTTCACTCTGTTTTCTCCTATATGGATACATGTAGTTGGAAGTCTAAATCAAACACGGTGTGTGCTAGCTCTTTGAAACTTGACACAATAAAGTAGCTCCAAGTTCTATCTCTATGGTTTGTTTCCTATTGATGTAGCCCTAAGCAGAGACTGGCGCAAATCACTTTCATGGAAAGGGGTTGCCAATCTTCCAAAAAACTACGAGTTTCCTGAAATCTCAGCACACATTTTTTCACCCAAACTTCATGACACTTTCAGGTAATGATCAGTACCCCAATCCCACGTGGCTCACCAAATTTCGTTCTTCTAAGTTAAACCGTTCGTTGGCAGTAACAGTTTTAATTTTTAGGTTTCACTCTGTTTTCTCCTATATGGATACATATAGTTGGAACTCTAAATCAAACACGGTTTGTGCTAGCTCTTTGAAACTTGACACAATAAAGTAGCTCCAAGTTCTATCTCTATGGTTTGTTTCCTATTGATGTAGCCCTAAGCAGAGACTTGTGCAAATCACTTTCATGGAAAGGGGTTGCCAAGCTTCCAAAAAACTAGGAGTTTCCTGAAATCTCAGCACACATTTTTTCACCCAATCTTGATGACACTTTCAGGTAATGATCAGTACCCCAATCCCACTTGGGTCACCAAATTTCGTTCTTCTATGTTAAACCGTTCGTTGGCAGTAACAGTTTTGATTTTTAGGTTTCACTCTGTTTTTTTTCTATATGGATACATGTAGTTGGAAGTCTAAATCAAACACGGTGTGTGCTAGCTCTTTGAAACTTGACACAATAAGGTAGCTCCAAGTTCTATCTCTATGGTTTGTTTCCTATTGATGTACCCCTAAGCAGAGACTGGCGCAAATCACTTTCATGGAAAGGGGTTGCCAAGGTTCCAAAAAACTACGAGTTTCCTGAAATTTCAGGACACATTTTTTCACCCAATCTTGATGACACTTTCAGGTAATGATCAGTACCCCAATCCCACTTGGCTCACCAAATTTCGTTCTTCTAGGTTAAACCGTTCGTTGGCAGTAACAGTTTTGATTTTTAGGTTTCACTCTGTTTTCTCCTATATGGATACATGTAGTTGGAAGTCTAAATCAAACACGGTGTGTGCTAGCTCTTTGAAACTTGACACAATAAAGTAGCTCCAAGTTCTATCTCTATGGTTTGTTTCCTATTGATGTAGCCCTAAGCAGCGACTGGCGCAAATCACTTTCATGGAAAGGGGTTGCCAAGGTTCCAAAAAACTACGAGTTTCCTGAAATCTCAGCACACATTTTTTCACCCAATCTTGATGACACTTTCAGGTAATGATCACTACCCAAATCCCACTTGGCTCAAGAAATTTCGTTATTCTAGGTTAAACCGTTCGTTGGCAGTAACAGTTTTAATTTTTAGGTTTCATCTGTTTTCTCCTATATGGATACATGTAGTTGGAACTCTAAATCAAACACGGTTTGTGCTAGCTCTTTGAAACTTGACACAATAAAGTAGCTCCAAGTTCTATCTCTATGGTTTGTTTCCTATTGATGTAGCCCTAAGAAGAGACTGGCGCCAATCACTTTAATGGAAAGGGGTTGCCAATCTTCCAAAAAACTACGAGTTTCCTGAAATCTCAGCACACATTTTTTCACCCAAACTTGATGACACTTTCTGGTAATGATCAGTACCCCAATCCCACTTGGCTCACCAAATTTCGTTCTTCTAAGTTAAACCGTTCGTTGGCAGTAACAGTTTAAATTTTTAGGTTTCACTCTGTTTTCTCCTATATGGATACATATAGTTGGAACTCTATATCAAACACGGTTTGTGCTAGATCTTTGAAACCTGACACAATAAAGTAGCTCCAAGTTCTATCTCTATGGTTTGTTTCCTATTGATGTAGCCCTAAGAAGAGACTGGCGCAAATCACGTTCATGGAAAGGGGTTGCCAATCTTCCAAAAACTACGAGTTTCCTGAAATCTCAGCACACATTTTTTCACCCAACCTTGATGTCACTTTCTGGTAATGATCAGTACCCCAATCCCACTTGGCTCACCAAATTTCGTTCTTCTAGGTTAAACCGTTCGTTGGCATTAAGAGTTTTAATTTTTAGGTTTCACTCTGTTTTCTCCTATATGGATACATGTAGTTTGAAATCTAAATCAAACACGGTTTGTGCTAGCTCTTTGAAACTTGACACAATAAAGTAGCTCCAAGTTCTATCTCTATGGTTTGTTTCCTATTGATGTAGCCCTAAGCAGAGACTGGCGCAAATCAGTTTCATGGAAAGGGGTTGCCAATCTTCCAAAAAACTACGAGTTTCCTGAAATCTCAGCACACATTTTTTCACCCAATCTTGATGACACTTTCAGGTAATGATCAGTACCCCAATCCCACTTGGCTCACCAAATTTCGTTCTTCTAGGTTAAACCGTTCGTTGGCAGTAACAGTTTTAATTTTTAGGTTTCACTCTGTTTTCTCCTATATGGATACATGTAGTTGGAAGTCTAAATCAAACACGGTTTGTGCTAGCTCTTTGAAACTTGACACAATAAAGTAGCTCCAAGTTGTATCTTTATGGTTTGTTTCTTATTGATGTAGCCCTAAGCAGAGACCGGCGCAAATCACTTTCATGGAAAGGGGTTGCCAGTCTTCCAAAAACTACGAGTTTCCTGAAATATCAGCACATATTTTTTCACCCAATCTTGATGACTCTTTCAGGTAATGATCAGTACCCCAATCCCACGTGGCTCACCAAACTTCGTTCTTCTAGTTTAAACCGTATCTTTTGCATTAACAGTTTTAATTTTTAGGTTTCACTCTGTTTTCTCCTATATGGATACATGTAGTTGGAAGTCTAAATCAAACACGGTTTGTGCTAGCCCTTTGAAACTTGACACAATAAAGTAGCTCCAAGTTCTATCTCTATGGTTTGTTTCCTCTTGATGTAGCCCTAAGCAGAGACTGGCACAAATCAGTTTCATGGAAAGGGGTTGCCAATCTTCCAAAAAACTACGAGTTTCCTGAAATCTCAGCACACATTTTTTCACCCAATCTTGATGACACTTTCAGGTAATGATCACTACCCCAATCCCACTTGGCTCACCAAATTTCGTTCTTCTAGGTTAAACCGTTCATTAGCAGGAACAGTTTTAATTTTTAGGTTTCACTCTGTTTTCTCCTATATGGATACATGTAGTTGGAACTCTAAATCAAACACGGTTTGTGCTAGCTCTTTGAAACTTGACACAATAAAGTAGCTCCAAGTTCTCTCTCTATGGTTTGTTTCCTATTGATGTACCCCTAAGCAGAGACTGGGGCAAATCACTTTCATGGAAAAGGGTTGCGAAGGTTCCAAAAAACTACGAGTTTCCTGAAATCTCAGCACACATTTTTTCACCCAATCTTGATGACACTTTCAGGTAATGATCAGTACCCCAATCCCACTTGGCTCACCAAATTTCGTTCTTCTAGGTTAAACCGTTCGTTGGCAGTAACAGTTTTAATTTTTATGTTTCACTCTGTTTTCTCCTATATGGATACATGTAGTTGGAAGTCTAAATCAAACACGGTTTGTGCTAGCTCTTTGAAACTTGACACAATAAAGTAGCTCCAAGTTCTATCTCTATAGTTTGTTTCCTATTGATGTAGCCCTAAGCAGAGACTGGTGCAAATCACTTTCATGGAGGGGGTTACCAAGCTTCCAAAAACCTACGAGTTTCCTGAAATCTCAGCACACATTTTTTCACCCAATCTTGATGACACTTTCAGGTAATGATCAGTACAACAAATCCAACTTGGTTCACCAAGTTTCGTTCTTCTAGGTGAAACCGTTCGTTGGCAGTAACAGTTTTAATTTTTAGGTTTCACTCTGTTTTCTCCAATATGGATACATGTAGTTGGAACTCTAAATCAAACACGGTTTGTGCTAGCTTTGAAATTTGACACAATAAAGTAGCTCCAAGTTCTATCTCTATGGTTTGTTTCCTATTGATGTAGCCCTAAGCAGAGACTTGTGCAAATCACTTTCAGGGAAAGGGGTTGCCAAGGTTCCAAAAAACTACGAGTTTCCTGAAATCTCAGCACACATTTTTTCACCCAATCTTGATGACACTTTCAGGTAATGATCACTACCCAAATCCCACTTGGCTCAAGAAATTTCGTTCTTCTAGGTTAAACCGTTTGTTGGCAGTAACAGTTTTAATTTTTAGGTTTCACTCTGTTTTCTCCTATATGGATACATGTAGTTGGAACTCTAAATCAAACGCGGTTTGTGCTAGCTCTTTGAAACTTGACACAATAAAGTAGCTCCAAGTTCTCTCTCTATGGTTTGTTTCCTATTGATGTACCCCTAAGCAGAGACTGGGGCAAATCACTTTCATGGAAAGGGGTTGCCAAGGTTCCAAAAAACTACGAGTTTCCTCAAATCTCAGCACACATTTTTTCACCCAATCTTGATGACACTTTCAGGTAATGATCAGTACCCCAATCCCACTTGGCTCACCAAATTTCGTTCTTCTAGGTTAAACCGTTCGTTGGCAGTAACAGTTTTAATTTTTAGGTTTCACTCAATTTTCTCCTATATGAATACATGTAGATGGAACTCCAAATCAAACACGGTTTGTGCTAGCTCTTTGAAACTTGACACAATAAATAGCTCCATGTTCTATCTCTATGGTTTGATTCCTATTGATGTAGCCCTAAGCAGAGACTGGCGCAAATCATTTCATGGAATGGGGTTGCCAAGCTTCCAAAAACCTACGTGTTTCCTGAAATCTCAGCACACATTTTTTCACCCAATCTTGATGACACTTTCAGGTAATGATCAGTACAACAAATCCCACTTGGGTCACCAAGTTTCGTTCTTCTAGGTTAAACCGTTCGTTGGCAGTAACAGTTTTAATTTTTAGGTTTCACTCTGTTTTCTCCTATATGAATACATGTAGATGGAACTCTAAATCAAACACGGTTTGTGCTAGCTCTTTGAAACTTGACACAATAAATAGCTCCATGTTCTATCTTTATGGTTTGTTTCCTATTGATGTAGCCCTAATCAGAGACTGGCGCAAATCACTTTCATGGAAAGGGGTTGCCAAGGTTCCAAAAAACTACGAGTTTCCTGAAATCTCAGCACACATTTTTTCACCCAATCTTGATGACACTTTCAGGTAATGATCACTACCCAAATCCCACTTGGCTCAAGAAATTTCGTTCTTCTAGGTTAAACCGTTTGTTGGCAGTAACAGTTTTAATTATTAGGTTTCACTCTGTTTTCTCCTATATGGATACATGTAGTTGGAACTCTAAATCAAACACGGTTTTTGCTAGCTCTTTGAAACTTGACACAATAAAGTAGCTCCAAGTTCTATCTCTATGGTTTGTTTCCTATTGATATAGCCCTAAGCAGAGACTTGTACCAATCACTTTCATGGAAAGGGGTTGCCAAGCTTCCAAAAACTACGAGTTTCCTGAAATCTCAGCACATATTTTTTCACCCAATCTTGATGACACTTTCAGGTAATGATCAGTACCCCAATCCCACTTGGCTCACCAAATTTCGTTCTTCTAGATTAAACCGTTCGTTGGCAGTAACAGTTTTAATTTTTAGGTTTCACTCTGTTTTCTCCTATATGGATACATGTAGTTGGAACTCTAAATCAAACACGGTTTGTGCTAGCTCTTTGAAACTTGACACAATAAAGTATCTCCAAGTTCTATCACTATGGTTTGTTTCCTATTGATGTAGCCCTAAGCAGAGACTGGCGCAAATCACCTTCATGGAAAGGGGTTGCCAAGGTTCCAAAAAACTACGAGTTTCCTGAAATCTCAGCACACATTTTTTCACCCAATCTTGATGACACTTTCATGTAATGATCACTACCCAAATCCCACTTGGCTCAAGAAATTTCGTTCTTCTAGGTTAAACCGTTTGTTCGCAGTAACAGTTTTAATTTTTAGGTTTCACTCTGTTTTCTCCTATATGGATACATGTAGTTGGAACTCTAAATCAAACACGGTTTGTGCTAGCTCTTTGAAACTTGACAAAATAAAGTAGCTACAAGTTCTATCTCTATGGTTTGTTTCCTATTGATGTAGCCCTAAGCAGAGACTGGCGCAAATCACTTTCATGGAAAGGGATTGCCAATCTTCCAAAAAACTACGAGTGTCCTGAAATCTCAGCACACATTTTTTCACCCAAACTTGATGACACTTTCAGGTAATGATCAGTACCCCAATCCCACGTTCCTCACCAAATTTCGATCTTCTAAGTTAAACCGTTCATTGGCAGTAACAGTTTTAATTTTTAGGTTTCACTCTGTTTTCTCCTATATGGATACATGTATTTGGAACTCTAAATCAAACACGGTTTGTGCTAGCTCTTTGAAACTTGACACAATATAGTAGCTCCAAGTTCTCTCTCTATGGTTTGTTTCCTATTGATGTACCCCTAAGCAGAGACTGGGGCAAATCACTTTCATGGAAAGGGGTTGCCAAGGTTCCAAAAAACTACGAGTTTCCTCAAATCTCAGCACACATTTTTTCACCCAATCTTGATGACACTTTCAGGTAATGATCAGTACGCCAATCCCTCTTGGCTCACCAAATTTCGTTCTTCTAGGTTAAACCGTTCGTCGGCAGTAACAGTTTTAATTTTTATGTTTCACTCTGTTTTCTCCTATATGGATACATGTAGTTGGAAGTCTAAATCAAACACAGTTTGTGCTAGATCTTTGAAACTTGACACAATAAAGTAGCTCCAAGTTCTATCTCTATGGTTTGTTTCCTATTGATGTAGCCCTAAGCAGAGACTGGTGCAAATCACATTCATGGAGGGGGTTACCAAGGTTCCAAAAAACTACGAGTTTCCTGAAATCTCAGCACACATTTTTTCACCCAATCTTGATGACACTTTCAGGTAATGATCAGTACCTCAATCCCACTTGGCTCACCAAATTTCGTTCTTCTAGGTTAAACAGTTCGTTGGCAGTAACAGTTTTAATTTTTAGGTTTCACTCTGTTTTCTCCTATAAGGATACATGTAGTTGGAACTCTAAATCAAACACGGTGTGTGCTAGCTCTTTGAAACTTGACACAATAAAGTAGCTCCAAGTTCTATCTCTATGGTTTGTTTCCTATTGATGTAGCCCTAAGCAGAGACTGGCGCAAATCACTTTCATGGAAAGGGGTTGCCAAGCTTCCCAAAAACTAGGAGTTTCCTGAAATCTCAGCAGACATTTTTTCACCCAAACTTGATGACACTTTCAGGTAATGACCAGTACCCCAATCCCACTTGGCTCACCAAAATTCGTTCTTCTAGGTTAAACCGTTCTTTGGCAGTAACAGTTTTAATTTTTAAGTTTCACTCAATTTTCTCCTATATGAATACATGTAGTTGGAACTCTAAATCAAACACGGTTTGTGCTAGCTCTGTGAAACTTGACACAATAAATTAGCTCCAAGTTCTATCTCTATGGTTTGTTTCCTATTGATGTCGCCCTAAGCAGAGACTGGCGCAAATCAGTTTCATGGAAAGGGGTTGCCAATCTTCCAAAAAACTACGAGTTTCCTGAAATCTCAGCACACATTTTTTCACCCAATCTTGATGACACTTTCAGGTAATGATCACTACCCAAATCCCACTTGGCTCAAGAAATTTCGTTCTTCTAGGTTAAACCGTTTGTTGGCAGTAACAGTTTTAATTTTTAGGTTTCACTCTGTTTTCTCCTATATGGATACATGTAGTTGGAACTCGAATTCAAACACGGTTTGTGCTAGCTCTTTGAAACTTGACACAATAAAGTAGCTCCAAGTTCTATCTCTATGGTTTGTTTCCTATTGATGTAGCCCTAAGCAGAGACTGGCGCAAATCACTTTCATGGAAAGGGGTTGCCAATCTTCCAAAAAACTACGAGTTTCCTGAAATCTCAGCACACATTTTTTCACCCAACCTTGATGACACTTTCAGGTAATGATCAGTACCCCAATCCCACTTGGCTCACCAAATTTGGTTCTTCTAGGTTAAACCGTTCGTTGGCAGTAACAGTTTTGATTTTTAGGTTTCACTCTGTTTTCTCCTATATGGATACATGTAGTTGGAAGTCTAAATCAAACACGGTGTGTGCTAGCTCTTTGAAACGTGACACAATAAAGTAGCTCCAAGTTCTATCTCTATGGTTTGTTTCCTATTGATGTAGCCCTAAGCAGAGACTGGCGCAAATCACTTTCATGGAAAGGGGTTGCCAAGGTTCCAAAAAACTACGAGTTTCCTGAAATCTCAGCACACATTTTTTCACCCAATCTTGATGACACTTTCAGGTAATGATCACTACCCAAATCCCACTTGGCTCAAGAAATTTCGTTATTCTAGGTTAAACCGTTCGTTGGCAGTAACAGTTTTAATTTTTAGGTTTCACTCTGTTTTCTCCTATATGGATACATGTAGTTGGAACTCTAAATCAAACAGGGTTTGTGCTAGCTCTTTGAAACTTGACACAATAAAGTAGCTCCAAGTTCTATCTCTATGGTTTGTTTCCTATTGATGTAGCCCTAAGCAGAGACTGGCGCAAATCACTTTCATGGAAAGGGGTTGCCAAGCTTCCAAAAAACTACGAGTTTCCTGAAATCTCAGCACACATTTTTTCACCCAAACTTGATGACACTTTCTGGTAATGATCAGTACCCCAATCCCACTTGGCTCACCAATTTTCGTTCTTCTAAGTTAAACCGTTCGTTGGCAGTAACAGTTTTAATTTTTAGGTTTCACTCTGTTTTCTCCTATATGGATACATATAGTTGGTCCTCTAAATCAAACACGGTTTGTGCTAGCTCTTTGAAACTTGACACAATAAAGTAGCTCCAAGTTCTATCTCTATGGTTTGTTTCCTATTGATGTAGCCCTAAGAAGAGACTGGCGCAAATCACTTTCATGGAAAGGGGTTGCCAATCTTCCAAAAAACTACGAGTTTCCTGAAATCACAGCACACATTTTTTCACCCAATCTTGATGACACTTTCAGGTAATGATCAGTACCCCAATCCCACTTGGCTCACCAAATTTCGTTCTTCTAGGTTAAACCGTTCGTTGGCAGTAACAGTTTTAATTTTTAGGTTTCACTCAATTTTCTCCTATATGAATACATTTAGTTGGAACTCTAAATCAAACACGGTTTGTGCTAGCTCTTTGAAACTTGAGACAATAAAGTAGCTCCATGTTCTATCTCTATGGTTTGTTTCCTATTGATGTAGCCCTAAGCAGAGACTGGCGCAAATCACTTTCATGGAAAGGGGTTGCCAAACTTCCAAAAAACTACGAGTTTCCTGAAATCTCAGCACACATTTTTTCACCCAATCTTGATGACACTTTCAGGTAATGATCAGTACCCCAATCCCACTTGGCTCACCAAATTTCGTTCTTCTAGGTTAAACCGTTCGTTGTCAGTAACAGTTTTAATTTTTAGGTTTCACTCTGTTTTCTCCTATATGGATACATGTAGTTGGAACTCTAAATCAAACAGGGTTTGTGCTAGCTCTTTGAAACTTGACACAATAAAGTAGCTCCAAGTTCTCTCTCTATGGATTGTTTCCTATTGATGTAGCCCTAAGCAGAGACTGGCGCAAATCACTTTCATGGAATGGGGTTGCCAATCTTCCAAAAAACTACGAGTTTCCTGAAATCTCAGCACACATTTTTTCACCCAAACTTGATGACACTTTCTGGTAATGATCAGTACCCCAATCCCACTTGGCTCACCAAATTTCGTTCTTCTAAGTTAAACCGTTCGTTGGCAGTAACAGTTTTAATTTTTAGGTTTCACTCTGTTTTCTCCTATGTGGATACATATAGTTGGAACTCTAAATCAAACACGGTTTGTGCTAGCTCTTTGAAACTTGACACAATAAAGTAGCTCCAAGTTCTATCTCTATGGTTTGTTTGCTATTGATGTAGCCCTAAGCAGAGACTGGCGCAAATCACTTTCATGGAAAGGGGTTGCCAATCTTCCAAAAAACTACGAGTTTCCTGAAATCTCAGCACACATTTTTTCACCCAATCTTGATGACACTTTCAGGTAATGATCAGTACCCCAATCCCACTTGGCTCACCAAATTTCGTTCTTCTAGGTTAAACCGTTCGTTGGCATTAAGAGTTTTAATTTTTAGGTTTCACTCTGTTTTCTCCTATATGGATACATGTAGTTGGAAATCTAAATCAAACACGGTTTGTGCTAGCTCTTTGAAACTTGACACAATAAAGTAGCTCCAAGTTCTATCTCTATGGTTTGTTTCCTATTGATGTAGCCCTAAGCAGAGACTGGCGCAAATCAGTTTCATGGAAAGGGGTTGCCAATCTTCCAAAAAACTACGAGTTTCCTGAAATCTCAGCACACATTTTTTCACCCAATCTTGATGACACTTTCAGGTAATGATCAGTACCCCAATCCCACTTGGCTCACCAAATTTCGTTCTTCTAGGTTAAACCGTTCGTTGGCAGTAACAGTTTTGATTTTTAGGTTTCACTCTGTTTTCTCCTATATGGATACATGTAGTTGGAAGTCTAAATCAAACACGGTGTGTGCTAGCTCTTTGAAACTTGACACAATAAAGTAGCTCCAAGTTCTATCTCTATGGTTTGTTTCCTATTGATGTAGCCCTAAGCAGAGACTGGCGCAAATCACTTTCATGGAAAGGGGTTGCCAATCTTCCAAAAAACTACGAGTTTCCTCAAATCTCAGCACACATTTTTTCACCCAAACTTCATGACACTTTCAGGAAATGATCAGTACCCCAATCCCACGTGGCTCACCAAATTTCGTTCTTCTAAGTTAAACCGTTCGTTGGCAGTAACAGTTTTAATTTTTAGGTTTCACTCTGTTTTCTCCTATATGGATACATATAGTTGGAACTCTAAATCAAACACGGTTTGTGCTAGCTCTTTGAAACTTGACACAATAAAGTAGCTCCATGTTCTATCTCTATGGTTTGTTTCCTATTGACGTAGCCCTAAGCAGAGACTGGCGCAAATCACTTTCATGGAAAGGGGTTGCCAAACTTCCAAAAAACTACGAGTTTCCTGAAATCTCAGCACACATTTTTTCACCCAATCTTGATGACACTTTCAGGTAATGATCAGTACCCCAATCCCACTTGGCTCACCAAATTTCGTTCTTCTAGGTTAAACCGTTGGTTGGCAGTAACAGTTTTAATTTTTAGGTTTCACTCTGTTTTCTCCTATATGGATACATGTAGTTGGAACTCTAAATCAAACAGGGTTTGTGCTAGCTCTTTGAAACTTGACACAATAAAGTAGCTCCAAATTCTATCTCTATGGTTTGTTTCCTATTGATGTAGCCCTAAGCAGAGACTGGCGCAAATCACTTTCATGGAAAGGGGTTGCCAATCTTCCAAAAAACTACGAGTTTCCTGAAATCTCAGCACACATTTTTTCACCCAATCTTGATGACACTTTCAGGTAATGATCAGTACCCCAATCCCACTTGGCTCACCAAATTTCGTTCTTCTAGGTTAAACCGTTCGTTGGCATTAAGAGTTTTAATTTTTAGGTTTCACTCTGTTTTCTCCTATATGGATACATGTAGTTGGAAATCTAAATCAAACACGGTTTGTGCTAGCTCTTTGAAACTTGACACAATAAAGTAGCTCCAAGTTCTATCTCTATGGTTTGTTTCCTATTGATGTAGCCCTAAGCAGAGACTGGCGCAAATCAGTTTCATGGAAAGGGGTTGCCAATCTTCCAAAAAACTACGAGTTTCCTGAAATCTCAGCACACATTTTTTCACCCAATCTTGATGACACTTTCAGGTAATGATCAGTACCCCAATCCCACTTGGCTCACCAAATTTCGTTCTTCTAGGTTAAACAGTTCGTTGGCAGTAACAGTTTTGATTTTTAGGTTTCACTCTGTTTTCTCCTATATGGATACATGTAGTTGGAAGTCTAAATCAAACACGGTGTGTGCTAGCTCTTTGAAACTTGACACAATAAAGTAGCTCCAAGTTCTATCTCTATGGTTTGTTTCCTATTGATGTAGCCCTAAGCAGAGACTGGCGCAAATCACTTTCATGGAAAGGGGTTGCCAATCTTCCCAAAAACTAGGAGTTTCCTGAAATCTCAGCAGACATTTTTTCACCCAAACTTCATGACACTTTCAGGAAATGATCAGTACCCCAATCCCACGTGGCTCACCAATTTTCGTTCTTCTAAGTTAAACCGTTCGTTGGCAGTAACAGTTTTAATTTTTAGGTTTCACTCTGTTTTCTCCTATATGGATACATATAGTTGGAACTCTAAATCAAACACGGTTTGTGCTAGCTCTTTGAAACTTGAGACAATAAAGTAGCTCCATGTTCTATCTCTATGGTTTGTTTCCTATTGATGTAGCCCTAAGCAGAGACTGGCGCAAATCACTTTCATGGAAAGGGGTTGCCAAACTTCCAAAAAACTACGAGTTTCCTGAAATCTCAGCACACATTTTTTCACCCAATCTTGATGACACTTTCAGGTAATGATCAGTACCCCAATCCCACTTGGCTCACCAAATTTCGTTCTTCTAGGTTAAACCGTTGGTTGGCAGTAACAGTTTTAATTTTTAGGTTTCACTCTGTTTTCTCCTATATGGATACATGTAGTTGGAACTCTAAATCAAACAGGGTTTGTGCTAGCTCTTTGAAACTTGACACAATAAAGTAGCTCCAAATTCTATCTCTATGGTTTGTTTCCTATTGATGTAGCCCTAAGCAGAGACTGGCGCAAATCACTTTCATGGAAAGGGGTTGCCAATCTTCCAAAAAACTACGAGTTTCCTGAAATATCAGCACACATTTTTTCACCCAATCTTGATGACACTTTCAGGTAATGATCAGTACCCCAATCCCACTTGGCTCACCAAATTTCGTTCTTCTAGGTTAAACCGTTCGTTGGCATTAAGAGTTTTAATTTTTAGGTTTCACTCTGTTTTCTCCTATATGGATACATGTAGTTGGAAATCTAAATCAAACACGGTTTGTGCTAGCTCTTTGAAACTTGACACAATAAAGTAGCTCCAAGTTCTATCTCTATGGTTTGTTTCCTATTGATGTAGCCCTAAGCAGAGACTGGCGCAAATCACTTTCATGGAAAGGGGTTGCCAAGCTTCCAAAAAACTACGAGTTTCCTGAAATCTCAGCACACATTTTTTCACCCAATCTTGATGACACTTTCAGGTAATGATCAGTACCCCAATCCCACTTGGCTCACCAAATTTCGTTCTTCTAGGTTAAACAGTTCGTTGGCAGTAACAGTTTTGATTTTTAGGTTTCACTCTGTTTTCTCCTATATGGATACATGTAGTTGGAAGTCTAAATCAAACACGGTGTGTGCTAGCTCTTTGAAACTTGACACAATAAAGTAGCTCCAAGTTCTATCTCTATGGTTTGTTTCCTATTGATGTAGCCCTAAGCAGAGACTGGCGCAAATCACTTTCATGGAAAGGGGTTGCCAATCTTCCCAAAAACTAGGAGTTTCCTGAAATCTCAGCAGACATTTTTTCACCCAAACTTCATGACACTTTCAGGAAATGATCAGTACCCCAATCCCACGTGGCTCACCAAATTTCGTTCTTCTAAGTTAAACCGTTCGTTGGCAGTAACAGTTTTAATTTTTAGGTTTCACTCTGTTTTCTCCTATATGGATACATATAGTTGGAACTCTAAATCAAACACGGTTTGTGCTAGCTCTTTGAAACTTGAGACAATAAAGTAGCTCCATGTTCTATCTCTATGGTTTGTTTCCTATTGATGTAGCCCTAAGCAGAGACTGGCGCAAATCACTTTCATGGAAAGGGGTTGCCAAACTTCCAAAAAACTACGAGTTTCCTGAAATCTCAGCACACATTTTTTCACCCAATCTTGATGACACTTTCAGGTAATGATCAGTACCCCAATCCCACTTGGCTCACCAAATTTCGTTCTTCTAGGTTAAACCGTTGGTTGGCAGTAACAGTTTTAATTTTTAGGTTTCACTCTGTTTTCTCCTATATGGATACATGTAGTTGGAACTCTAAATCAAACAGGGTTTGTGCTAGCTCTTTGAAACTTGACACAATAAAGTAGCTCCAAGTTCTATCTCTATGGTTTGTTTCCTATTGATGTAGCCCTAAGCAGAGACTGGCGCAAATCACTTTCATGGAAAGGGGTTGCCAAGCTTCCAAAAAACTACGAGTTTCCTGAAATCTCAGCACACATTTTTTCACCCAATCTTGATGACACTTTCAGGTAATGATCAGTACCCCAATCCCACTTGGCTCACCAAATTTCGTTCTTCTATGTTAAACCGTTCGTTGGAAGTAACAGTTTTGATTTTTAAGTTTCACTCTGTTTTTTCCTGTATGGATACATGTAGTTGGAAGTCTAAATCAAACACGGTGTGTGCTAGCTCTTTGAAACTTGACACAATAAGGTAGCTCCAAGTTCTATCTCTATGGTTTGTTTCCTATTGATGTACCCCTAAGCAGAGACTGGCGCAAATCACTTTCATGGAAAGGGGTTGCCAAGGTTCCAAAAAACTACGAGTTTCCTGAAATTTCAGGACACATTTTTTCACCCAATCTTGATGACACTTTCAGGTAATGATCAGTACCCCAATCCCACTTGGCTCACCAAATTTCGTTCTTCTAGTTTAAACCGTTCGTTGGCAGTAACAGTTTTGATTTTTAGGTTTCACTCTGTTTTCTCCTATATGGATACATGTAGTTGGAAGTCTAAATCAAACACGGTGTGTGCTAGCTCTTTGAAACTTGACACAATAAAGTAGCTCCAAGTTCTATCTCTATGGTTTGTTTCCTATTGATGTAGCCCTAAGCAGAGACTGGCGCAAATCACTTTCATGGAAAGGGGTTGCCAAGGTTCCAAAACACTACGAGTTTCTTGAAATCTCAGCACATATTTTTTCACCCAATCTTGATGACACTTTCAGGTAATGATCACTACCCAAATCCCACTTGGCTCAAGAAATTTCGTTATTCTAGGTTAAACCGTTCGTTGGCAGTAACAGTTTTAATTTTTAGGTTTCACTCTGTTTTCTCCTATATGGATACATGTAGTTGGAACTCTAAATCAAACACGGTTTGTGCTAGCTCTTTGAAACTTGACACAATAAAGTAGCTCCAAGTTCTATCTCTATGGTTTGTTTCCTATTGATGTAGCCCTAAGCAGAGACTGGCGCAAATCACTTTCATGGAAAGGGGTTGCCAATCTTCCAAAAAACTACGAGTTTCCTGAAATCTCAGCACACATTTTTTCACCCAAACTTGATGACACTTTCTGGTAATGATCAGTACCCCAATCCCACTTGGCTCACCAAATTTCGTTCTTCTAAGTTAAACCGTTCGTTGGCAGTAACAGTTTTAATTTTTAGGTTTCACTCTGTTTTCTCCTATATGGATACATATAGTTGGAACTCTAAATCAAACACGGTTTGTGCTAGCTCTTTGAAACCTGACACAATAAAGTAGCTCCAAGTTCTATCTCTATGGTTTGATTCCTATTGATGTAGCCCTAAGCAGAGACTGGCGCAAATCACTTTCATGGAAAGGGGTTGCCAATCTTCCAAAAAACTACGAGTTTCCTGAAATCTCAGCACACATTTTTTCACCCAAACTTGATTACACTTTCAGGTAATGATCAGTACCCCAATCCCACTTGGCTCACCAAATTTCGTTCTTCTAGGTTAAACCGTTCGTTGGCATTAAGAGTTTTAATTTTTAGGTTTCATTCTGTTTTCTCCTATATGGATACATGTAGTTGGAAATCTAAATCAAACACGGTTTGTGCTAGCTCTTTGAAACTTGACACAATAAAGTAGCTTCAAGTTCTATCTCTATGGTTTGTTTCCTATTGATGTAGCCCTAAGCAGAGACTGGCGCAAATCACTTTCATGGAAAGGGGTTGCCAATCTTCCAAAAAACTACGAGTTTCCTGAAATCTCAGCACACATTTTTTCACCCAAACTTCATGACACTTTCAGGTAATGATCAGTACCCCAATCCCACGTGGCTCACCAAATTTCGTTCTTCTAAGTTAAACCGTTCTTTTGCAGTAACAGTTTTAATTTTTAGGTTTCACTCTGTTTTCTCCTATATGGATACATATAGTTGGAACTCTAAATCAAACACGGTTTGTGCTAGCTCTTTGAAACTTGACACAATAAAGTAGCTCCAAGTTCTATCTCTATGGTTTGTTTCCTATTGATGTAGCCCTAAGCAGAGACTTGTGCAAATCACTTTCATGGAAAGGGGTTGCCAAGCTTCCAAAAAACTACGAGTTTCCTGAAATCTCAGCACACATTTTTTCACCCAATCTTGATGACACTTTCAGTTAATGATCAGTACCCTAATCCCACTTGGGTCACCAAATTTCGTTCTTCTAGTTTAAACCGTTCGTTGGCAGTAACAGTTTTAATTTTTAGGTTTCACTCAATTTTCTCCTATATGAATACATTTAGTTGGAACTCTAAGTCAAACACGGTTTGTGCTAGCTCTTTGAAACTTGAGACAATAAAGTAGCTCCATGTTCTATCTCTATGGTTTGTTTCCTATTGATATAGCCCTAAGCAGAGACTGGCGCAAATCACTTTCATGGAAAGGGGTTGCCAATCTTCCAAAAAACTACGAGTTTCCTGAAATCTCAGCACACATTTTTTCACCCAATCTTGATGACACTTTCAGGTAATGATCAGTACCCCAATCCCACTTGGCTCACCAAATTTCGTTCTTC
Source organism: Spermophilus citellus (assembly GCF_964194105.1). Classification (NCBI taxonomy): domain Eukaryota; kingdom Metazoa; phylum Chordata; class Mammalia; order Rodentia; family Sciuridae; genus Spermophilus; species Spermophilus citellus. The sequence continues at coordinate 1,765,135 of NW_027672724.1, read as the reverse complement.
TAGGTTAAACCGTTCGTTGGCAGTAACAGTTTTAATTTTTAGATTTCACTCTGTTTTCTCCTATATGGATACATGTATTTGGAACGCTAAATCAAACACGGTTTGTGCTAGCTCTTTGAAACTTGACACAATAAATTAGCTCCAAGTTCTATCTCTATGGTTTGTTTCCTATTGATGTAGCCCTAAGCAGAGACTGGCGCAAATCACTTTCATGGAAAGGGGTTGCCAATCTTCCAAAAAACTACGAGTTTCCTGAAATCTCAGCACACATTTTTTCACCCAATCTTGATGACACTTTCAGGTAATGATCAGTACCCCAATCCCACTTGGCTTACCAAATTTCGTTCTTCTATGTTAAACCATTCGTTGGCAGTAACAGTTTTGATTTTTAGGTTTCACTCTGTTTTTTCCTATATGGATACATGTAGTTGGAAGTCTAAATCAAACACGGTGTGTGCTAGCTCTTTGAAACTTGACACAATAAGGTAGCTCCAAGTTCTATCTCTATGGTTTGTTTCCTATTGATGTACCCCGAAGCAGAGACTGGCGCAAATCACTTTCATGGAAAGGGGTTGCCAAGGTTCCAAAAAACTACGAGTTTCCTGAAATTTCAGGACACATTTTTTCACCCAATCTTGATGACACTTTCAGGTAATGATCAGTACCCCAATCCCACTTGGCTCACCAAATTTCGTTCTTCTAGGTTAAACCGTTCGTTGGCAGTAACAGTTTTGATTTTTAGGTTTCACTCTGTTTTCTCCTATATGGATACATGTAGTTGGAAGTCTAAATCAAACACGGTGTGTGCTAGCTCTTTGAAACTTGACACAATAAAGTAGCTCCAAGTTCTATCTCTATGGTTTGTTTCCTATTGATGTAGCCCTAAGCAGAGACTGGCGCAAATCACTTTCGTGGAAAGGGGTTGCCAAGGTTCCAAAAAACTACGAGTTTCCTGAAATCTCAGCACACATTTTTTCACCCAATCTTGATGACACTTTCAGGTAATGATCACTACCCAAATCCCACTTGGCTCAAGAAATTTCGTTATTCTAGGTTAAACCGTTCGTTGGCAGTAACAGTTTTAATTTTTAGGTTTCATCTGTTTTCTCCTATATGGATACATGTAGTTGGAACTCTAAATCAAACACGGTTTGTGCTAGCTCTTTGAAACTTGACACAATAAAGTAGCTCCAAGTTCTATCTCTATGGTTTGTTTCCTATTGATGTAGCCCTAAGCAGAGACTGGCGCAAATCACTTTCATGGAAAGGGGTTGCCAATCTTCCAAAAAACTACGAGTTTCCTGAAATCTCAGCACACATTTTTTCACCCAAACTTGATGACACTTTCTGGTAATGATCAGTACCCCAATCCCACTTGGCTCACCAAATTTCGTTCTTCTAAGTTAAACCGTTCGTTGGCAGTAACAGTTTAAATTTTTAGGTTTCACTCTGTTTTCTCCTATATGGATACATATAGTTGGAACTCTATATCAAACACGGTTTGTGCTAGCTCTTTGAAACCTGACACAATAAAGTAGCTCCAAGTTCTATCTCTATGGTTTGTTTCCTATTGATGTAGCCCTAAGCAGAGACTGGCGCAAATCACTTTCATGGAAAGGGGTTGCCAATCTTCCAAAAACTACGAGTTTCCTAAAATCTCAGCACACATTTTTTCACCCAACCTTGATGTCACTTTCAGGTAATGATCAGTACCCCAATCCCACTTGGCTCACCAAATTTCGTTCTTCTAGGTTAAACCGTTCGTTGGCATTAAGAGTTTTAATTTTTAGGTTTCACTCTGTTTTCTCCTATATGGATACATGTAGTTGGAAGTCTAAATCAAACACGGTTTGTGCTAGCTCTTTGAAACTTGACACAATAAAGTAGCTCCAAGTTCTATCTCTATGGTGTGTTTCTTATTGATGTAGCCCTAAGCAGAGACCGGCGCAAATCACTTTCATGGAAAGGGGTTGCCAGTCTTCCAAAAACTACGAGTTTCCTGAAATATCAGCACACATTTTTTCACCCAATCTTGATGACACTTTCAGGTAATGATCAGTACCCCAATCCCACTTGGCTCACCAAATTTCGTTCTTCTAGGTTAAACCGTTCGTTGGCAGTAACAGTTTTAATTTTTAGGTTTCACTCTGTTTTCTCCTATATGGATACATGTAGTTGGAAGTCTAAATCAAACACGGTTTGTGCTAGCTCTTTGAAACTTGACACAATAAAGTAGCTCCAAGTTCTATCTCTATGGTTTGTTTCCTATTGATGTAGCCCTAAGCAGAGACTTGTGCAAATCACTTTCATGGAAAGGGGTTGCCAAGCTTCCAAAAAACTACGAGTTTCCTGAAATCTCAGCACACATTTTTTCACCCAATCTTGATGACACTTTCAGGTAATGATCAGTACCCCAATCCAACTTGGCTCACCAAATTTCGTTCTTCTAGATTAAACCGTTCGTTGACAGTAACAGTTTTAATTTTTAGGTTTCACTCTGTTTTCTCCTATATGGATACATGTAGTTGGAACTCTAAATCAAACACGGTTTGTGCTAGCTCTTTGAAACTTGACACAATAAAGTAGCTCCAAGTTCTATCTCTATGGTTTGTTTCCTATTGATGTAGCCCTAAGCAGAGACTGGCGCAAATCACTTTCATGGAAAGGGGTTGCCAAGGTTCCAAAAAACTACGAGTTTCCTGAAATCTCAGCACACATTTTTTCACCCAATCTTGATGACACTTTCAGGTAATGATCACTACCCAAATCCCACTTGGCTCAAGAAATTTCGTTCTTCTAGGTTAAACCGTTTGTTGGCAGTAACAGTTTTAATTTTTAGGTTTCACTCTTTTTCTCCTATATGGATACATGTAGTTGGCACTCTAAATCAAACACGGTTTGTGCTTGTTCTTTGAAACTTGACACAATAAAGTAGCTCCAAGTTCTATCTCTATGGTTTGTTTCCTATTGATGTAGCCCAAAGCAGAGACTGGCGCAAATTACTTTCATGGAAAGGGGTTGCCAATCTTCCAAAAAACTACGAGTTTCCTGAAATCTCAGCACACATTTTTTCACCCAAACTTGATGACACTTTCAGGAAATGATCAGTACCCCAATCCCACTTGGCTCACCAAATTTCGTTCTTCTAAGTTAAACCGTTCGTTGGCAGTAACAGTTTAAATTTTTAGGTTTCACTCTGTATTCTCCTATATGGATACATGTAGTTGGAAGTCTAAATCAAACACGGTTTGTGCTAGCCCTTTGAAACTTGACACAATAAAGTAGCTCCAAGTTCTATCTCTATGGTTTGTTTCCTATTGATGTAGCCCTAAGCAGAGACTTGTGCAAATCACTTTCATGGAAAGGGGTTGCCAAGCTTCCAAAAAACTACGAGTTTCCTGAAATCTCAGCACACATTTTTTCACCCAATCTTGATGACACTTTCAGGTAATGATCAGTACCCCAATCCGACTTGGCTCAACAAATTTCGTTCTTCTAGATTAAACCGTTTGTTGGCAGTAACAGTTTTAATTTTTAGGTTTCACTCTGTTTTCTCCTATATGGATACATGTAGTTGGAACTCTAAATCAAACACGGTTTGTGCTAGCTCTTTGAAACTTGACACAATAAAGTAGCTCCAAGTTCTATCTCTATGGTTTGTTTCCTATTGATGTAGCCCTAAGCAGAGACTGGCGCAAATCACTTTCATGGAAAGGGGTTGCCAATCTTCCAAAAAACTATGAGTTTCCTGAAATCACAGCACACATTTTTTCACCCAATCTTGATGACACTTTCAGGTAATGATCAGTACCCCAATCCCACTTGGCTCACCAAATTTCGTTCTTCTAGGTTAAACCGTTCGTTGGCAGTAACAGTTTTAATTTTTAGGTTTCACTCTGTTTTCTCCTATATGGATACATGTATTTGGAACTCTAAATCAAACACGGTTTGTGCTAGCTCTTTGAAACTTGACACAATAAAGTAGCTCCAAGTTCTATCTCTATGGTTTGTTTCCTATTGATGTAGCCCTAAGCAGAGACTTGTGCAAATCACTTTCATGGAAAGGGTTTGCCAACCTTCCAAAAAACTACGAGTTTCCTGAAATCTCAGCACACATTTTTTCACCCAATCTTGATGACACTTTCAGGTAATGATCAGTACCCCAATCCCACTTGGCTCACCAAATTTCGTTCTTCTAGATTAAACCGTTCGTTGACAGTAACAGTTTTAATATTTAGGTTTCACTCTGTTTTCTCCTATATGGATACATGTAGTTGGAACTCTAAATAAAACACGGTTTGTGCTAGCTCTTTGAAACTTGACACAATAAAGTAGCTCCAAGTTCTATCTCTATGGTTTGTTTCCTATTGATGTAGCCCTAAGCAGAGACTGGCGCAAATCACTTTCATGGAAAGGGGTTGCCAAGGTTCCAAAAAACTACGAGTTTCCTGAAATATCAGCACACATTTTTTCACCCAATCTTGATGACACTTTCAGGTAATGATCACTACCCAAATCCCACTTGGCTCAAGAAATTTCTTTCTTCTAGGTTAAAACGTTTGTTGGCAGTAACAGTTTTAATTTTTAGGTTTCACTCCGTTTTCTCCTATATGGATACATGTAGTTGGAACTCTAAATAAAACACGGTTTGTGCTAGCTCTTTGAAACTTGACACAATAAAGTAGATCCAAGTTCTATCTCTATGGTTTGTTTCCTATTGATGTAGCCCTAAGCAGAGACTGGCACAAATCACTTTCATGGAAAGGGGTTGCCAAGGTTCCAAAAAACTACGAGTTTCCTGAAATCTCAGCACACATTTTTTCACCCAATCTTGATGACACTTTCAGTTAATGATCAGTACCCCATTCCAACTTGGCTCACCAAATTTCGTTCTTCTAGATTAAACCGTTCGTTGGCAGTAACAGTTTTAATTTTTAGGTTTCACTCTGTTTTCTCCTATATGGATACATGTAGTTGGAACTCTAAATCAAACACGGTTTGTGCTAGCTCTTTGAAACTTGACACAATAAAGTAGCTCCCAGTTCTATCTCTATGGTTTGTTTCCTACTGATGTAGCCCTAAGCAGAGACTGGCGCAAATCACTTTCATGGAAAGGGGTTGCCAATCTTCCAAAAAACTACGAGTTTCCTGAAATCTCAGCACACATTTTTTCACCCAAACTTGATGACACTTTCAGGTAATGATGAGTACCCCAATCCCACGTGGCTCACCAAGTTTCGTTCTTCTAAGTTAAACCGTTCGTTGGCAATAACAGTTTTAATTTTTAGGTTTCACTCTGTTTTCTCCTATATGGATACATGTAGTTGGAACTCTAAATTAAACACGGTTTGTGCTAGCTCTTTGAAACTTGACACAATAAAGTAGCTCCAAGTTCTATCTCTATGGTTTGTTTCCTATTGATGTAGCCCTAAGCAGAGACTGGCGCAAATCACTTTCATGGAAAGGGGTTGCCAAGGTTCCAAAACACTACGAGTTTCCTGAAATCTCAGCACACATTTTTTCACCCAATCTTGATGACACTTTCAGGTAATGATCACTACCCAAATCCCACTTGGCTCAAGAAATTTCGTTCTTCTAAGTTAAACCGTTCGTTGGCAGTAACAGTTTTAATTTTTAGGTTTCACTCTGTTTTCTCCTATATGGATACATGTAGTTGGAAGTCTAAATCAAACACGGTTTGTGCTAGCTCTTTGAAACTTGACACAATAATGTAGCTCCAAGTTCTATCTCTATGGTTTGTTTCTAATTGATGTAGCCCTAAGCAGAGACTGGCGCAAATCACTTTCATGGAAAGGGGTTGCCAATCTTCCAAAAACTACGAGATTCCTGAAATATCAGCACACATTTTTTTCAATCAACCTTGATGACACTTTCAGGTAATGATCAGTACCCCAATCCCACTTGGCTCACCAAATTTCGTTCTTCTAGGTTAAACCGTTCGTTGGCAGTAACAGTTTTAATTTTTAGGTTTCACTCTGTTTTCTCCTATATGGATACATGTATTTGGAACTCTAAATCAAACACGGTTTGTGCTAGCTCTTTGAAACTTGACACAATAAAGTAGCTCCAAGTTCTATCTCTATGGTTTGTTTCCTATTGATGTAGCCCTAAGCAGAGACTTGTGCAAATCACTTTCATGGAAAGGGTTTGCCAAGCTTCCAAAAAACTACGAGTTTCCTGAAATCTCAGCACACATTTTTTCACCCAATCTTGATGACACTTTCAGGTAATGATCAGTACCCCAATCCCACTTGGCTCACCAAATTTCGTTCTTCTAGATTAAACCGTTCGTTGACAGTAACAGTTTTAATATTTAGGTTTCACTCTGTTTTCTCCTATATGGATACATGTAGTTGGAACTCTAAATAAAACACGGTTTGTGCTAGCTCTTTGAAACTTGACACAATAAAGTAGCTCCAAGTTCTATCTCTATGGTTTGTTTCCTATTGATGTAGCCCTAAGCAGAGACTGGCGCAAATCACTTTCATGGAAAGGGGTTGCCAAGGTTCCAAAAAACTACGAGTTTCCTAAAATCTCAGCACATATTTTTTCACCCAATCTTGATGACACTTTCAGGTAATGATCACTACCCAAATCCCACTTGGCTCAAGAAATTTCGTTCTTCTAGGTTAAAACGTTTGTTGGCAGTAACAGTTTTAATTTTTAGGTTTCACTCCGTTTTCTCCTATATGGATACATGTAGTTGGAACTCTAAATCAAACACGGTTTGTGCTAGCTCTTTGAAACTTGACACAATATAGTAGCTCCAAGTTCTATCTCTATGGTTTGTTTCCTATTGATGTAGCCCTAAGCAGAGACTGGCACAAATCACTTTCATGGAAAGGGGTTGCCAAGGTTCCAAAAAACTACGAGTTTCCTGAAATCTCAGCACACATTTTTTCACCCAATCTTGATGACACTTTTAGTTAATGATCAGTACCCCATTCCCACTTGGCTCACCAAATTTCGTTCTTCTAGATTAAACCGTTCGTTGGCAGTAACAGTTTTAATTTTTAGGTTTCACTCTGTTTTCTCCTATATGGATACATGTAGTTGTAACTCTAAATCAAACACGGTTTGTGCTAGCTCTTTGAAACTTGACACAATAAAGTAGCTCCCAGTTCTATCTCTATGGTTTGTTTCCTACTGATGTAGCCCTAAGCAGAGACTGGCGCAAATCACTTTCATGGAAAGGGGTTGCCAATCTTCCAAAAAACTACGAGTTTCCTGAAATCTCAGCACACATTTTTTCACCCAAACTTGATGACACTTTCAGGTAATGATCAGTACCCCAATCCCACGTGGCTCACCAAATTTCGTTCTTCTAAGTTAAACCGTTCGTTGGCAATAACTGTTTTAATTTTTAGGTTTCACTCTGTTTTCTGCTATATGGTACATGTAGTTGGAACTCTAAATCAAACACGGTTTGTGCTAGCTCTTTGAAACTTGACACAATAAAGTAGCTCCAAGTTCTATCTCTATGGTTTGTTTCCTATTGATGTAGCCCTAAGCAGAGACTGGCGCAAATCACTTTCATGGAAAGGGGTTGCCAAGGTTCCAAAACACTACGAGTTTCCTGAAATCTCAGCACACATTTTTTCACCCAATCTTGATGACACTTTCAGGTAATGATCACTACCCAAATCCCACTTGGCTCAAGAAATTTCGTTCTTCTAGGTTAAACAGTTCGTTGGCAGTAACAGTTTTAATTTTTAGGTTTCACTCTGTTTTCTCCTATATGGATACATGTAGTTGGAAGTCTAAATCAAACACGGTTTGTGCTAGCTCTTTGAAACTTGACACAATAAAGTAGCTCCAAGTTCTATCTCTATGGTTTGTTTCTAATTGATGTAGCCCTAAGCAGAGACTGGCGCAAATCACTTTCATGGAAAGGGTTTGCCAATCTTCCAAAAAACTACGAGTTTCCTGAAATCTCAGCACACATTTTTTCACCCAATCTTGATGACACTTTCAGGTAATGATCAGTACCCCAATCCCACTTGGCTCACCAAATTTCGTTCTTCTAGATTAAACCATTCGTTGACAGTAACAGTTTTAATATTTAGGTTTCACTCTGTGTTCTCCTATATGGATACATGTAGTTGGAACTCTAAATAAAACACGGTTTGTGCTAGCTCTTTGAAACTTGACACAATAAAGTAGCTCCAAGTTCTATCTCTATGGTTTGTTTCCTATTGATGTAGCCCTAAGCAGAGACTGGCGCAAATCACTTTCATGGAAAGGGGTTGCCAAGGTTCCAAAAAACTACGAGTTTCCTGAAATCTCAGCACACATTTTTTCACCCAATCTTTATGACACTTTCAGGTAATGATCACTACACAAATCCCACTTGGCTCAAGAAATTTCATTCTTCTAGGTTAAACCGTTTGTTGGCAGTAACAGTTTTAATTTTTATGTTTCACTCTGTTTTCTCCTATATGGATACATGTAGTTGGAACTCTAAATCAAACACGGTTTGTGCTAGCTCTTTGAAACTTGACACAATAAAGTAGCTCCAAGTTCTATCTCTATGGTTTGTTTCCTATTGATGTAGCCCTAAGCAGAGACTGGCGCAAATCACTTTCATGGAAAGGGGTTGCCAATCTTCCAAAAAACTACGAGTTTCCTGAAATCTCAGCACACATTTTTTCACCCAAACTTGATGACACTTTTAGGTAATGATCAGTACCCCAATCCCACGTGGCTCACCAAATTTCGTTCTTCTAAGTTAAACCGTTCGTTGGCAGTAACAGTTTTAATTTTTAGGTTTCCCTCTGTTTTCTCCTATATGGATACATGTAGTTGGAAATCTAAATCAAACACGGTTTGTGCTAGCTCTTTGAAACTTGACACAATAAAGTAGCTCCAAGTTCTATCTCTATGGTTTGTTTCCTATTGATGTAGCCCTAAGCAGAGACTTGTGCAAATCACTTTCATGGAAAGGGGTTGCCAAGCTTCCAAAAAACTACGAGTTTCCTGAAATCTCAGCACACATTTTTTCACCCAATCTTGATGACACTTTCAGGTAATGATCTGTACCCCAATCCCACTTGGCTCACCAAATTTCGTTCTTCTAGATTAAACCGTTCGTTGGCAGTAACAGTTTTAATTTTTAGGTTTCACTCTGTTTTCTCCTATATGGATACATGTAGTTGGAACTCTAAATCAAACACGGTTTGTGCTAGCTCTTTGAAACTTGACACAATAAAGTAGCTCCAAGTTCTATCTCTATGGTTTGTTCCTATTGATGTAGCCCTAAGCAGAGACTGGCGCAAATCACTTTCATGGAAAGGGGTTGCCAATCTTCCAAAAAACTACGAGTTTCCTGAAATCTCAGCACACATTTTTTCACCCAAACTTGATGACACTTTCAGGTAATGATCAGTACCCCATTCCCACTTGGCTCACCAAATTTCGTTCTTCTAAGTTAAACCGTTCGTTGGCAGTAACAGTTTTAATTTTTAGGTTTCACTCTGTTTTCTCCTATATGGATACATGTAGTTGGAACTCTAAATCAAACACGGTTTGTGCTAGCTCTTTGAAACTTGACACAATAAAGTAGCTCCAAGTTCTATCTCTATGGTTTGTTTCCTATTGATGTAGCCCTAAGCAGAGACTGGCGCAAATCACTTTCATGGAAAGGGGTTGCCAATCTTCCAAAAAACTACGAGTTTCCTGAAATCTCAGCACACATTTTTTCACCCAAACTTGATGACACTTTTAGGTAATGATCAGTACCCCAATCCCACGTGGCTCACCAAATTTCGTTCTTCTAAGTTAAACCGTTCGTTGGCAGTAACAGTTTAAATTTTTAGGTTTCACTCTGTTTTCTCCTATATGGATACATGTAGTTGGAAATCTAAATCAAACACGGTTTGTGCTAGCTCTTTGAAACTTGACACAATAAATTAGCTCCAAGTTCTATCTCTATGGTTTGTTTCCTATTGATGTATCCCTAAGCAGAGACTTGTGCAAATCACTTTCATGGAAAGGGGTTGCCAAGCTTCCAAAAAACTACGAGTTTCCTGAAATCTCAGCACACATTTTTTCACCCAATCTTGATGACACTTTCAGGTAATGATCAGTACCCCAATCCCACTTGGCTCACCAAATTTCGTTCTTCTAGATTAAACCGTTCGTTGGCAGTAACAGTTTTAATTTTTAGGTTTCACTCTGTTTTCTCCTATATGGATACATGTAGTTGGAACTCTAAATCAAACACGGTTTGTGCTAGCTCTTTGAAACTTGACACAATAAAGTAGCTCCAAGTTCTATCTCTATGGTTTGTTCCTATTGATGTAGCCCTAAGCAGAGACTGGCGCAAATCACTTTCATGGAAAGGGGTTGCCAATCTTCCAAAAAACTACGAGTTTCCTGAAATCTCAGCACACATTTTTTCACCCAAACTTGATGACACTTTCAGGTAATGATCAGTACCCCATTCCCACGTGGCTCACCAAATTTCGTTCTTCTAAGTTAAACCGTTCGTTGGCAGTAACAGTTTTAATTTTTAGGTTTCACTCTGTTTTCTCCTATATGGATACATGTAGTTGGAACTCTAAATCAAACACGGTTTGTGCTAGCTCTTTGAAACTTGACACAATAAAGTAGCTCCAAGTTCTATCTCTATAGATTGTTTCCTATTGATGTAGCCCTAAGCAGAGACTGGCGCAAATCACTTTCATGGAAAGGGGTTGCCAAGGTTCCAAAACACTACGAGTTTCCTGAAATCTCAGCACACATTTTTTCACCCAATCTTGATGACACTTTCAGGTAATGATCACTACCCCAATCCCACTTGGCTCAAGAAATTTCGTTCTTCTAGGTTAAACCGTTTGTTGGCAGTAACAGTTTTAATTTTTAGGTTTCACTCTGTTTTCTCCTATATGGATACATGTAGTTGGAACTCTAAATAAAACACGGTTTGTGCTAGCTCTTTGAAACTTGACACAATAAAGTAGCTCCAAGTTCTATCTCTATGGTTTGTTTCCTATTGATGTAGCCCTAAGCAGAGACTGGCGCAAATCACTTTCATGGAAAGGGGTTGCCAAGGTTCCAAAACACTACGAGTTTCCTGAAATCTCAGCACACATTTTTTCACCCAATCTTGATGACACTTTCAGGTAATGATCACTACCCAAATCCCACTTGGCTCAAGAAATTTCGTTCTTCTAAGTTAAACCGTTCGTTGGCAGTAACAGTTTTAATTTTTAGGTTTCACTCTGTTTTCTCCTATATGGATACATGTAGTTGGAAGTCTAAATCAAACACGGTTTGTGCTAGCTTTTTGAAACTTGACACAATAAAGTAGCTCCAAGTTCTATCTCTATGGTTTGTTTCTAATTGATGTAGCCCTAAGCAGAGACTGGCGCAAATCACTTTCATGGAAAGGGGTTGCCAATCTTCCAAAAACTACGAGATTCCTGAAATATCAGCACACATTTTTTTCAATCAACCTTGATGACACTTTCAGGTAATGATCAGTACCCCAATCCCACTTGGCTCACCAAATTTCGTTCTTCTAGGTTAAACCGTTCGTTGGCAGTAACACTTTTAATTTTTAGGTTTCACTCTGTTTTCTCCTATATGGATACATGTATTTGGAACTCTAAATCAAACACGGTTTGTGCTAGCTCTTTGAAACTTGACACAATAAAGTAGCTCCAAGTTCTATCTCTATGGTTTGTTTCCTATTGATGTAGCCCTAAGCAGAGACTTGTGCAAATCACTTTCATGGAAAGGGTTTGCCAAGCTTCCAAAAAACTACGAGTTTCCTGAAATCTCAGCACACATTTTTTCACCCAATCTTGATGACACTTTCAGGTAATGATCAGTACCCCAATCCCACTTGGCTCACCAAATTTCGTTCTTCTAGATTAAACCGTTCGTTGACAGTAACAGTTTTAATATTTAGGTTTCACTCTGTTTTCTCCTATATGGATACATGTAGTTGGAACTCTAAATAAAACACGGTTTGTACTAGCTCTTTGAAACTTGACACAATAAAGTAGCTCCAAGTTCTATCTCTATGGTTTGTTTCCTATTGATGTAGCCCTAAGCAGAGACTGGCGCAAATCACTTTCATGGAAAGGGGTTGCCAAGGTTCCAAAAAACTACGAGTTTCCTAAAATCTCAGCACACATTTTTTCACCCAATCTTGATGACACTTTCAGGTAATGATCACTACCCAAATCCCACTTGGCTCAAGAAATTTCGTTCTTCTAGGTTAAAACGTTTGTTGGCAGTAACAGTTTTAATTTTTAGGTTTCACTCCGTTTTCTCCTATATGGATACATGTAGTTGGAACTCTAAATCAAACACGGTTTGTGCTAGCTCTTTGAAACTTGACACAATATAGTAGCTCCAAGTTCTATCTCTATGGTTTGTTTCCTATTGATGTAGCCCTAAGCAGAGACTGGCACAAATCACTTTCATGGAAAGGGGTTGCCAAGGTTCCAAAAAACTACGAGTTTCCTGAAATCTCAGCACACATTTTTTCACCCAATCTTGATGACACTTTTAGTTAATGATCAGTACCCCATTCCCACTTGGCTCACCAAATTTCGTTCTTCTAGATTAAACCGTTCGTTGGCAGTAACAGTTTTAATTTTTAGGTTTCACTCTGTTTTCTCCTATATGGATACATGTAGTTGGAACTCTAAATCAAACACGGTTTGTGCTAGCTCTTTGAAACTTGACACAATAAAGTAGCTCCCAGTTCTATCTCTATGGTTTGTTTCCTACTGATGTAGCCCTAAGCAGAGACTGGCGCAAATCACTTTCATGGAAAGGGGTTGCCAAGGTTCCAAAACACTACGAGTTTCCTGAAATCTCAGCACACATTTTTTCACCCAATCTTGATGACACTTTCAGGTAATGATCACTACCCAAATCCCACTTGGCTCAAGAAATTTCGTTCTTCTAGGTTAAACAGTTCGTTGGCAGTAACAGTTTTAATTTTTAGGTTTCACTCTGTTTTCTCCTATATGGATACATGTAGTTGGAAGTCTAAATCAAACACGGTTTGTGCTAGCTCTTTGAAACTTGACACAATAAAGTAGCTCCAAGTTCTATCTCTATGGTTTGTTTCTAATTGATGTAGCCCTAAGCAGAGACTGGCGCAAATCACTTTCATGGAAAGGGTTTGCCAATCTTCCAAAAAACTACGAGTTTCCTGAAATCTCAGCACACATTTTTTCACCCAATCTTGATGACACTTTCAGGTAATGATCAGTACCCCAATCCCACTTGGCTCACCAAATTTCGTTCTTCTAGATTAAACCATTCGTTGACAGTAACAGTTTTAATATTTAGGTTTCACTCTGTGTTCTCCTATATGGATACATGTAGTTGGAACTCTAAATAAAACACGGTTTGTGCTAGCTCTTTGAAACTTGACACAATAAAGTAGCTCCAAGTTCTATCTCTATGGTTTGTTTCCTATTGATGTAGCCCTAAGCAGAGACTGGCGCAAATCACTTTCATGGAAAGGGGTTGCCAAGGTTCCAAAAAACTACGAGTTTCCTGAAATCTCAGCACACATTTTTTCACCCAATCTTTATGACACTTTCAGGTAATGATCACTACACAAATCCCACTTGGCTCAAGAAATTTCATTCTTCTAGGTTAAACCGTTTGTTGGCAGTAACAGTTTTAATTTTTAGGTTTCACTCTGTTTTCTCCTATATGGATACATGTAGTTGGAACTCTAAATCAAACACGGTTTGTGCTAGCTCTTTGAAACTTGACACAATAAAGTAGCTCCAAGTTCTATCTCTATGGTTTGTTTCCTATTGATGTAGCCCTAAGCAGAGACTGGCGCAAATCACTTTCATGGAAAGGGGTTGCCAATCTTCCAAAAAACTACGAGTTTCCTGAAATCTCAGCACACATTTTTTCACCCAAACTTGATGACACTTTTAGGTAATGATCAGTACCCCAATCCCACGTGGCTCACCAAATTTCGTTCTTCTAAGTTAAACCGTTCGTTGGCAGTAACAGTTTTAATTTTTAGGTTTCACTCTGTTTTCTCCTATATGGATACATGTAGTTGGAAATCTAAATCAAACACGGTTTGTGCTAGCTCTTTGAAACTTGACACAATAAAGTAGCTCCAAGTTCTATCTCTATGGTTTGTTTCCTATTGATGTAGCCCTAAGCAGAGACTTGTGCAAATCACTTTCATGGAAAGGGGTTGCCAAGCTTCCAAAAAACTACGAGTTTCCTGAAATCTCAGCACACATTTTTTCACCCAATCTTGATGACACTTTCAGGTAATGATCTGTACCCCAATCCCACTTGGCTCACCAAATTTCGTTCTTCTAGATTAAACCGTTCGTTGGCAGTAACAGTTTTAATTTTTAGGTTTCACTCTGTTTTCTCCTATATGGATACATGTAGTTGGAACTCTAAATCAAACACGGTTTGTGCTAGCTCTTTGAAACTTGACACAATAAAGTAGCTCCAAGTTCTATCTCTATGGTTTGTTCCTATTGATGTAGCCCTAAGCAGAGACTGGCGCAAATCACTTTCATGGAAAGGGGTTGCCAATCTTCCAAAAAACTACGAGTTTCCTGAAATCTCAGCACACATTTTTTCACCCAAACTTGATGACACTTTCAGGTAATGATCAGTACCCCATTCCCACTTGGCTCACCAAATTTCGTTCTTCTAAGTTAAACCGTTCGTTGGCAGTAACAGTTTTAATTTTTAGGTTTCACTCTGTTTTCTCCTATATGGATACATGTAGTTGGAACTCTAAATCAAACACGGTTTGTGCTAGCTCTTTGAAACTTGACACAATAAAGTAGCTCCAAGTTCTATCTCTATGGTTTGTTTCCTATTGATGTAGCCCTAAGCAGAGACTGGCGCAAATCACTTTCATGGAAAGGGGTTGCCAATCTTCCAAAAAACTACGAGTTTCCTGAAATCTCAGCACACATTTTTTCACCCAAACTTGATGACACTTTTAGGTAATGATCAGTACCCCAATCCCACGTGGCTCACCAAATTTCGTTCTTCTAAGTTAAACCGTTCGTTGGCAGTAACAGTTTTAATTTTTAGGTTTCACTCTGTTTTCTCCTATATGGATACATGTAGTTGGAAATCTAAATCAAACACGGTTTGTGCTAGCTCTTTGAAACTTGACACAATAAATTAGCTCCAAGTTCTATCTCTATGGTTTGTTTCCTATTGATGTAGCCCTAAGCAGAGACTTGTGCAAATCACTTTCATGGAAAGGGGTTGCCAAGCTTCCAAAAAACTACGAGTTTCCTGAAATCTCAGCACACATTTTTTCACCCAATCTTGATGACACTTTCAGGTAATGATCAGTACCCCAATCCCACTTGGCTCACCAAATTTCGTTCTTCTAGATTAAACCGTTCGTTGGCAGTAACAGTTTTAATTTTTAGGTTTCACTCTGTTTTCTCCTATATGGATACATGTAGTTGGAACTCTAAATCAAACACGGTTTGTGCTAGCTCTTTGAAACTTGACACAATAAAGTAGCTCCAAGTTCTATCTCTATGGTTTGTTCCTATTGATGTAGCCCTAAGCAGAGACTGGCGCAAATCACTTTCATGGAAAGGGGTTGCCAATCTTCCAAAAAACTACGAGTTTCCTGAAATCTCAGCACACATTTTTTCACCCAAACTTGATGACACTTTCAGGTAATGATCAGTACCCCATTCCCACGTGGCTCACCAAATTTCGTTCTTCTAGGTTAAACAGTTCGTTGGCAGTAACAGTTTTAATTTTTAGGTTTCACTCTGTTTTCTCCTATATGGATACATGTAGTTGGAACTCTAAATCAAACACGGTTTGTGCTAGCTCTTTGAAACTTGACACAATAAAGTAGCTCCAAGTTCTATCTCTATAGATTGTTTCCTATTGATGTAGCCCTAAGCAGAGACTGGCGCAAATCACTTTCATGGAAAGGGGTTGCCAAGGTTCCAAAACACTACGAGTTTCCTGAAATCTCAGCACACATTTTTTCACCCAATCTTGATGACACTTTCAGGTAATGATCACTACCCCAATCCCACTTGGCTCAAGAAATTTCGTTCTTCTAGGTTAAACCGTTTGTTGGCAGTAACAGTTTTAATTTTTAGGTTTCACTCTGTTTTCTCCTATATGGATACATGTAGTTGGAACTCTAAATCAAACACGGTTTGTGCTAGCTCTTTGAAACTTGACACAATAAAGTAGCTCCAAGTTCTATCTCTATTGTTTGTTTCCTATTGATGTAGCCCTAAGCAGAGACTGGCGCAAATCACTTTCATGGAAAGGGGTTGCCAATCTTCCAAAAAACTACGAGTTTCCTGAAATCTCAGCACACATTTTTTCACCCAAACTTGATGACACTTTCAGGTAATGATCAGTACCCCAATCCCACGTGGCTCACCAAATTTCGTTCTTCTAAGTTAAACCGTTCGTTGGCAGTAACAGTTTTAATTTTTAGGTTTCACTCTGTTTTCTCCTATATGGATACATGTAGTTGGAACTCTAAATCAAACACGGTTTGTGCTAGCTCTTTGAAACTTGACACAATAAAGTAGCTCCAAGTTCTTTCTCTATGGTTTGTTTCCTATTCATGTAGCCCTAAGCAGAGACTTCCGCAAATCACTTTCATGGAAAGGGGTTGCCAATCTTCCAAAAAACTACGAGTTTCCTGAAATCTCAGCACACATTTTTTCACCCAATCTTGATGACACTTTCAGGTAATGATCAGTACCCCAATCCCACTTGGCTCACCAAATTTCGTTCTTCTAGGTTAAACCGTTCGTTGGCAGTAACAGTTTTAAATTTCAGGTTTCACTCTGTTTTCTCCTATATTTATACATGTAGTTGGAAGTCTAAATCAAACACGGTTTGTGCTAGCTCTTTGAAACTTGACACAATAAAGTAGCTCCAAGTTCTATCTCTATGGTTTGCTTAATATTGATGTAGCCCTAAGAAGAGACTGGCGCAAATCACTTTCATTTAAAGAGGTTGCCAAGCTTCCAAAAAACTACGAGTTTCCTGAAATCTCAGCACACATTTTTTCACCCAATCTTGATGACACATTCAGGTAATGATCACTACCCAAATCCCACATGGCTTAAGAAATTTCGTTCTTCTAGGTTAAACCGTTCGTTGGCAGTAACAGTTTTAATTTTTAGGTTTCACTCTGTTTTCTCCTATATGGATACATGTAGTTGGAAGTCTAAATCAAACACGGTTTGTGCTAGCTCTTTGAAACTTGACACAATAAAGTAGCTCCAAGTTCTTTCTCTATGGTTTGTTTCCTATTCATGTAGCCCTAAGCAGAGACTGGCGCAAATCACTTTCATGGAAAGGGGTTGCCAATCTTCCAAAAAACTACGAGTTTCCTGAAATCTCAGCACACATTTTTTCACCCAATCTTGATGACACTTTCAGGTAATGATCAGTACCCCAATCCCACTTGGCTCACCAAATTTCGTTCTTCTAGGTTAAACCGTTCGTTGGCAGTAACAGTTTAAATTTTTGGGTTTCACTCTGTTTTCTCCTATATGGATACATGTAGTTGGAACTCTAAATCAAACACGGTTTGTGCTAGCTCTTTGAAACTTGACACAATAAAGTAGCTCCAAGTTCTATCTCTATGGTTTGTTTCCTATTGATGTAGCCCTAAGCAGAGACTGGCGCAAATCACTTTCATGGAAAGGTGTTGCCAAGGTTCCAAAAAACTACGAGTTTCCTGAAATCTCAGCACACATTTTTTCACCCAATCTTGATGACACTTTCAGGTAATGATCACTACCCAAATCCCACTTGGCTCAAGAAATTTCGTTCTTCTAGGTTAAACCGTTTGTTGGCAGTAACAGTTTTAATTTTTAGGTTTCACTCTATTTTCTCCTATATGGATACATGTAGTTGGAACTCTAAATCAAACACGGTTTGTGCTAGCTCTTTGAAACTTGACACAATAAAGTAGCTCCAAGTTCTATCTCTATGGTTTGTTTCCTATTGATGTAGCCCTAAGCAGAGACTGGCGCAAATCACTTACATGGAAAGATGTTACCAATCTTCCAAAAAACTACGAGTTTCCTGAAATCTCAGCACACATTTTTTCACCCAATCTTGATGACACTTTCAGGTAATGATCAGTACCCCAATCCCACTTGGCTCACCAAATTTCGTTCTTCTAGTTTAAACCGTTCGTTGGCAGTAACAGTTTTAAATTTTAGGTTTCACTCTGTTTTCTCCTATATTTATACATGTAGTTGGAACTCTAAATCAAACACGGTTTGTGCTAGCTCTTTGAAACTTGACACAATAAAGTAGCTCCAATTTCTATCTCTATGGTTTGTTTCCTATTGATGTAGCCCTAAGCAGAGACTGACGCAAATCACTTTCATGGAAAGGGGTTGCCAAGGTTCCAAAAAACTACGAGTTTCCTGAAATCTCAGCACACATTTTTTCACCCAATCTTGATGACACTTTCAGGTAATGATCACTACCCAAATCCCACTTGGCTCAAGAAATTTCGTTCTTCTAGGTTAAACCGTTCGTTGGCAGTAACAGTTTTAAATTTTAGGTTTCACTCTGTTTTCTCCTATATTTATACATGTAGTTGGAAGTCTAAATCAAACACGGTTTGTGCTAGCTCTTTGAAACTTGACACAATAAAGTAGCTCGAAGTTCTATCTCTATGGTTTGTTTCCTATTGATGTAGCCCTAAGAAGAGACTGGCGCAAATCACTTTCATTTAAAGAGGTTGCCAAGCTTCCAAAAAACTACGAGTTTCCTGAAATCTCAGCACACATTTTTTCACCCAATCTTGATGACACTTTCAGGTAATGATCACTACCCAAATCCCACATGGCTCAAGAAATTTCGTTCTTCTAGGTTAAACCGTTCGTTGGCAGTAACAGTTTTAATTTTTAGGTTTCACTCTGTTTTCTCCTATATGGATACATGTAGTTGGAAGTCTAAATCAAACACGGTTTGTGCTAGCTCTTTGAAACTTGACACAATAAAGTAGCTCCAAGTTCTATCTCTATGGTTTGTTTCCTATTGATGTAGCCCTAAGCAGAGACTGGCGCAAATCACTTTCATGGAAAGGGGTTGCCAATCTTCCAAAAAACTACGAGTTTCCTGAAATCTCAGCACACATTTTTTCACCCAATCTTGATGACACTTTCAGGTAATGATCCGAACCCCAATCCCACTTGGCTCACCAAATTTCATTCTTCTAGGTTAAACCGTTCATTGGCAGTAACAGTTTTAATTTTTAGGTTTCACTCTGTTTTCTCCTATATGGATACATGTAGTTGGAACTCTAAATCAAACACGGTTTGTGCTAGCTCTTTGAAACTTGACACAATAAAGTAGCTCCAAGTTCTTTCTCTATGGTTTGTTTCCTATTGATGTAGCCCTAAGCAGAGACTGGCGCAAATCACTTTCATGGAAAGGGGTTGCCAATCTTCCAAAAAACTACGAGTTTTTTGAAATCTCAGCACACATTTTTTCACCCAATCTTGATGACACTTTCAGGTAATGATCAGTACCCCAATCCCACTTGGCTCACCAAATTTCGTTCTTCTAGGTTAAACAGTTCGTTGGCAGTAACAGTTTAAATTTTTAGGTTTCACTCTGCATTCTCCTATACGGATACATGTAGTTGGAAGTCTAAATCAAACACGGTTTGTGCTAGCTCTTTGAAACTTGACACAATAAAGTAGCTCCAAGTTCTATCTCTATGGTTTGTTTCCTATTGATGTAGCCCTAAGCAGAGACTGGCGCAAATCACTTTCATGGAAAGGGGTTGCCAAGCTTCCACAAAACTACGAGTTTCCTGAAATCTCAGAACACATTTTCTCACCCAATCTTGATGACACTTTCAGGTAATGATCACTACCCCAATCCCACTTGGCTCAAGAAATTTCGTTCTCCTAGGTTAAACCGTTCGTCGGCAGTAACAGTTTTAATTTTTAGGTTTCACTCTGTTTTCTCCTATATGGATACATGTAGTTGGAAGTCTAAATCAAAAACGGTTTGTGCTAGCTCTTTGAAACTTGAAACAATAAAGTAGCTCCAAGTTCTATCTCTATGGTTTGTTTCCTATTGATGGAGCCCTAAGCAGAGACTGGCGCAAATCACTTTCATGGAAAGGGGTTGCCAAACTTCCAAAAAACTACGAGTTTCCTGAAATCTCAGCTCGCATTTTTTCACCCAATCTTGATGACACATTCAGGTAATGATCAGTACTCCAATCCCACTTGGCTCACCAAATTTCGTTCTTCTAGGTTAAACCGTTCATCGGCAGTAACAGTTTTAATTTTTAGGTTTCACTCTGTTTTCTCCTATATGGATACATGTAGTTGGAACTCTAAATCAAACACAGTTTGTGCTAGCTCTTTGAAACTTGACACAATAAAGTAGCTCCAAGTTCTATCTCTATGGTTTGTTTCCTATTGATGTAGCCCTAAGCAGAGACTGACGCAAATCACTTTCATGGAAAGGGGTTGCCAAGGTTCCAAAAAACTACGAGTTTCCTGAAATCTCAGCACACATTTTTTCACCCAATCTTGATGACACTTTCAGGTAATGATCACTACCCAAATCCCACTAGGCTCAAGAAATTTCGTTCTTCTAGGTTAAACCGTTCGTTGGCAGTAACAGTTTTAATTTTTAGGTTTCACTCTGCTTTCTCCTATATGGATACATGTATTAGGAACTCTAAATCAAACACGGTTTGTGCTAGCTCTTTGAAACTTGACACAATAAAGTAGCTCCAAGTTCTATCTCTATGGTTTGTTTCCTATTGATGTAGCCCTAAGCAGAGACTGGCGCAAATCACTTTCATGGAAAGGGGTTGCCAAGCTTCCAAAAAACTACGAGTTTCCTGAAATCTCAGCACACATTTTTTCACCCAATCTTGATGACACTTTCAGGTAATGATCAGTACCCCAATCCCACTTGGCTCACCAAATTTCTTTCTTCTGGATTAAACAGTTCGTTGGCAGTAACAGTTTTAATTTTTAGGTTTCACTCTGTTGTCTCCTATATGGATACATGTAGTTGGAAGTCTAAATCAAACACGGTTTGTGCTAGCTCTTTGAAACTTGACACAATAAAGTAGCTCCAAGTTGTATCTCTATGGTTTGCTTCCTATTTATGTAGCCCTAAGAAGAGACTGGCGCAAATCACTTTAATTTAAAGAGGTTGCCAAGCTTCCAAAAAACTACGAGTTTCCTGAAATCTCAGCACACGTTTTTTCACCCAATCTTGATGACACTTTCAGGTCATGATCAGTACCCCAATCCCACTTGGCTCACCAAATTTCGTTCTTCTAGGTTAAACCGTTCGTTGGCAGTAACAGTTTTAATTTTTAGGTTTCACTCAATTTTCTCCTATATGAATACATTTAGTTGGAACTCTAAATCAAACACGGTTTGTGCTAGCTCTTTGAAACTTGAGACAATAAAGTAGCTCCATGTTCTGTCTCTATGGTTTGTTTCCTATTGATGTAGCCCTAAGCAGAGACTGGCACAAATCACTTTCATGGAAAGGGGTTGCCAATCTTCCAAAAATCTACGAGTTTCCTGAAATCACAGCACACATTTTTTCACCCAATCTTGATGACACTTTGAGGTAATGATCAGTACCCCAAACCCACTTGGCTCACCAAATTTCGTTCTTCTATGTTAAACCGTTCGTTGGCAGTAAGAGTTTAGATTTTTAGGTTTCACTCTGTTTTCTCCTATATGGATACATGTAGTTGGAAATCTAAATCAAACACGGTGTTGCTAGCTCTTTGAAACTTGACACAATAAAGTAGCTCCAAGTTCTATCTCTATGGTTTGTTCCAATTGATGTAGCCCGGAGCAGAGACTGGCGCAAATCACTTTCATGGAAAGGGGTTGCCAAGCTTCCCAAAAACTACGAGTTTCCTGATATCTCAGCACACATTTTTTCACCCAATCTTGATGACACTTTCAGGTAATGATCAGTACCCAATCCCACTTGGCTCACCAAATTTCGTTCTTCTAGGTTAAACAGTTCGTTGGCAGTAACAGTTTAAATTTTTTGGTTTCACTCTGTTTTCTCCTATATGGATACATGTAGTTGGAAGTCTAAATCAAACACGGTTTGTGCTAGCTCTTTGAAACTTGACACAATAAAGTAGCTCCAAGTTCTATCTCTATGGTTTGTTTCCTATTGATGTAGACCTAAGCAGAGACTGGCGCAAATCACTTTCATGGAAAGGGGTTGCCAAGCTTCCAAAAAACTACGAGTTTCCTGAAATCTCAGCACACATTTTTTCACCCAATCTTGATGACACTTTCAGGTAATGATCACTACCCCAAACCCACTTGGCTCAAGAAATTTCGTTCTCCTAGGTTAAACCGTTCGTCGGCAGTAACAGTTTTAATTTTTAGGTTTCACTCTGTTTTCTCCTATATGGATACATGTAGTTGGAAGTCTAAATCAAAAACGGTTTGTGCTAACTCTTTGAAACTTGACACAATGAAGTAGCTCCAAGTTCTATCTCTATGGCTTGTTTCCTATTGATGTAGTCCTGTCGCGACCCCCTTGCCCGCAAGGAAGACGCAACACCGGGAATCTTCTTCCAGCCGTTTATTCAGGTCCTTGTTATCTTTTTCTTCCCTCCTTCTACTCTCCCTCGGATGCCTCTCCCGGCCTTAATAAAGCACCTCAAGCCCCAATGCGAAGCTGCCACGTGGAGCTTTCTCATAGGGTGTTAAAAAACCACGCACCAACTCTCCCAATTAAGGAGTTGTTTGTCACAAACCACAGTCGAGCCAGCGCCATCTTGTAATGGCGACCGCAGTCCGCAGAAACGGCTCACTACAGTTCCCCCTTTCGTTTTCTAAAAACAAAACAGGCGAGAGTAGAGGTGAAGTGCTATTATTCATACCAAGCCTACAACCAGGAACCTTATCAGACCCAAGCTGGTCAGGACGTTCCCACATGACCGGTATTGGCTGAACATGAAAACAGACACCACAGATCTTACAAGGCCTTGTGAGCTGGCCTCTTTGACGTGCACAAACTTCAGGGCTGGATCCAAGCCCTGGGGGCCAGGGGGAATCCACTGCCAGCAGTTGATTCCTATTGTTTGTTGCACGTCAAAGGGAATCAAGTAGCCCCTGTCTTAGGTCGTTCACTGCCCTTACATTGCTTACCCGTCTTTGGGGAGGCCCCATTCCCCTGTCTTAGGTCGCAGTGCAAGCGTGAAAGTTGCCCGTCTCTGGGTACTACAAGATCAGCTCGTTGTTGCCAAGGCGTTTAATGGTATCTACTCAGCCAGTCATTATTAGGTCTCTGAGGCTGAACTGTGGCTATAAAAATACAACGACAAACAAGTTGGTAACACCCTAAAAGAAAGGCACGGGTCGTAAAGCGAAAGAAAAGCACTAGTGTGGAAACCCATCTGCGTGCAATGGCAGTAAAGCCGGCAGAGTGCAAGGGCTTTCCAACACTAAGAGAATCTTAAGGTGATAGAAAAGCACTAGTGTGGAAACCCTTCTGCGTGCAATGGCAGTAAAGCCGGCAGAGTGCAAGGGCTTTCCAACACCAAGAGAATAGCGAGGAAAGACATGTCGTTCCCAGTGCAATGTTCGTAAAATTTGGGGTGCAACGACCATGTCAAAGATTTACTATTTATTGTGAGCGTTGCGGGCCTTGAAGCATGAACCGGCATCGGCACTGGCCAAGCCCGTGCCACTGCCCAT
The DNA here is from genome assembly GCF_964194105.1 of Spermophilus citellus. Taxonomy (NCBI): domain Eukaryota; kingdom Metazoa; phylum Chordata; class Mammalia; order Rodentia; family Sciuridae; genus Spermophilus; species Spermophilus citellus. The sequence goes on along the minus strand of NW_027672724.1, from coordinate 1,741,388 downwards.
CACTACATTGGTGTCGTCTGTGTCATCGGCACCAGCACCAGTGCCAGAGCACTCAGCAGGATGAAGATTCTCATCGCGGGATTGCTGTGGTGTTTCTTGTTGCTGGGTAGCTGGCGTCAAGACTCTTCTTGTCAGACGTTCAGGAACCCAAAATGGTTCCATGCAGTCCTGGGGAAAAACACATACAGATCCTCGTGCCCATGTCAGCACGGGGTCGGGGCCGTTCCATTGGCCCGTAAGAGCATCTTTCCACTTAACATAGCCAATCACAGAAGGCTGAGGGGACACATGTCTATCGGCCGCAGAGCGACCATGAATGTCCAAATTCAAAAAGTTGATGGTAAACAGGGCTAAGGACAGGCGTTCTTTAGGAGTATGTTCAGCTCCTATTCCCCCTTTTTGTTTTTGTAAAGTTTCCTTTAAGGTGCGATGAGCACGTTCAACAATGCCTTGTCCTTGAGGATTGTAAGGCAAACCATGAGTAAGCTGCACTCCCATAGTAGAACAAAAGGATGTGAATTGTCTGCCAGTATAAGCAGGTCCATTATCAGTCTTAAGGGACGTGGGCGCACCCCACGCCGCCCAGGCCTCCAGGCAATGAGTAATGACATTACGTGCCTTTTCTCCTGATAAAGCAGAAGCATGAATAATTCCAGAGTACGTATCAACAGAAACATGGACATACTTGAGGTTACCAAAGTCGGGTATGTGTGTCACATCCATCTGCCAGACAACCAATGGTTTCAATCCCCGTGGGTTCACTCCATAAGTAGGGAGATGAAGAAATGTGACACAATGGGGACAGTGTAATATAATCTGCCGAGCATCTGCTCTTGAAATGGAAAAACGCCTGCGCAGCATTAAAGCGTTAACATGGAAATTTTGGTGAAACAATTTAGCCTCCTCTAAGGAGGAAGCCAAACAGATCAACTTACCTCTAGTGGCTGAGTCCGCACAGGCATTACCCTGCGATAACGGACCAGGGAGAGAGGAATGAGCTCGGATATGCACTGGATAAAAAGGAGCAGTGCGGCTACAGATAAGCTGTTGAAGCTGATTAAAGTAAGCAGATACATTACGGGTATCACTAATAGCTCCCACAACCTCCAAAATTTTTAGTGCTTGCACCACATAGATGGAGTCCGAAATGAGATTAAAGGGAAAAGGACACTGTTTAAAGACTTCAATAACAATTTGCAGTTCTACCCATTGTGGATTTCCAGGAGCAAATTGATGCTGAACAGGGGGAGAATCATTAATTACATAAGCTCCCATTCCAGACTTGGAACCATCAGTAAAAATGTTAACAGCCCCCGGAATCAGACTGGATGAAGTTACTTTAGGGAAAATGATAGGATGTTCTTTAACAAAATGGAGTAACGGATGAGAAGGGTAATGATTATCAATATCCCCTTGAAATGAGCAACACAGAATAGCCCAGTTATCTAAAGTAGCACACAAGACGCTAAGTTGAGCTTTAGTATAGGGTATAATAAGAGAAGAAGGTGACTGTCCAAAAAATTGAATGCTTTGTTGAATCCCTTTAAGTGCTAATGATGCAACAGCATCAGGATAATATTCTAAGGACTTTCCTGGGGACACATGTGGGTGTATCCATAGTAAAGGTCCCTCTTGCCATAGTACTCCAGTAGGCTGCCGCCTAGTGGCAAGCACACATAACTGGAAAGGTTTATCACTCTGGAGCCTGCATAAAGTAGCATGTTGTATAGCCTCTTCTACTGTCATAAGGGCTGCTCTAGCCTCTTTAGTGAGGCCACGAGGGGAAGTAAGATCTGGATCACCCTTAAGAATAGCATACAAAGGCTGCAGCATAACATTAGAAATCTGTAAATATCCTCGTATCCAATTAATATCTCCCAGCAATTTCTGAAAATCATTTAGAGTTTGGAGATCTTGAGTTCGTATGGTAATTTTTTGTGGTCGTAGTTTGTCACGCCCAATTGTTGCTCCCAAATATTTAATAGAATCCCCTGTTTGAACCTTCTCAGGTGCAATATGCAGTCCATATTGAGCTAACAACCTCACTAGGTCTTCATAGGCCTCGTGAACTGTCTGCTCTGATTTAGCAGCCAATAATACATCATCCATATAATGCATGATTTTGATGGAGGAATACTTTTGTCTGAGAGGTGCGAGTGTCTTCCCCACATACATCTGACACATCGTGGGACTATTAGCCATCCCCTGCGGCAACACTATCCACTCAAACCTTTGATCTGGTTCCTCGTGGTTACACGAGGGAAGGGTGAAGGCAAAATGCTGCGAATCTTTAGGATGCAGGGGAATAGAAAAGAAACAGTCTTTAATGTCAATAACAACAATGTGCCAGCCTTGAGGAACAGAGGAGAGCAGAGGCAGTCCTCTTTGAATGGGCCCCATAAGTTGCATTTGAGCATTAACTGCTCGTAGATCATGCAGTAGGCGCCACTTTCCTGATTTTTTCTTAATGACAAATATAGGAGTGTTCCATGGAGAAGTAGAGGGCTGAATGTGACCCAAGTCAAGTTGTTCTTTAACTAGAGCGTGGGCTGCTGCCAATTTAACCGAGGGAAGAGGCCACTGAGGCACCCAAACAGGCTCCTCGGTGAGCCATGTTATGGGTATTTGAGTCTCAGCGGCCCCTAGGAAAAACCCAGACCAAATCTATCAAGCTTTTGATGATCTTGTATAGGATGTTTGCGTCCCTGCAAATGTTTTCCTAGTCCTAGACCTGGCCTATACCCCATATTTTGCATAATTTGTTGGGACACTGGGGAATAGTCATTACCAAGAGTGAACCCCATGTCCTTCATCAGGTCACGGCCCCATAAAGAGATAGGTAAATCAAGCACATAAGGCTGAAAACTACCACTATGTCCTTCTGGGTCCTTCCAGAATAGATGTCTGCAGCTAATCTGAGGAGCTTGGGCATATCCAAGTCCTCTCAAAGATTGATCAGAAGTCTGCACTGGCCATCCCTTAGCCCAGTCCTTAAGAGCAATGACGCTACGGTCTGCACCTGTATCGAGTAAGCCCACAATAGATTTACCCTCTATGCTTAATTCCAAAGTAGGGCGATTGCTCATATCCAGCGACAAATAAGCACAATTCCCTCCGGTGGTACCAATCTCATTCCCTGTCTGTGACCTTGAGTCTGCAGGGAAGTGATCATGTAGATTAGGCAAAACCAGTACTTGAGCAATCCGATCTCCTGGAGAGATGGACACAATGCCCTTTGGAGCTTCCACCATAACCTTTACTATCCCTACAGTATCAGGACCTATGACTCCAGGGAAAACATGAAGACCTTGTAAAATAGAGGATGCACGTCCAATTAGCAAACCTACAGTGCCAGGTGGTAGAGGCCCTTTGAACTCAGCTTCCACCAATTGGACTCCCATCTTAGGTGTTAACACGAGTCTAGAGGTGGAACAGAGGTCTAATCCCGCGGCACCTGTAGTGGCTCTCCGCGTCTCATTGGATGGCGTAAAGATGGCCATGTCTCGGGTTCGGGTGTGACATTCTCCATCGCCCCATATATTTGCGGGCCCTGGGGTCGAGGGCCCCGTCGGCCGTTTTTTGGCACAGCTGAAATAGGTTGTCCATGGATGTCCCTTATTGATCTACACTCTCTTGCCCAATGCCTTCCCCTTTTGCACTTTGGACACAATCCCGGTGGACGAAGGCCAGTGGAAGGGCCACCGTAAGGAGGTCCAGTAAAATTGACATTTTTGGGACACTCACGTCTGACATGACCGGATTGACCACATTGGAAGCATGTTCCAGCGGCAGGACCGCCCTCTTTTGCAATCCGAAGGACAGCAGCTGCAAGACCTGCATTAGTTAAAGGTCCTCCAATCTCTCTGCACACCTTCATCCATGCTTCTATGCCCCTGTTCTTATAAGGAGCGATTGCTGCTTTACATTCCTTGGTGCATTGCTCAAAGACCAATTGCTTAATAAGGGGCATGGCTCTATCAGGATCCCCAAAAATCTTTCCAGCAGCATCCACCATCCTTGCTACAAAATCTGAAAAAGGTTCTGTAGGGCCTTGTGTAATCTTGGTCAAATTACCAGATACCTCTCCTCTATTTGGGAGTGACTTCCATGCCCGAATGCAGATGTTATTAATTTGATCATATACCTCAGGAGGGAATCCTGTCTGTTGATTAGCAAATCTGCCTTGCCCCAAAAGCATGTCCTTATCCCAATGCGGATGTCCTGCTGCATGGTTTTGGGCGGCTTGTTCTATTGCGCCCTCTAGCACAAATGCTCTCCAGTCCAAATATTTACCTGGGGAAACACAAGCCCGAACAAGACTAGCCCAATCAGAGGGAGTCATACAGTATCTAGACAGACTCTCCACCTGAGTTAGTGTAAAGGCGGCGTCCACCCCATAAGTGCGCACAGACTCCGCCAGGGTCTTCACAATTTTGAAATCTAAAGGCTCATGGAACCTTCCCCTATTATCGTCCTGAAAAACTGGATAAGCAAGACCCATCTCAGCGTTAACAGCCCTCCATGTTTGAGCATGGAAAGCTCTCCCTGAAACACCCCCACCATACGGCGGTGGATCCGGAGGATCACATTTCTTGAGCCCCTGTTTATCTTTGCTCCCTTCTCCTACAGCTAAACTCCCTAGCTGGCGAGACAGCCTTCCAAGCTCCTCCTCCTCATTCTCCTCTTCCTCCGACCCACTTTCACATGGGGGCGCGCGCAGCGCACCGAGATCTGGATACAAGCGTCTCCTCCCCTGTTTCACGCTCCGCATGCTTCCATCCTCCCGAGATACCTCATTTCCTGCCGTCTCTGATCTCTCCTCATGTAATTGTTCTAGAACTTCCTGTCCTTCAATAAGTGCGTCATGATATCCATCACCTGTGAGGCAACCACGGACTATTCTCCAAAGGGGCATCACCCCGCCCTCCAATATGCCCTGCTCAGAAGCAAAGTCAAGATCCCTGCCCAATTCATCCCAACTAGGTATGGTAAGGCTGCCCGAAGCTGCAAACCACGGTGCAGCAATACCTATCTTCTGCAAAAATTTCTGTAAGGTACGATGCTTCACCTTCAGGCCCCTGGAACGTAACAGACCATCTAGGGCCGAGAAAAGCGGACTTGAAGATGCGGCACCCCTGACACAACAACAAGAAAAACACAGAAAACAAAAGACACAGACGACAAAAAGAACACAGAAAACAAAAGTGAGAGCACACATTGCAGCTGCAATAAAATATGAGGCCTACGGGGTCCCGCTCTCGGGGACGAGGAGTCCGCTCCGCTCAGGGACGAGGGGTCCGCTCAGGGACGAGGGGTCCGCTCAGGGACGAGGGGTCCGCTCAGGGACGAGGGGTCCGCTCACGGACGAGGGGTCCGCTCAGGGACGAGGGGTCCACTCAGGGACGAGGGGTCCGCTCACGGACGAGGGGTCCACTCAGGGACGAGGGGTCCGCTCACAGACGAGGGGTCCACTCAGGGACGAGGGGTCCGCTCACGGACGAGGGGTCCACTCAGGGACGAGGGGTCCACTCACGGGACGATCGGTGCACCACTCCTGACGACTGAAAGTTCTGATTTTCCCGGGTCTCGGCACCATTTGTCGCGACCCCCTTGCCCGCAAGGAAGACGCAACACCGGGAATCTTCTTCCAGCCGTTTATTCAGGTCCTTGTTATCTTTTTCTTCCCTCCTTCTACTCTCCCTCGGATGCCTCTCCCGGCCTTAATAAAGCACCTCAAGCCCCAATGCGAAGCTGCCACGTGGAGCTTTCTCATAGGGTGTTAAAAAACCACGCACCAACTCTCCCAATTAAGGAGTTGTTTGTCACAAACCACAGTCGAGCCAGCGCCATCTTGTAATGGCGACCGCAGTCCGCAGAAACGGCTCACTACATAGTCCTAAGCAGAGACGGGCACAAATCACTTTCATGGAAAGGGGTTGCCAAGGTGCCAAAAAACTACGAGTTTCCTGAAATCTCAGCACACATTTTTTCACCCAAACTTGATGACACTTTCAGGTAATGATCAGTACCCCAATCCCACTTGGCTCACCAAATTTGGTTCTTCTAGGTTAAACCGTTCGTTGGCAGTAACAGTTTTAATTTTTAGGTTTCACTCTGTTTTCTCCTATATGGATACATGTAGTTGGAAGTCTAAATAAAACACGGTTTGTGCTAGCTCTTTGAAACTTGACACAATAAAGTAGCTCCAAGTTCTATCTCTATGGTTTGTTTCCTATTGATGTAGCCCTAAGCAGAGACTGGCGCAAATCACTTTCATGGAAAGGGGTTGCCAATCTTCCAAAAAACTACGAGTTTTTTGAAATCTCAGCACACATTTTTTCACCCAATCTTGATGACACTTTCAGGTAATGATCACTACCCAATCCCACTTGGCTCACCAAATTTCGTTCTTCTAGGTTAAACCGTTCGTTGGCAGTAACAGTTTTAATTTTTAGGTTTCACTCTGTTTTCTCCTATATGGATACATGTAGTTGGATGTCTAAATCAAACACGGTTTGTGCTAGCTCTTTGAAACTTGACCCAATAAAGTAGCTCCAAGTTCTATCTCTATGGTTTGTTTCCTATTGATGTAGCCCTAAGCAGAGACTGGCGCAAATCACTTTCATGGAAAGGGGTTGCCAATGTTCCAAAAAACTACGAGTTTCCAGAAATCTCAGCTCACAGTTTTTCACCCAATCTTGATGACACTTTCAGGTAATGATCAGTACCCCAATCCCACTTGGCTCACCAAATTTCGTTCTTCTAGATTAAACCATTCGTTGGCAGTAACAGTTTTAATTTTTAGGTTTCACTCTGTTTTCTCCTATATGGATACATGTAGTTGGAACTCTAAATCAAACACGGTTTGTGCTAGCTCTTTGAAACTTGACACAATAAAGTAGCTCCAAGTTCTATCTCTATGGTTTGTTTCCTATTGATGTAGCCCTAAGCAGAGACTGGCGCAAATCACTATCATGGAAAGGGGTTGCCAAGGTTCCAAAAAACTACGAGTTTCCTGAAATCTCAGCACACATTTTTTCACCCAATCTTGATGACACTTTCAGGTAATGATCACTACCCAAATCCCACTTGGCTCAAGAAATTTTGTTCTTCTAGGTTAAACCGTTCGTTGGCAGTAACAGTTTTAATTTTTAGGTTTCACTCTGCTTTCTCCTATATGGATACATGTATTTGGAACTCTAAATCAAACACGGTTTGTGCTAGCTCTTTGAAGCTTGACACAATAAAGTAGCTCCAAGTTCTATCTCTATGGTTTGTTTCCAATTGATGTAGCCCTAAGCAGAGACTGGCGCAAATCACTTTCATGGAAAGGGGTTGCCAAGCTTCCAAAAAACTACGAGTTTCCTGAAATCTCAGCACACATTTTTTCACCCAATCTTGATGACACTTTCAGGTAATGATCAGTACCCCAATCCCACTTGGCTCACCAAATTTCGTTCTTCTGGATTAAACAGTTCGTTGGCAGTAACAGTTTTAATTTTTAGGTTTCACACTGTTGTCTCCTATATGGATACATGTAGTTGGAAGTCTAAATCAAACACGGTTTGTGCTAGCTCTTTGAAACTTGACACAATAAAGTAGCTCCAAGTTCTATCTCTATGGTTTGCTTCCTATTGATGTAGCCCTAAGAAGAGACTGGCGCAAATCACTTTCATTTAAAGAGGTTGCCAAGCTTCCAAAAATCTACGAGTTTCCTGAAATCTCAGCACACGTTTTTTCACCCAATCTTGATGACACTTTCAGGTAATGATCAGTACCCCAATCCCACTTGGCTCACCAAATTTCGTTCTTCTAGGTTAAACCGTTCGTTGGCAGTAACAGGTTTAATTTTTAGGTTTCACTCAATTTTCTCCTATATGAATACATTTAGTTGGAACTCTAAATCAAACACGGTTTGTGCTAGCTCTTTGAAACTTGAGACAATAAAGTAGCTCCATGTTCTATCTCTATGGTTTGTTTCCTATTGATGTAGCCCTAAGCAGAGACTGGCGCAAATCACTTTCATGGAAAGGGGTTGCCAATCTTCCAAAAAACTACGAGTTTCCTGAAATCTCAGCACACATTTTTTCACCCAATCTTGATGACACTTTGAGGTAATGATCAGTACCCCAAACCCACTTGGCTCACCAAATTTCGTTCTTCTATGTTAAACCGTTCGTTGGCAGTAACAGTTTTGATTTTTAGGTTTCACTCTGTTTTCTCCTATATGGATACATGTAGTTGGAAGTCTAAATCATACACGGTGTGTGCTAGCTCTTTGAAACTTGACACAATAAAGTAGCTCCAAGTTCTATCTCTATGGTTTGTTCCAATTGATGTAGCCCTGAGCAGAGACTGGCGCAAATCACTTTCATGGGAAGGGGTTGCCAAGCTTCCCAAAAACTACGAGTTTCCTGAAATCTCAGCACATATTTTTTCACCCAATCTTGATGACACTTTCAGGTAATGATCAGTACCCAATCCCACTTGGCTCACCAAATTTCGTTCTTCTAGGTTAAACAGTTCGTTGGCAGTAACAGTTTTAATTTTTAGGTTTCAATCTGTTTTCTCCTATATGGATACATGTAGTTGGAATTCTAAATCAAACACGGTTTGTGCTAGCTCTTTGAAACTTGACACAATAAAGTAGCTCCAAGTTCTATCTCTATGGTTTGTTTCCTATTGATGTAGACCTAAGCGGAGACTGGCGCAAATCACTTTCATGGAAATGGGTTGCCAAGCTTCCAAAAAACTACGAGTTTCCTGAAATCTCAGCACACATTTTTTCACCCAATCTTGATGACACTTTCAGGTAATGATCACTACCCCAATCCCACTTGGCTCAAGAAATTTCGTTCTCCTAGGTTAAACCGTTCGTCGGCAGTAACAGTTTTAATTTTTAGGTTTCACTCTGTTTTCTCCTATATGGATACATATAGTTGGAACTCTAAATCAAACACGGTTTGTGCTAGCTCTTTGAAACTTGACACAATAAAGTAGCTCCAAGTTCTATCTCTATGGTTTGTTTCCTATTGATGTAGCCCTAAGCAGAGACTGAGCAAATCACTTTCATGGAAAGGGGTTGCCAAGGTTCCAAAAAACTACGAGTTTCCTGAAATCTCAGCACACATTTTTTCACCCACCTTGATGACACTTTCAGGTAATGATCACTACCCAAATTCCACTTGGCTCACCAAATTTCGTTCTTCTAGTTTAAACCGTTCGTTGGCAGTAACAGTTTTAATTTTTAGGTTTCACTCTGTTTTCTCCTATATGGATACATGTAGTTGGAACTCTAAATCAAACACGGTTTGTGCTAGCTCTTTGAAACTTGACACAATAAAGTAGCTCCAAGTTCTATCTCTATGGTTTGTTTCCTATTGATGTAGCCCTAAGCAGAGACTGGCGCAAATCACTTTCATGGAAAAGGGTTGCCAATCTTCCAAAAAACTTCGAGTTTCCTAAAATCTCAGCACATATATTTTCACCCAATCTTGATGACACTTTCAGGTAATGATCAGTACCCCAATCCCACTTGGCTCACCAAATTTCGTTCTTCTGGATTAAACAGTTCGTTGGCAGTAACAGTTTTAATTTTTAGGTTTCACTCTGTTTTCTCCTATATGGATACATGTAGTTGGAACTCTAAATCAAACACGGTTTGTGCTAGCTCTTTGAAACTTGACACAATAAAGTAGCTCCAAGTTCTATCTCTATGGTTTGTTTCCTATTGATGTACCCCTAAGAAGAGACTGGCGCAAATCACTTTCATTTAAAGAGGTTGCCAAGCTTCCAAAAAACTACGAGTTTCCTGAAATCTCAGCACACATTTTTTCACCCAATCTTGAAGACACTTTCAGGTAATGATCAGTACCCCAATCCCACTTGGCTCACCAAATTTCGTTCTTCTAGGTTAAACCGTTCGTTGGCAGTAACAGTTTTGATTTTTAGGTTTCACTCTGTTTTCTCCTATATGGATACATGTAGTTGGAAGTCTAAATCAAACACGGTGTGTGCTAGCTCTTTGAAACTTGACACAATAAAGTAGCTCCAAGTTCTATCTCTATGGTTTGTTCCAATTGATGTAGCCCTGAGCAGAGACTGGCGCAAATCACTTTCATGGGAAGGGGTTGCCAAGCTTCCCAAAAACTACGAGTTTCCTGAAATCTCAGCACACATTTTTTCACCCAATCTTGATGACACTTTCAGGTAATGATCAGTACCCAATCCCACTTGGCTCACCAAATTTCGTTCTTCTAGGTGAAACAGTTCGTTGGCAGTAACAGTTTAAATTTTTTGGTTTCACTCTGTTTTCTCCTATATGGATACATGTAGTTGGATGTCTAAATCAAACACGGTTTGTGCTAGCTCTTTGATACTTGACACAATAAAGTAGCTCCAGTTCTATCTCTATGGTTTGTTTCCTATTGATGTAGACCTAAGCAGAGACTGGCGCAAATCACTTTCATGGAAAGGGGTTGCCAAGCTTCCAAAAAACTACGAGTTTCCTGAAATCTCAGCACACATTTTTTCACCCAATCTTGATGACACTTTCAGGTAATGATCACTACCCCAATCCCACTTGGCTAAAGAAATTTCGTTCTCCTAGGTTAAACCGTTCGTCGGCAGTAACAGTTTTAATTTTTAGGTTTCACTCTGTTTTCTCCTATATGGATACATGTAGTTGGAAGTCTAAATCAAAAACGGTTTGTGCTAACTCTTTGAAACTTGACACAATGAAGTAGCTCCAAGTTCTATCTCTATGGTTTGTTTCCTATTGATGTAGTCCTAAGCAGAGACTGGCACAAATCACTTTCATGGAAAGGGGTTGCCAAGGTGCCAAAAAACTACGAGTTTCCTGAAATCTCAGCACACATTTTTTCACCCAATCTTGATGACACTTTCAGGTAATGATCACTCCCCCAATCCCACTTGGCTCACCAAATTTCGTTCTTCTAGGTTGAACCGTTCCTCAGCAGTAACAGTTTTAATTTTTAGGTTTCACTCTGTTTTCTCTTATATGGATACATGTAGTTGGAAGTCTAAATCAAACACGGTTTGTGCTAGCTCTTTGAAACTTGACACAATAAAGTAGCTCCAAGTTCTGTCTCTATGGTTTGTTTCCTATTGATGTAGACCTAAGAAGAGACTGGCGCAAATCACGTTCATGGAAAGGGGTTGCCAAGGTTCCAAAAAACTACGAGTTTCCTGAAATCTCAGCAAACATTTTTTCACCCAATCTTGATGACACTTTCAGGTAATGATCAGTACCCCAATCCCACTTGGCTCACCAAATTTCGTTCTTCTAGGTTAAACCGTTCGTTGGCAGTAACAGTTTTAATTTTTAGGTTTCACTCAATTTTCTCCTATATGAATACATTTAGTTGGAACTCTAAATCAAACACGGTTTGTGCTAGCTCTTTGAAACTTGAGACAATAAAGTAGCTCCATGTTCTATCTCTATGGTTTGTTTCCTATTGATGTAGACCTAAGCAGAGACTGGCGCAAATCACTTTCATGGAAAGGGGTTGCCAATCTTCCAAAAAACTACGAGTTTCCTGAAATCTCAGCACACATTTTTTCACCCAATCTTTTGACACTTTGAGGTAATGATCAGTACCCCAATCCCACTTGGCTCACCAAATTTCGTTCTTCTATGTTAAACCGTTCGTTGGCAGTAACAGTTTTGATTTTTAGGTTTCACTCTGTTTTCTCCTATATGGATACATGTAGTTGGAAGTCTAAATCAAACACGGTGTGTGCTAGCTCTTTGAAACTTGACACAATAAGGTAGCTCCAAGTTCTATCTCTATGGTTTGTTTCCTATTGATGTACCCCTAAGCAGAGACTGGCGCAAATCACTTTCATGGAAAGGGGTTGCCAAGGTTCCAAAGAACTACGAGTTTCCTGAAATTTCAGGACACATTTTTTCACCCAATCTTGATGACACTTTCAGGTAATGATTAGTACCCCAATCCCACTTGGCTCACCAAATTTCGTTCTTCTAGGTTAAACCGTTCGTTGGCAGTAACAGTTTTAATTTTTAGGTTTCACTCTCTTGTCTCCTATATGGATACATGTAGTTGGAAATCTAAATCAAACACGGTTTGTGCTAGCTCTTTGAAACTTGACATAATAAAGTAGCTCCAAGTTCTATCTCTATGGTTTGTTTCCTCTTGATGTAGCCCTAAGCAGAGACTGGTGCAAATCACTTTTATTTAAAGGGGTTACCAAGCTTCCAAAAAACTACGAGTTTCCTGAAATCTCAGCACACATTTTTTCACCCAATCTTGATGACACTTTCAGGTAATGATCAGTACCCCAATCCCACTTGGCTCACCAAATTTCGTTCTTCTAGGTTAAACAGTTCGTTGGCAGTAACAGTTTTAATTTTTAGGTTTCACTCTCTTGTCTCCTATATGGATACATGTAGTTGGAACTCTAAATCAAACACGGTTTGTGCTAGCTCTTTGAAACCTGACACAATAAAGTAGCTCCAAGTTCTATCTCTATGGTTTGTTTCCTATTGATGTAGCCCTTAGCAGAGACTGGCGCAAATCACTTTCATGGAAAGGGGTTGCCAATGTTCCAAAAAACTACGAGTTTCCTGAAATCTCAGCTCACAGTTTTTCACCCAATCTTGATGACACTTTCAGGTAATGATCAGTACCCCAATCCCACTTGGCTCACCAAATTTCGTTCTTCTAGGTTAAACAGTTCGTTGGCAGTAACAGTTTTAATTTTTAGTTTTCACTCTCTTGTCTCCTATATGGATACATGTAGTTGGAACTCTAAATCAAACACGGTTTGTGCTAGCTCTTTGAAACCTGACACAATAAAGTAGCTCCAGTTCTATCTCTATGGTTTGTTTCCTATTGATGTAGACCTAAGCAGAGACTGGCGCAAATCACTTTCATGGAAAGGGGTTGCCAAGCTTCCAAAAAACTACGAGTTTCCTGAAATCTCAGCACACATTTTTTCACCCAATCTTGATGACACTTTCTGGTAATGATCACTACCCCAATCCGACTTGGCTAAAGAAATTTCGTTCTCCTAGGTTAAACCGTTCGTCGGCAGTAACAGTTTTAATTTTTAGGTTTCACTCTGTTTTCTCCTATATGGATACATGTAGTTGGAAGTCTAAATCAAAAACGGTTTGTGCTAACTCTTTGAAACTTGACACAATGAAGTAGCTCCAAGTTCTATCTCTGTGGTTTGTTTCCTATTGATGTAGTCCTAAGCAGAGACTGGCACAAATCACTTTCATGGAAAGGGGTTGCCAAGGTGCCAAAAAACTACGAGTTTCCTGAAATCTCAGCACACATTTTTTCACCCAATCTTGATGACACTTTCAGGTAATGATCACTCCCCCAATCCCACTTGGCTCACCAAATTTCGTTCCTCTAGGTTAAACCGTTCCTCAGCAGTAACAGTTTTAATTTTTAGGTTTCACTCTGTTTTCTCCTATATGGATACATGTAGTTGGAAGTCTAAATCAAACATGGTTTGTGCTAGCTCTTTGAAACTTGACACAATAAAGTAGCTCCAAGTTCTGTCTCTATGGTTTGTTTCCTATTGATGTAGACCTAAGAAGAGACTGGCGCAAATCACGTTCATGGAAAGGGGTTGCCAAGGTTCCAAAAAACTACGAGTTTCCTGAAATCTCAGCAAACATTTTTTCACCCAATCTTGATGACACTTTCAGGTAATGATCAGTACCCCAATCCCACTTGGCTCACCAAATTTCGTTCTTCTAGGTTAAACCGTTCGTTGGCAGTAACAGTTTTAATTTTTAGGTTTCACTCAATTTTCTCCTATATGAATACATTTAGTTGGAACTCTAAATCAAACACGGTTTGTGCTAGCTCTTTGAAACTTGAGACAATAAAGTAGCTCCATGTTCTATCTCTATGGTTTGTTTCCTATTGATGTAGACCTAAGCAGAGACTGGCGCAAATCACTTTCATGGAAAGGGGTTGCCAATCTTCCAAAAAACTACGAGTTTCCTGAAATCTCAGCACACATTTTTTCACCCAATCTTGATGACACTTTGAGGTAATGATCAGTACCCCAATCCCACTTGGCTCACCAAATTTCGTTCTTCTATGTTAAACCGTTCGTTGGCAGTAACAGTTTTGATTTTTAGGTTTCACTCTGTTTTCTCCTATATGGATACATGTAGTTGGAAGTCTAAATCAAACACGGTGTGTGCTAGCTCTTTGAAACTTGACACAATAAGGTAGCTCCAAGTTCTATCTCTATGGTTTGTTTCCTATTGATGTACCCCTAAGCAGAGACTGGCGCAAATCACTTTCATGGAAAGGGGTTGCCAAGGTTCCAAAGAACTACGAGTTTCCTGAAATTTCAGGACACATTTTTTCACCCAATCTTGATGACACTTTCAGGTAATGATTAGTACCCCAATCCCACTTGGCTCACCAAATTTCGTTCTTCTAGGTTAAACCGTTCGTTGGCAGTAACAGTTTTAATTTTTAGGTTTCACTCTGTTTTCTCCTATATGGATACATGCAGTTGGAAGTCTAAATCAAACACGGTTTGTGCTAGCTCTTTGAAACTTGACACAATAAAGTAGCTCCAAGTTCTATCTCTATGGTTTGTTTCCTATTGATGTAGCCCTAAGCAGAGACTGGCGCAAATCACTTTCATGGAAAGGGGTTGCCAAGGTTCCAAAAAATTAAGAGTTTCCTGAAATCTCAGCACACATTTTTTCACCCAATCTTGATGACACTTTCAGGTAATGATCAGTACCCAATCCCACTTGGCTCACCAAATTTCGTTCTTCTAGGTTAAACCGTTCGTTGGCAGTAACAGTTTAAATTTTTTGGTTTCACTCTGTTTTCTCCTATATGGATACATGTAGTTGGAAGTCTAAATCAAACACGGTTTGTGCTAGCTCTTTGAAACTTGACACAATAAAGTAGCTCCAGTTCTATCTCTATGGTTTGTTTCCTATTGATGTAGACCTAAGCAGAGACTGGCGCAAATCACTTTCATGGAAAGGGGTTGCCAAGCTTCCAAAAAACTACGAGTTTCCTGAAATCTCAGCACACATTTTTTCACCCAATCTTGATGACACTTTCAGGTAATGATCACTACCCCAATCCGACTTGGCTAAAGAAATTTCGTTCTCCTAGGTTAAACCGTTCGTCGGCAGTAACAGTTTTAATTTTTAGGTTTCACTCTGTTTTCTCCTATAAGGATACATGTAGTTGGAAGTCTAAATCAAAAACGGTTTGTGCTAACTCTTTGAAACTTGACACAATGAAGTAGCTCCAAGTTCTATCTCTATGGTTTGTTTCCTATTGATGTAGTCCTAAGCAGAGACTGGCACAAATCACTTTCATGGAAAGGGGTTGCCAAAGTGCCAAAAAACTACGAGTTTCCTGAAATCTCAGCACACATTTTTTCACCCAATCTTGATGACACTTTCAGGTAATGATCACTCCCCCAATCCCACTTGGCTCACCAAATTTCGTTCTTCTAGGTTAAAACGTTCCTCAGCAGTAACAGTTTTAATTTTTAGGTTTCACTCTGTTTTCTCCTATATGGATACATGTAGTTGGAAGTCTAAATCAAACACGGTTTGTGCTAGCTCTTTGAAACTTGACACAATAAAGTAGCTCCAAGTTCTGTCTCTATGGTTTGTTTCCTATTGATGTAGACCTAAGAAGAGACTGGCGCAAATCACGTTCATGGAAAGGGGTTGCCAAGGTTCCAAAAAACTACGAGTTTCCTGAAATCTCAGCAAACATTTTTTCACCCAATCTTGATGACACTTTCAGGTAATGATCAGTACCCCAATCCCACTTGGCTCACCAAATTTCGTTCTTCTAGGTTAAACCGTTCGTTGGCAGTAACAGTTTTAATTTTTAGGTTTCACTCAATTTTCTCCTATATGAATACATTTAGTTGGAACTCTAAA
This sequence comes from Spermophilus citellus, assembly GCF_964194105.1. NCBI lineage: Eukaryota > Metazoa > Chordata > Mammalia > Rodentia > Sciuridae > Spermophilus > Spermophilus citellus. Next base: position 1,725,445 of record NW_027672724.1, on the reverse strand, counting down.
TCAAACACGGTTTGTGCTAGCTCTTTGAAACTTGAGACAATAAAGTAGCTCCATGTTCTATCTCTATGGTTTGTTTCCTATTGATGTAGACCTAAGCAGAGACTGGCGCAAATCACTTTCATGGAAAGGGGTTGCCAATCTTCCAAAAAACTACGAGTTTCCTGAAATCTCAGCACACATTTTTTCACCCAATCTTGATGACACTTTGAGGTAATGATCAGTACCCCAATCCCACTTGGCTCACCAAATTTCGTTCTTCTATATTAAACCGTTCGTTGGCAGTAACAGTTTTGATTTTTAGGTTTCACTCTGTTTTCTCCTATATGGATACATGTAGTTGGAAGTCTAAATCAAACACGGTGTGTGCTAGCTCTTTGAAACTTGACACAATAAGGTAGCTCCAAGTTCTATCTCTATGGTTTGTTTCCTATTGATGTACCCCTAAGCAGAGACTGGCGCAAATCACTTTCATGGAAAGGGGTTGCCAAGGTTCCAAAGAACTATGAGTTTCCTGAAATTTCAGGACACATTTTTTCACCCAATCTTGATGACACTTTCAGGTAATGATTAGTACCCCAATCCCACTTGGCTCACCAAATTTTGTTCTTCTAGGTTAAACCGTTCGTTGGCAGTAACAGTTTTAATTTTTAGGTTTCACTCTGTTTTCTCCTATATGGATACATGCAGTTGGAAGTCTAAATCAAACACGGTTTGTGCTAGCTCTTTGAAACTTGACACAATAAAGTAGCTCCAAGTTCTATCTCTATGGTTTGTTTCCTATTGATGTAGCCCTAAGCAGAGACAGGCACAAATCACTTTCATGGAAAGGGGTTGCCAAGCTTCCAAAAAAGTACGAGTTTCCTGAAATCTCAGCACACATTTTTTCACCCAATCTTGATGACACTTTCAGGTAATGATCAGTACCCCAATCCCACTTGGCTCACCAAATTTCGTTATTCTAGGTTTAACCGTTCGTTGGCAGTAACAGTTTTAATTTTTAGGTTTCACTATGTTTTCTCCTATATGGATACATGTAGTTGGAAATCTAAATCAAACACGGTTTGTGCTAGCTCTTTGAAACTTGACACAATAAAGTAGCTCCAAGTTCTATCTCTATGGTTTGTTTCCTCTTGATGTAGCCCTAAGCAGAGACTGGTGCAAATCACTTTTATTTAAAGGGGTTACCAAGCTTCCAAAAAACTACGAGTTTCCTGAAATCTCAGCACACATTTTTTCACCCAATCTTGATGACACTTTCAGGTAATGATCAGTACCCCAATCCCACTTGGCTCACCAAATTTCGTTCTTCTAGGTTAAACAGTTCGTTGGCAGTAACAGTTTAAATTTTTAGGTTTCACTCTCTTGTCTCCTATATGGATAAATGTAGTTGGAACTCTAAATCAAACACGGTTTGTGCTAGCTCTTTGAAACCTGACACAATAAAGTAGCTCCAAGTTCTATCTCTATGGTTTGTTTCCTATTGATGTAGCCCTAAGCAGAGACTGGCGCAAATCACTTTCATGGAAAGGGGTTGCCAATCTTCCAAAAAACTACGAGTTTCCTGAAATCTCAGCACACATTTTTTCACCCAATCTTGATGACACTTTCAGGTAATGATCACTACTCCAATCCCACTTGGCTCAAGAAATTTCGTTCTCCTAGGTTAAACCGTTCGTCGGCAGTAACAGTTTTAATTTTTAGGTTTCACTCTGTTTTCTCCTATATTGATACATGTAGTTGGAAGTCTAAATCAAAAACGGTTTGTGCTAACTCTTTGAAACTTGACACAATGAAGTAGCTCCAAGTTCTATCTCTATGGTTTGTTTCCTATTGATGTAGTCCTAAGCAGAGACTGGCACAAATCACTTTCATGGAAAGGGGTTGCCAAGGTGCCAAAAAACTACGAGTTTCCTGAAATCTCAGCACACATTTTTTCACCCAATCTTGATGACACTTTCAGGTAATGATCACTCCCCCAATCCCACTTGGCTCACCAAATTTCGTTCTTCTAGGTTAAACCGTTCCTCAGCAGTAACAGTTTTAATTTTTAGGTTTCACTCTGTTTTCTCCTATATGGATACATGTAGTTGGAAGTCTAAATCAAACACGGTTTGTGCTAGCTCTTTGAAACTTGACACAATAAAGTAGCTCCAAGTTCTGTCTCTATGGTTTGTTTCCTATTGATGTAGACCTAAGAAGAGACTGGCGCAAATCACGTTCATGGAAAGGGGTTGCCAAGGTTCCAAAAAACTACGAGTTTCCTGAAATCTCAGCAAACATTTTTTCACCCAATCTTGATGACACTTTCAGGTAATGATCAGTACCCCAATCCCACTTGGCTCACCAAATTTCGTTCTTCTAGGTTAAACCGTTCGTTGGCAGTAACAGTTTTAATTTTTAGGTTTCACTCAATTTTCTCCTATATGAATACATTTAGTTGGAACTCTAAATCAAACACGGTTTGTGCTAGCTCTTTGAAACTTGAGACAATAAAGTAGCTCCATGTTCTATCTCTATGGTTTGTTTCCTATTGATGTAGACCTAAGCAGAGACTGGCGCAAATCACTTTCATGGAAAGGGGTTGCCAATCTTCCAAAAAACTACGAGTTTCCTGAAATCTCAGCACACATTTTTTCACCCAATCTTGATGACACTTTCAGGTAATGATCAGTACCCCAATCCCACTTGGCTCACCAAATTTCGTTATTCTAGGTTAAACCGTTCGTTGGCAGTAACAGTTTTAATTTTTAGGTTTCACTATGTTTTCTCCTATATGGATACATGTAGTTGGAAATCTAAATCAAACACGGTTTGTGCTAGCTCTTTGAAACTTGACACAATAAAGTAGCTCCAAGTTCTATCTCTATGGTTTGTTTCCTCTTGATGTAGCCCTAAGCAGAGACTGGTGCAAATTACTTTTATTTAAAGGGGTTACCAAGCTTCCAAAAAACTACGAGTTTCCTGAAATCTCAGCACACATTTTTTCACCCAATCTTGATGACACTTTCAGGTAATGATCAGTACCCCAATCCCACTTGGCTCACCAAATTTCGTTCTTCTAGGTTAAACAGTTCGTTGGCAGTAACAGTTTTAATTTTTAGGTTTCACTCTCTTGTCTCCTATATGGATAAATGTAGTTGGAACTCTAAATCAAACACGGTTTGTGCTAGCTCTTTGAAACCTGACACAATAAAGTAGCTCCAAGTTCTATCTCTATGGTTTGTTTCCTATTGATGTAGCCCTAAGCAGAGACTGGCGCAAATCACTTTCATGGAAAGGGGTTGCCAAGGTTCCAAAAAATTAAGAGTTTCCTGAAATCTCAGCACACATTTTTTCACCCAATCTTGATGACACTTTCAGGTAATGATCAGTACCCAATCCCACTTGGCTCACCAAATTTCGTTCTTCTAGGTGAATCAGTTCGTTGGCAGTAACAGTTTAAATTTTTTGGTTTCACTCTGTTTTCTCCTATATGGATACATGTAGTTGGAAGTCTAAATCAAACACGGTTTGTGCTAGCTCTTTGAAACTTGACACAATAAAGTAGCTCCAGTTCTATCTCTATGGTTTGTTTCCTATTGATGTAGACCTAAGCAGAGACTGGCGCAAATCACTTTCATGGAAAGGGGTTGCCAAGCTTCCAAAAAACTACGAGTTTCCTGAAATCTCAGCACACATTTTTTCACCCAATCTTGATGACACTTTCAGGTAATGATCACTACCCCAATCCGACTTGGCTAAAGAAATTTCGTTCTCCTAGGTTAAACCGTTCGTCGGCAGTAACAGTTTTAATTTTTAGGTTTCACTCTGTTTTCTCCTATAAGGATACATGTAGTTGGAAGTCTAAATCAAAAACGGTTTGTGCTAACTCTTTGAAACTTGACACAATGAAGTAGCTCCAAGTTCTATCTCTATGGTTTGTTTCCTATTGATGTAGTCCTAAGCAGAGACTGGCACAAATCACTTTCATGGAAAGGGGTTGCCAAAGTGCCAAAAAACTACGAGTTTCCTGAAATCTCAGCACACATTTTTTCACCCAATCTTGATGACACTTTCAGGTAATGATCACTCCCCCAATCCCACTTGGCTCACCAAATTTCGTTCTTCTAGGTTAAAACGTTCCTCAGCAGTAACAGTTTTAATTTTTAGGTTTCACTCTGTTTTCTCCTATATGGATACATGTAGTTGGAAGTCTAAATCAAACACGGTTTGTGCTAGCTCTTTGAAACTTGACACAATAAAGTAGCTCCAAGTTCTGTCTCTATGGTTTGTTTCCTATTGATGTAGACCTAAGAAGAGACTGGCGCAAATCACGTTCATGGAAAGGGGTTGCCAAGGTTCCAAAAAACTACGAGTTTCCTGAAATCTCAGCAAACATTTTTTCACCCAATCTTGATGACACTTTCAGGTAATGATCAGTACCCCAATCCCACTTGGCTCACCAAATTTCGTTCTTCTAGGTTAAACCGTTCGTTGGCAGTAACAGTTTTAATTTTTAGGTTTCACTCAATTTTCTCCTATATGAATACATTTAGTTGGAACTCTAAATCAAACACGGTTTGTGCTAGCTCTTTGAAACTTGAGACAATAAAGTAGCTCCATGTTCTATCTCTATGGTTTGTTTCCTATTGATGTAGCCCTAAGCAGAGACTGGCGCAAATCACTTTCATGGAAAGGGGTTGCCAATCTTCCAAAAAACTACGAGTTTCCTGAAATCTCAGCACACATTTTTTCACCCAATCTTGATGACACTTTCAGGTAATGATCACTACTCCAATCCCACTTGGCTCAAGAAATTTCGTTCTCCTAGGTTAAACCGTTCGTCGGCAGTAACAGTTTTAATTTTTAGGTTTCACTCTGTTTTCTCCTATATTGATACATGTAGTTGGAAGTCTAAATCAAAAACGGTTTGTGCTAACTCTTTGAAACTTGACACAATGAAGTAGCTCCAAGTTCTATCTCTATGGTTTGTTTCCTATTGATGTAGTCCTAAGCAGAGACTGGCACAAATCACTTTCATGGAAAGGGGTTGCCAAGGTGCCAAAAAACTACGAGTTTCCTGAAATCTCAGCACACATTTTTTCACCCAATCTTGATGACACTTTCAGGTAATGATCACTCCCCCAATCCCACTTGGCTCACCAAATTTCGTTCTTCTAGGTTAAACCGTTCCTCAGCAGTAACAGTTTTAATTTTTAGGTTTCACTCTGTTTTCTCCTATATGGATACATGTAGTTGGAAGTCTAAATCAAACACGGTTTGTGCTAGCTCTTTGAAACTTGACACAATAAAGTAGCTCCAAGTTCTGTCTCTATGGTTTGTTTCCTATTGATGTAGACCTAAGAAGAGACTGGCGCAAATCACGTTCATGGAAAGGGGTTGCCAAGGTTCCAAAAAACTACGAGTTTCCTGAAATCTCAGCAAACATTTTTTCACCCAATCTTGATGACACTTTCAGGTAATGATCAGTACCCCAATCCCACTTGGCTCACCAAATTTCGTTCTTCTAGGTTAAACCGTTCGTTGGCAGTAACAGTTTTAATTTTTAGGTTTCACTCAATTTTCTCCTATATGAATACATTTAGTTGGAACTCTAAATCAAACACGGTTTGTGCTAGCTCTTTGAAACTTGAGACAATAAAGTAGCTCCATGTTCTATCTCTATGGTTTGTTTCCTATTGATGTAGACCTAAGCAGAGACTGGCGCAAATCACTTTCATGGAAAGGGGTTGCCAATCTTCCAAAAAACTACGAGTTTCCTGAAATCTCAGCACACATTTTTTCACCCAATCTTGATGACACTTTCAGGTAATGATCAGTACCCCAATCCCACTTGGCTCACCAAATTTCGTTATTCTAGGTTAAACCGTTCGTTGGCAGTAACAGTTTTAATTTTTAGGTTTCACTATGTTTTCTCCTATATGGATACATGTAGTTGGAAATCTAAATCAAACACGGTTTGTGCTAGCTCTTTGAAACTTGACACAATAAAGTAGCTCCAAGTTCTATCTCTATGGTTTGTTTCCTCTTGATGTAGCCCTAAGCAGAGACTGGTGCAAATCACTTTTATTTAAAGGGGTTACCAAGCTTCCAAAAAACTACGAGTTTCCTGAAATCTCAGCACACATTTTTTCACCCAATCTTGATGACACTTTCAGGTAATGATCAGTACCCCAATCCCACTTGGCTCACCAAATTTCGTTCTTCTAGGTTAAACAGTTCGTTGGCAGTAACAGTTTTAATTTTTAGGTTTCACTCTCTTGTCTCCTATATGGATAAATGTAGTTGGAACTCTAAATCAAACACGGTTTGTGCTAGCTCTTTGAAACCTGACACAATAAAGTAGCTCCAAGTTCTATCTCTATGGTTTGTTTCCTATTGATGTAGCCCTAAGCAGAGACTGGCGCAAATCACTTTCATGGAAAGGGGTTGCCAAGGTTCCAAAAAATTAAGAGTTTCCTGAAATCTCAGCACACATTTTTTCACCCAATCTTGATGACACTTTCAGGTAATGATCAGTACCCAATCCCACTTGGCTCACCAAATTTCGTTCTTCTAGGTGAATCAGTTCGTTGGCAGTAACAGTTTAAATTTTTTGGTTTCACTCTGTTTTCTCCTATATGGATACATGTAGTTGGAAGTCTAAATCAAACACGGTTTGTGCTAGCTCTTTGAAACTTGACACAATAAAGTAGCTCCAGTTCTATCTCTATGGTTTGTTTCCTATTGATGTAGACCTAAGCAGAGACTGGCGCAAATCACTTTCATGGAAAGGGGTTGCCAAGCTTCCAAAAAACTACGAGTTTCCTGAAATCTCAGCACACATTTTTTCACCCAATCTTGATGACACTTTCAGGTAATGATCACTACCCCAATCCGACTTGGCTAAAGAAATTTCGTTCTCCTAGGTTAAACCGTTCGTCGGCAGTAACAGTTTTAATTTTTAGGTTTCACTCTGTTTTCTCCTATAAGGATACATGTAGTTGGAAGTCTAAATCAAAAACGGTTTGTGCTAACTCTTTGAAACTTGACACAATGAAGTAGCTCCAAGTTCTATCTCTATGGTTTGTTTCCTATTGATGTAGTCCTAAGCAGAGACTGGCACAAATCACTTTCATGGAAAGGGGTTGCCAAAGTGCCAAAAAACTACGAGTTTCCTGAAATCTCAGCACACATTTTTTCACCCAATCTTGATGACACTTTCAGGTAATGATCACTCCCCCAATCCCACTTGGCTCACCAAATTTCGTTCTTCTAGGTTAAAACGTTCCTCAGCAGTAACAGTTTTAATTTTTAGGTTTCACTCTGTTTTCTCCTATATGGATACATGTAGTTGGAAGTCTAAATCAAACACGGTTTGTGCTAGCTCTTTGAAACTTGACACAATAAAGTAGCTCCAAGTTCTGTCTCTATGGTTTGTTTCCTATTGATGTAGACCTAAGAAGAGACTGGCGCAAATCACGTTCATGGAAAGGGGTTGCCAAGGTTCCAAAAAACTACGAGTTTCCTGAAATCTCAGCAAACATTTTTTCACCCAATCTTGATGACACTTTCAGGTAATGATCAGTACCCCAATCCCACTTGGCTCACCAAATTTCGTTCTTCTAGGTTAAACCGTTCGTTGGCAGTAACAGTTTTAATTTTTAGGTTTCACTCAATTTTCTCCTATATGAATACATTTAGTTGGAACTCTAAATCAAACACGGTTTGTGCTAGCTCTTTGAAACTTGAGACAATAAAGTAGCTCCATGTTCTATCTCTATGGTTTGTTTCCTATTGATGTAGACCTAAGCAGAGACTGGCGCAAATCACTTTCATGGAAAGGGGTTGCCAATCTTCCAAAAAACTACGAGTTTCCTGAAATCTCAGCACACATTTTTTCACCCAATCTTGATGACACTTTGAGGTAATGATCAGTACCCCAATCCCACTTGGCTCACCAAATTTCGTTCTTCTATATTAAACCGTTCGTTGGCAGTAACAGTTTTGATTTTTAGGTTTCACTCTGTTTTCTCCTATATGGATACATGTAGTTGGAAGTCTAAATCAAACACGGTGTGTGCTAGCTCTTTGAAACTTGACACAATAAGGTAGCTCCAAGTTCTATCTCTATGGTTTGTTTCCTATTGATGTACCCCTAAGCAGAGACTGGCGCAAATCACTTTCATGGAAAGGGGTTGCCAAGGTTCCAAAGAACTATGAGTTTCCTGAAATTTCAGGACACATTTTTTCACCCAATCTTGATGACACTTTCAGGTAATGATTAGTACCCCAATCCCACTTGGCTCACCAAATTTTGTTCTTCTAGGTTAAACCGTTCGTTGGCAGTAACAGTTTTAATTTTTAGGTTTCACTCTGTTTTCTCCTATATGGATACATGCAGTTGGAAGTCTAAATCAAACACGGTTTGTGCTAGCTCTTTGAAACTTGACACAATAAAGTAGCTCCAAGTTCTATCTCTATGGTTTGTTTCCTATTGATGTAGCCCTAAGCAGAGACAGGCGCAAATCACTTTCATGGAAAGGGGTTGCCAAGCTTCCAAAAAAGTACGAGTTTCCTGAAATCTCAGCACACATTTTTTCACCCAATCTTGATGACACTTTCAGGTAATGATCAGTACCCCAATCCCACTTGGCTCACCAAATTTCGTTATTCTAGGTTAAACCGTTCGTTGGCAGTAACAGTTTTAATTTTTAGGTTTCACTATGTTTTCTCCTATATGGATACATGTAGTTGGAAATCTAAATCAAACACGGTTTGTGCTAGCTCTTTGAAACTTGACACAATAAAGTAGCTCCAAGTTCTATCTCTATGGTTTGTTTCCTCTTGATGTAGCCCTAAGCAGAGACTGGTGCAAATCACTTTTATTTAAAGGGGTTACCAAGCTTCCAAAAAACTACGAGTTTCCTGAAATCTCAGCACACATTTTTTCACCCAATCTTGATGACACTTTCAGGTAATGATCAGTACCCCAATCCCACTTGGCTCACCAAATTTCGTTCTTCTAGGTTAAACAGTTCGTTGGCAGTAACAGTTTAAATTTTTAGGTTTCACTCTCTTGTCTCCTATATGGATAAATGTAGTTGGAACTCTAAATCAAACACGGTTTGTGCTAGCTCTTTGAAACCTGACACAATAAAGTAGCTCCAAGTTCTATCTCTATGGTTTGTTTCCTATTGATGTAGCCCTAAGCAGAGACTGGCGCAAATCACTTTCATGGAAAGGGGTTGCCAATCTTCCAAAAAACTACGAGTTTCCTGAAATCTCAGCACACATTTTTTCACCCAATCTTGATGACACTTTCAGGTAATGATCACTACTCCAATCCCACTTGGCTCAAGAAATTTCGTTCTCCTAGGTTAAACCGTTCGTTGGCAGTAACAGTTTTAATTTTTAGGTTTCACTCTGTTTTCTCCTATATTGATACATGTAGTTGGAAGTCTAAATCAAAAACGGTTTGTGCTAACTCTTTGAAACTTGACACAATGAAGTAGCTCCAAGTTCTATCTCTATGGTTTGTTTCCTATTGATGTAGTCCTAAGCAGAGACTGGCACAAATCACTTTCATGGAAAGGGGTTGCCAAGGTGCCAAAAAACTACGAGTTCCCTGAAATCTCAGCACACATTTTTTCACCCAATCTTGATGACACTTTCAGGTAATGATCACTCCCCCAATCCCACTTGGCTCACCAAATTTCGTTCTTCTAGGTTAAACCGTTCCTCAGCAGTAACAGTTTTAATTTTTAGGTTTCACTCTGTTTTCTCCTATATGGATACATGTAGTTGGAAGTCTAAATCAAACACGGTTTGTGCTAGCTCTTTGAAACTTGACACAATAAAGTAGCTCCAAGTTCTGTCTCTATGGTTTGTTTCCTATTGATGTAGACCTAAGAAGAGACTGGCGCAAATCACGTTCATGGAAAGGGGTTGCCAAGGTTCCAAAAAACTACGAGTTTCCTGAAATCTCAGCAAACATTTTTTCACCCAATCTTGATGACACTTTCAGGTAATGATCAGTACCCCAATCCCACTTGGCTCACCAAATTTCGTTCTTCTAGGTTAAACCGTTCGTTGGCAGTAACAGTTTTAATTTTTAGGTTTCACTCAATTTTCTCCTATATGAATACATTTAGTTGGAACTCTAAATCAAACACGGTTTGTGCTAGCTCTTTGAAACTTGAGACAATAAAGTAGCTCCATGTTCTATCTCTATGGTTTGTTTCCTATTGATGTAGACCTAAGCAGAGACTGGCGCAAATCACTTTCATGGAAAGGGGTTGCCAATCTTCCAAAAAACTACGAGTTTCCTGAAATCTCAGCACACATTTTTTCACCCAATCTTGATGACACTTTCAGGTAATGATCAGTACCCCAATCCCACTTGGCTCACCAAATTTCGTTCTTCTAGGTTAAACCGTTCGTTGGCAGTAACAGTTTTAATTTTTAGGTTTCACTATGTTTTCTCCTATATGGATACATGTAGTTGGAAATCTAAATCAAACACGGTTTGTGCTAGCTCTTTGAAACTTGACACAATAAAGTAGCTCCAAGTTCTATCTCTATGGTTTGTTTCCTCTTGATGTAGCCCTAAGCAGAGACTGGTGCAAATCACTTTTATTTAAAGGGGTTACCAAGCTTCCAAAAAACTACGAGTTTCCTGAAATCTCAGCACACATTTTTTCACCCAATCTTGATGACACTTTCAGGTAATGATCAGTACCCCAATCCCACTTGGCTCACCAAATTTCGTTCTTCTAGGTTAAACAGTTCGTTGGCAGTAACAGTTTTAATTTTTAGGTTTCACTCTCTTGTCTCCTATATGGATAAATGTAGTTGGAACTCTAAATCAAACACGGTTTGTGCTAGCTCTTTGAAACCTGACACAATAAAGTAGCTCCAAGTTCTATCTCTATGGTTTGTTTCCTATTGATGTAGCCCTAAGCAGAGACTGGCGCAAATCACTTTCATGGAAAGGGGTTGCCAAGGTTCCAAAAAATTAAGAGTTTCCTGAAATCTCAGCACACATTTTTTCACCCAATCTTGATGACACTTTCAGGTAATGATCAGTACCCAATCCCACTTGGCTCACCAAATTTCGTTCTTCTAGGTGAATCAGTTCGTTGGCAGTAACAGTTTAAATTTTTTGGTTTCACTCTGTTTTCTCCTATATGGATACATGTAGTTGGAAGTCTAAATCAAACACGGTTTGTGCTAGCTCTTTGAAACTTGACACAATAAAGTAGCTCCAGTTCTATCTCTATGGTTTGTTTCCTATTGATGTAGACCTAAGCAGAGACTGGCGCAAATCACTTTCATGGAAAGGGGTTGCCAAGCTTCCAAAAAACTACGAGTTTCCTGAAATCTCAGCACACATTTTTTCACCCAATCTTGATGACACTTTCAGGTAATGATCACTACCCCAATCCGACTTGGCTAAAGAAATTTCGTTCTCCTAGGTTAAACCGTTCGTCGGCAGTAACAGTTTTAATTTTTAGGTTTCACTCTGTTTTCTCCTATAAGGATACATGTAGTTGGAAGTCTAAATCAAAAACGGTTTGTGCTAACTCTTTGAAACTTGACACAATGAAGTAGCTCCAAGTTCTATCTCTATGGTTTGTTTCCTATTGATGTAGTCCTAAGCAGAGACTGGCACAAATCACTTTCATGGAAAGGGGTTGCCAAAGTGCCAAAAAACTACGAGTTTCCTGAAATCTCAGCACACATTTTTTCACCCAATCTTGATGACACTTTCAGGTAATGATCACTCCCCCAATCCCACTTGGCTCACCAAATTTCGTTCTTCTAGGTTAAAACGTTCCTCAGCAGTAACAGTTTTAATTTTTAGGTTTCACTCTGTTTTCTCCTATATGGATACATGTAGTTGGAAGTCTAAATCAAACACGGTTTGTGCTAGCTCTTTGAAACTTGACACAATAAAGTAGCTCCAAGTTCTGTCTCTATGGTTTGTTTCCTATTGATGTAGACCTAAGAAGAGACTGGCGCAAATCACGTTCATGGAAAGGGGTTGCCAAGGTTCCAAAAAACTACGAGTTTCCTGAAATCTCAGCAAACATTTTTTCACCCAATCTTGATGACACTTTCAGGTAATGATCAGTACCCCAATCCCACTTGGCTCACCAAATTTCGTTCTTCTAGGTTAAACCGTTCGTTGGCAGTAACAGTTTTAATTTTTAGGTTTCACTCAATTTTCTCCTATATGAATACATTTAGTTGGAACTCTAAATCAAACACGGTTTGTGCTAGCTCTTTGAAACTTGAGACAATAAAGTAGCTCCATGTTCTATCTCTATGGTTTGTTTCCTATTGATGTAGACCTAAGCAGAGACTGGCGCAAATCACTTTCATGGAAAGGGGTTGCCAATCTTCCAAAAAACTACGAGTTTCCTGAAATCTCAGCACACATTTTTTCACCCAATCTTGATGACACTTTGAGGTAATGATCAGTACCCCAATCCCACTTGGCTCACCAAATTTCGTTCTTCTATATTAAACCGTTCGTTGGCAGTAACAGTTTTGATTTTTAGGTTTCACTCTGTTTTCTCCTATATGGATACATGTAGTTGGAAGTCTAAATCAAACACGGTGTGTGCTAGCTCTTTGAAACTTGACACAATAAGGTAGCTCCAAGTTCTATCTCTATGGTTTGTTTCCTATTGATGTACCCCTAAGCAGAGACTGGCGCAAATCACTTTCATGGAAAGGGGTTGCCAAGGTTCCAAAGAACTATGAGTTTCCTGAAATTTCAGGACACATTTTTTCACCCAATCTTGATGACACTTTCAGGTAATGATTAGTACCCCAATCCCACTTGGCTCACCAAATTTTGTTCTTCTAGGTTAAACCGTTCGTTGGCAGTAACAGTTTTAATTTTTAGGTTTCACTCTGTTTTCTCCTATATGGATACATGCAGTTGGAAGTCTAAATCAAACACGGTTTGTGCTAGCTCTTTGAAACTTGACACAATAAAGTAGCTCCAAGTTCTATCTCTATGGTTTGTTTCCTATTGATGTAGCCCTAAGCAGAGACAGGCGCAAATCACTTTCATGGAAAGGGGTTGCCAAGCTTCCAAAAAAGTACGAGTTTCCTGAAATCTCAGCACACATTTTTTCACCCAATCTTGATGACACTTTCAGGTAATGATCAGTACCCCAATCCCACTTGGCTCACCAAATTTCGTTATTCTAGGTTAAACCGTTCGTTGGCAGTAACAGTTTTAATTTTTAGGTTTCACTATGTTTTCTCCTATATGGATACATGTAGTTGGAAATCTAAATCAAACACGGTTTGTGCTAGCTCTTTGAAACTTGACACAATAAAGTAGCTCCAAGTTCTATCTCTATGGTTTGTTTCCTCTTGATGTAGCCCTAAGCAGAGACTGGTGCAAATCACTTTTATTTAAAGGGGTTACCAAGCTTCCAAAAAACTACGAGTTTCCTGAAATCTCAGCACACATTTTTTCACCCAATCTTGATGACACTTTCAGGTAATGATCAGTACCCCAATCCCACTTGGCTCACCAAATTTCGTTCTTCTAGGTTAAACAGTTCGTTGGCAGTAACAGTTTAAATTTTTAGGTTTCACTCTCTTGTCTCCTATATGGATAAATGTAGTTGGAACTCTAAATCAAACACGGTTTGTGCTAGCTCTTTGAAACCTGACACAATAAAGTAGCTCCAAGTTCTATCTCTATGGTTTGTTTCCTATTGATGTAGCCCTAAGCAGAGACTGGCGCAAATCACTTTCATGGAAAGGGGTTGCCAATCTTCCAAAAAACTACGAGTTTCCTGAAATCTCAGCACACATTTTTTCACCCAATCTTGATGACACTTTCAGGTAATGATCACTACTCCAATCCCACTTGGCTCAAGAAATTTCGTTCTCCTAGGTTAAACCGTTCGTTGGCAGTAACAGTTTTAATTTTTAGGTTTCACTCTGTTTTCTCCTATATTGATACATGTAGTTGGAAGTCTAAATCAAAAACGGTTTGTGCTAACTCTTTGAAACTTGACACAATGAAGTAGCTCCAAGTTCTATCTCTATGGTTTGTTTCCTATTGATGTAGTCCTAAGCAGAGACTGGCACAAATCACTTTCATGGAAAGGGGTTGCCAAGGTGCCAAAAAACTACGAGTTTCCTGAAATCTCAGCACACATTTTTTCACCCAATCTTGATGACACTTTCAGGTAATGATCACTCCCCCAATCCCACTTGGCTCACCAAATTTCGTTCTTCTAGGTTAAACCGTTCCTCAGCAGTAACAGTTTTAATTTTTAGGTTTCACTCTGTTTTCTCCTATATGGATACATGTAGTTGGAAGTCTAAATCAAACACGGTTTGTGCTAGCTCTTTGAAACTTGACACAATAAAGTAGCTCCAAGTTCTGTCTCTATGGTTTGTTTCCTATTGATGTAGACCTAAGAAGAGACTGGCGCAAATCACGTTCATGGAAAGGGGTTGCCAAGGTTCCAAAAAACTACGAGTTTCCTGAAATCTCAGCAAACATTTTTTCACCCAATCTTGATGACACTTTCAGGTAATGATCAGTACCCCAATCCCACTTGGCTCACCAAATTTCGTTCTTCTAGGTTAAACCGTTCGTTGGCAGTAACAGTTTTAATTTTTAGGTTTCACTCAATTTTCTCCTATATGAATACATTTAGTTGGAACTCTAAATCAAACACGGTTTGTGCTAGCTCTTTGAAACTTGAGACAATAAAGTAGCTCCATGTTCTATCTCTATGGTTTGTTTCCTATTGATGTAGACCTAAGCAGAGACTGGCGCAAATCACTTTCATGGAAAGGGGTTGCCAATCTTCCAAAAAACTACGAGTTTCCTGAAATCTCAGCACACATTTTTTCACCCAATCTTGATGACACTTTCAGGTAATGATCAGTACCCCAATCCCACTTGGCTCACCAAATTTCGTTCTTCTATGTTAAACCGTTCGTTGGCAGTAACAGTTTTGATTTTTAGGTTTCACTCTGTTTTCTCCTATATGGATACATGTAGTTGGAAGTCTAAATCAAACACGGTGTGTGCTAGCTCTTTGAAACTTGACACAATAAGGTAGCTCCAAGTTCTATCTCTATGGTTTGTTTCCTATTGATGTACCCCTAAGCAGAGACTGGCGCAAATCACTTTCATGGAAAGGGGTTGCCAAGGTTCCAAAGAACTACGAGTTTCCTGAAATTTCAGGACACATTTTTTCACCCAATCTTGATGACACTTTCAGGTAATGATTAGTACCCCAATCCCACTTGGCTCACCAAATTTCGTTCTTCTAGGTTAAACCGTTCGTAGGCAGTAACAGTTTTAATTTTTAGGTTTCACTCTGTTTTCTCCTATATGGATACATGCAGTTGGAAGTCTAAATCAAACACGGTTTGTGCTAGCTCTTTGAAACTTGACACAATAAAGTAGCTCCAAGTTCTATCTCTATGGTTTGTTTCCTATTGATGTAGCCCTAAGCAGAGACTGGCGCAAATCACTTTCATGGAAAGGGGTTGCCAAGGTTCCAAAAAATTAAGAGTTTCCTGAAATCTCAGCACACATTTTTTCACCCAATCTTGATGACACTTTCAGGTAATGATCAGTACCCAATCCCACTTGGCTCACCAAATTTCGTTCTTCTAGGTGAAACAGTTCGTTGGCAGTAACAGTTTAAATTTTTTGGTTTCACTCTGTTTTCTCCTATATGGATACATGTAGTTGGAAGTCTAAATCAAACACGGTTTGTGCTAGCTCTTTGAAACTTGACACAATAAAGTAGCTCCAGTTCTATCTCTATGGTTTGTTTCCTATTGATGTAGACCTAAGCAGAGACTGGCGCAAATCACTTTCATGGAAAGGTGTTGCCAAGCTTCCAAAAAACTACGAGTTTCCTGAAATCTCAGCACACATTTTTTCACCCAATCTTGATGACACTTTCAGGTAATGATCACTACCCCAATCCGACTTGGCTAAAGAAATTTCGTTCTCCTAGGTTAAACCGTTCGTTGGCAGTAACAGTTTTAATTTTTAGGTTTCACTCTGTTTTCTCCTATAAGGATACATGTAGTTGGAAGTCTAAATCAAAAACGGTTTGTGCTAACTCTTTGAAACTTGACACAATGAAGTAGCTCCAAGTTCTATCTCTATGGTTTGTTTCCTATTGATGTAGTCCTAAGCAGAGACTGGCACAAATCACTTTCATGGAAAGGGGTTGCCAAAGTGCCAAAAAACTACGAGTTTCCTGAAATCTCAGCACACATTTTTTCACCCAATCTTGATGACACTTTCAGGTAATGATCACTCCCCCAATCCCACTTGGCTCACCAAATTTCGTTCTTCTAGGTTAAACCGTTCCTCAGCAGTAACAGTTTTAATTTTTAGGTTTCACTCTGTTTTCTCCTATATGGATACATGTAGTTGGAAGTCTAAATCAAACACGGTTTGTGCTAGCTCTTTGAAACTTGACACAATAAAGTAGCTCCAAGTTCTGTCTCTATGGTTTGTTTCCTATTGATGTAGACCTAAGAAGAGACTGGCGCAAATCACGTTCATGGAAAGGGGTTGCCAAGGTTCCAAAAAACTACGAGTTTCCTGAAATCTCAGCAAACATTTTTTCACCCAATCTTGATGACACTTTCAGGTAATGATCAGTACCCCAATCCCACTTGGCTCACCAAATTTCGTTCTTCTAGGTTAAACCGTTCGTTGGCAGTAACAGTTTTAATTTTTAGGTTTCACTCAATTTTCTCCTATATGAATACATTTAGTTGGAACTCTAAATCAAACACGGTTTGTGCTAGCTCTTTGAAACTTGAGACAATAAAGTAGCTCCATGTTCTATCTCTATGGTTTGTTTCCTATTGATGTAGACCTAAGCAGAGACTGGCGCAAATCACTTTCATGGAAAGGGGTTGCCAATCTTCCAAAAAACTACGAGTTTCCTGAAATCTCAGCACACATTTTTTCACCCAATCTTGATGACACTTTGAGGTAATGATCAGTACCCCAATCCCACTTGGCTCACCAAATTTCGTTCTTCTATGTTAAACCGTTCGTTGGCAGTAACAGTTTTGATTTTTAGGTTTCACTCTGTTTTCTCCTATATGGATACATGTAGTTGGAAGTCTAAATCAAACACGGTGTGTGCTAGCTCTTTGAAACTTGACACAATAAGGTAGCTCCAAGTTCTATCTCTATGGTTTGTTTCCTATTGATGTACCCCTAAGCAGAGACTGGCGCAAATCACTTTCATGGAAAGGGGTTGCCAAGGTTCCAAAGAACTACGAGTTTCCTGAAATTTCAGGACACATTTTTTCACCCAATCTTGATGACACTTTCAGGTAATGATTAGTACCCCAATCCCACTTGGCTCACCAAATTTCGTTCTTCTAGGTTAAACCGTTCGTTGGCAGTAACAGTTTTAATTTTTAGGTTTCACTCTGTTTTCTCCTATATGGATACATGCAGTTGGAAGTCTAAATCAAACACGGTTTGTGCTAGCTCTTTGAAACTTGACACAATAAAGTAGCTCCAAGTTCTATCTCTATGGTTTGTTTCCTATTGATGTAGCCCTAAGCAGAGACTGGCGCAAATCACTTTCATGGAAAGGGGTTGCCAAGGTTCCAAAAAATTAAGAGTTTCCTGAAATCTCAGCACACATTTTTTCACCCAATCTTGATGACACTTTCAGGTAATGATCAGTACCCAATCCCACTTGGCTCACCAAATTTCGTTCTTCTAGGTGAATCAGTTCGTTGGCAGTAACAGTTTAAATTTTTTGGTTTCACTCTGTTTTCTCCTATATGGATACATGTAGTTGGAAGTCTAAATCAAACACGGTTTGTGCTAGCTCTTTGAAACTTGACACAATAAAGTAGCTCCAGTTCTATCTCTATGGTTTGTTTCCTATTGATGTAGACCTAAGCAGAGACTGGCGCAAATCACTTTCATGGAAAGGGGTTGCCAAGCTTCCAAAAAACTACGAGTTTCCTGAAATCTCAGCACACATTTTTTCACCCAATCTTGATGACACTTTCAGGTAATGATCACTACCCCAATCCGACTTGGCTAAAGAAATTTCGTTCTCCTAGGTTAAACCGTTCGTCGGCAGTAACAGTTTTAATTTTTAGGTTTCACTCTGTTTTCTCCTATAAGGATACATGTAGTTGGAAGTCTAAATCAAAAACGGTTTGTGCTAACTCTTTGAAACTTGACACAATGAAGTAGCTCCAAGTTCTATCTCTATGGTTTGTTTCCTATTGATGTAGTCCTAAGCAGAGACTGGCACAAATCACTTTCATGGAAAGGGGTTGCCAAAGTGCCAAAAAACTACGAGTTTCCTGAAATCTCAGCACACATTTTTTCACCCAATCTTGATGACACTTTCAGGTAATGATCACTCCCCCAATCCCACTTGGCTCACCAAATTTCGTTCTTCTAGGTTAAAACGTTCCTCAGCAGTAACAGTTTTAATTTTTAGGTTTCACTCTGTTTTCTCCTATATGGATACATGTAGTTGGAAGTCTAAATCAAACACGGTTTGTGCTAGCTCTTTGAAACTTGACACAATAAAGTAGCTCCAAGTTCTGTCTCTATGGTTTGTTTCCTATTGATGTAGACCTAAGAAGAGACTGGCGCAAATCACGTTCATGGAAAGGGGTTGCCAAGGTTCCAAAAAACTACGAGTTTCCTGAAATCTCAGCAAACATTTTTTCACCCAATCTTGATGACACTTTCAGGTAATGATCAGTACACCAATCCCACTTGGCTCACCAAATTTCGTTCTTCTAGGTTAAACCGTTCGTTGGCAGTAACAGTTTTAATTTTTAGGTTTCACTCAATTTTCTCCTATATGAATACATTTAGTTGGAACTCTAAATCAAACACGGTTTGTGCTAGCTCTTTGAAACTTGAGACAATAAAGTAGCTCCATGTTCTATCTCTATGGTTTGTTTCCTATTGATGTAGACCTAAGCAGAGACTGGCGCAAATCACTTTCATGGAAAGGGGTTGCCAATCTTCCAAAAAACTACGAGTTTCCTGAAATCTCAGCACACATTTTTTCACCCAATCTTGATGACACTTTGAGGTAATGATCAGTACCCCAATCCCACTTGGCTCACCAAATTTCGTTCTTCTATATTAAACCGTTCGTTGGCAGTAACAGTTTTGATTTTTAGGTTTCACTCTGTTTTCTCCTATATGGATACATGTAGTTGGAAGTCTAAATCAAACACGGTGTGTGCTAGCTCTTTGAAACTTGACACAATAAGGTAGCTCCAAGTTCTATCTCTATGGTTTGTTTCCTATTGATGTACCCCTAAGCAGAGACTGGCGCAAATCACTTTCATGGAAAGGGGTTGCCAAGGTTCCAAAGAACTACGAGTTTCCTGAAATTTCAGGACACATTTTTTCACCCAATCTTGATGACACTTTCAGGTAATGATTAGTACCCCAATCCCACTTGGCTCACCAAATTTTGTTCTTCTAGGTTAAACCGTTCGTTGGCAGTAACAGTTTTAATTTTTAGGTTTCACTCTGTTTTCTCCTATATGGATACATGCAGTTGGAAGTCTAAATCAAACACGGTTTGTGCTAGCTCTTTGAAACTTGACACAATAAAGTAGCTCCAAGTTCTATCTCTATGGTTTGTTTCCTATTGATGTAGCCCTAAGCAGAGACAGGCGCAAATCACTTTCATGGAAAGGGGTTGCCAAGCTTCCAAAAAAGTACGAGTTTCCTGAAATCTCAGCACACATTTTTTCACCCAATCTTGATGACACTTTCAGGTAATGATCAGTACCCCAATCCCACTTGGCTCACCAAATTTCGTTATTCTAGGTTAAACCGTTCGTTGGCAGTAACAGTTTTAATTTTTAGGTTTCACTATGTTTTCTCCTATATGGATACATGTAGTTGGAAATCTAAATCAAACACGGTTTGTGCTAGCTCTTTGAAACTTGACACAATAAAGTAGCTCCAAGTTCTATCTCTATGGTTTGTTTCCTCTTGATGTAGCCCTAAGCAGAGACTGGTGCAAATCACTTTTATTTAAAGGGGTTACCAAGCTTCCAAAAAACTACGAGTTTCCTGAAATCTCAGCACACATTTTTTCACCCAATCTTGATGACACTTTCAGGTAATGATCAGTACCCCAATCCCACTTGGCTCACCAAATTTCGTTCTTCTAGGTTAAACAGTTCGTTGGCAGTAACAGTTTTAATTTTTAGGTTTCACTCTCTTGTCTCCTATATGGATAAATGTAGTTGGAACTCTAAATCAAACACGGTTTGTGCTAGCTCTTTGAAACCTGACACAATAAAGTAGCTCCAAGTTCTATCTCTATGGTTTGTTTCCTATTGATGTAGCCCTAAGCAGAGACTGGCGCAAATCACTTTCATGGAAAGGGGTTGCCAATCTTCCAAAAAACTACGAGTTTCCTGAAATCTCAGCACACATTTTTTCACCCAATCTTGATGACACTTTCAGGTAATGATCACTACTCCAATCCCACTTGGCTCAAGAAATTTCGTTCTCCTAGGTTAAACCGTTCGTCGGCAGTAACAGTTTTAATTTTTAGGTTTCACTCTGTTTTCTCCTATATTGATACATGTAGTTGGAAGTCTAAATCAAAAACGGTTTGTGCTAACTCTTTGAAACTTGACACAATGAAGTAGCTCCAAGTTCTATCTCTATGGTTTGTTTCCTATTGATGTAGTCCTAAGCAGAGACTGGCACAAATCACTTTCATGGAAAGGGGTTGCCAAGGTGCCAAAAAACTACGAGTTTCCTGAAATCTCAGCACACATTTTTTCACCCAATCTTGATGACACTTTCAGGTAATGATCACTCCCCCAATCCCACTTGGCTCACCAAATTTCGTTCTTCTAGGTTAAACCGTTCCTCAGCAGTAACAGTTTAAATTTTTAGGTTTCACTCTGTTTTCTCCTATATGGATACATGTAGTTGGAAGTCTAAATCAAACACGGTTTGTGCTAGCTCTTTGAAACTTGACACAATAAAGTAGCTCCAAGTTCTGTCTCTATGGTTTGTTTCCTATTGATGTAGACCTAAGAAGAGACTGGCGCAAATCACGTTCATGGAAAGGGGTTGCCAAGGTTCCAAAAAACTACGAGTTTCCTGAAATCTCAGCAAACATTTTTTCACCCAATCTTGATGACACTTTCAGGTAATGATCAGTACCCCAATCCCACTTGGCTCACCAAATTTTGTTCTTCTAGGTTAAACCGTTCGTTGGCAGTAACAGTTTTAATTTTTAGGTTTCACTCAATTTTCTCCTATATGAATACATTTAGTTGGAACTCTAAATCAAACACGGTTTGTGCTAGCTCTTTGAAACTTGAGACAATAAAGTAGCTCCATGTTCTATCTCTATGGTTTGTTTCCTATTGATGTAGACCTAAGCAGAGACTGGCGCAAATCACTTTCATGGAAAGGGGTTGCCAATCTTCCAAAAAACTACGAGTTTCCTGAAATCTCAGCACACATTTTTTCACCCAATCTTGATGACACTTTCAGGTAATGATCAGTACCCCAATCCCACTTGGCTCACCAAATTTCGTTATTCTAGGTTAAACCGTTCGTTGGCAGTAACAGTTTTAATTTTTAGGTTTCACTATGTTTTCTCCTATATGGATACATGTAGTTGGAAATCTAAATCAAACACGGTTTGTGCTAGCTCTTTGAAACTTGACACAATAAAGTAGCTCCAAGTTCTATCTCTATGGTTTGTTTCCTCTTGATGTAGCCCTAAGCAGAGACTGGTGCAAATCACTTTTATTTAAAGGGGTTACCAAGCTTCCAAAAAACTACGAGTTTCCTGAAATCTCAGCACACATTTTTTCACCCAATCTTGATGACACTTTCAGGTAATGATCAGTACCCCAATCCCACTTGGCTCACCAAATTTCGTTCTTCTAGGTTAAACAGTTCGTTGGCAGTAACAGTTTTAATTTTTAGGTTTCACTCTCTTGTCTCCTATATGGATAAATGTAGTTGGAACTCTAAATCAAACACGGTTTGTGCTAGCTCTTTGAAACCTGACACAATAAAGTAGCTCCAAGTTCTATCTCTATGGTTTGTTTCCTATTGATGTAGCCCTAAGCAGAGACTGGCGCAAATCACTTTCATGGAAAGGGGTTGCCAATCTTCCAAAAAACTACGAGTTTCCTGAAATCTCAGCACACATTTTTTCACCCAATCTTGATGACACTTTCAGGTAATGATCACTACTCCAATCCCACTTGGCTCAAGAAATTTCGTTCTCCTAGGTTAAACCGTTCGTCGGCAGTAACAGTTTTAATTTTTAGGTTTCACTCTGTTTTCTCCTATATTGATACATGTAGTTGGAAGTCTAAATCAAAAACGGTTTGTGCTAACTCTTTGAAACTTGACACAATGAAGTAGCTCCAAGTTCTATCTCTATGGTTTGTTTCCTATTGATGTAGTCCTAAGCAGAGACTGGCACAAATCACTTTCATGGAAAGGGGTTGCCAAGGTGCCAAAAAACTACGAGTTTCCTGAAATCTCAGCACACATTTTTTCACCCAATCTTGATGACACTTTCAGGTAATGATCACTCCCCCAATCCCACTTGGCTCACCAAATTTCGTTCTTCTAGGTTAAACCGTTCCTCAGCAGTAACAGTTTTAATTTTTAGGTTTCACTCTGTTTTCTCCTATATGGATACATGTAGTTGGAAGTCTAAATCAAACACGGTTTGTGCTAGCTCTTTGAAACTTGACACAATAAAGTAGCTCCAAGTTCTGTCTCTATGGTTTGTTTCCTATTGATGTAGACCTAAGAAGAGACTGGCGCAAATCACGTTCATGGAAAGGGGTTGCCAAGGTTCCAAAAAACTACGAGTTTCCTGAAATCTCAGCAAACATTTTTTCACCCAATCTTGATGACACTTTCAGGTAATGATCAGTACCCCAATCCCACTTGGCTCACCAAATTTCGTTCTTCTAGGTTAAACCGTTCGTTGGCAGTAACAGTTTTAATTTTTAGGTTTCACTCAATTTTCTCCTATATGAATACATTTAGTTGGAACTCTAAATCAAACACGGTTTGTGCTAGCTCTTTGAAACTTGAGACAATAAAGTAGCTCCATGTTCTATCTCTATGGTTTGTTTCCTATTGATGTAGACCTAAGCAGAGACTGGCGCAAATCACTTTCATGGAAAGGGG
The DNA here is from genome assembly GCF_964194105.1 of Spermophilus citellus. Taxonomy (NCBI): domain Eukaryota; kingdom Metazoa; phylum Chordata; class Mammalia; order Rodentia; family Sciuridae; genus Spermophilus; species Spermophilus citellus. Next base: position 1,702,224 of record NW_027672724.1, on the reverse strand, counting down.
TTGCCAATCTTCCAAAAAACTACGAGTTTCCTGAAATCTCAGCACACATTTTTTCACCCAATCTTGATGACACTTTGAGGTAATGATCAGTACCCCAATCCCACTTGGCTCACCAAATTTCGTTCTTCTATGTTAAACCGTTCGTTGGCAGTAACAGTTTTGATTTTTAGGTTTCACTCTGTTTTCTCCTATATGGATACATGTAGTTGGAAGTCTAAATCAAACACGGTGTGTGCTAGCTCTTTGAAACTTGACACAATAAGGTAGCTCCAAGTTCTATCTCTATGGTTTGTTTCCTATTGATGTACCCCTAAGCAGAGATTGGCGCAAATCACTTTCATGGAAAGGGGTTGCCAAGGTTCCAAAGAACTACGAGTTTCCTGAAATTTCAGGACACATTTTTTCACCCAATCTTGATGACACTTTCAGGTAATGATTAGTACCCCAATCCCACTTGGCTCACCAAATTTCGTTCTTCTAGGTTAAACCGTTCGTTGGCAGTAACAGTTTTAATTTTTAGGTTTCACTCTGTTTTCTCCTATATGGATACATGCAGTTGGAAGTCTAAATCAAACACGGTTTGTGCTAGCTCTTTGAAACTTGACACAATAAAGTAGCTCCAAGTTCTATCTCTATGGTTTGTTTCCTATTGATGTAGCCCTAAGCAGAGACTGGCGCAAATCACTTTCATGGAAAGGGGTTGCCAAGGTTCCAAAAAATTAAGAGTTTCCTGAAATCTCAGCACACATTTTTTCACCCAATCTTGATGACACTTTCAGGTAATGATCAGTACCCAATCCCACTTGGCTCACCAAATTTCGTTCTTCTAGGTGAAACAGTTCGTTGGCAGTAACAGTTTAAATTTTTTGGTTTCACTCTGTTTTCTCCTATATGGATACATGTAGTTGGAAGTCTAAATCAAACACGGTTTGTGCTAGCTCTTTGAAACTTGACACAATAAAGTAGCTCCAGTTCTATCTCTATGGTTTGTTTCCTATTGATGTAGACCTAAGCAGAGACTGGCGCAAATCACTTTCATGGAAAGGGGTTGCCAAGCTTCCAAAAAACTACGAGTTTTCTGAAATCTCAGCACACATTTTTTCACCCAATCTTGATGACACTTTCAGGTAATGATCACTACCCCAATCCGACTTGGCTAAAGAAATTTCGTTCTCCTAGGTTAAACCGTTCGTCGGCAGTAACAGTTTTAATTTTTAGGTTTCACTCTGTTTTCTCCTATAAGGATACATGTAGTTGGAAGTCTAAATCAAAAACGGTTTGTGCTAACTCTTTGAAACTTGACACAATGAAGTAGCTCCAAGTTCTATCTCTATGGTTTGTTTCCTATTGATGTAGTCCTAAGCAGAGACTGGCACAAATCACTTTCATGGAAAGGGGTTGCCAAAGTGCCAAAAAACTACGAGTTTCCTGAAATCTCAGCACACATTTTTTCACCCAATCTTGATGACACTTTCAGGTAATGATCACTCCCCCAATCCCACTTGGCTCACCAAATTTCGTTCTTCTAGGTTAAACCGTTCCTCAGCAGTAACAGTTTAAATTTTTAGGTTTCACTCTGTTTTCTCCTATATGGATACATGTAGTTGGAAGTCTAAATCAAACACGGTTTGTGCTAGCTCTTTGAAACTTGACACAATAAAGTAGCTCCAAGTTCTGTCTCTATGGTTTGTTTCCTATTGATGTAGCCCTAAGCAGAGACTGGCGCAAATCACTTTCATGGAAAGGGGTTGCCAATCTTCCAAAAAACTACGAGTTTCCTGAAATCTCAGCACACATTTTTTCACCCAATCTTGATGACACTTTGAGGTAATGATCAGTACCCCAAACCCACTTGGCTCACCAAATTTCGTTCTTCTATGTTAAACCGTTCGTTGGCAGTAACAGTTTTGATTTTTAGGTTTCACTCTGTTTTCTCCTATATGGATACATGTAGTTGGAAGTCTAAATCATACACGGTGTGTGCTAGCTCTTTGAAACTTGACACAATAAAGTAGCTCCAAGTTCTATCTCTATGGTTTGTTCCAATTGATGTAGCCCTGAGCAGAGACTGGCGCAAATCACTTTCATGGGAAGGGGTTGCCAAGCTTCCCAAAAACTACGAGTTTCCTGAAATCTCAGCACATATTTTTTCACCCAATCTTGATGACACTTTCAGGTAATGATCAGTACCCAATCCCACTTGGCTCACCAAATTTCGTTCTTCTAGGTTAAACAGTTCGTTGGCAGTAACAGTTTTAATTTTTAGGTTTCAATCTGTTTTCTCCTATATGGATACATGTAGTTGGAATTCTAAATCAAACACGGTTTGTGCTAGCTCTTTGAAACTTGACACAATAAAGTAGCTCCAAGTTCTATCTCTATGGTTTGTTTCCTATTGATGTAGACCTAAGCGGAGACTGGCGCAAATCACTTTCATGGAAATGGGTTGCCAAGCTTCCAAAAAACTACGAGTTTCCTGAAATCTCAGCACACATTTTTTCACCCAATCTTGATGACACTTTCAGGTAATGATCACTACCCCAATCCCACTTGGCTAAAGAAATTTCGTTCTCCTAGGTTAAACCGTTCGTCGGCAGTAACAGTTTTAATTTTTAGGTTTCACTCTGTTTTCTCCTATATGGATACATGTAGTTGGAACTCTAAATCAAACACGGTTTGTGCTAGCTCTTTGAAACTTGACACAATAAAGTAGCTCCAAGTTCTATCTCTATGGTTTGTTTCCTATTGATGTAGCCCTAAGCAGAGACTGAGCAAATCACTTTCATGGAAAGGGGTTGCCAAGGTTCCAAAAAACTACGAGTTTCCTGAAATCTCAGCACACATTTTTTCACCCACCTTGATGACACTTTCAGGTAATGATCACTACCCAAATTCCACTTGGCTCACCAAATTTCGTTCTTCTAGTTTAAACCGTTCGTTGGCAGTAACAGTTTTAATTTTTAGGTTTCACTCTGTTTTCTCCTATATGGATACATGTAGTTGGAACTCTAAATCAAACACGGTTTGTGCTAGCTCTTTGAAACTTGACACAATAAAGTAGCTCCAAGTTCTATCTCTATGGTTTGTTTCCTATTGATGTAGCCCTAAGCAGAGACTGGCGCAAATCACTTTCATGGAAAAGGGTTGCCAATCTTCCAAAAAACTTCGAGGTTCCTAAAATCTCAGCACATATATTTTCACCCAATCTTGATGACACTTTCAGGTAATGATCAGTACCCCAATCCCACTTGGCTCACCAAATTTCGTTCTTCTGGATTAAACAGTTCGTTGGCAGTAACAGTTTTAATTTTTAGGTTTCACTCTGTTTTCTCCTATATGGATACATGTAGTTGGAACTCTAAATCAAACACGGTTTGTGCTAGCTCTTTGAAACTTGACACAATAAAGTAGCTCCAAGTTCTATCTCTATGGTTTGTTTCCTATTGATGTACCCCTAAGAAGAGACTGGCGCAAATCACTTTCATTTAAAGAGGTTGCCAAGCTTCCAAAAAACTACGAGTTTCCTGAAATCTCAGCACACATTTTTTCACCCAATCTTGAAGACACTTTCAGGTAATGATCAGTACCCCAATCCCACTTGGCTCACCAAATTTCGTTCTTCTAGGTTAAACCGTTCGTTGGCAGTAACAGTTTTGATTTTTAGGTTTCACTCTGTTTTCTCCTATATGGATACATGTAGTTGGAAGTCTAAATCAAACACGGTGTGTGCTAGCTCTTTGAAACTTGACACAATAAAGTAGCTCCAAGTTCTATCTCTATGGTTTGTTCCAATTGATGTAGCCCTGAGCAGAGACTGGCGCAAATCACTTTCATGGGAAGGGGTTGCCAAGCTTCCCAAAAACTACGAGTTTCCTGAAATCTCAGCACACATTTTTTCACCCAATCTTGATGACACTTTCAGGTAATGATCAGTACCCAATCCCACTTGGCTCACCAAATTTCGTTCTTCTAGGTGAAACAGTTCGTTGGCAGTAACAGTTTAAATTTTTTGGTTTCACTCTGTTTTCTCCTATATGGATACATGTAGTTGGATGTCTAAATCAAACACGGTTTGTGCTAGCTCTTTGAAACTTGACACAATAAAGTAGCTCCAGTTCTATCTCTATGGTTTGTTTCCTATTGATGTAGACCTAAGCAGAGACTGGCGCAAATCACTTTCATGGAAAGGGGTTGCCAAGCTTCCAAAAAACTACGAGTTTCCTGAAATCTCAGCACACATTTTTTCACCCAATCTTGATGACACTTTCAGGTAATGATCACTACCCCAATCCCACTTGGCTAAAGAAATTTCGTTCTCCTAGGTTAAACCGTTCGTCGGCAGTAACAGTTTTAATTTTTAGGTTTCACTCTGTTTTCTCCTATATGGATACATGTAGTTGGAAGTCTAAATCAAAAACGGTTTGTGCTAACTCTTTGAAACTTGACACAATGAAGTAGCTCCAAGTTCTATCTCTATGGTTTGTTTCCTATTGATGTAGTCCTAAGCAGAGACTGGCACAAATCACTTTCATGGAAAGGGGTTGCCAAGGTGCCAAAAAACTACGAGTTTCCTGAAATCTCAGCACACATTTTTTCACCCAATCTTGATGACACTTTCAGGTAATGATCACTCCCCCAATCCCACTTGGCTCACCAAATTTCGTTCTTCTAGGTTGAACCGTTCCTCAGCAGTAACAGTTTTAATTTTTAGGTTTCACTCTGTTTTCTCTTATATGGATACATGTAGTTGGAAGTCTAAATCAAACACGGTTTGTGCTAGCTCTTTGAAACTTGACACAATAAAGTAGCTCCAAGTTCTGTCTCTATGGTTTGTTTCCTATTGATGTAGACCTAAGAAGAGACTGGCGCAAATCACGTTCATGGAAAGGGGTTGCCAAGGTTCCAAAAAACTACGAGTTTCCTGAAATCTCAGCAAACATTTTTTCACCCAATCTTGATGACACTTTCAGGTAATGATCAGTACCCCAATCCCACTTGGCTCACCAAATTTCGTTCTTCTAGGTTAAACCGTTCGTTGGCAGTAACAGTTTTAATTTTTAGGTTTCACTCAATTTTCTCCTATATGAATACATATAGTTGGAACTCTAAATCAAACACGGTTTGTGCTAGCTCTTTGAAACTTGAGACAATAAAGTAGCTCCATGTTCTATCTCTATGGTTTGTTTCCTATTGATGTAGACCTAAGCAGAGACTGGCGCAAATCACTTTCATGGAAAGGGGTTGCCAATCTTCCAAAAAACTACGAGTTTCCTGAAATCTCAGCACACATTTTTTCACCCAATCTTTTGACACTTTGAGGTAATGATCAGTACCCCAATCCCACTTGGCTCACCAAATTTCGTTCTTCTATGTTAAACCGTTCGTTGGCAGTAACAGTTTTGATTTTTAGGTTTCACTCTGTTTTCTCCTATATGGATACATGTAGTTGGAAGTCTAAATCAAACACGGTGTGTGCTAGCTCTTTGAAACTTGACACAATAAGGTAGCTCCAAGTTCTATCTCTATGGTTTGTTTCCTATTGATGTACCCCTAAGCAGAGACTGGCGCAAATCACTTTCATGGAAAGGGGTTGCCAAGGTTCCAAAGAACTACGAGTTTCCTGAAATTTCAGGACACATTTTTTCACCCAATCTTGATGACACTTTCAGGTAATGATTAGTACCCCAATCCCACTTGGCTCACCAAATTTCGTTCTTCTAGGTTAAACCGTTCGTTGGCAGTAACAGTTTTAATTTTTAGGTTTCACTCTGTTTTCTCCTATATGGATACATGCAGTTGGAAGTCTAAATCAAACACGGTTTGTGCTAGCTCTTTGAAACTTGACACAATAAAGTAGCTCCAAGTTCTATCTCTATGGTTTGTTTCCTATTGATGTAGCCCTAAGCAGAGACTGGCGCAAATCACTTTCATGGAAAGGGGTTGCCAAGCTTCCAAAAAATTAAGAGTTTCCTGAAATCTCAGCACACATTTTTTCACCCAATCTTGATGACACTTTCAGGTAATGATCAGTACCCCAATCCCACTTGGCTCACCAAATTTCGTTATTCTAGGTTAAACCGTTCGTTGGCAGTAACAGTTTTAATTTTTAGGTTTCACTCTGTTTTCTCCTATATGGATACATGTAGTTGGAAATCTAAATCAAACACGGTTTGTGCTAGCTCTTTGAAACTTGACATAATAAAGTAGCTCCAAGTTCTATCTCTATGGTTTGTTTCCTCTTGATGTAGCCCTAAGCAGAGACTGGTGCAAATCACTTTTATTTAAAGGGGTTACCAAGCTTCCAAAAAACTACGAGTTTCCTGAAATCTCAGCACACATTTTTTCACCCAATCTTGATGACACTTTCAGGTAATGATCAGTACCCCAATCCCACTTGGCTCACCAAATTTCGTTCTTCTAGGTTAAACAGTTCGTTGGCAGTAACAGTTTTAATTTTTAGGTTTCACTCTCTTGTCTCCTATATGGATACATGTAGTTGGAACTCTAAATCAAACACGGTTTGTGCTAGCTCTTTGAAACCTGACACAATAAAGTAGCTCCAAGTTCTATCTCTATGGTTTGTTTCCTATTGATGTAGCCCTTAGCAGAGACTGGCGCAAATCACTTTCATGGAAAGGGGTTGCCAATGTTCCAAAAAACTACGAGTTTCCTGAAATCTCAGCTCACAATTTTTCACCCAATCTTGATGACACTTTCAGGTAATGATCAGTACCCCAATCCCACTTGGCTCACCAAATTTCGTTCTTCTAGGTTAAACAGTTCGTTGGCAGTAACAGTTTTAATTTTTAGGTTTCACTCTCTTGTCTCCTATATGGATACATGTAGTTGGAACTCTAAATCAAACACGGTTTGTGCTAGCTCTTTGAAACCTGACACAATAAAGTAGCTCCAGTTCTATCTCTATGGTTTGTTTCCTATTGATGTAGACCTAAGCAGAGACTGGCGCAAATCACTTTCATGGAAAGGGGTTGCCAAGCTTCCAAAAAACTACGAGTTTCCTGAAATCTCAGCACACATTTTTTCACCCAATCTTGATGACACTTTCTGGTAATGATCACTACCCCAATCCGACTTGGCTAAAGAAATTTCGTTCTCCTAGGTTAAACCGTTCGTCGGCAGTAACAGTTTTAATTTTTAGGTTTCACTCTGTTTTCTCCTATATGGATACATGTAGTTGGAAGTCTAAATCAAAAACGGTTTGTGCTAACTCTTTGAAACTTGACACAATGAAGTAGCTCCAAGTTCTATCTCTATGGTTTGTTTCCTATTGATGTAGTCCTAAGCAGAGACTGGCACAAATCACTTTCATGGAAAGGGGTTGCCAAGGTGCCAAAAAACTACGAGTTTCCTGAAATCTCAGCACACATTTTTTCACCCAATCTTGATGACACTTTCAGGTAATGATCACTCCCCCAATCCCACTTGGCTCACCAAATTTCGTTCCTCTAGGTTAAACCGTTCCTCAGCAGTAACAGTTTTAATTTTTAGGTTTCACTCTGTTTTCTCCTATATGGATACATGTATTTGGAACTCTAAATCAAACACGGTTTGTGCTAGCTCTTTGAAACTTGACACAATAAAGTAGCTCCAAGTTCTCTCTCTATGGTTTGTTTCCAATTGATGTAGCCCTAAGCAGAGACTGGCGCAAATCACTTACATGGAAAGGGGTTGCCAAGTTTCCAAAAAACTACGAGTTTCCTGAAATCTCAGCACACATTTTTTCACCCAATCTTGATGACACTTTCAGGTAATGATCAGTACCCCAATCCCACTTGGCTCACCAAATTTCGTTCTTCCAAGTTTAACCGTTCATTGGCAGTAACAGTTTTAATTTTTATGTTTCAGTCTGTTTTCTCATATATGGATACATGTAGTTGGAACTCTAAATCAAACACGGTTTGTGCTAGCTCTTTGAAACTTGACACAATAAAGTAGCTCCAAGTTCTATCTCTATGGTTTGTTTCCTATTGATGTAGCCCTAAGCAGAGACTGGCGCAAATCACTTTCATGGAAAGGGGTTGCCAAGCTTCCAAAAAACTACGAGTTTCCTGAAATCTCAGCACACATTTTTTCAACCAATCTTGATGACACTTTCAGGAAATGATCAGTACCCCAATCCCACTTGACTCACCAAATTTCGTTATTCTAGGTTAAACCCTGCGTTGGCAGTAACAGTTTTAAATTTTATGTTTCACTCTGTTTTCTCCTCTATGGATACATGTAGTTGGAACTCTAAATCAAACACGGTTTGTGCTAGGTCTTTGAAACTTGACACAATAAAGTAGCTCCAAGTTCTATCTCTATGGTTTGTTTCCTATTGATGTAGCCCTAAGCAGAGACAGGCGCAAATCACTTTCATGGAAAGGGGTTGCCAATCTTCCAAAAAACTACGAGTTTCCTGAAATCTCAGCTCACATTTTTTCACCCAATCTTGATGACACTTTCAGGTAATGATCAGTACAACAAATCCCACTTGGGTCCCCAAGTTTCATTCTTCTATGTTAAACCGTTTGTTGGCAGTAACAGTTTTAATTTTTAGGTTTCACTCTGTTTTCTCCTATATGGATACATGTAGTTGGAAGTCTAAATCAAACACGGTTTGTGCTAGCTCTTTGAAACTTGACACAATAAAGTAGCTCCAAGTTCTATCTCTATGGTTTGTTTCCTATTGATGTAGCCCTAAGCAGAGACTGGCGCAAATCACTTTCATTGAAAGGGGTTGCCAATCTTCCAGAAAACTACGAGTTTCCTGAAATCTCAGCACACATTTTTTCACCCAATCTTGATGACACTTTCAGGTAATGATCAGTACCCCAATCCCACTTGGCTCACCAAATTTCGTTCTTCTATGTTAAACCGTTCTTTGCCAGTAACAGTTTTAATTTTTAGGTTTCACTCTGTTTTCTCCTATATGGAAACATGTATTTGGAACTCTAAATCAAACAAGCTTTGTGCTAGCTCTTTGAAACTTGACACAATCAAGTAGCTCCAAGTTCTATCTCTATGGTTTGTTTCCTATTGATGTAGCCCTAAGCAGAGACTGGCGCAAATCACTTTCATGGACAGGGGTTGCCAAGCTTCCAAAAAACTACGAGTTTCCTGAAATCTCAGCACACATTTTTTCACCCAATCTTGATGACACTTTCAGGTAATGATCAATATCAAAATCCCACTTGGCTCACCAAATTTCGTTCTTCTAGGTTAAACCCTTCGTTGGCAGTAACAGTTTTAATATTTAGGATTCACTCAATTTTCTCCTATATGAATACATATATTTGGAACTCTAAATCAAACACGGTTTGTGCTAGCTCTTTGAAACTTGACACAATAAAGTAGCTCCATGTTCTATCTCTATGGTTTGATTCCTATTGATTTAGCCCTAAGCAGAGACTGGCGCAAATCACTTTCATGGAATGGGGTTGCCAAGCTTCCAAAAAACTACGAGTTTCCTGAAATCTCAGCACACATTTTTTCACCCAATCTTGATGACACTTTCAGGTAATGATCAGTACAACAAATCCCACTTGGGTCACCAACTTTCGTTCTTCTAGGTTAAACCCTTTGTTGGCAGTAACAGTTTTAATTTTTAGGTTTCACTCTGTTTTCTCCTATATGGATACATGTATTTGGAACTCTAAATCAAACACGGTTTGTGCTAGCTCTTTGAAACTTGACACAATAAAGTAGCTCCAAGTTCTCTCTCTATGGTTTGTTTCCAATTGATGTAGCCCTAAGCAGAGACTGGCGCAAATCACTTTCATGGAAAGGGGTTGCCAAGTTTCCAAAAAACTACGAGTTTCCTGAAATCTCAGCACACATTTTTTCACCCAATCTTGATGACACTTTCAGGTAATGATCAGTACCCCAATCCCACTTGGCTCACCAAATTTCGTTCTTCTAGGTTAAACCGTTCGTTGGCAGTAACAGTTTTAATTTTTAGGTTTCACTCAATTTTCTCCTATATGAATACATTTAGTTGGAACTCTAAATCAAACACGGTTTGTGCTAGCTCTTTGAAACTTGAGACAATAAAGTAGCTCCATGTTCTATCTCTATGGTTTGTTTCCTATTGATGTAGACCTAAGCAGAGACTGGCGCAAATCACTTTCATGGAAAGGGGTTGCCAATCTTCCAAAAAACTACGAGTTTCCTGAAATCTCAGCACACATTTTTTCACCCAATCTTGATGACACTTTGAGGTAATGATCAGTACCCCAATCCCACTTGGCTCACCAAATTTCGTTCTTCTATGTTAAACCGTTCGTTGGCAGTAACAGTTTTGATTTTTAGGTTTCACTCTGTTTTCTCCTATATGGATACATGTAGTTGGAAGTCTAAATCAAACACGGTGTGTGCTAGCTCTTTGAAACTTGACACAATAAGGTAGCTCCAAGTTCTATCTCTATGGTTTGTTTCCTATTGATGTACCCCTAAGCAGAGACTGGCGCAAATCACTTTCATGGAAAGGGGTTGCCAAGGTTCCAAAGAACTACGAGTTTCCTGAAATTTCAGGACACATTTTTTCACCCAATCTTGATGACACTTTCAGGTAATGATTAGTACCCCAATCCCACTTGGCTCACCAAATTTCGTTCTTCTAGGTTAAACCGTTCGTTGGCAGTAACAGTTTTAATTTTTAGGTTTCACTCTGTTTTCTCCTATATGGATACATGCAGTTGGAAGTCTAAATCAAACACGGTTTGTGCTAGCTCTTTGAAACTTGACACAATAAAGTAGCTCCAAGTTCTATCTCTATGGTTTGTTTCCTATTGATGTAGCCCTAAGCAGAGACTGGCGCAAATCACTTTCATGGAAAGGGGTTGCCAAGGTTCCAAAAAATTAAGAGTTTCCTGAAATCTCAGCACACATTTTTTCACCCAATCTTGATGACACTTTCAGGTAATGATCAGTACCCAATCCCACTTGGCTCACCAAATTTCGTTCTTCTAGGTGAAACAGTTCGTTGGCAGTAACAGTTTAAATTTTTTGGTTTCACTCTGTTTTCTCCTATATGGATACATGTAGTTGGAAGTCTAAATCAAACACGGTTTGTGCTAGCTCTTTGAAACTTGACACAATAAAGTAGCTCCAGTTCTATCTCTATGGTTTGTTTCCTATTGATGTAGACCTAAGCAGAGACTGGCGCAAATCACTTTCATGGAAAGGGGTTGCCAAGCTTCCAAAAAACTACGAGTTTCCTGAAATCTCAGCACACATTTTTTCACCCAATCTTGATGACACTTTCAGGTAATGATCACTACCCCAATCCGACTTGGCTAAAGAAATTTCGTTCTCCTAGGTTAAACCGTTCGTCGGCAGTAACAGTTTTAATTTTTAGGTTTCACTCTGTTTTCTCCTATAAGGATACATGTAGTTGGAAGTCTAAATCAAAAACGGTTTGTGCTAACTCTTTGAAACTTGACACAATGAAGTAGCTCCAAGTTCTATCTCTATGGTTTGTTTCCTATTGATGTAGTCCTAAGCAGAGACTGGCACAAATCACTTTCATGGAAAGGGGTTGCCAAAGTGCCAAAAAACTACGAGTTTCCTGAAATCTCAGCACACATTTTTTCACCCAATCTTGATGACACTTTCAGGTAATGATCACTCCCCCAATCCCACTTGGCTCACCAAATTTCGTTCTTCTAGGTTAAACCGTTCCTCAGCAGTAACAGTTTTAATTTTTAGGTTTCACTCTGTTTTCTCCTATATGGATACATGTAGTTGGAAGTCTAAATCAAACACGGTTTGTGCTAGCTCTTTGAAACTTGACACAATAAAGTAGCTCCAAGTTCTATCTCTATGGTTTGTTTCCTATTGATGTAGCCCTAAGCAGAGACTGAGCAAATCACTTTCATGGAAAGGGGTTGCCAAGGTTCCAAAAAACTACGAGTTTCCTGAAATCTCAGCACACATTTTTTCACCCACCTTGATGACACTTTCAGGTAATGATCACTACCCAAATTCCACTTGGCTCACCAAATTTCGTTCTTCTAGTTTAAACCGTTCGTTGGCAGTAACAGTTTTAATTTTTAGGTTTCACTCTGTTTTCTCCTATATGGATACATGTAGTTGGAACTCTAAATCAAACACGGTTTGTGCTAGCTCTTTGAAACTTGACACAATAAAGTAGCTCCAAGTTCTATCTCTATGGTTTGTTTCCTATTGATGTAGCCCTAAGCAGAGACTGGCGCAAATCACTTTCATGGAAAAGGGTTGCCAATCTTCCAAAAAACTTCGAGTTTCCTAAAATCTCAGCACATATATTTTCACCCAATCTTGATGACACTTTCAGGTAATGATCAGTACCCCAATCCCACTTGGCTCACCAAATTTCGTTCTTCTGGATTAAACAGTTCGTTGGCAGTAACAGTTTTAATTTTAGGTTTCACTCTGTTTTCTCCTATATGGATACATGTAGTTGGAACTCTAAATCAAACACGGTTTGTGCTAGCTCTTTGAAACTTGACACAATAAAGTAGCTCCAAGTTCTATCTCTATGGTTTGTTTCCTATTGATGTACCCCTAAGAAGAGACTGGCGCAAATCACTTTCATTTAAAGAGGTTGCCAAGCTTCCAAAAAACTACGAGTTTCCTGAAATCTCAGCACACATTTTTTCACCCAATCTTGAAGACACTTTCAGGTAATGATCAGTACCCCAATCCCACTTGGCTCACCAAATTTCGTTCTTCTAGGTTAAACCGTTCGTTGGCAGTAACAGTTTTGATTTTTAGGTTTCACTCTGTTTTCTCCTATATGGATACATGTAGTTGGAAGTCTAAATCAAACACGGTGTGTGCTAGCTCTTTGAAACTTGACACAATAAAGTAGCTCCAAGTTCTATCTCTATGGTTTGTTCCAATTGATGTAGCCCTGAGCAGAGACTGGCGCAAATCACTTTCATGGGAAGGGGTTGCCAAGCTTCCCAAAAACTACGAGTTTCCTGAAATCTCAGCACACATTTTTTCACCCAATCTTGATGACACTTTCAGGTAATGATCAGTACCCAATCCCACTTGGCTCACCAAATTTCGTTCTTCTAGGTGAAACAGTTCGTTGGCAGTAACAGTTTAAATTTTTTGGTTTCACTCTGTTTTCTCCTATATGGATACATGTAGTTGGATGTCTAAATCAAACACGGTTTGTGCTAGCTCTTTGAAACTTGACACAATAAAGTAGCTCCAGTTCTATCTCTATGGTTTGTTTCCTATTGATGTAGACCTAAGCAGAGACTGGCGCAAATCACTTTCATGGAAAGGGGTTGCCAAGCTTCCAAAAAACTACGAGTTTCCTGAAATCTCAGCACACATTTTTTCACCCAATCTTGATGACACTTTCAGGTAATGATCACTACCCCAGTCCCACTTGGCTAAAGAAATTTCGTTCTCCTAGGTTAAACCGTTCGTCGGCAGTAACAGTTTTAATTTTTAGGTTTCACTCTGTTTTCTCCTATATGGATACATGTAGTTGGAAGTCTAAATCAAAAACGGTTTGTGCTAACTCTTTGAAACTTGACACAATGAAGTAGCTCCAAGTTCTATCTCTATGGTTTGTTTCCTATTGATGTAGTCCTAAGCAGAGACTGGCACAAATCACTTTCATGGAAAGGGGTTGCCAAGGTGCCAAAAAACTACGAGTTTCCTGAAATCTCAGCACACATTTTTTCACCCAATCTTGATGACACTTTCAGGTAATGATCACTCCCCCAATCCCACTTGGCTCACCAAATTTCGTTCTTCTAGGTTGAACCGTTCCTCAGCAGTAACAGTTTTAATTTTTAGGTTTCACTCTGTTTTCTCTTATATGGATACATGTAGTTGGAAGTCTAAATCAAACACGGTTTGTGCTAGCTCTTTGAAACTTGACACAATAAAGTAGCTCCAAGTTCTGTCTCTATGGTTTGTTTCCTATTGATGTAGACCTAAGAAGAGACTGGCGCAAATCACGTTCATGGAAAGGGGTTGCCAAGGTTCCAAAAAACTACGAGTTTCCTGAAATCTCAGCAAACATTTTTTCACCCAATCTTGATGACACTTTCAGGTAATGATCAGTACCCCAATCCCACTTGGCTCACCAAATTTCGTTCTTCTAGGTTAAACCGTTCGTTGGCAGTAACAGTTTTAATTTTTAGGTTTCACTCAATTTTCTCCTATATGAATACATTTAGTTGGAACTCTAAATCAAACACGGTTTGTGCTAGCTCTTTGAAACTTGAGACAATAAAGTAGCTCCATGTTCTATCTCTATGGTTTGTTTCCTATTGATGTAGACCTAAGCAGAGACTGGCGCAAATCACTTTCATGGAAAGGGGTTGCCAATCTTCCAAAAAACTACGAGTTTCCTGAAATCTCAGCACACATTTTTTCACCCAATCTTTTGACACTTTGAGGTAATGATCAGTACCCCAATCCCACTTGGCTCACCAAATTTCGTTCTTCTATGTTAAACCGTTCGTTGGCAGTAACAGTTTTGATTTTTAGGTTTCACTCTGTTTTCTCCTATATGGATACATGTAGTTGGAAGTCTAAATCAAACACGGTGTGTGCTAGCTCTTTGAAACTTGACACAATAAGGTAGCTCCAAGTTCTATCTCTATGGTTTGTTTCCTATTGATGTACCCCTAAGCAGAGACTGGCGCAAATCACTTTCATGGAAAGGGGTTGCCAAGGTTCCAAAGAACTACGAGTTTCCTGAAATTTCAGGACACATTTTTTCACCCAATCTTGATGACACTTTCAGGTAATGATTAGTACCCCAATCCCACTTGGCTCACCAAATTTCGTTCTTCTAGGTTAAACCGTTCGTTGGCAGTAACAGTTTTAATTTTTAGGTTTCACTCTGTTTTCTCCTATATGGATACATGCAGTTGGAAGTCTAAATCAAACACGGTTTGTGCTAGCTCTTTGAAACTTGACACAATAAAGTAGCTCCAAGTTCTATCTCTATGGTTTGTTTCCTATTGATGTAGCCCTAAGCAGAGACTGGCGCAAATCACTTTCATGGAAAGGGGTTGCCAAGCTTCCAAAAAATTAAGAGTTTCCTGAAATCTCAGCACACATTTTTTCACCCAATCTTGATGACACTTTCAGGTAATGATCAGTACCCCAATCCCACTTGGCTCACCAAATTTCGTTATTCTAGGTTAAACCGTTCGTTGGCAATAACAGTTTTAATTTTTAGGTTTCACTCTGTTTTCTCCTATATGGATACATGTAGTTGGAAATCTAAATCAAACACGGTTTGTGCTAGCTCTTTGAAACTTGACATAATAAAGTAGCTCCAAGTTCTATCTCTATGGTTTGTTTCCTCTTGATGTAGCCCTAAGCAGAGACTGGTGCAAATCACTTTTATTTAAAGGGGTTACCAAGCTTCCAAAAAACTACGAGTTTCCTGAAATCTCAGCACACATTTTTTCACCCAATCTTGATGACACTTTCAGGTAATGATCAGTACCCCAATCCCACTTGGCTCACCAAATTTCGTTCTTCTAGGTTAAACAGTTCGTTGGCAGTAACAGTTTTAATTTTTAGGTTTCACTCTCTTGTCTCCTATATGGATACATGTAGTTGGAACTCTAAATCAAACACGGTTTGTGCTAGCTCTTTGAAACCTGACACAATAAAGTAGCTCCAAGTTCTATCTCTATGGTTTGTTTCCTATTGATGTAGCCCTTAGCAGAGACTGGCGCAAATCACTTTCATGGAAAGGGGTTGCCAATGTTCCAAAAAACTACGAGTTTCCTGAAATCTCAGCTCACAGTTTTTCACCCAATCTTGATGACACTTTCAGGTAATGATCAGTACCCCAATCCCACTTGGCTCACCAAATTTCGTTCTTCTAGGTTAAACAGTTCGTTGGCAGTAACAGTTTTAATTTTTAGGTTTCACTCTCTTGTCTCCTATATGGATACATGTAGTTGGAACTCTAAATCAAACACGGTTTGTGCTAGCTCTTTGAAACCTGACACAATAAAGTAGCTCCAGTTCTATCTCTATGGTTTGTTTCCTATTGATGTAGACCTAAGCAGAGACTGGCGCAAATCACTTTCATGGAAAGGGGTTGCCAAGCTTCCAAAAAACTACGAGTTTCCTGAAATCTCAGCACACATTTTTTCACCCAATCTTGATGACACTTTCTGGTAATGATCACTACCCCAATCCGACTTGGCTAAAGAAATTTCGTTCTCCTAGGTTAAACCGTTCGTCGGCAGTAACAGTTTTAATTTTTAGGTTTCACTCTGTTTTCTCCTATATGGATACATGTAGTTGGAAGTCTAAATCAAAAACGGTTTGTGCTAACTCTTTGAAACTTGACACAATGAAGTAGCTCCAAGTTCTATCTCTATGGTTTGTTTCCTATTGATGTAGTCCTAAGCAGAGACTGGCACAAATCACTTTCATGGAAAGGGGTTGCCAAGGTGCCAAAAAACTACGAGTTTCCTGAAATCTCAGCACACATTTTTTCACCCAATCTTGATGACACTTTCAGGTAATGATCACTCCCCCAATCCCACTTGGCTCACCAAATTTCGTTCCTCTAGGTTAAACCGTTCCTCAGCAGTAACAGTTTTAATTTTTAGGTTTCACTCTGTTTTCTCCTATATGGATACATGTAGTTGGAAGTCTAAATCAAACATGGTTTGTGCTAGCTCTTTGAAACTTGACACAATAAAGTAGCTCCAAGTTCTGTCTCTATGGATTGTTTCCTATTGATGTAGACCTAAGAAGAGACTGGCGCAAATCACGTTCATGGAAAGGGGTTGCCAAGGTTCCAAAAAACTACGAGTTTCCTGAAATCTCAGCAAACATTTTTTCACCCAATCTTGATGACACTTTCAGGTAATGATCAGTACCCCAATCCCACTTGGCTCACCAAATTTCGTTCTTCTAGGTTAAACCGTTCGTTGGCAGTAACAGTTTTAATTTTTAGGTTTCACTCAATTTTCTCCTATATGAATACATTTAGTTGGAACTCTAAATCAAACACGGTTTGTGCTAGCTCTTTGAAACTTGAGACAATAAAGTAGCTCCATGTTCTATCTCTATGGTTTGTTTCCTATTGATGTAGACCTAAGCAGAGACTGGCGCAAATCACTTTCATGGAAAGGGGTTGCCAATCTTCCAAAAAACTACGAGTTTCCTGAAATCTCAGCACACATTTTTTCACCCAATCTTGATGACACTTTGAGGTAATGATCAGTACCCCAATCCCACTTGGCTCACCAAATTTCGTTCTTCTATGTTAAACCGTTCGTTGGCAGTAACAGTTTTGATTTTTAGGTTTCACTCTGTTTTCTCCTATATGGATACATGTAGTTGGAAGTCTAAATCAAACACGGTGTGTGCTAGCTCTTTGAAACTTGACACAATAAGGTAGCTCCAAGTTCTATCTCTATGGTTTGTTTCCTATTGATGTACCCCTAAGCAGAGACTGGCGCAAATCACTTTCATGGAAAGGGGTTGCCAAGGTTCCAAAGAACTACAAGTTTCCTGAAATTTCAGGACACATTTTTTCACCCAATCTTGATGACACTTTCAGGTAATGATTAGTACCCCAATCCCACTTGGCTCACCAAATTTCGTTCTTCTAGGTTAAACCGTTCGTTGGCAGTAACAGTTTTAATTTTTAGGTTTCACTCTGTTTTCTCCTATATGGATACATGCAGTTGGAAGTCTAAATCAAACACGGTTTGTGCTAGCTCTTTGAAACTTGACACAATAAAGTAGCTCCAAGTTCTATCTCTATGGTTTGTTTCCTATTGATGTAGCCCTAAGCAGAGACTGGCGCAAATCACTTTCATGGAAAGGGGTTGCCAAGGTTCCAAAAAATTAAGAGTTTCCTGAAATCTCAGCACACATTTTTTCACCCAATCTTGATGACACTTTCAGGTAATGATCAGTACCCAATCCCACTTGGCTCACCAAATTTCGTTCTTCTAGGTGAAACAGTTCGTTGGCAGTAACAGTTTAAATTTTTTGGTTTCACTCTGTTTTCTCCTATATGGATACATGTAGTTGGAAGTCTAAATCAAACACGGTTTGTGCTAGCTCTTTGAAACTTGACACAATAAAGTAGCTCCAGTTCTATCTCTATGGTTTGTTTCCTATTGATGTAGACCTAAGCAGAGACTGGCGCAAATCACTTTCATGGAAAGGGGTTGCCAAGCTTCCAAAAAACTACGAGTTTCCTGAAATCTCAGCACACATTTTTTCACCCAATCTTGATGACACTTTCAGGTAATGATCACTACCCCAATCCGACTTGGCTAAAGAAATTTCGTTCTCCTAGGTTAAACCGTTCGTCGGCAGTAACAGTTTTAATTTTTAGGTTTCACTCTGTTTTCTCCTATAAGGATACATGTAGTTGGAAGTCTAAATCAAAAACGGTTTGTGCTAACTCTTTGAAACTTGACACAATGAAGTAGCTCCAAGTTCTATCTCTATGGTTTGTTTCCTATTGATGTAGTCCTAAGCAGAGACTGGCACAAATCACTTTCATGGAAAGGGGTTGCCAAAGTGCCAAAAAACTACGAGTTTCCTGAAATCTCAGCACACATTTTTTCACCCAATCTTGATGACACTTTCAGGTAATGATCACTCCCCCAATCCCACTTGGCTCACCAAATTTCGTTCTTCTAGGTTAAACCGTTCCTCAGCAGTAACAGTTTTAATTTTTAGGTTTCACTCTGTTTTCTCCTATATGGATACATGTAGTTGGAAGTCTAAATCAAACACGGTTTGTGCTAGCTCTTTGAAACTTGACACAATAAAGTAGCTCCAAGTTCTGTCTCTATGGTTTGTTTCCTATTGATGTAGACCTAAGAAGAGACTGGCGCAAATCACGTTCATGGAAAGGGGTTGCCAAGGTTCCAAAAAACTACGAGTTTCCTGAAATCTCAGCAAACATTTTTTCACCCAATCTTGATGACACTTTCAGGTAATGATCAGTACCCCAATCCCACTTGGCTCACCAAATTTCGTTCTTCTAGGTTAAACCGTTCGTTGGCAGTAACAGTTTTAATTTTTAGGTTTCACTCAATTTTCTCCTATATGAATACATTTAGTTGGAACTCTAAATCAAACACGGTTTGTGCTAGCTCTTTGAAACTTGAGACAATAAAGTAGCTCCATGTTCTATCTCTATGGTTTGTTTCCTATTGATGTAGACCTAAGCAGAGACTGGCGCAAATCACTTTCATGGAAAGGGGTTGCCAATCTTCCAAAAAACTACGAGTTTCCTGAAATCTCAGCACACATTTTTTCACCCAATCTTGATGACACTTTGAGGTAATGATCAGTACCCCAATCCCACTTGGCTCACCAAATTTCGTTCTTCTATGTTAAACCGTTCGTTGGCAGTAACAGTTTTGATTTTTAGGTTTCACTCTGTTTTCTCCTATATGGATACATGTAGTTGGAAGTCTAAATCAAACACGGTGTGTGCTAGCTCTTTGAAACTTGACACAATAAGGTAGCTCCAAGTTCTATCTCTATGGTTTGTTTCCTATTGATGTACCCCTAAGCAGAGACTGGCGCAAATCACTTTCATGGAAAGGGGTTGCCAAGGTTCCAAAGAACTACGAGTTTCCTGAAATTTCAGGACACATTTTTTCACCCAATCTTGATGACACTTTCAGGTAATGATTAGTACCCCAATCCCACTTGGCTCACCAAATTTCGTTCTTCTAGGTTAAACCGTTCGTTGGCAGTAACAGTTTTAATTTTTAGGTTTCACTCTGTTTTCTCCTATATGGATACATGCAGTTGGAAGTCTAAATCAAACACGGTTTGTGCTAGCTCTTTGAAACTTGACACAATAAAGTAGCTCCAAGTTCTATCTCTATGGTTTGTTTCCTATTGATGTAGCCCTAAGCAGAGACTGGCGCAAATCACTTTCATGGAAAGGGGTTGCCAAGGTTCCAAAAAATTAAGAGTTTCCTGAAATCTCAGCACACATTTTTTCACCCAATCTTGATGACACTTTCAGGTAATGATCAGTACCCAATCCCACTTGGCTCACCAAATTTCGTTCTTCTAGGTGAATCAGTTCGTTGGCAGTAACAGTTTAAATTTTTTGGTTTCACTCTGTTTTCTCCTATATGGATACATGTAGTTGGAAGTCTAAATCAAACACGGTTTGTGCTAGCTCTTTGAAACTTGACACAATAAAGTAGCTCCAGTTCTATCTCTATGGTTTGTTTCCTATTGATGTAGACCTAAGCAGAGACTGGCGCAAATCACTTTCATGGAAAGGGGTTGCCAAGCTTCCAAAAAACTACGAGTTTCCTGAAATCTCAGCACACATTTTTTCACCCAATCTTGATGACACTTTCAGGTAATGATCACTACCCCAATCCGACTTGGCTAAAGAAATTTCGTTCTCCTAGGTTAAACCGTTCGTCGGCAGTAACAGTTTTAATTTTTAGGTTTCACTCTGTTTTCTCCTATAAGGATACATGTAGTTGGAAGTCTAAATCAAAAACGGTTTGTGCTAACTCTTTGAAACTTGACACAATGAAGTAGCTCCAAGTTCTATCTCTATGGTTTGTTTCCTATTGATGTAGTCCTAAGCAGAGACTGGCACAAATCACTTTCATGGAAAGGGGTTGCCAAAGTGCCAAAAAACTACGAGTTTCCTGAAATCTCAGCACACATTTTTTCACCCAATCTTGATGACACTTTCAGGTAATGATCACTCCCCCAATCCCACTTGGCTCACCAAATTTCGTTCTTCTAGGTTAAACCGTTCCTCAGCAGTAACAGTTTTAATTTTTAGGTTTCACTCTGTTTTCTCCTATATGGATACATGTAGTTGGAAGTCTAAATCAAACACGGTTTGTGCTAGCTCTTTGAAACTTGACACAATAAAGTAGCTCCAAGTTCTGTCTCTATGGTTTGTTTCCTATTGATGTAGACCTAAGAAGAGACTGGCGCAAATCACGTTCATGGAAAGGGGTTGCCAAGGTTCCAAAAAACTACGAGTTTCCTGAAATCTCAGCAAACATTTTTTCACCCAATCTTGATGACACTTTCAGGTAATGATCAGTACCCCAATCCCACTTGGCTCACCAAATTTCGTTCTTCTAGGTTAAACCGTTCGTTGGCAGTAACAGTTTTAATTTTTAGGTTTCACTCAATTTTCTCCTATATGAATACATTTAGTTGGAACTCTAAATCAAACACGGTTTGTGCTAGCTCTTTGAAACTTGAGACAATAAAGTAGCTCCATGTTCTATCTCTATGGTTTGTTTCCTATTGATGTAGACCTAAGCAGAGACTGGCGCAAATCACTTTCATGGAAAGGGGTTGCCAATCTTCCAAAAAACTACGAGTTTCCTGAAATCTCAGCACACATTTTTTCACCCAATCTTGATGACACTTTGAGGTAATGATCAGTACCCCAATCCCACTTGGCTCACCAAATTTCGTTCTTCTATGTTAAACCGTTCGTTGGCAGTAACAGTTTTGATTTTTAGGTTTCACTCTGTTTTCTCCTATATGGATACATGTAGTTGGAAGTCTAAATCAAACACGGTGTGTGCTAGCTCTTTGAAACTTGACACAATAAGGTAGCTCCAAGTTCTATCTCTATGGTTTGTTTCCTATTGATGTACCCCTAAGCAGAGACTGGCGCAAATCACTTTCATGGAAAGGGGTTGCCAAGGTTCCAAAGAACTACGAGTTTCCTGAAATTTCAGGACACATTTTTTCACCCAATCTTGATGACACTTTCAGGTAATGATTAGTACCCCAATCCCACTTGGCTCACCAAATTTCGTTCTTCTAGGTTAAACCGTTCGTTGGCAGTAACAGTTTTAATTTTTAGGTTTCACTCTGTTTTCTCCTATATGGATACATGCAGTTGGAAGTCTAAATCAAACACGGTTTGTGCTAGCTCTTTGAAACTTGACACAATAAAGTAGCTCCAAGTTCTATCTCTATGGTTTGTTTCCTATTGATGTAGCCCTAAGCAGAGACAGGCGCAAATCACTTTCATGGAAAGGGGTTGCCAAGCTTCCAAAAAAGTACGAGTTTCCTGAAATCTCAGCACACATTTTTTCACCCAATCTTGATGACACTTTCAGGTAATGATCAGTACCCCAATCCCACTTGGCTCACCAAATTTCGTTATTCTAGGTTAAACCGTTCGTTGGCAGTAACAGTTTTAATTTTTAGGTTTCACTATGTTTTCTCCTATATGGATACATGTAGTTGGAAATCTAAATCAAACACGGTTTGTGCTAGCTCTTTGAAACTTGACACAATAAAGTAGCTCCAAGTTCTATCTCTATGGTTTGTTTCCTCTTGATGTAGCCCTAAGCAGAGACTGGTGCAAATCACTTTTATTTAAAGGGGTTACCAAGCTTCCAAAAAACTACGAGTTTCCTGAAATCTCAGCACACATTTTTTCACCCAATCTTGATGACACTTTCAGGTAATGATCAGTACCCCAATCCCACTTGGCTCACCAAATTTCGTTCTTCTAGGTTAAACAGTTCGTTGGCAGTAACAGTTTTAATTTTTATGTTTCACTCTCTTGTCTCCTATATGGATAAATGTAGTTGGAACTCTAAATCAAACACGGTTTGTGCTAGCTCTTTGAAACCTGACACAATAAAGTAGCTCCAAGTTCTATCTCTATGGTTTGTTTCCTATTGATGTAGCCCTAAGCAGAGACTGGCGCAAATCACTTTCATGGAAAGGGGTTGCCAATCTTCCAAAAAACTACGAGTTTCCTGAAATCTCAGCACACATTTTTTCACCCAATCTTGATGACACTTTCAGGTAATGATCACTACTCCAATCCCACTTGGCTCAAGAAATTTCGTTCTCCTAGGTTAAACCGTTCGTCGGCAGTAACAGTTTTAATTTTTAGGTTTCACTCTGTTTTCTCCTATATTGATACATGTAGTTGGAAGTCTAAATCAAAAACGGTTTGTGCTAACTATTTGAAACTTGACACAATGAAGTAGCTCCAAGTTCTATCTCTATGGTTTGTTTCCTATTGATGTAGCCCTAAGCAGAGACTGGCGCAAATCACTTTCATGGAAAGGGGTTGCCAAGGTGCCAAAAAACTACGAGTTTCCTGAAATCTCAGCACACATTTTTTCACCCAAACTTGATGACACTTTCAGGTAATGATCAGTACCCCAATCCCACTTGGCTCACCAAATTTGGTTCTTCTAGGTTAAACAGTTCGTTGGCAGTAACAGTTTTAATTTTTAGGTTTCACTCTGTTTTCTCCTATATGGATACATGTAGTTGGAAGTCTAAATAAAACTCGGTTTGTGCTAGCTCTTTGAAACTTGACACAATAAAGTAGCTCCAAGTTCTATCTCTATGGTTTGTTTCCTATTGATGTAGCCCTAAGCAGAGACTGGCGAAAATCACTTTAATGGAAAGGGGTTGCCAATCTTCCAAAAAACAACGAGTTTTTTGAAATCTCAGCACACATTTTTTCACCCAATCTTGATGACACTTTCAGGTAATGATCACTACCCCAATCCCACTTGGGTCACCAAATTTCGTTCTTCTAGGTTAAACCGTTCATTGGCAGTAACAGTTTAAATTTTATGTTTCACTCTGTTTTCTCCTATATGGATACATGTAGTTGGAAGTCTAAATCAAACACGGTTTGTGCTAGCTCTTTGAAACTTGACACAATAAATTAGCTCCAAGTTCTATCTCTATGGATTGTTCCAATTGATGTATCCCTGAGCAGAGACTGGCGCAAATCACTTTAATGGAAAGGGGTTGCCAAGCTTCCCAAAAACTTCGAGTTTCCTGAAAACTCAGCACACATTTTTTCACCCAATCTTGATGACACTTTCAGGTAATGATCAGTACCCCAATCCCACTTGGCTCACCAAATTTCGTTCTTCTAGGTTAAACAGTTCGTTGGCAGTAACAGTTTAAATTTTTAGGTTTCACTCTGTTTTCACCTATATGGATACATGCAGTTGGAAGTCTAAATCAAACAGGGTTTGTGCTAGCTCTTTGAAACTTGAGACAATAAAGTAGCTCCAAGTTCTATCTCTATGGTTTGTTTCCTATTGATGTAGCCCTAAATAGAGACTGGCGCAAATCACTTTCATGGAATGTGGTTGCCAAGCTTCCAAAAAACTATGAGTTTCCTGAAATCTCAACACACATTTTTTCACCCAATCTTGATGACACTTTCAGGTAATGATCAGTACAACAAATCCCACTTGGGTCACCAAGCTTTGTTCTTCTAGGTTAAACCCTTTGTTGGCAGTAACAGTTTTAATTTTTAGGTTTCACTCTGTTTTCTCCTATATGGATACATGTAGTTGGAACTCTAAATCAAACACGGTTTGTGCTAGCTCTTTGAAACTTGACACAATAAAGTAGCTCCAAGTTCTGTCTCTATGGTTTGTTTCCTATTGATGTAGCCCTAAGCAGAGACTGGCGCAAATCACTTTCATGGAAAGGGGTTGCCAAGGTTCCAAAAAACTACGAGTTTACTGAAATCTCAGCACACATTTTTTCACCCAATCTTGATGACACTTTCAGGTAATGATCAGTACCCCAATCCCACTTGGGTCACCAAATTTCGTTCTTCTAGATTAAACCGTTCGTTGGCAGTAACAGTTTTAATTTTTAGGTTTCACTCTGTTTTCTCCTATATGGATACATGTAGTTGGAACTCTAAATCAAACACGGTTTGTGCTAGCTCTTTGAAACTTGACACAATAAAGTAGCTCCAAGTTCTATCTCTATGGTTTGTTTCCTATTGATGTAGCCCTAAGCAGAGACTGAGCAAATCACTTTCATGGAAATGGGTTGCCAAGGTTCCAAAAAACTACGAGTTTCCTGAAATCTCAGCACACATTTTTTCACCCACCTTGATGACACTTTCAGGTAATGATCAGTACCCCAATCCCACTTGGCTCACCAAATTTCGTTCTTCTAGGTTAAACCGTTCGTTGGCAGTAACAGTTTTGATTTTTAGGTTTCACTCTGTATTCTTTTATATGGATACATGTAGTTGGAAGTCTAAATCAAACACGGTTTGTGCTAGCTCTTTGAAACTTGACACAATAAAGTAGCTCGAAGTTCTATCTCTATGGTTTGTTTCCTATTGATGTAGCCCTAAGAAGAGACTGGCGCAAATCACTTTCATTTAAAGAGGTTGCCAAGCTTCCAAAAAACTACGAGTTTCCTGAAATCTCAGCACACATTTTTTCACCCAATCTTGATGACACTTTCAGGTAATGATCAGTACACCAATCCCACTTGGCTCACCAAATTTCGTTCTTCTAGGTTAAACAGTTCGTTGGCAGTAACAGTTTTGATTTTTAGGTTTCACTCTGTTTTCTCCTATATGGATACATGTAGTTGGAAGTCTAAATCAAACACGGTGTGTGCTAGCTCTTTGAAACTTGACACAATAAAGTAGCTCCAAGTTCTATCTCTATGGTTTGTTCCAATTGATGTAGCCCTGAGCAGAGACTGGCGCAAATCACTTTCATGGGAAGGGGTTGCCAAGCTTCCCAAAAACTACGAGTTTCCTGAAATCTCAGCACACATTTTTTCACCCAATCTTGATGACACTTTCAGGTAATGATCAGTACCCAATCCCACTTGGCTCACCAAATTTCGTTCTTCTAGGTGAAACAGTTCTTTGGCAGTAACAGTTTAAATTTTTTGGTTTCACTCTGTTTTCTCCTATATGGATACATGTAGTTGGAAGTCTAAATCAAACACGGTTTGTGCTAGCTCTTTGAAACTTGACACAATAAAGTAGCTCCAGTTCTATCTCTATGGTTTGTTTCCTATTGATGTAGACCTAAGCAGAGACCGGCGCAAATCACTTTCATGGAAAGGGGTTGCCAAGCTTCCAAAAAACTACGAGTTTCCTGAAATCTCAGCACACATTTTTTCACCCAATCTTGATGACACTTTCAGGTAATGATCACTACCCCAATCCCACTTGGCTAAAGAAATTTCGTTCTCCTAGGTTAAACCGTTCGTCGGCAGTAACAGTTTTAATTTTTAGGTTTCACTCTGTTTTCTCCTATATGGATACATGTAGTTGGAAGTCTAAATCAAAAACGGTTTGTGCTAACTCTTTGAAACTTGACACAATGAAGTAGCTCCAAGTTCTATCTCTATGGTTTGTTTCCTATTGATGTAGTCCTAAGCAGAGACTGGCACAAATCACTTTCATGGAAAGGGGTTGCCAAGGTGCCAAAAAACTACGAGTTTCCTGAAATCTCAGCACACATTTTTTCACCCAATCTTGATGACACTTTCAGGTAATGATCACTCCCCCAATCCCACTTGGCTCACCAAATTACGTTCTTCTAGGTTAATCCGTTCCTCAGCAGTAACAGTTTTAATTTTTAGGTTTCACTCTGTTTTCTCCTATATGGATACATGTAGTTGGAAGTCTAAATCAAACACGGTTTGTGCTAGCTCTTTGAAACTTGACACAATAAAGTAGCTCCAAGTTCTGTCTCTATGGTTTGTTTCCTATTGATGTAGACCTAAGAAGAGACTGGCGCAAATCACGTTCATGGAAAGGGGTTGCCAAGGTTCCAAAAAACTACGAGTTTCCTGAAATCTCAACAAACATTTTTTCACCCAATCTTGATGACACTTTCAGGTAATGATCAGTACCCCAATCCCACTTGGCTCACCAAATTTCGTTCTTCTAGGTTAAACCGTTCGTTGGCAGTAACAGTTTTAATTTTTAGGTTTCACTCAATTTTCTCCTATATGAATACATTTAGTTGGAACTCTAAATCAAACACGGTTTGTGCTAGCTCTTTGAAACTTGACACAATAAAGTAGCTCCAAGTTCTATCTCTATGGTTTGTTTCCTATTGATGTAGCCCTAAGCAGAGACTGGAGCAAATCACTTTCATGTAAAGGGGTTGCCAATCTTCTAAAAAACTACGAGTTTCCTGAAATCTCAGCACACATTTTTTCACCCAATCTTGATGACACTTTCAGGTAATGATCAGTACACCAAACCCACTTGGCTCACCAAATTTCGTTCTTCTAGGTTAAACCGTTCGTTGGCAGTAACAGTTTTGATTTTTAGGTTTCACTCTGTATTCTCCTATATGGATACATGTAGTTGGAAGTCTAAATCAAACACGGTTTGTGCTAGCTCTTTGAAACTTGACACAATAAAGTAGCTCCAAGTTCTATCTCTATGGTTTATTTCCTATTGATGTAGCCCTAAGAAGAGACTGGCGCAAATCACTTTCATTTAAAGAGGTTGCCAAGCTTCCAAAAAACTACGAGTTTCCTGAAATCTCAGCACACATTTTTTCACCCAATCTTGATGACACTTTCAGGTAATGATCACTACCCAAATCCCACTTGGCTCAAGAAATTTCGTTCTTCTAGGTTAAACCGTTCGTTGGCAGTAACAGTTTTAAATTTTAGGTTTCACTCTGTTTTCTCCTATATTTATACATGTAGTTGGAAGTCTAAATCAAACACGGTTTGTGCTAGCTCTTTGAAACTTGACACAATAAAGTAGCTCGAAGTTCTATCTCTATGGTTTGTTTCCTATTGATGTAGCCCTAAGCAGAGACTGGCGCAAATCACTTTCATGGAAAGGGGTTGCCAAGCTTCCACAAAACTACGAGTTTCCTGAAATCTCAGAACACATTTTCTCACCCAATCTTGATGACACTTTCAGGTAATGATCACTACCCCAATCCCACTTGGCTCAAGAAATTTCGTTCTCCTAGGTTAAACCGTTCGTCGGCAGTAACAGTTTTAATTTTTAGGTTTCACTCTGTTTTCTCCTATATGGATACATGTAGTTGGAAGTCTAAATCAAAAACGGTTTGTGCTAGCTCTTTGAAACTTGAAACAATAAAGTAGCTCCAAGTTCTATCTCTATGGTTTGTTTCCTATTGATGGAGCCCTAAGCAGAGACTGGCGCAAATCACTTTCATGGAAAGGGGTTGCCAAACTTCCAAAAAACTACGAGTTTCCTGAAATCTCAGCTCGCATTTTTTCACCCAATCTTGATGACACATTCAGGTAATGATCAGTACTCCAATTCCACTTGGCTCACCAAATTTCGTTCTTCTAGGTTAAACCGTTCATCGGCAGTAACAGTTTTAATTTTTAGGTTTCACTCTGTTTTCTCCTATATGGATACATGTAGTTGGAACTCTAAATCAAACACAGTTTGTGCTAGCTCTTTGAAACTTGACACAATAAAGTAGCTCCAAGTTCTATCTCTATGGTTTGTTTCCTATTGATGTAGCCCTAAGCAGAGACTGACGCAAATCACTTTCATGGAAAGGGGTTGCCAAGGTTCCAAAAAACTACGAGTTTCCTGAAATCTCAGCACACATTTTTTCACCCAATCTTGATGACACTTTCAGGTAATGATCACTACCCAAATCCCACTAGGCTCAAGAAATTTCGTTCTTCTAGGTTAAACCGTTCGTTGGCAGTAACAGTTTTAATTTTTAGGTTTCACTCTGCTTTCTCCTACATGGATACATGTATTTGGAACTCTAAATCAAACACGGTTTGTGCTAGCTCTTTGAAACTTGACACAATAAAGTAGCTCCAAGTTCTATCTCTATGGTTTGTTTCCTATTGATGTAGCCCTAAGCAGAGACTGGCGCAAATCACTTTCATGGAAAGGGGTTGCCAAGCTTCCAAAAAACTACGAGTTTCCTGAAATCTCAGCACACATTTTTTCACCCAATCTTGATGACACTTTCAGGTAATGATCAGTACCCCAATCCCACTTGGCTCACCAAATTTCTTTCTTCTGGATTAAACAGTTCGTTGGCAGTAACAGTTTTAATTTTTAGGTTTCACTCTGTTGTCTCCTATATGGATACATGTAGTTGGAAGTCTAAATCAAACACGGTTTGTGCTAGCTCTTTGAAACTTGACACAATAAAGTAGCTCCAAGTTCTATCTCTATGGTTTGCTTCCTATTTATGTAGCCCTAAGAAGAGACTGGCGCAAATCACTTTCATTTAAAGAGGTTGCCAAGCTTCCAAAAAACTACGAGTTTCCTGAAATCTCAGCACACGTTTTTTCACCCAATCTTGATGACACTTTCAGGTAATGATCAGTACCCCAATCCCACTTGGCTCACCAAATTTCGTTCTTCTAGGTTAAACCGTTCGTTGGCAGTAACAGTTTTAATTTTTAGGTTTCACTCAATTTTCTCCTATATGAATACATTTAGTTGGAACTCTAAATCAAACACGGTTTGTGCTAGCTCTTTGAAACTTGAGACAATAAAGTAGCTCCATGTTCTGTCTCTATGGTTTGTTTCCTATTGATGTAGCCCTAAGCAGAGACTGGCACAAATCACTTTCATGGAAAGGGGTTGCCAATCTTCCAAAAATCTACGAGTTTCCTGAAATCTCAGCACACATTTTTTCACCCAATCTTGATGACACTTTGAGGTAATGATCAGTACCCCAAACCCACTTGGCTCACCAAATTTCGTTCTTCTATGTTAAACCGTTCGTTGGCAGTAAGAGTTTAGATTTTTAGGTTTCACTCTGTTTTCTCCTATATGGATACATGTAGTTGGAAATCTAAATCAAACACGGTGTTGCTAGCTCTTTGAAACTTGACACAATAAAGTAGCTCCAAGTTCTATCTCTATGGTTTGTTCCAATTGATGTAGCCCGGAGCAGAGACTGGCGCAAATCACTTTCATGGAAAGGGGTTGCCAAGCTTCCCAAAAACTACGAGTTTCCTGATATCTCAGCACACATTTTTTCACCCAATCTTGATGACACTTTCAGGTAATGATCAGTACCCAATCCCACTTGGCTCACCAAATTTCGTTCTTCTAGGTTAAACAGTTCGTTGGCAGTAACAGTTTAAATTTTTTGGTTTCACTCTGTTTTCTCCTATATGGATACATGTAGTTGGAAGTCTAAATCAAACACGGTTTGTGCTAGCTCTTTGAAACTTGACACAATAAAGTAGCTCCAAGTTCTATCTCTATGGTTTGTTTCCTATTGATGTAGACCTAAGCAGAGACTGGCGCAAATCACTTTCATGGAAAGGGGTTGCCAAGCTTCCAAAAAACTACGAGTTTCCTGAAATCTCAGCACACATTTTTTCACCCAATCTTGATGACACTTTCAGGTAATGATCACTACCCCAAACCCACTTGGCTCAAGAAATTTCGTTCTCCTAGGTTAAACCGTTCGTCGGCAGTAACAGTTTTAATTTTTAGGTTTCACTCTGTTTTCTCCTATATGGATACATGTAGTTGGAAGTCTAAATCAAAAACGGTTTGTGCTAACTCTTTGAAACTTGACACAATGAAGTAGCTCCAAGTTCTATCTCTATGGCTTGTTTCCTATTGATGTAGTCCTGTCGCGACCCCCTTGCCCGCAAGGAAGACGCAACACCGGGAATCTTCTTCCAGCCGTTTATTCAGGTCCTTGTTATCTTTTTCTTCCCTCCTTCTACTCTCCCTCGGATGCCTCTCCCGGCCTTAATAAAGCACCTCAAGCCCCAATGCGAAGCTGCCACGTGGAGCTTTCTCATAGGGTGTTAAAAAACCACGCACCAACTCTCCCAATTAAGGAGTTGTTTGTCACAAACCACAGTCGAGCCAGCGCCATCTTGTAATGGCGACCGCAGTCCGCAGAAACGGCTCACTACAGTTCCCCCTTTCGTTTTCTAAAAACAAAACAGGCGAGAGTAGAGGTGAAGTGCTATTATTCATACCAAGCCTACAACCAGGAACCTTATCAGACCCAAGCTGGTCAGGACGTTCCCACATGACCGGTATTGGCTGAACATGAAAACAGACACCACAGATCTTACAAGGCCTTG
The DNA here is from genome assembly GCF_964194105.1 of Spermophilus citellus. Lineage (NCBI taxonomy): Eukaryota > Metazoa > Chordata > Mammalia > Rodentia > Sciuridae > Spermophilus > Spermophilus citellus. The sequence goes on along the minus strand of NW_027672724.1, from coordinate 1,671,378 downwards.
TGAGCTGGCCTCTTTGACGTGCACAAACTTCAGGGCTGGATCCAAGCCCTGGGGGCCGGGGGGAATCCACTGCCAGCAGTTGATTCCTATTGTTTGTTGCACGTCAAAGGGAATCAAGTAGCCCCTGTCTTAGGTCGTTCACTGCCCTTACATTGCTTACCCGTCTTTGGGGAGGCCCCATTCCCCTGTCTTAGGTCGCAGTGCACGCGTGAAAGTTGCCCGTCTCTGGGTACTACAAGATCAGCTCGTTGTTGCCAAGGCGTTTAATGGTATCTACTCAGCCAGTCATTATTAGGTCTCTGAGGCTGAACTGTGGCTATAAAAATACAACGACAAACAAGTTGGTAACACCCTAAAAGAAAGGCACGGGTCGTAAAGCGAAAGAAAAGCACTAGTGTGGAAACCCATCTGCGTGCAATGGCAGTAAAGCCGGCAGAGTGCAAGGGCTTTCCAACACTAAGAGAATCTTAAGGTGATAGAAAAGCACTAGTGTGGAAACCCTTCTGCGTGCAATGGCAGTAAAGCCGGCAGAGTGCAAGGGCTTTCCAACACCAAGAGAATAGCGAGGAAAGACATGTCGTTCCCAGTGCAATGTTCGTAAAATTTGGGGTGCAACGACCATGTCAAAGATTTACTATTTATTGTGAGCGTTGCGGGCCTTGAAGCATGAACCGGCATCGGCACTGGCCAAGCCCGTGCCACTGCCCATCACTACATTGGTGTCGTCTGTGTCATCGGCACCAGCACCAGTGCCAGAGCACTCAGCAGGATGAAGATTCTCATCGCGGGATTGCTGTGGTGTTTCTTGTTGCTGGGTAGCTGGCGTCAAGACTCTTCTTGTCAGACGTTCAGGAACCCAAAATGGTTCCATGCAGTCCTGGGGAAAAACACATACAGATCCTCGTGCCCATGTCAGCACGGGGTCGGGGCCGTTCCATTGGCCCGTAAGAGCATCTTTCCACTTAACATAGCCAATCACAGAAGGCTGAGGGGACACATGTCTATCGGCCGCAGAGCGACCATGAATGTCCAAATTCAAAAAGTTGATGGTAAACAGGGCTAAGGACAGGCGTTCTTTAGGAGTATGTTCAGCTCCTATTCCCCCTTTTTGTTTTTGTAAAGTTTCCTTTAAGGTGCGATGAGCACGTTCAACAATGCCTTGTCCTTGAGGATTGTAAGGCAAACCATGAGTAAGCTGCACTCCCATAGTAGAACAAAAGGATGTGAATTGTCTGCCAGTATAAGCAGGTCCATTATCAGTCTTAAGGGACGTGGGCGCACCCCACGCCGCCCAGGCCTCCAGGCAATGAGTAATGACATTACGTGCCTTTTCTCCTGATAAAGCAGAAGCATGAATAATTCCAGAGTACGTATCAACAGAAACATGGACATACTTGAGGTTACCAAAGTCGGGTATGTGTGTCACATCCATCTGCCAGACAACCAATGGTTTCAATCCCCGTGGGTTCACTCCATAAGTAGGGAGATGAAGAAATGTGACACAATGGGGACAGTGTAATATAATCTGCCGAGCATCTGCTCTTGAAATGGAAAAACGCCTGCGCAGCGTTAAAGCGTTAACATGGAAATTTTGGTGAAACAATTTAGCCTCCTCTAAGGAGGAAGCCAAACAGATCAACTTACCTCTAGTGGCTGAGTCCGCACAGGCATTACCCTGCGATAACGGACCAGGGAGAGAGGAATGAGCTCGGATATGCACTAGATAAAAAGGAGCAGTGCGGCTACAGATAAGCTGTTGAAGCTGATTAAAGTAAGCAGATACATTACGGGTATCACTAATAGCTCCCACAACCTCCAAAATTTTTAGTGCTTGCACCACATAGATGGAGTCCGAAATGAGATTAAAGGGAAAAGGACACTGTTTAAAGACTTCAATAACAATTTGCAGTTCTACCCATTGTGGATTTCCAGGAGCAAATTGATGCTGAACAGGGGGAGAATCATTAATTACATAAGCTCCCATTCCAGACTTGGAACCATCAGTAAAAATGTTAACAGCCCCCGGAATCGGACTGGATGAAGTTACTTTAGGGAAAATGATAGGATGTTCTTTAACAAAATGGAGTAACGGATGAGAAGGGTAATGATTATCAATATCCCCTTGAAATGAGCAACACAGAATAGCCCAGTTATCTAAAGTAGCACACAAGACGCTAAGTTGAGCTTTAGTATAGGGTATAATAAGAGAAGAAGGTGACTGTCCAAAAAATTGAATGCTTTGTTGAATCCCTTTAAGTGCTAATGATGCAACAGCATCAGGATAATATTCTAAGGACTTTCCTGGGGACACATGTGGGTGTATCCATAGTAAAGGTCCCTCTTGCCATAGTACTCCAGTAGGCTGCCGCCTAGTGGCAAGCACACATAACTGGAAAGGTTTATCACTCTGGAGCCTGCATAAAGTAGCATGTTGTATAGCCTCTTCTACTGTCATAAGGGCTGCTCTAGCCTCTTTAGTGAGGCCACGAGGGGAAGTAAGATCTGGATCACCCTTAAGAATAGCATACAAAGGCTGCAGCATAACATTAGAAATCTGTAAATATCCTCGTATCCAATTAATATCTCCCAGCAATTTCTGAAAATCATTTAGAGTTTGGAGATCTTGAGTTCGTATGGTAATTTTTTGTGGTCGTAGTTTGTCACGCCCAATTGTTGCTCCCAAATATTTAATAGAATCCCCTGTTTGAACCTTCTCAGGTGCAATATGCAGTCCATATTGAGCTAACAACCTCACTAGGTCTTCATAGGCCTCGTGAACTGTCTGCTCTGATTTAGCAGCCAATAATACATCATCCATATAATGCATGATTTTGATGGAGGAATACTTTTGTCTGAGAGGTGCGAGTGTCTTCCCCACATACATCTGACACATCGTGGGACTATTAGCCATCCCCTGCGGCAACACTATCCACTCAAACCTTTGATCTGGTTCCTCGTGGTTACACGAGGGAAGGGTGAAGGCAAAATGCTGCGAATCTTTAGGATGCAGGGGAATAGAAAAGAAACAGTCTTTAATGTCAATAACAACAATGTGCCAGCCTTGAGGAACAGAGGAGAGCAGAGGCAGTCCTCTTTGAATGGGCCCCATAAGTTGCATTTGAGCATTAACTGCTCGTAGATCATGCAGTAGGCGCCACTTTCCTGATTTTTTCTTAATGACAAATATAGGAGTGTTCCATGGAGAAGTAGAGGGCTGAATGTGACCCAAGTCAAGTTGTTCTTTAACTAGAGCGTGGGCTGCTGCCAATTTAACCGAGGGAAGAGGCCACTGAGGCACCCAAACAGGCTCCTCGGTGAGCCATGTTATGGGTATTTGAGTCTCAGCGGCCCCTAGGAAAAACCCAGACCAAATCTATCAAGCTTTTGATGATCTTGTATAGGATGTTTGCGTCCCTGCAAATGTTTTCCTAGTCCTAGACCTGGCCTATACCCCATATTTTGCATAATTTGTTGGGACACTGGGGAATAGTCATTACCAAGAGTGAACCCCATGTCCTTCATCAGGTCACGGCCCCATAAAGAGATAGGTAAATCAAGCACATAAGGCTGAAAACTACCACTATGTCCTTCTGGGTCCTTCCAGAATAGATGTCTGCAGCTAATCTGAGGAGCTTGGGCATATCCAAGTCCTCTCAAAGATTGATCAGAAGTCTGCACTGGCCATCCCTTAGCCCAGTCCTTAAGAGCAATGACGCTACGGTCTGCACCTGTATCGAGTAAGCCCACAATAGATTTACCCTCTATGCTTAATTCCAAAGTAGGGCGATTGCTCATATCCAGCGACAAATAAGCACAATTCCCTCCGGTGGTACCAATCTCATTCCCTGTCTGTGACCTTGAGTCTGCAGGGAAGTGATCATGTAGATTAGGCAAAACCAGTACTTGAGCAATCCGATCTCCTGGAGAGATGGACACAATGCCCTTTGGAGCTTCCACCATAACCTTTACTATCCCTACAGTATCAGGACCTATGACTCCAGGGAAAACATGAAGACCTTGTAAAATAGAGGATGCACGTCCAATTAGCAAACCTACAGTGCCAGGTGGTAGAGGCCCTTTGAACTCAGCTTCCACCAATTGGACTCCCATCTTAGGTGTTAACACGAGTCTAGAGGTGGAACAGAGGTCTAATCCCGCGGCACCTGTAGTGGCTCTCCGCGTCTCATTGGATGGCGTAAAGATGGCCATGTCTCGGGTTCGGGTGTGACATTCTCCATCGCCCCATATATTTGCGGGCCCTGGGGTCGAGGGCCCCGTCGGCCGTTTTTTGGCACAGCTGAAATAGGTTGTCCATGGATGTCCCTTATTGATCTACACTCTCTTGCCCAATGCCTTCCCCTTTTGCACTTTGGACACAATCCCGGTGGACGAAGGCCAGTGGAAGGGCCACCGTAAGGAGGTCCAGTAAAATTGACATTTTTGGGACACTCACGTCTGACATGACCGGATTGACCACATTGGAAGCATGTTCCAGCGGCAGGACCGCCCTCTTTTGCAATCCGAAGGACAGCAGCTGCAAGACCTGCATTAGTTAAAGGTCCTCCAATCTCTCTGCACACCTTCATCCATGCTTCTATGCCCCTGTTCTTATAAGGAGCGATTGCTGCTTTACATTCCTTGGTGCATTGCTCAAAGACCAATTGCTTAATAAGGGGCATGGCTCTATCAGGATCCCCAAAAATCTTTCCAGCAGCATCCACCATCCTTGCTACAAAATCTGAAAAAGGTTCTGTAGGGCCTTGTGTAATCTTGGTCAAATTACCAGATACCTCTCCTCTATTTGGGAGTGACTTCCATGCCCGAATGCAGATGTTATTAATTTGATCATATACCTCAGGAGGGAATCCTGTCTGTTGATTAGCAAATCTGCCTTGCCCCAAAAGCATGTCCTTATCCCAATGCGGATGTCCTGCTGCATGGTTTTGGGCGGCTTGTTCTATTGCGCCCTCTAGCACAAATGCTCTCCAGTCCAAATATTTACCTGGGGAAACACAAGCCCGAACAAGACTAGCCCAATCAGAGGGAGTCATACAGTATCTAGACAGACTCTCCACCTGAGTTAGTGTAAAGGCGGCGTCCACCCCATAAGTGCGCACAGACTCCGCCAGGGTCTTCACAATTTTGAAATCTAAAGGCTCATGGAACCTTCCCCTATTATCGTCCTGAAAAACTGGATAAGCAAGACCCATCTCAGCGTTAACAGCCCTCCATGTTTGAGCATGGAAAGCTCTCCCTGAAACACCCCCACCATACGGCGGTGGATCCGGAGGATCACATTTCTTGAGCCCCTGTTTATCTTTGCTCCCTTCTCCTACAGCTAAACTCCCTAGCTGGCGAGACAGCCTTCCAAGCTCCTCCTCCTCATTCTCCTCTTCCTCCGACCCACTTTCACATGGGGGCGCGCGCAGCGCACCGAGATCTGGATACAAGCGTCTCCTCCCCTGTTTCACGCTCCGCATGCTTCCATCCTCCCGAGATACCTCATTTCCTGCCGTCTCTGATCTCTCCTCATGTAATTGTTCTAGAACTTCCTGTCCTTCAATAAGTGCGTCATGATATCCATCACCTGTGAGGCAACCACGGACTATTCTCCAAAGGGGCATCACCCCGCCCTCCAATATGCCCTGCTCAGAAGCAAAGTCAAGATCCCTGCCCAATTCATCCCAACTAGGTATGGTAAGGCTGCCCGAAGCTGCAAACCACGGTGCAGCAATACCTATCTTCTGCAAAAATTTCTGTAAGGTACGATGCTTCACCTTCAGGCCCCTGGAACGTAACAGACCATCTAGGGCCGAGAAAAGCGGACTTGAAGATGCGGCACCCCTGACACAACAACAAGAAAAACACAGAAAACAAAAGACACAGACGACAAAAAGAACACAGAAAACAAAAGTGAGAGCACACATTGCAGCTGCAATAAAATATGAGGCCTACGGGGTCCCGCTCTCGGGGACGAGGAGTCCGCTCCGCTCAGGGACGAGGGGTCCGCTCAGGGACGAGGGGTCCGCTCAGGGACGAGGGTCCGCTCAGGGACGAGGGGTCCGCTCACGGACGAGGGGTCCACTCAGGGACGAGGGGTCCGCTCACAGACGAGGGGTCCACTCAGGGACGAGGGGTCCGCTCACGGACGAGGGGTCCACTCAGGGACGAGGGGTCCACTCACGGGACGATCGGTGCACCACTCCTGACAACTGAAAGTTCTGATTTTCCCGGGTCTCGGCACCATTTGTCGCGACCCCCTTGCCCGCAAGGAAGACGCAACACCGGGAATCTTCTTCCAGCCGTTTATTCAGGTCCTTGTTATCTTTTTCTTCCCTCCTTCTACTCTCCCTCGGATGCCTCTCCCGGCCTTAATAAAGCACCTCAAGCCCCAATGCGAAGCTGCCACGTGGAGCTTTCTCATAGGGTGTTAAAAAACCACGCACCAACTCTCCCAATTAAGGAGTTGTTTGTCACAAACCACAGTCGAGCCAGCGCCATCTTGTAATGGCGACCGCAGTCCGCAGAAACGGCTCACTACATAGTCCTAAGCAGAGACGGGCACAAATCACTTTCATGGAAAGGGGTTGCCAAGGTGCCAAAAAACTACGAGTTTCCTGAAATCTCAGCACACATTTTTTCACCCAAACTTGATGACACTTTCAGGTAATGATCAGTACCCCAATCCCACTTGGCTCACCAAATTTGGTTCTTCTAGGTTAAACCGTTCGTTGGCAGTAACAGTTTTAATTTTTAGGTTTCACTCTGTTTTCTCCTATATGGATACATGTAGTTGGAAGTCTAAATAAAACACGGTTTGTGCTAGCTCTTTGAAACTTGACACAATAAAGTAGCTCCAAGTTCTATCTCTATGGTTTGTTTCCTATTGATGTAGCCCTAAGCAGAGACTGGCGCAAATCACTTTCATGGAAAGGGGTTGCCAATCTTCCAAAAAACTACGAGTTTTTTGAAATCTCAGCACACATTTTTTCACCCAATCTTGATGACACTTTCAGGTAATGATCACTACCCAATCCCACTTGGCTCACCAAATTTCGTTCTTCTAGGTTAAACCGTTCGTTGGCAGTAACAGTTTTAATTTTTAGGTTTCACTCTGTTTTCTCCTATATGGATACATGTAGTTGGAACTCTAAATCAAACACGGTTTGTGCTAGCTCTTTGAAACTTGACCCAATAAAGTAGCTCCAAGTTCTATCTCTATGGTTTGTTTCCTATTGATGTAGCCCTAAGCAGAGACTGGCGCAAATCACTTTCATGGAAAGGGGTTGCCAATGTTCCAAAAAACTACGAGTTTCCTGAAATCTCAGCTCACAGTTTTTCACCCAATCTTGATGACACTTTCAGGTAATGATCAGTACCCCAATCCCACTTGGCTCACCAAATTTCGTTCTTCTAGATTAAACCATTCGTTGGCAGTAACAGTTTTAATTTTTAGGTTTCACTCTGTTTTCTCCTATATGGATACATGTAGTTGGAACTCTAAATCAAACACGGTTTGTGCTAGCTCTTTGAAACTTGACACAATAAAGTAGCTCCAAGTTCTATCTCTATGGTTTGTTTCCTATTGATGTAGCCCTAAGCAGAGACTGGCGCAAATCACTATCATGGAAAGGGGTTGCCAAGGTTCCAAAAAACTACGAGTTTCCTGAAATCTCAGCACACATTTTTTCACCCAATCTTGATGACACTTTCAGGTAATGATCACTACCCAAATCCCACTTGGCTCAAGAAATTTTGTTCTTCTAGGTTAAACCGTTCGTTGGCAGTAACAGTTTTAATTTTTAGGTTTCACTCTGCTTTCTCCTATATGGATACATGTATTTGGAACTCTAAATCAAACACGGTTTGTGCTAGCTCTTTGAAACTTGACACAATAAAGTAGCTCCAATTTCTATCTCTATGGTTTGTTTCCAATTGATGTAGCCCTAAGCAGAGACTGGCGCAAATCACTTTCATGGAAAGGGGTTGCCAAGCTTCCAAAAAACTACGAGTTTCCTGAAATCTCAGCACACATTTTTTCACCCAATCTTGATGACACTTTCAGGTAATGATCAGTACCCCAATCCCACTTGGCTCACCAAATTTCGTTCTTCTGGATTAAACAGTTCGTTGGCAGTAACAGTTTTAATTTTTAGGTTTCACACTGTTGTCTCCTATATGGATACATGTAGTTGGAAGTCTAAATCAAACACGGTTTGTGCTAGCTCTTTGAAACTTGACACAATAAAGTAGCTCCAAGTTCTATCTCTATGGTTTGCTTCCTATTGATGTAGCCCTAAGAAGAGACTTGCGCAAATCACTTTCATTTAAAGAGGTTGCCAAGCTTCCAAAAATCTACGAGTTTCCTGAAATCTCAGCACACGTTTTTTCAACCAATCTTGATGACACTTTCAGGTAATGATCAGTACCCCAATCCCACTTGGCTCACCAAATTTCGTTCTTCTAGGTTAAACCGTTCGTTGGCAGTAACAGTTTTAATTTTTAGGTTTCACTCAATTTTCTCCTATATGAATACATTTAGTTGGAACTCTAAATCAAACACGGTTTGTGCTAGCTCTTTGAAACTTGAGACAATAAAGTAGCTCCATGTTCTATCTCTATGGTTTGTTTCCTATTGATGTAGCCCTAAGCAGAGACTGGCGCAAATCACTTTCATGGAAAGGGGTTGCCAATCTTCCAAAAAACTACGAGTTTCCTGAAATCTCAGCACACATTTTTTCACCCAATCTTGATGACACTTTGAGGTAATGATCAGTACCCCAAACCCACTTGGCTCACCAAATTTCGTTCTTCTATGTTAAACCGTTCGTTGGCAGTAACAGTTTTGATTTTTAGGTTTCACTCTGTTTTCTCCTATATGGATACATGTAGTTGGAAGTCTAAATCAAACACGGTGTGTGCTAGCTCTTTGAAACTTGACACAATAAGGTAGCTCCAAGTTCTATCTCTATGGTTTGTTTCCTATTGATGTACCCCTAAGCAGAGACTGGCGCAAATCACTTTCATGGAAAGGGGTTGCCAAGGTTCCAAAGAAGTACGAGTTTCCTGAAATTTCAGGACACATTTTTTCACCCAATCTTGATGACACTTTCAGGTAATGATTAGTACCCCAATCCCACTTGGCTCACCAAATTTCGTTCTTCTAGGTTAAACCGTTCGTTGGCAGTAACAGTTTTAATTTTTAGGTTTCACTCTGTTTTCTCCTATATGGATACATGCAGTTGGAAGTCTAAATCAAACACGGTTTGTGCTAGCTCTTTGAAACTTGACACAATAAAGTAGCTCCAAGTTCTATCTCTATGGTTTGTTTCCTATTGATGTAGCCCTAAGCAGAGACTGGCGCAAATCACTTTCATGGAAAGGGGTTGCCAAGGTTCCAAAAAATTAAGAGTTTCCTGAAATCTCAGCACACATTTTTTCACCCAATCTTGATGACACTTTCAGGTAATGATCAGTACCCCAATCCCACTTGGCTCACCAAATTTCGTTATTCTAGGTTAAACCGTTCGTTGGCAGTAACAGTTTTAATTTTTATGTTTCACTCTGTTTTCTCTTTATATGGATACATGTAGTTGGAAATCTAAATCAAACACGGTTTGTGCTAGCTCTTTGAAACTTGACATAATAAAGTAGCTCCAAGTTCTATCTCTATGGTTTGTTTCCTCTTGATGTAGCCCTAAGCAGAGACTGGTGCAAATCACTTTTATTTAAAGGGGTTACCAAGCTTCCAAAAAACTACGAGTTTCCTGAAATCTCAGCACACATTTTTTCACCCAATCTTGATGACACTTTCAGGTAATGATCAGTACCCCAATCCCACTTGGCTCACCAAATTTCGTTCTTCTAGGTTAAACAGTTCGTTGGCAGTAACAGTTTTAATTTTTAGGTTTCACTCTCTTGTGTCCTATATGGATACATGTAGTTGGAACTCTAAATCAAACACGGTTTGTGCTAGCTCTTTGAAACCTGACACAATAAAGTAGCTCCAAGTTCTATCTCTATGGTTTGTTTCCTATTGATGTAGCCCTTAGCAGAGACTGGCGCAAATCACTTTCATGGAAAGGGGTTGCCAATGTTCCAAAAAACTACGAGTTTCCTGAAATCTCAGCTCACAGTTTTTCACCCAATCTTGATGACACTTTCAGGTAATGATCAGTACCCCAATCCCACTTGGCTCATCAAATTTTGTTCTTCTAGGTTAAACCGTTCGTTGGCAGTAACAGTTTTAATTTTTAGGTTTCACTCTGTTTTCTCCTATATGGATACATGTAGTTGGAACTCTAAATCAAACACAGTTTGTGCTAGCTCTTTGAAACTTGACACAATAAAGTAGCTCCAAGTTCTATCTCTATGGTTTGTTTCCTATTGATGTAGCCCTAAGCAGAGACTGGCGCGAATCACTTTCATGGAAAGGGGTTGCCAATCTTCCAAAAAACTACGAGTTTCCTGAAATCTCAGCACACATTTTTTCACCCAATCTTGATGACACTTTCAGGTAATGATCACTACCCCAATCCCACTTGGCTCAAGAAATTTCGTTCTCCTAGGTTAAACCGTTCGTCGGCAGTAACAGTTTTAATTTTTAGGTTTCACTCTCTTTTCTCCTATATGGATACATGTAGTTGGAAGTCTAAATCAAAAACGGTTTGTGCTAACTCTTTGAAACTTGACACAATGAAGTAGCTCCAAGTTCTATCTCTATGGTTTGTTTCCTATTGATGTAGACCTAAGCAGAGACTGGCGCAAATCACTTTCATGGAAAGGGGTTGCCAAGATGCCAAAAAACTACGAGTTTCCTGAAATCTCAGCACACATTTTTTCACCCAAACTTGATGACACTTTCAGGTAATGATCAGTACCCCAATCCCACTTGGCTCACCAAATTTGGTTCTTCTAGGTTAAACAGTTCGTTGGCAGTAACAGTTTTAATTTTTAGGTTTCACTCTGTTTTCTCCTATATGGATACATGTAGTTGGAAGTCTAAATAAAACTCGGTTTGTGCTAGCTCTTTGAAACTTGACACAATAAAGTAGCTCCAAGTTCTATCTCTATGGTTTGTTTCCTATTGATGTAGCCCTAAGCAGAGACTGGCGCAAATCACTTTAATGGAAAGGGGTTGCCAATCTTCCAAAAAACTACGAGTTTTTTGAAATCTCAGCACACATTTTTTCACCCAATCTTGATGACACTTTCAGGTAATGATCACTACCCCAATCCCACTTGGGTCACCAAATTTCGTTCTTCTAGGTTAAACCGTTCATTGGCAGTAACAGTTTAAATTTTATGTTTCACTCTGTTTTCTCCTATATGGATACATGTATTTGGAAGTCTAAATCAAACACGGTTTGTGCTAGCTCTTTGAAACTTGACACAATAAAGTAGCTCCAAGTTCTATCTCTATGGATTGTTCCAATTGATGTATCCCTGAGCAGAGACTGGCGCAAATCACTTTAATGGAAAGGGGTTGCCAAGCTTCCCAAAAACTTCGAGTTTCCTGAAAACTCAGCACACATTTTTTCACCCAATCTTGATGACACTTTCAGGTAATGATCAGTACCCCAATCCCACTTGGCTCAACAAATTTCGTTCTTCTAGGTTAAACAGTTCGTTGGCAGTAACAGTTTAAATTTTTAGGTTTCACTCTGTTTTCACCTATATGGATACATGCAGTTGGAAGTCTAAATCAAACAGGGTTTGTGCTAGCTCTTTGAAACTTGACACAATAAAGTAGCTCCAAGTTCTATCTCTATGGTTTGTTTCCTATTGATGTAGCCCTAAATAGAGACTGGCGCAAATCACTTTCATGGAATGTGGTTGCCAAGCTTCCAAAAAACTATGAGTTTCCTGAAATCTCAACACACATTTTTTCACCCAATCTTGATGACACTTTCAGGTAATGATCAGTACAACAAATCCCACTTGGGTCACCAAGTTTCGTTCTTCTAGGTTAAACCCTTTGTTGGCAGTAACAGTTTTAATTTTTAGGTTTCACTCTGTTTTCTCCTATATGGATACATGTAGTTGGAACTCTAAATCAAACACGGTTTGTGCTAGCTCTTTGAAACTTGACACAATAAAGTAGCTCTAAGTTCTGTCTCTATGGTTTGTTTCCTATTGATGTAGCCCTAAGCAGAGACTGGCGCAAATCACTTTCATGGAAAGGGGTTGCCAAGGTTCCAAAAAACTACGAGTTTCCTGAAATCTCAGCACACATTTTTTCACCCAAATTGATGACACTTTCAGGTAATGATCAGTACCCCAATCCCACTTGGGTCACCAAATTTCGTTCTTCTAGATTAAACCGTTCGTTGGCAGTAACAGTTTTAATTTTTAGGTTTCACTCTGTTTTCTCCTATATGGATACATGTAGTTGGAACTCTAAATCAAACACGGTTTGTGCTAGCTCTTTGAAACTTGACACAATAAAGTAGCTCCAAATTCTATCTCTATGGTTTGTTTCCTATTGATGTAGCCCTAAGCAGAGACTGAGCAAATCACTTTCATGGAAAGGGGTTGCCAAGGTTCCAAAAAACTACGAGTTTCCTGAAATCTCAGCACACATTTTTTCACCCACCTTGATGACACTTTCAGGTAATGATCACTACCCAAATCCCACTTGGCTCACCAAATTTCGTTCTTCTAGGTTAAACCGTTCGTTGGCAGTAACAGTTTTGATTTTTAGGTTTCACTCTGTTTTCTCCTATATGGATACATGTAGTTGGAAGTCTAAATCAAACACGGTGTGTGCTAGCTCTTTGAAACTTGACACAATAAAGTAGCTCCAAGTTCTATCTCTATGGTTTGTTCCAATTGATGTAGCCCTGAGCAGAGACTGGCGCAAATCACTTTCATGGGAAGGGGTTGCCAAGCTTCCCAAAACTACGAGTTTCCTGAAATCTCAGCACACATTTTTTCAACCAATCTTGATGACACTTTCAGGTAATGATCAGTACCCAATCCCACTTGGCTCACCAAATTTCGTTCTTCTAGGTGAAACAGTTCGTTGGCAGTAACAGTTTAAATTTTTTGGTTTCACTCTGTTTTCTCCTATATGGATACATGTAGTTGGAAGTCTAAATCAAACACGGTTTGTGCTAGCTCTTTGAAACTTGACACAATAAAGTAGCTCCAGTTCTATCTCTATGGTTTGTTTCCTATTGATGTAGACCTAAGCAGAGACTGGCGCAAATCACTTTCATGGAAAGGGGTTGCCAAGCTTCCAAAAAACTACGAGTTTCCTGAAATCTCAGCACACATTTTTTCACCCAATCTTGATGACACTTTCTGGTAATGATCACTACCCCAATCCGACTTGGCTAAAGAAATTTCGTTCTCCTAGGTTAAACCGTTCGTCGGCAGTAACAGTTTTAATTTTTAGGTTTCACTCTGTTTTCTCCTATATGGATACATGTAGTTGGAAGTCTAAATCAAAAACGGTTTGTGCTAACTCTTTGAAACTTGACACAATGAAGTAGCTCCAAGTTCTATCTCTATGGTTTGTTTCCTATTGATGTAGTCCTAAGCAGAGACTGGCACAAATCACTTTCATGGAAAGGGGTTGCCAAGGTGCCAAAAAACTACGAGTTTCCTGAAATCTCAGCACACATTTTTTCACCCAATCTTGATGACACTTTCAGGTAATGATCACTCCCCCAATCCCACTTGGCTCACCAAATTTCGTTTTTCTAGGTTAAACCGTTCCTCAGCAGTAACAGTTTTAATTTTTAGGTTTCACTCTGTTTTCTCCTATATGGATACATGTAGTTGGAAGTCTAAATCAAACATGGTTTGTGCTAGCTCTTTGAAACTTGACACAATAAAGTAGCTCCAAGTTCTGTCTCTATGGTTTGTTTCCTATTGATGTAGACCTAAGAAGAGACTGGCGCAAATCACGTTCATGGAAAGGGGTTGCCAAGGTTCCAAAAAACTACGAGTTTCCTGAAATCTCAGCAAACATTTTTTCACCCAATCTTGATGACACTTTCAGGTAATGATCAGTACCCCAATCCCACTTGGCTCACCAAATTTCGTTCTTCTAGGTTAAACAGTTCGTTGGCAGTAACAGTTTTAATTTTTAGGTTTCACTCAATTTTCTCCTATATGAATACATTTAGTTGGAACTCTAAATCAAACACGGTTTGTGCTAGCTCTTTGAAACTTGAGACAATAAAGTAGCTCCATGTTCTATCTCTATGGTTTGTTTCCTATTGATGTAGACCTAAGCAGAGACTGGCGCAAATCACTTTCATGGAAAGGGGTTGCCAATCTTCCAAAAAACTACGAGTTTCCTGAAATCTCAGCACACATTTTTTCACCCAATCTTGATGACACTTTGAGGTAATGATCAGTACCCCAATCCCACTTGGCTCACCAAATTTCGTTCTTCTATGTTAAAGCGTTCGTTGGCAGTAACAGTTTTGATTTTTAGGTTTCACTCTGTTTTCTCCTATATGGATACATGTAGTTGGAAGTCTAAATCAAACACGGTGTGTGCTAGCTCTTTGAAACTTGACACAATAAGGTAGCTCCAAGTTCTATCTCTATGGTTTGTTTCCTATTGATGTACCCCTAAGCAGAGACTGGCGCAAATCACTTTCATGGAAAGGGGTTGCCAAGGTTCCAAAGAACTACGAGTTTCCTGAAATTTCAGGACACATTTTTTCACCCAATCTTGATGACACTTTCAGGTAATGATTAGTACCCCAATCCCACTTGGCTCACCAAATTTCGTTCTTCTAGGTTAAACCGTTCGTTGGCAGTAACAGTTTTAATTTTTAGGTTTCACTCTGTTTTCTCCTATATGGATACATGCAGTTGGAAGTCTAAATCAAACACGGTTTGTGCTAGCTCTTTGAAACTTGACACAATAAAGTAGCTCCAAGTTCTATCTCTATGGTTTGTTTCCTATTGATGTAGCCCTAAGCAGAGACTGGCACAAATCACTTTCATGGAAAGGGGTTGCCAAGGTTCCAAAAAATTAAGAGTTTCCTGAAATCTCAGCACACATTTTTTCACCCAATCTTGATGACACTTTCAGGTAATGATCACTACCCAATCCCACTTGGCTCACCAAATTTCGTTCTTCTAGGTGAAACAGTTCGTTGGCAGTAACAGTTTAAATTTTTTGGTTTCACTCTGTTTTCTCCTATATGGATACATGTAGTTGGAAGTCTAAATCAAACACGGTTTGTGCTAGCTCTTTGAAACTTGACACAATAAAGTAGCTCCAGTTCTATCTCTATGGTTTGTTTCCTATTGATGTAGACCTAAGCAGAGACTGGCGCAAATCACTTTCATGGAAAGGGGTTGCCAAGCTTCCAAAAAACTACGAGTTTCCTGAAATCTCAGCACACATTTTTTCACCCAATCTTGATGACACTTTCAGGTAATGATCACTACCCCAATCCGACTTGGCTAAAGAAATTTCGTTCTCCTAGGTTAAACCGTTCGTCGGCAGTAACAGTTTTAATTTTTAGGTTTCACTCTGTTTTCTCCTATAAGGATACATGTAGTTGGAAGTCTAAATCAAAAACGGTTTGTGCTAACTCTTTGAAACTTGACACAATGAAGTAGCTCCAAGTTCTATCTCTATGGTTTGTTTCCTATTGATGTAGTCCTAAGCAGAGACTGGCACAAATCACTTTCATGGAAAGGGGTTGCCAAAGTGCCAAAAAACTACGAGTTTCCTGAAATCTCAGCACACATTTTTTCACCGAATCTTGATGACACTTTCAGGTAATGATCACTCCCCCAATCCCACTTGGCTCACCAAATTTCGTTCTTCTAGGTTAAACCGTTCCTCAGCAGTAACAGTTTTAATTATTAGGTTTCACTCTGTTTTCTCCTATATGGATACATGCAGTTGGAAGTCTAAATCAAACACGGTTTGTGCTAGCTCTTTGAAACTTGACACAATAAAGTAGCTCCAAGTTCTGTCTCTATGGTTTGTTTCCTATTGATGTAGACCTAAGAAGAGACTGGCGCAAATCACGTTCATGGAAAGGGGTTGCCAAGGTTCCAAAAAACTACGAGTTTCCTGAAATCTCAGCAAACATTTTTTCACCCAATCTTGATGACACTTTCAGGTAATGATCAGTACCCCAATCCCACTTGGCTCACCAAATTTCGTTCTTCTAGGTTAAACCGTTCGTTGGCAGTAACAGTTTTAATTTTTAGGTTTCACTCAATTTTCTCCTATATGAATACATTTAGTTGGAACTCTAAATCAAACACGGTTTGTGCTAGCTCTTTGAAACTTGAGACAATAAATTAGCTCCATGTTCTATCTCTATGGTTTGTTTCCTATTGATGTAGACCTAAGCAGAGACTGGCGCAAATCACTTTCATGGAAAGGGGTTGCCAATCTTCCAAAAAACTACGAGTTTCCTGAAATCTCAGCACACATTTTTTCACCCAATCTTGATGACACTTTGAGGTAATGATCAGTACCCCAATCCCACTTGGCTCACCAAATTTCATTCTTCTATATTAAACCGTTCGTTGGCAGTAACAGTTTTGATTTTTAGGTTTCACTCTGTTTTCTCCTATATGGATACATGTAGTTGGAAGTCTAAATCAAACACGGTGTGTGCTAGCTCTTTGAAACTTGACACAATAAGGTAGCTCCAAGTTCTATCTCTATGGTTTGTTTCCTATTGATGTACCCCTAAGCAGAGACTGGCGCAAATCACTTTCATGGAAAGGGGTTGCCAAGGTTCCAAAGAACTACGAGTTTCCTGAAATTTCAGGACACATTTTTTCACCCAATCTTGATGACACTTTCAGGTAATGATTAGTACCCCAATCCCACTTGGCTCACCAAATTTCGTTCTTCTAGGTTAAACCGTTCGTTGGCAGTAACAGTTTTAATTTTTAGGTTTCACTCTGTTTTCTCCTATATGGATACATGCAGTTGGAAGTCTAAATCAAACACGGTTTGTGCTAGCTCTTTGAAACTTGACACAATAAAGTAGCTCCAAGTTCTATCTCTATGGTTTGTTTCCTATTGATGTAGCCCTAAGCAGAGACAGGCGCAAATCACTTTCATGGAAAGGGTTTGCCAAGCTTCCAAAAAAGTACGAGTTTCCTGAAATCTCAGCACACATTTTTTCACCCAATCTTGATGACACTTTCAGGTAATGATCAGTACCCCAATCCCACTTGGCTCACCAAATTTCGTTATTCTAGGTTAAACCGTTCGTTGGCAGTAACAGTTTTAATTTTTAGGTTTCACTATGTTTTCTCCTATATGGATACATGTAGTTGGAAATCTAAATCAAACACGGTTTGTGCTAGCTCTTTGAAACTTGACACAATAAAGTAGCTCCAAGTTCTATCTCTATGGTTTGTTTCCTCTTGATGTAGCCCTAAGCAGAGACTGGTGCAAATCACTTTTATTTAAAGGGGTTACCAAGCTTCCAAAAAACTACGAGTTTCCTGAAATCTCAGCACACATTTTTTCACCCAATCTTGATGACACTTTCAGGTAATGATCAGTACCCCAATCCCACTTGGCTCACCAAATTTCGTTCTTCTAGGTTAAACAGTTCGTTTTCAGTAACAGTTTTAATTTTTAGGTTTCACTCTCTTGTCTCCTATATGGATATATGTAGTTGGAACTCTAAATCAAACACGGTTTGTGCTAGCTCTTTGAAACCTGACACAATAAAGTAGCTCCAAGTTCTATCTCTATGGTTTGTTTCCTATTGATGTAGCCCTAAGCAGAGACTGGCGCAAATCACTTTCATGGAAAGGGGTTGCCAATCTTCCAAAAAACTACGAGTTTCCTGAAATCTCAGCACACATTTTTTCACCCAATCTTGATGACACTTTCAGGTAATGATCACTACTCCAATCCCACTTGGCTCAAGAAATTTCGTTCTCCTAGGTTAAACCGTTCGTCGGCAGTAACAGTTTTAATTTTTAGGTTTCACTCTGTTTTCTCCTATATTGATACATGAAGTTGGAAGTCTAAATCAAAAACGGTTTGTGCTAACTCTTTGAAACTTGACACAATGAAGTAGCTCCAAGTTCTATCTCTACGGTTTGTTTCCTATTGATGTAGCCCTAAGCAGAGACTGGCGCAAATCACTTTCATGGAAAGGGGTTGCCAAGGTGCCAAAAAACTACGAGTTTCCTGAAATCTCAGCACACATTTTTTCACCCAAACTTGATGACACTTTCAGGTAATGATCAGTACCCCAATCCCACTTGGCTCACCAAATTTGGTTCTTCTAGGTTAAACAGTTCGTTGGCAGTAACAGTTTTAATTTTTAGGTTTCACTCTGTTTTCTCCTATATGGATACATGTAGTTGGAAGTCTAAATAAAACTCGGTTTGTGCTACCTCTTTGAAACTTGACACAATAAAGTAGCTCCAAGTTCTATCTCTATGGTTTGTTTCCTATTGATGTAGCCCTAAGCAGAGACTGGCGCAAATCACTTTAATGGAAAGGGGTTGCCAATCTTCCAAAAAACTACGAGTTTTTTGAAATCTCAGCACACATTTTTTCACCCAATCTTGATGACACTTTCAGGTAATGATCACTACCCCAATCCCACTTGGGTCACCAAATTTCGTTCTTCTAGGTTAAACCGTTCATTGGCAGTAACAGTTTAAATTTTATGTTTCACTCTGTTTTCTCCTATATGGATACATGTAGTTGGAAGTCTAAATCAAACACGGTTTGTGCTAGCTCTTTGAAACTTGACACAATAAAGTAGCTCCAAGTTCTATCTCTATGGATTGTTCCAATTGATGTATCCCTGAGCAGAGACTGGCGCAAATCACTTTAATGGAAAGGGGTTGCCAAGCTTCCCAAAAACTTCGAGTTTCCTGAAAACTCAGCACACATTTTTTCACCCAATCTTGATGACACTTTCAGGTAATGATCAGTACAACAAATCCCACTTGGGTCACGAAGTTTCGTTCTTCTAGGTTAAACCCTTTGTTGGCAGTAACAGTTTTAATTTTTAGGTTTCACTCTGTTTTCTCCTATATGGATACATGTAGTTGGAACTCTAAATCAAACACGGTTTGTGCTAGCTCTTTGAAACTTGACACAATAAAGTAGCTCCAAGTTCTGTCTCTATGGTTTGTTTCCTATTGATGTAGCCCTAAGCAGAGACTGGCGCAAATCACTTTCATGGAAAGGGGTTGCCAAGGTTCCAAAAAACTACGAGTTTACTGAAATCTCAGCACACATTTTTTCACCCAATCTTGATGACACTTTCAGGTAATGATCAGTACCCCAATCCCACTTGGGTCACCAAATTTCGTTCTTCTAGATTAAACCGTTCGTTGGCAGTAACAGTTTTAATTTTTAGGTTTCACTCTGTTTTCTCCTATATGGATACATGTAGTTGGAACTCTAAATCAAACACGGTTTGTGCTAGCTCTTTGAAACTTGACACAATAAAGTAGCTCCAAGTTCTATCTCTATGGTTTATTTCCTATTGATGTAGCCCTAAGCAGAGACTGAGCAAATCACTTTCATGGAAAGGGGTTGCCAAGGTTCCAAAAAACTACGAGTTTCCTGAAATCTCAGCACACATTTTTTCACCCACCTTGATGACACTTTCAGGTAATGATCACTACCCAAATCCCACTTGGCTCACCAGATTTCGTTCTTCTAGGTTAAACCGTTCGTTGGCAGTAACAGTTTTAATTTTTAGGTTTCACTCTGTTTTCTCCTATATGGATACATGTAGTTGGAACTCTAAATCAAACACGGTTTGTGCTAGCTCTTTGAAACTTGACACAATAAAGTAGCTCCAAGTTCTATCTCTATGGTTTGTTTCCTATTGATGTAGCCCTAAGCAGAGACTGGAGCAAATCACTTTCATGTAAAGGGGTTGCCAATCTTCCAAAAAACTACGAGTTTCCTGAAATCTCAGCACACATTTTTTCACCCAATCTTGATGACACTTTCAGGTAATGATCAGTACCCCAATCCCACTTGGCTCACCAAATTTCGTTCTTCTAGGTTAAACCGTTCGTTGGCAGTAACAGTTTTTATTTTTAGGTTTCACTCTGTATTCTCCTATATGGATACATGTAGTTGGAAGTCTAAATCAAACACGGTTTGTGCTAGCTCTTTGAAACTTGACACAATAAAGTAGCTCCAAGTTCTATCTCTATGGTTTGTTTCCTATTGATGTAGCCCTAAGAAGAGACTGGCGCAAATCACTTTCATTTAAAGAGGTTGCCAAGCTTCCAAAAAACTACGAGTTTCCTGAAATCTCAGCACACATTTTTTCACCCAATCTTGATGACACTTTCAGGTAATGATCAGTACACCAATCCCACTTGGCTCACCAAATTTCGTTCTTCTAGGTTAAACAGTTCGTTGGCAGTAACAGTTTTGATTTTTAGGTTTCACTCTGTTTTCTCCTATATGGATACATGTAGTTGGAAGTCTAAATCAAACACGGTGTGTGCTAGCTCTTTGAAACTTGACACAATAAAGTAGCTCCAAGTTCTATCTCTATGGTTTGTTCCAATTGATGTAGCCCTGAGCAGAGACTGGCGCAAATCACTTTCATGGGAAGGGGTTGCCAAGCTTCCCAAAAACTACGAGTTTCCTGAAATCTCAGCACACATTTTTTCACCCAATCTTGATGACACTTTCAGGTAATGATCAGTACCCAATCCCACTTGGCTCACCAAATTTCGTTCTTCTAGGTGAAACAGTTCTTTGGCAGTAACAGTTTAAATTTTTTGGTTTCACTCTGTTTTCTCCTATATGGATACATGTAGTTGGAAGTCTAAATCAAACACGGTTTGTGCTAGCTCTTTGAAACTTGACACAATAAAGTAGCTCCAGTTCTATCTCTATGGTTTGTTTCCTATTGATGTAGACCTAAGCAGAGACCGGCGCAAATCACTTTCATGGAAAGGGGTTGCCAAGCTTCCAAAAAACTACGAGTTTCCTGAAATCTCAGCACACATTTTTTCACCCAATCTTGATGACACTTTCAGGTAATGATCACTACCCCAATCCCACTTGGCTAAAGAAATTTCGTTCTCCTAGGTTAAACCGTTCGTCGGCAGTAACAGTTTTAATTTTTAGGTTTCACTCTGTTTTCTCCTATATGGATACATGTAGTTGGAAGTCTAAATCAAAAACGGTTTGTGCTAACTCTTTGAAACTTGACACAATGAAGTAGCTCCAAGTTCTATCTCTATGGTTTGTTTCCTATTGATGTAGTCCTAAGCAGAGACTGGCACAAATCACTTTCATGGAAAGGGGTTGCCAAGGTGCCAAAAAACTACGAGTTTCCTGAAATCTCAGCACACATTTTTTCACCCAAACTTGATGACACTTTCAGGTAATGATCACTCCCCCAATCCCACTTGGCTCACCAAATTTCGTTCTTCTAGGTTAATCCGTTCCTCAGCAGTAACAGTTTTAATTTTTAGGTTTCACTCTGTTTTCTCCTATATGGATACATGTAGTTGGAAGTCTAAATCAAACACGGTTTGTGCTAGCTCTTTGAAACTTGACACAATAAAGTAGCTCCAAGTTCTGTCTCTATGGTTTGTTTCCTATTGATGTAGACCTAAGAAGAGACTGGCGCAAATCACGTTCATGGAAAGGGGTTGCCAAGGTTCCAAAAAACTACGAGTTTCCTGAAATCTCAGCAAACATTTTTTCACCCAATCTTGATGACACTTTCAGGTAATGATCAGTACCCCAATCCCACTTGGCTCACCAAATTTCGTTCTTCTAGGTTAAACCGTTCGTTGGCAGTAACAGTTTTAATTTTTAGGTTTCACTCAATTTTCTCCTATATGAATACATTTAGTTGGAACTCTAAATCAAACACGGTTTGTGCTAGCTCTTTGAAACTTGACACAATAAAGTAGCTCCAAGTTCTATCTCTATGGTTTGTTTCCTATTGATGTAGCCCTAAGCAGAGACTGGAGCAAATCACTTTCATGTAAAGGGGTTGCCAATCTTCTAAAAAACTACGAGTTTCCTGAAATCTCAGCACACATTTTTTCACCCAATCTTGATGACACTTTCAGGTAATGATCAGTACCCCAATCCCACTTGGCTCACCAAATTTCGTTCTTCTAGGTTAAACCGTTCGTTGGCAGTAACAGTTTTGATTTTTAGGTTTCACTCTGTATTCTCCTATATGGATACATGTAGTTGGAAGTCTAAATCAAACACGGTTTGTGCTAGCTCTTTGAAACTTGACACAATAAAGTAGCTCCAAGTTCTATCTCTATGGTTTGTTTCCTATTGATGTAGCCCTAAGAAGAGACTGGCGCAAATCACTTTCATTTAAAGAGGTTGCCAAGCTTCCAAAAAACTACGAGTTTCCTGAAATCTCAGCACACATTTTTTCACCCAATCTTGATGACACTTTCAGGTAATGATCAGTACACCAATCCCACTTGGCTCACCAAATTTCGTTCTTCTAGGTTAAACCGTTCGTTGGCAGTAACAGTTTTGATTTTTAGGTTTCACTCTGTTTTCTCCTATATGGATACATGTAGTTGGAAGTCTAAATCAAACACGGTGTGTGCTAGCTCTTTGAAACTTGACACAATAAAGTAGCTCCAAGTTCTATCTCTATGGTTTGTTCCAATTGATGTAGCCCTGAGCAGAGACTGGCGCAAATCACTTTCATGGGAAGGGGTTGCCAAGCTTCCCAAAAACTACGAGTTTCCTGAAATCTCAGCACACATTTTTTCACCCAATCTTGATGACACTTTCAGGTAATGATCAGTACCCAATCCCACTTGGCTCACCAAATTTCGTTCTTCTAGGTGAAACAGTTCGTTGGCAGTAACAGTTTAAATTTTTTGGTTTCACTCTGTTTTCTCCTATATGGATACATGTAGTTGGAAGTCTAAATCAAACACGGTTTGTGCTAGCTCTTTGAAACTTGACACAATAAAGTAGCTCCAGTTCTATCTCTATGGTTTGTTTCCTATTGATGTAGACCTAAGCAGAGACTGGCGCAAATCACTTTCATGGAAAGGGGTTGCCAAGCTTCCAAAAAACTACGAGTTTCCTGAAATCTCAGCACACATTTTTTCACCCAATCTTGATGACACTTTCAGGTAATGATCACTACCCCAATCCCACTTGGCTAAAGAAATTTCTTTCTCCTAGGTTAAACCGTTCGTCGGCAGTAACAGTTTTAATTTTTAGGTTTCACTCTGTTTTCTCCTATATGGATACATGTAG
This sequence comes from Spermophilus citellus, assembly GCF_964194105.1. Taxonomy (NCBI): domain Eukaryota; kingdom Metazoa; phylum Chordata; class Mammalia; order Rodentia; family Sciuridae; genus Spermophilus; species Spermophilus citellus. Next base: position 1,648,154 of record NW_027672724.1, on the reverse strand, counting down.
TTGGAAGTCTAAATCAAAAACGGTTTGTGCTAACTCTTTGAAACTTGACACAATGAAGTAGCTCCAAGTTCTATCTCTATGGTTTGTTTCCTATTGATGTAGTCCTAAGCAGAGACTGGCACAAATCACTTTCATGGAAAGGGGTTGCCAAGGTGCCAAAAAACTACGAGTTTCCTGAAATCTCAGCACACATTTTTTCACCCAATCTTGATGACACTTTCAGGTAATGATCACTCCCCCAATCCCACTTGGCTCACCAAATTTCGTTCTTCTAGGTTAAACCGTTCCTCAGCAGTAACAGTTTTAATTTTTAGGTTTCACTCTGTTTTCTCCTATATGGATACATGTAGTTGGAAGTCTAAATCAAACACGGTTTGTGCTAGCTCTTTGAAACTTGACACAATAAAGTAGCTCCAAGTTCTGTCTCTATGGTTTGTTTCCTATTGATGTAGACCTAAGAAGAGACTGGCGCAAATCACGTTCATGGAAAGGGGTTGCCAAGGTTCCAAAAAACTACGAGTTTCCTGAAATCTCAGCAAACATTTTTTCACCCAATCTTGATGACACTTTCAGGTAATGATCAGTACCCCAATCCCACTTGGCTCACCAAATTTCGTTCTTCTAGGTTAAACCGTTCATTGGCAGTAACAGTTTAAATTTTATGTTTCACTCTGTTTTCTCATATATGGATACATGCAGTTGGAACTCTAAATCAAACACGGTTTGTGCTAGCTCTTTGAAACTTGACACAATAAAGTAGCTCCAAGTTCTATCTCTATGGTTTGTTTCCTATTGATGTAGCCCTAAGCAGAGATAGGCGCAAATCACTTTCATGGAAAGGGGTTGCCAATCTTCCAAAAAACTACGAGTTTCCTGAAATCTCAGCACACATTTTTTCACCCAATCTTGATGACACTTTCAGGTAATGATCAGTACAACAAATCCCACTTGGGTCACCAAGTTTCTTTCTTCTATGTTAAACCGTTCGTTGGCAGTAACAGTTTTAAATTTTAGGTTTCACTATGTTTTCTCATATATGGATACATGTAGTTGGAACTCTAAATCAAACACGGTTTGTGCTAGCTCTTTGAAACTTGACACAATAAAGTAGCTCCAAGTTCTATCTCTATGGTTTGTTTCCTATTGATGTAGCCCTAAGCAGACTGGCGCAAATCACTTTAATGGAAAGGGGTTGCCAATCTTCGAAAAACTACGAGTTTCCTGAAATCTCAGCACACATTTTTTCACCCAATCTTGATGACACATTCAGGTAATGATCAGTACCCCAATACCACTTGGCTCACCAAATTTCGTTCTTCTATGTTAAACCGTTCTTTGGCAGTAACAGTTTTAATTTTTAGGTTTTACTCTGTTTCCTCCTATATGGAAACATGTAGTTGGAACTCTAAATCAAACACAGTTTGTGCTTGCGCTTTGAAACTTGACACAATAAAGTAGCTCCAAGTTCTAACTCTATGGTTTGTTTCCTATTGATGTAGCCCTAAGCAGAGACTGGCGCAAATCACTTTCATGGACAGGGGTTGCCAAGCTTCCAAAAAACTACGAGTTTCCTGAAATCTCAGCACACATTTTTTCACCCAATCTTGATGACACTTTCAGGTAATGATCAGTATCAAAATCCCACTTGGCTCACCAAATGTCGTTCTTCTAGGTTAAACCTTTCGTTTGCAGTAACAGTTTTAACTTTTAGGTTTCACTCTGTTTTCTCCTGTGTGGATACATGTAGTTGGAAGTCTAATCAAACACGGATTGTGCTAGCTCTTTGAAACTTGACACAATAAAGTAGCTCCAAGTTCTATCTCTATGGTTTGTTTCCTATTGATGTAGCCCTTTGCAGAGACTTGCGCAAATCACTTTCATGGAAAGGGGTTGCCAAGGTCCCAAAAAACTACGAGTTTCCTGAAATCTCAGCACACATTTTTTCACCCTATCTTGATGACACTTTCAGGTAATGATCAGTACCCCAATCCCACTTAGCTCACCAAATTTCGTTCTTGTAGGTTAAACCGTTGTTGGCAGTAACAGTTTTAATTTTTAGTTTTCACTCTGTTTTCTCCTATATGGACACATGTAGTTGGAAGTCTAAATCAAACACGGTTTGTTCTAGCTCTTTGAAACTTGACACAATAAAGTAGCTCCAAGTTCTATCTCTATGGTTTGTTTCCTATTGATGTAGCCCTAAGCAGAGACTGGTGCAAATCACTTTCATTTAAAGGGGTTGCCAAGCTTCCAAAACCTACGAGTTTCCTCAAATCTCAGCACACATATTTTCACCCAATCTTGATGACACTTTCAGGTAATGATCAGTACACGAATCCCACTTGGCTCACCAAATTTCGTTCTTCTAGGTTAAACCGTTCGTCGGCAGTAACAGTTTTAATTTTTAGGTTTCACTCTGTTTTCTCCTATATGGATACATGTAGTTGGAACTCTAAATCAAACACGGTTTGTGCTAGCTCTTTGACACAATAAAGTAGCTCCAAGTTCTATCTCTATGGTTTGTTTCCTATTGATGTAGCCCTAAGAGGAGACTGGCGCAAATCACTTTTATGGAAAGGGGTTGCCAACTTCCAAAAAACTACGAGTTTCCTGAAATCTCAGTACACATTTTTTCACCCAATCTTGATGACACTTTCAGGTAATGATCAGTACCCCAATCCCACTTGGCTCACCAAATTTCGTTCTTGTAGGTTAAACCGTTCGTTGGCAGTAACAGTTTTAATTTTTAGGTTTCACTCTGTTTTCTCCTATATGGATACATGCAGTTGGAAGTCTAAATCAAACACGGTTTGTGCTAGCTCTTTGAAACTTGACACAATAAAGTAGCTCCAAGTTCTATCTCTATGGTTTGTTTCCTATTGGTGTAGCCCTATGCAGAGACTGGTGCAAATCACTTTCATTTAAGGGGGTTGCCAAGCTTCCAAAAAACTACGAGTTTCCTGAAATCTCAGCACACATTTTTTCACCCAATCTTGATGACACTTTCAGGTAATGATCACTACCCCAATCCCACTTGGCTCACCAAATTTCGTTCTTCTAGGTTAAACCGTTCGTCGGCAGTAACAGTTTTAATTTTTAGGTTTCACTCTGTTTTCTCCTATATGGATACATGTAGTTGGAAGTCTAAATCAAAAACGGTTATTGCTAGCTCTTTGAAACTTGACACAATAAAGTAGCTCCAAGTTCTATCTCTATGGTTTGTTTCCTATTGATGTAGCCCTAAGCAGAGACTGGCGCAAATCACTTTCATGGAAAGGGGTTGCCAAGGTTCCAAAAAACTACGAGTTTCCTGAAATCCCAGCACACATTTTTTCACCCAATCTTGATGACACTTTAAGGTAATGATCAGTACCCCAATCCCACTTGGGTCACCAAATTTCGTTCTTCCAAGTTAAACCGTTCATTGGCAGTAACAGTTTTAATTTTTATGTTTCACTCTGTTTTCTCCTATATGGATACATGTAGTTGGAACTCTAAATCAAACACGGTTTGTGCTAGCTCTTTGAAACTTGACACAATAAAGTAGCTCCAAGTTCTATCTCTATGGTTTGTTTCCTATTGATGTAGCCCTAAGCAGAGACAGGCGCAAATCACTTTCATGGAAAGGGGTTGCCAATCTTCCAAAAAACTACGAGTTTCCTAAAATCTCAGCACACATTTTTTCACCCAATCTTGATGACACTTTCAGGTAATGATCAGTACAACAAATCCCACTTGGGTCACCAAGTTTCTTTCTTGTATGTTAAACCGTTCGTTGGCAGTAACAGTTTTAATTTTTAGGTTTCACTATGTTTTCTCCTATATGGATACATGTAGTTGGAACTCTAAATCAAACACGGTTTGTGCTAGCTCTTTGAAACTTGACACAATAAAGTAGCTCCAAGTTCTATCTCTATGGTTTGTTTCCTATTGGTGTAGCCCTATGCAGAGACTGGTGCAAATCACTTTCATTTAAAGGGGTTGCCAAGCTTCCAAAAAACTACGAGTTTCCTGAAATCTCAGCACACATTTTTTCACCCAATCTTGATGACACTTTGAGGTAATGATCACTACCCCAATCCCACTTGGCTCACCAAATTTCGTTCTTCTAGGTTAAACCGTTCATCGGCAGTAACAGTTTTAATTTTTAGGTTTCACTCTGTTTACTCCTATATGGATACATGTAGTTGGAAGTCTAAATCAAAAACGGTTATTGCTAGCTCTTTGAAACTTGACACAATAAAGTAGCTCCAAGTTCTATCTCTATGGTTTGTTTCCTATTGATGTAGCCCTAAGCAGAGACTGGCGCAAATCACTTTCATGGAAAGGGATGCCAAGGTTCCAAAAAACTACGAGTTTCCTGAAATCCCAGCACACATTTTTTCACCCAATCTTGATGACACTTTCAGGTAATGATCAGTACCCCAATCCCACTTGGGTCACCAAATTTCTTTCTTCCAAGTTAAACCGTTCATTGGCAGTAACAGTTTTAATTTTTATGTTTCACTCTGTTTTCTCCTATATGGATACATGTAGTTGGAAGTCTAAATCAAACACGGTTTGTGCTAGCTCTTTGAAACTTGACACAATCAAGTAGCTCCAAGTTCTATCTCTATGGTTTGTTTCCTATTGATGTAGCCCTAAGCAGAGACAGGCGCAAATCACTTTCATGGAAAGGCGTTGCCAATCTTCCAAAAAACTACGAGTTTCCTAAAATCTCAGCACACAATTTTCACCCAATCTTGATGACACTTTCAGGTAATGATCAGTACAACAAATCCCACTTGGGTCACCAAGTTTCTTTCTTCTATGTTAAACCGTTCGTTGGTTTTAACAGTTTTAATTTTTAGGTTTCACTATGTTTTCTCCTATATGGATACATGTAGTTGGAACTCTAAATCAAACACGGTTTGTGCTAGCTCTTTGAAACTTGACACAATAAAGTAGCTCCAAGTTCTATCTCTATGGTTTGTTTCCTATTGATGTAGCCCTAAGCAGACTGGCGCAAATCACTCTCATGGAAAGGGGTTGCCAATCTTCGAGAAAACTACGAGTTTCCTGAAATCTCAGCACACATTTTTTCATCCAATCTTGATGACACATTCAGGTAATGATCAGTACCCCAATCCTACTTGGCTCACCAAATTTCGTTCTTCTATGTTAAACCGTTCTTTGGCAGTAACAGTTTTAATTTTTAGGTTTCACTCTGTTTTCTCCTATATGGAAACATGTAGTTGGAACTCTAAATCAAACACGGTTTGTGCTAGCTCTTTGAAACTTGACACAATAAAGTAGCTCCAAGTTCTATCACTATGGTTTGTTTCCTATTGATGTAGCCCTAAGCAGAGACTGGCGCAAATCACTTTCATGGAATGGGGTTGCCAAGCTTCCAAAAAACTACGAGTTTCCTGAAATCTCAGTACACATTTTTTCTCCCAATCTTGATAACACTTTCAGGTAATGATCAGTACCCCAATCCCACTTGGCTCACCAAATTTCGTTCTTGTAGGTTAAACCGTTCGTTGGCAGTAACAGTTTTAATTTTTAGGTTTCACTCTGTTTTCTCCTATATGGATACATGCAGTTGGAAGTCTAAATCAAACACGGTTTGTGCTAGCTCTTTGAAACTTGACACAATAAAGTAGTTCCAAGTTCTATCTCTATGGTTTGTTTCCTATTGATGTAGCCCTATGTAGAGACTGGTGCAAATCACTTTAATTTAAAGGGGTTGCCAAGCTTCCAAAAAACTACGAGTTTCCTGAAATCTCAGCACACATTTTTTCACCCAATCTTGATGACACTTTCAGGTAATGATCACTACCCCAATCCCACTTGGCTCACCAAATTTCGTTCTTCTATGTTAAACCGTTCTTTGGCAGTAACAGTTTTAATTTTTAGGTTTCACTCTGTTTTCTCCTATATGGAAACATGTAGTTGGAACTCTAAATCAAACACGGTTTGTGCTAGCTCTTTGAAACTTGACACAATAAAGTAGCTCCAAGTTCTATCACTATGGTTTGTTTCCTATTGATGTAGGCCTAAGCAGAGACTGGCGCAAATCACTTTCATGGAAAGGGGTTGCCAAGCTTCCAAAAAACTACGAGTTTCCTGAAATCTCTGTACACATTTTTTCACCCAATCTTGATGACACTTTCAGGTAATGATCAGTACCCCAATCCCACTTGGCTCACCAAATTTCGTTCTTGTAGGTTAAACCGTTCGTTGGCAGTAACAGTTTTAATTTTTAGGTTTCACTCTGTTTTCTCCTATATGGATACATGCAGTTGGAAGTCTAAATCTAACACGGTTTGTGCTAGCTCTTTGAAACTTGACACAATAAAGTAGCTCCAAGTTCTATCTCTATGGTTTGTTTCCTATTGATGTAGCCCTATGTAGAGACTGGTGCAAATCACTTTAATTTAAAGGGGTTGCCAAGCTTCCAAAAAACTACGAGTTTCCTGAAATCTCAGCACACATTTTTTTCACCCAATCTTGATGACACTTTCAGGTAATGATCACTACCCCAATCCCACTTGGCTCACCAAATTTCGTTCTTCTAGGTTAAACCGTTCGTCGGCAGTAACAGTTTTAATTATTAGGTTTCACTCTGTTTTCTCCTATATGGATACATGTAGTTGGAAGTCTAAATCAAAAACGGTTATTGCTAGCTCTTTGAAACTTGACACAATAAAGTAGCTCCAAGTTCTATCTCTATGGTTTGTTTCCTAGTGATGTAGCCCTAAGCAGAGTCTGGCGCAAATCACTTTCATGGAAAGGGGTTGCCAAGGTTCCAAAAAACTACGAGTTTCCTGAAATCTCAGCACACATTTTTTCACCCAATCTTGATGACACTTTCAGGTAATGATCAGTACCCCAATCCCACTTGAGTCACCAACTTTCGTTCTTCCAAGTTAAACCGTACATTGGCAGTAACAGTTTTAATTTTTATGTTTCACTCAGTTTTCTCATATATGGATATATGTAGTTGGAACTCTAAATCAAACACGGTTTGTGCTAGCTCTTTGAAACTTGACACAATAAAGTAGCTCCATGTTCTATCTCTATGGTTTGTTTGCTATTGATGTAGCCCTAAGCAGAGACAGGCGCAAATCACTTTCATGGAAAGGGGTTGCCAATCTTCCAAAAAACTACGAGTTTCCTGAAATCTCAGCACACATTTTTTCACCCAATCTTGATGACACTTTCAGGTAATGATCAGTACAACAAATCCCACTTGGGTCCCCAAGTTTCATTCTTCTATGTTAAACCGTTTGTTGGCAGTAACAGTTTTAATTTTTAGGTTTCACTCTGTTTTCTCCTATATGGATACATGTAGTTGGAAGTCTAAATCAAACACGGTTTCTGCTAGCTCTTTGAAACTTGACACAATAAGGTAGCTCCAAGTTCTATCTCTATGGTTTGTTTCCTATTGATGTAGCCCTAAGCAGAGACTGGCGCAAATCACTTTCATTGAAAGGGGTTGCCAATCTTCCAGAAAACTACGAGTTTCCTGAAATCTCAGCACATATTTTTTCACCCAATCTTGATGACACTTTCAGGTAATGATCAGTACCCCAATCCCACTTGGCTCACCAAATTTCGTTCTTCTATGTTAAACCGTTCTTTGCCAGTAACAGTTTTAATTTTTAGGTTTCACTCTGTTTTCTCCTATATGGAAACATGTATTTGGAACTCTAAATCAAACACGCTTTGTGCTAGCTCTTTGAAACTTGACACAATCAAGTAGCTCCAAGTTCTATCTCTATGGTTTGTTTCCTATTGATGTAGCCCTAAGCAGAGACTGGCGCAAATCACTTTCATGGACAGGGGTTGCCAAGCTTCCAAAAAACTACGAGTTTCCTGAAATCTCAGCACACATTTTTTCACCCAATCTTGATGACACTTTCAGGTAATGATCAATATCAAAATCCCACTTGGCTCACCAAATTTCGTTCGTGTAGGTTAAACCGTTCGTTGGCAGTAACAGTTTTAATTTTTAGGTTTCACTCTGTTTTCTCCTATATGGATACATGTATTTGGAACTCTAAATCAAACACGGTTTGTGCTAGCTCTTTGAAACTTGACACAATAAAGTAGCTCCAAGTTCTCTCTCTATGGTTTGTTTCCAATTGATGTAGCCCTAAGCAGAGACTGGCGCAAATCACTTACATGGAAAGGGGTTGCCAAGTTTCCAAAAAACTACGAGTTTCCTGAAATCTCAGCACACATTTTTTCACCCAATCTTGATGACACTTTCAGGTAATGATCAGTACCCCAATCCCACTTGGCTCACCAAATTTCGTTCTTCCAAGTTTAACCGTTCATTGGCAGTAACAGTTTTAATTTTTATGTTTCAGTCTGTTTTCTCATATATGGATACATGTAGTTGGAACTCTAAATCAAACACGGTTTGTGCTAGCTCTTTGAAACTTGACACAATAAAGTAGCTCCAAGTTCTATCTCTATGGTTTGTTTCCTATTGATGTAGCCCTAAGCAGAGACTGGCGCAAATCACTTTCATGGAAAGGGGTTGCCAAGCTTCCAAAAAACTACGAGTTTCCTGAAATCTCAGCACACATTTTTTCAACCAATCTTGATGACACTTTCAGGAAATGATCAGTACCCCAATCCCACTTGACTCACCAAATTTCGTTATTCTAGGTTAAACCCTGCGTTGGCAGTAACAGTTTTAAATTTTATGTTTCACTCTGTTTTCTCCTCTATGGATACATGTAGTTGGAACTCTAAATCAAACACGGTTTGTGCTAGGTCTTTGAAACTTGACACAATAAAGTAGCTCCAAGTTCTATCTCTATGGTTTGTTTCCTATTGATGTAGCCCTAAGCAGAGACAGGCGCAAATCACTTTCATGGAAAGGGGTTGCCAATCTTCCAAAAAACTACGAGTTTCCTGAAATCTCAGCTCACATTTTTTCACCCAATCTTGATGACACTTTCAGGTAATGATCAGTACAACAAATCCCACTTGGGTCCCCAAGTTTCATTCTTCTATGTTAAACCGTTTGTTGGCAGTAACAGTTTTAATTTTTAGGTTTCACTCTGTTTTCTCCTATATGGATACATGTAGTTGGAAGTCTAAATCAAACACGGTTTGTGCTAGCTCTTTGAAACTTGACACAATAAAGTAGCTCCAAGTTCTATCTCTATGGTTTGTTTCCTATTGATGTAGCCCTAAGCAGAGACTGGCGCAAATCACTTTCATTGAAAGGGGTTGCCAATCTTCCAGAAAACTACGAGTTTCCTGAAATCTCAGCACACATTTTTTCACCCAATCTTGATGACACTTTCAGGTAATGATCAGTACCCCAATCCCACTTGGCTCACCAAATTTCGTTCTTCTATGTTAAACCGTTCTTTGCCAGTAACAGTTTTAATTTTTAGGTTTCACTCTGTTTTCTCCTATATGGAAACATGTATTTGGAACTCTAAATCAAACAAGCTTTGTGCTAGCTCTTTGAAACTTGACACAATCAAGTAGCTCCAAGTTCTATCTCTATGGTTTGTTTCCTATTGATGTAGCCCTAAGCAGAGACTGGCGCAAATCACTTTCATGGACAGGGGTTGCCAAGCTTCCAAAAAACTACGAGTTTCCTGAAATCTCAGCACACATTTTTTCACCCAATCTTGATGACACTTTCAGGTAATGATCAATATCAAAATCCCACTTGGCTCACCAAATTTCGTTCTTCTAGGTTAAACCCTTCGTTGGCAGTAACAGTTTTAATATTTAGGATTCACTCAATTTTCTCCTATATGAATACATATATTTGGAACTCTAAATCAAACACGGTTTGTGCTAGCTCTTTGAAACTTGACACAATAAAGTAGCTCCATGTTCTATCTCTATGGTTTGATTCCTATTGATTTAGCCCTAAGCAGAGACTGGCGCAAATCACTTTCATGGAATGGGGTTGCCAAGCTTCCAAAAAACTACGAGTTTCCTGAAATCTCAGCACACATTTTTTCACCCAATCTTGATGACACTTTCAGGTAATGATCAGTACAACAAATCCCACTTGGGTCACCAAGTTTCGTTCTTCTAGGTTAAACCCTTTGTTGGCAGTAACAGTTTTAATTTTTAGGTTTCACTCTGTTTTCTCCTATATGGATACATGTATTTGGAACTCTAAATCAAACACGGTTTGTGCTAGCTCTTTGAAACTTGACACAATAAAGTAGCTCCAAGTTCTCTCTCTATGGTTTGTTTCCAATTGATGTAGCCCTAAGCAGAGACTGGCGCAAATCACTTTCATGGAAAGGGGTTGCCAAGTTTCCAAAAAACTACGAGTTTCCTGAAATCTCAGCACACATTTTTTCACCCAATCTTGATGACACTTTCAGGTAATGATCAGTACCCCAATCCCACTTGGCTCACCAAATTTCGTTCTTCCAAGTTTAACCGTTCATTGGCAGTAACAGTTTTAATTTTTATGTTTCAGTCTGTTTTCTCCTATATGGATACATGTAGTTGGAACTCTAAATCAAACACGGTTTGTGCTAGCTCTTTGAAACTTGACACAATAAAGTAGCTCCAAGTTCTATCTCTATGGTTTGTTTCCTATTGATGTAGCCCTAAGCAGAGACTGGCGCAAATCACTTTCATGGAAAGGGGTTGCCAAGCTTCCAAAAAACTACGAGTTTCCTGAAATCTCAGCACACATTTTTTCAACCAATCTTGATGACACTTTCAGGAAATGATCAGTACCCCAATCCCACTTGACTCACCAAATTTCGTTATTCTAGGTTAAACCCTGCGTTGGCAGTAACAGTTTTAATTTTTATGTTTCACTCTGTTTTCTCCTATATGGATACATGTAGTTGGAACTCTAAATCAAACACGGTTTGTGCTAGGTCTTTGAAACTTGACACAATAAAGTAGCTCCAAGTTCTATCTCTATGGTTTGTTTCCTATTGCTGTAGCCCTAAGCAGAGACAGGCGCAAATCACTTTAATGGAAAGGGGTTGCCAATCTTCCAAAAAACTACGAGTTTCCTGAAATCTCAGCACACATTTTTTCACCCAATCTTGATGACACTTTCAAGTAATGATCAGTACAACAAATCACACTTGGGTCACCAAATTTCGTTCTTCCAAGTTAAACCGTTCATTGGCAGTAACAGTTTTAATTTTTATGTTTCAGTCTGTTTTCTCATATATGGATACATGTAGTTGGAACTCTAAATCAAACACGGTTTGTGCTAGCTCTTTGAAACTTGACACAATAAAGTAGCTCCAAGTTCTATCTCTATGGTTTGTTTCCTATTGATGTAGCCCTAAGCATAGACTGGCGCAAATCACTTTCATGGAAAGGGGTTGCCAAGCTTCCAAAAAACTACGAGTTTCCTGAAATCACAGCACACATTTTTTCACCCAATCTTGATGACACTTTCAGGTAATGATCAGTACAACAAATCCCACTTGGGTCCCCAAGTTTCATTCTTCTATGTTAAACCGTTCGTTGGCAGTAACAGTTTTAATTTTTAGGTTTCACTCTGTTTTCTCCTATATGGATACATGTAGTTGGAAGTCTAAATCAAACACGGTTTCTGCTGGCTCTTTGAAACTTGACACAATAAAGTAGCTCCAAGTTCTATTTCTATGGTTTGTTTCCTATTGATGTAGCCCTAAGCAGAGACTGGCGCAAATCACTTTCATTGAAAGGGGTTGCCAATCTTCCAGAAAACTACGAGTTTCCTGAAATCTCAGCACACATTTTTTCACCCAATCTTGATGACACTTTCAGGTAATGATCAGTACCCCATTCCCACTTGGCTCACCAAATTTCGTTCTTCTATGTTAAACCGTTCTTTGGCAGTAACACTTTTAATTTTTAGGTTTCACTCTGTTTTCTCCTATATGGAAACATGTATTTGGAACTCTAAATCAAACACGGTTTGTGCTAGCTCTTTGAAACTTGACACAATCAAGTAGCTCCAAGTTCTATCTCTATGGTTTGTTTCCTATTGATGTAGCCCTAAGCAGAGACTGGCGCAAATCACTTTCATGGACAGGGGTTGCCAAGCTTCCAAAAAACTACGAGTTTCCTGAAATCTCAGCACACATTTTTTCACCCAAACTTGATGACACTTTCAGGTAATGATCAGTACCCCAATCCCACTTGGCTCACCAAATTTCGTTCTTGTAGGTTAAACGGTTCGTTGGCAGTAACAGTTTTAATTTTTAGGTTTCACTCTGTTTTCTCCTATATGGATACATGCAGTTGGAAGTCTAAATCAAACACAGTTTGTGCTAGCTCTTTGAAACTTGACACAATAAAGTAGCTCCAAGTTCTATCTCTATGGTTTGTTTCCTATTGATGTAGCCCTAAGCAGAGACTGGCGCAAATCACTTTCATGGAAAGGGTTTGCCAAGGTTCCAAAAAACTACGAGTTTCCTGAAATCTCAGCACACATTTTTTCACACAATCTTGATGACACTTTCAGGTAATGATCAGTACCCCAATCCCACTTGAGTCACCAAATTTCGTTCTTCCAAGTTAAACCGTTCATTGGCAGTAACAGTTTTAATTTTTATGTTTCAGTCTGTTTTCTCATATATGGATATATGTAGTTGGAACTCTAAATCAAACACGGTTTGTGCTAGCTCTTTGAAACTTGACACAATAAAGTAGCTCCATGTTCTATCTCTATGGTTTGTTTCCTATCGATGTAGCCCTAAGCAGAGACAGGCGCAAATCACTTTCATGGAAAGGGGTTGCCAATCTTCCAAAAAACTACGAGTTTCCTGAAATCTCAACACACATTTTTTCACCCAATCTTGATGACACTTTCAGGTAATGATCAGTACAACAAATCCCACTTGGGTCCCCAAGTTTCATTCTTCTATGTTAAACCGTTCGTTGGCAGTAACAGTTTTAATTTTTAGGTTTCACTATGTTTTCTCCTATATGGATACATGTAGTTGGAACTCTAAATCAAACACGGTTTGTGCTAGGTCTTTGAAACTTGACACAATAAAGTAGCTCCAAGTTCTATCTCTATGGTTTGTTTCCTATTGATGTAGCCCTAAGCAGAGACTGGCGCAAATCACTTTCATGGAAAGGGGTTGCCAATCTTCCAGAAAATTACGAGTTTCCTGAAATCTCAGCACACATTTTTTCACCCAATCTTGATGACACTTTCAGGTAATGATCAGTACTCCAATCCCACTTGGCTCAAAAATTTCGTTCTTCTATGTTAAACCGTTCGTTGGCAGTAACAGTTTTAATTTTTAGGTTTCACTCTGTTTTCTCCTATATGGAAACATGTAGTTGGAACTCTAAATCAAACACGGTTTGTGCTAGGTCTTTGAAACTTGACACAATAAAGTAGCTCCAAGTTCTATCTCTATGGTTTGTTTCCTATTGATGTAGCCCTAAGCAGAGACTGGCGCAAATCACTTTCATTGAAAGGGGTTGCCAAGGTTCCAAAAAACTACGAGATTCCTGAAATCTCAGCACACATTTTTTCACCCAATCTTGATGACACTTTCAGGTAATGATCAGTACCCCAATCCCACTTGGGTCACCAAATTTCGTTCTTCCAAGTTAAACCGTTCATTGGCAGTAACAGTTTCAATTTTTATGTTTCACTCTGTTTTCTCATATATGGATACATGTATTTGGAACTCTAAATCAACCACGGTTTGTGCTAGCTCTTTGAAACTTGACACAATAAAGTAGCTCCAAGTTCTATCTCTATGGTTTGTTTCCTATTGATGTAGCCCTAAGCAGAGACTTCTGCAAATCACTTTCATGGAAAGGGGTTGCCAATCTTCCAGAAAACTACGAGTTTCCTGAAATCTCAGCACACATTTTTTCACCCAATCTTGATGACACTTTCAGGTAATGATCAGTACCCCAATTCCACTTGGCTCACCAAATTTCGTTCTTCTATGTTAATCCGTTATTTGGCAGTAACAGTTTTAATTTTTAGGTTTCACTCTGTTTTCTCCTATATGGAAACATGTAGTTGGAACTCTAAATCAAACACGGTTTGTGCTAGCTCTTTGAAACTTGACACAATAAAGTAGCTCCAAGTTCTATCTCTATGGTTTGTTTCCTATTGATGTAGCCCTAAGCAGAGACTGGCGCAAATCACTTTCATCGAAAGGGGTTGCCAAGCTTCCAAAAAACTACGAGTTTCCTGAAATCTCAGCACACATTTTTTCACCCAATCTTGATGACACTTTCAGGTAATGATCAGTATCAAAATCCCACTTGGCTCACCAAATTTCGTTCTTCTAGGTTAAACCGTTCATTGGCAGTAACAGTTTTAATTTTTAGGTTTCACTCTGTTTTCTCCTGTGTGGATACATGTAGTTGGAACTCTAAATCAAACACGGTTTGTGCTAGCTCTTTGAAACTTGACACAATAAAGTAGCTCCAAGTTCTATCTCTATGGATTGTTTCCTATTGATGTAGCCCTAAGCAGAGACTGGCACAAATCACTTTCATAAAAAGGGGTTGCCAAGGTTCCAAAAAACTACGAGTTTCCTGAAATCTCAGCACACATTTTTTCACCCAATCTTGATGACACTTTCAGGTAATGATCACTACCCCAATCCCACGTGGCTCAACAAACTTCGTTTCTCTAGGTTAAACCGTTCGTTGGCATTAACAGTTTTAATTTTTAGGTTTCACTCTGTTTTCTCCTATATGGATACATGTAGTTGGAACTCTAAATCAAACAGGGTTTGTGCTAGCTCTTTGAAACTTGACACAATAAAGTAGCTCCAAGTTCTATCTCTATGGTTTGTTTCCTGTTGATGTAGCCCTAAGCAGAGACTGGCGCAAATCACTTTCATGGAAAGGAGTTGCCAAGCTTCCAAAAAACTATGAGTTTCCTGAAATCTCAGCCCACATTTTTTCACCCAATCTTGATGACACTTTCAGGTAATGATCAGTACCCCAATCCCACTTGGCTCACCAAATTTCGTTCTTCTAGGTTAAACCTTTCGTTGGCAGTAACAGTTTTAATTTTTAGGTTTCACTCAATTTTCTCCTATATGGATACATGTAGTTGGAACTCTAAATCAAACACGGTTTGTGCTAGCTCTTTGAAACTTGACACAATAAAGTAGCTCCATGTTCTATCTCTATGGTTTGTTTCCTATAGATGTAGCCCTAAGCAGAGACTGGCGCAAATCACTTTCATGGAATGGGGTTGCCAAGCTTCAAAAAACTACGAGTTTCCTGAAATCTCAGCACACATTTTTTCACCCAATCTTGATGACACTTTCAGGTAATGATAAGTACCCCAATCCCACTTGGCTCACCAAATTTCGTTCTTCTAGGTTAAACCGTTCGTTGGCAGTAAAAGTTTTAATTTTTAGGTTACACTCTGTTTTCTCCTATATGGATACATGTAGTTGGAACTCTAAATCAAACACGGTTTGTGCTAGCTATTTGAAACTTGACACAATAAAGTAGCTCCAAGTTCTATCTCTATAGTTTGTTTCCTATTGATGTAGCCCTAAGCAGAGACTGGCACAAATCACTTTTATAGAAAGGGGTTGCCAATCTTCCAAAAA
This sequence comes from Spermophilus citellus, assembly GCF_964194105.1. Classification (NCBI taxonomy): domain Eukaryota; kingdom Metazoa; phylum Chordata; class Mammalia; order Rodentia; family Sciuridae; genus Spermophilus; species Spermophilus citellus. The sequence goes on along the minus strand of NW_027672724.1, from coordinate 1,632,603 downwards.
ACTACGAGTTTCCTGAAATCTCAGCACACATTTTTTCACCCAATCTTGATGACACTTTCAGGTAATGATCAGTACCCCAATCCCACTTGGCTCACCAAATTTCGTTCTTCTAGGTTAAACCGTTCTTTGCAGTAACAGTTTTAAATTTTAGGTTTCACTCTGTTTTCTCCTATATGGATACATGTAGTTGGAACTCTAAATCAAACACGGTTTGTGCTAGCTCTTTTAAACTTGAACAATAAAGTAGCTCCAAGTTCTATCTCTATGGTTTGTTTCCTATTGATGTAGCCCTAAGCAGACACTGGCGCAAATCACTTTCATGGAAAGGGGTTGCCAAGCTTCCAAAAAACTACGAGTTTCCTGAAATCTCAGCACATATTTTTTCACCCAATCTTGATGACACTTTCAGGTAATGATCACTTCCCCAATCCCACTTGGCTCACCAAACTTTGTTCTTCTAGGTTAAACCGTTCGTTGGCAGTAACAGTTTTAATTTTTAGGTTTCACTCAATTTTCTCCTATATGAATACATGTAGTTGGAACTCTAAATCAAACACGGTTTTTGCTAGCTCTTTGAAACTTGACACAATAAAGTAGCTCCATATTCTATCTCTATGGTTTGATTCCTATTGATGTAGCCCTAAGCAGAGACTGGCGCAAATCACTTTCATGGAATGGGGTTGCCAAGCTTCCAAAAAACTACGAGTTTCCTGAAATCTCAGCACACATTTTTTCACCCAATCTTGATGACACTTTCAGGTAATGATCAGTACCCCAATCCCACTTGGGTCACCAAATTTCGTTCTTCCAAGTTAAACCGTTCATTGGAAGTAACAGTTTTAATTTTTATGTTTCACTCTGTTTTCTCATATATGGATACATGTAGTTGGAACTCTAAATCAAACACGGTTTGTGCTAGCTCTTTGAAACTTGACACAATAAAGTAGCTCCAAGTTCTATCTCTATGGTTTGTTCCATTTGATGTATCCCTGAGCAGAGACTGGCGCAAATCACTTTCATGAAAAGGGGTTGCCAATCTTCCAAAAAACTACGAGTTTCCTGAAATCTCAGCACACATTTTTTCACCCAATCTTGATGACACTTTCAGGTAATGATCAGTACAACAAATCCCACTTGGGTCACCAAGTTTCGTTCTTCTAGGTTAAACCGTTCGTTGGCAGTAACAGTTTTAATTTTTGGGTTTCACTCTGTTTTCTCCTATATGGATACATGTAGTTGGAACTCTAAATCAAACACGGTTTGTGCTAGCTGTTTGAAACTTGACACAATAAAGTAGCTCCAAGTTCTATCTCTATGGTTTGTTTCCTATTGATGTAGCCCTAAGCAGAGACTGGCGCAAATCACTTTCATGGAAAGGGGTAGCCTGGGTTCCAAAAAACTACGTTTTTCCTGAAATAAGCACACATTTTTTCACCCAATCTTGATGACACTTTCAGGTAATGATCAGTACCCCAATCCCACTTGGCTCACCAAATTTCGTTCTTCCAAGTTAAACCGTTCATTGGCAGTAACAGTTTTAATTTTTATGTTTCACTCTGTTTTCTCATATATGGCTACATGTAGTTGGAACTCTAAATCAAACACGGTTTGTGCTAGCTCTTTGAAACTTGAAACAATAAAGTAGCTCCAAGTTCTATCTCTATGGTTTGTTTCCTATTGATGTAGCCCTAAGCAGAGACAGGCGCAAATCACTTTCATGGAAAGGGGTTGCCAATCTTCCAAAAAACTACGAGTTTCCTGAAATCTCAGCACACATTTTTTCACCCAATCATGATGACACTTTCAGGTAATGATCACTAACCCAATCCCACGTGGCTCATCAACTTTGTTCTTCTAGGTTAAACCTTTCGTTGGCAGTAACAGTTTTAATTTTTAGGTTTCACTCAATTTTCTCCTATATGAATACATGTAGTTGGAACTCTAAATCAAACACGGTTTGTGCTAGCTCTTTGAAACTTGACACAATAAAGTAGCTCCATGTTCTATCTCTATGGTTTGTTTCCTATTGATGTAGCCCTAAGCAGAGACTGGCGCAAATCACTTTCATGGAATGGGGTTGCCAAGCTTCCAAAAAACTACGAGTTTCCTGAAATCTCAGCACACATTTTTTCACCCAATCTTGATGACACTTTCAGGTAATGATCAGTACCCCAATCCCACTTGGGTCACCAAATTTCGTTCTTCCAAGTTAAACCGTTCATTGGAAGTAACAGTTTTAATTTTTATGTTTCACACTGTTTTCTCATATATGGATACATGTAGTTGGAACTCTAAATCAAACACGGTTTGTGCTAGCTCTTTGAAACTTGACACAATAAAGTAGCTCCAAGTTCTATCTCTATGGTTTGTTCCATTTGATGTATCCCTGAGCAGAGACTGGCGCAAATCACTTTCATGGAAAGGGGTTGCCAATCTTCCAAAAAACTACGAGTTTCCTGAAATCTCAGCACACATTTTTTCACCCAATCTTGATGACACTTTCAGGTAATGATCAGTACAAAAATCCCACTTGGGTCACCAAGTTTCTTTCTTCTATGTTAAACCATTCGTTGGCAGTAACAGTTTTAATTTTTAGGTTTCACTCTGTTTTCTCCTATATGGATACATGTAGTTGGAACTCTAAATCAAACACGGTTTGTGCTAGCTCTTTGAAACTTGACACAATAAAGTAGCTCCAAGTTCTATCTCTATGGTTTGTTTCCTATTGATGTAGCCCTAAGCAGAGACTGGCGCAAATCACTTTTATAGAAAGTGGTTGCCAATCTTCCAAAAAACTACGAGTTTCCTGAAATCTCAGCACACATTTTTTCACCCAATCTTGATGACACTTTCAGGTAATGATCAGTACCCCAATCCCACTTGGCTCACCAAATTTCGTTCTTCTATGTTAATCCGTTATTTGGCAGTAACAGTTTTAATTTTTAGGTTTCACTCTGTTTTCTCCTATATGGAAACATGTAGTTGGAACTCTAAATCAAACACGGTTTGTGCTAGCTCTTTGAAACTTGACACAATAAAGTAGCTCCAAGTTCTATCTCTATGGATTGTTTCCTATTGATGTAGCCCTAAGCAGAGACTGGCGCAAATCACTTTAATGGAAAGGGGTTGCCAAGCTTCCCAAAAACTACGAGTTTCCTGAAATCTCAGCACACATTTTTTCACCCAATCTTTATGACACTTTCAGGTAATGATCAGTACAACAAATCCCACTTGGGTGACCAAGTTTCGTTCTTCTAGGTTAAACCGTTCGTTGGCAGTAACAGTTTGAATTTTTAGGTTTCACTCTGTTTTGTCCTATATGGATACATGTAGTTGGAACTCTAAATCAAACATGGTTTGTGCTAGCTCTTTGAAACTTGACACAATAACGTAGCTCCAAGTTCTATCTCTATGGTTTATTTCCTATTATGTAGCCCTAAGCAGAGACTGGCGCAAATCATTTTCATGGAAAGGGGTTGCCAAGCTTCCAAAAAACTACGAGTTTCCTGAAATCTCAGCACACATTTTTTCACCGAATCTTGATGACACTTTCAGGTAACGATCAGTACCCCAGTCCCACTTGGCTCACCAAATTTCGTTCTTCTAGGTTAAACCGTTCGTTGGCAGTAACAGTTTTAATTTTTAGGTTTCACTCAATTTTCTCCTATATGAATACATGTAGTTGAAACTCTAAATCAAACACGGTTTGTGCTAGCTCTTTGAAACTTGACACAATAAAGTAGCTCCAAGTTCTATCTCTATATTTTGTTTCCTATTGATGTAGCCCTAAGCAGAGACTGGCGCAAATCACTTTCATTTAAAAGGGTTGCCAAGCTTCCAAAAAACTACGAGTTTCCTGAAATCTCAGCACACATTTTTTCACCCAATCTTGATGACACTTTCAGGTAATGATCAGTACCCCAATCCCACTTGGCTCACCAAATTTTGTTCTTCTAGGTTAAACCGTTCGTTGGCAGTAACAGTTTTAATTTTTAGGTTTCACTCAATTTTCTCCTATATGAATACATATAGTTGAAACTCTAAATCAAACACGGTTTGTGCTAGCTCTTTGAAATTTGACACAATAAAGTAGCTCCATGTTCTATCTCTATGGTTTGTTTCCTATTGATGTAGCCCTAAGCAGAGACTGGCGCAAATCACTTTCATGGAAAGGGGTTGCCAAGCTTCCAAAAAACTACGAGTTTCCTGAAATCTCAGCACACATTTTTTCACCCAATCTTGATGACACTTTCAGGTAATGATCAGTACCCCAATCCCACTTGGCTCACCAAATTTCGTTCTTCTATGTTAATCCGTTATTTGGCAGTAACAGTTTTAATTTTTAGGTTTCACTCTGTTTTCTCCTATATGGAAACATGTAGTTGGAACTCTAAATCAAACACGGTTTGTGCTAGCTCTTTGAAACTTGACACAATAAAGTAGCTCCAAGTTCTATCTCTATGGATTGTTTCCTATTGATGTAGCCCTAAGCAGAGACTGGCGCAAATCACTTTAATGGAAAGGGGTTGCCAAGCTTCCCAAAAACTACGAGTTTCCTGAAATCTCAGCACACATTTTTTCACCCAATCTTTATGACACTTTCAGGTAATGATCAGTACAACAAATCCCACTTGGGTGACCAAGTTTCGTTCTTCTAGGTTAAACCGTTCGTTGGCAGTAACAGTTTGAATTTTTAGGTTTCACTCTGTTTTGTCCTATATGGATACATGTAGTTGGAACTCTAAATCAAACATGGTTTGTGCTAGCTCTTTGAAACTTGACACAATAACGTAGCTCCAAGTTCTATCTCTATGGTTTATTTCCTATTATGTAGCCCTAAGCAGAGACTGGCGCAAATCATTTTCATGGAAAGGGGTTGCCAAGCTTCCAAAAAACTACGAGTTTCCTGAAATCTCAGCACACATTTTTTCACCGAATCTTGATGACACTTTCAGGTAACGATCAGTACCCCAGTCCCACTTGGCTCACCAAATTTCGTTCTTCTAGGTTAAACCGTTCGTTGGCAGTAACAGTTTTAATTTTTAGGTTTCACTCAATTTTCTCCTATATGAATACATGTAGTTGAAACTCTAAATCAAACACGGTTTGTGCTAGCTCTTTGAAACTTGACACAATAAAGTAGCTCCAAGTTCTATCTCTATATTTTGTTTCCTATTGATGTAGCCCTAAGCAGAGACTGGCGCAAATCACTTTCATTTAAAAGGGTTGCCAAGCTTCCAAAAAACTACGAGTTTCCTGAAATCTCAGCACACATTTTTTCACCCAATCTTGATGACACTTTCAGGTAATGATCAGTACCCCAATCCCACTTGGCTCACCAAATTTTGTTCTTCTAGGTTAAACCGTTCGTTGGCAGTAACAGTTTTAATTTTTAGGTTTCACTCAATTTTCTCCTATATGAATACATATAGTTGAAACTCTAAATCAAACACGGTTTGTGCTAGCTCTTTGAAATTTGACACAATAAAGTAGCTCCATGTTCTATCTCTATGGTTTGTTTCCTATTGATGTAGCCCTAAGCAGAGACTGGCGCAAATCACTTTCATGGAAAGGGGTTGCCAAGCTTCCAAAAAACTACGAGTTTCCTGAAATCTCAGCACACATTTTTTCACCCAATCTTGATGACACTTTCAGGTAATGATCACTACCCCAATCCCACTTGGCTGACCAAATTTCGTTCTTATAGGTTAAACCGTTCGTTGGCAGTAATAGTTTTAATTTTTAGGTTTCACTCTGTTTTCTCCTATATGAATACATGTAGTTGGAACTCTAAATCAAACACGATTTGTGCTAGCTCTTTGAAACTTGACACAATAAATTAGCTCCCAGTTCTATCTCTATGGTTTCTTTTCTATTGATGTAGCACTAAGCAGGGACTGGCACAAATCACTTTCATGGAAAGGGGTTGCCTAGGTTCCAAAAAACTACGAGTTTCCTGAAATCTCAGCACACATTTTCTCACCCAATCTGATGACACTTTCAGGTAATGATCAGTACCCCAATCCCACTTGGCTCACCAAATTTCGTTCTTCTAGGTTAAACCTTTCGTTGGCAGTAACAGTTTTAATTTTTAGGTTTCACTCCGTTTTCTCCTATATGGATACATGTAGTTGAAACTCTAAATCAAACACGGTTTGTGCTAGCTGTTTGAAACTTGACACAATAAAGTAGCTCCAAGTTCTATCTCTATGGTTTGTTTCCTATTGATATAGCCCTAAGCAGAGACTGGCGCAAATCACTTTCATGGAAAGGGGTAGCCTGGGTTCCAAAAAACTACGTTTTTCCTGAAATAAGCACACATTTTTTCACCCAATCTTGATGACACTTTCAGGTAATGATCAGTACCCCAATCCCACTTGGCTCACCAAATTTCGTTCTTCCAAGTTAAACCGTTCATTGGCAGTAACAGTTTTAATTTTTATGTTTCACTCTGTTTTCTCATATATGGCTACATGTAGTTGGAACTCTAAATCAAACACGGTTTGTGCTAGCTCTTTGAAACTTGAAACAATAAAGTAGCTCCAAGTTCTATCTCTATGGTTTGTTTCCTATTGATGTAGCCCTAAGCAGAGACAGGCGCAAATCACTTTCATGGAAAGGGGTTGCCAATCTTCCAAAAAACTACGAGTTTCCTGAAATCTCAGCACACATTTTTTCACCCAATCATGATGACACTTTCAGGTAATGATCACTAACCCAATCCCACGTGGCTCATCAACTTTGTTCTTCTAGGTTAAACCTTTCGTTGGCAGTAACAGTTTTAATTTTTAGGTTTCACTCAATTTTCTCCTATATGAATACATGTAGTTGGAACTCTAAATCAAACACGGTTTGTGCTAGCTCTTTGAAACTTGACACAATAAAGTAGCTCCATGTTCTATCTCTATGGTTTGTTTCCTATTGATGTAGCCCTAAGCAGAGACTGGCGCAAATCACTTTCATGGAATGGGGTTGCCAAGCTTCCAAAAAACTACGAGTTTCCTGAAATCTCAGCACACATTTTTTCACCCAATCTTGATGACACTTTCAGGTAATGATCAGTACCCCAATCCCACTTGGGTCACCAAATTTCGTTCTTCCAAGTTAAACCGTTCATTGGAAGTAACAGTTTTAATTTTTATGTTTCACACTGTTTTCTCATATATGGATACATGTAGTTGGAACTCTAAATCAAACACGGTTTGTGCTAGCTCTTTGAAACTTGACACAATAAAGTAGCTCCAAGTTCTATCTCTATGGTTTGTTCCATTTGATGTATCCCTGAGCAGAGACTGGCGCAAATCACTTTCATGGAAAGGGGTTGCCAATCTTCCAAAAAACTACGAGTTTCCTGAAATCTCAGCACACATTTTTTCACCCAATCTTGATGACACTTTCAGGTAATGATCAGTACAAAAATCCCACTTGGGTCACCAAGTTTCTTTCTTCTATGTTAAACCATTCGTTGGCAGTAACAGTTTTAATTTTTAGGTTTCACTCTGTTTTCTCCTATATGGATACATGTAGTTGGAACTCTAAATCAAACACGGTTTGTGCTAGCTCTTTGAAACTTGACACAATAAAGTAGCTCCAAGTTCTATCTCTATGGTTTGTTTCCTATTGATGTAGCCCTAAGCAGAGACTGGCGCAAATCACTTTTATAGAAAGTGGTTGCCAATCTTCCAAAAAACTACGAGTTTCCTGAAATCTCAGCACACATTTTTTCACCCAATCTTGATGACACTTTCAGGTAATGATCAGTACCCCAATCCCACTTGGCTCACCAAATTTCGTTCTTCTATGTTAATCCGTTATTTGGCAGTAACAGTTTTAATTTTTAGGTTTCACTCTGTTTTCTCCTATATGGAAACATGTAGTTGGAACTCTAAATCAAACACGGTTTGTGCTAGCTCTTTGAAACTTGACACAATAAAGTAGCTCCAAGTTCTATCTCTATGGATTGTTTCCTATTGATGTAGCCCTAAGCAGAGACTGGCGCAAATCACTTTAATGGAAAGGGGTTGCCAAGCTTCCCAAAAACTACGAGTTTCCTGAAATCTCAGCACACATTTTTTCACCCAATCTTTATGACACTTTCAGGTAATGATCAGTACAACAAATCCCACTTGGGTGACCAAGTTTCGTTCTTCTAGGTTAAACCGTTCGTTGGCAGTAACAGTTTGAATTTTTAGGTTTCACTCTGTTTTGTCCTATATGGATACATGTAGTTGGAACTCTAAATCAAACATGGTTTGTGCTAGCTCTTTGAAACTTGACACAATAACGTAGCTCCAAGTTCTATCTCTATGGTTTATTTCCTATTATGTAGCCCTAAGCAGAGACTGGCGCAAATCATTTTCATGGAAAGGGGTTGCCAAGCTTCCAAAAAACTACGAGTTTCCTGAAATCTCAGCACACATTTTTTCACCGAATCTTGATGACACTTTCAGGTAACGATCAGTACCCCAGTCCCACTTGGCTCACCAAATTTCGTTCTTCTAGGTTAAACCGTTCGTTGGCAGTAACAGTTTTAATTTTTAGGTTTCACTCAATTTTCTCCTATATGAATACATGTAGTTGGAACTCTAAATCAAACACGGTTTGTGCTAGCTCTTTGAAACTTGACACAATAAAGTAGCTCCAAGTTCTATCTCTATATTTTGTTTCCTATTGATGTAGCCCTAAGCAGAGACTGGCGCAAATCACTTTCATTTAAAAGGGTTGCCAAGCTTCCAAAAAACTACGAGTTTCCTGAAATCTCAGCACACATTTTTTCACCCAATCTTGATGACACTTTCAGGTAATGATCAGTACCCCAATCCCACTTGGCTCACCAAATTTTGTTCTTCTAGGTTAAACCGTTCGTTGGCAGTAACAGTTTTAATTTTTAGGTTTCACTCAATTTTCTCCTATATGAATACATATAGTTGAAACTCTAAATCAAACACGGTTTGTGCTAGCTCTTTGAAATTTGACACAATAAAGTAGCTCCATGTTCTATCTCTATGGTTTGTTTCCTATTGATGTAGCCCTAAGCAGAGACTGGCGCAAATCACTTTCATGGAAAGGGGTTGCCAAGCTTCCAAAAAACTACGAGTTTCCTGAAATCTCAGCACACATTTTTTCACCCAATCTTGATGACACTTTCAGGTAATGATCACTACCCCAATCCCACTTGGCTGACCAAATTTCGTTCTTATAGGTTAAACCGTTCGTTGGCAGTAATAGTTTTAATTTTTAGGTTTCACTCTGTTTTCTCCTATATGAATACATGTAGTTGGAACTCTAAATCAAACACGATTTGTGCTAGCTCTTTGAAACTTGACACAATAAATTAGCTCCCAGTTCTATCTCTATGGTTTCTTTTCTATTGATGTAGCACTAAGCAGGGACTGGCACAAATCACTTTCATGGAAAGGGGTTGCCTAGGTTCCAAAAAACTACGAGTTTCCTGAAATCTCAGCACACATTTTCTCACCCAATCTGATGACACTTTCAGGTAATGATCAGTACCCCAATCCCACTTGGCTCACCAAATTTCGTTCTTCTAGGTTAAACCTTTCGTTGGCAGTAACAGTTTTAATTTTTAGGTTTCACTCTGTTTTCTCCTATATGGATACATGTAGTTGAAACTCTAAATCAAACACGGTTTGTGCTAGCTGTTTGAAACTTGACACAATAAAGTAGCTCCAAGTTCTATCTCTATGGTTTGTTTCCTATTGATGTAGCCCTAAGCAGAGACAGGCGCAAATCACTTTCATGGAAAGGGGTTGCCAAGCTTCCAAAAAAGTACGAGTTTCCTGAAATCTCAGCACACATTTTTTCACCCAATCTTGATGACACTTTCAGGTAATGATCAGTACCCCAATCCCACTTGGCTCACCAACTTTTGTTCTTCCTGGTTAAACCGTTCATTGGCAAGAACAGTTTTAATTTTTAGGTTTCACTCTGTTTTCTCATATATGGATACATGTAGTTGGAACTCTAAATCAAATACGGTTTGTGCTAGCTCTTTGAAACTTGACACAATAAAGTAGCTCCAAGTTCTATCTCTATGGTTTGTTTCCTATTGATGTAGCCCTAAGCAGAGACAGGCGCAAATCACTTTCATGCAAAGGGGTTGCCAATCTTCAAAAAAACTACGAGTTTCCTGAAATCTCAGCACACATTTTTTCACCCAATCTTGATGACACTTTCAGGTAATGATCAGTACCCCAATCCCACTTGGCTCACCAAATTTCGTTCTTCTAGGTTAAACCGTTCATTGGCAGGAACAGTTTTAATTTTTAGGTTTCACTCTGTTTTCTCATATATGGATACATGTAGTTGGAACTCTAAATCAAATACGGTTTGTGCTAGCTCTTTGAAACTTGACACAATAAAGTAGCTCCAAGTTCTATCTCTATGGTTTGTTTCCTATTGATGTAGCCCTAAGCAGAGACAGGCGCAAATCACTTTCAAGGAAAGGGGTTGCCAATCTTAAAAAAAACTACGAGTTTCCTGAAATCTCAGCACACATTTTTTCACCCAATCTTGATGACACTTTCAGGTAATGATCAGAACCCCAATCCCACTTGGCGCACCAAATTTCGTTCTTCTAGGTTAAACTGTTCGTTGGCAGTAACAGTTTTAATTTTTAGGTTTCACTCTGTTTTCTCATATATGGATACATGTAGTTGGAACTCTAAATCAAACACGGTTTGTGCTAGCTCTTTGAAACTTGACACAATAAAGTAGCTCCAAGTTCTATCTCTATGGTTTGTTTCCTATTGATGTAGCCCTAAGCAGAGACTGAGGCAAATCACTTTCATGGAAAGGGGTTGCCAAGGTTCCAAAAAACTACGAGTTTCCTGATATCTCAGCACACATTTTTTCACACAATCTTGATGACACTTTCAGGTAATGATCAGTACCCCAATCCCACTTGGCTCACCAAATTTTGTTCTTCCTGGTTAAACCCTTCATTGGCAAGAACAGTTTTAATTTTTAGGTTTCACTCTGTTTTCTCATATATGGATACATGTAGTTGGAACTCTAAATCAAATACGGTTTGTGCTAGCTCTTTGAAACTTGACACAATAAAGTAGCTCCAAGTTCTATCTCTATGGTTTGTTTCGTATTGATGTAGCCCTAAGCAGAGACAGGCGCAAATCACTTTCATGGAAAGGGGTTGCCAATTTTCAAAAAAACTACGAGTTTCCTGAAATCTCAGCACACATTTTTTCACCCAATCTTGATGACACTTTCAGGTAATGATCAGAACCCCAATCCCACTTGGCTCACCAAATTTCGTTCTTCTAGGTTAACCCGTTCATTGGCAGGAACAGTTTTAATTTTTAGGTTTCACTCTGTTTTCTCCTATATGGATACATGAAGTTGGAACTCTAAATCAAACACGGTTTGAGCTAGCTCTTTGAAACTTGACACAATAAAGTAGCTCCATGATGTATCTCTATGGTTTGTTTCCTATTGATGTAGACCTAAGCAGAGACTGGCACAAATCACTTTCATGGAAAGGGGTTGCCAAGCTTCCAAAAAACTACGAGTTTCCTGAAATCTCAGCACACATTTTTTCACCCAATCTTGATGACACTTTCAGGTAATGATCAGAACCCCAATCCCACTTGGCTCACTAAATTTAGTTCTTCTAAGTTAAACCGTTCGTTGGCAGTAACAGTTTTAATTTTTAGGTTTCACTCTGTTTTCTCCTATATGGACACATGTAGTTGGAACTCTAAATCAAACACGGATTGTGCTAGCTGTTTTAAACTTGACACAATAAAGTAGCACCAAGTTCTATCTTTATGGTTTGTTTCCTATTGATGTAGCCCTAAGCAGAGACTGACGCAAATCACGTTTATGGAAAGGGGTTGCCAAGCTTCCAAAAAAGTAGGAGTTTCCTGAAATCTCAGCACACATTTTTTCACCAAATCTTGATGACACATTCAAGTAATGATATGTACCCCAATCCCACTTGGCTCACTAAATTTCGTTCTTCTAGGTTAAACCGTTCGTTGGCAGTAACAGTTTTAATTTTTAGGTTTCACTCTGTTTTCTCCTATATGGATACATGTAGTTGGAACTCTAAATCAAACACGGTTTGTGCTAGCTCTTTGAAACTTGACACAATAAAGTAGCTCCAAGTTCTATCTCTATGGTTTGTTTCCTATTGATGTATCCCTAAGCAGAGACTGTCGCAAATCACTTTCATGGAAAGGGGTTGCCAAGCTTCCAAAAAACTACGAGTTTCCTGAAATCTCAGCACACATTTTTTCACCCAATCTTGATGACACTTTCAGGTAATGATCAGTACCCCAATCCCACTTGGCTCACCAAATTTCGTTCTTCTAGGTTAAACCGTTCGTTGGCAGTAACAGTTTTAATTTTTAGGTTTCACTCTGTTTTCTCCTATATGGACACATGTAATTGGAACTCTAAATCAAACACGGTTTGTGCTAGCTCTTTGAAACTTGACACAATAAAGTAGCTCCAAGTTCTATCTCTATGGTATGTTTCCTATTGATGTAGCCCTAAGCAGAGACTGCCGCAAATCACTTTCATGGAAAGGGGTTGCCAAGCTTCCAAAAAAGTACGAGTTTCCTGAAATCTCAGCACACATTTTTTCACCCAATCTTGATGACACTTTCAGGTAATGATCAGTACCCCAATCCCACTTGGCTCACTAAATTTAGTTCTTCTAGGTTAAACCGTTCGTTGGCAGTAACAGTTTTAATTTTTAGGTTTCACTCTGTTTTCTCCTATATGGACACATGTAGTTGGAACTCTAAATCAAACACGGATTGTGCTAGCTGTTTTAAACATGACACAATAAAGTAGCACCAAGTTCTATCTTTATGGTTTGTTTCCTATTGATGTAGCCCTAAGCAGAGACTGACGCAAATCACGTTTATGGAAAGGGGTTGCCAAGCTTCCAAAAAAGTACGAGTTTCCTGAAATCTCAGCACACATTTTTTCACCAAATCTTGATGACACATTCAAGTAATGATATGTACCCCAATCCCACTTGGCTCACTAAATTTCGTTCTTCTAGGTTAAACCGTTCGTTGGCAGTAACAGTTTTAATTTTTAGGTTTCACTCTGTTTTCTCCTATATGGATACATGTAGTTGGAACTCTAAATCAAACACGGTTTGTGCTAGCTCTTTGAAACTTTACACAATAAAGTAGCTCCAAGTTCTATCTCTATGGTTTGTTTCCTATTGATGTATCCCTAAGCAGAGACTGGCGCAAATCACTTTCATGGAAAGGGGTTGCCAATCTTCCAAAAAACTACGAGTTTCCTGAAATCTCAGCACACATTTTTTCACCCAATCTTGATGACACTTTCAGGTAATGATCAGTACCCCAATCCCACTTGGCTCACCAAATTTCGTTCTTGTAGGTTAAACGGTTCGTTGGCAGTAACAGTTTTAATTTTTAGGTTTCACTCTGTTTTCTCCTATATGGATACATGTAGTTGGAACTCTAAATCAAACTCGGTTTGTGCTAGCTCTTTGAAACTTGACACAATAAAGTAGCACCAAGTTCTATCTCTATGGTTTGTTTCCTATTGGTGTAGCCCTAAGCAGAGACTGGCGCAAATCACTTTCCTGGAAAGGGGTTGCCAAGGTTCCAAAAAACTACGAGTTTCCTGAAATCTCAGCACACATTTTTTTACCCAATCTTGATGACACTTTCAGGTAATGATCAGTACAACAAATCCCACTTGGGTCACCAAGTTCCGTTCTTCTAGGTTAAACCGTACGTTGGCAGTAACAGTTTTAATTTTTAGGTTTCACTCTGTTTTCTCCTGTATGGATATATATAGTTGGAACTCTAAATCAAACACGGTTTGTGCTAGCTCTTTGAAACTTGAGACAATAAAGTAGCTCCATGTTCTATCTCTATGTTTTGTTTCCTATTGATGTAGCCCTAAGCAGAGACTGGCGCAAATCACTTTCATGGGAAGGGGTTGCCAAGCTTCCAAAAAACTACGAGTTTCCTGAAATCTCAGCACACATTTTTTCACCCAATCTTGATGACACATTCAGTAATCATCAGTACCCCAATCCCACTTGGCTCACCAAATTTCGTTCATCTAGGTTAAACCGTTCGTTGGCAGTAACAGTTTTAATTTTTAGGTTTCACTCTGTTTTCTCCTATATGGATAAATGTAGTTGGAACTCTAAATCAAACACGGTTTAAGCTAGCTCTTTGAAACTTGACCCAAAAAAGTAGCTCCATGTTCTATCTCTATGGTTTGTTTCCTATTGATGTAGCCCTAAGCAGAGACTGGCGCAAATCACTTTCATGGAAAGGGGTTGCCAAGCTTCCAAAAAACTACGAGTTTCCTGAAATCTCAGCACACATTTTTTCACCCAATCTTGAAGACACTTTTAGGTAATGATCAGTACCCCAATCCCACTTGGCTCACCAAATTTCGTTCTTCTAGGTTAAACCGTTCGTTGGCAGTAACAGTTTTAATTTTTGGGTTTCATTCTGTTTTCTCCTGTATGGATACATGTAGTTGGAACTCTAAATCAAACACGGTTTGTGCTAGCTCTTTGAAACTTGAGACAATAAAGTAGCTCCATGTTCTATCTCTATGGTTTGTTTCCTATTGATGTAGCCCTAAGCAGAGACTGGCGCAAATGACTTTCATGGGAAGGGGTTGCCAAGCTTCCAGAAAACTACGAGTTTCCTGAAATCTCAGCACACATTTTTTCACCCAATCTTGATGACACTTTCAGGTAATGATCAGTACCCCAATCCCACGTGGCTCACCAAATTTCGTTCTTCTAGGTTAAACCGTTCGTTGGCAGTAAGAGTTTTAATTTTTAGGTTTCACTCTGTTTTCTCCTATATGTATACATGGAGTTGGAACTCTAAATCAAACACGGTTTGTGCTAGCTCTTTGAAACTTGACACAATAAAGTAGCTCCGAGTTCTATCTCTATGGTTTGTTTCCTATTGATGTAGCCCTATGCAGAGACTGGCGCAAATCACTTTCATGGAAAGGGGTTGCCAAGCTTCCATAAAACTACAAGTTTCCAGAAATCTCAGCACACATTTTTTCACCCAATCTTGATGACACTTTCAGGTAATGATCAGTACAACAAATCCTACTTGGCTCACCAAATTTCGTTCTTCTAGGTTAACCCGTTCGTTGGCAGTAACAGTTTTAATTTTTAGGTTTCACTCTGTTTTCTCCTATATGGATACCTGTAGTTGGAACTCTAAATCAAACATGGTTTGTGGTAGCTCGTTGAAACTTGACATAATAAAGTAGCTCCAAGTTCTATCTTTATGGTTTGTTTCCTATTGATGTAGCCCTAAGCAGAGACTGGCGCAAATCACTTTCATGGAAAGGGGTTGCCAAGCTACCAAAAAACTACGAGTTTCCTGAAATATCAGCAAACATTTTTTCACCCAATCTTGATGACACTTTCAGGTAATGATCAGTACCCCAATCCCACTTGGCTCACCAACTTTCGTTCTTCTAGGTTAACCCGTTCGTTGGCAGTAACAGTTTTAATTTTTAGATTTCACTCAATTTTCTCCTATATGAATAAATGTAGTTGGAACTCTAAATCAAACACGGTTTGTGCTAGCTCTTTGAAACTTGACACAATAAAGTAGCTCCAAGTTCTATCTCTATGGTTTGTTTCCTACTGATGTAGCCCTAAGCAGAGACTGGCACAAATCACTTTCATGGAAGGGGGTTGCCAAGCTTCCAAAAAACTACGAGTTTCCTGAAATCTCAGCACATATTTTTTCACCCAATCTTGATGACACTTTCAGGTAATGATCAGTACAACAAATCCCACTTGGGTCACCAAGTTTCGTTCTTCTAGGTTAAATCATTCGCTGGCAGTAACAGTTTTAATTTTTAGGTTTCACTCTGTTTTCTCCTATATGGATACATTTAGTTGGAACTCTAAATCAAACACGGTTTGTGCTAGCTCTTTGAAACTTGACACAATAAAGTAGCTCCAAGTTCTACCTCTATGGTTTGTTTCCTATTGATGTAGCCCTAAGCAGAGACTGGCACAAATCACTTTCATGGAAAGGGGTTGCCCAGGTTCCAAAAAACTACGAGTTTCCTGAAATCTCAGCACACATTTTTTCACCCAATCTTGATGACACTTTCAGGTAATGATCAGTACAACAAATCCCACTTGGGTCAATAAGTTTCGTTCTTCTAGGTTAAACCGTTCGTTGGCAGTAACAGTTTTAATTTTTAGGTTTCACTATGTTTTCTCCTATATTGACACATGTAGTTGGAACTCTAAATCAAACACGGTTTGTGCAAGCTCTTTGAATCTTTACACAATAAAGTAGCTCTAAGTTCTATCTCTATGGTTTGTTTCCTATTGATGTAGCCCTAAGCAGAGACTGGCGCAAATCACTTTCATTTAAAGGGGTTGCCAATCTTCCAAAAAACTACGAGTTTCCTGAAATCTCAGCACACATTTTTTCACCCAATCTTGATGACACTTTCAGGTAATGATCAGTACGCCAATCCCACTTGGCTCACTAAATTTCGTTCTTCTAGGTTAAACAGTTCGTTGGCAGTAACAGTTTTAATTTTTAGGTTTCACTCTGTTTTCTCCTATATGGATACATGTAGTTGGAACTCTAAATCAAACACGGTTTGTGCTAGCTCTTTGAAACTTGACACAATAAAGTAGCTCCAAGTTCTATCTCTATGGTTTGTTTCCTATTGATGTAGCCCTAAGCAGAGACTGGCGCAAATCACTTTCATGGAAAGGGGTTGCCAAGCATCCAAAAAACTACGAGTTTCCTGAAATATCAGCACACATTTTTTCACCCAATCTTGATGAAACTTTCAGGTAATGATCAGTACCCCAATCCCACTTGGCTCACCAAATTTCGTTATTCTAGGTTAACCCGTTCGTTGGCAGTAACAGTTTTAATTTTTAGGTTTCAATCAATTTTCTCCTATATGAATACATGTAATTGGAACTCTAAATCAAACACTGTTTGTGCTAGTCCTTTGAAACTTGATACAATAAAGTAGCTCCATGTTCTATCTCTATGGTTTGTTTCCTATTGATGTAGCCCTAAGCAGAGACTGGCGCAAATCACTTTCATGGAAAGGGGTTGCCAAGCTTCCAAAAAACTACGAGTTTCCTGAAATCTCAGCACACATTTTTTCACCCAATGTTGATGACACTTTCAGGTAATGATCAGTACAACAAATCCCACTTGGGTCACCAAGTTTCGTTCTTCTAGGTTAAACCGTTCGTTGGCAGTAACAGTTTTAATTTTCAGGTTTCACTCTGTTTTCTCCTATATGGACACATATTTTTGGAACTCTAAATCAAACACGGTTTGTGCTACCTCTTTGAAACTTAACCCAATACAGTAGGTCCATGTTCTATCTCTATGGTTTGTTTCCTATTGATGTAGCCCTAAGCAGAGACTGACGCAAATCACTTTCATGGAAAGGGGTTGCCAAGCTTCCAAAAAACTATGAGTTTCCTGAAATCTCAGCACACATTTTTTCACCCAATCTTGATGACACTTTCAGGTAATGATCAGTACCCCAATCCCACTTGGCGCACCAAATTTCGTTCTTCTAGGTTAAACCGTTCGTTGGCAGTAACAGTTTTAATTTTTCGGTTTCACTCTGTTATCTCCTATATGGATACATGTATTTGGAACTCTAAATCAAACACGGTTTGTGCTAGCTCTTTGAAACTTGACACAATAAAGTAGCTCCATGTTCTATCTCTATGGTTTGTTTCCTATTGATGTAGCCCTAAGCAGAGACTGGCGCAAATCACTTACATGGAATGGGGTTGCCAAGCTTCCAAAAAACTACGAGTTTCCTGAAATCTCAGCACACATTTTTTCACCCAATCTTGATGACACTTTCTGGTAATGATCACTACCCAAATCCCACTTGGCTCACCAAATTTCGTTCTTCTAGGTCAAACCGTTCGTTGGCAGTAACAGTTTTAATTTTTAGGTTTCACTCTGTTTTCTCCTATATGGATACATGTAGTTGGAACTCTAAATCAAACTCGGTTTGTGCTAGCTCTTTGAAACTTGACACAATAAAGTAGCACCAAGTTCTATCTCTATGGTTTGTTTCCTATTGGTGTAGCCCTAAGCAGAGACTGGCGCAAATCACTTTCCTGGAAAGGGGTTGCCAAGGTTCCAAAAAACTACGAGTTTCCTGAAATCTCAGCACACATTTTTTTACCCAATCTTGATGACACTTTCAGGTAATGATCAGTACAACAAATCCCACTTGGGTCACCAAGTTCCGTTCTTCTAGGTTAAACCGTACGTTGGCAGTAACAGTTTTAATTTTTAGGTTTCACTCTGTTTTCTCCTGTATGGATATATATAGTTGGAACTCTAAATCAAACACGGTTTGTGCTAGCTCTTTGAAACTTGAGACAATAAAGTAGCTCCATGTTCTATCTCTATGTTTTGTTTCCTATTGATGTAGCCCTAAGCAGAGACTGGCGCAAATCACTTTCATGGGAAGGGGTTGCCAAGCTTCCAAAAAACTACGAGTTTCCTGAAATCTCAGCACACATTTTTTCACCCAATCTTGATGACACATTCAGTAATCATCAGTACCCCAATCCCACTTGGCTCACCAAATTTCGTTCATCTAGGTTAAACCGTTCGTTGGCAGTAACAGTTTTAATTTTTAGGTTTCACTCTGTTTTCTCCTATATGGATAAATGTAGTTGGAACTCTAAATCAAACACGGTTTAAGCTAGCTCTTTGAAACTTGACCCAAAAAAGTAGCTCCATGTTCTATCTCTATGGTTTGTTTCCTATTGATGTAGCCCTAAGCAGAGACTGGCGCAAATCACTTTCATGGAAAGGGGTTGCCAAGCTTCCAAAAAACTACGAGTTTCCTGAAATCTCAGCACACATTTTTTCACCCAATCTTGAAGACACTTTTAGGTAATGATCAGTACCCCAATCCCACTTGGCTCACCAAATTTCGTTCTTCTAGGTTAAACCGTTCGTTGGCAGTAACAGTTTTAATTTTTGGGTTTCATTCTGTTTTCTCCTGTATGGATACATGTAGTTGGAACTCTAAATCAAACACGGTTTGTGCTAGCTCTTTGAAACTTGAGACAATAAAGTAGCTCCATGTTCTATCTCTATGGTTTGTTTCCTATTGATGTAGCCCTAAGCAGAGACTGGCGCAAATGACTTTCATGGGAAGGGGTTGCCAAGCTTCCAGAAAACTACGAGTTTCCTGAAATCTCAGCACACATTTTTTCACCCAATCTTGATGACACTTTCAGGTAATGATCAGTACCCCAATCCCACGTGGCTCACCAAATTTCGTTCTTCTAGGTTAAACCGTTCGTTGGCAGTAAGAGTTTTAATTTTTAGGTTTCACTCTGTTTTCTCCTATATGTATACATGGAGTTGGAACTCTAAATCAAACACGGTTTGTGCTAGCTCTTTGAAACTTGACACAATAAAGTAGCTCCGAGTTCTATCTCTATGGTTTGTTTCCTATTGATGTAGCCCTATGCAGAGACTGGCGCAAATCACTTTCATGGAAAGGGGTTGCCAAGCTTCCATAAAACTACAAGTTTCCAGAAATCTCAGCACACATTTTTTCACCCAATCTTGATGACACTTTCAGGTAATGATCAGTACAACAAATCCTACTTGGCTCACCAAATTTCGTTCTTCTAGGTTAACCCGTTCGTTGGCAGTAACAGTTTTAATTTTTAGGTTTCACTCTGTTTTCTCCTATATGGATACCTGTAGTTGGAACTCTAAATCAAACATGGTTTGTGGTAGCTCGTTGAAACTTGACATAATAAAGTAGCTCCAAGTTCTATCTTTATGGTTTGTTTCCTATTGATGTAGCCCTAAGCAGAGACTGGCGCAAATCACTTTCATGGAAAGGGGTTGCCAAGCTACCAAAAAACTACGAGTTTCCTGAAATATCAGCAAACATTTTTTCACCCAATCTTGATGACACTTTCAGGTAATGATCAGTACCCCAATCCCACTTGGCTCACCAACTTTCGTTCTTCTAGGTTAACCCGTTCGTTGGCAGTAACAGTTTTAATTTTTAGATTTCACTCAATTTTCTCCTATATGAATAAATGTAGTTGGAACTCTAAATCAAACACGGTTTGTGCTAGCTCTTTGAAACTTGACACAATAAAGTAGCTCCAAGTTCTATCTCTATGGTTTGTTTCCTACTGATGTAGCCCTAAGCAGAGACTGGCACAAATCACTTTCATGGAAGGGGGTTGCCAAGCTTCCAAAAAACTACGAGTTTCCTGAAATCTCAGCACATATTTTTTCACCCAATCTTGATGACACTTTCAGGTAATGATCAGTACAACAAATCCCACTTGGGTCACCAAGTTTCGTTCTTCTAGGTTAAATCATTCGCTGGCAGTAACAGTTTTAATTTTTAGGTTTCACTCTGTTTTCTCCTATATGGATACATTTAGTTGGAACTCTAAATCAAACACGGTTTGTGCTAGCTCTTTGAAACTTGACACAATAAAGTAGCTCCAAGTTCTACCTCTATGGTTTGTTTCCTATTGATGTAGCCCTAAGCAGAGACTGGCACAAATCACTTTCATGGAAAGGGGTTGCCCAGGTTCCAAAAAACTACGAGTTTCCTGAAATCTCAGCACACATTTTTTCACCCAATCTTGATGACACTTTCAGGTAATGATCAGTACAACAAATCCCACTTGGGTCAATAAGTTTCGTTCTTCTAGGTTAAACCGTTCGTTGGCAGTAACAGTTTTAATTTTTAGGTTTCACTATGTTTTCTCCTATATTGACACATGTAGTTGGAACTCTAAATCAAACACGGTTTGTGCAAGCTCTTTGAATCTTTACACAATAAAGTAGCTCTAAGTTCTATCTCTATGGTTTGTTTCCTATTGATGTAGCCCTAAGCAGAGACTGGCGCAAATCACTTTCATTTAAAGGGGTTGCCAATCTTCCAAAAAACTACGAGTTTCCTGAAATCTCAGCACACATTTTTTCACCCAATCTTGATGACACTTTCAGGTAATGATCAGTACGCCAATCCCACTTGGCTCACTAAATTTCGTTCTTCTAGGTTAAACAGTTCGTTGGCAGTAACAGTTTTAATTTTTAGGTTTCACTCTGTTTTCTCCTATATGGATACATGTAGTTGGAACTCTAAATCAAACACGGTTTGTGCTAGCTCTTTGAAACTTGACACAATAAAGTAGCTCCAAGTTCTATCTCTATGGTTTGTTTCCTATTGATGTAGCCCTAAGCAGAGACTGGCGCAAATCACTTTCATGGAAAGGGGTTGCCAAGCATCCAAAAAACTACGAGTTTCCTGAAATATCAGCACACATTTTTTCACCCAATCTTGATGAAACTTTCAGGTAATGATCAGTACCCCAATCCCACTTGGCTCACCAAATTTCGTTATTCTAGGTTAACCCGTTCGTTGGCAGTAACAGTTTTAATTTTTAGGTTTCAATCAATTTTCTCCTATATGAATACATGTAGTTGGAACTCTAAATCAAACACTGTTTGTGCTAGTCCTTTGAAACTTGATACAATAAAGTAGCTCCATGTTCTATCTCTATGGTTTGTTTCCTATTGATGTAGCCCTAAGCAGAGACTGGCGCAAATCACTTTCATGGAAAGGGGTTGCCAAGCTTCCAAAAAACTACGAGTTTCCTGAAATCTCAGCACACATTTTTTCACCCAATGTTGATGACACTTTCAGGTAATGATCAGTACAACAAATCCCACTTGGGTCACCAAGTTTCGTTCTTCTAGGTTAAACCGTTCGTTGGCAGTAACAGTTTTAATTTTCAGGTTTCACTCTGTTTTCTCCTATATGGACACATATTTTTGGAACTCTAAATCAAACACGGTTTGTGCTACCTCTTTGAAACTTAACCCAATACAGTAGGTCCATGTTCTATCTCTATGGTTTGTTTCCTATTGATGTAGCCCTAAGCAGAGACTGACGCAAATCACTTTCATGGAAAGGGGTTGCCAAGCTTCCAAAAAACTATGAGTTTCCTGAAATCTCAGCACACATTTTTTCACCCAATCTTGATGACACTTTCAGGTAATGATCAGTACCCCAATCCCACTTGGCGCACCAAATTTCATTCTTCTAGGTTAAACCGTTCGTTGGCAGTAACAGTTTTAATTTTTCGGTTTCACTCTGTTATCTCCTATATGGATACATGTATTTGGAACTCTAAATCAAACACGGTTTGTGCTAGCTCTTTGAAACTTGACACAATAAAGTAGCTCCATGTTCTATCTCTATGGTTTGTTTCCTATTGATGTAGCCCTAAGCAGAGACTGGCGCAAATCACTTACATGGAATGGGGTTGCCAAGCTTCCAAAAAACTACGAGTTTCCTGAAATCTCAGCACACATTTTTTCACCCAATCTTGATGACACTTTCTGGTAATGATCACTAACCAAATCCCACTTGGCTCACCAAATTTCGTTCTTCTAGGTCAAACCGTTCGTTGGCAGTAACAGTTTTAATTTTTAGGTTTCACTCTGTTTTCTCCTATATGGATACATATATTTGGAACTCTAAATCAAACACGGTTTGTGCTAGCTCTTTGAAACTTGACACAATATAGTAGCTCCAAGTTCTATCTCTATGGTTTGTTTCCTATTGATGTAGCCCTAAGCAGAGACTGGCGTAAGTCACTTTCATGGAAAGGGGTTGCCATGTTTCCAAAAAACTACGAGTTTCCTGAAATCTCAGCACACATTTTTTCACCCAATCTTGATGACACTTTCAGGTAATGATCAGTACCCCAATCCCACTTGGCTCACTAAATTTCGTTCTTTGAGGTTAAACCGTTCGTTGGCAGTAACAGTTTTAATTTTTAGGTTTCACTCAATTTTCTCCTATATGAATACATGTAGTTGGAACTCTAAATCAAACACGGTTTGTGCTAGCTCTTTGAAACTTGATACAATAAATTAGCTCCATGTCTATCTCTATGGTTTGTTTCCTATTGATGTAGTCCTTAGCAGAGACTGGCGCAAATCACTTTCATGGAAAGGGGTTGCCAAGCTTCCAAAAAACTACGATTTTCCTGAAATCTCAGCACACATTTTTTCACCCAATCTTGATGACACTTTCAGGTAATGATCAGTACAACAAATCACACTTGGGTCACCAAGTTTCGTTCTTCTAGGTTAAACCGTTCGTTGGCAGTAACAGTTTTAATTTTTAGGTTTCACTCTGTTTTCTCCTATATGGACACTTCTAGTTGGAACTCTAAAACAAACACGGTTTGTGCTAGCCCTTTGAAACTTGACACAATAAAGTAGCTACAAGTTCTATCTCTGTGGTTTGTTTCCTATTGATGTATCCCTAACCAGAACCTGGCGCAAATCACTTTCATTTAAAGGGGTTGCCAAGGTTCCAATAAACTACGAGTTTCCTGAAATCTCAGCACACATTTTTTCACCCAATCTTGATGACACTTTCAGGTAATGATCAGTACCCCAATCCCACTTGGCTCACCAAATTTCGTTCATCTAGGTTAAACGGTTTGTTGGCAGTTACAGTTTTAATTTTTAGGTTTCAATCTGTTTTCTCCTATATGGATACATGTAGTTGGAACTCTAAATCACACACGGTTTGAGCTAGCTCTTTGAAACTTGACACAATAAAGTAGCTCCATGTTCTATCTCTATGGTTTGTTTCCTATTGATGTAGCCCTAAGCAGAGACTGGCGCAAATCATTTCATGGAAAGGGGTTGCCAAGCTTCCAAAAAACTACGAGTTTCCTGTAATATCAGCACAAATTTTTTCACCTAATCTTGATGCCACTTTCAGGTAATGATCAGTACCCCAATCCCACTTGGCTCACCAAATTTCGTCTTCTAGGTTAACCCGTTCGTTGGCAGTAACAGTTTTTATTTTTAGGTTTCACTCAATTTTTTCCTATATGAATACATGTAGTTGGAACTCTAAATCAAACACGGTTTGTGCTAGCTCTTTGAAACTTGACACAATAAAGTAGCTCCATGTTCTATCTCTATCATTTGTTTCCTATTGATGTAGCCCTAAGCAGAGACTGGCGCAAATCACTTTCATGTGAAGGGGTTGCCAAGCTTCCAAAAAACTACGAGTTTCCTGAAATCTCAGCACACATTTTTTCACCCAATCTTGATGACACTTTCAGGTAATGATCACTACCCCAATCCCACTTGGCTCACCAAATTTCGTTCTTCTAGGTTAAACCGTTCGTTGGCAGTAACAGTTTTAATTTTTAGGTTTCACTCTGTTTTTTCCTATATGGATACATGTATTTGGAACGCTAAATCAAACACGGTTTGAGCTAGCTCTTTGAAACTTAACCCAATACAGTAGGTCCATGTTCTATCTCTATGTTGTTTCCTATTGATGTAGCCCTAAGCAGAGACTGGCGCAAATCACTTTCATGGAAAGGGGTTGCCAAGCTTCCAAAAAACTATGAGTTTCCTGAAATCTCAGCACACATTTTTCACCCAATCTTGATGACACTTTCAGGTAATGATCAGTACCCCAATCCCACTTGGCGCACCAAATTTCGTTCTTCTAGGTTAAACCGTTCGTTGGCAGTAACAGTTTTAATTTTTGGGTTTCACTCTGTTTTCTCCTATATGGATACATGTATTTGGAACTCTAAATCAAACACGGTTTGTGCTAGCTCTTTGAAACTTGACACAATAAAGTAGCTCCATGTTCTATCTCTATGGTTTGTTTCCTATTGATGTAGCCCTAAGCAGAGACTGGCGCAAATCACTTACATGGAAGGGGGTTGCCAAGCTTCCAAAAAACTACGAGTTTCCTGAAATCTCAGCACACATTTTTTCACCCAATCTTGATGACACTTTCTGGTAATGATCACTACCCAAATCCCACTTGGCTCACCAAATTTCGTTCTTCTAGGTTAAACCGTTCGTTGGCAGTAACAGTTTTAATTTTTAGGTTTCACTCTGTTTTCTCCTATATGGATACATGTAGTTGGAACTCTAAATCAAACACGGTTTGTGCTAGCTCTTTGAAACTTGACACAATAAAGTAGCTCCAAGTTCTATCTCTATGGTTTGTTTCCTATTGATGTAGCCCTAAGCAGAGACTGGCGCAAGTCACTTTCATGGAAAGGGGTTGCCATGCTTCCAAAAAACTACGAGTTTCCTGAAATCTCAGCACACATTTTTTCACCCAATCTTGATGACACTTTCAGGTAATGATCAGTACAACAAATCCTACTTTGCTCACCAAATTTCGTTCTTCTAGGTTAACCCGTTCGTTGGAAGTAACAGTTTTAATTTTTAGGTTTCACTCTGTTTTCTCCTATATGGATACATATATTTGGAACTCTAAATCAAACACGGATTGTGCTAGCCCTTTGAAACTTGATACAATAAAGTAGCTCCATGTTCTATCTCTATAGTTTGTTTCCTATTGATGTAGCCCGAAGCAGAGACTGGCGCAAATCACTTTCATGGAAGGGGGTTGCCAACCTTCCAAAAAACTACGAGTTTCCTGAAATCTCAGCACACATTTTTTCACCCAATCTTGATGACACTTTCAGTTAATGATCAGTAGAACAAATCCCACTTGGTTCAACAAGTTTCGTCCTTCTAGGTTTAACCGTTCGTTGGCAGTAACAGTTTTAATTTTTAGGTTTCACTCTGTTTTCTCCTATAAGGATACGTGTAGTTGGAACTCTAAATCAAACACAGTTTGTGCTAGCTCTTTGAAACTTGACACAATAAAGTAGCACCAAGTTCTATCACTATGGTTTGTTTCCTATTGATGTAGCTCTAAGCAGAGACTGGCGCACATCACGTTTATGGAAAGGGGTTGCCAAGCTTCCAAAAAACTACGAGTTTCCTGAAATCTCAGCACACATTTTTTCACCCAATCTTGATGACACTTTCAGGTAATGATCAGTAACCCAATCCCACTTGGCTCACTAAATTTCGTTCTTTGAGGTTAAACCGTTCGTTGGCAGTAACAGTTTTAATTTTTAGGTTTCACTCAATTTTCTCCTATATGAATACATGTAGTTGGAACTCTAAATCAAACACGGTTTGTGCTAGCTCTTTGAAACTTGATACAATAAATTAGCTCCATGTCTATCTCTATGGTTTGTTTCCTATTGATGTAGTCCTTAGCAGAGACTGGCGCAAATCACTTTCATGGAAAGGGGTTGCCAAGCTTCCAAAAAACTACGATTTTCCTGAAATCTCAGCACACATTTTTTCACCCAATCTTGATGACACTTTCAGGTAATGATCAGTACAACAAATCACACTTGGGTCACCAAGTTTCGTTCTTCTAGGTTAAACCGTTCGTTGGCAGTAACAGTTTTAATTTTTAGGTTTCACTCTGTTTTCTCCTATATGGACACTTCTAGTTGGAACTCTAAAACAAACACGGTTTGTGCTAGCTCTTTGAAACTTGACACAATAAAGTAGCTACAAGTTCTATCTCTGTGGTTTGTTTCCTATTGATGTATCCCTAACCAGAACCTGGCGCAAATCACTTTCATTTAAAGGGGTTGCCAAGGTTCCAATAAACTACGAGTTTCCTGAAATCTCAGCACACATTTTTTCACCCAATCTTGATGACACTTTCAGGTAATGATCAGTACCCCAATCCCACTTGGCTCACCAAATTTCGTTCATCTAGGTTAAACGGTTTGTTGGCAGTTACAGTTTTAATTTTTAGGTTTCAATCTGTTTTCTCCTATATGGATACATGTAGTTGGAACTCTAAATCAAACACGGTTTGAGCAAGCTCTTTGAAACTTGACACAATAAAGTAGCTCCATGTTCTATCTCTATGGTTTGTTTCCTATTGATGTAGCCCTAAGCAGAGACTGGCGCAAATCATTTCATGGAAAGGGGTTGCCAAGCTTCCAAAAAACTACGAGTTTCCTGTAATATCAGCACAAATTTTTTCACCCAATCTTGATGCCACTTTCAGGTAATGATCAGTACCCCAATCCCACTTGGCTCACCAAATTTCGTCTTCTAGGTTAACCCGTTCGTTGGCAGTAACAGTTTTTATTTTTAGGTTTCACTCAATTTTTTCCTATATGAATACATGTAGTTGGAACTCTAAATCAAACACGGTTTGTGCTAGCTCTTTGAAACTTGACACAATAAAGTAGCTCCATGTTCTATCTCTATCGTTTGTTTCCTATTGATGTAGCCCTAAGCAGAGACTGGCGCAAATCACTTTCAAGGAAAGGGGTTGCCAAACTTCCAAAAAACTACGGGTTTCCTGAAATCTCAGCACACATTTTTTCACCCAATCTTGATGACACTTTCAGGTAATGATCAGTACAACAAATACCAAGTGGGTCACCAAGTTTCGTTCTTCTAGGTTAAACCATTCGTTGGCAGTAACAGTTTTAATTTTTAGATTTCACTCTGTTTTCTCCTATATGGATACATGTAGTTGGAACTCTAAATCTAACACGGTTTGTGCTAGCTCTTTGAAACTTGACACAATAAAGTAGCTCCAAGTTCTATCTATATGTTTTTTTTCCTATTGATGTAGCCCTAAGCAGAGACTGGCGCAAATCACTTTCATGGAAAGGGGTTGCCAAGGTTCCAAAAAACTACCAGTTTCCTGAAATCTCAGCACACAATTTTTCACCCAGTCTTGATGACACTTTCAGAAAAATATCAGTACGCCAATCGCACGTGGCTCACCAAATTTCGTTCATCTAGGTTAAACCGTTCGTTGGCAGTAACAGTTTTAATTTTTAGGTTTCACTCTGTTTTCTCCTATATGGATACATGTAGTTGGAACTCTAAATCAAACACGGTTTGTGCTAGCTCTTTGAAACTTGACACAATAAAGTAGCTCCAAGTTCTATCTCTATGGTTTGTTTCCTATTGATGTAGACCTAAGCAGAGACTGGCGCAAATCACTTTCATGGAAAGGGGTTGCCAAGCTTCCAAAAAACTACGAGTTTCCTGAAATATCAGCACACATTTTTTCACCCAATCTTGATGACACTTTCAGGTAATGATCAGTACAACAAATCCCACTTGGGTCACCAAGTTTCGTTCTTCTAGGTTAAACTGTTCATTGGCAGTAACAGTTTTAATTTTTAGGTTTCACTCTGTTTTCTCCTATATGGACACATGTAGTTGGAACTCTAAATCAAACACGGTTTGTGCTAGCTCTTTGAAACTTGACACAATTAAGTAGCTCCAATTTCTATCTCTATGTTTTGTTTCCTATTGATGTAGCCCTAAGCAGAGACTGGCGCAAATCACTTTCATGGGAAGGGGTTGCCAAGCTTCCAAAAAACTACGAGTTTCCTGAAATCTCAGCACACATTTTTTCACCCAATCTTGATGACACTTTCAGTAATCATCAGTACCCCAATCCCACTTGGCTCACCAAATTTCGTTCATCTAGGTTAAACCGTTCGTTGGCAGTAACAGTTTTAATTTTTAGGTTTCACTCTGTTTTCTCCTATATGGATAAATGTAGTTGGAACTCTAAATCAAACACGGTTTGAGCTAGCTCTTTGAAACTTGACCCAATAAAGTAGCTCCATTTTCTATCTCTATGGTTTGTTTCCTATTGATGTAGCCCTAAGCAGAGACTGGCGCAAATCACTTTCATGGAAAGGGGTTGCCAAGCTTCCAAAAAACTACGAGTTTCCTGAAATCTCAGCACACATTTTTTCACCCAATCTTGATGACACTTTTAGGTAATGATCAGTACCCCAATCCCACTTGGCTCACCAAATTTCGTTCTTCTAGGTTAAACCGTTCGTTGGCAGTAACAGTTTTAATTTTTGGGTTTCATTCTGTTTTCTCCTGTATGGATACATGTAGTTGGAACTCTAAATCAAACACGGTTTGTGCTAGCTCTTTGAAACTTGAGACAATAAAGTAGCTCCATGTTCTATCTCTATAGTTTGTTTCCTATTGATGTAGCCCTAAGCAGAGACTGGCGCAAATCACTTTCATGGGAAGGGGTTGCCAAGCTTCCAAAAAACTACGAGTTTCCTGAAATCTCAGCACACATTTTTTCACCCATAATTGATGACACTTTCAGGTAATGATCAGTACAACAAATCCTACTTGGCTCACCAAATTTGGTTCTTCTAGGTTAACCGGTTCGTTGGAAGTAAGAGTTTTAATTTTTAGGTTTCACTCTGTTTTCTCCTATAGGGATACCTGTAGTTGGAACACTAAATCAAACATGGTTTGTGGTAGCTTGTTGATACTTGACATAATAAAGTAGCTCCAAGTTCTATCTCTATGGTTTGTTTCCTATTGATGTAGCCCTACGCAGAGACTGGCGCAAATCACTTTCATGGAAAGGGGTTGCCAAGCTTCCAAAAAACTACGAGTTTCCTGAAATCTCAGCACACATTTTTTCACCCAATCTTGATGACACTTTTAGGTAATGATCTGTACCCCAGTCAAACTTGGCTCACCAAATTTCGTTCTTCTGGGTTAAACCGTTCGTTGGCAGTAAAAGTTTTAATTTTTAGATTTCACTCTGTTTTCTCCTATATGGACACATGTATTTGCAACTCTAAATGAAACACGGTTTGTGCTAGCTCTTTGAAACTTGACACAATAAAGTAGCTCCAAGTTCTATCTCTATGGTTTGTTTCCTATTGATGTAGCCCTAAGCAGAGACTGCCGCAAATCACTTTCATGGAAAGGGGTTGCCAAGCTTCCAAAAAACTACGAGTTTCCTGTAATATCAGCACACATTTTTTTACCCAATCTTGATGCCACTTTCAGGTAATGATCAGTACACCAATCCCACTTGGCTCACCAAATTTCGTTCTTCTAGGTTAACCCGTTCGTTGGCAGTAACAGTTTTCATTTTTACGTTTCACTCAATTTTCTCCTATATGAATACATGTAGTTGGAACTCTAAATCAAACACGGTTTATGCTAGCTCTTTGAAACTTGACACAATAAAGTAGCTCCATGTTCTATCTCTATGGTTTGTTTCCTATTGATGTAGCCCTAAGCAGAGACTGGTGCAAATCACTTTCATGGAAAGGGGTTGCCAAGCTTCCAAAAAACTACGAGTTTCCTGAAATCTCAGCACACATTTTTTCACCCAATCTTGATGACACTTTTAGGTAATGATCAGTACAACAAATCCCACTTGGGTCACCAAGTTTCGTTCTTCTAGGATAAACCGTTCGTTGGCAGTAACAGTTTTAATTTTTAGGTTTCACTCTGTTTTCTAATATATTTATACATGTGGTTGGAACTCTAAATCAAACACGGTTTGTGCTAGCTCTTTGAAACTTGACACAATAAAGTAGCTCCAAGTTCTATCTCTATGGTTTGTTTCCTATTGATGTAGCCCTAAGCAGAGACTGCCGCAAATCACTTTCATGGAAAGGGGTTGCCAAGGTTCCAAAAAACTACCAGTTTCCTGAAATCACAGCACACATTTTTTCACCCAATCTTGATGACACTTTCAGTTAATGATGAGTACAACAAATCCCACTTGGGTCACCAAGTTTCGTTCTTCTAGTTTAAACCATTCATTGGCAGTAACAGTTTTAATTTTTAGGTTTCACTCTGTTTTCTCCTATATGGTTACATGTAGTTGGAACTCTAAATCAAACACGGTTTGTGCTAGCTCTTTGAAACTTGACACAATAAAGTAGATCCAAGTTCTATCTCTATGGTTTGTTTCCTATTGATGTAGCCCTAAGCAGAGACTGGCGCAAATCACTTTCATGGAAAGGGGTTGCCAAGCTTCCAAAAAACTACGAATTTCCTGAAATCTCAGCACACATTTTTTCACCCAATCTTGATGACACTATCAGGTAATGATCAGTACCCCAATCAAACTTGGCTCACCAAATTTCGTTCTTCTGGGTTAAACCGTTCGTTGGCAGTAACAGTTTTAATTTTTAGATTTCACTCTGTTTTCTCCTATATGGACACATGTAGTTGCAACTCTAAATCAAACACGGTTTGTGCTAGCTCTTTGAAACTTGACACAATAAAGTAGCTCCAAGTTCTATCTCTATGGTTTGTTTCCTATTGATGTAGCCCTAAGCAGAGACTGGCGCAAATCACTTTCATGGAAAGGGGTTGGCAAGGTTCCAAAAAACTACCAGTTTCCTGATATCTCAGCACACATTTTTTCACTCAATCTTGATGACACTTTCAGGTAATGATGAGTACAACAAATCCCACTTGGGTCACCAAGTTTCGTTCTTCCAGTTTAAACCATTCCTTGGCAGTAACAGTTTTAATTTTTAGGTTTCACTCTGTTTTCTCCTATATGGATACATGTAGTTGGAACTCTAAATCAAACACGGTTTGTGCTAGCTCTTTCAAACTTGACACAATAAAGTAGCTCCAAGTTCTATCTCTATGGTTTGTTTCCTATTGATGTAGCCCTAAGCAGAGACTGGTGCAAATCACTTTCATTTAAAGGGGTTGCCAAGGTTCCAAAAAACTACGAGTTTCCTGAAATCTCAGCACACAGTTTTTTCACCCAATTTTGATGACACTTTCAGGTAATGATCAGTACAACAAATCCCCCTTGGGTCACCAAGTTTCGTTCTTCTAGGTTAAACCGTTCGTTGGCAGTAACAGTTTTAATTTTTAGGTTTCACTCTGTTTTCTCCTATATGGATACATGTAGTTGGAACTCTAAATCAAACCCGGTTTGTGCTAGCTCTTTGAAACTTGACACAATAAAGTAGCTCCAAGTTCTATCTCTATGGTTTGTTTCCTATTGATGTAGCCCTAAGCAGAGACTGGCGCAAATCACTTTCATGGAAAGGGGTTGCCAAGCTTCCAAAAAACTACGAATTTCTTGAAATCTCAGCACACAATTTTTCACCCAATCTTGATGACACTTTCAGGTAATGATCTGTACCCCAATCAAACTTGGCTCACCAAATTTCGTTCTTCTGGGTTAAACCGTTCGTTGGCAGTAACGGTTTTAATTTTTAGATTTCACTCTGTTTTCTCCTATATGGACACATGTAGTTGCAACTCTAAATCAAACACGGTTTGTGCTAGCTCTTTGAAACTTGACACAATAAAGTCGCTTCAAGTTCTATCTCTATGGTTTGTTTCCTATTGAAGTAGCCCTAAGCAGAGACTGGCGCAAATCTCTTTCAAAGAAAGGGGTTGCCAAGGTTCCAAAAAACTACGAGTTTCCTGTAATATCAGCACACATTTTTTTACCCAATCTTGATGCCAATTTCAGGTAATGATCAGTACCCCAATCCCACTAGGCTCACCAAATTTCGTTCTTCTAGGTTAACCCGTTCGTTGGCAGTAACAGTTTTTATTTTTAGGTTTCACTCAATTTTCTCCTATATGAATACATGTAGTTGGAACTCTAAATCAAACACGGTTTGTGCTAGCTCTTTGAAACTTGACACAATAAAGTAGCTCCATGTTCTCTTGCTATGGTTTGTTTCCTATTGATGTAGCCCTAAGCAGAGACTGGCGCAAATCACTTTCATGGAAAGGGGTTGCCAAGCTTCCAAAAAACTACGAGTTTCCTGAAATCTCAGCACACATTTTTTCACCCAATGTTGATGACACTTTCGGGTAATGATCAGTACAACAAATCCCACTTGGGTCACCAAGTTTCATTCTTCTAGGTTAAACCGTTCGTTGGCAGTAACAGTTTTAATTTTTAGGTTTCACTCTGTTTTCTCCTATATGGATACATGTAGTTGGAACTCTAAATCTAACACGGTTTGTGCTAGCTCTTTGAAACTTGACACAATAAAGTAGCTCCAAGTTCTATCTCTATGGTTTGTTTCCTATTGATGTAGCCCTAAGCAGAGACTGGCGCAAATCACTTTCATTTAAAGGGGTTGCCAAGCTTCCAAAAAACTACGAGTTTCCTGAAATCTCAGAACACATTTTTTCACCCAATCTTGATGACACTTTCAGGTAATGATCAGTACCCCAATCCCACTTGGCTCACCAAATTTCGTTCTTCTAGGTTAAACCCTTCGTTGGCAGTAACAGTTTTAATTTTTAGATTTCACTCTGTTTTCTCCTATATGGATACATGTAGTTGGAACTCTAAATCAAACCCGGTTTTTGCTAGCTCTTTGAAACTTGACACAATTAAGTAGCTAAATGTTCTCTCGCTATGGTTTGTTTCCTATTGATGTAGCCCTAAGCAGAGACTGGTGCAAGTCACTTTCATGGAAAGGGGTTGCCAAGGTTCTAAAAAACTACGAGTTTCCTGAAATCTCAGCACACATTTTTTCACCCAATCTTGATGACACTTTCAGGTAATGATCAGTACAACAATCCCACTTGGGTCACCAAGTTTCGTTCTTCTAGGTTAAACCGTTCGTTGGCAGTAACAGTTTTAATTTTTAGGTTTCACTCTGTTTTCTCCTATATGGATACATGTAGTTGGAACTCTAAATCTAACACGGTTTGTGCTAGCTCTTTGAAACTTGACACAATAAAGTAGCTCCAAGTTCTATCTCTATGGTTTGTTTCCTATTGATGTAGCCCTAAGCAGAGACTGGCGCAAATCACTTTCATTTAAAGGGGTTGCCAAGCTTCCAAAAAACTACGAGTTTCCTGAAATCTCAGAACACATTTTTTCACCCAATCTGGATGACACTTTCAGGTAATGATCAGTACCCCAATCCCACTTGG
Source organism: Spermophilus citellus (assembly GCF_964194105.1). Classification (NCBI taxonomy): domain Eukaryota; kingdom Metazoa; phylum Chordata; class Mammalia; order Rodentia; family Sciuridae; genus Spermophilus; species Spermophilus citellus. The sequence continues at coordinate 1,598,914 of NW_027672724.1, read as the reverse complement.
CTCACCAAATTTCGTTCTTCTAGGTTGAACCGTTCGTTGGCAGTAACAGTTTTAATTTTTAGATTTCACTCTGTTTTCTCCTATATGGATACATGTAGTTGGAACTCTAAATCAAACACGGTTTTTGCTAGCTCTTTGAAACTTGACACAATAAAGAAGCTAAATGTTCTCTCGCTATGGTTTGCTTCCTATTGATGTAGCCCTAAGCAGAGACTGGTGCAAGTCACTTTCATGGAAAGGGGTTGCCAAGGTTCCAAAAAACTACGAGTTTCCTGAAATCTCAGCACACATTTTTTCACCCAATCTTGATGACACTTTCAGGTAATGATCAGTACAAAAAATCCCACTTGGGTCACCAAGTTTCGTTCTTCTAGGTTAAACCGTTCGTTGGCAATAACAGTTTTAATTTTTAGGTTTCACTCTGTTTTCTCCTATATGGATACATGTAGTTGGAACTCTAAATCAAACCCGGTTTGTGCTAGCTCTTTGAAACTTGACACAATAAAGTAGCTCCAAGTTCTATCTCTATGGTTTGTTTCCTATTGATGTAGCCCTAAGCAGAGACTGGCGCAAATCACTTTCATGGAAAGGGGTTGCCAAGCTTCCAAAAAATTACGAATTTCCTGAAATCTCATCACACATTTTTTCACCCAATGTTGATGACACTTTCGGGTAATGATCAGTACAACAAATCCCACTTGGGTCACCAAGTTTCATTCTTCTAGGTTAAACCGTTCGTTGGCAGTAACAGTTTTAATTTTTAGGTTTCACTCTGTTTTCTCCTATATGGAAACATGTAGTTGGAACTCTAAATCTAACACGGTTTGTGCTAGCTCTTTGAAACTTGACACAATAAAGTAGCTCCAAGTTCTATCTCTATGGTTTGTTTCCTATTGATGTAGCCCTAAGCAGAGACTGGCGCAAATCACTTTCAAAGAAAGGGGTTGCCAAGGTTCCAAAAAACTACGAGTTTCCTGTAATATCAGCACACATTTTTTTCCCCAATCTTGATGCCACTTTCAGGTAATGATCAGTACCCCAATCCCACTAGGCTCACCAAATTTCGTTCTTCTAGGTTAACCCGTTCGTTGGCAGTAACAGTTTTTATTTTTAGGTTTCACTCAATTTTCTCCTATATGAATACATGTAGTTGGAACTCTAAATCAAACACGGTTTGTGCTAGCTCTTTGAAACTTGACACAATAAAGTAGCTCCATGTTCTCTCGCTATGGTTTGTTTCCTATTGATGTAGCCCTAAGCAGAGACTGGCGCAAATCACTTTCATGGAAAGGGGTTGCCAAGCTTCCAAAAAACTACGAGTTTCCTGAAATCTCAGCACACATTTTTTCACCCAATGTTGATGACACTTTCGGGTAATGATCAGTACAACAAATCCCACTTGGGTCACCAAGTTTCATTCTTCTAGGTTAAACCGTTCGTTGGCAGTAACAGTTTTAATTTTTAGGTTTCACTCTGTTTTCTCCTATATGGATACATGTAGTTGGAACTCTAAATCTAACACGGTTTGTGCTAGCTCTTTGAAACTTGACACAATAAAGTAGCTCCAAGTTCTATCTCTATGGTTTGTTTCCTATTGATGTAGCCCTAAGCAGAGACTGGCGCAAATCACTTTCATTTAAAGGGGTTGCCAAGCTTCCAAAAAACTACGAGTTTCCTGAAATCTCAGAACACATTTTTTCACCCAATCTTGATGACACTTTCAGGTAATGATCAGTACCCCAATCCCACTTGGCTCACCAAATTTCGTTCTTCTAGGTTAAACCCTTCGTTGGCAGTAACAGTTTTAATTTTTAGATTTCACTCTGTTTTCTCCTATATGGATACATGTATTTGGAACTCTAAATCAAACCCGGTTTTTGCTAGCTCTTTGAAACTTGACACAATTAAGTAGCTAAATGTTCTCTCGCTATGGTTTGTTTCCTATTGATGTAGCCCTAAGCAGAGACTGGTGCAAGTCACTTTCATGGAAAGGGGTTGCCAAGGTTCCAAAAAACTACGAGTTTCCTGAAATCTCAGCACACATTTTTTCACCCAATCTTGATGACACTTTCAGGTAATGATCAGTACAACAATCCCACTTGGGTCACCAAGTTTCGTTCTTCTAGGTTAAACCATTCGTTGGCAGTAACAGTTTTAATTTTTAGGTTTCACTCTGTTTTCTCCTATATGGATACATGTAGTTGGAACTCTAAATCTAACACGGTTTGTGCTAGCTCTTTGAAACTTGACACAATAAAGTAGCTCCAAGTTCTATCTCTATGGTTTGTTTCCTATTGATGTAGCCCTAAGCAGAGACTGGCGCAAATCACTTTCATTTAAAGGGGTTGCCAAGCTTCCAAAAAACTACGAGTTTCCTGAAATCTCAGAACACATTTTTTCACCCAATCTGGATGACACTTTCAGGTAATGATCAGTACCCCAATCCCACTTGGCTCACCAAATTTCGTTCTTCTAGGTTGAACCGTTCGTTGGCAGTAACAGTTTTAATTTTTAGATTTCACTCTTTTTTCTCCTATATGGATACATGTAGTTGGAACTCTAAATCAAACACGGTTTTTGCTAGCTCTTTGAAACTTGACACAATAAAGAAGCTAAATGTTCTCTCGCTATGGTTTGCTTCCTATTGATGTAGCCCTAAGCAGAGACTGGTGCAAGTCACTTTCATGGAAAGGGGTTGCCAAGGTTCCAAAAAACTACGAGTTTCCTGAAATCTCAGCACACATTTTTTCACCCAATCTTGATGACACTTTCAGGTAATGATCAGTACAAAAAATCCCACTTGGGTCACCAAGTTTCGTTCTTCTAGGTTAAACCGTTCGTTGGCAATAACAGTTTTAATTTTTAGGTTTCACTCTGTTTTCTCCTATATGGATACATGTAGTTGGAACTCTAAATCAAACCCGGTTTGTGCTAGCTCTTTGAAACTTGACACAATAAAGTAGCTCCAAGTTCTATCTCTATGGTTTGTTTCCTATTGATGTAGCCCTAAGCAGAGACTGGCGCAAATCACTTTCATGGAAAGGGGTTGCCAAGCTTCCAAAAAACTACGAATTTCCTGAAATCTCATCACACATTTTTTCACCCAATGTTGATGACACTTTCGGGTAATGATCAGTACAACAAATCCCACTTGGGTCACCAAGTTTCATTCTTCTAGGTTAAACCGTTCGTTGGCAGTAACAGTTTTAATTTTTAGGTTTCACTCTGTTTTCTCCTATATGGAAACATGTAGTTGGAACTCTAAATCTAACACGGTTTGTGCTAGCTCTTTGAAACTTGACACAATAAATTAGCTCCAAGTTCTATCTCTATGGTTTGTTTCCTATTGATGTAGCCCTAAGCAGAGACTGGCGCAAATCACTTTCAAAGAAAGGGGTTGCCAAGCTTCCAAAAAACTACGAGTTTCCTGTAATATCAGCACACATTTTTTTCCCCAATCTTGATGCCACTTTCAGGTAATGATCAGTACCCCAATCCCACTTGGCTCACCAAATTTCGTTCTTCTAGGTTAACCCGTTCGTTGGCAGTAACAGTTTTTATTTTTAGGTTTCACTCAATTTTCTCCTATATGGATACATGTAGTTGGAACTCTAAATCAAACACGGTTTGTGCTAGCTCTTTGAAACTTGACACAATAAAGTAGCTCCAAGTTCTATCTCTGTGGTTTGTTTCCTATTGATGTAGTCCTAAGCAGAGACTGGCGCAAATCACTTTCATTTAAAGGGGTTGCCAAGGTTCCAAAAAACTACGAGTTTCCTGAAATCTCAGCACACATTTTTTCACCCAATCTTGATGACACTTTCAGGTAATGATCAGTACCCCAATCCCACTTGGCTCACCAAATTTCGTTCATCTAGTTTAAACCGTTCGTTGGCAGTAACAGTTTTAATTTTTAGGTTTCACTCTGTTTTCTCCTATATGGATACATGTAGTTGCAACTCTAAATCAAACACGGTTTGTGCTAGCTCTTTGAAACTTGACACAATAAAGTAGCTCCAAGTTCTCTCTCTATGGTTTGTTTCCTATTGATGTAGCCCTAAGCAGAGACTGGCGCAAATCTCTTTCAAAGAAAGGGGTTGCCAAGGTTCCAAAAAACTACGAGTTTCCTGTAATATCAGCACACATTTTTTTACCCAATCTTGATGCCACTTTCAGGTAATGATCAGTACCCCAATCCCACTAGGCTCACCAAATTTCGTTCTTCTAGGTTAACCCGTTCGTTGGCAGTAACAGTTTTTATTTTTAGGTTTCACTCAATTTTCTCCTATATGAATACATGTAGTTGGAACTCTAAATCAAACACGGTTTGTGCTAGCTCTTTGAAACTTGACACAATAAAGTAGCTCCATGTTCTATCTCTATGGTTTGTTTCCTATTGATGTAGCCCTAAGCAGAGACTGGCGCAAATCACTTTCATGGAAAGGGGTTGCCAAGCTTCCAAAAAACTACGAGTTTCCTGAAATCTCAGCACACATTTTTTCACCCAATGTTGATGACACTTTCGGGTAATGATCAGTACAACAAATCCCACTTGGGTCACCAAGTTTCATTCTTCTAGGTTAAACCGTTCGTTGGCAGTAACAGTTTTAATTTTTAGGTTTCACTCTGTTTTCTCCTATATGGATACATGTAGTTGGAACTCTAAATCTAACACGGTTTGTGCTAGCTCTTTGAAACTTGACACAATAAAGTAGCTCCAAGTTCTATCTCTATGGTTTGTTTCCTATTGATGTAGCCCTAAGCAGAGACTGGCGCAAATCACTTTCATTTAAAGGGGTTGCCAAGCTTCCAAAAAACTACGAGTTTCCTGAAATCTCAGAACACATTTTTTCACCCAATCTTGATGACACTTTCAGGTAATGATCAGTACCCCAATCAAACTTGGCTTACCAAATTTCGTTCTTCTGGGTTAAACCGTTCGTTGGCAGTAACAGTTTTAATTTTTAGATTTCACTCTGTTTTCTCCTATATGGACACATGTAGTTGCAACTCTAAATCAAACCCGGTTTGTGCTAGCTCTTTGAAACTTGACACAATAAAGTAGCTCCAAGTTCTATCTCTATGGTTTGTTTCCTATTGATGTAGCCCTAAGCAGAGACTGGCGCAAATCACTTTCAAAGAAAGGGGTTGCCAAGCTTCCAAAAAACTACGAGTTTCCTGTAATATCAGCACACATTTTTTTCCCCAATCTTGATGCCACTTTCAGGTAATGATCAGTACCCCAATCCCACTTGGCTCACCAAATTTCGTTCTTCTAGGTTAACCCGTTCGTTGGCAGTAACAGTTTTTATTTTTAGGTTTCACTCAATTTTCTCCTATATGAATACATGTAGTTGGAACTCTAAATCAAACACGGTTTGTGCTAGCTCTTTGAAACTTGACACAATAAAGTAGCTCCAAGTTCTATCTCTGTGGTTTGCTTCCTATTGATGTAGTCCTAAGCAGAGACTGGCGCAAATCACTTTCATTTAAAGGGGTTGCCAAGGTTCCAAAAAACTACGAGTTTCCTGAAATCTCAGCACACATTTTTTCACCCAATCTTGATGACACTTTCAGGTAATGATCAGTACAAAAAATCCCACTTGGGTCACCAAGTTTCGTTCTTCTAGGTTAAACCGTTCGTTGGCAGTAACAGTTTTAATTTTTAGGTTTCACTCTGTTTTCTCCTATATGGATACATGTAGTTGGAACTCTAAATCAAACCCGGTTTGTGCTAGCTCTTTGAAACTTGACACAATAAAGTAGCTCCAAGTTCTATCTCTATGGTTTGTTTCCTATTGATGTAGCCCTAAGCAGAGACTGGCGCAAATCACTTTCATGGAAAGGGGTTGCCAAGCTTCCAAAAAACTACGAATTTCTTGAAATCTCATCACACATTTTTTCACCCAATCTTGATGACACTTTCAGGTAATGATCAGTACCCCAATCAAACTTGGCTTACCAAATTTCGTTCTTCTGGGTTAAACCGTTCGTTGGCAGTAACAGTTTTAATTTTTAGATTTCACTCTGTTTTCTCCTATATGGACACATGTAGTTGCAACTCTAAATCAAACCCGGTTTGTGCTAGCTCTTTGAAACTTGACACAATAAAGTAGCTCCATGTTCTATCTCTATGGTTTGTTTCCTATTGATGTAGCCCTAAGCAGAGACTGGCGCAAATCACTTTCATGGAAAGGGGTTGCCAAGCTTCCAAAAAACTACGAGTTTCCTGAAATCTCAGGACACATTTTTTCACCCAATGTTGATGACACTTTCAGGTAATGATCAGTACAACAAATCCCACTTGGGTCACCAAGTTTCATTCTTCTAAGTTAAACCGTTCGTTGGCAGTAACAGTTTTAATTTTTAGGTTTCACTCTGTTTTCTCCTATATGGATACATGTAGTTGGAACTCTAAATCTAACACGGTTTGTGCTAGCTCTTTGAAACTTGACACAATAAAGTAGCTCCAAGTTCTATCTCTATGGTTTGTTTCCTATTGATGTAGCCCTAAGCAGAGACTGGCGCAAATCACTTTCATGGAAAGGGGTTGCCAAGCTTCCAAAAAACTACGAGTTTCCTGAAATATCAGAACACATTTTTTCACCCAATCTTGATGACACTTTCAGGTAATGATCAGTACCCCAATCCCACTTGGCTCACCAAATTTCGTTCTTCTAGGTTAAACCGTTCGTTGGCAGTAACAGTTTTAATTTTTAGATTTCACTCTGTTTTCTCCTATATGGATACATGTAGTTGGAACTCTAAATCAAACACGGTTTTTGCTAGCTCTTTGAAACTTAACACAAGAAAGTAGCTAAATGTTCTCTCGCTATGGTTTGTTTCCTATTGATGTAGCCCTAAGCAGAGACTGGTGCAAGTCACTTTCATGGAAAGGGGTTGCCAAGGTTCCAAAAAACTACGAGTTTCCTGAAATCTCAGCACACATTTTTTCACCCAATCTTGATGACACTTTCAGGTAATGATCAGTACAACAAATCCCACTTGGGTCACCAAGTTTCGTTCTTCTAGGTTAAACCGTTCGTTGGCAGTAACAGTTTTAATTTTTAGGTTTCACTCTGTTTTCTCCTATATGGATACATGTAGTTGGAACTCTAAATTAAACACGGTTTGTGCTAGCTCTTTGAAACTTGACACAATAAAGTAGCTCCAAGTTCTATCTCTATGGTTTGTTTCCTATTGATGTAGCCCTAAGCAGAGACTGGCGCAAATCACTTACATGGAAGGGGGTTGCCAAGCTTCCAAAAAACTACGAGTTTCCTGAAATCTCAGCACACATTTTTTCACCCAATATTGATGACACTTTCACGTAATGATCACTACCCCAATCCCACTTGGCTCACCAAATTTCGTTCTTCTAGGTTAAACCGTTCGCTGGCAGTAACAGTTTTAATTTTTAGGTTTCACTCTGTTTTCTCCTATATGGATACATGTAGTTGGAACTCTAAATCAAACACGGTTTGTGCTAGCTCTTTGAAACTTGACACAATAAAGTAGCTCCAAGTTCTATCTCTATGGTTTGTTTCCTATTGATGTAGCCCTAAGCAGAGACTGGCGCAAATCACTTTCATGGAAAGGGGTTGCCAAACTTCCAAAAAACGAGTTTCCTGAAATCTCAGCACATATTTTTTCACCCAATCTTGATGACACTTTCACGTAATGATCACTACCCCAATCCCAATTTGCACACCAAATTTCGTTCTTCTAGGTTAAACCGTTCGCTAGCAGTAACAGTTTTAATTTTTAGGTTTCACTCTGTTTTCTCCTATATGGATACATGTAGTTGGAACTCTAAATCAAACACGGTTTGTGCTAGCTCTTTGAAACTTGACACAATAAAGTAGCTCCAAGTTCTATCTCTATGGTATGTTTCCTATTGATGTAGCCCTAAGCAGAGACTGGCGCAAATCACATTCATGGAAATGGGTTGCCAAGGTTCCAAAAAACTACCAGTTTCCGGAAATCTCAGCACAAGTTTTTTCACCCAATCTTGATGACACTTTCAGGTAATGATGAGTACAACAAATCCCATTGGGTCACCAAGTTTCGTTCCTCTAGGTTAAACCATTCGTTGGCAGTAACAGTTTTAATTTTTAGGTTTCACTCTGTTTTCTCCTATATGGATACATGTAGTTGGAACTCTAAATCAAACACGGTTTGTGCTAGCTCTTTGAAACTTGACACAATAAAGTAGCTCCAAGTTCTATCTCTATGGTTTGTTTCCTATTGATGTAGCCCTAAGCAGAGACTGGCGCAAATCACTTTCATGGACAGGGGTTGCCAAGCTTCCAAAAAACTACGAGTTTCCTGTAATATCAGCACACATTTTTTCACCCAATCTTGATGACACTTTCAGGTAATGATCAGTATCCCAATCCCACTTGGCTCACCAAATTTCGTTCTTCTAGGTTAACCCGTTCGTTGGCAGTAACAGTTTTAATTTTTAGGTTTCACTCTGTTTTCTCCTATATGGATACATGTAGTTGGAACTCTAAATCAAACACGGTTTGTGCTAGCTCTTTGAAACTTGACACAATAAAGTAGCACCATGTTCTATCTCTATGGTTTGTTTCCTTTTGGTGTAGCCCTAACCAGAGACTGGCGCAAATCACTTTCATGGAAAGGCGTTGCCAAGCTTCCAAAAAACTGCGAGTTTCCTGAAATCTCGGCACACATTTTTTCACCCAATCTTGATGACACTTTCAGGTAATGATCAGTACCCCAATCCCACTTGGCTCACCAAATTTCGTTCTTCTATGTTAAACCGTTCGTTGGAAGTAACAGTTTTAATTTTTAGGTTTCATTCTGTTTTCTCCTATATGGATACATGTAGTTGCAACTCTAAATCAAACACGGTTTGTGCTAGCTCTTTGAAACTTGACACAATAAAGTAGCTCCAAGTTCTATCTCTATGGTTTGTTTCCTATTGATGTAGCCCTAAGCAGAGACTGGCGCAAATCACTTTCATGGAAAGGGGTTGCCAAGCTTCCAAAAAACTACGAGTTTCCTGTAATATCAGCACACATTTTTTCACCCAATCTTGATGACACTTTCAGGTAATGATCAGTACCCCAATCCCACTTGACTCACCAAATTTCGTTCTTCTAGGTTAACCCGTTTGTTGGCAGTAACAGTTTTAATTTTTAGGTTTCACTCTGTTTTCTCCTATATGGATACATGTAGTTGGAACTCTAAATCAAACCCGGTTTGTGCTAGCTCTTTGAAACTTGACACAATAAAGTAGCTCCAAGTTCTATCTCTATGGTTTGTTTCCTATTGATGTAGCCCTAAGCAGAGACTGGCGCAAATCACTTTCATGGAAAGGGGTTGTCAAGGTTCCAAAAAACTCCCAGTTTCCTGAAATCTCAGCACACATTTTTTCACCCAATCTTGATGACACTTTCAGGTAATGATGAGTACAACAAATCCCACTTGGGTCACCAAGTTTCGTTCTTCTAGTTTAAACCATTCGTTGGCAGTAACAGTTTTAATTTTTAGGTTTCACTCTCTTTTCTCCTATATGGATAAATGTAGTTGGAACTCTAAATCAAACACGATTTGTGCTAGCTCTTTGAAACTTGACACAATAAAGTAGCTCCAAGTTCTATCTCTATGGTTTGTTTCCTATTGATGTAGTCCTAAGCAGAGACTGGCGCAAATCACTTTCATTTAAAGGGGTTGCCAAGGTTCCAAAAAACTACGAGTTTCCTGAAATCTCAGCACACATTTTTTCACCCAATCTTGATGACACTTTCAGGTAAATATCAGTACGCCAATCCCACTTGGCTCACCAAATTTCGTTCATCTAGGTTAAACCATTCGTTGGCAGTAACAGTTTTAATTTTTAGGTTTCACTCTGTTTTCTCCTATATGGATACATGTAGTTGGAACTCTAAATCAAACACGGTTTGTGCTAGCTCTTTGAAACTTGACACAATAAAGTAGCTCCAAGTTCTATCTCTATGGTTTGTTTCCTATTGATGTAGCCCTAAGCAGAGACTGGCGCAAATCACTTTCATGGAAAGGGGTTGCCAAACTTCCAAAAAACGAGTTTCCTGAAATCTCAGCACATATTTTTTCACCCAATCTTGATGACACTTTCACGTAATGATCACTACCCCAATTTCACTTTGCTCACCAAATTTCGTTCTTCTAGGTTAAACCATTCGCTGGCAGTAACAGTTTTAATTTTTAGGTTTCACTCTGTTTTCTCCTATATGGATACATGTAGTTGGAACTCTAAATGAAACACGGTTTGTGCTAGCTCTTTGAAACTTGACACAATAAAGTAGCTCCAAGTTCTATCTCTATGGTTTCATTCCTATTGATGTAGCCCTAAGCAGAGTTTGGCGCTAATCACATTCATGGAAATGGGTTGCCAAGGTTCCAAAAAACTACCAGTTTCCGGAAATCTCAGCACACATTTTTTCACCCAATCTTGATGACACTTTCAGGTAATGATGAGTACAACAAATCCCACTTGGGTCACCAAGTTTCGTTCCTCTAGGTTAAACCATTCGTTGGCAGTAACAGTTTTAATTTTTAGGTTTCACTCTGTTTTCTCCTATATGGATACATGTAGTTGGAACTCTAAATCAAACACGGTTTGTGCTAGCTCTTTGAAACTTGACACAATAAAGTAGCTCCAAGTTCTATCTCTATGGTTTGTTTCCTATTGATGTAGCCCTAAGCAGAGACTGGCGCAAATCACTTTCATGGAAAGGGGTTGCCAAGCTTCCAAAAAACTACGAGTTTCCTGAAATATCAGCACACATTTTTTCACCCAATCTTGATGACACTTTCAGGTAATGATATGTACCCCAATCCCACTTGGCTTACCAAATTTCGTTCTTCTAGGTTAAACCGTTCGCTGGCAGTAACAGTTTTAATTTGTAGGTTTCACTCTGTTTTCTCCTATATGGATACATATAGTTGGAAGTCTAAATCAAACACGGTTTGTGCTAGCTCTTTGAAACTTGACACAATGAAGTATCTCCAAGTTCTATCTCTATGGTTTGTTTCCTATTGATGTAGCCCTAAGCAGAGACTGGCACAAATCACTTTCATTTAAAGGGGTTGACAAGCTTCCAAAAAAACTACGAGTTTCCTGAAATCTCAGCACACATTTTTTCACCCAATCTTGATGACACTTTCAGGTAATGATCAGTACCTCAATCCCACTTGGCTCACCAAATTTTGTTCTTCTGGTTTAAACCGTTCGTTGGCAGTAACAGTTTTAATTTTTAGATTTCACTCTGTTTTCTCCTATATGGATACATGTAGTTGGAACTCTAAATCGAACACGGTTTGTGCTAGCTCTTTGAAACTTGACACAATAAAGTAGCTCCAAGTTCTATCTCTATGGTTTGTTTCCTATTGATGTAGCCCTAAGCAGAGACTGGCGCAAGTCACTTTCATTTAAAGGGGTTGCCAAGCTTCCAAAAAACTACGAGTTTCCTGAAATCTCAGCACACATTTTTTCAACCAATCTTGATGACACTTTCAGGTAATGATCAGTACCCCAATTCCATTTGGCTCACCAAATTTTGTTCTTCTGGATTAAACCGTTCGTTGGCAGTAACAGTTTTAATTTTTAGATTTCACTCTGTTTTCTCCTATATGGATACATGTAGTTGGAACTCTAAATCAAACACGGTTTGTGCTAGCTCTTTGAAACTTGACACAATAAAGTAGCTCCAAGTTCTATCTCTATGGTTTGTTTCCTATTGATATAGATCTAACCAGAGACTGGCGCAAGTCACTTTCATGGAAAGGGGTTGCCAAGCTTCCAAAAAACTACGAGTTTCCTGTAATATCAGCACACATTTTTTCACCCAATCTTGATGACACTTTCAGGTAATGATCAGTACCCCAATCCCACTTGGCTCTCCAAATTTCGTTCTTCTTGGTTAACGCGTTCGTTGGCAGTAACAGTTTTAATTTTTAGGTTTCACTCAATTTTCTCCTATATGAATACATGTAGTTGGAACTCTAAATGAAACACGGTTTGTGCTAGCTCTTTGAAACTTGACACAATAAAGTAGCTCCTAGTTCTGTCTCTATGGTTTGTTTCCTATTGATGTAGCCCTAAGCAGAGACTGGCGTAAATCACTTTCATGGAAAGGGGTTGCCAAGGTTCCAAAAAACTACCAGTTTCCTGAAATCTCAGCACACATTTTTTCACCCAATCTTGATGACACTTTCAGGTAATGATCAGTACAACAAATCCCACTTGGGTCACCAAGTTTCGTTCTTCTAGGTTAAACCGTTCGTTGGCAGTAACAGTTTTAATTTTTAGGTTTCACTCTGTTTTCTCCTATATGGATACATGTAGTTGGAACTCTGAATCAAACACGGTTTGTGCTAGCTCTTTGAAACTTGACACAATAAGGTAGCTCCACGTTCTATCTCTGTGGTTCGTTTCCTATTGATGTAGCCCTAAGCAGAGACTGGCGCAAATCACTTTCATGGAAAGGGGTTGCCAAGCTTCCAAAAAACTACGAGTTTCCTGAAATCTCAGCACACATTTTTTCACCCAATCTTGATGACACTTTCAGGTAATGATCAGTACGCCAATCCCACTTGGCTCACCAAATTTCGTTCTTCTAGGTTAAACCATTCGTTGGCAGTAACAGGTTTAATTTTTACGTTTCACTCTGTTTTCTTCTATATGGATACATGTAGTTGGAACTCTAAATCAACACGGTTTGTGCTAGCTCTTTGAAACTTGACACAATAAAGTAGCACCAAGTTCTATCTCTATGGTTTGTTTTCTATTGATGTTGCTCTAAGCAGAGACTGGCACACATCACGTTTATGGAAAGGGGTTGCCAAGCTTCCAAAAAACTACGAGTTTACTGAAATCTCAGCACACATTTTTTCACCCAATCTTGATGACACTTTCAGGTAATGATCAGTACCCCAATCCCACTTGGCTCAACAATTTCGTTCTTCTGGGTTAAACCGTTCGTTGGCAGTAACAGTTTTAATTTTTAGATTTCACTCTGTTTTCTCCTATATGAATACATGAAGTTGGAACTCTAAATCAAACATGGTTTGTGCTAGCTCTTTGAAACTTGACACAATAAAGTAGCTCCATGTTCTATCTCTATGGTTTGTTTCCTATTGATGTAGCCCTAAGCAGAGACTGGCGCAAATCACTTTCATGGAAAGGGGTTGCCAAGCTTCCAAAAAACTACGAGTTTCCTGAAATCTCAGCACACATTTTTTAACCCAATCTTGATGACACTTTCAGGTAATGATCAGTACAACAAATCCCACTTGGGTCACCAAGTTTCGTTCTTCTAGGTTAAACCGTTCGTTGGCAGTAACAGTTTTAATTTTTAGGTTTCACTCTGTTTTCTCCTATATGGATACATGTAGTTGGAACTCTAAATCAAACACGGTTTGTGCTAGCTCTTTTAAACTTGACACAATAAAGAAGCACCAAGTTCTATCTCTATGGTTTGTTTCCTATTGATGTAGCCCTAAGCAGAGACTGGCGCAAATCACTTTCATGGAAAGAGGTTGCCAAGCTTCCAAAAAACTACGAGTTTCCTGAATTCTCAGCACACAATTTTTCACCCAAACTTGATGACACTTTCAGGTGATGATCAGTACCCCAATCCCACTTGGCTCACCAAATTTCGTTCTTCTAGGTTAAACCGTTCGTTGGCAGTAACAGTTTATTTTTTAGGTTTCAGTCTGTTTTCTTCTATATGGATACATGTAGTTGGAACTCTAAATCAAACACGGTTTGTGCTAGGTCTTTGAAACTTGACACAATAAAGTAGCTCCAAGTTCTATCTCTATGGTTTGTTGCCTATTGATATAGCCCTAAGCAGAGACTGGCGCAAATCACTTTCATGGAAAGGGGTTGCCAAGCTTCCAAAAAACTACGAGTTTCCTGAAATCTCAGCACACATTTTTTCACCCAATCTTGATGACACTTTCAGGTAATTATCAGTACCCCAGTCCCACTTGGCTCACCAAATTTTGTACTTCTAGGTTAAACCGTTCGTTTGCAGTAACAGTTTTAATTTTTAGGTTTCACTCTGTTTTCTCCTATATGCATACATGTAGTTGGAACTCTAACTCAAACATGGTTTGTGCTAGCTTTTTGAAACTTGACAATAAAGTAGCTCCATGTTCTATCTCTATGGTTTGTTTCCTATTGATGAAGCCCTAAGCAGAGACTGGCATAAATCACTTTCATGGAAAGGGGTTGCCAAGCTTCCAAAAAACTACGAGTTTCCTGAAATATCAGCACACATTTTTTCATCCAATATTGATGACACTTTCAGGTAATGAACACTACCCCAGTCCCACTTGGCTCACCAAATTTCGTTCTTCTAGGTTAAACCGTTCGTTGGCAGTAACAGTTTTAATTTTTAGGTTTCACTCTTTTTTCTCCTATATGGAAACATGTAGTTGGAACTCTAAATCAAACACGGTTTGTGCTAGCTCTTTTAAACTTGACACAATAAAGTAGCACCAAGTTCTATCTCTATTGTTTGTTTCCTATTGATGTAGCCCTAAGCAGAGACTGGCACAAATCACTTTCATGGAAAGGGGTTGCCAAGCTTCCAAAAAATTACGAGTTTCCTGAAAGCACACATTTTTTCACCCAATCTTGATGACACTTTCAGGTAATGATATGTACCCCAAACCCACTTGGCTCACCAAATTTCGTTCTTCTAGGTTAAACCGTTCGTTGGCAGTAACAGTTTTAATTTTTAGGTTTCACTCTGTTTTCTCCTATATGGATACATGTAGTTGGAACTCTAAATCAAACACGGTTTGTGCTAGCTCTTTGAAACTTGACACAATAAAGTAGCTCCAAGTTCTATCTCTATGGTTTGTTTCCTATTGATGTAGCCCTAAGCAGAGACTGGCGCAAATCACTTTCATGGAAAGGGTTTGCCAAGCTTCCAAAAAAATACGAATTTCCTGTAATATCAGCACATATTTTTTCACCCAATCTTGAGGACACTTTCAGGTAATGATTAGTACCCCAATCCCACTTGGCTCACCAAATTTCGTTCTTCTAGGTTAACCCGTTCGTTGGCAGTAACAGTTTTAATTTTTAGGTTTCACTCAATTTTCTCCTATATGAATACATGTAGTTGGAACTCTAAATCAAACACGGTTTGTGCTAGCTATTTGAAACTTGACACAATAAAGTAGCTAAATGTTCCCTCGCTATGGTTTGTTTCCTATTGATGTAGCCCTAAGCAGAGACTGGTGCAAGTCACTTTCATGGAAAGGGGTTGCCAAGGTTCCAAAAAACTACGAGTTTCCTGATATCTCAGCACACATTTTTTCACCCAATCTTGATGACACTTTCAGGTAATGATCAGTACAACAAATCACACTTGGGTCACCAAGTTTCGTTCTTCTAGGTTAAACCGTTCGTTGGCTGTAACAGTTTTAATTTTTAGGTTTCACTCTGTTTTCTCCTATATGGATACATGTAGTTGGAACTCTAAATCAAACACGGTTTGTGCTAGCTATTTGAAACTTGACACAATAAAGTAGCTCCAAGTTCTATTTCTATGGTTTGTTTCCTATTGATGTAGCCCTAAGCAGAGAGTGGCGCAAATCACTTTCATGGAAAGGGGTTGCCAAGCTTCCAAAAAACTACGAGTTTCCTGAAATCTCAGCACACATTTTTTCACCCAATCTTGATGACACTTTCAGGTAATGATCAGTACCCCAATCCCACTTTGCTCACCAAATTTTGTTCTTCTAGGTTAAACCATTCGTTGGCAGTAACACTTTTAATTTTTACGTTTCACTCTGTTTTCTTCTATGTGGATACATGTAGTTGGAACTCTAAATCAACACGGTTTGTGCTAGATCTTTGAAACTTGACACAATAAACTAGCTCCCAGTTCTATCTGTATGGTTTGTTTCATATTGATGTAGCCCTAAGCAGAGACTGGCGCAAATGACTTTCATGGAAAGGGGTTGCCAAGCTTCCAAAAAACTACGAGTTTCCTGAAATCTCAGCACACATTTTTTCACCCAATCTTGATGACACTTTCAGGTAATGATCAGTACCCCAATCCCACTTGGCTCACCAAATTTCGTTCTTCTAGGTTAAACCGTTCGTTGGCAGTAACAGTTTTAATTTTTAGATTTCACTCTGTTTTCTCCTATATGGATACATGTAGTTGGAACTCTAAATCAAACACGGTTTGTGCTAGCTCTTTTAAACTTGACACAATAAAGTAGCACCAAGTTCTATCTCTATGGTTTGTTTCTTATTGATGTTGCTCTAAGCAGAGACTGGCGCACATCACGTTTATGGAAAGGGGTTGCCAAGCTTCCCAAAAACTACGAGTTTCCTGAAATCTCAGCACACATTTTTTCACCCAATCTTGATGACACTTTCAGGTAATGATCAGTACCCCAATCCTACTTGGGTCACCAAGTTTCGTTCTTCTAGGTTAAACCGTTCGTTGGCAGTAACAGTTTTAATTTTTAGGTTTCAATCTGTTTTCTCCTATATGGATACATGTATTTGGAACTCTAAATCAAACACGGTTTGTGCTAGCTCTTTTAAACTTGACACAATAAAGTGGCACCACGTTCTATCTCTATGGTTTGTTTCCTATTGATGTAGCCCTAAGCAGAGACTGGCGCAAATCACTTTCATTTAAAGGGGTTGCCAAGCTTCCAAAAAACTACGAGTTTCCTGAAATCTCAGCACACATTTTTTCACCCAATCTTGATGACACTTTCAGGTAATGAGCAGTACCTCAATCCCACTTGGCTCACCAAATTTCCTTCTTCTGGGTTAAACCGTTCGTTGGCAGTAACAGTTTTAATTTTTAGATTTCACTCTGTTTTCTCCTATATGGATACATGTAGTTGCAACTCTAAATCAAACACGGTTTGTGCAAGCTCTTTGAAACTTGACACAATAAAGTAGCTCCAAGTTCTATCTCTATGGTTTGTTTCCTAATGATGTAGCCCTAAGCAGAGACTGGCGCAAATCACTTTCATGGAAAGGGGTTGCCAATCTTCCCAAAAACTACGAGTTTCCTGAATTCTCACCACACATTTTTTCACCCAAACTTGATGACACTTTCACGTGATGATCAGTACTCCAATCCCACTTGGGTCACCAAATTTCGTTCTTCTAGGTTAAACCGTTCGTTGGCAGTAACAGTTTATTTTTTAGGTTTCACTCTGTTTTCTTCTATATGGATACATGTAGTTGGAACTCTAAATCAAACACGGTTTGTGCTAGCTCTTTGAAACTTGACACAATAAAGTAGCTACAAGTTCTATCTCTATGGTTTGTTGCCTATTGATATAGCCCTAAGCAGAGACTGGTGCAAATCACTTTCATGAAAAGGGTTTGCCAAGCTTCCAAAAAACTACGAGTTTCCTGAAATCTCAGCACACATTTTTTCACCCAATCTTGATGACACTTTCAGGTAATTATCAGTACCCCAGTCCCACTTGGCTCACCAAATTTTGTACTTCTAGGTTAAACCGTTCGTTTGCAGTAACAGTTTTAATTTTTAGGTTTCACTCTGTTTTCTCCTATATGCATACATGTAGTTGGAACTCTAATTCAAACATGGTTTGTGCTAGCTTTTTGAAACTTGACACAATAAAGTAGCTCCATGTTCTATCTCTATGGTTTGTTTCCTATTGATGAAGCCCTAAGCAGAGACTGGCGCAAATCACTTTCATGGAAAGGGGTTGCCAAGCTTCCAAAAAACTACGAGTTTCCTGAAATATCAGCACACATTTTTTCACCCAATCTTGATGACACTTTCAGGTAATGAACACTACCCCAGTCCCACTTGGCTCACCAAATTTCGTTCTTCTAGTTTAAACCGTTCGTTGGCTGTAACAGTTTTAATTTTTAGGTTGCACTCTATTTTCTCCTATATGGATAAATGTAGATGGAACTCTAAATCAAACACAGTTTGTGCTAGCTCTTTAAAACTTGACACAATAAAGTAGTTCCAAGTTCTATCTCTATGGTTTCTTTCCTATTTATGTAGTCCTAAGCACAGACTGGCGCAAATCACTTTCATGTAAAGGGGTTGCCAAGATTGCAAAAAACTACGAGTTTCCTGAAATCTCAGCACACATTTTTTCACCCAATATTGATGACACATTCAGGTAATGATCAGTACCCCAATCCCACTTGGCTCACCAAATTTTGTTCTTCTAGGTTAAACCGTTCGTTGGCAGTAACAGTTTTAATTTGTAGGTTTCACTCTGTTTTCTCCTATATGGATACATGTAGTAGGAACTCTAAATCAAACATGGTTTGTGCTAGCTCTTTAAAACTTTACAAAATAAAGTAGCTCCAAGTTATATCTCTATGGTTTGTTTCCTATGGATGTAGCCTTAAGCAGAGACAGGCACAAATCACTTTCATGGAAAGGGGATGCCAGGCTTCCAAAAAACTACGAGTTTCCTGAAATCTCAGCACACATTTTTTCACCCAATATTGATGACACTTTCAGGAAATGATCAGTACCCCAATCCCACTTGGCTCACCAAATTTCGTTCTCCTAGGTTAAACCGTTCGTTGGCAGTAACAGTTTTAATTTTTAGGTTTCAGTTTGTTTTCTCCTATATGGATACATGTAGTTGGAACTCTAAATCAAACACAGTTTGTGCTAGCTCTTTGAAACTTGACACAATAAAGTAGTTCCAAGTTCTATCTCTATGGTTTCTTTCCTATTGATGTAGTCCTAAGCACAGACTGGCGCAAATCACTTTCATGGAAAGGGGTTGCCAAGATTGCAAAAAACTACGAGTTTCCTGAATTCTCAGCACACATTTTTTCACCCAAATTTGATGACACTTTCAGGTAATGATCAGTACCCCAATCCCACTTGGCTCACCAAATTTTGTTCTTCTGGTTTAAACCGTTCGTTGGCAGTAACAGTTTTAATTTTTAGATTTCACTCTGTTTTCTCCTATATGGATACATGTAGTTGGAACTCTAAATCAAACACGGTTTGTGCTAGCTCTTTGAAATTTGACACAATAAAGTAGCTCCAAGTTCTATCTCTATGGTTTGTTTCCTATTGATGTAGCCCTAAGCAGAGACTGGCGCAAGTCCCTTTCATTTAAAGGGGTTGCCAAGCTTCCAAAAAACTACGAGTTTCCTGAAATCTCAGCACACATTTTTTCACCCAATCTTGATGACACTTTCAGGTAATGATCAGTACCCCAATTCCATTTGGCTCACCAAATTTTGTTCTTCTGGGTTAAACCGTTCGTTGGCAGTAACAGTTTTAATTTTTAGATTTCACTCTGTTTTCTCCTATATGGATACATGTAGTTGGAACTCTAAATCAAACACGGTTTGTGCTAGCTCTTTGAAACTTGACACAATAAAGTAGCTCCAAGTTCTATCTCTATGGTTTGTTTCCTATTGATATAGCCCTAACCAGAGACTGGCGCAAGTCACTTTCATGGAAAGGGGTTGCCAAGCTTCCAAAAAACTACGAGTTTCCTGTAATATCAGCACACATTTTTTCACCCAATCTTGATGACACTTTCAGGTAATGATCAGTACCCCAATCCCACTTGGCTCTCCAAATTTCGTTCTTCTTGGTTAACGCGTTCGTTGGCAGTAACAGTTTTAATTTTTAGGTTTCACTCAATTTTCTCCTATATGAATACATGTAGTTGGAACTCTAAATGAAACACGGTTTGTGCTAGCTCTTTGAAACTTGACACAATAAAGTAGCTCCTAGTTCTGTCTCTATGGTTTATTTCCTATTGATGTAGCCCTAAGCAGAGACTGGCGCAAATCACTTTCATGGAAAGGGGTTGCCAAGGTTCCAAAAAACTACCAGTTTCCTGAAATCTCAGCACACATTTTTTCACCCAATCTTGATGACACTTTCAGGTAATGATCAGTACAACAAATCCCACTTGGGTCACCAAGTTTCGTTCTTCTAGGTTAAACCGTTCGTTGGCAGTAACAGTTTTAATTTTTAGGTTTCACTCTGTTTTCTCCTATATGGATACATGTAGTTGGAACTCTAAATCAAACACGGTTTGTGCTAGCTCTTTGAAACTTGACACAATAAGGTAGCTCCACGTTCTATCTCTGTGGTTCTTTTCCTATTGATGTAGCCCTAAGCAGAGACTGGTGCAAATCACTTTCATGGAAAGGGGTTGCCAAGCTTCCAAAAAACTACGAGTTTCCTGAAATCTCAGCACACATTTTTTCACCCAATCTTGATGACACTTTCAGGTAATGATCAGTACCCCAATCCCACTTGGCTCACCAAATTTCGTTCTTCTAGGTTAAACCATTCGTTGGCAGTAACAGTTTTAATTTTTACGTTTCACTCTGTTTTCTTCTATATGGATACATGTAGTTGGAACTCTAAATCAACACGGTTTGTTCTAGCTCTTTGAAACTTGACACAATAAAGTAGCACCAAGTTCTATCTCTATGGTTTGTTTTCTATTGATGTTGCTCTAAGCAGAGACTGGCACACATCACGTTTATGGAAAGGGGTTGCCAAGCTTCCAAAAAACTATGAGTTTACTGAAATCTCAGCACACATTTTTTCACCCAATCTTGATGACACTTTCAGGTAATGATCAGTACCCCAATCCCACTTGGCTCACCAAATTTCGTTCTTCTGGGTTAAACCGTTCGTTGGCAGTAACAGTTTTAATTTTTAGATTTCACTCTGTTTTCTCCTATATGAATACATGAAGTTGGAACTCTAAATCAAACATGGTTTGTGCTAGCTCTTTGAAACTTGACACAATAAAGTAGCTCCATGTTCTATCTCTGTGGTTTGTTTCCTATTGATGTAGCCCTAAGCAGAGACTGGCGCAAATCACTTTCATGGAAAGGGGTTGCCAAGGTTCCAAAAAACTACCAGTTTCCTGAAATCTCAGCACACATTTTTTAACCCAATCTTGATGACACTTTCAGGTAATGATCAGTACAACAAATCCCACTTGGGTCACCAAGTTTCGTTCTTCTAGGTTAAACTGTTCGTTGGCAGTAACAGTTTTAATTTTTAGGTTTCACTCTGTTTTCTCCTATATGGATACATGTAGTTGGAACTCTAAATCAAACACGGTTTGTGCTAGCTCTTTTAAACTTGACACAATAAAGAAGCACCAAGTTCTATCTCTATGGTTTGTTTCCTATTGATGTAGCCCTAAGCAGAGACTGGCGCAAATCACTTTCATGGAAAGAGGTTGCCAAGCTTCCAAAAAACTACGAGTTTCCTGAATTCTCAGCACACAATTTTTCACCCAAACTTGATGACACTTTCAGGTGATGATCAGTACCCCAATCCCACTTGGGTCACCAAATTTCGTTCTTCTAGGTTAAACCGTTCGTTGGCAGTAACAGTTTATTTTTTAGGTTTCAGTCTGTTTTCTTCTATATGGATAAATGTAGTTGGAACTCTAATTCAAACACGGTTTGTGCTAGGTCTTTGAAACTTGACACAATAAAGTAGCTCCAAGTTCTATCTCTATGGTTTGTTGCCTGTTGATATAGCCCTAAGCAGAGACTGGCGCAAATCACTTTCATGGAAAGGGGTTGCCAAGCTTCCAAAAAACTACGAGTTTCCTGAAATCTCAGCACACATTTTTTCACCCAATCTTGATGACACTTTCAGGTAATTATCAGTACCCCAGTCCCACTTGGCTCACCAAATTTTGTACTTCTAGGTTAAACCGTTCGTTTGCAGTAACAGTTTTAATTTTTAGGTTTCACTCTGTTTTCTCCTATATGCATACATGTAGTTGGAACTCTAACTCAAACATGGTTTGTGCTAGCTTTTTGAAACTTGACACAATAAAGTAGCTCCATGTTCTATCTCTATGGTTTGTTTCCTATTGATGAAGCCCTAAGCAGAGACTGGCGTAAATCACTTTCATGGAAAGGGGTTGCCAAGCTTCCAAAAAACTACGAGTTTCCTGAAATATCAGCACACATTTTTTCATCCAATATTGATGACACTTTCAGGTAATGAACACTACCCCAGTCCCACTTGGCTCACCAAATTTCGTTCTTCTAGGTTAAACCGTTCGTTGGCAGTAACAGTTTTAATTTTTAGGTTTCACTCTGTTTTCTCCTATATGGATACATGTAGTTGGAACTCTAAATCAAACACGGTTTGTGCTAGCTCTTTTAAACTTGACACAATAAAGTAGCACCGAGTTCTATCTCTATTGTTTGTTTCCTATTGATGTAGCCCTAAGCAGAGACTGGCACAAATCACTTTCATGGAAAGGGGTTGCCAAGCTTCCAAAAAATTACGAGTTTCCTGAAAGCACACATTTTTTCACCCAATCTTGATGACACTTTCAGGTAATGATATGTACCCCAAACCCACTTGGCTCACCAAATTTCGTTCTTCTAGGTTAAACCGTTCGTTGGCAGTAACAGTTTTAATTTTTAGGTTTCACTCTGTTTTCTCCTATATGGATACATGTAGTTGGAACTCTAAATCAAACACGGTTTGTGCTAGCTCTTTGAAACATGACACAATAAAGTAGCTACAAGTTCTATCTCTATGGTTTGTTTCCTATTGATGTAGCCCTAAGCAGAGACTGGCGCAAATCACTTTCATGGAAAGGGTTTGCCAAGCTTCCAAAAAAATACGAATTTCCTGTAATATCAGCACATATTTTTTCACCCAATCTTGAGGACACTTTCAGGTAATGATTAGTACCCCAATCCCACTTGGCTCACCAAATTTCGTTCTTCTAGGTTAACCCGTTCGTTGGCAGTAACAGTTTTAATTTTTAGGTTTCACTCAATTTTCTCCTATATGAATACATGTAGTTGGAACTCTAAATCAAACACGGTTTGTGCTAGCTCTTTGAAACTTGACACAATAAAGTAGCTAAATGTTCCCTCGCTATGGTTTGTTTCCTATTGATGTAGCCCTAAGCAGAGACTGGTGCAAGTCACTTTCATGGAAAGGGGTTGCCAAGGTTCCAAAAAACTACGAGTTTCCTGAAATCTCAGCACACATTTTTTCACCCAATCTTGATGACACTTTCAGGTAATGATCAGTACAACAAATCACACTTGGGTCACCAAGTTTCGTTCTTCTAGGTTAAACCGTTCGTTGGCTGTAACAGTTTTAATTTTTAGGTTTCACTCTGTTTTCTCCTATATGGATACATGTAGTTGGAACTCTAAATCAAACACGGTTTGTGCTAGCTATTTGAAACTTGACACAATAAAGTAGCTCCAAGTTCTATTTCTATGGTTTGTTTCCTATTGATGTAGCCCTAAGCAGAGAGTGGCGCAAATCACTTTCATGGAAAGGGGTTGCCAAGCTTCCAAAAAACTACGAGTTTCCTGAAATCTCAGCACACATTTTTTCACCCAATCTTGATGACACTTTCAGGTAATGATCAGTACCCCAATCCCACTTTGCTCACCAAATTTCGTTCTTCTAGGTTAAACCATTCGTTGGCAGTAACACTTTTAATTTTTACGTTTCACTCTGTTTTCTTCTATGTGGATACATGTAGTTGGAACTCTAAATCAACACGGTTTGTGCTAGATCTTTGAAACTTGACACAATAAACTAGCTCCCAGTTCTATCTGTATGGTTTGTTTCATACTGATGTAGCCCTAAGCAGAGACTGGCGCAAATGACTTTCATGGAAAGGGGTTGCCAAGCTTCCAAAAAACTACGAGTTTCCTGAAATCTCAGCACACATTTTTTCACCCAATCTTGATGACACTTTCAGGTAATGATCAGTACCCCAATCCCACTTGGCTCACCAAATTTCGTTCTTCTAGGTTAAACCGTTCGTTGGCAGTAACAGTTTTAATTTTTAGATTTCACTCTGTTTTCTCCTATATGGATACATGTAGTTGGAACTCTAAATCAAACACGGTTTGTGCTAGCTCTTTTAAACTTGACACAATAAAGTAGCACCAAGTTCTATCTCTATGGTTTGTTTCTTATTGATGTTGCTCTAAGCAGAGACTGGCGCACATCACGTTTATGGAAAGGGGTTGCCAAGCTTCCCAAAAACTACGAGTTTCCTGAAATCTCAGCACACATTTTTTCACCCAATCTTGATGACACTTTCAGGTAATGATCAGTACCCCAATCCTACTTGGGTCACCAAGTTTCGTTCTTCTAGGTTAAACCGTTCGTTGGCAGTAACAGTTTTAATTTTTAGGTTTCAATCTGTTTTCTCCTATATGGATACATGTATTTGGAACTCTAAATCAAACACGGTTTGTGCTAGCTCTTTTAAACTTGACACAATAAAGTGGCACCACGTTCTATCTCTATGGTTTGTTTCCTATTGATGTAGCCCTAAGCAGAGACTGGCGCAAATCACTTTCATTTAAAGGGGTTGCCAAGCTTCCAAAAAACTACGAGTTTCCTGAAATCTCAGCACACATTTTTTCACCCAATCTTGATGACACTTTCAGGTAATGAGCAGTACCTCAATCCCACTTGGCTCACCAAATTTCGTTCTTCTGGGTTAAACCGATCGTTTGCAGTAACAGTTGTAATTTTTAGATTTCACTCTGTTTTCTCCTATATGGATACATGTAGTTGCAACTCTAAATCAAACACGGTTTGTGCAAGCTCTTTGAAGCTTGACACAATAAAGTAGCTCCAAGTTCTATCTCTATGGTTTGTTTCCTAATGATGTAGCCCTAAGCAGAGACTGGCGCAAATCACTTTCATGGAAAGGGGTTGCCAAGCTTCCCAAAAACTACGAGTTTCCTGAA
Source organism: Spermophilus citellus (assembly GCF_964194105.1). Lineage (NCBI taxonomy): Eukaryota > Metazoa > Chordata > Mammalia > Rodentia > Sciuridae > Spermophilus > Spermophilus citellus. The sequence goes on along the minus strand of NW_027672724.1, from coordinate 1,574,145 downwards.
TTCTCACCACACATTTTTTCACCCAAACTTGATGACACTTTCACGTGATGATCAGTACTCCAATCCCACTTGGGTCACCAAATTTCGTTCTTCTAGGTTAAACCGTTCGTTGGCAGTAACAGTTTATTTTTTAGGTTTCACTCTGTTTTCTTCTATATGGATACATGTAGTTGGAACTCTAAATCAAACACGGTTTGTGCTAGCTCTTTGAAACTTGACACAATAAAGTAGCTCCAAGTTCTATCTCTATGGTTTGTTGCCTATTGATATAGCCCTAAGGAGAGACTGCCGCAAATCACTTTCATGGAAAGGGTTTGCCAAGCTTCCAAAAAACTACGAGTTTCCTGAAATCTCAGCACACATTTTTTCACCCAATCTTGATGACACTTTCAGGTAATTATCAGTACCCCAGTCCCACTTGGCTCACCAAATTTTGTACTTCTAGGTTAAACCGTTCGTTTGCAGTAACAGTTTTAATTTTTAGGTTTCACTCTGTTTTCTCCTATATGCATACATGTAGTTGGAACTCTAACTCAAACATGGTTTGTGCTAGCTTTTTGAAACTTGACACAATAAAGTAGCTCCATGTTCTATCTCTATGGTTTGTTTCCTATTGATGAAGCCCTAAGCAGAGACTGGCGCAAATCACTTTCATGGAAAGGGGTTGCCAAGCTTCCAAAAAACTACGAGTTTCCTGAAATATCAGCACACATTTTTTCACCCAATCTTGATGACACTTTCAGGTAATGAACACTACCCCAGTCCCACTTGGTTCACCAAATTTCGTTCTTCTAGGTTAAACCGTTCGTTGGCAGTAACAGTTTTAATTTTTAGGTTTCACTCTTTTTTCTCCTATATGGATACATGTAGTTGGAACTCTAAATCAAACACGGTTTGTGCTAGCTCTTTGAAACTTGACACAATAAAGTAGCACCACCTTCTATCTCTATGGTTTGTTTCCTATTGATGTAGCCCTAAGCAGAGACTGGCGCAAATGACTTTCATGGAATGGGGTTGCCAAGCTTCCAAAAAACTACGAGTTTCCTGAAATATCAGCACACATTTTTTTACCCAATCTTGATGACACTTTCAGGTAATGATCAGTACCCCAATCCCACTTGGCTCACCAAATTTCGTTCTTCTAGGTTAAACCGTTCGTTGGCAGTAACAGTTTTAATTTTTAGATTTCACTCTGTTTTCTCCTATATGGATACATGTAGTTGGAACTCTAAATCAAACACGGTTTGTGCTAGCTCTTTTAAACTTGACACAATAAAGTAGCTCCAAGTTCTATCTCTATGGTTTGTTTCCTAATGATGTAGCCCTAAGCAGAGACTGGCGCAAATCACTTTCATGGAAAGGGGTTGCCAAGCTTCCCAAAAACTACGAGTTTCCTGAATTCTCACCACACATTTTTTCACCCAAACTTGATGACACTTTCACGTGATGATCAGTACTCCAATCCCACTTGGGTCACCAAATTTCGTTCTTCTAGGTTAAACCGTTCGTTGGCAGTAACAGTTTATTTTTTAGGTTTCACTCTGTTTTCTTCTATATGGATACATGTAGTTGGAACTCTAAATCAAACACGGTTTGTGCTAGCTCTTTGAAACTTGACACAATAAAGTAGCTCCAAGTTCTATCTCTATGGTTTGTTGCCTATTGATATAGCCCTAAGCAGAGACTGGCGCAAATCACTTTCATGGAAAGGGTTTGCCAAGCTTCCAAAAAACTACGAGTTTCCTGAAATCTCAGCACACATTTTTTCACCCAATCTTGATGACACTTTCAGGTAATTATCAGTACCCCAGTCCCACTTGGCTCACCAAATTTTGTACTTCTAGGTTAAACCGTTCGTTTGCAGTAACAGTTTTAATTTTTAGGTTTCACTCTGTTTTCTCCTATATGCATACATGTAGTTGGAACTCTAACTCAAACATGGTTTGTGCTAGCTTTTTGAAACTTGACACAATAAAGTAGCTCCATGTTCTATCTCTATGGTTTGTTTCCTATTGATGAAGCCCTAAGCAGAGACTGGCGCAAATCACTTTCATGGAAAGGGGTTGCCAAGCTTCCAAAAAACTACGAGTTTCCTGAAATATCAGCACACATTTTTTCACCCAATCTTGATGACACTTTCAGGTAATGAACACTACCCCAGTCCCACTTGGCTCACCAAATTTCGTTCTTCTAGTTTAAACCGTTCGTTGGCTGTAACAGTTTTAATTTTTAGGTTGCACTCTATTTTCTCCTATATGGATAAATGTAGATGGAACTCTAAATCAAACACAGTTTGTGCTAGCTCTTTAAAACTTGACACAATAAAGTAGTTCCAAGTTCTATCTCTATGGTTTCTTTCCTATTTATGTAGTCCTAAGCACAGACTGGCGCAAATCACTTTCATGTAAAGGGGTTGCCAAGATTGCAAAAAACTACGAGTTTCCTGAAATCTCAGCACACATTTTTTCACCCAATATTGATGACACATTCAGGTAATGATCAGTACCCCAATCCCACTTGGCTAACCAAATTTTGTTCTTCTAGGTTAAACCGTTCGTTGGCAGTAACAGTTTTAATTTGTAGGTTTCACTCTGTTTTCTCCTATATGGATACATGTAGTAGGAACTCTAAATCAAACATGGTTTGTGCTAGCTCTTTAAAACTTGACAAAATAAAGTAGCTCCAAGTTATATCTCTATGGTTTGTTTCCTATGGATGTAGCCTTAAGCAGAGACAGGCGCAAATCACTTTCATGGAAAGGGGATGCCAGGCTTCCAAAAAACTACGAGTTTCCTGAAATCTCAGCACACATTTTTTCACCCAATCTTGATGACACTTTCAGGAAATGATCAGTACCCCAATCCCACTTGGCTCACCAAATTTCGTTCTCCTAGGTTAAACCGTTCGTTGGCAGTAACAGTTTTAATTTTTAGGTTTCAGTTTGTTTTCTCCTATATGGATACATGTAGTTGGAACTCTAAATCAAACACAGTTTGTGCTAGCTCTTTGAAACTTGACACAATAAAGTAGTTCCAAGTTCTATCTCTATGGTTTCTTTCCTATTGATGTAGTCCTAAGCACAGACTGGCGCAAATCACTTTCATGGAAAGGGGTTGCCAAGATTGCAAAAAACTACGAGTTTCCTGAATTCTCAGCACACATTTTTTCACCCAAATTTGATGACACTTTCAGGTAATGATCAGTACCCCAATCCCACTTGGCTCACCAAATTTTGTTCTTCTGGTTTAAACCGTTCGTTGGCAGTAACAGTTTTAATTTTTAGATTTCACTCTGTTTTCTCCTATATGGATACATGTAGTTGGAACTCTAAATCAAACACGGTTTGTGCTAGCTCTTTGAAACTTGACACAATAAAGTAGCTCCAAGTTCTATCTCTATGGTTTGTTTCCTATTGATGTAGCCCTAAGCAGAGACTGGCGCAAGTCCCTTTCATTTAAAGGGGTTGCCAAGCTTCCAAAAAACTACGAGTTTCCTGAAATCTCAGCACACATTTTTTCACCCAATCTTGATGACACTTTCAGGTAATGATCAGTACCCCAATTCCATTTGGCTCACCAAATTTTGTTCTTCTGGGTTAAACCGTTCGTTGGCAGTAACAGTTTTAATTTTTAGATTTCACTCTGTTTTCTCCTATATGGATACATGTAGTTGGAACTCTAAATCAAACACGGTTTGTGCTAGCTCTTTGAAACTTGACACAATAAAGTAGCTCCAAGTTCTATCTCTATGGTTTGTTTCCTATTGATATAGCCCTAACCAGAGACTGGCGCAAGTCACTTTCATGGAAAAGGGTTGCCAAGCTTCCAAAAAACTACGAGTTTCCTGCAATATCAGCACACATTTTTTCACCCAATCTTGATGACACTTTCAGGTAATGATCAGTACCCCAATCCCACTTGGCTCTCCAAATTTCGTTCTTCTTGGTTAACGCGTTCGTTGGCAGTAACAGTTTTAATTTTTAGGTTTCACTCAATTTTCTCCTATATGAATACATGTAGTTGGAACTCTAAATGAAACACGGTTTGTGCTAGCTCTTTGAAACTTGACACAATAAAGTAGCTCCTAGTTCTGTCTCTATGGTTTATTTCCTATTGATGTAGCCCTAAGCAGAGACTGGCGCAAATCACTTTCATGGAAAGGGGTTGCCAAGGTTCCAAAAAACTACCAGTTTCCTGAAATCTCAGCACACATTTTTTCACCCAATCTTCATGACACTTTCAGGTAATGATCAGTACAACAAATCCCACTTGGGTCACCAAGTTTCGTTCTTCTAGGTTAAACCGTTCGTTGGCAGTAACAGTTTTAATTTTTAGGTTTCACTCTGTTTTCTCCTATATGGATACATGTAGTTGGAACTCTAAATCAAACACGGTTTGTGCTAGCTCTTTGAAACTTGACACAATAAGGTAGCTCCACGTTCTATCTCTGTGGTTCTTTTCCTATTGATGTAGCCCTAAGCAGAGACTGGCGCGAATCACTTTCATGGAAAGGGGTTGCCAAGCTTCCAAAAAACTACGAGTTTCCTGAAATCTCAGCACACATTTTTTCACCCAATCTTGATGACACTTTCAGGTAATGATCAGTACCCCAATCCCACTAGGCTCACCAAATTTCGTTCTTCTAGGTTAAACCATTCGTTGGCAGTAACAGTTTTAATTTTTACGTTTCACTCTGTTCTCTTCTATATGGATACATGTAGTTGGAACTCTAAATCAACACGGTTTGTTCTAGCTCTTTGAAACTTGACACAATAAAGTAGCACCAAGTTCTATCTCTATGGTTTGTTTTCTATTGATGTTGCTCTAAGCAGAGACTGGCACACATCACGTTTATGGAAAGGGGTTGCCAAGCTTCCAAAAAACTACGAGTTTACTGAAATCTCAGCACACATTTTTTCACCCAATCTTGATAACACTTTCAGGTAATGATCAGTACCCCAATCCCACTTGGCTCACCAAATTTCGTTCTTCTGGGTTAAACCGTTCGTTGGCAGTAACAGTTTTAATTTTTAGATTTCACTCTGTTTTCTCCTATATGAATACATGAAGTTGGAACTCTAAATCAAACATGGTTTGTGCTAGCTCTTTGAAACTTGACACAATAAAGTAGCTCCATGTTCTATCTCTATGGTTTGTTTCCTATTGATGTAGCCCTAAGCAGAGACTGGCGCAAATCACTTTCATGGAAAGGGGTTGCCAAGCTTCCAAAAAACTACGAGTTTCCTGAAATCTCAGCACACATTTTTTAACCCAATCTTGATGACACTTTCAGGTAATGATCAGTACAACAAATCCCACTTGGGTCACCAAGTTTCGTTCTTCTAGGTTAAACTGTTCGTTGGCAGTAACAGTTTTAATTTTTAGGTTTCACTCTGTTTTCTCCTATATGGATACATGTAGTTGGAACTCTAAATCAAACACGGTTTGTGCTAGCTCTTTTAAACTTGACACAATAAAGAAGCACCAAGTTCTATCTCTATGGTTTGTTTCCTATTGATGTAGCCCTAAGCAGAGACTGGCGCAAATCACTTTCATGGAAAGAGGTTGCCAAGCTTCCAAAAAACTACGAGTTTCCTGAATTCTCAGCACACAATTTTTCACCCAAACTTGATGACACTTTCAGGTGATGATCAGTACCCCAATCCCACTTGGGTCACCAAATTTCGTTCTTCTAGGTTAAACCGTTCGTTGGCAGTAACAGTTTATTTTTTAGGTTTCAGTCTGTTTTCTTCTATATGGATAAATGTAGTTGGAACTCTAATTCAAACACGGTTTGTGCTAGGTCTTTGAAACTTGACACAATAAAGTAGCTCCAAGTTCTATCTCTATGGTTTGTTGCCTGTTGATATAGCCCTAAGCAGAGAGTGGCGCAAATCACTTTCATGGAAAGGGGTTGCCAAGCTTCCAAAAAACTACGAGTTTCCTGAAATCTCAGCACACATTTTTTCACCCAATCTTGATGACACTTTCAGGTAATTATCAGTACCCCAGTCCCACTTGGCTCACCAAATTTTGTACTTCTAGGTTAAACCGTTCGTTTGCAGTAACAGTTTTAATTTTTAGGTTTCACTCTGTTTTCTCCTATATGCATACATGTAGTTGGAACTCTAACTCAAACATGGTTTGTGCTAGCTTTTTGAAACTTGACACAATAAAGTAGCTCCATGTTCTATCTCTATGGTTTGTTTCCTATTGATGAAGCCCTAAGCAGAGACTGGCGTAAATCACTTTCATGGAAAGGGGTTGCCAAGCTTCCAAAAAACTACGAGTTTCCTGAAATATCAGCACACATTTTTTCATCCAATATTGATGACACTTTCAGGTAATGAACACTACCCCAGTCCCACTTGGCTCACCAAATTTCGTTCTTCTAGGTTAAACCGTTCGTTGGCAGTAACAGTTTTAATTTTTAGGTTTCACTCTTTTTTCTCCTATATGGATACATGTAGTTGGAACTCTAAATCAAACACGGTTTGTGCTAGCTCTTTTAAACTTGACACAATAAAGTAGCACCGAGTTCTATCTCTATTGTTTGTTTCCTATTGATGTAGCCCTAAGCAGAGACTGGCACAAATCACTTTCATGGAAAGGGGTTGCCAAGCTTCCAAAAAATTACGAGTTTCCTGAAAGCACACATTTTTTCACCCAATCTTGATGACACTTTCAGGTAATGATATGTACCCCAAACCCACTTGGCTCACCAAATTTCGTTCTTCTAGGTTAAACCGTTCGTTGGCAGTAACAGTTTTAATTTTTAGGTTTCACTCTGTTTTCTCCTATATGGATACATGTAGTTGGAACTCTAAATCAAACACGGTTTGTGCTAGCTCTTTGAAACTTGACACAATAAAGTAGCTACAAGTTCTATCTCTATGGTTTGTTTCCTATTGATGTAGCCCTAAGCAGAGACTGGCGCAAATCACTTTCATGGAAAGGGTTTGCCAAGCTTCCAAAAAAATACGAATTTCCTGTAATATCAGCACATATTTTTTCACCCAATCTTGAGGACACTTTCAGGTAATGATTAGTACCCCAATCCCACTTGGCTCACCAAATTTCGTTCTTCTAGGTTAACCCGTTCGTTGGCAGTAACAGTTTTAATTTTTAGGTTTCACTCAATTTTCTCCTATATGAATACATGTAGTTGGAACTCTAAATCAAACACGGTTTGTGCTAGCTCTTTGAAACTTGACACAATAAAGTAGCTAAATGTTCCCTCGCTATGGTTTGTTTCCTATTGATGTAGCCCTAAGCAGAGACTGGTGCAAGTCACTTTCATGGAAAGGGGTTGCCAAGGTTCCAAAAAACTACGAGTTTCCTGAAATCTCAGCACACATTTTTTCACCCAATCTTGATGACACTTTCAGGTAATGATCAGTACAACAAATCACACTTGGGTCACCAAGTTTCGTTCTTCTAGGTTAAACTGTTCGTTGGCTGTAACAGTTTTAATTTTTAGGTTTCACTCTGTTTTCTCCTATATGGATACATGTAGTTGGAACTCTAAATCAAACACGGTTTGTGCTAGCTATTTGAAACTTGACACAATAAAGTAGCTCCAAGTTCTATTTCTATGGTTTGTTTCCTATTGATGTAGCCCTAAGCAGAGAGTGGCGCAAATCACTTTCATGGAAAGGGGTTGCCAAGCTTCCAAAAAACTACGAGTTTCCTGAAATCTCAGCACACATTTTTTCACCCAATCTTGATGACACTTTCAGGTAATGATCAGTACCCCAATCCCACTTGGCTCACCAAATTTCGTTCTTCTAGGTTAAACCGTTCGTTGGCAGTAACAGTTTTAATTTTTAGATTTCACTCTGTTTTCTCCTATATGGATACATGTAGTTGGAACTCTAAATCAAACACGGTTTGTGCTAGCTCTTTTAAACTTGACACAATAAAGTAGCACCAAGTTCTATCTCTATGGTTTGTTTCTTATTGATGTTGCTCTAAGCAGAGACTGGCGCACATCACGTTTATGGAAAGGGGTTGCCAAGCTTCCCAAAAACTACGAGTTTCCTGAAATCTCAGCACACATTTTTTCACCCAATCTTGATGACACTTTCAGGTAATGATCAGTACCCCAATCCTACTTGGGTCACCAAGTTTCATTCTTCTAGGTTAAACCGTTCGTTGGCAGTAACAGTTTTAATTTTTAGGTTTCAATCTGTTTTCTCCTATATGGATACATGTATTTGGAACTCTAAATCAAACACGGTTTGTGCTAGCTCTTTTAAACTTGACACAATAAAGTGGCACCACGTTCTATCTCTATGGTTTGTTTCCTATTGATGTAGCCCTAAGCAGAGACTGGCGCAAATCACTTTCATTTAAAGGGGTTGCCAAGCTTCCAAAAAACTACGAGTTTCCTGAAATCTCAGCACACATTTTTTCACCCAATCTTGATGACACTTTCAGGTAATGAGCAGTACCTCAATCCCACTTGGCTCACCAAATTTCGTTCTTCTGGGTTAAACCGTTCATTTGCAGTAACAGTTGTAATTTTTAGATTTCACTCTGTTTTCTCCTATATGGATACATGTAGTTGCAACTCTAAATCAAACACGGTTTGTGCAAGCTCTTTGAAGCTTGACACAATAAAGTAGCTCCAAGTTCTATCTCTATGGTTTGTTTCTAATGATGTAGCCCTAAGCAGAGACTGGCGCAAATCACTTTCATGGAAAGGGGTTGCCAAGCTTCCCAAAAACTACGAGTTTCCTGAATTCTCACCACACATTTTTTCACCCAAACTTGATGACACTTTCACGTGATGATCAGTACTCCAATCCCACTTGGGTCACCAAATTTCGTTCTTCTAGGTTAAACCGTTCGTTGGCAGTAACAGTTTATTTTTTAGGTTTCACTCTGTTTTCTTCTATATGGATACATGTAGTTGGAACTCTAAATCAAACACGGTTTGTGCTAGCTCTTTGAAACTTGACACAATAAAGTAGCTCCAAGTTCTATCTCTATGGTTTGTTGCCTATTGATATAGCCCTAAGGAGAGACTGCCGCAAATCACTTTCATGGAAAGGGTTTGCCAAGCTTCCAAAAAACTACGAGTTTCCTGAAATCTCAGCACACATTTTTTCACCCAATCTTGATGACACTTTCAGGTAATTATCAGTACCCCAGTCCCACTTGGCTCACCAAATTTTGTACTTCTAGGTTAAACCGTTCGTTTGCAGTAACAGTTTTAATTTTTAGGTTTCACTCTGTTTTCTCCTATATGCATACATGTAGTTGGAACTCTAACTCAAACATGGTTTGTGCTAGCTTTTTGAAACTTGACACAATAAAGTAGCTCCATGTTCTATCTCTATGGTTTGTTTCCTATTGATGAAGCCCTAAGCAGAGACTGGCGCAAATCACTTTCATGGAAAGGGGTTGCCAAGCTTCCAAAAAACTACGAGTTTCCTGAAATATCAGCACACATTTTTTCACCCAATCTTGATGACACTTTCAGGTAATGAACACTACCCCAGTCCCACTTGGTTCACCAAATTTCGTTCTTCTAGGTTAAACCGTTCGTTGGCAGTAACAGTTTTAATTTTTAGGTTTCACTCTTTTTTCTCCTATATGGATACATGTAGTTGGAACTCTAAATCAAACACGGTTTGTGCTAGCTCTTTGAAACTTGACACAATAAAGTAGCACCACCTTCTATCTCTATGGTTTGTTTCCTATTGATGTAGCCCTAAGCAGAGACTGGCGCAAATCACTTTCATTTAAAGGGGTTGCCAAGCTTCCCAAAAACTACGAGTTTCCTGAAATCTCAGCACACATTTTTTCACCCAATCTTGATGACACTTTCAGGTAATGAGCAGTACCTCAATCCCACTTGGCTCACCAAATTTCGTTCTTCTGGGTTAAACCGTTCGTTTGCAGTAACAGTTTTAATTTTTAGATTTCACTCTGTTTTCTCCTATATGGATACATGTAGTTGCAACTCTAAATCAAACACGGTTTGTGCAAGCTCTTTGAAACTTGACACAATAAAGTAGCTCCAAGTTCTATCTCTATGGTTTGTTTCCTAATGATGTAGCCCTAAGCAGAGACTGGCGCAAATCACTTTCATGGAAAGGGGTTGCCAAGCTTCCAAAAAACTACGAGTTTCCTGAATTCTCACCACACATTTTTTCACCCAAACTTCATGACACTTTCACGTGATGATCAGTACTCCAATCCCACTTGGGTCACCAAATTTCGTTCTTCTAGGTTAAACCGTTCGTTGGCAGTAACAGTTTATTTTTTAGGTTTCACTCTGTTTTCTTCTATATGGATACATGTAGTTGGAACTCTAAATCAAACACGGTTTGTGCTAGCTCTTTGAAACTTGACACAATAAAGTAGCTCCAAGTTCTATCTCTATGGTTTGTTGCCTATTGATATAGCCCTAAGCAGAGACTGGCGCAAATCACTTTCATGGAAAGGGGTTGCCAAGCTTCCAAAAAATTACGAGTTTCCTGAAATCTTAGCACACATTTTTCACCCAATCTTAATGACACTTTCAGGTAATGATCAGTACCCGAATCCCACTTGGCTCACCAAATTTCGTTCTTCTAAGTTAAACTGTTCGTTGGCAGTAACAGTTTTAATTTTTAGGTTTCACTCTGTTTTCTCCTATATGGATACATGTAGTTGGAACTCTAAATCAAACACGGTTTGTGCTAGCTCTTTGAAACTTGACACAATAAAGTAGCTCATGTTCTATCTCTATGGTTTGTTTCCTATTGATGTAGCCCTAAGCAGAGACGGGCGCAAATCACTCATGGAAAGGTGTTGCCAAGCTTCCAAAAAATTACGAGTTTCCTGAAATCTCAGCACACATTTTTTCACCCAATCTTGATGACACTTTCAGGTAATGATCAGTACCCCAATCCCACTTGGGTCACCAATTTTCGTTCTTCTATGTTAAACCGTTCGTTGGCAATAACAGTTTTAATTTCTAGGTGTCACTCTGTTTTCTCCTATTTGGATACATGTAGATGGAACTCTAAATCAAACACCGTTTGTGCTAGCTCTTTGAAACTTGACAGAATAAAGTAGCTCCAAGTGCTATCTCTATGGTTTGTTTCCTATTGATGTAGCCCTAAGCAGAGACTGGCGCAAATCAGTTTCACGGAAAGGGGTTGCCAAGCTTCCAAAAAACTAAGAGTTTCCTGAAATCTCAGCAGACATTTTTTCACCCAATCTTGATGACACTTTCAGGTAATGATCAGTACGCCAATCCCACTTGGCTCACCGAATTTCGTTCTTCTAGGTTAAACCGTTCGTTGGCAGTAACAGTTTTAAATTTTAGGTTTCATTCTGTTTTCTCCTTTATGGATACATGTAGTTGGAACACTAAATCAAACACTGTTTGTGCTAGCTCTTAGAAACTTGACACAATAAAGTAGCTCCAAGTTCTCTCTCTATGGTTTGTTTCCTATTGAAGTAGTGCTAAGCAGAGACTGGCGCAAATCACTTTCATGGAAGGGGGTTGCCAAGCTTCAAGAAAACTACGAGTTTCCTGAAATCTCAGCACACATTTTTTCACCCAATCTTGATGACACTTTCAGGTAATGATCAGTACCCCAATCCCACTTGGCTCACCAAATTTCGTTCTTCTAGGTTAAACTGTTCGTTGGCAGTAACAGTTTTAATTTCTGGTTTCACTCTGTTTTCTCCTATATGGATACATGTATTTGGAACTCTAAATCAAATATGGTTTGTGCTACCTCTTTGAAACTTGACAGAATAAAGTAGCTCCAAGTTCCATCTCTATGGTTTGTTTCCTATTGATGTAGCCCTAAGCAGAGACTGGCACAAATCACTTTCATGGAAAGGGGTTGCCAAGCTTCCAAAAATTACGAGTTTCCTGAAATCACAGCACACATTTTTTCACCCAATCTTGATGACACTTTCAGGTAATGATCAGTACCCCAATCCCACTAGGCTCACCAAATTTCGTTCTTCTAGGTTAAACCGTTCGTTGGCAGTAACAGTTTTAATTTTTAGGTTTAACTCTGTTTTCTCCTATATGGATACATGTAGTTGGAACTCTAAATCAAACACGGTTTGTGCTAGCTCTTTGAAACTTTACACAATAAAGTAGCTCCAAGTTCTCTCTCTATGGTTTGTTTCCTATGATGTATCCCTAAGCAGAGACTGGCGCAAATCACTTTCACGGAAAGGGGTTGCCAAGCTTCCAAAAAACTAAGAGTTTCCTGAAATCTCAGCAGACATTTTTTCACCCAATCTTGATGACACTTTCAGGTAATGATCAGTATGCCAATCCCACTTGGCTCACCATATTTCGTTCTTCTAGGTTAAACCGTTCGTTGGCAGTAACAGTTTGAATTTTTAGGTTTCACTCTGTTTTCTCTTATATAGATACATGTAGTTGGAACACTAAATCAAACACGGTTTGTGCTAGCTCTTAGAAACTTGACACAATAAAGTAGCTCCATGTTCTATCTCTATGGTTTGTTTTCTATTGATGTAGTGCTAAGCAGAGACTGCCACAAATCACTTTCATGGAAGGGAGTTGCCAAGCTTCAAAAAAACTACGAGTTTCCTGAAATCTCACCACACATTTTTTCACCCAATCTTGATGACACTTTCAGGTAATGATCAGTACCCCAATCCCACTAGGCTCACCAAATTTTGTTCTTCTAGGTTAAACCGTTCGTTGGCAGTAACAGTTTTAATTTTTAGGTTTCACTCTGTTTTCTCCTATATGGATACATGTAGTTGGAACTCTAAATCAAACACGGTTTGTGCTAGCTCTTTGAAACTTTACACAATAAAGTAGCTCCAAGTTCTATCTTTATGGTTTGTTTCCTATTGATGTACCCTAAGCAGAGATTGGCGCAAATCACTTTCATGGAAAGGGGTTGCCAATCTTCCAAAAAATTATGAGTTTCCTGAAATCTTAGCACACATTTTTCACCCAATCTTCATGACACTTTCAGGTAATGATCAGTACCCCAATCCCACTTGGCTCACCAAATTTCGTTCTTCTAGGTTAAACTGTTCGTTGGCAGTAACAGTTTTAATTTTTAGGTTTCACTCTGTTTTCTCCTATATGGATACATGTAGTTGGAACTCTAAATCAAACACGGTTTGTGCTAGCTCTTTGAAACTTGACACAATAAAGTAGCTCCAAGTTCTATCTCTATGGTTTGTTTCCTATTGATGTAGCCCTAAGCAGAGACGGGCGCAAATCAATCATGGAAAGGTGTTGCCAAGCTTCCAAAAAACTACGAGTTTCCTGAAATCTCAGCACACATTTTTTCACCTAATCTTGATGACACTTTCAGGTAATGATCAGTACCCCAATCCCACTTGGGTCACCAAGTTTCGTTATTCTATGTTAAACTGTTCGTTGGCAATAACAGTTTTAATTTCTAGGTTTCATTCTGTTTTCTCCTATATGGATACATGTAGTTGGAACTCTAAATCAAACACCGTTTGTGCTAGCTCTTTGAAACTTGACAGAATAAAGTAGCTCCAAGTTCTATCTCTATGGTTTTTTTTCTATTGATGTAGCCCTAAGCAGAGACTGGCGCAAATCAGTTTCACGGAAAGGGGTTGCCAAGCTTCCAAAAAACTAAGAGTTTCCTGAAATCTCAGCAGACATTTTTTCACACAATCTTGATGACACTTTCAGGTAATGATCAGTACGCCAATCCCACTTGGCTCACCAAATTTCGTTCTTCTAGGTTAAACCTTTCGTTGGCAGTAACAGTTTTAATTTTTAGGTTTCATTCTGTTTTCTCCTATATGGATACATGTAGTTGGAACTCTAAATCAAACACGGTTTGTGCTAGCTCTTAGAAACTTGACACAATAAAGTAGCTCCATGTTTTATCTCTATGGTTTGTTTCCTATTGATGTAGTGCTAAGCAGAGAGTGGCGCAAATCACTTTCACGGAAAGGGGTTACCAAGCTTCCAAAAAACTAAGAGTTTCCTGAAATCTCAGCAGACATTTTTTCACCCAATCTTGATGACACTTTCAGGTAATGATCAGTACCCCAATCCCACTAGGCTCACCAAATTTCGTTCTTCTAGGTTAAACCGTTCGTTGGCAGTAACAGTTTTAATTTCTGGTTTCACTCTGTTTTCTCCTATATGGATACATGTAGTTGGAACTCTAAATCAACCACGGTTTGTCCTACCTCTTTGAAACTTGACACAATAAAGTAGCTCCAAGTTCCATCTCTATGGTTTGTTTCCTATTGATGTAGACCTAAGCAGAGACTGGCGCAAATCACTTTCATGGAAAGGGGTTGCCAAGCTTCCAAAAAGTACGAGTTTCCTGATATCACAGCACACATTTTTTCACCCAATCTTCATGACACTTTCAGGTAATGATCAGTATGCCAATCCCACTTGGGTCACCAAGTTTCGTTCTTCTATGTTAAACCGTTCGTTGGCAGTAACAGTTTTAATTTCTAGGTTTCACTATGTTTTCTCCTATATGGATACATGTAGTTGGAACTCTAAATCAAACATGGTTTGTGCTAGCTCTTTTTAACTTGACACAATAAAGTAGCTCCAAGTTCTATCTCTATGGTTTGTTTCCTATTGATGTAGCCCTAAGCAGAGACTGGCGCAAATCACTTTCATGGAAGGGGGTTGCCAAGCTTCCAAAAAACTACGAGTTTCCTTAAATCTCAGCACACATTTTTTCACCCAATCTTGATGACACTTTCAGGTAATGATCAGTACCTCAATCCCACTAGCCTCACCAAATTTTGTTCTTCTAGGTTAAACCGTTCGTTGGCAGTAACAGTTTTAATTTTTAGATTTCACTCTGTTTTCTCTTATATGGATACATGTATTTGGAACTCTAAATCGAACACGGTTTGTGCTAGCTCTTTGAAACTTTACACAATAAAGTAGCTCCAAGTTCTATCTTTATGGTTTGTTTCCTATTGATGTACCCTAAGCAGAGAATGGCGCAAATCACTTTCATGGAAATGGGTTGCCAATCTTCCCAAAAATTACGAGTTTCCTGAAATCTTAGCACACATTTTTCACCCAAACTTCATGACACTTTCAGGTAATGATCAGTACCCCAATCCCACTTGGCTCACCAAACTTCGTTCTTCTAGGTTAAACTGTTCGTTGGCAGTAACAGTTTTAATTTTTAGGTTTCACTCTGTTTTCTCCTATATGGATACATGTAGTTGGAACTCTAAATCAAACACGGTTTGTGCTAGCTCTTTGAAGCTTGACACAATAAAGTAGCTCATGTTCAATCTCTATGGTTTGTTTCCTATTGATGTAGCCCTAAGCAGAGACGGACGCAAATCACTCATGGAAAGGTGTTGCCAAGCTTCCTAAAAACTACGAGTTTCCTGAAATCTCAGAACACATTTTTTCACCCAATCTTGATGACACTTTCAGGTAATGATCTGTACCCCAATCCCACTTGGGTCACCAAGTTTCGTTCTTCTATGTTAAACCGTTCGTTGGCAATAACAGTTTTAATTTCTAGGTTTCACTCTGTTTTCTCTTATATGGATACATGTAGTTGGAACTCTAAATCAAACACCGTTTGTGCTAGCTCTTTGAAACTTGACAGAATAAAGTAGCTCCAAGTTCTATCTCTATGGTTTTTTTCCTATTGATGTAGCCCTAAGCAGAGACTGGCGCAAATAAGTTTCACGGAAAGGGGTTGTCAAGCTTCCAAAAAACTAAGAGTTTCCTGAAATCTCAGCAGATATTTTTTCACCCAATCTTGATGACACTTTGAGGTAATGATCAGTATGCCAATCCCACTTGGCTCACCAAATTTCGTTCTTCTAGGTTAAACCGTTCGTTGGCAGTAACAGTTTTAATTTTTAGGTTTCATTCTGTTTTCTCCTATATGGATACATGTAGTTGGAACACTAAATCAAACACTGTTTGTGCTAGCTCTTAGAAACATGACACAATAAAGTAGCTCCATGTTCTATCTCTATGGTTTGTTTCCTATTGATGTAGTGCTAAGCAGAGACTAGCGCAAATCACTTTCATGGAAGGGGGTTGCCAAGCTTCAAAAAAACTACGAGTTTCCTGAAATCTCACCACACATTTTTTCACCCAATCTTGATGACACTTTCAGGTAATGATCAGTACCCCAATCCCACTTGGCTCACCAAATTTCGTTCTTCTAGGTTAAACTGTTCGTTGGCAGTAACAGTTTTAATTTCTGGTTTCACTCTGTTTTCTCCTATATGGATACATGTAGTTGGAACTCTAAATCAAACACGGTTTGTGCTTCCTCTTTGAAACTTAACACAATAAAGTAGCTCCAAGTTCCATCTCTATGGTTTGTTTCCTATTGATGTAGCCCTAAGCAGAGACTGGCACAAATCACTTTTATGGAAAGGGGTTGCCAAGCTTCCAAAAAGTACGAGTTTACTGAAATCACAGCACACATTTTTTCAACCAATCTTGATGACACTTTCAGGTAATGATCAGTACGCCAATCCCACTTGGGTCACCAAGTTTCGTTCTTCAACGTTAAATCGTTCGTTGGCAGTAACAGTTTTAACTTCTAGGTTTCACTCTGTTTTCTCCTATAAGGATACATGTAGTTGGAACTCTAAATCAAACACGGTTTGTGCTAGCTCTTTTTAACTTGACACAATAAAGTAGCTCCAAGTTCTATCTCTATGGTTTGTTTTCTATTTATATAGCCCTAAGCAGAGACTGGCGTAAATCACTTTCATGGAAGGGGGTTGCCAAGCTTCCAAAAATCTACGAGTTTCCTTAAATCTCAGCACATATTTTTTCACCCAATCTTGATGACACTTTCAGGTAATGATCAGTACCCCAATCCCACTAGGCTCACCAAATTTCGTTCTTCTAGGTTAAACCGTTCGTTGGCAGTAACAGTTTTAATTTTTAGGTTTCACTCTGTTTTCTCCTATATAGATACATGTAGTTGGAACACTAAATCAAACACGGTTTGTGCTAGCTCTTTGAAACTTGACACAATAAAGTAGCTCCAAGTTCTATCTCTATGGTTTGTTTCCTATTGATGTAGCCCTAAGCAGAGACTGGCGCAAATCACTTTCATGGAAAGGGTTTCCCAAGCTTCCAAAAAACTACGAGTTTCCTGAAATATCATCACACATTTTTTCACCCAAACTTGATGACACTTTCAGGTAATGATCAGACCCCAATACCACTTGGCTCACCAAATTTTGTTCTTCTAAGTTAACCAGTTAGTTGGCAATAACAGTTTTAATTTTTAGGTTTCACTCAGATTCTCCTATATGGATACATGTATTTGGAACTCTAAATCAAACATGGTTTGTGGTAGCTCGTTGAAACTTGACACAATAAAGTAGCTCCATGTTCTATCTCTATGGTTTGTTTCCTATTGATATAGCCCTAAGCAGCGACTGGCGCAAATCACTTACATGGAAGGGGGTTGCCAAGCTTCCAAAAAACTACGAGTTTCCTGAAATCTCAGCCCACATTTTTTCACCCAATCTTGATGACACTTTCACGTAATGATCACTACCCCAATCCCACTTGGCTCACCAAATTTCGTTCTTCTAGGTTAAACCGTTCGCTGGCAGTAACAGTTTTAATTTTTAGGTTTCACTCTGTTTTCTCCTATATGGATACATGTAGTTGGATCTCTAAATCAAACACGGTTTGTGCTAGCTCTTTTAAACTTGACACAATAAAGTAGCAGCAAGTTCTATCTCTATGGTTTGTTTCCTATTGATGTAGCCCTAAGCAGAGACTGGCGCAAATCACATTCATGGAAATGGGTTGCCAAGGTTCCAAAAAACTACCAGTTTCCGGAAATCTCAGCACACATTTTTTCACCCAATCTTGATGATACTTTCAGGTAATGATCAGTACCCCAATCCCACTTGGCTCACCAAATTTCGTTCCTCTAGTTTAAACCGTTCGTTGGCAGTAACAGTTTTAATTTTTAGGTTTCACTCTGTTTTCTCCTATATGGATACATGTAGTTGGAAGTCTAAATCAAACACGGTTTGTGCTAGCTCTTTGAAACTTGACACAATAAAGTAGCTCCAAGTTCTATCTCTATGGTTTGTTTCCTATTGATGTAGCCCTAAGCAGAGACTGGCGCAAATCACTTTCATGGAAAGGGGTTGCCAAGCTTCCAAAAAACTACGAGTTTCCTGAAATCTCAGCATACATTTTTAAACCCAATCTTGATGACACTTTCAGGTAATGATCAGTACCCCAATTCCATTTGGCTCACCAAATTTCGTTCTTCTGGGTTAAACCGTTCGTTGGCATTAACAGTTTTAATTTTTAGATATCACTCTGTTTTCTCCTATATGGATACATGTAGTTGCAACTCTAAATCAAACACGGTTTGTGCTAGCTCTTTGAAACTTGACACAATAAAGTAGCTCCAAGTTCTATCTCTATGGTTTGTTTCCTATTGATATAGCCCTAACCAGAGACTGGTGCAAATCACTTTCATGGAAAGGGGTTGCCAAGCTTTCAAAAAACTACGAGTTTCCTGTAATATCAGCACACATTTTTTTACCCAAACTTGATGACACTTTCAGGTAATGATCAGTACCCCAATCTCACTTGGCTCACCAAATTTCGTTCTTCTTGGTTAACCCGTTCGTTGGCAGTAACAGTTTTAATTTTTAGGTTTCACTCAATTTTCTCCTATATGAATACATGTAGTTGGAACTCTAAATGAAACACGGTTTGTGCTAGCTCTTTGAAACTTGACACAATAAAGTAGCTCCTAGTTCTGTCTCTATGGTTTGTTTCCTATTGATGTAGCCCTAAGCAGAGACTGGCGCAAATCACATTCATGGAAAGGGGTTGCCAAGGTTCCAAAAAACTACGAGTTTCCTGAAATCTCAGGACACATTTTCTCACCCAATCTTGATGACACTTTCAGGTAATGATGAGTACAACAAATCCCACGTGGGTCACCAAGTTTCGTTCTTCTAGTTTAAACCATTCGTTGGCAGTAACAGTTTTAATTTTTAGGTTTCACTCTGTTTTCTCCTATATGGATACATGTAGTTGGAACTCTAAATAAAACACGGTTTGTGCTAGCTCTTTGAAACTTGACACAATAAAGTAGCTCCAAGTTCTATCTCTATGGTTTGTTTCCTATTGATATAGCCCTAAGCAGAGACTGGCCCAAATCACTTTCATTTAAAGGGGTTGCCAAGGTTCCAAAAAATTACGAGTTTCCTGAAATCTCAGCACACATTTTTTCACCCAATCTTGATGACACTTTCAGGTAATGATCAGTACCCCAATCCCACTTGGGTCACCAAATTTCGTTCATCTAGGTTAAACCGTTCGTTGGCAGTAACAGTTTTAATTTTTAGGTTTCACTCTGTTTTCTCCTATATGGATACATGTACTTGGAACTCTAAATCAAACACGGTTTGTGCTAGCTCTTTGAAACTTGACACAATAAAGTAGCTCCAAGTTCTATCTCTATGGTTTGTTTCCTATTGACGTAGCCCTAAGCAGAGACTGGCGCAAATCACTTTCATTTAAAGGGGTTGCCAAGGTTCCAAAAAAACTACGAGTTTCCTGAAATCTCAGCACACATTTTTTCACCCAATCTTGATGACACTTTCAGGTAAATATCAGTACGCTAATCCCACTTGGCTCAACAAATTTCGTTCATCTAGGTTAAACCATTCATTGGCAGTAACAGTTTTAATTTTTAGGTTTCACTCTGTTTTCTCCTATATGGATACATGTAGTTGGAACTCTAAATCAAACACGGTTTGTGCTAGCTCTTTGAAACTTGACACAATAAAGTAGCTCCAAGTTCTATCTCTATGGTTTGTTTCCTATTGATGTAGCCCTAAGCAGAGACTGGCGCAAATCACTTTCATGGAAAGGGGTTGCCAAGCTTCCAAAAAACGAGTTTCCTGAAATTTCAGCACACATTTTTTCACCCAATCTTGATGACACTTTCAGGTAATGATCAGTACCCCAATCCCACTTGGCTCACCAAATTTCGTTCTTCTAGGTTAAACCATTCGTTGGCAGTAACAGTTTTAATTTTTACGTTTCACTCTGTTTTCTTCTATATGGATACATGTAGTTGGAACTCTAAATCAACACGGTTTGTGCTAGCTCTTTGAAACTTGACACAATAAAGTAGCTCCAAGTTCTATCTCTATGGTTTGGTTCCTATTGATGTAGCCTTAAGCAGAGACTGGCGCAAATCACTTTCATGGAAAGGGGTTGCCAAGCTTCCAAAAAACTATGAGTTTCCTGAAATATCATCACACATTTTTTCACCCAAACTTGATGACACTTTCAGGTAATGATCAGTACCCCAATACCACTTGGCTCACCAAATTTCGTTCTTCTAGGTTAACCCGTTCGTTTGGCAGTAACAGTTTTAATTTTTAGGTTTCACTCAGTTTCTTCTATATGGATACATGTATTTGGAACTCTAAATCAAACATGGTTTGTGGTAGCTCGTTGAAACTTGACACAATAAAGTAGCTCCATGTTCTATCTCTATGGTTTGTTTCCTATTGATGTAGCCCTAAGCAGAGACTGGCGCAAATCACTTACATGGAAGGGGTTGCCAAGCTTCCAAAAAACTACGAGTTTCCTGAAATCTCAGCACACATTTTTTCACCCAATCTTGATGACACTTTCACGTAATGATCACTACCCCAATCCCACTTGGCTCACCAAATTTCGTTCTTCTAGGTTAAACCGTTCGTTGGCAGTAACAGTTTATTTTTTAGGTTTCACTCTGTTTTCTCCTATATGGATACATGTAGTTGGAACTCTAAATCAAACACGGTTTGTGCTAGCTCTTTGAAACTTGACACAATAAAGTAGCTCCAAGTTCTATCTCTATGGTTTGTTTCCTATTGATGTAGCCCTAAGCAGAGACTGGCGCAAATCACTTTCATGGAAAGGGGTTGCCAAGGTTCCAAAAAACTACCAGTTTCCGGAAATCTCAGCACACATTTTTTCACCCAATCTTGATGACACTTTCAGGTAATGATGAGTACAACAAATCCCATTGGGTCACCAAGTTTCGTTCCTCTAGGTTAAACCATTCGTTGGCAGTAACAGTTTTAATTTTTAGGTTTCACTCTGTTTTCTCCTATATGCATACATGTAGTTGGAACTCTAAATCAAACACGGTTTGTGCTAGCTCTTTGAAACTTGACACAATAAAGTAGCTCCAAGTTCTATCTCTATGGTTTGTTTCCTATTGATGTAGCCCTAAGCAGAGACTGGCGCAAATCACTTTCATGGAAAGGGGTTGCCAAGCTTCCAAAAAACTACGAGTTTCCTGTAATATCAGCACACATTTTTTCACCCAATCTTGATGACACTTTCAGGTAATGATAAGTATCCCAATCCGACTTGGCTCACCAAATTTCGTTCTTCTAGGTTAACCCGTTCGTTGGCAGTAACAGTTTTAATTTTTAGGTTTCACTCTGTTTTCTCCTATATGGATACATGTAGTTGGAACTCTAAATCAAACACGGTTTGTGCTAGCTCTTTGAAACTTGACACAATAAAGTAGCACCATGTTCTATCTCTATGGTTTGTTTCCTTTTGGTGTAGCCCTAACCAGAGACTGGCGCAAATCACTTTCATGGAAAGGCGTTGCCAAGCTTCCAAAAAACTGCGAGTTTCCTGAAATCTCGGCACACATTTTTTCACCCAATCTTGATGACACTTTCAGGTAATGATCAGTACCCCAATCCCACTTGGCTCACCAAATTTCGTTCTTCTATGTTAAACCGTTCGTTGGAAGTAACAGTTTTAATTTTTAGGTTTCATTCTGTTTTCTCCTATATGGATACATGTAGTTGCAACTCTAAATCAAACATGGTTTGTGCTAGCTCTTTGAAACTTGACACAATAAAGTAGCTCCAAGTACTATCTCTATGGTTTGTTTCCTATTGATGTAGCCCTAAGCAGAGACTGGCGCAAATCACTTTCATTTAAAGGGGTTGCCAAGGTTCCAAAAAAACTACGAGTTTCCTGAAATCTCAGAACACATTTTTTCCCCCAATCTTGATGATACTTTCAGGTAAATATCAGTACGCCAATCCCACTTGGCTCACCAAATTTCGTTCATCTAGGTTAAACCATTCGTTGGCAGTAACAGTTTTAATTTTTAGGTTTCACTCTGTTTTCTCCTATATGGATACATGTAGTTGGAACTCTAAATCAAACACGGTTTGTGCTAGCTCTTTGAAACTTGACACAATAAAGTAGCTCCAAGTTCTATCTCTATGGTTTGTTTCCTATTGATGTAGCCCTAAGCAGAGACTGGCGCAAATCACTTTCATGGAAAGGGGTTGCCAAACTTCCAAAAAACGAGTTTCCTGAAATCTCAGCACATATTTTTTCACCCAATCTTGATGACACTTTCACGTAATGATCACTACCCCAATTTCACTTTGCTCACCAAATTTCGTTCTTCTAGGTTAAACCGTTCGCTGGCAGTAACAGTTTTAATTTTTAGGTTTCACTCTGTTTTCTCCTATATGGATACATGTAGTTGGAACTCTAAATGAAACACGGTTTGTGCTAGCTCTTTGAAACTTGACACAATAAAGTAGCTCCAGTTCTATCTCTATGGTTTCTTTCCTATTGATGTAGCCCTAAGCAGAGTTTGGCGCTAATCACATTCATGGAAATGTGTTGCCAAGGTTCCAAAAAACTACCAGTTTCCGGAAATCTCAGCACACATTTTTTCACCCAATCTTGATGACACTTTCAGGTAATGATGAGTACAACAAATCCCACTTGGGTCACCAAGTTTCGTTCCTCTAGGTTAAACCATTCGTTGGCAGTAACAGTTTTAATTTTTAGGTTTCACTCTGTTTTCTCCTATATGGATACATGTAGTTGGAACTCTAAATCAAACACGGTTTGTGCTAGCTCTTTGAAACTTGACACAATAAAGTAGCTCCAAGTTCTATCTCTATGGTTTGTTTCCTATTGATGTAGCCCTAAGCAGAGACTGGCGCAAATCACTTTCATGGAAAGGGGTTGCCAAGCTTCCAAAAAACTACGAGTTTCCTGAAATATCAGCACACATTTTTTCACCCAATCTTGATGACACTTTCAGGTAATGATATGTACCCCAATCCCACTTGGCTCACCAAATTTCGTTCTTCTAGGTTAAACCGTTCGCTGGCAGTAACAGTTTTAATTTGTAGGTTTCACTCTGTTTTCTCCTATATGGATACATATAGTTGGAAGTCTAAATCAAACACGGTTTGTGCTAGCTCTTTGAAACTTGACACAATGAAGTATCTCCAAGTTCTATCTCTATGGTTTGTTTCCTATTGATGTAGCCCTAAGCAGAGACTGGCACAAATCACTTTCATTTAAAGGGGTTGACAAGCTTCCAAAAAAACTACGAGTTTCCTGAAATCTCAGCACACATTTTTTCACCCAATCTTGATGACACTTTCAGGTAATGATCAGTACCTCAATCCCACTTGGCTCACCAAATTTTGTTCTTCTGGTTTAAACCGTTCGTTGGCAGTAACAGTTTTAATTTTTAGATTTCACTCTGTTTTCTCCTATATGGATACATGTAGTTGGAACTCTAAATCGAACACGGTTTGTGCTAGCTCTTTGAAACTTGACACAATAAAGTAGCTCCAAGTTCTATCTCTATGGTTTGTTTCCTATTGATGTAGCCCTAAGCAGAGACTGGCGCAAGTCACTTTCATTTAAAGGGGTTGCCAAGCTTCCAAAAAACTACGAGTTTCCTGAAATCTCAGCACACATTTTTTCACCCAATCTTGATGACACTTTCAGGTAATGATCAGTACCCCAATTCCATTTGGCTCACCAAATTTTGTTCTTCTGGGTTAAACCGTTCGTTGGCAGTAACAGTTTTAATTTTTAGATTTCACTCTGTTTTCTCCTATATGGATACATGTAGTTGGAACACTAAATCAAACACGGTTTGTGCTAGCTCTTTGAAGCTTGACACAATAAAGTAGCTCCAAGTTCTATCTCTATGGTTTGTTTCCTATTGATATAGATCTAACCAGAGACTGGCGCAAGTCACTTTCATGGAAAGGGGTTGCCAAGCTTCCAAAAAACTACGAGTTTCCTGTAATATCAGCACATATTTTTTCACCCAATCTTGATGACACTTTCAGGTAATGATCAGTACCCCAATCCCACTTGGCTCTCCAAATTTCGTTCTTCTTGGTTAACGCGTTCGTTGGCAGTAACAGTTTTAATTTTTAGGTTTCACTCAATTTTCTCCTATATGAATACATGTAGTTGGAACTCTAAATGAAACACGGTTTGTGCTAGCTCTTTGAAACTTGACACAATAAAGTAGCTCCTAGTTCTGTCTCTATGGTTTGTTTCCTATTGATGTAGCCCTAAGCAGAGACTGGCGCAAATCACTTTCATGGAAAGGGGTTGCCAAGGTTCCAAAAAACTACCAGTTTCCTGAAATCTCAGCACACATTTTTTCACCCAATCTTGATGACACTTTCAGGTAATGATCAGTACAACAAATCCCACTTGGGTCACCAAGTTTCGTTCTTCTAGGTTAAACCGTTCGTTGGCAGTAACAGTTTTAATTTTTAGGTTTCACTCTGTTTTCTCCTATATGGATACATGTAGTTGGAACTCTAAATCAAACACGGTTTGTGCTAGCTCTTTGAAACTTGACACAATAAGGTAGCTCCACGTTCTATCTCTGTGGTTCGTTTCCTATTGATGTAGCCCTAAGCAGAGACTGGCGCAAATCACTTTCATGGAAAGGGGTTGCCAAGCTTCCAAAAAACTACGAGTTTCCTGAAATCTCAGCACACATTTTTTCACCCAATCTTGATGACACTTTCAGGTAATGATCAGTACCCCAATCCCACTAGGCTCACCAAATTTCGTTCTTCTAGGTTAAACCATTCGTTGGCAGTAACAGGTTTAATTTTTACGTTTCACTCTGTTTTCTTCTATATGGATACATGTAGTTGGAACTCTAAATCAACACGGTTTGTGCTAGCTCTTTGAAACTTGACACAATAAAGTAGCACCAAGTTCTATCTCTATGGTTTGTTTTCTATTGATGTTGCTCTAAGCAGAGACTGGCACACATCACGTTTATGGAAAGGGGTTGCCAAGCTTCCAAAAAACTACGAGTTTACTGAAATCTCAGCACACATTTTTTCACCCAATCTTGATGACACTTTCAGGTAATGATCAGTACCCCAATCCCACTTGGCTCACCAAATTTCGTTCCTCTGGGTTAAACCGTTCGTTGGCAGTAACAGTTTTAATTTTTAGATTTCACTCTGTTTTCTCCTATATGAATACATGAAGTTGGAACTCTAAATCAAACATGGTTTGTGCTAGCTCTTTGAAACTTCACACAATAAAGTAGCTCCATGTTCTATCTCTATGGTTTGTTTCCTATTGATGTAGCCCTAAGCAGAGACTGGCGCAAATCACTTTCATGGAAAGGGGTTGCCAAGCTTCCAAAAAACTACGAGTTTCCTGAAATCTCAGCACACATTTTTTAACCCAATCTTGATGACACTTTCAGGTAATGATCAGTACAACAAATCCCACTTGGGTCACCAAGTTTCGTTCTTCTAGGTTAAACCGTTCGTTGGCAGTAACAGTTTTAATTTTTAGGTTTCACTCTGTTTTCTCCTATATGGATACATGTAGTTGGAACTCTAAATCAAACACGGTTTGTGCTAGCTCTTTTAAACTTGACACAATAAAGAAGCACCAAGTTCTATCTCTATGGTTTGTTTCCTATTGATGTAGCCCTAAGCAGAGACTGGCGCAAATCACTTTCATGGAAAGAGGTTGCCAAGCTTCCAAAAAACTACGAGTTTCCTGAATTCTCAGCACACAATTTTTCACCCAAACTTGATGACACTTTCAGGTGATGATCAGTACCCCAATCCCACTTGGGTCACCAAATTTCGTTCTTCAAGGTTAAACCGTTCGTTGGCAGTAACAGTTTATTTTTTAGGTTTCAGTCTGTTTTCTTCTATATGGATACATGTAGTTGGAA
This sequence comes from Spermophilus citellus, assembly GCF_964194105.1. Classification (NCBI taxonomy): domain Eukaryota; kingdom Metazoa; phylum Chordata; class Mammalia; order Rodentia; family Sciuridae; genus Spermophilus; species Spermophilus citellus. The sequence goes on along the minus strand of NW_027672724.1, from coordinate 1,548,104 downwards.
CTCTAAATCAAACACGGTTTGTGCTAGGTCTTTGAAACTTGACACAATAAAGTAGCTCCAAGTTCTATCTCTATGGTTTGTTGCCTATTGATATAGCCCTAAGCAGAGACTGGCGCAAATCACTTTCATGGAAAGGGGTTGCCAAGCTTCCAAAAAACTACGAGTTTCCTGAAATCTCAGCACACATTTTTTCACCCAATCTTGATGACACTTTCAGGTAATTATCAGTACCCCAGTCCCACTTGGCTCACCAAATTTTGTACTTCTAGGTTAAACCGTTCGTTTGCAGTAACAGTTTTAATTTTTAGGTTTCACTCTGTTTTCTCCTATATGCATACATGTAGTTGGAACTCTAACTCAAACATGGTTTGTGCTAGCTTTTTGAAACTTGACACAATAAAGTAGCTCCATGTTCTATCTCTATAGTTTGTTTCCTATTGATGAAGCCCTAAGCAGAGACTGGCATAAATCACTTTCATGGAAAGGGGTTGCCAAGCTTCCAAAAAACTACGAGTTTCCTGAAATATCAGCACACATTTTTTCATCCAATATTGATGACACTTTCAGGTAATGAACACTACCCCAGTCCCACTTGGCTCACCAAATTTCGTTCTTCTAGGTTAAACCGTTAGTTGGCAGTAACAGTTTTAATTTTTAGGTTTCACTCTTTTTTCTCCTATATGGATACATGTTGTTGCAACTCTAAATCAAACACGGTTTGTGCAAGCTCTTTGAAGCTTGACACAATAAAGTAGCTCCAAGTTCTATCTCTATGGTTTGTTTCCTAATGATGTAGCCCTAAGCAGAGACTGGCGCAAATCACTTTCATGGAAAGGGGTTGCGAAGCTTCCAAAAAATTACGAGTTTCCTGAAAGCACACATTTTTTCACCCAATCTTGATGACACTTTCAGGTAATGATATGTACCCCAAACCCATTTGGCTCACCAAATTTCGTTCTTCTAGGTTAAACCGTTCGTTGGCAGTAACAGTTTTAATTTTTAGGTTTCACTCTGTTTTCTCCTATATGGATACATGTAGTTGGAACTCTAAATCAAACACGGTTTGTGCTAGCTCTTTGAAACTTGACACAATAAAGTAGCTACAAGTTCTATCTCTATGGTTTGTTTCCTATTGATGTAGCCCTAAGCAGAGACTGGCGCAAATCACTTTCATGGAAAGGGTTTGCCAAGCTTCCAAAAAAATACGAATTTCCTGTAATATCAGCACATATTTTTTCACCCAATCTTGAGGACACTTTCAGGTAATGATTAGTACCCCAATCCCACTTGGCTCACCAAATTTCGTTCTTCTAGGTTAACCCGTTCGTTGGCAGTAACAGTTTTAATTTTTAGGTTTCACTCAATTTTCTCCTATATGAATACATGTAGTTGGAACTCTAAATCAAACACGGTTTGTGCTAGCTATTTGAAACTTGACACAATAAAGTAGCTAAATGTTCCCTCGCTATGGTTTGTTTCCTATTGATGTAGCCCTAAGCAGAGACTGGTGCAAGTCACTTTCATGGAAAGGGGTTGCCAAGGTTCCAAAAAACTACGAGTTTCCTGAAATCTCAGCACACATTTTTTCACCCAATCTTGATGACACTTTCAGGTAATGATCAGTACAACAAATCACACTTGGGTCACCAAGTTTCGTTCTTCTAGGTTAAACCGTTCGTTGGCTGTAACAGTTTTAATTTTTAGGTTTCACTCTGTTTTCTCCTATATGGATACATGTAGTTGGAACTCTAAATCAAACACGGTTTGTGCTAGCTATTTGAAACTTGACACAATAAAGTAGCTCCAAGTTCTATTTCTATGGTTTGTTTCCTATTGATGTAGCCCTAAGCAGAGAGTGGCGCAAATCACTTTCATGGAAAGGGGTTGCCAAGCTTCCAAAAAACTACGAGTTTCCTGAAATCTCAGCACACATTTTTTCACCCAATCTTGATGACACTTTCAGGTAATGATCAGTACCCCAATCCCACTTTGCTCACCAAATTTCGTTCTTCTAGGTTAAACCATTCGTTGGCAGTAACACTTTTAATTTTTACGTTTCACTCTGTTTTCTTCTATGTGGATACATGTAGTTGGAACTCTAAATCAACACGGTTTGTGCTAGATCTTTGAAACTTGACACAATAAACTAGCTCCCAGTTCTATCTGTATGGTTTGTTTCATATTGATGTAGCCCTAAGCAGAGACTGGCGCAAATGACTTTCATGGAAAGGGGTTGCCAAGCTTCCAAAAAATTACGAGTTTCCTGAAAGCACACATTTTTTCACCCAATCTTGATGACACTTTCAGGTAATGATATGTACCCCAAACCCACTTGGCTCACCAAATTTCGTTCTTCTAGGTTAAACCGTTCGTTGGCAGTAACAGTTTTAATTTTTAGATTTCACTCTGTTTTCTCCTATATGGATACATGTAGTTGGAACTCTAAATCAAACACGGTTTGTGCTAGCTCTTTTAAACTTGACACAATAAAGTAGCACCAAGTTCTATCTCTATGGTTTGTTTCTTATTGATGTTGCTCTAAGCAGAGACTGGCGCACATCACGTTTATGGAAAGGGGTTGCCAAGCTTCCCAAAAACTACGAGTTTCCTGAAATCTCAGCACACATTTTTTCACCCAATCTTGATGACACTTTCAGGTAATGATCAGTACCCCAATCCTACTTGGGTCACCAAGTTTCGTTCTTCTAGGTTAAACCGTTCGTTGGCAGTAACAGTTTTAATTTTTAGGTTTCAATCTGTTTTCTCCTATATGGATACATGTATTTGGAACTCTAAATCAAACACGGTTTGTGCTAGCTCTTTTAAACTTGACACAATAAAGTGGCACCACGTTCTATCTCTATGGTTTGTTTCCTATTGATGTAGCCCTAAGCAGAGACTGGCGCAAATCACTTTCATTTAAAGGGGTTGCCAAGCTTCCAAAAAACTACGAGTTTCCTGAAATCTCAGCACACATTTTTTCACCCAATCTTGATGACACTTTCAGGTAATGAGCAGTACCTCAATCCCACTTGGCTCACCAAATTTCGTTCTTCTGGGTTAAACCGTTCGTTTGCAGTAACAGTTGTAATTTTTAGATTTCACTCTGTTTTCTCCTATATGGATACATGTAGTTGCAACTCTAAATCAAACACGGTTTGTGCAAGCTCTTTGAAGCTTGACACAATAAAGTAGCTCCAAGTTCTATCTCTATGGTTTGTTTCCTAATGATGTAGCCCAAAGCAGAGACTGGCGCAAATCACTTTCATGGAAAGGGGTTGCCAAGCTTCCCAAAAACTACGAGTTTCCTGAATTCTCACCACACATTTTTTCACCCAAACTTGATGACACTTTCACGTGATGATCAGTACTCCAATCCCACTTGGGTCACCAAATTTCGTTCTTCTAGGTTAAACCGTTCGTTGGCAGTAACAGTTTATTTTTTAGGTTTCACTCTGTTTTCTTCTATATGGATACATGTAGTTGGAACTCTAAATCAAACACGGTTTGTGCTAGCTCTTTGAAACTTGACACAATAAAGTAGCTCCAAGTTCTATCTCTATGGTTTGTTGCCTATTGATATAGCCCTAAGCAGAGACTGGCGCAAATCACTTTCATGGAAAGGGGTTGCCAAGCTTCCAAAAAATTACGAGTTTCCTGAAATCTTAGCACACATTTTTCACCCAATCTTAATGACACTTTCAGGTAATGATCAGTACCCGAATCCCACTTGGCTCACCAAATTTCGTTCTTCTAGGTTAAACTATTCGTTGGCAGTAACAGTTTTAATTTTTAGGTTTCACTCTGTTTTCTCCTATATGGATACATGTAGTTGGAACTCTAAATCAAACACGGTTTGTGCTAGCTCTTTGAAACTTGACACAATAAAGTAGCTCATGTTCTATCTCTATGGTTTGTTTCCTATTGATGTAGCCCTAAGCAGAGACGGGCGCAAATCACTCATGGAAAGGTGTTGCCAAGCTTCCAAAAAACTACGAGTTTCCTGAAATCTCAGCACACATTTTTTCACCCAATCTTGATGACACTTTCAGGTAATGATCAGTACCCCAATCCCACTTGGGTCACCAAGTTTCGTTCTTCTATGTTAAACCGTTCGTTGGCAATAACAGTTTTAATTTCTAGGTGTCACTCTGTTTTCTCCTATTTGGATACATGTAGATGGAACTCTAAATCAAACACCGTTTGTGCTAGCTCTTTGAAACTTGACAGAATAAAGTAGCTCCAAGTGCTATCTCTATGGTTTGTTTCCTATTGATGTAGCCCTAAGCAGAGACTGGCGCAAATCAGTTTCACGGAAAGGGGTTGCCAAGCTTCCAAAAAACTAAGAGTTTCCTGAAATCTCAGCAGACATTTTTTCACCCAATCTTGATGACACTTTCAGGTAATGATCAGTATGCCAATCCCACTTGGCTCACCGAATTTCGTTCTTCTAGGTTAAACCGTTCGTTGGCAGTAACAGTTTTAATTTTTAGGTTTCATTCTGTTTTCTCCTTTATGGATACATGTAGTTGGAACACTAAATCAAACACTGTTTGTGCTAGCTCTTAGAAACTTGACACAATAAAGTAGCTCCAAGTTCTCTCTCTATGGTTTGTTTCCTATTGAAGTAGTGCTAAGCAGAGACTGGCGCAAATCACTTTCATGGAAGGGGGTTGCCAAGCTTCAAGAAAACTACGAGTTTCCTGAAATATCACCACACATTTTTTCACCCAATCTTGATGACACTTTCAGGTAATGATCAGTACCCCAATCCCACTTGGCTCACCAAATTTCGTTCTTCTAGGTTAAACTGTTCGTTGGCAGTAACAGTTTTAATTTCTGGTTTCACTCTGTTTTCTCCTATATGGATACATGTATTTGGAACTCTAAATCAAATATGGTTTGTGCTACCTCTTTGAAACTTGACAGAATAAAGTAGCTCCAAGTTCCATCTCTATGCTTTGTTTCCTATTGATGTAGCCCTAAGCAGAGACTGGCACAAATCACTTTCATGGAAAGGGGTTGCCAAGCTTCCAAAAATTACGAGTTTCCTGAAATCACAGCACACATTTTTTCACCCAATCTTGATGACACTTTCAGGTAATGATCAGTACGCCAATCCCACTTGGGTCACCAAGTTTCGTTCTTCTATGTTAAACCGTTCGTTGGCAGTAACAGTTTTAAATTCTAGGTTTCACTCTGTTTTCTCCTATGTGGATATATGTAGTTGGAACTCTAAATCAAACACGGTTTGTGCTAGCTCTTTTTAACTTGACACAATAAAGTAGCTCCAAGTTCTATCTCTATGGTTTGTTTCCTATTTATGTAGCCCTAAGCAGAGACTGGCGCAAATCACTTTCATGGAAGGGGGTTGCCAAGCTTCCAAAAAACTACGAGTTTCCTTAAATCTCAGCACATATTTTTTCACCCAATCTTGATGACACTTTCAGGTAATGATCAGTACCCCAATCCCACTAGGCTCACCAAATTTCGTTCTTCTAGGTTAAACCGTTCGTTGGCAGTAACAGTTTTAATTTTTAGGTTTAACTCTGTTTTCTCCTATATGGATACATGTAGTTGGAACTCTAAATCAAACACGGTTTGTGCTAGCTCTTTGAAACTTTACACAATAAAGTAGCTCCAAGTTCTCTCTCTATGGTTTGTTTCATATGATGTATCCCTAAGCAGAGACTGGCGCAAATCACTTTCACGGAAAGGGGTTGCCAAGCTTCCAAAAAACTAAGAGTTTCCTGAAATCTCAGCAGACATTTTTTCACCCAATCTTGATGACACTTTCAGGTAATGATCAGTACGCCAATCCCACTTGGCTCACCATATTTCGTTCTTCTAGGTTAAACCGTTCGTTGGCAGTAACAGTTTGAATTTTTAGGTTTCACTCTGTTTTCTCTTATATAGATACATGTAGTTGGAACACTAAATCAAACACGGTTTGTGCTAGCTCTTAGAAACTTGACACAATAAAGTAGCTCCATGTTCTATCTCTATGGTTTGTTTTCTATTGATGTAGTGCTAAGCAGAGACTGCCACAAATCACTTTCATGGAAGGGAGTTGCCAAGCTTCAAAAAAACTACGAGTTTCCTGAAATCTCACCACACATTTTTTCACCCAATCTTGATGACACTTTCAGGTAATGATCAGTACCCCAATCCCACTAGGCTCACCAAATTTTGTTCTTCTAGGTTAAACCGTTCGTTGGCAGTAACAGTTTTAATTTTTAGGTTTCACTCTGTTTTCTCCTATATGGATACATGTAGTTGGAACTCTAAATCAAACACGGTTTGTGCTAGCTCTTTGAAACTTTACACAATAAAGTAGCTCCAAGTTCTATCTTTATGGTTTGTTTCCTATTGATGTACCCTAAGCAGAGATTGGCGCAAATCACTTTCATGGAAAGGGGTTGCCAATCTTCCAAAAAATTATGAGTTTCCTGAAATCTTAGCACACATTTTTCACCCAATCTTCATGACACTTTCAGGTAATGATCAGTACCCCAATCCCACTTGGCTCACCAAATTTCGTTCTTCTAGGTTAAACTGTTCGTTGGCAGTAACAGTTTTAATTTTTAGGTTTCACTCTGTTTTCTCCTATATGGATACATGTAGTTGGAACTCTAAATCAAACACGGTTTGTGCTAGCTCTTTGAAACTTGACACAATAAAGTAGCTCCAAGTTCTATCTCTATGGTTTGTTTCCTATTGATGTAGCCCTAAGCAGAGACGGGCGCAAATCAATCATGAAAGGTGTTGCCAAGCTTCCAAAAAACTACGAGTTTCCTGAAATCTCAGCACACATTTTTTCACCTAATCTTGATGACACTTTCAGGTAATGATCAGTACCCCAATCCCACTTGGGTCACCAAGTTTCGTTCTTCTATGTTAAACTGTTCGTTGGCAATAACAGTTTTAATTTCTAGGTTTCATTCTGTTTTCTCCTATATGGATACATGTAGTTGGAACTCTAAATCAAACACCGTTTGTGCTAGCTCTTTGAAACTTGACAGAATAAAGTAGCTCCAAGTTCTATCTCTATGGTTTTTTTTCTATTGATGTACCCCTAAGCAGAGACTGGCGCAAATCAGTTTCACGGAAAGGGGTTGCCAAGCTTCCAAAAAACTAAGAGTTTCCTGAAATCTCAGCAGACATTTTTTCACACAATCTTGATGACACTTTCAGGTAATGATCAGTACGCCAATCCCACTTGGCTCACCAAATTTCGTTCTTCTAGGTTAAACCGTTCGTTGGCAGTAACAGTTTTAATTTTTAGGTTTCATTCTGTTTTCTCCTATATGGATACATGTAGTTGGAACTCTAAATCAAACACGGTTTGTGCTAGCTCTTAGAAACTTGACACAATAAAGTAGCTCCATGTTTTATCTCTATGGTTTGTTTCCTATTGATGTAGTGCTAAGCAGAGAGTGGCGCAAATCACTTTCACGGAAAGGGGTTGCCAAGCTTCCAAAAAACTAAGAGTTTCCTGAAATCTCAGCAGACATTTTTTCACCCAATCTTGATGACACTTTCAGGTAATGATCAGTACCCCAATCCCACTAGGCTCACCAAATTTCGTTCTTCTAGGTTAAACCGTTCGTTGGCAGTAACAGTTTTAATTTCTGGTTTCACTCTGTTTTCTCCTATATGGATACATGTAGTTGGAACTCTAAATCAACCACGGTTTGTCCTACCTCTTTGAAACTTGACACAATAAAGTAGCTCCAAGTTCCATCTCTATGGTTTGTTTCCTATTGATGTAGACCTAAGCAGAGACTGGCGCAAATCACTTTCATGGAAAGGGGTTGCCAAGCTTCCAAAAAGTACGAGTTTCCTGAAATCACAGCACACATTTTTTCACCCAATCTTGATGACACTTTCAGGTAATGATCAGTACACCAATCCCACTTGGGTCACCAAGTTTCGTTCTTCTATGTTAAACCGTTCGTTGGCAGTAACAGTTTTAATTTCTTGGTTTCACTATGTTTTCTCCTATATGGATACATGTAGTTGGAACTCTAAATCAAACATGGTTTGTGCTAGCTCTTTTTAACTTGACACAATAAAGTAGCTCCAAGTTCTATCTCTATGGTTTGTTTCCTATTGATGTAGCCCTAAGCAGAGACTGGCGCAAATCACTTTCATGGAAGGGGGTTGCCAAGCTTCCAAAAAACTACGACTTTCCTTAAATCTCAGCACACATTTTTTCACCCAATCTTGATGACACTTTCAGGTAATGATCAGTACCCCAATCCCACTAGCCTCACCAAATTTTGTTCTTCTAGGTTAAACCGTTCGTTGGCAGTAACAGTTTTAATTTTTAGGTTTCACTCTGTTTTCTCTTATATGGATACATGTATTTGGAACTCTAAATCGAACACGGTTTGTGCTAGCTCTTTGAAACTTTACACAATAAAGTAGCTCCAAGTTCTATCTTTATGGTTTGTTTCCTATTGATGTACCCTAAGCAGAGAATGGCGCAAATCACTTTCATGGAAATGGGTTGCCAATCTTCCCAAAAATTACGAGATTCCTGAAATCTTAGCACACATTTTTCACCCAAACTTCATGACACTTTCAGGTAATGATCAGTACCCCAATCCCACTTGGCTCACCAAACTTCGTTCTTCTAGGTTAAACTGTTCGTTGGCAGTAACAGTTTTAATTTTTAGGTTTCACTCTGTTTTCTCCTATATGGATACATGTAGTTGGAACTCTAAATCAAACACGGTTTGTGCTAGCTCTTTGAAGCTTGACACAATAAAGTAGCTCATGTTCTATCTCTATGGTTTGTTTCCTATTGATGTAGCCCTAAGCAGAGACGGACGCAAATCACTCATGGAAAGGTGTTGCCAAGCTTCCTAAAAACTACGAGTTTCCTGAAATCTCAGAACACATTTTTTCACCCAATCTTGATGACACTTTCAGGTAATGATCTGTACCCCAATCCCACTTGGGTCACCAAGTTTCGTTCTTCTATGTTAAACCGTTCGTTGGCAATAACAGTTTTAATTTCTAGGTTTCACTCTGTTTTCTCTTATATGGATACATGTAGTTGGAACTCTAAATCAAACACCGTTTGTGCTAGCTCTTTGAAACTTGACAGAATAAAGTAGCTCCAAGTTCTATCTCTATGGTTTTTTTCCTATTGATGTAGCCCTAAGCAGAGACTGGCGCAAATAAGTTTCACGGAAAGGGGTTGTCAAGCTTCCAAAAAACTAAGAGTTTCCTGAAATCTCAGCAGATATTTTTTCACCCAATCTTGATGACACTTTGAGGTAATGATCAGTATGCCAATCCCACTTGGCTCAAGAAATTTCGTTCTTCTAGGTTAAACCGTTCGTTGGCAGTAACAGTTTTAATTTTTAGGTTTCATTCTGTTTTCTCCTATAAGGATACATGTAGTTGGAACTCTAAATCAAACACGGTTTGTGCTAGCTCTTTTTAACTTGACACAATAAAGTAGCTCCAAGTTCTATCTCTATGGTTTGTTTTCTATTTATATAGCCCTAAGCAGAGACTGGCGTAAATCACTTTCATGGAAGGGGGTTGCCAAGCTTCCAAAAAACTACGAGTTTCCTTAAATCTCAGCACATATTTTTTCACCCAATCTTGATGACACTTTCAGGTAATGATCAGTACCCCAATCCCACTAGGCTCACCAAATTTCGTTCTTCTAGGTTAAACCGTTCATTGGCAGTAACAGTTTTAATTTTTAGGTTTCACTCTGTTTTCTCCTATATGGATACATGTAGTTGGAACTCTAAATCAAACACGGTTTGTGCTAGCTCTTTGAAACTTTACACAATAAAGTAGCTCCAAGTTCTATCTCTATGGTTTGTTTCCTATTGATGTAGCCCTAAGCAGAGACGGGCGCAAGTCACTCATGGAAAGGTGTTGACAAGCTTCCAAAAAACTACGAGTTTCCTGAAATTTCAGCACACATTTTTTCACCCAATCTTGATGACACTTTCAGGTAATGATCAGTACCCCAATCCCACTTGGGTCACGAAGTTTCGTTCTTCTATGTTAAACCGTTCGTTGGCAGTAACAGTTTTAATTTCTAGGTTTCACTCTGTTTTCTCCTATATGGATACATGTAGTTGGAACTCTAAATCAATCACCGTTTGTGCTAGCTCTTTGAAACTTGACAGAATAATGTAGCTCCAACTTCTATCTCTATGGTTTTTTTCCTTTTGATGTAGCCCTAGCAGAGACTGGCGCAAATCACTTTCAAGGAAACGGGTTGCCAAGCTTCCAAAAAACTACGAGTTTCCTGAAATCTCAGCAGAAATTTTTTCAACCAATCTTGATGACACTTTCAGGTAATGATCAGTACGCCAATCCCACTTGGCACACCAAATTTCGTTCTTCTAGGTTAAACCGTTCGTTGGCAGTAACAGTTTTAATTTCTAGGTTTCACTCTGTTTTCTCCTATATGGATACATGTAGTTGGAACTCTAAATCAAACACCGTTTGTGCTAGCTCTTTGAAACTTGACACAATAAAGTAGCTCCAAGTTCTATCTCTATGGTTTGTTTCCTATTGATGTAGCCCTAAGCAGAGACTGGCGCAAATCACTTTCATGGAAAGGGGTTGCCAAGCTTCCAAAAAACTACGAGTTTCCTGAAATCACAGCACACATTTTTTCACCCAATCTTGATGACACTTTCAGGTAATGATCAGTACGCGAATCCCACTTGGCACACCAAATTTCATTCTTCTAGGTTAAACCGTTCGTTGGCAGTAACAGTTTTAATTTCTAGGTTTCACTCTGTTTTCTCCTATATGGATACATCTAGTTGGAACTCTAAATAAAACACGGTTTGTTCTAGCTCTTTGAAACTGACACAATAGTAGCTCCAAGTTCTATCTCTATGGTTTGTTTCCTATTGATGTAGCCCTAAGCAGAGACTGGCACAAATCACTTTCATGGAAAGGGGTTGCCAATCTTCCAAAAAACTACGAGTTTCCTGAAATCTGAGCACACATTTTTTCACCCAATTTGATGACACTTTCAGGTAATGATCAGTACCCAATCCCACTTGGCTCACCAAATTTCGTTCTTCTAGGTTAAACGGTTCGTTGGCAGTAAGAGTTTTAATTTTTGGGTTTCACTCTGTTTTCTCCTATACGGATACATGTAGTTTTAACTCTAAATCAAACACGGTTTGTGCTAGCTCTTTGAAACTTGACACAATACAGTAGCTCCAAGTTCTATCTCTATGGTTTGTTTCTTATTGATGTAGCCCTAAGCAGAGACTGGCGTAAATCACTTTTTTTTAAAGGGGTTGCCAAGCTTCCAAAAAACTATGAGTTTCCTGAAATCTCAGCACACATTTTTTCACCCAATCTTGATGACACTTTCAGGTAATGATCAGTACCCCATTCCCACTTGGCTCACCAAGTTTCGTTCTTCTAGGTTAAACCGTTAGTTGGCAGTAACAGTTTTAATTTTTAGGTTTCACTCTGTTTTCTCCTATATGGATACATGTACTTGGAATTCTAAATCAAACACGGTTTGTGCTAGCTCTTTGAAACTTAACACAATAAAACAGCTCCATGTTCTATCTCTATGGTTTGTTTCCTATTGATGTAGCCCTAAGCAGAGACTGGCGCAAATCACTTTCATGGAAAGGGGTTGCCAAGCTTCCAAAAAACTACGAGTTTCCTGAAATCTCAGCCGAAATTTTTTCACCCAATTTGATGACACTTTCAGGAAATGATCAGTACGCCAATCCCACTTGGCTCACCAAATTTTGTTCTTCTAGGTTAAACCGTTCGTTGGTAGTAACAGTTTTAGTTTTTTGGTTTCACTCTGTTTTCTCCTATATGGATACATGTAGTTGGAACTCTAAATCAAACACGGTTTGAGCTAGCTCTTTGAAACTTGACACAATAAAGTAGCTCATGTTCTATCTCTATGGTTTGTTTCCTATTGACGTAGCCCTCAGCATAGACGGGCGCAAATCACTCATGGAAAGGTGTTGCCAAGCTTCCAAAAAACTACGAGTTTCCTGAAATCTCAGCACACATTTTTTCACCCAATCTTGATGACACTTTCATTTAATGATCAGTATCCCACTCCCACTTGGGTCACCAAGTTTTCTTCTTCTATGTTAAACCGTTCGTTGGCAGTAACAGTTTTAATTTCTAGGTTTCACTCTGTTTTCTCCTATATGGATACATGTAGTTGGAACTCTAAATCAAACACCGTTTGTGCTAGCTCTTTGAAACTTGACAGAATAAAGTAGCTCCAAGTTCTATCTCTATGGTTTGTTTCCTATCGATGTAGCCCTAACCAGAGACTGGCGCAAATCACTTTCATGGAAAAGGGTTGCCAAGGTTCCAAAAAACTACGAGTTTCCTGAAATCTCAGCACACATTTTTTCACCCAATCTTGATGACACTTTCAGGTAATGATCAGTACAACGAATCCCACTTGGGTCACCAAGTTTCGTTCTTCTAGGTTAAACCGTTCGTTGGCAGTAACAGTTTTAAATTTTAGGTTTCACTGTTTTCTCCTATATGGACACATGTAGTTGGAACTCTAAATCAAACACGGTTTGTGCTACCTCTTTGAAACTTGACACAATAAAGTAGCTCCAAGTTCCATCTCTATGGTTTGTTTCCTATTGATGTAGCCCTAAGCAGAGACTGGCGCAAATCACTTTCATGGACAGGGGTTGCCAAGCTTCCAAAAAGTACGAGTTTCCTGAAATCACAGCACACATTTTTTCACCGAATCTTGATGACACTTTCACGTAATGATCAGTACCCCAATCCCACTTGGCTCACCAAATTTCGTTCTTCTAGGTTAAACCGTTCGATGGCAGTAACAGTTTTAATTTTTAGGTTTCACTCTGTTTTCTCCTATATGGATACATGAAGTTGGAACTCTAAATCAAACACGGTTTGTGCTAGCTCTTTGAAACTTGACACAATAAAGTAGCACCAAGTTCTATCTCTATGATTTCTTTCCTATTGATGTAGCTCTAAGCAGAGAATGGCGCAAATCACTTTCATGGAAAGGGGTTGCCAAGCTTCCAAAAAACTACGAGTTTCCTGAAATCACAGCACACATTTTTTCACCCAATCTTGATGACACTTTCAGGTAATGATCAGTACCCCAATCCCACTTGGCACACCAAATTTCGTTTTTGTAGGTTAAACCGTTCGTTGGCAGTAACAGTTTTAATTTTTAGGTTTCACTCTGTTTTCTCCTATATGGATACATGAAGTTGGAACTCTAAATCAAACACGGTTTGTGCTAGCTCTTTGAAACTTGACACAATAAAGTAGCTCCAAGTTCTATCTCTATGGTTTGTTTCCTATTGATGTAGCCCTAAGCAGAGACTGGCGCAAATCACTTTCATGGAAAGGGGTTGCCAAGCTTCCAAAAAACTACGAGTTTCCTGAAATCATAGCACACATTTTTTCACCGAATCTTGATGACACTTTCAGGTAATGATCAGTACGCCAATCCCACTTGGCACACCAAATTTCGTTCTTCTAGTTTAAACCGTTCGTTGGCAGTAACAGTTTTAATTTTTAGGTTTCACTCTGTTTTCTCCTATATGGATACATGTAGTTTGAACTCTAAATCAAACACGGTTTGTGCTAGCTCTTTGAAACTTGACACAATAAAGTAGCTAAAAGTTCTATCTATATGATTTTTTTCCTATTGATGTAGCCCTAAGCAGAGAATGGCGCAAATCACTTTCATGCAAAGGGGTTGCCAAGCTTCCAAAAAACTACGAGTTTCCTGAAATCTCAGCACACATTTTTTCACCAAAACTTGATGACACTTTCACGTAATGATCAGTACCCCAATCCCACTTTGCTCACCAAATTTCGTTCTTCTAGGTTAAACCGTTCGTAGGCAGTAACAGTTTAAATTTTTGGGTTTCACTCTCTTTTCTCCTATATGGATACATGTAGTTGGAACTCGAAATCAAACACGGTTTGTGCTAGCTCTTTGAAACTTGACACAATAAAGTAGCACCAAGTTCTATCTCTATGATTTGTTTCCTATTGATGTAGCTCTAAGCAGAGAATGGCGCAAATCACTTTCATGGAAAGGGGTTGCCAAGCTTCCAAAAAACTACGAGTTTCCTGAAATCACAGCACACATTTTTTCACCCAATCTTGATGACACTTTCAGGTAATGATCAGTACCCCAATCCCACTTGGCACACCAAATTTCGTTCTTGTAGGTTAAACCGTTCGTTGGCAGTAACAGTTTTAATTTTTAGGTTTCACTCTGTTTTCTCCTATATGGATACATGTAGTTGGAAGTCTAAATAAAACTCGGTTTGTGCTAGCTCTTTGAAACTTGACACAATAAAGTAGCTCCAAGTTCTATCTCTATGGTTTGTTTCCTATTGATGTAGCCCTAAGCAGAGACTGGCGCAAATCACTTTAATGGAAAGGGGTTGCCAAACTTCCAAAAAACTACGAGTTTTTTGAAATCTCAGCACACATATTTTCACCCAATCTTGATGACACTTTCAGGTAATGATCACTACCCCAATCCCACTTGGGTCACCAAATTTCATTCTTCTAGGTTAAACCGTTCATTGGCAGTAACAGTTTAAATTTTATGTTTCACTCTGTTTTCTCCTATATGGATACATGTAGTTGGAAGTCTAAATCAAACACGGTTTGTGCTAGCTCTTTGAAACTTGACACAATAAAGTAGCTCCAAGTTCTATCTCTATGGTTTGTTCCAATTGATGTATCCCTGAGCAGAGACTGGCGCAAATCACTTTAATGGAAAGGGGTTGCCAAGCTTCCCAAAAACTTCGAGTTTCCTGAAAACTCAGCACACATTTTTTCACCCAATCTTGATGACACTTTCAGGTAATGATCAGTACCCCAATCCCACTTGGCTCACCAAATTTCGTTCTTCTAGGTTAAACCGTTCGTTGGCAGTAACAGTTTAAATTTTTAGGTTTCACTCTGTTTTCACCTATATGGATACATGCAGTTGGAAGTCTAAATCAAACAGGGTTTGTGCTAGCTCTTTGAAACTTGACACAATAAAGTAGCTCCAAGTTCTATCTCTATGGTTTGTTTCCTATTGATGTAGCCCTAAATAGAGACTGGCGCAAATCACTTTCATGGAATGGGGTTGCCAAGCTTCCAAAAAACTACGAGTTTCCTGAAATCTCAACACACATTTTTTCACCCAATCTTGATGACACTTTCAGGTAATGATCAGTACAACAAATCCCACTTGGGTCACCAAGTTTCGTTCTTCTAGGTTAAACCCTTTGTTGGCAGTAACAGTTTTAATTTTTAGGTTTCACTCTGTTTTCTCCTATATGGATACATGTAGTTGGAACTCTAAATCAAACACGGTTTGTGCTAGCTCTTTGAAACTTGACACAATAAAGTAGCTCCAAGTTCTGTCTCTATGGTTTGTTTCCTATTGATGTAGCCCTAAGCAGAGACTGGCGCAAATCACTTTCATGGAAAGGGGTTGCCAAGGTTCCAAAAAACTACGAGTTTCCTGAAATCTCAGCACACATTTTTTCACCCAATCTTGATGACACTTTCAGGTAATGATCAGTACCCCAATCCCACTTGGGTCACCAAATTTCGTTCTTCTAGATTAAACCGTTCGTTGGCAGTAACAGTTTTAATTTTTAGGTTTCACTCTGTTTTCTCCTATATGGATACATGTAGTTGGAACTCTAAATCAAACACGGTTTGTGCTAGCTCTTTGAAACTTGACACAATAAAGTAGCTCCAAGTTCTATCTCTATGGTTTGTTTCCTATTGATGTAGCCCTAAGCAGAGACTGAGCAAATCACTTTCATGGAAAGGGGTTGCCAAGGTTCCAAAAAACTACGAGTTTCCTGAAATCTCAGCACACATTTTTTCACCCACCTTGATGACACTTTCAGGTAATGATCACTACCCAAATCCCACTTGGCTCACCAAATTTCGTTCTTCTAGGTTAAACCGTTCGTTGGCAGTAACAGTTTTAATTTTTAGGTTTCACTCTGTTTTCTCCTATATGGATACATGTAGTTGGAACTCTAAATCAAACACGGTTTGTGCTAGCTCTTTGAAACTTGACACAATAAAGTAGCTCCAAGTTCTATCTCTATGGTTTGTTTCCTATTGATGTAGCCCTAAGCAGAGACTGGCGCAAATCACTTTCATGGAAAAGGGTTGCCAATCTTCCAAAAAACTTCGAGTTTCCTAAAATCTCAGCACATATATTTTCACCCAATCTTGATGACACTTTCAGGTAATGATCAGTACCCCAATCCCACTTGGCTCACGAAATTTCGTTCTTCTGGATTAAACAGTTCGTTGGCAGTAACAGTTTTAATTTTTAGGTTTCACTCTGTTTTCTCCTATATGGATACATGTAGTTGGAAGTCTAAATCAAACACGGTTTGTGCTAGCTCTTTGAAACTTGACACAATAAAGTAGCTCCAAGTTCTATCTCTATGGTTTGTTTCCTATTGATGTAGCCCTAAGCAGAGACTGGAGCAAATCACTTTCATGTAAAGGGGTTGCCAATCTTCCAAAAAACTACGAGTTTCCTGAAATCTCAGCACACATTTTTTCACCCAATCTTGATGACACTTTCAGGTAATGATCAGTACCCCAATCCCACTTGGCTCACCAAATTTCGTTCTTCTAGGTTAAACCGTTCGTTGGCAGTAACAGTTTTGATTTTTAGGTTTCACTCTGTATTCTCCTATATGGATACATGTAGTTGGAAGTCTAAATCAAACACGGTTTGTGCTAGCTCTTTGAAACTTGACACAATAAAGTAGCTCCAAGTTCTATCTCTATGGTTTGTTTCCTATTGATGTAGCCCTAAGAAGAGACTGGCGCAAATCACTTTCATTTAAAGAGGTTGCCAAGCTTCCAAAAAACTACGAGTTTCCTGAAATCTCAGCACACATTTTTTCACCCAATCTTGATGACACTTTCAGGTAATGATCAGTACCCCAATCCCACTTGGCTCACCAAATTTCGTTCTTCTAGGTTAAACCGTTCGTTGGCAGTAACAGTTTTGATTTTTAGGTTTCACTCTGTTTTCTCCTATATGGATACATGTAGTTGGAAGTCTAAATCAAACACGGTGTGTGCTAGCTCTTTGAAACTTGACACAATAAAGTAGCTCCAAGTTCTATCTCTATGGTTTGTTCCAATTGACGTAGCCCTGAGCAGAGACTGGCGCAAATCACTTTCATGGGAAGGGGTTGCCAAGCTTCCCAAAAACTACGAGTTTCCTGAAATCTCAGCACACATTTTTTCACCCAATCTTGATGACACTTTCAGGTAATGATCAGTACCCAATCCCACTTGGCTCACCAAATTTCGTTCTTCTAGGTTAAACAGTTCGTTGGCAGTAACAGTTTAAATTTTTTGGTTTCACTCTGTTTTCTCCTATATGGATACATGTAGTTGGAAGTCTAAATCAAACACGGTTTGTGCTAGCTCTTTGAAACTTCACACAATAAAGTAGCTCCAGTTCTATCTCTATGGTTTGTTTCCTATTGATGTAGACCTAAGCAGAGACTGGCGCAAATCAATTTCATGGAAAGGGGTTGCCAAGCTTCCAAAAAACTACGAGTTTCCTGAAATCTCAGCACACATTTTTTCACCCAATCTTGATGACACTTTCAGGTAATGATCACTACCCCAATCCCACTTGGCTAAAGAAATTTCGTTCTCCTAGGTTAAACCGTTCGTCGGCAGTAACAGTTTTAATTTTTAGGTTTCACTCTGTTTTCTCCTATATGGATACATGTAGTTGGAAGTCTAAATCAAAAACGGTTTGTGCTAACTCTTTGAAACTTGACACAATGAAGTAGCTCCAAGTTCTATCTCTATGGTTTGTTTCCTATTGATGTAGTCCTAAGCAGAGACTGGCACAAATCACTTTCATGGAAAGGGGTTGCCAAGGTGCCAAAAAACTACGAGTTTCCTGAAATCTCAGCACACATTTTTTCACCCAATCTTGATGACACTTTCAGGTAATGATCACTCCCCCAATCCCACTTGGCTCACCAAATTTCGTTCTTCTAGGTTAAACCGTTCCTCAGCAGTAACAGTTTTAATTTTTAGGTTTCACTCTGTTTTCTCCTATATGGATACATGTAGTTGGAAGTCTAAATCAAACACGGTTTGTGCTAGCTCTTTGAAACTTGACACAATAAAGTAGCTCCAAGTTCTGTCTCTATGGTTTGTTTCCTATTGATGTAGACCTAAGAAGAGACTGGCGCAAATCACGTTCATGGAAAGGGGTTGCCAAGGTTCCAAAAAACTACGAGTTTCCTGAAATCTCAGCAAACATTTTTTCACCCAATCTTGATGACACTTTCAGGTAATGATCAGTACCCCAATCCCACTTGGCTCACCAAATTTCGTTCTTCTAGGTTAAACCGTTCGTTGGCAGTAACAGTTTTAATTTTTAGGTTTCACTCAATTTTCTCCTATATGAATACATTTAGTTGGAACTCTAAATCAAACACGGTTTGTGCTAGCTCTTTGAAACTTGAGACAATAAAGTAGCTCCATGTTCTATCTCTATGGTTTGTTTCCTATTGATGTAGACCTAAGCAGAGACTGGCGCAAATCACTTTCATGGAAAGGGGTTGCCAATCTTCCAAAAAACTACGAGTTTCCTGAAATCTCAGCACACATTTTTTCACCCAATCTTGATGACACTTTGAGGTAATGATCAGTACCCCAATCCCACTTGGCTCACCAAATTTCGTTCTTCTATGTTAAACCGTTCGTTGGCAGTAACAGTTTTGATTTTTAGGTTTCACTCTGTTTTCTCCTATATGGATACATGTAGTTGGAAGTCTAAATAAAACTCGGTTTGTGCTAGCTCTTTGAAACTTGACACAATAAAGTAGCTCCAAGTTCTATCTCTATGGTTTGTTTCCTATTGATGTAGCCCTAAGCAGAGACTGGCGCAAATCACTTTAATGGAAAGGGGTTGCCAATCTTCCAAAAAACTACGAGTTTTTTGAAATCTCAGCACACATTTTTTCACCCAATCTTGATGACACTTTCAGGTAATGATCACTACCCCAATCCCACTTGGGTCACCAAATTTCGTTCATCTAGGTTAATCCGTTCATTGGCAGTAACAGTTTAAATTTTATGTTTCACTCTGTTTTCTCCTATATGGATACATGTAGTTGGAAGTCTAAATCAAACACGGTTTGTGCTAGCTCTTTGAAACTTGACACAATAAAGTAGCTCCAAGTTCTATCTCTATGGTTTGTTCCAATTGATGTATCCCTGAGCAGAGACTGGCGCAAATCACTTTAATGGAAAGGGGTTGCCAAGCTTCACAAAAACTTCGAGTTTCCTGAAAACTCAGCACACATTTTTTCACCCAATCTTGATGACACTTTCAGGTAATGATCAGTACCCCAATCCCACTTGGCTCACCAAATTTCGTTCTTCTAGGTTAAACCGTTCTTTGGCAGTAACAGTTTTAATTTTTATGTTTCACTCTGTTTTCTCATATATGGATATATATAGTTGGAACTCTAAATCAAACACGGTTTGTGCTAGCTCTTTGAAACTTGACACAATAAAGTAGCTCCAAGTTCTATCTCTATGGTTTGTTTCCTATTGACGTAGCCCTAAGCAGAGACTGGCGCAAATCACTTTCATGGAAAGGGTTTGCCAAGGTTCCAAAAAACTACGAGTTTCCTGAAATCTCAGCACACATTTTTTCACACAATCTTGATGACACTTTCAGGTAATGATCAGTACCCCAATCCCACTTGAGTCACCAAATTTCGTTCTTCCAAGTTAAACCGTACATTGGCAGTAACAGTTTTAATTTTTATGTTTCACTCTGTTTTCTCATATATGGATATATATAGTTGGAACTCTAAATCAAACACGGTTTGTGCTAGCTCTTTGAAACTTGACACAATAAAGTAGCTCCATGTTCTATCTCTATGGTTTGATTCCTATTGATGTAGCCCTAAGCAGAGACAGGCGCAAATCACTTTCATGGAAAGGGGTTGCCAATCTTCCAAAAAACTACGAGTTTCCTGAAATCTCAGCACACATTTTTTCACCCAATCTTGATGACACTTTCAGGTAATGATCAGTACCCCAATCCCACTTGGCTCACCAAATTTCGTTCTTCTAGGTTAAACCGTTCATCGGCAGTAACAGTTTTAATTTTTAGGTTTCCCTCTGTTTTCTCCTATATGGATACATGTAGTTGGAAGTCTAAATCAAACATGGTTTGTTCTAGCTCTTTGAAACTTGACACAATAAAGTAGCTCCAAGTTTTATCTCTATGGTTTGTTTCCAATTGACGTAGCCCTAAGCAGAGACTCGTGCAAATCACTTTCATTTAAAGGGGTTGCCAAGCTTCCAAAAAACTACCAGTTTCCTCAAATCTCATCACACATATTTTCACCCAATCTTGATGACACTTTCAGGTAATGATCAGTACCCCAATCCCACTTGGCTCACCAAATTTCGTTCTTCTAGGTTAAACCCTTCGTTGGCAGTAACAGTTTTAATATTTAGGTTTCACTCAATTTTCTCCTATATGAATACATATAGTTGGAACTCTAAATCAAACACGGTTTGTGCTAGCTCTTTGAAACTTGACACAATAAAGTAGCTCCATGTTCTATCTCTATGGTTTGATTCCTATTGATTTAGCCCTAAGCAGAGACTGGCGCAAATCACTTTCATGGAATGGGGTTGCCAAGGTACCAAAAAACTACGAGTTTCCTGAAATCTCAGCACACATTTTTTCACCCAATCTTGATGACACTTTCAGGTAATGATCAGTACAACAAATCCCTCTTGGGTCACCAAGTTTCGTTCTTCTAGGTTAAACCCTTTGTTGGCAGTAACAGTTTTAATTTTTAGGTTTCACTCTGTTTTCTCCTATATGGATACATGTATTTGGAACTCTAAATCAAACACGGTTTGTGCTAGCTCTTTGAAACTTGACACAATAAAGTAGCTCCAAGTTCTCTCTCTATGGTTTGTTTCCAATTGATGTAGCCCTAAGCAGAGACTTGCGCAAATCACTTTCATGGAAAGGGGTTGCCAAGGTTCCAAAAAACTACGAGTTTCCTGAAATCTCAGCACACATTTTTTCACCCAATCTTGATGACACTTTCAGGTAATGATCAGTACCCCAATCCCACTTGGGTCACCAAATTTCGTTCTTCCAAGTTAAACCGTTCATTGACAGTAACAGTTTTAATTTTTATGTTTCAGTCTGTTTTCTCATATATGGATACATGTAGTTGGAACTCTAAATCAAACACGGTTTGTGCTAGCTCTTTGAAACTTGACACAATAAAGTAGCTCCAAGTTCTATCTCTATGGTTTGTTTCCTATTGATGTAGCCCTAAGCATAGACTGGCGCAAATCACTTTCATGGAAAGGGGTTGCCAAGCTTCCAAAAAACTACGAGTTTCCTGAAATCTCAGCACACATTTTTTCACCCAATCTTGATGACACTTTCAGGTAATGATCAGTACAACAAATCCCACTTGGGTCCCCAAGTTTCATTCTTCTATGTTAAACCGTTCGTTGGCAGTAACAGTTTTAATTTTTATGTTTCACTCTGTTTTCTCCTATATGGATACATGTAGTTGGAAGTCTAAATCAAACACGGTTTCTGCTGGCTCTTTGAAACTTGACACAATAAAGTAGCTCCAAGTTCTATCTCTATGGTTTGTTTCCTATTGATGTAGCCCTAAGCAGAGACTGGCGCAAATCACTTTCATTGAAAGGGGTTGCCAATCTTCCAGAAAACTACGAGTTTCCTGAAATCTCAGCACACATTTTTTCACCCAATCTTGATGACACTTTCAGGTAATGATCAGTACCCCATTCCCACTTGGCTCACCAAATTTCGTTCTTCTATGTTAAACCGTTCTTTGGCAGTAACACTTTTAATTTTTAGGTTTCACTCTGTTTTCTCCTATATGGAAACATGTATTTGGAACTCTAAATCAAACACGGTTTGTGCTAGCTCTTTGAAACTTGACACAATCAAGTAGCTCCAAGTTCTATCTCTATGGTTTGTTTCCTATTGATGTAGCCCTAAGCAGAGACTGGCGCAAATCACTTACATGGACAGGGGTTGCCAAGCTTCCAAAAAACTACGAGTTTCCTGAAATCTCAGCACACATTTTTTCACCCAAACTTGATGACACTTTCAGGTAATGATCAGTACCCCAATCCCACTTGGCTCACCAAATTTCGTTCTTGTAGGTTAAACCGTTCGTTGGCAGTAACAGTTTTAATTTTTAGGTTTCACTCTGTTTTCTCCTATATGGATACATGCAGTTGGAAGTCTAAATCAAACACGGTTTGTGCTAGCTCTTTGAAACTTGACACAATAAAGTAGCTCCAAGTTCTATCTCTATGGTTTGTTTCCTATTGACGTAGCCCTAAGCAGAGACTGGCGCAAATCACTTTCATGGAAAGGGTTTGCCAAGGTTCCAAAAAACTACGAGTTTCCTGAAATCTCAGCACACATTTTTTCACACAATCTTGATGACACTTTCAGGTAATGATCAGTACCCCAATCCCACTTGAGTCACCAAATTTCGTTCTTCCAAGTTAAACCGTTCATTGGCAGTAACAGTTTTAATTTTTATGTTTCAGTCTGTTTTCTCATATATGGATATATGTAGTTGGAACACTAAATCAAACACGGTTTGTGCTAGCTCTTTGAAACTTGACACAATAAAGTAGCTCCATGTTCTATCTCTATGGTTTGTTTCCTATCGATGTAGCCCTAAGCAGAGACAGGCGCAAATCACTTTCATGGAAAGGGGTTGCCAATCTTCCAAAAAACTACGAGTTTCCTGAAATCTCAGCACACATTTTTTCACCCAATCTTGATGACACTTTCAGGTAATGATCAGTACAACAAATCCCACTTGGGTCCCCAAGTTTCATTCTTCTATGTTAAACCGTTCGTTGACAGTAACAGTTTTAATTTTTAGGTTTCACTATGTTTTCTCCTATATGGATACATGTAGTTGGAACTCTAAATCAAACACGGTTTGTGCTAGGTCTTTGAAACTTGACACAATAAAGTAGCTCCAAGTTCTATCTCTATGGTTTGTTTCCTATTGATGTAGCCCTAAGCAGAGACTGGCGCAAATCACTTTCATGGAAAGGGGTTGCCAATCTTCCAGAAAACTACGAGATTCCTGAAATCTCAGCACACATTTTTTCACCCAATCTTGATGACACTTTCAGGTAATGATCAGTACTCCAATCCCACTTGGCTCACCAAATTTCGTTCTTCTATGTTAAACCGTTCGTTGGCAGTAACAGTTTTAATTTTTAGGTTTCACTCTGTTTTCTCCAATATGGAAACATGTAGTTGGAACTCTAAATCAAACACGGTTTGTGCTAGGTCTTTGAAACTTGACACAATAAAGTAGCTCCAAGTTCTATCTCTATGGTTTGTTTCCTATTGATGTAGCCCTAAGCAGAGACTGGCGCAAATCACTTTCATTGAAAGGGGTTGCCAAGGTTCCAAAAAACTACGAGATTCCTGAAATCTCAGCACACATTTTTTCACCCAATCTTGATGACACTTTCAGGTAATGATCAGTACCCAAATCCCACTTGGGTCACCAAATTTCGTTCTTCCAAGTTAAACCGTTCATTGGCAGTAACAGTTTCAATTTTTATGTTTCACTCTGTTTTCTCATATATGGATACATATATTTGGAACTCTAAATCAACCACGGTTTGTGCTAGCTCTTTGAAACTTGACACAATAAAGTAGCTCCAAGTTCTATCTCTATGGTTTGTTTCCTATTGATGTAGCCCTAAGCAGAGACAGGCGCAAATCACTTTAATGGAAAGGGGTTGCCAATCTTCCAAAAAACTACGAGTTTCCTGAAATCTCAGCACACATTTTTTCACCCAATCTTGATGACAATTTCAGGTAATGATCAGTACAACAAATCCCACTTGGGTCACCAAGTTTCTTTCTTCTATGTTAAACCGTTCGTTGGCAGTAACAGTTTTAATTTTTAGGTTTCACTCTGTTTTCTCCTATATGGATACATGTAGTTGGATCTCTAAATCAAACACGGTTTGTGCTAGCTCTTTGAAACTTGACACAATAAAGTAGCTCCAAGTTCTATCTCTATGGTTTGTTTCCTATTGATGAAGCCCTAAGCAGAGACTTCTGCAAATCACTTTCATGGAAAGGGGTTGCCAATCTTCCAGAAAACTACGAGTTTCCTGAAATCTCAGCACACATTTTTTCACCCAATCTTGATGACACTTTCAGGTAATGATCAGTACCCCAATCCCACTTGGCTCACCAAATTTCGTTCTTCTATGTTAATCCGTTATTTGGCAGTAACAGTTTTAATTTTTAGGTTTCACTCTGTTTTCTCCTATATGGATACATGTAGTTGGAACTCTAAATCAAACAGGGTTTGTGCTAGCTCTTTGAAACTTGACACAATAAAGTAGCTCCAAGTTCTATCTCTATGGTTTGTTTCCTGTTGATGTAGCCCTAAGCAGAGACTGGCGCAAATCACTTTCATGGAAAGGAGTTGCCAAGCTTCCAAAAAACTAAGAGTTTCCTGAAATCTCAGCCCACATTTTTTCACCCAATCTTGACGACACTTTCAGGTAATGATCAGTACCCCAATCCCACTTGGCTCACCAAATTTAGTTCTTCTAGGTTAAACCTTTCGTTGGCAGTAACAGTTTTAATTTTTAGGTTTCACTCAATTTTCTCCTATATGGATACATGTAGTTGGAACTCTAAATCAAACACGGTTTGTGCTAGGTCTTTGAAACTTGACACAATAAAGTAGCTCCAAGTTCTATCTCTATGGTTTGTTTCCTATTGATGTAGCCCTAAGCAGACTGGCGCAAATCACTCTCATGGAAAGGGGTTGCCAATCTTCGAGAAAACTACGAGTTTCCTGAAATCTCAGCACACATTTTTTCACCCAATTTGATGACACTTTCAGGTAATGATCAGTACCCCAATCCCACTTGGCTCACCAAATTTCGTTCTTCTAGGTTAAACCGTTCTTTGCAGTAACAGTTTTAAATTTTAGGTTTCACTCTGTTTTCTCCTATATGGATACATGTAGTTGGAACTCTAAATCAAACACGGTTTGTGCTAGCTCTTTGAAACTTGACACAATAAAGTAGCTCCAAGTTCTATCTCTATGGTTTGTTTCCTATTGATGTAGCCCTAAGCAGAGACTGGCGCAAATCACTTTCATGGAAAGGGGTTGCCAAGCTTCCAAAAAACTACGAGTTTCCTGAAATCTCAGCACACATTTTTTCAACCAATCTTGATGACACTTTCAGGAAATGATCAGTACCCCAATCCCACTTGACTCACCAAATTTCGTTATTCTAGGTTAAACCCTGCGTTGGCAGTAACAGTTTTAATTTTTATGTTTCACTCTGTTTTCTCCTATATGGATACATGTAGTTGGAACTCTAAATCAAACACGGTTTGTGCTAGGTCTTTGAAACTTGACACAATAAAGTAGCTCCAAGTTCTATCTCTATGGTTTGTTTCCTATTGATGTAGCCCTAAGCAGAGACAGGCGCAAATCACTTTCATGGAAAGGGGTTGCCAATCTTCCAAAAAACTACGAGTTTCCTGAAATCTCAGCACACATTTTTTCACCCAATCTTGATGACACTTTCAAGTAATGATCAGTACAACAAATCCCACTTGGGTCACCAAATTTCGTTCTTCCAAGTTAAACCGTTCATTGACAGTAACAGTTTTAATTTTTATGTTTCAGTCTGTTTTCTCATATATGGATACATGTAGTTGGAACTCTAAATCAAACACGGTTTGTGCTAGCTCTTTGAAACTTGACACAATAAAGTAGCTCCAAGTTCTATCTCTATGGTTTGTTTCCTATTGATGTAGCCCTAAGCATAGACTGGCGCAAATCACTTTCATGGAAAGGGGTTGCCAAGCTTCCAAAAAACTACGAGTTTCCTGAAATCTCAGCACACATTTTTTCACCCAATGTTGATGACACTTTCAGGTAATGATCAGTACAACAAATCCCACTTGGGTTCCCAAGTTTCATTCTTCTATGTTAAACCGTTCGTTGGCAGTAACAGTTTTAATTTTTATGTTTCACTCTGTTTTCTCCTATATGGATACATGTAGTTGGAAGTCTAAATCAAACACGGTTTCTGCTGGCTCTTTGAAACTTGACACAATAAAGTAGCTCCAAGTTCTATCTCTATGGTTTGTTTCCTATTGATGTAGCCCTAAGCAGAGACTGGCGCAAATCACTTTCATTGAAAGGGGTTGCCAATCTTCCAGAAAACTACGAGTTTCCTGAAATCTCAGCACACATTTTTTCACCCAATCTTGATGACACTTTCAGGTAATGATCAGTACCCCATTCCCACTTGGCTCACCAAATTTCGTTCTTCTATGTTAAACCGTTCTTTGGCAGTAACACTTTTAATTTTTAGGTTTCACTCTGTTTTCTCCTATATGGAAACATGTATTTGGAACTCTAAATCAAACACGGTTTGTGCTAGCTCTTTGAAACTTGACACAATCAAGTAGCTCCAAGTTCTATCTCTATGGTTTGTTTCCTATTGATGTAGCCCTAAGCAGAGACTGGTGCAAATCACTTACATGGACAGGGGTTGCCAAGCTTCCAAAAAACTACGAGTTTCCTGAAATCTCAGCACACATTTTTTCACCCAAACTTGATGACACTTTCAGGTAATGATCAGTACCCCAATCCCACTTGGCTCACCAAATTTCGTTCTTGTAGGTTAAACCGTTCGTTGGCAGTAACAGTTTTAATTTTTAGGTTTCACTCTGTTTTCTCCTATATGGATACATGCAGTTGGAAGTCTAAATCAAACACGGTTTGTGCTAGCTCTTTGAAACTTGACACAATAAAGTAGCTCCAAGTTCTATCTCTATGGTTTGTTTCCTATTGACGTAGCCCTAAGCAGAGACTGGCGCAAATCACTTTCATGGAAAGGGTTTGCCAAGGTTCCAAAAAACTACGAGTTTCCTGAAATCTCAGCACACATTTTTTCACACAATCTTGATGACACTTTCAGGTAATGATCAGTACCCCAATCCCACTTGAGTCACCAAATTTCGTTCTTCCAAGTTAAACCGTTCATTGGCAGTAACAGTTTTAATTTTTATGTTTCAGTCTGTTTTCTCATATATGGATATATGTAGTTGGAACACTAAATCAAACACGGTTTGTGCTAGCTCTTTGAAACTTGACACAATAAAGTAGCTCCATGTTCTATCTCTATGGTTTGTTTCCTATCGATGTAGCCCTAAGCAGAGACAGGCGCAAATCACTTTCATGGAAAGGGGTTGCCAATCTTCCAAAAAACTACGAGTTTCCTGAAATCTCAGCACACATTTTTTCACCCAATCTTGATGACACTTTCAGGTAATGATCAGTACAACAAATCCCACTTGGGTCCCCAAGTTTCATTCTTCTATGTTAAACCGTTCGTTGACAGTAACAGTTTTAATTTTTAGGTTTCACTATGTTTTCTCCTATATGGATACATGTAGTTGGAACTCTAAATCAAACACGGTTTGTGCTAGGTCTTTGAAACTTGACACAATAAAGTAGCTCCAAGTTCTATCTCTATGGTTTGTTTCCTATTGATGTAGCCCTAAGCAGAGACTGGCGCAAATCACTTTCATGGAAAGGGGTTGCCAATCTTCCAGAAAACTACGAGATTCCTGAAATCTCAGCACACATTTTTTCACCCAATCTTGATGACACTTTCAGGTAATGATCAGTACTCCAATCCCACTTGGCTCACCAAATTTCGTTCTTCTATGTTAAACCGTTCGTTGGCAGTAACAGTTTTAATTTTTAGGTTTCACTCTGTTTTCTCCTATATGGAAACATGTAGTTGGAACTCTAAATCAAACACGGTTTGTGCTAGGTCTTTGAAACTTGACACAATAAAGTAGCTCCAAGTTCTATCTCTATGGTTTGTTTCCTATTGATGTAGCCCTAAGCAGAGACTGGCGCAAATCACTTTCATTGAAAGGGGTTGCCAAGGTTCCAAAAAACTACGAGATTCCTGAAATCTCAGCACACATTTTTTCACCCAATCTTGATGACACTTTCAGGT
Source organism: Spermophilus citellus (assembly GCF_964194105.1). NCBI lineage: Eukaryota > Metazoa > Chordata > Mammalia > Rodentia > Sciuridae > Spermophilus > Spermophilus citellus. The sequence continues at coordinate 1,519,934 of NW_027672724.1, read as the reverse complement.
AATGATCAGTACCCAAATCCCACTTGGGTCACCAAATTTCGTTCTTCCAAGTTAAACCGTTCATTGGCAGTAACAGTTTCAATTTTTATGTTTCACTCTGTTTTCTCATATATGGATACATATATTTGGAACTCTAAATCAACCACGGTTTGTGCTAGCTTTTTGAAACTTGACACAATAAAGTAGCTCCAAGTTCTATCTCTATGGTTTGTTTCCTATTGATGTAGCCCTAAGCAGAGACAGGCGCAAATCACTTTAATGGAAAGGGGTTGCCAATCTTCCAAAAAACTACGAGTTTCCTGAAATCTCAGCACACATTTTTTCACCCAATCTTGATGACAATTTCAGGTAATGATCAGTACAACAAATCCCACTTGGGTCACCAAGTTTCTTTCTTCTATGTTAAACCGTTCGTTGGCAGTAACAGTTTTAATTTTTAGGTTTCACTCTGTTTTCTCCTATATGGATACATGTAGTTGGATCTCTAAATCAAACACGGTTTGTGCTAGCTCTTTGAAACTTGACACAATAAAGTAGCTCCAAGTTCTATCTCTATGGTTTGTTTCCTATTGATGAAGCCCTAAGCAGAGACTTCTGCAAATCACTTTCATGGAAAGGGGTTGCCAATCTTCCAGAAAACTACGAGTTTCCTGAAATCTCAGCACACATTTTTTCACCCAATCTTGATGACACTTTCAGGTAATGATCAGTACCCCAATCCCACTTGGCTCACCAAATTTCGTTCTTCTATGTTAATCCGTTATTTGGCAGTAACAGTTTTAATTTTTAGGTTTCACTCTGTTTTCTCCTATATGGATACATGTAGTTGGAACTCTAAATCAAACAGGGTTTGTGCTAGCTCTTTGAAACTTGACACAATAAAGTAGCTCCAAGTTCTATCTCTATGGTTTGTTTCCTGTTGATGTAGCCCTAAGCAGAGACTGGCGCAAATCACTTTCATGGAAAGGAGTTGCCAAGCTTCCAAAAAACTAAGAGTTTCCTGAAATCTCAGCCCACATTTTTTCACCCAATCTTGACGACACTTTCAGGTAATGATCAGTACCCCAATCCCACTTGGCTCACCAAATTTAGTTCTTCTAGGTTAAACCTTTCGTTGGCAGTAACAGTTTTAATTTTTAGGTTTCACTCAATTTTCTCCTATATGGATACATGTAGTTGGAACTCTAAATCAAACACGGTTTGTGCTAGGTCTTTGAAACTTGACACAATAAAGTAGCTCCAAGTTCTATCTCTATGGTTTGTTTCCTATTGATGTAGCCCTAAGCAGACTGGCGCAAATCACTCTCATGGAAAGGGGTTGCCAATCTTCGAGAAAACTACGAGTTTCCTGAAATCTCAGCACACATTTTTTCACCCAATCTTGATGACACTTTCAGGTAATGATCAGTACCCCAATCCCACTTGGCTCACCAAATTTCGTTCTTCTAGGTTAAACCGTTCTTTGCAGTAACAGTTTTAAATTTTAGGTTTCACTCTGTTTTCTCCTATATGGATACATGTAGTTGGAACTCTAAATCAAACACGGTTTGTGCTAGCTCTTTGAAACTTGACACAATAAAGTAGCTCCAAGTTCTATCTCTATGGTTTGTATCCTATTGATGTAGCCCTAAGCAGAGACTGGCGCAAATCACTTTCATGGAAAGGGGTTGCCAAGCTTCCAAAAAACTACGAGTTTCCTGAAATCTCAGCACACATTTTTTCACCCAATCTTGATGACACTTTCAGGTAATGATCACTACCCCAATCCCACTTGGCTCACCAAACTTTGTTCTTCTAGGTTAAACCATTCGTTGGCAGTAACAGTTTTAATTTTTAGGTTTCACTCAATTTTCTCCTATATGAATACATGAAGTTGGAACTCTAAATCAAACACGGTTTTTGCTAGCTCTTTGAAACTTGACACAATAAAGTAGCTCCATATTCTATCTCTATGGTTTGATTCCTATTGATGTAGCCCTAAGCAGAGACTGGCGCAAATCAAGTTCATGGAATGGGGTTGCAAGCTTCCAAAAAACTACGAGTTTCCTGAAATCTCAGCACATATTTTTTCACCCAATCTTGATGACACTTTCAGGTAATGATCAGTACAACAAATCCCACTTGGGTCACCAAGTTTCGTTCTTCTAGGTTAAACCGTTCGTTGGCAGTAACAGTTTTAAATTTTGGGTTTCACTCTGTTTTCTCCTATATGGATACATGTAGTTGGAACTCTAAATCAAACACGGTTTGTGCTAGCTGTTTGAAACTTGACACAATAAAATAGCTCCAAGTTCTATCTCTATGGTTTGTTTCCTATTGATGTAGCCCTAAGCAGAGACTGGCGCAAATCACTTTCATGGAAAGGGGTAGCCTGGGTTCCAAAAAACTACGTTTTTCCTGAAATAAACACACATTTTTTCACCCAATCTTGATGACACTTTCAGGTAATGATCAGTACCCCAATCCCACTTGGCTCACCAAATTTCCTTCTTCTAGGTTAAACCGTTCATTGTCAGTAACAGTTTTAATTTTTATGTTTCACTCTGTTTTCTCATATATGGCTACATGTAGTTGGAACTCTAAATCAAACACGGTTTGTGCTAGCTCTTTGAAACTTGAAACAATAAAGTAGCTCCAAGTTCTATCTCTATGGTTTGTTTCCTATTGATGTAGCCCTAAGCAGAGACAGGCGCAAATCACTTTCATGGAAAGGGGTTGCCAATCTTCCAAAAAACTACGAGTTTCCTGAAATCTCAGCACACATTTTTTCAACCAATCTTGATGACACTTTCAGGAAATGATCAGTACCCCAATCCCACTTGACTCACCAAATTTCGTTATTCTAGGTTAAACCCTGCGTTGGCAGTAACAGTTTTAATTTTTATGTTTCACTCTGTTTTCTCCTATATGGATACATGTAGTTGGAACTCTAAATCAAACACGGTTTGTGCTAGGTCTTTGAAACTTGACACAATAAAGTAGCTCCAAGTTCTATCTCTATGGTTTGTTTCCTATTGATGTAGCCCTAAGCAGAGACAGGCGCAAATCACTTTCATGGAAAGGGGTTGCCAATCTTCTAAAAAACTACGAGTTTCCTGAAATCTCAGCACACATTTTTTCACCCAATCTTGATGACACTTTCAAGTAATGATCAGTACAACAAATCCCACTTGGGTCACCAAATTTCGTTCTTCCAAGTTAAACCGTTCATTGGCAGTAACAGTTTTAATTTTTATGTTTCAGTCTGTTTTCTCATATATGGATACATGTAGTTGGAACTCTAAATCAAACATGGTTTGTGCTAGCTCTTTGAAACTTGACACAATAAAGTAGCTCCAAGTTCTATCTCTATGGTTTGTTTCCTATTGATGTAGCCCTAAGCATAGACTGGCGCAAATCACTTTCATGGAAAGGGGTTGCCAAGCTTCCAAAAAACTACGAGTTTCCTGAAATCTCAGCACACATTTTTTCACCCAATCTTGATGACACTTTCAGGTAATGATCAGTACAACAAATCCCACTTGGGTCCCCAAGTTTCATTCTTCTATGTTAAACCGTTCGTTGGCAGTAACAGTTTTAATTTTTAGGTTTCACTCTGTTTTCTCCTATATGCATACATGTAGTTGGAAGTCTAAATCAAACACGGTTTCTGCTGGCTCTTTGAAACTTGACACAATAAAGTAGCTCCAAGTTCTATCTCTATGGTTTGTTTCCTATTGATGTAGCCCTAAGCAGAGAATGGCGCAAATCGCTTTCATTGAAAGGGGTTGCCAATCTTCCAGAAAACTACGAGTTTCCTGAAATCTCAGCACACATTTTTTCACCCAATCTTGATGACACTTTCAGGTAATGATCAGTACCCCATTCCCACTTGGCTCACCAAATTTCGTTCTTCTATGTTAAACCGTTCTTTGGCAGTAACACTTTTAATTTTTAGGTTTCACTCTGTTTTCTCCTATATGGAAACATGTATTTGGAACTCTAAATCAAACACGGTTTGTGCTAGCTCTTTGAAACTTGACACAATCAAGTAGCTCCAAGTTCTATCTCTATGGTTTGTTTCCTATTGATGTAGCCCTAAGCAGAGACTGGCGCAAATCACTTTCATGGACTGGGGTTGCCAAGCTTCCAAAAAACTACGAGTTTCCTGAAATCTCAGCACACATTTTTTCACCCAAACTTGATGACACTTTCAGGTAATGATCAGTACCCCAATCCCACTTGGCTCACCAAATTTCGTTCTTGTAGGTTAAACCGTTCGTTGGCAGTAACAGTTTTAATTTTTAGGTTTCACTCTGTTTTCTCCTATATGGATACATGCAGTTGGAAGTCTAAATCAAACACGGTTTGTGCTAGCTCTTTGAAACTTGACACAATAAAGTAGCTCCAAGTTCTATCTCTATGGATTGTTTCCTATTGATGTAGCCCTAAGCAGAGACTGGCACAAATCACTTTCATAAAAAGGGGTTGCCAAGGTTCCAAAAAACTACGAGTTTCCTGAAATCTCAGCACACATTTTTTCACCCAATCTTGATGACACTTTCAGGTAATGATCACTACCCCAATCCCACGTGGCTCACCAAACTTCGTTTCTCTAGGTTAAACCGTTCGTTGGCATTAACAGTTTTAATTTTTAGGTTTCACTCTGTTTTCTCCTATATGGATACATGTAGTTGGAACTCTAAATCAAACAGGGTTTGTGCTAGCTCTTTGAAACTTGACACAATAAAGTAGCTCCAAGTTCTATCTCTATGGTTTGTTTCCTGTTGATGTAGCCCTAAGCAGAGACTGGCGCAAATCACTTTCATGGAAAGGAGTTTCCAAGCTTCCAAAAAACTAAGAGTTTCCTGAAATCTCAGCCCACATTTTTTCACCCAATCTTGATGACACTTTCAGGTAATGATCAGTACCCCAATCCCACTTGGCTCACCAAATTTAGTTCTTCTAGGTTAAACCTTTCGTTGGCAGTAACAGTTTTAATTTTTAGGTTTCACTCAATTTTCTCCTATATGGATACATGTAGTTGGAACTCTAAATCAAACACGGTTTGTGCTAGCTCTTTGAAACTTGACACAATAAAGTAGCTCCATGTTCTATCTCTATGGTTTGTTTCCTATAGATGTAGCCCTAAGCAGAGACTGGCGCAAATCACTTTCATGGAATGGGGTTGCCAAGCTTCCAAAAAACTACGAGTTTCCTGAAATCTCAGCACACATTTTTTCACCCAATCTTGATGACACTTTCAGGTAATGATAAGTACCCCAATCCCACTTGGCTCACCAAATTTCGTTCTTCTAGGTTAAACCGTTCGTTGGCAGTAAATGTTTTAATTTTTAGGTTACACTCTGTTTTCTCCTATATGGATACATGTAGTTGGAACTCTAAATCAAACACGGTTTGTGCTAGCTATTTGAAACTTGACACAATAAAGTAGCTCCAAGTTCTATCTCTATAGTTTGTTTCCTATTGATGTAGCCCTAAGCAGAGACTGGCGCAAATCACTTTTATAGAAAGGGGTTGCCAATCTTCCAAAAAACTACGAGTTTCCTGAAATCTCAGCACACATTTTTTCACCCAATCTTGATGACACTTTCAGGTAATGATCAGTACCCCAATCCCACTTGGCTCACCAAATTTCGTTCTTCTAGGTTAAACCGTTCTTTGCAGTAACAGTTTTAAATTTTAGGTTTCACTCTGTTTTCTCCTATATGGATACATGTATTTGGAACTCTAAATCAAACACGGTTTGTGCTAGCTCTTTGAAACTTGAACAATAAAGTAGCTCCAAGTTCTATCTCTATGGTTTGTTTCCTATTGATGTAGCCCTAAGCAGAGACTGGCGCAAATCACTTTCATGGAAAGGGGTTGCCAAGCTTCCAAAAAACTACGAGTTTCCTGAAATCTCAGCACACATTTTTTCACCCAATCTTGATGACACTTTCAGGTAATGATCACTACCCCAATCCCACTTGGCTCACCAAACTTTGTTCTTCTAGGTTAAACCATTCGTTGGCAGTAACAGTTTTAATTTTTAGGTTTCACTCAATTTTCTCCTATATGAATACATGTAGTAGGAACTCTAAATCAAACACGGTTTTTGCTAGCTCTTTGAAACTTGACACAATAAAGTAGCTCCATATTCTATCTCTATGGTTTGATTCCTATTGAAGTAGCCCTAAGCAGAGACTGGCGCAAATCAAGTTCATGGAATGGGGTTGCAAGCTTCCAAAAAACTACGAGTTTCCTGAAATCTCAGCACATATTTTTTCACCCAATCTTGATGACACTTTAAGGTAATGATCAGTACAACAAATCCCACTTGGGTCACCAAGTTTCGTTCTTCTAGGTTAAACCGTTCGTTGGCAGTAACAGTTTTAATTTTTAGGTTACACTCTGTTTTCTCCTATATGGATACATGTAGTTGGAACTCTAAATCAAACACGGTTTGTGCTAGCTGTTTGAAACTTGACACAATAAAATAGCTCCAAGTTCTGTCTCTATGGTTTGTTTCCTATTGATGTAGCCCTAAGCAGAGACTGGCGCAAATCACTTTCATGGAAAGGGGTAGCCTGGGTTCCAAAAAACTACGTTTTTCCTGAAATAAGCACACATTTTTTCACCCAATCTTGATGACACTTTCAGGTAATGATCACTACCCCAATCCCACTTGGCTCACCAAACTTTGTTCTTCTAGGTTAAACCATTCGTTGGCAGTAACAGTTTTAATTTTTAGGTTTCACTCAATTTTCTCCTATATGAATACATGTAGTTGGAACTCTAAATCAAACACGGTTTTTGCTAGCTCTTTGAAACTTGACACAATAAAGTAGCTCCATATTCTATCTCTATGGTTTGATTCCTATTGATGTAGCCCTAAGCAGAGACTGGCGCAAATCAAGTTCATGGAATGGGGTTGCAAGCTTCCAAAAAACTACGAGTTTCCTGAAATCTCAGCACATATTTTTTCACCCAATCTTGATGACACTTTCAGGTAATGATCAGTACAACAAATCCCACTTGGGTCACCAAGTTTTGTTCTTCTAGGTTAAACCGTTCGTTGGCAGTAACAGTTTTAATTTTTAGGTTACACTCTGTTTTCTCCTATATGGATACATGTAGTTGGAACTCTAAATCAAACACGGTTTGTGCTAGCTGTTTGAAACTTGACACAATAAAATAGCTCCAAGTTCTATCTCTATGGTTTGTTTCCTATTGATGTAGCCCTAAGCAGAGACTGGCGCAAATCACTTTCATGGAAAGGGGTAGCCTGGGTTCCAAAAAACTACGTTTTTCCTGAAATAAGCACACATTTTTTCACCCAATCTTGATGACACTTTCAGGTAATGATCAGTACCCCAATCCCACTTGGCTCACCAAATTTCGTTCTTCTAGGTTAAACCGTTCATTGGCAGTAACAGTTTTAATTTTTATGTTTCACTCTGTTTTCTCATATATGGCTACATGTAGTTGGAACTCTAAATCAAACACGGTTTGTGCTATCTCTTTGAAACTTGAAACAATAAAGTAGCTCCAAGTTCTATCTCTATGGTTTGTTTCCTATTGATGTAGCCCTAAGCAGAGACAGGCGCAAATCACTTTCATGGAAAGGGGTTGCCAATCTTCCAAAAAACTACGAGTTTCCTGAAATCTCAGCACACATTTTTTCACCCAATCATGATGACACTTTCAGGTAATGATCACTACCCCAATCCCACGTGGCTCATCAACTTTGTTCTTCTAGGTTAAACCTTTCGTTGGCAGTAACAGTTTTAATTTTTAGGTTTCACTCAATTTTCTCCTATATGAATACATGTAGTTGGAACTCTAAATCAAACACGGTTTGTGCTAGCTCTTTGAAACTTGACACAATAAAGTAGCTCCATGTTCTATCTCTATGGTTTGTTTCCTATTGATGTAGCCCTAAGCAGAGACTGGCGCAAATCACTTTCATGGAATGGGGTTGCCAAGCTTCCAAAAAACTACGAGTTTCCTGAAATCTCAGCACACATTTTTTCAAACAATCTTGATGACACTTTCAGGTAATGATCAGTACCCCAATCCCACTTGGGTCACCAAATTTCGTTCTTCCAAGTTAAACCGTTCATTGGAAGTAACAGTTTTAATTTTTATGTTTCACTCTGTTTTCTCATATATGGATACATGTAGTTGGAACTCTAAATCAAACACGGTTTGTGCTAGCTCTTTGAAACTTGACACAATAAAGTAGCTCCAAGTTCTATCTCTATGGTTTGTTCCAATTGATGTATCCCTGAGCAGAGACTGGCGCAAATCACTTTCATGGAAAGGGGTTGCCAATCTTCCAAAAAACTACGAGTTTCCTGAATTCTCAGCACACATTTTTTCACCCAATCTTGATGACACTTTCAGGTAATGATCAGTACAAAAATCCCACTTGGGTCACCAAGTTTCTTTCTTCTATGTTTAACCATTCGTTGGCAGTAACAGTTTTAATTTTTAGGTTTCACTCTGTTTTCTCCTATATGGATACATGTAGTTGGAACTCTAAATCAAACACGGTTTGTGCTAGCTCTTTGAAACTTGACACAATAAAGTAGCTCCAAGTTCTATCTCTATGGTTTGTTTCCTATTGATGTAGCCCTAAGCAGAGACTGGCGCAAATCACTTTTATAGAAAGTGGTTGCCAATCTTCCAAAAAACTACGAGTTTCCTGAAATCTCAGCACACATTTTTTCACCCAATCTTGATGACACTTTCAGGTAATGATCAGTACCCGAATCCCACTTGGCTCACCAAATTTCGTTCTTCTATGTTAATCCGTTATTTGGCAGTAACAGTTTTAATTTTTAGGTTTCACTCTGTTTTCTCCTATATGGAAACATGTAGTTGGAACTCTAAATAAAACACGGTTTGTGCTAGCTCTTTGAAACTTGACACAATAAAGTAGCTCCAAGTTTTATCTCTATGGTTTGTTTCCTATTGATGTAGCCCTAAGCAGAGACTGGCGCAAATCACTTTCATTGAAAGGGGTTGCCAAGCTTCCAAAAAACTACGAGTTTCCTGAAATCTCAGCACACATTTTTTCACCCAATCTTGATGACACTTTCAGGTAATGATCAGTATCAAAATCCCACTTGGCTCACCAAATTTCGTTCTTCTAGGTTAAACCGTTCATTGGCAGTAACAGTTTTAATTTTTAGGTTTCACTCTGTTTTCTCCTATATGGATACATGTAGTTGGAACTCTAAATCAAACACGGTTTGTGCTAGCTCTTTGAAACTTGACACAATAAAGTAGCTCCAAGTTCTATCTCTATGGATTGTTTCCTATTGATGTAGCCCTAAGCAGAGACTGGCGCAAATCACTTTCATAAAAAGGGGTTGCCAAGGTTCCAAAAAACTAAGAGTTTCCTGAAATCTCAGCACACATTTTTTCACCCAATCTTGATGACACTTTCAGGTAATGATCACTTCCCCAATCCCACGTGGCTCACCAAACTTCGTTTCTCTAGGTTAAACCGTTCGTTGGCATTAACAGTTTTAATTTTTAGGTTTCACTCTGTTTTCTCCTATATGGATACATGTAGTTGGAACTCTAAATCAAACACGGTTTTTGCTAGCTCTTTGAAACTTGACACAATAAAGTAGCTCCAAGTTCTATCTCTATGGTTTGTTTCCTGTTGATGTAGCCCTAAGCAGAGACTGGCGCAAATCACTTTCATGGAAAGGAGTTGCCAAGCTTCCAAAAAACTAAGAGTTTCCTGAAATCTCAGCCCACATTTTTTCACCCAATCTTGATGACACTTTCAGGTAATGATCAGTACCCCAATCCCACTTGGCTCACCAAATTTCGTTCTTCTAGGTTAAACCTTTCGTTGGCAGTAACAGTTTTAATTTTTAGGTTTCACTCAATTTTCTCCTATATGGATACATGTAGTTGGAACTCTAAACCAAACACGGTTTGTGCTAGCTCTTTGAAACTTGACACAATAAAGTAGCTCCATGTTCTATCTCTATGGTTTGTTTCCTATAGATGTAGCCCTAAGCAGAGACTGGCGCAAATCACTTTCATGGAAAGGGGTTGCCAATCTTCCAAAAAACTACGAGTTTCCTGAATTCTCAGCACACATTTTTTCACCCAATCTTGATGACACTTTCAGGTAATGATCAGTACAAAAATCCCACTTGGGTCACCAAGTTTCTTTCTTCTATGTTAAACCATTCGTTGGCAGTAACAGTTTTAATTTTTAGGTTTCACTCTGTTTTCTCCTATATGGATACATGTAGTTGGAACTCTAAATCAAACACGGTTTGTGCTAGCTCTTTGAAACTTGACACAATAAAGTAGCTCCAAGTTCTATCTCTATGGTTTGTTTCCTATTGATGTAGCCCTAAGCAGAGACTGGCGCAAATCACTTTTATATAAAGTGGTTGCCAATCTTCCAAAAAACTACGAGTTTCCTGAAATCTCAGCACACATTTTTTCACCCAATCTTGATGACACTTTCAGGTAATGATCAGTACCCCAATCCCACTTGGCTCACCAAATATCGTTCTTCTATGTTAATCCGTTATTTGGCAGTAACAGTTTTAATTTTTAGGTTTCACTCTGTTTTCTCCTATATGGAAACATGTAGTTGGAACTCTAAATAAAACACGGTTTGTGCTAGCTCTTTGAAACTTGACACAATAAAGTAGCTCCAAGTTCTATCTCTATGGTTTGTTTCCTATTGATGTAGCCCTAAGCAGAGACTGGCGCAAATCACTTTCATTGAAAGGGGTTGCCAAGCTTCCAAAAAACTACGAGTTTCCTGAAATCTCAGCACACATTTTTTCACCCAATCTTGATGACACTTTCAGGTAATGATCAGTATCAAAATCCCACTTGGCTCACCAAATTTCGGTCTTCTAGGTTAAACCGTTCATTGGCAGTAACAGTTTTAATTTTTAGGTTTCACTCTGTTTTCTCCTATATGGATACATGTAGTTGGAACTCTAAATCAAACACGGTTTGTGCTAGCTCTTTGAAACTTGACACAATAAAGTAGCTCCAAGTTCTATCTCTATGGATTGTTTCCTATAGATGTAGCCCTAAGCAGAGACTGGAGCAAATCACTTTCATAAAAAGGGGTTGCCAAGGTTCCAAAAAACTAAGAGTTTCCTGAAATCTCAGCACACATTTTTTCACCCAATCTTGATGACACTTTCAGGTAATGATCACTTCCCCAATCCCACGTGGCTCACCAAACTTCGTTTCTCTAGGTTAAACCGTTCGTTGGCATTAACAGTTTTAATTTTTAGTTTTCACTCTGTTTTCTCCTATATGGATACATGTAGTTGGAACTCTAAATCAAACACGGTTTTTGCTAGCTCTTTGAAACTTGACACAATAAAGTAGCTCCAAGTTCTATCTCTATGGTTTGTTTCCTGTTGATGTAGCCCTAAGCAGAGACTGGCGCAAATCACTTTCATGGAAAGGAGTTGCCAAGCTTCCAAAAAACTAAGAGTTTCCTGAAATCTCAGCCCACATTTTTTCACCCAATCTTGATGACACTTTCAGGTAATGATCAGTACCCCAATCCCACTTGGCTCACCAAATTTCGTTCTTCTAGGTTAAACCTTTCGTTGACAGTAACAGTTTTAATTTTTAGGTTTCACTCAATTTTCTCCTATATGGATACATGTAGTTGGAACTCTAAACCAAACACGGTTTGTGCTAGCTCTTTGAAACTTGACACAATAAAGTAGCTCCAAGTTCTATCTCTATAGTTTGTTTCCTATTGATGTAGCCCTAAGCAGAGACTGGCGCAAATCACTTTTATAGAAGGTGGTTGCCAATCTTCCAAAAAACTACGAGTTTCCTGAAATCTCAGCACACATTTTTTCACCCAATCTTGATGACACTTTCAGGTAATGATCAGTACCCCAATCCCACTTGGCTCACCAAATTTCGTTCTTCTAGGTTAAACCGTTCTTTGCAGTAACAGTTTTAATTTTTCGGTTTCACTCTGTTTTCTCCTATATGGATACATGTAGTTGGAACTCTAAATCAAACACGGTTTGTGCTAGCTCTTTGAAACTTGAACAATAAAGTAGCTCCAAGTTCTATCTCTATGGTTTGTTTCCTATTGATGTAGCCCTAAGCAGAGAGTGGCGCAAATCACTTTCATGGAAAGGTGTTGCCAAGCTTCCAAAAAACTACGAGTTTCCTGAAATCTCAGCACACATTTTTTCACCCAATCTTGATGACACTTTCAGGTAATGATCACTACCCCAATCCCACTTGGCTCACCAAATTTTGTTCTTCTAGGTTAAACCGTTCCTTGGCAGTAACAGTTTTAATTTTTAGGTTTCACTCAATTTTCTCCTATATGAATACATGTAGTTGGAACTCTAAATCAAACACAGTTTTTGCTAGCTCTTTGAAACTTGACACAATAAAGTAGCTCCATATTCTATCTCTATGGTTTGATTCCTATTGATGTAGCCCTAAGCAGAGACTGGCGCAAATCAAGTTCATGGAATGGGGTTGCAAGCTTCCAAAAAACTATGAGTTTCCTGAAATCTCAGCACATATTTTTTCACCCAATCTTGATGACACTTTCAGGTAATGATCAGTACAACAAATCCCACTTGGGTCACCAAGTTTCGTTCTTCTAGGTTAAACCGTTCGTTGGCAGTAACAGTTTTAATTTTTGGGTTTCACTCAGTTTTCTCCTATATGGATACATGTAGTTGGAACTCTAAATCAAACACGGTTTTTGCTAGCTGTTTGAAACTTGACACAATAAAGTAGCTCCAAGTTCTATCTCTATGGTTTGTTTCCTATTGATGTAGCCCTAAGCAGAGACAGGCACAAATCATTTCATGGAAAGGGGTTGCCAATCTTCCAAAAAACTACGAGTTTCCTGAAATCTTAGCACACATTTTTTCACCCAATCATGATGACACTTTCAGGTAATGATCACTACCCCAATCCCACGTGGCTCATCAACTTTGTTCTTCTAGGTTAAACCTTTCGTTGGCAGTAACAGTTTTAATTTTTAGGTTTCACTCAATTTTCTCCTATATGAATACATGTAGTTGGAACTCTAAATCAAACACGGTTTGTGCTAGCTCTTTGAAACTTGACACAATAAAGTAGCTCCATGTTCTATCTCTATGGTTTGTTTCCTATTGATGTAGCCCTAAGCAGAGACTGGCGCAAATCAAGTTCATGGAATGGGGTTGCCAAGCTTCCAAAAAACTACGAGTTTCCTGAAATCTCAGCACACATTTTTTCAACCAAACTTGATGACACTTTCAGGTAATGATCAGTACCCCAATCCCACTTGGGTCACCAAATTTCGTTCTTCCAAGTTAAACCGTTCATTGGAAGTAACAGTTTTAATTTTTATGTTTCACTCTGTTTTCTCATATATGGATACATGTAGTTGGAACTCTAAATCAAACACGGTTTGTGCTAACTCTTTGAAACTTGACACAATAAAGTAGCTCCAAGTTCTATCTCTATGGTTTGTTTCCTATTGATGTAGCCCTAAGCAGAGACAGGCGCAAATCACTTTCATGGAAAGGGGTTGCCAATCTTCCAAAAAACTACAAGTTTCCTGAAATCTCAGCACACATTTTTTCACCCAATCTTGATGACACTTTCAGGTCATGATCAGTACAAAAATCCAACTTGGGTCACCAAGTTTCTTTCTTCTATGTTAAACCATTCGTTGGCTGTAACAGTTTTAATTTTTAGGTTTCACTCTGTTTTCTCCTATATGGATACATGTAGTTGGAACTCTAAATCAAACACGGTTTGTGCTAGCTCTTTGAAACTTGACACAATAAAGTAGCTCCAAGTTCTATCTCTATGGTTTGTTTCCTATTGATGTAGCCCTAAGCAGAGACTGGCGCAAATCACTTTCATGGAAAGGGGTTGCCAATCTTCCAGAAAACTACGAGTTTCCTGAAATCTCAGCACACATTTTTTCACCCAATCTTGATGACACTTTCAGGTAATAATAAGTACCCCAATCCCACTTTGCTCAACAAATTTCGTTCTTCTAGGTTAAACCATTCGTTGGCAGTAACAGTTTTAATTTTTAGGTTTCACTCTGTTTTCTCCTATATGGATACATGTAGTTGGAACTCTAAATCAAACACGGTTTGTGCTAGCTATTTGAAACTTGACACAATAAAGTAGCTCCAAGTTCTATCTCTATAGTTTGTTTCCTATTGATGTAGCCCTAAGCAGAGACTGGCGCAAATCACTTTCATAGAAAGGGGTTGCCAATCTGCCAAAAAACTACGAGTTTCCTGAAATCTCAGCACACATTTTTTCACCCAATCTTGATGACACTTTCAGGTAATGATCAGTACCCCAATCCCACTTGGCTCACCAAATTTCGTTCTTCTAGGTTAAACCGTTCGTTGGCAGTAACAGTTTAAATTTTTAGGTTTCACTCTGTTTTCTCCTAATGGATACATGTAGTTGGAACTCTAAATCAAACACGGTTTGTGCTAGCTCTTTGAAACTTGACACAATAACGTAGCTCCAAGTTCTATCTCTATGGTTTATTTCCTATTGATGTAGCCCTAAGCAGAGACTGGCGCAAATCACTTTCATTTAAAAGGGTTGCCAAGCTTCCAAAAAACTACGAGTTTCCTGAAATCTCAGCACACATTTTTTCACCCAATCTTGATGACACTTTCAGGTAATGATCAGTACCCCAATCCCACTTGGCTCACCAAATTTCGTTCTTCTAGGTTAAACCGTTCGTTGGCAGTAACAGTTTTAATTTTTAGGTTTCACTCTGTTTTCTCCTATATGGATACATGTAGTTGAAACTCTAAATCAAACACGGTTTGTGCTAGCTGTTTGAAACTTGACACAATAAAGTAGCTCCAAGTTCTATCTCTATGGTTTGTTTCCTATTGATGTAGCCCTAAGCAGAGACAGGCGCAAATCACTTTCATGGAAAGGGGTTGCCAAGATTCCAAAAAACTACGAGTTTCCTGAAATCTCAGCACACATTTTTTCACACAATCTTGATGACACTTTCAGGTAATGATCAGTACCCCAATCCCACTTGGCTCACCAAATTTCGTTCTTCCTGGTTAAACCGTTCATTGGCAAGAACAGTTTTAATTTTTAGGTTTCACTCTGTTTTCTCATATATGGATACATGTAGTTGGAACTCTAAATCAAGTACGGTTTGTGCTAGCTCTTTGAAACTTGACACAATAAAGTAGCTCCAAGTTCTATCTCTACGGTTTGTTTCCTATTGATGTAGCCCTAAGCAGAGACAGGCGCAAATCACTTTCATGGAAAGGGGTTGCCAATCTTCAAAAAAACTACGAGTTTCCTGAAATCTCAGCACACATTTTTTCACCCAATCTTGATGACACTTCCAGGTAATGATCAGTACCCCAATCCCACTTGGCTCACCAAATTTCGTTCTTCTAGGTTAAACCGTTCATTGGCAAGAACAGTTTTAATTTTTAGGTTTCACTCTGTTTTCTCATATATGGATACATGTAGTTGGAACTCTAAATCAAATACGGTTTGTGCTAGCTCTTTGAAACTTGACACAATAAAGTAGCACCAAGTTCTATCTCTATGGTTTGTTTCCTATTGATGTAGCCCTAAGCAGAGACAGGCGCAAATCACTTTCAAGGAAAGGGGTTGCCAATCTTCAAAAAAACTACGAGTTTCCTGAAATCTCAGCACACATTTTTTCACCCAATCTTGATGACACTTTCAGGTAATGATCAGAACCCCAATCCCACTTGGCTCACCAAATTTCGTTCTTCTAGGTTAAACTGTTCGTTGGCAGTAACAGTTTTAATTTTTAGGTTTCACTCTGTTTTCTCATATATGGATACATGTAGTTGGAACTCTAAATCAAACACGGTTTGTGCTAGCTCTTTGAAACTTGACACAATAAAGTAGCTCCAAGTTCTATCTCTATGGTTTGTTTCCTATTGATGTAGCCCTAAGCAGAGACTGAGGCAAATCACTTTCATGGAAAGGGGTTGCCAAGGTTCCAAAAAACTACGAGTTTCCTGAAATCTCAGCACACATTTTTTCACCCAATCTTGATGACACTTTCAGGTAATGATCAGTACCCCAATCCCACTTGGCTCACCAAATTTCGTTCTTCTAGGTTAAACCGTTCATTGGCAGGAACAGTTTTAATTTTTAGGTTTCACTCTGTTTTCTCATATATGGATACATGTAGTTGGAACTCTAAATCAAATACGGTTTGTGCTAGCTCTTTGAAACTTGACACAATAAAGTAGCTCCAAGTTATATCTCTATGGTTTGTTTCGTATTGATGTAGCCCTAAGCAGAGACAGGCGCAAATGACTTTCATGGAAAGGGGTTGCCAATTTTCAAAAAAACTACGAGTTTCCTGATTCTCAGCACATATTTTTTCACCCAATCTTGATGACACTTTCAGGTAATGATCAGAACCCCAATCCCACTTGGCTCACCAAATTTCGTTCTTCTAGGTTAACCCGTTCATTGGCAGGAACAGTTTTAATTTTTAGGTTTCACTCTGTTTTCTCCTATATGGATACATGTAGTTGGAAGTCTAAATCAAACACGGTTTGTGCTAGCTCTTTGAAACTTGACACAATAAAGTAGCTCCAAGTTCTATCTCTATGGTTTGTTTCCTATTGATGTAGCCCTAAGCAGAGACTGGCACAAATCACTTACATGGAAAGGGGTTGCCAAGCTTCCAAAAAACTACGAGTTTCCTGAAATCTCAGCACACATTTTTTCACCCAAACTTGATGACACCTCACGTAATGATCACTACCCCAATCCCACTTGGCTCACCAAATTTCGTTCTTCTAGGTTCAACCGTTCGTTGGCAGTAACAGTTTTAATTTTTAGGTTTCACTCTGTTTTCTCCTATATGGACACATGTATTTGGAACTCTAAATCAAACACGGTTTGTGCTAGCTCTTTGAAACTTGACACAATAAAGTATCTCCAAGTTCTTTCTCTATGGTTTGTTTCCTATTGATGTAGCCCTAAGCAGAGACTGGCGCAAATCACTTTCATTTAAAGGGGTTGCCAAGCTTCGAAAAAAATACGAGTTTCCTGAAATCTCAGCACACATTTTTTCACCCAATCTTGATGACACTTTCAGGTAATGATCAGTACCCCAATCCCACTTGGCTCACCAAATATCGTTCATCTAGGTTAAACCATTCGTTGGCAGTAACAGTTTTAATTTTTAGATTTCACTCTGTTTTCTCCTATATGGATACATGTAGTTGGAACTCTAAATCAAACACGGTTTGAGCTAGCTCTTTGAAACTTGACACAATAAAGTAGCTCCATGATGTATCTCTATGGTTTGTTTCCTATTGATGTAGACCTCAGCAGAGACTGGCACAAATCACTTTCATGGAAAGGGGTTGCCAAGCTTCCAAAAAACTACGAGTTTCCTGAAATCTCAGCACACATTTTTTCACCCAATCTTGATGACACATTCAAGTAATGATATGTACCCCAATCCCACTTGGCTCACTAAATTTCGTTCTTCTAGGTTAAACCGTTCGTTGGCAGTAACAGCTTTAATTTTTAGGTTTCACTCTGTTTTCTCCTATATGGATACATGTAGTTGGAACTCTAAATCAAACACGGTTTGTGCTAGCTCTTTGAAACTTGACACAATAAAGTAGCTCCAAGTTCTATCTCTATGGTTTGTTTCCTATTGATGTATCCCTAAGCAGAGACTGTCGCAAATCACTTTCATGGAAAGGGGTTGCCAAGCTTCCAAAAAACTACGAGTTTCCTGAAATCTCAGCACACATTTTTTCACCCAATCTTGATGACACTTTCAGGTAATGATCAGTACCCCAATCCCACTTGGCTCACCAAATTTCGTTCTTCTAGGTTAACCCGTTCGTTGGCAGTAACAGTTTTAATTTTTAGGTTTCACTCTGTTTTCTCCTATATGGATACATGTTGTTGGAACTCTAAATCAAACTCGGTTTGTGCTAGCTCTTTGAAACTTGACACAATAAAGTAGCACCAAGTTCTATCTCTATGGTTTGTTTCCTATTGGTGTAGCCCTAAGCAGAGACTGGCGCAAATCACTTTCCTGGAAAGGGGTTGACAAGGTTCCAAAAAACTACGAGTTTCCTGAAATCTCAGCACACATTTTTTTACCCAATCTTGATGACACTTTCAGGTAATGATCAGTACAACAAATCCCACTTGGGTCACCAAGTTCCGTTCTTCTAGGTTAAACCGTACGTTGGCAGTAACAGTTTTAATTTTTAGGTTTCACTCTGTTTTCTCCTGTATGGATATATATAGTTGGAACTCTAAATCAAACACGGTTTGTGCTAGCTCTTTGAACCTTGAGACAATAAAGTAGCTCCATGTTCTATCTCTATGTTTTGTTTCCTATTGATGTAGCCCTAAGCAGAGACTGGCGCAAATCACTTTCATGGGAAGGGGTTGCCAAGCTTCCAAAAAACTACGAGTTTCCTGAAATCTCAGCACACATTTTTTCACCCAATCTTGATGACACATTCAGTAATCATCAGTACCCCAATCCCACTTGGCTCACCAAATTTCGTTCATCTAGGTTAAACCGTTCATTGGCAGTAACAGTTTTAATTTTTAGGTTTCACTCTGTTTTCTCCTATATGGATAAATGTAGTTGGAACTCTAAATCAAACACGGTTTGAGCTAGCTCTTTGAAACTTGACCCAATAAAGTAGCTCCATGTTCTATCTCTATGGTTTGTTTCCTATTGATGTAGCCCTAAGCAGAGACTGGCGCAAATCACTTTCATGGAAAGGGGTTGCCAAGCTTCCAAAAAACTACGAGTTTCCTGAAATCTCAGCACACATTTTTTCACCCAATCTTGAAGACACTTTTATGTAATGATCAGTACCCCAATCCCACTTGGCTCACCAAATTTCGTTCTTCTAGGTTAAACCGTTCGTTGGCAGTAACAGTTTTAATTTTTGGGTTTCATTCTGTTTTCTCCTGTATGGATACATGTAGTTGGAACTCTAAATCAAACACAGTTTGTGCTAGCTCTTTGAAACTTGAGACAATAAAGTAGCTCCATGTTCTATCTCTATGGTTTGTTTCCTATTGATGTAGCCCTAAGCAGAGACTGGCGCAAATGACTTTCATGGGAAGGGGTTGCCAAGCTTCCAAAAAACTACGAGTTTCCTGAAATCTCAGCACACATTTTTTCACCCAATCTTGATGACACTTTCAGGTAATGATCAGTACCCCAATCCCACTTGGCTCACCAAATTTCGTTCTTCTAGGTTAAACCGTTCGTTGGCAGTAAGAGTTTTAATTTTTAGGTTTCACTCTGTTTTCTCCTATATGTATACATGGAGTTGGAACTCTAAATCAAACACGGTTTGTGCTAGCTCTTTGAAACTTGACACAATAAAGTAGCTCCGAGTTCTATCTCTATGGTTTGTTTCCTATTGATGTAGCCCTAAGCAGAGACTGGCGCAAATCACTTTCATGGAAAGGGGTTGCCAAGCTTCCATAAAACTACAAGTTTCCTGAAATCTCAGCACACATTTTTTCACCCAATCTTGATGACACTTTCAGGTAATGATCAGTACAACAAATCCTACTTGGCTCACCAAATTTCGTTCTTCTAGGTTAACCCGTTCGTGGCAGTAACAGTTTTAATTTTTAGGTTTCACTCTGTTTTCTCCTATATGGATACCTGTAGTTGGAACTCTAAATCAAACATGGTTTGTGGTAGCTCGTTGAAACTTGACATAATAAAGTAGCTCCAAGTTCTATCTTTATGGTTTGTTTCCTATTGATGTAGCCCTAAGCAGAGACTGGCGCAAATCACTTTCATGGAAAGGGGTTGCCAAGCTACCAAAAAACTACGAGTTTCCTGAAATATCAGCAAATATTTTTTCACCCAATCTTGATGACACTTTCAGGTAATGATCAGTACCCCAATCCCACTTGGCTCACCAACTTTCGTTCTTCTAGGTTAACCCGTTCGTTGGCAGTAACAGTTTTAATTTTTAGATTTCACTCAATTTTCTCCTATATGAATAAATGTAGTTGGAACTCTAAATCAAACAGGGTTTGTGCTAGCTCTTTGAAACTTGACACAATAAAGTAGCTCCAAGTTCTATCTCTATGGTTTGTTTCCTACTGATGTAGCCCTAAGCAGAGACTGGCACAAATCACTTTCATGGAAGGGGGTTGCCAAGCTTCCAAAAAACTACGAGTTTCCTGAAATCTCAGCACACATTTTTTCACCCAATCTTGATGACACTTTCAGGTAATGATCAGTACAACAAATCCCACTTGGGTCACCAAGTTTCGTTCTTCTAGGTTAAATCATTCGCTAGCAGTAACAGTTTTAATTTTTAGGTTTCACTCTGTTTTCTCCTATATGGATACATTTAGTTGGAACTCTAAATCAAACACGGTTTGTGCTAGGTCTTTGAAACTTGACACAATAAAGTAGCTCCAAGTTCTCTAATATGGTTTGTTTCCTATTGATGTAGCCCTAAGCAGAGACTGGCACAAATCACTTTCATGGAAAGGGGTTGCCCAGGTTCCAAAAAACTACGAGTTTCCTGAAATCTCAGCACACATTTTTTCACCCAATCTTGATGACACTTTCAGGTAATGATCAGTACAACAAATCCCACTTGGGTCAATAAGTTTCGTTCTTCTAGGTTAAACCGTTCGTTGGCAGTAACAGTTTTAATTTTTAGGTTTCACTATGTTTTCTCCTATATTGACACATGTAGTTGGAACTCTAAATCAAACACGGTTTGTGCAAGCTCTTTGAATCTTTACACAATAAAGTAGCTCTAAGTTCTATCTCTATGGTTTGTTTCCTATTGATGTAGACCTATGCAGAGACTGGCGCAAATCACTTTCATTTAAAGGGGTTGCCAATCTTCCAAAAAACTATGAGTTTCCTGAAATCTCAGCACACATTTTTTCACCCAATCTTGATGACACTTTCAGGTAATGATCAGTACGCCAATCCCACTTGGCTCACCAAATTTCGTTCTTCTAGGTTAAACAGTTCGTTGGCAGTAACAGTTTTAATTTTTAGGTTTCACTCTGTTTTCTCCTATATGGATACATGTAGTTGGAACTCTAAATCAAACACGGTTTGTGCTAGCTCTTTGAAACTTGACACAATAAAGTAGCTCCAAGTTCTATCTCTATGGTTTGTTTCCTATTGATGTAGCGCTAAGCAGAGACTGGCGCAAATCACTTTCATGGAAAGGGGTTGCCAAGCATCCAAAAAACTACGAGTTTCCTGAAATATCAGCACACATTTTTTCACCCAATCTTGATGAGACTTTCAGGTAATGATCAGTACCCCAATCCCACTTGGCTCACCAAATTTCGTTATTCTAGGTTAACCCGTTCGTTGGCAGTAACAGTTTTAATTTTTAGGTTTCACTCTGTTTTTTCCTATATGGATACATGTATTTGGAACTCTAAATCAAACACGGTTTGAGCTAGCTCTTTGAAACTTAACCCAATACAGTAGGTCCATGTTCTATCTCTATGGTTTGTTTCCTATTGATGTAGCCCTAAGCAGAGACTGGCGCAAATCACTTTCATGGAAAGGGGTTGCCAAGCTTCCAAAAAACTACGAGTTTCCTGAAATCTCAGCACACATTTTTTCACCCAATCTTGATGACACTTTCAGGTAATGATCAGTACCCCAATCCCACTTGGCGCACCAAATTTCATTCTTCTAGGTTAAACCGTTCGTTGGCAGTAACAGTTTTAATTTTTGGGTTTCACTCTGTTTTCTCCTATATGGATACATGTAGTTGGAACTCTAAATCAAACACGGTTTGTGCTAGCTCTTTGAAACTTGACACAATAAAGTAGCTCCATGTTCTATCTCTATGGTTTGTTTCCTATTGATGTAGCCCTAAGCAGAGACTGGCGCAAATCACTTACATGGAAGGGGGTTGCCAAGCTTCCAAAAAACTACGAGTTTCCTGAAATCTCAGCACACATTTTTTCACCCAATCTTGATGACACTTTCTGGTAATGATCACAACCCAAATCCCACTTGGCTCACCAAATTTCGTTCTTCTAGGTTAAACCGTTCGTTGGCAGTAACAGTTTTAATTTTTAGGTTTCACTCTGTTTTCTCCTATATGGATACATATATTTGGAACTCTAAATCAAACACGGATTGTGCTAGCCCTTTGAAACTTGATACAATAAAGTAGCTCCATGTTCTATCTCTATAGTTTGTTTCCTATTGATGTAGCCCTAAGCAGAGACTGGCGCAAATCACTTTCATGGAAGGGGGTTGCCAACCTTCCAAAAAACTACGAGTTTCCTGAAATCTCAGCACACATTTTTTCACCCAATCTTGATGACACTTTCAGTTAATGATCAGTACAACAAATCCCACTTGGTTCAACAAGTTTCGTCCTTCTAGGTTAAACCGTTCGTTGGCAGTAACAGTTTTAATTTTTAGGTTTCACTCTGTTTTCTCCTATATGGATACGTGTAGTTGGAACTCTAAATCAAACACAGTTTGTGCTAGCTCTTTGAAACTTGACACAATAAAGTAGCACCAAGTTCTATCACTATGGTTTGTTTCCTATTGATGTAGCTCTAAGCAGAGACTGGCGCACATCACGTTTATGGAAAGGGGTTGCCAAGCTTCCAAAAAACTACGAGTTTCCTGAAATCTCAGCACACTTTTTTTCACCCAATCTTGATGACACTTTCAGGTAATGATCAGTACCCCAATCCCACTTGGCTCACCAAATTTCGTTCATCTAGGTTAAACGGTTTGTTGGCAGTAACAGTTTTAATTTTTAGGTTTCAATCTATTTTCTCCTATATGGATACATGTAGTTGGAACTCTAAATCAAACACGGTTTGAGCTAGCTCTTTGAAACTTGACACAATAAAGTAGCTCCATGTTCTATCTCTATGGTTTGTTTCCTATTGATGTAGCCCTAAGCAGAGACTGGCGCAAATCACTTTCATGGAAAGGGGTTGCCAAGCTTCCAAAAAACTACGAGTTTCCTGTAATATCAGCACACATTTTTTCACCCAATCTTGATGCCACTTTCAGGTAATGATCAGTACCCCAATCCCACTTGGCTCACCAAATTTCGTCTTCTAGGTTAACCCGTTCGTTGGCAGTAACAGTTTTTATTTTTAGGTTTCACTCAATTTTTTCCTATATGAATACATGTAGTTGGAACTCTAAATCAAACACGGTTTGTGCTAGCTCTTTGAAACTTGACACAATAAAGTAGCTCCATGTTCTATCTCTATCGTTTGTTTCCTATTGATGTAGCCCTAAGCAGAGACTGGCGCAAATCACTTTCATGGAAAGGGGTTGCCAAACTTCCAAAAAACTACGAGTTTCCTGAAATCTCAGCACACATTTTTTCACCCAATCTTGATGACACTTTCAGGTAATGATCAGTACAACAAATACCAAGTGGGTCACCAAGTTTCGTTCTTCTAGGTTAAACCATTCGTTGGCAGTAACAGTTTTAATTTTTAGGTTTCACTCTGTTTTCTCCTATATGGATACATGTAGTTGGAACTCTAAATCTAACACGGTTTGTGCTAGCTCTTTGAAACTTGACACAATAAAGTAGCTCCAAGTTCTATCTATATGGTTTTTTTCCTATTGATGTAGCCCTAAGCAGAGACTGGCGCAAATCACTTTCATGGAAAGGGGTTGCCAAGGTTCCAAAAAACTACCAGTTTCCTGAAATCTCAGCACACATTTTTTCACCCAGTCTTGATGACACTTTCAGAAAAATATCAGTACGCCAATCGCACGTGGCTCACCAAATTTCGTTCATCTAGGTTAAACCGTTCGTTGGCAGTAACAGTTTTAATTTTTAGGTTTCACTCTGTTTTCTCCTATATGGATACATGTAGTTGGAACTCTAAATCAAACACGGTTTGTGCTAGCTCTTTGAAACTTGACACAATAAAGTAGCTCCAAGTTCTATCTCTATGGTTTGTTTCCTATTGATGTAGACCTAAGCAGAGACTGGCGCAAATCACTTTCATGGAAAGGGGTTGCCAAGCTTCCAAAAAACTACGAGTTTCCTGAAATATCAGCACACATTTTCTCACCCAATCTTGATGACACTTTCAGGTAATGATCAGTACAACAAATCTCACTTGGGTCACCAAGTTTCGTTCTTCTAGGTTAAACCGTTCATTGGCAGTAACATTTTTAATTTTTAGGTTTCACTCTGTTTTCTCCTATATGGACACATGTAGTTAGAACTCTAAATCAAACACGGTTTGTGCTAGCTCTTTGAAACTTGACACAATAAAGTAGCTCCAATTTCTATCTCTATGTTTTGTTTCCTATTGATGTAGCCCTAAGCAGAGACTGGCGCAAATCACTTTCATGGGAAGGGGTTGCCAAGCTTCCAAAAAACTACGAGTTTCCTGAAATCTCAGCACACATTTTTTCACCCAATCTTGATGACACTTTCAGTAATCATCAGTACCCCAATCCCACTTGGCTCACCAAATTTCGTTCATCGAGGTTAAACCGTTCGTTGGCAGTAACAGTTGTAATTTTTAGGTTTCACTCTGTTTTCTCCTATATGGATAAATGTAGTTGGAACTCTAAATCAAACACGGTTTCAGCTAGCTCTTTGAAACTTGACCCAATAAAGTAGCTCCATTTTCTATCTCTATGGTTTGTTTCCTATTGATGTAGCCCTAAGCAGAGACTGGCGCAAATCACTTTCATGGAAAGGGGTTGCCAAGCTTCCAAAAAACTACGAGTTTCCTGAAATCTCAGCACACATTTTTTCACCCAATCTTGATGACACTTTTAGGTAATGATCAGTACCCCAATCCCACTTGGCTCACCAAATTTCGTTCTTCTAGGTTAAACCGTTCGTTGGCAGTAACAGTTTTAATTTTTGGGTTTCATTCTGTTTTCTCCTGTATGGATACATGTAGTTGGAACTCTAAATCAAACACGGTTTGTGCTAGCTCTTTGAAACTTGAGACAATAAAGTAGCTCCATGTTCTATCTCTATAGTTTGTTTCCTATTGATGTAGCCCTAAGCAGAGACTTTCGCAAATGACTTTCATGGGAAGGGGTTGCCAAGCTTCCAAAAAACTACGAGTTTCCTGAAATCTCAGCACACATTTTTTCACCCAATCTTGATGACACTTTCAGGTAATGATCAGTACAACAAATACCAAGTGGGTCACCAAGTTTCGTTCTTCTAGGTTAAACCATTCGTTGGCAGTAACAGTTTTAATTTTTAGGTTTCACTCTGTTTTCTCCTATATGGATACATGTAGTTGGAACTCTAAATCTAACACGGTTTGTGCTAGCTCTTTGAAACTTGACACAATAAAGTAGCTCCAAGTTCTATCTATATGGTTTTTTTCCTATTGATGTAGCCCTAAGCAGAGACTGGCGCAAATCACTTTCATGGAAAGGGGTTGCCAAGGTTCCAAAAAACTACCAGTTTCCTGAAATCTCAGCACACATTTTTTCACCCAGTCTTGATGACACTTTCAGAAAAATATCAGTACGCCAATCGCACGTGGCTCACCAAATTTCGTTCATCTAGGTTAAACCGTTCGTTGGCAGTAACAGTTTTAATTTTTAGGTTTCACTCTGTTTTCTCCTATATGGATACATGTAGTTGGAACTCTAAATCAAACACGGTTTGTGCTAGCTCTTTGAAACTTGACACAATAAAGTAGCTCCAAGTTCTATCTCTATGGTTTGTTTCCTATTGATGTAGACCTAAGCAGAGACTGGCGCAAATCACTTTCATGGAAAGGGGTTGCCAAGCTTCCAAAAAACTACGAGTTTCCTGAAATATCAGCACACATTTTCTCACCCAATCTTGATGACACTTTCAGGTAATGATCAGTACAACAAATCTCACTTGGGTCACCAAGTTTCGTTCTTCTAGGTTAAACCGTTCATTGGCAGTAACATTTTTAATTTTTAGGTTTCACTCTGTTTTCTCCTATATGGACACATGTAGTTAGAACTCTAAATCAAACACGGTTTGTGCTAGCTCTTTGAAACTTGACACAATAAAGTAGCTCCAATTTCTATCTCTATGTTTTGTTTCCTATTGATGTAGCCCTAAGCAGAGACTGGCGCAAATCACTTTCATGGGAAGGGGTTGCCAAGCTTCCAAAAAACTACGAGTTTCCTGAAATCTCAGCACACATTTTTTCACCCAATCTTGATGACACTTTCAGTAATCATCAGTACCCCAATCCCACTTGGCTCACCAAATTTCGTTCATCGAGGTTAAACCGTTCGTTGGCAGTAACAGTTGTAATTTTTAGGTTTCACTCTGTTTTCTCCTGTATGGATATATATAGTTGGAACTCTAAATCAAACACGGTTTGTGCTAGCTCTTTGAACCTTGAGACAATAAAGTAGCTCCATGTTCTATCTCTATGTTTTGTTTCCTATTGATGTAGCCCTAAGCAGAGACTGGCGCAAATCACTTTCATGGGAAGGGGTTGCCAAGCTTCCAAAAAACTACGAGTTTCCTGAAATCTCAGCACACATTTTTTCACCCAATCTTGATGACACATTCAGTAATCATCAGTACCCCAATCCCACTTGGCTCACCAAATTTCGTTCATCTAGGTTAAACCGTTCATTGGCAGTAACAGTTTTAATTTTTAGGTTTCACTCTGTTTTCTCCTATATGGATAAATGTAGTTGGAACTCTAAATCAAACACGGTTTGAGCTAGCTCTTTGAAACTTGACCCAATAAAGTAGCTCCATGTTCTATCTCTATGGTTTGTTTCCTATTGATGTAGCCCTAAGCAGAGACTGGCGCAAATCACTTTCATGGAAAGGGGTTGCCAAGCTTCCAAAAAACTACGAGTTTCCTGAAATCTCAGCACACATTTTTTCACCCAATCTTGAAGACACTTTTATGTAATGATCAGTACCCCAATCCCACTTGGCTCACCAAATTTCGTTCTTCTAGGTTAAACCGTTCGTTGGCAGTAACAGTTTTAATTTTTGGGTTTCATTCTGTTTTCTCCTGTATGGATACATGTAGTTGGAACTCTAAATCAAACACAGTTTGTGCTAGCTCTTTGAAACTTGAGACAATAAAGTAGCTCCATGTTCTATCTCTATGGTTTGTTTCCTATTGATGTAGCCCTAAGCAGAGACTGGCGCAAATGACTTTCATGGGAAGGGGTTGCCAAGCTTCCAAAAAACTACGAGTTTCCTGAAATCTCAGCACACATTTTTTCACCCAATCTTGATGACACTTTCAGGTAATGATCAGTACCCCAATCCCACTTGGCTCACCAAATTTCGTTCTTCTAGGTTAAACCGTTCGTTGGCAGTAAGAGTTTTAATTTTTAGGTTTCACTCTGTTTTCTCCTATATGTATACATGGAGTTGGAACTCTAAATCAAACACGGTTTGTGCTAGCTCTTTGAAACTTGACACAATAAAGTAGCTCCGAGTTCTATCTCTATGGTTTGTTTCCTATTGATGTAGCCCTAAGCAGAGACTGGCGCAAATCACTTTCATGGAAAGGGGTTGCCAAGCTTCCATAAAACTACAAGTTTCCTGAAATCTCAGCACACATTTTTTCACCCAATCTTGATGACACTTTCAGGTAATGATCAGTACAACAAATCCTACTTGGCTCACCAAATTTCGTTCTTCTAGGTTAACCCGTTCGTGGCAGTAACAGTTTTAATTTTTAGGTTTCACTCTGTTTTCTCCTATATGGATACCTGTAGTTGGAACTCTAAATCAAACATGGTTTGTGGTAGCTCGTTGAAACTTGACATAATAAAGTAGCTCCAAGTTCTATCTTTATGGTTTGTTTCCTATTGATGTAGCCCTAAGCAGAGACTGGCGCAAATCACTTTCATGGAAAGGGGTTGCCAAGCTACCAAAAAACTACGAGTTTCCTGAAATATCAGCAAATATTTTTTCACCCAATCTTGATGACACTTTCAGGTAATGATCAGTACCCCAATCCCACTTGGCTCACCAACTTTCGTTCTTCTAGGTTAACCCGTTCGTTGGCAGTAACAGTTTTAATTTTTAGATTTCACTCAATTTTCTCCTATATGAATAAATGTAGTTGGAACTCTAAATCAAACAGGGTTTGTGCTAGCTCTTTGAAACTTGACACAATAAAGTAGCTCCAAGTTCTATCTCTATGGTTTGTTTCCTACTGATGTAGCCCTAAGCAGAGACTGGCACAAATCACTTTCATGGAAGGGGGTTGCCAAGCTTCCAAAAAACTACGAGTTTCCTGAAATCTCAGCACACATTTTTTCACCCAATCTTGATGACACTTTCAGGTAATGATCAGTACAACAAATCCCACTTGGGTCACCAAGTTTCGTTCTTCTAGGTTAAATCATTCGCTAGCAGTAACAGTTTTAATTTTTAGGTTTCACTCTGTTTTCTCCTATATGGATACATTTAGTTGGAACTCTAAATCAAACACGGTTTGTGCTAGGTCTTTGAAACTTGACACAATAAAGTAGCTCCAAGTTCTCTAATATGGTTTGTTTCCTATTGATGTAGCCCTAAGCAGAGACTGGCACAAATCACTTTCATGGAAAGGGGTTGCCCAGGTTCCAAAAAACTACGAGTTTCCTGAAATCTCAGCACACATTTTTTCACCCAATCTTGATGACACTTTCAGGTAATGATCAGTACAACAAATCCCACTTGGGTCAATAAGTTTCGTTCTTCTAGGTTAAACCGTTCGTTGGCAGTAACAGTTTTAATTTTTAGGTTTCACTATGTTTTCTCCTATATTGACACATGTAGTTGGAACTCTAAATCAAACACGGTTTGTGCAAGCTCTTTGAATCTTTACACAATAAAGTAGCTCTAAGTTCTATCTCTATGGTTTGTTTCCTATTGATGTAGACCTATGCAGAGACTGGCGCAAATCACTTTCATTTAAAGGGGTTGCCAATCTTCCAAAAAACTATGAGTTTCCTGAAATCTCAGCACACATTTTTTCACCCAATCTTGATGACACTTTCAGGTAATGATCAGTACGCCAATCCCACTTGGCTCACCAAATTTCGTTCTTCTAGGTTAAACAGTTCGTTGGCAGTAACAGTTTTAATTTTTAGGTTTCACTCTGTTTTCTCCTATATGGATACATGTAGTTGGAACTCTAAATCAAACACGGTTTGTGCTAGCTCTTTGAAACTTGACACAATAAAGTAGCTCCAAGTTCTATCTCTATGGTTTGTTTCCTATTGATGTAGCGCTAAGCAGAGACTGGCGCAAATCACTTTCATGGAAAGGGGTTGCCAAGCATCCAAAAAACTACGAGTTTCCTGAAATATCAGCACACATTTTTTCACCCAATCTTGATGAGACTTTCAGGTAATGATCAGTACCCCAATCCCACTTGGCTCACCAAATTTCGTTATTCTAGGTTAACCCGTTCGTTGGCAGTAACAGTTTTAATTTTTAGGTTTCACTCTGTTTTTTCCTATATGGATACATGTATTTGGAACTCTAAATCAAACACGGTTTGAGCTAGCTCTTTGAAACTTAACCCAATACAGTAGGTCCATGTTCTATCTCTATGGTTTGTTTCCTATTGATGTAGCCCTAAGCAGAGACTGGCGCAAATCACTTTCATGGAAAGGGGTTGCCAAGCTTCCAAAAAACTATGAGTTTCCTGAAATCTCAGCACACATTTTTTCACCCAATCTTGATGACACTTTCAGGTAATGATCAGTACCCCAATCCCACTTGGCGCACCAAATTTCATTCTTCTAGGTTAAACCGTTCGTTGGCAGTAACAGTTTTAATTTTTGGGTTTCACTCTGTTTTCTCCTATATGGATACATGTAGTTGGAACTCTAAATCAAACACGGTTTGTGCTAGCTCTTTGAAACTTGACACAATAAAGTAGCTCCATGTTCTATCTCTATGGTTTGTTTCCTATTGATGTAGCCCTAAGCAGAGACTGGCGCAAATCACTTACATGGAAGGGGGTTGCCAAGCTTCCAAAAAACTACGAGTTTCCTGAAATCTCAGCACACATTTTTTCACCCAATCTTGATGACACTTTCTGGTAATGATCACAACCCAAATCCCACTTGGCTCACCAAATTTCGTTCTTCTAGGTTAAACCGTTCGTTGGCAGTAACAGTTTTAATTTTTAGGTTTCACTCTGTTTTCTCCTATATGGATACATATATTTGGAACTCTAAATCAAACACGGATTGTGCTAGCCCTTTGAAACTTGATACAATAAAGTAGCTCCATGTTCTATCTCTATAGTTTGTTTCCTATTGATGTAGCCCTAAGCAGAGACTGGCGCAAATCACTTTCATGGAAGGGGGTTGCCAACCTTCCAAAAAACTACGAGTTTCCTGAAATCTCAGCACACATTTTTTCACCCAATCTTGATGACACTTTCAGTTAATGATCAGTACAACAAATCCCACTTGGTTCAACAAGTTTCGTCCTTCTAGGTTAAACCGTTCGTTGGCAGTAACAGTTTTAATTTTTAGGTTTCACTCTGTTTTCTCCTATATGGATACGTGTAGTTGGAACTCTAAATCAAACACAGTTTGTGCTAGCTCTTTGAAACTTGACACAATAAAGTAGCACCAAGTTCTATCACTATGGTTTGTTTCCTATTGATGTAGCTCTAAGCAGAGACTGGCGCACATCACGTTTATGGAAAGGGGTTGCCAAGCTTCCAAAAAACTACGAGTTTCCTGAAATCTCAGCACACTTTTTTTCACCCAATCTTGATGACACTTTCAGGTAATGATCAGTACCCCAATCCCACTTGGCTCACCAAATTTCGTTCATCTAGGTTAAACGGTTTGTTGGCAGTAACAGTTTTAATTTTTAGGTTTCAATCTATTTTCTCCTATATGGATACATGTAGTTGGAACTCTAAATCAAACACGGTTTGAGCTAGCTCTTTGAAACTTGACACAATAAAGTAGCTCCATGTTCTATCTCTATGGTTTGTTTCCTATTGATGTAGCCCTAAGCAGAGACTGGCGCAAATCACTTTCATGGAAAGGGGTTGCCAAGCTTCCAAAAAACTACGAGTTTCCTGTAATATCAGCACACATTTTTTCACCCAATCTTGATGCCACTTTCAGGTAATGATCAGTACCCCAATCCCACTTGGCTCACCAAATTTCGTCTTCTAGGTTAACCCGTTCGTTGGCAGTAACAGTTTTTATTTTTAGGTTTCACTCAATTTTTTCCTATATGAATACATGTAGTTGGAACTCTAAATCAAACACGGTTTGTGCTAGCTCTTTGAAACTTGACACAATAAAGTAGCTCCATGTTCTATCTCTATCGTTTGTTTCCTATTGATGTAGCCCTAAGCAGAGACTGGCGCAAATCACTTTCATGGAAAGGGGTTGCCAAACTTCCAAAAAACTACGAGTTTCCTGAAATCTCAGCACACATTTTTTCACCCAATCTTGATGACACTTTCAGGTAATGATCAGTACAACAAATACCAAGTGGGTCACCAAGTTTCGTTCTTCTAGGTTAAACCATTCGTTGGCAGTAACAGTTTTAATTTTTAGGTTTCACTCTGTTTTCTCCTATATGGATACATGTAGTTGGAACTCTAAATCTAACACGGTTTGTGCTAGCTCTTTGAAACTTGACACAATAAAGTAGCTCCAAGTTCTATCTATATGGTTTTTTTCCTATTGATGTAGCCCTAAGCAGAGACTGGCGCAAATCACTTTCATGGAAAGGGGTTGCCAAGGTTCCAAAAAACTACCAGTTTCCTGAAATCTCAGCACACATTTTTTCACCCAGTCTTGATGACACTTTCAGAAAAATATCAGTACGCCAATCGCACGTGGCTCACCAAATTTCGTTCATCTAGGTTAAACCGTTCGTTGGCAGTAACAGTTTTAATTTTTAGGTTTCACTCTGTTTTCTCCTATATGGATACATGTAGTTGGAACTCTAAATCAAACACGGTTTGTGCTAGCTCTTTGAAACTTGACACAATAAAGTAGCTCCAAGTTCTATCTCTATGGTTTGTTTCCTATTGATGTAGACCTAAGCAGAGACTGGCGCAAATCACTTTCATGGAAAGGGGTTGCCAAGCTTCCAAAAAACTACGAGTTTCCTGAAATATCAGCACACATTTTCTCACCCAATCTTGATGACACTTTCAGGTAATGATCAGTACAACAAATCTCACTTGGGTCACCAAGTTTCGTTCTTCTAGGTTAAACCGTTCATTGGCAGTAACATTTTTAATTTTTAGGTTTCACTCTGTTTTCTCCTATATGGACACATGTAGTTAGAACTCTAAATCAAACACGGTTTGTGCTAGCTCTTTGAAACTTGACACAATAAAGTAGCTCCAATTTCTATCTCTATGTTTTGTTTCCTATTGATGTAGCCCTAAGCAGAGACTGGCGCAAATCACTTTCATGGGAAGGGGTTGCCAAGCTTCCAAAAAACTACGAGTTTCCTGAAATCTCAGCACACATTTTTTCACCCAATCTTGATGACACTTTCAGTAATCATCAGTACCCCAATCCCACTTGGCTCACCAAATTTCGTTCATCGAGGTTAAACCGTTCGTTGGCAGTAACAGTTGTAATTTTTAGGTTTCACTCTGTTTTCTCCTATATGGATAAATGTAGTTGGAACTCTAAATCAAACACGGTTTCAGCTAGCTCTTTGAAACTTGACCCAATAAAGTAGCTCCATTTTCTATCTCTATGGTTTGTTTCCTATTGATGTAGCCCTAAGCAGAGACTGGCGCAAATCACTTTCATGGAAAGGGGTTGCCAAGCTTCCAAAAAACTACGAGTTTCCTGAAATCTCAGCACACATTTTTTCACCCAATCTTGATGACACTTTTAGGTAATGATCAGTACCCCAATCCCACTTGGCTCACCAAATTTCGTTCTTCTAGGTTAAACCGTTCGTTGGCAGTAACAGTTTTAATTTTTGGGTTTCATTCTGTTTTCTCCTGTATGGATACATGTAGTTGGAACTCTAAATCAAACACGGTTTGTGCTAGCTCTTTGAAACTTGAGACAATAAAGTAGCTCCATGTTCTATCTCTATAGTTTGTTTCCTATTGATGTAGCCCTAAGCAGAGACTTTCGCAAATGACTTTCATGGGAAGGGGTTGCCAAGCTTCCAAAAAACTACGAGTTTCCTGAAATCTCAGCACACATTTTTTCACCCAATCTTGATGACACTTTCAGGTAATGATCAGTACAACAAATACCAAGTGGGTCACCAAGTTTCGTTCTTCTAGGTTAAACCATTCGTTGGCAGTAACAGTTTTAATTTTTAGGTTTCACTCTGTTTTCTCCTATATGGATACATGTAGTTGGAACTCTAAATCTAACACGGTTTGTGCTAGCTCTTTGAAACTTGACACAATAAAGTAGCTCCAAGTTCTATCTATATGGTTTTTTTCCTATTGATGTAGCCCTAAGCAGAGACTGGCGCAAATCACTTTCATGGAAAGGGGTTGCCAAGGTTCCAAAAAACTACCAGTTTCCTGAAATCTCAGCACACATTTTTTCACCCAGTCTTGATGACACTTTCAGAAAAATATCAGTACGCCAATCGCACGTGGCTCACCAAATTTCGTTCATCTAGGTTAAACCGTTCGTTGGCAGTAACAGTTTTAATTTTTAGGTTTCACTCTGTTTTCTCCTATATGGATACATGTAGTTGGAACTCTAAATCAAACACGGTTTGTGCTAGCTCTTTGAAACTTGACACAATAAAGTAGCTCCAAGTTCTATCTCTATGGTTTGTTTCCTATTGATGTAGACCTAAGCAGAGACTGGCGCAAATCACTTTCATGGAAAGGGGTTGCCAAGCTTCCAAAAAACTACGAGTTTCCTGAAATATCAGCACACATTTTCTCACCCAATCTTGATGACACTTTCAGGTAATGATCAGTACAACAAATCTCACTTGGGTCACCAAGTTTCGTTCTTCTAGGTTAAACCGTTCATTGGCAGTAACATTTTTAATTTTTAGGTTTCACTCTGTTTTCTCCTATATGGACACATGTAGTTAGAACTCTAAATCAAACACGGTTTGTGCTAGCTCTTTGAAACTTGACACAATAAAGTAGCTCCAATTTCTATCTCTATGTTTTGTTTCCTATTGATGTAGCCCTAAGCAGAGACTGGCGCAAATCACTTTCATGGGAAGGGGTTGCCAAGCTTCCAAAAAACTACGAGTTTCCTGAAATCTCAGCACACATTTTTTCACCCAATCTTGATGACACTTTCAGTAATCATCAGTACCCCAATCCCACTTGGCTCACCAAATTTCGTTCATCGAGGTTAAACCGTTCGTTGGCAGTAACAGTTGTAATTTTTAGGTTTCACTCTGTTTTCTCCTATATGGATAAATGTAGTTGGAACTCTAAATCAAACACGGTTTCAGCTAGCTCTTTGAAACTTGACCCAATAAAGTAGCTCCATTTTCTATCTCTATGGTTTGTTTCCTATTGATGTAGCCCTAAGCAGAGACTGGCGCAAATCACTTTCATGGAAAGGGGTTGCCAAGCTTCCAAAAAACTACGAGTTTCCTGAAATCTCAGCACACATTTTTTCACCCAATCTTGATGACACTTTTAGGTAATGATCAGTACCCCAATCCCACTTGGCTCACCAAATTTCGTTCTTCTAGGTTAAACCGTTCGTTGGCAGTAACAGTTTTAATTTTTGGGTTTCATTCTGTTTTCTCCTGTATGGATACATGTAGTTGGAACTCTAAATCAAACACGGTTTGTGCTAGCTCTTTGAAACTTGAGACAATAAAGTAGCTCCATGTTCTATCTCTATAGTTTGTTTCCTATTGATGTAGCCCTAAGCAGAGACTTTCGCAAATGACTTTCATGGGAAGGGGTTGCCAAGCTTCCAAAAAACTACGAGTTTCCTGAAATCTCAGCACACATTTTTTCACCCAATCTTGATGACACTTTCAGGTAATGATCAGTACCCCAATCCCACTTGGCTCACCAAATTTCGTTTTTCTAGGTTAAACCGTTCGTTGGGAGTAACAGTTTTAATTTTTAGATTTCACTCTGTTTTCTCCTATATGGATACATGTATTTGGAACTCTAAATCAAACATGGTTTGTGGTAGCTCATTGAAACTTGATACAATAAAGTAGCTCCATGTTCTATCTCTATGGTTTGTTTCCTATTGATGTAGCCCTAAGCAGAGACTGGCACAAATCACTTTCATGGAAAGGGGTTGCCCAGGTTCCAAAAAACTACGAGTTTCCTGAAATCTCAGCACACATTTTTTCACCCAATCTTGATGACACTTTCAGGTAATGATCAGTACAACAAATCCCACTTGGGTCAATAAGTTTCATTCTTCTAGGTTAAACCGTTCGTTGGCAGTAACAGTTTTAATTTTTAGGTTTCACTATGTTTTCTCCTATATTGACACATGTAGTTGGAACTCTAAATCAAACACGGTTTGTGCAAGCTCTTTGAATCTTTACACAATAAAGTAGCTCTAAGTTCTATCTCTATGGTTTGTTTCCTATTGATGTAGACCTAAGCAGAGACTGGCGCAAATCACTTTCATTTAAAGGGGTTGCCAATCTTCCAAAAAACTATGAGTTTCCTGAAATCTCAGCACACATTTTTTCACCCAATCTTGATGACACTTTCAGGTAATGATCAGTACGCCAATCCCACTTGGCTCACCAAATTTCGTTCTTCTAGGTTAAACAGTTCGTTGGCAGTAACAGTTTTAATTTTTAGGTTTCACTCTGTTTTCTCCTATATGGATACATGTAGTTGGAACTCTAAATCAAACACGGTTTGTGCTAGCTCTTTGAAACTTGACACAATAAAGTAGCTCCAAGTTCTATCTCTATGGTTTGTTTCCTATTGATGTAGCGCTAAGCAGAGACTGGCGCAAATCACTTTCATGGAAAGGGGTTGCCAAGCATCCAAAAAACTACGAGTTTCCTGAAATATCAGCACACATTTTTTCACCCAATCTTGATGAGACTTTCAGGTAATGATCAGTACCCCAATCCCACTTGGCTCACCAAATTTCGTTATTCTAGGTTAACCCGTTCGTTGGCAGTAACAGTTTTAATTTTTAGGTTTCACTCTGTTTTTTCCTATATGGATACATGTATTTGGAACTCTAAATCAAACACGGTTTGAGCTAGCTCTTTGAAACTTAACCCAATACAGTAGGTCCATGTTCTATCTCTATGGTTTGTTTCCTATTGATGTAGCCCTAAGCAGAGACTGGCGCAAATCACTTTCATGGAAAGGGGTTGCCAAGCTTCCAAAAAACTATGAGTTTCCTGAAATCTCAGCACACATTTTTTCACCCAATCTTGATGACACTTTCAGGTAATGATCAGTACCCCAATCCCACTTGGCGCACCAAATTTCATTCTTCTAGGTTAAACCGTTCGTTGGCAGCAACAGTTTTAATTTTTGGGTTTCACTCTGTTTTCTCCTATATGGATACATGTAGTTGGAACTCTAAATCAAACACGGTTTGTGCTAGCTCTTTGAAACTTGACACAATAAAGTAGCTCCATGTTCTATCTCTATGGTTTGTTTTCTATTGATGTAGCCCTAAGCAGAGACTGGCGCAAATCACTTACATGGAAGGGGGTTGCCAAGCTTCCAAAAAACTACGAGTTTCCTGAAATCTCAGCACACATTTTTTCACCCAATCTTGATGACACTTTCTGGTAATGATCACTACCCAAATCCCACTTGGCTCACCAAATTTCGTTCTTCTAGGTTAAACCGTTCGTTGGCAGTAACAGTTTTAATTTTTAGGTTTCACTCTGTTTTCTCCTATATGGATACATATATTTGGAACTCTAAATCAAACACGGATTGTGCTAGCCCTTTGAAACTTGATACAATAAAGTAGCTCCATGTTCTATCTCTATAGTTTGTTTCCTATTGATGTAGCCCTAAGCAGAGACTGGCGCAAATCACTTTCATGGAAGGGGGTTGCCAACCTTCCAAAAAACTACGAGTTTCCTGAAATCTCAGCACACATTTTTTCACCCAATCTTGATGACACTTTCAGTTAATGATCAGTACAACAAATCCCACTTGGTTCAACAAGTTTCGTCCTTCTAGGTTAAACCGTTCGTTGGCAGTAACAGTTTTAATTTTTAGGTTTCACTCTGTTTTCTCCTATATGGATACGTGTAGTTGGAACTCTAAATGAAACACAGTTTGTGCTAGCTCTTTGAAACTTGACACAATAAAGTAGCACCAAGTTCTATCACTATGGTTTGTTTCCTATTGATGTAGCTCTAAGCAGAGACTGGCGCACATCACGTTTATGGAAAGGGGTTGCCAAGCTTCCAAAAAACTACGAGTTTCCTGAAATCTCAGCACACATTTTTTCACCCAATCTTGATGACACTTTCAGGTAATGATCAGTACCCCAATCCCACTTGGCTCACCAAATTTCGTTCATCTAGGTTAAACGGTTTGTTGGCAGTAACAGTTTTAATTTTTAGGTTTCAATCTATTTTCTCCTATATGGATACATGTAGTTGGAACTCTAAATCAAACACGGTTTGAGCTAGCTCTTTGAAACTTGACACAATAAAGTAGCTCCATGTTCTATCTCTATGGTTTGTTTCCTATTGATGTAGCCCTAAGCAGAGACTGGCGCAAATCATTTCATGGAAAGGGGTTGCCAAGCTTCCAAAAAACTACGAGTTTCCTGTAATATCAGCACACATTTTTTCACCCAATCTTGATGCCACTTTCAGGTAATGATCAGTACCCCAATCCCACTTGGCTCACCAAATTTCGTCTTCTAGGTTAACCCGTTCGTTGGCAGTAACAGTTTTTATTTTTAGGTTTCACTCAATTTTTTCCTATATGAATACATGTAGTTGGAACTCTAAATCAAACACGGTTTGTGCTAGCTCTTTGAAACTTGACACAATAAAGTAGCTCCATGTTCTATCTCTATCGTTTGTTTCCTATTGATGTAGCCCTAAGCAGAGACTGGCGCAAATCACTTTCATGGAAAGGGGTTGCCAAACTTCCAAAAAACTACGAGTTTCCTGAAATCTCAGCACACATTTTTTCACCCAATCTTGATGACACTTTCAGGTAATGATCAGTACAACAAATACCAAGTGGGTCACCAAGTTTCGTTCTTCTAGGTTAAACCATTCGTTGGCAGTAACAGTTTTAATTTTTAGGTTTCACTCTGTTTTCTCCTATATGGATACATGTAGTTGGAACTCTAAATCTAACACGGTTTGTGCTAGCTCTTTGAAACTTGACACAATAAAGTAGCTCCAAGTTCTATCTATATGGTTTTTTTCCTATTGATGTAGCCCTAAGCAGAGACTGGCGCAAATCACTTTCATGGAAAGGGGTTGCCAAGGTTCCAAAAAACTACCAGTTTCCTGAAATCTCAGCACACATTTTTTCACCCAGTCTTGATGACACTTTCAGAAAAATATCAGTACGCCAATCGCACGTGGCTCACCAAATTTCGTTCATCTAGGTTAAACCGTTCGTTGGCAGTAACAGTTTTAATTTTTAGGTTTCACTCTGTTTTCTCCTATATGGATACATGTAGTTGGAACTCTAAATCAAACACGGTTTGTGCTAGCTCTTTGAAACTTGACACAATAAAGTAGCTCCAAGTTCTATCTCTATGGTTTGTTTCCTATTGATGTAGACCTAAGCAGAGACTGGCGCAAATCACTTTCATGGAAAGGGGTTGCCAAGCTTCCAAAAAACTACGAGTTTCCTGAAATATCAGCACACATTTTCTCACCCAATCTTGATGACACTTTCAGGTAATGATCAGTACAACAAATCTCACTTGGGTCACCAAGTTTCGTTCTTCTAGGTTAAACCGTTCATTGGCAGTAACAGTTTTAATTTTTAGGTTTCACTCTGTTTTCTCCTATATGGACACATGTAGTTAGAACTCTAAATCAAACACGGTTTGTGCTAGCTCTTTGAAACTTGACACAATAAAGTAGCTCCAATTTCTATCTCTATGTTTTGTTTCCTATTGATGTAGCCCTAAGCAGAGACTGGCGCAAATCACTTTCATGGGAAGGGGTTGCCAAGCTTCCAAAAAACTACGAGTTTCCTGAAATCTCAGCACACATTTTTTCACCCAATCTTGATGACACTTTCAGTAATCATCAGTACCCCAATCCCACTTGGCTCACCAAATTTCGTTCATCGAGGTTAAACCGTTCGTTGGCAGTAACAGTTGTAATTTTTAGGTTTCACTCTGTTTTCTCCTATATGGATAAATGTAGTTGGAACTCTAAATCAAACACGGTTTCAGCTAGCTCTTTGAAACTTGACCCAATAAAGTAGCTCCATTTTCTATCTCTATGGTTTGTTTCCTATTGATGTAGCCCTAAGCAGAGACTGGCGCAAATCACTTTCATGGAAATGGGTTGCCAAGCTTCCAAAAAACTACGAGTTTCCTGAAATCTCAGCACACATTTTTTCACCCAATCTTGATGACACTTTTAGGTAATGATCAGTACCCCAATCCCACTTGGCTCACCAAATTTCGTTCTTCTAGGTTAAACCGTTCGTTGGCAGTAACAGTTTTAATTTTTGGGTTTCATTCTGTTTTCTCCTGTATGGATACATGTAGTTGGAACTCTAAATCAAACACGGTTTGTGCTAGCTCTTTGAAACTTGAGACAATAAAGTAGCTCCATGTTCTATCTCTATAGTTTGTTTCCTATTGATGTAGCCCTAAGCAGAGACTTTCGCAAATGACTTTCATGGGAAGGGGTTGCCAAGCTTCCAAAAAACTACGAGTTTCCTGAAATCTCAGCACACATTTTTTCACCCAATCTTGATGACACTTTCAGGTAATGATCAGTACCCCAATCCCACTTGGCTCACCAAATTTCGTTTTTCTAGGTTAAACCGTTCGTTGGGAGTAACAGTTTTAATTTTTAGATTTCACTCTGTTTTCTCCTATATGGATACATGTATTTGGAACTCTAAATCAAACATGGTTTGTGGTAGCTCATTGAAACTTGATACAATAAAGTAGCTCCATGTTCTATCTCTATGGTTTGTTTCCTATTGATGTAGCCCTAAGCAAAGACTGGCGCAAATCACTCACATGGAAGGGGGTTGCCAAGCTTCCAAAAAACTATGAGTTTCCTGAAATCTCAGCACATATTTTTTCACCCAATCTTGATGACACTTTCTGGTAATGATCACTACCCCAATCCCACTTGGCTCACCAAATTTCGTTCTTCTAGGTTAAACCGTTCTTGGCAGTAACAGTTTTAATTTTTATGTTTCACTCTGTTTTCTCCTATATGGATACATGTATTTGGAACTCTAAATCAAACACTGTTTGTGCTAGCTCTTTGAAACTTGACACAATAAAGTAGCTCCAAGTTCTATCTCTAAGGTTTGTTTCCTATTGCGGTAACCCTAAGCAGAGACTGGCGCAAATCACTTTCATGGAAAGGGGTTGCCATGCTTCCAAAAAACTACAAGTTTCCTGAAATCTCAGCACACATTTTTTCACCAAATCTTGATGACACTTTCAGGTAATGATCAGTACAACAAATCCTACTTGGCTCACCAAATGTGGTTCTTCTAGGTTAACCCGTTCGTTGGAAGTAACAGTTTTAATTTTTAGGTTTCACTCTGTTTTCTCCTATAGGGATACCTGTAGTTGGAACACTAAATCAAACATGGTTTGTGGTAGCTTGTTGAAACTTGACATAATAAAGTAGCTCCAAGTTCTATCTCTATGGTTTGTTTCCTATTGATGTAGCCCTACGCAGAGACTGGCGCAAATCACTTTCATGGAAAGGGGTTGCCAAGCTTCCAAAAAACTACGAGTTTCCTGAAATCTCAGCACACATTTTTTCACCCAATCTTGATGACACTTTCAGGTAATGATCAGTACCCCAATCCCACTTGACTCACTAAATTTCGTTCTTCTAGGTTAACCCGTTCGTTGGAAGTAACAGTTTTAATTTTTAGGTTTCACTCAGTTTTCTCCTATATGGATACATGTAGTTGGAACTCTAAATCAAACACGGATTGTAATAGCCCTTTGAAACTTGATACAATAAAGTAGCTCCATGTTCTATCTCTATGGTTTGTTTCCTATTGATGTAGCCCTAAGCAGAGACTGGTGCAAATCACTTTCATTGAAGGGGGTTGCCAAGCTTCCAAAAAACTACGAGTTTCCTGAAATCTCAGCACACATTTTTTCACCGAATCTTGATGACACTTTCAGGTAATGATCAGTACAACAAATCCCACTTGGGTCACCAAGTTTCGTCCTTCTAGGTTAAACCGTTCGTTGGCAGTAACTGTTTTAATTTTTAGGTTTCACTCTGTTTTCTCCTATATGGATACATGTAGTTGGAACTCTAAATCAAACACGGTTTGTGCTAGCTCTTTGAAACTTGACACAATAAAGTAGCTCCAAGTTCTATCTCTATGGTTTGTTTCCTATTGATGTAGCCCTAAGCAGAGACTGGCGCAAATCACTTTCATGGAAAGGGGTTGCCAAGCTTCCAAAAAACTACGAGTTTCCTGAAATATCATCACACATTTTTTCACCCAAACTTGATGAGACTTTCAGGTAATGATCAGACCCCAATACCACTTGGCTCACCAAATTTTGTTCTTCTAAGTTAACCAGTTCGTTGGCAGTAACAGTTTTAATTTTTAGGTTTCACTCAGTTTCTCCTATATGGATACATGTATTTGGAACTCTAAATCAAACATGGTTTGTGGTAGCTCGTTGAAACTTGACACAATAAAGTAGCTCCATGTTCTATCTCTATGGTTTGTTTCCTATTGATGTAGCCCTAAGCAGAGACTGGCGCAAATCACTTACATGGAAGGGGGTTGCCAAGCTTCCAAAAAACTACGAGTTTCCTGAAATCTCAGCACACATTTTTTCACCCAATCTTGATGACACTTTCACGTAATGATCACTACCCCAATCCCACTTGGCTCACCAAATTTCGTTCTTCTAGGTTAAACCGTTCGCTGGCAGTAACAGTTTTAATTTTTAGGTTTCACTCTGTTTTCTCCTATATGGATACATGTAGTTGGAACTCTAAATCAAACACGGTTTGTGCTAGCTCTTTGAAACTTGACACAATAAAGTAGATCCAAGTTCTATCTCTATGGTTTGTTTCCTATTGATGTAGCCCTAAGCAGAGACTGGCGCAAATCACATTCATGGAAATGGGTTGCCAAGGTTCCAAAAAACTACCAGTTTCCGGAAATCTCAGCACACATTTTTTCACCCAATCTTGATGACACTTTCAGGTAATGATCAGTACCCCAATCCCACTTGGCTCACCAAATTTCGTTCATCTAGTTTAAACCGTTCGTTGGCAGTAACAGTTTTAATTTTTAGGTTTCACTCTGTTTTCTCCTATATGGATACATGTAGTTGCAACTCTAAATCAAACACGGTTTGTGCTAGCTCTTTGAAACTTGACACAATAAAGTAGCTCCAAGTTCTATCTCTTCGGTTTGTTTCCTATTGATGTAGCCCTAAGCAGAGACTGGCGCAAATCACTTTCATG
Source organism: Spermophilus citellus (assembly GCF_964194105.1). Taxonomy (NCBI): domain Eukaryota; kingdom Metazoa; phylum Chordata; class Mammalia; order Rodentia; family Sciuridae; genus Spermophilus; species Spermophilus citellus. Next base: position 1,477,335 of record NW_027672724.1, on the reverse strand, counting down.
GAAAGGGGTTGCCAAGCTTCCAAAAAACTACGAGTTTCCTGAAATATCAGCACACATTTTCTCACCCAATCTTGATGACACTTTCAGGTAATGATCAGTACAACAAATCTCACTTGGGTCACCAAGTTTCGTTCTTCTAGGTTAAACCGTTCGTTGGCAGTAACAGTTTTAATTTTTAGGTTTCACTATGTTTTCTCCTATATTGACACATGTAGTTGGAACTCTAAATCAAACACGGTTTGTGCAAGCTCTTTGAATCTTTACACAATAAAGTAGCTCTAAGTTCTATCTCTATGGTTTGTTTCCTATTGATGTAGACCTATGCAGAGACTGGCGCAAATCACTTTCATTTAAAGGGGTTGCCAATCTTCCAAAAAACTATGAGTTTCCTGAAATCTCAGCACACATTTTTTCACCCAATCTTGATGACACTTTCAGGTAATGATCAGTACGCCAATCCCACTTGGCTCACCAAATTTCGTTCTTCTAGGTTAAACAGTTCGTTGGCAGTAACAGTTTTAATTTTTAGGTTTCACTCTGTTTTCTCCTATATGGATACATGTAGTTGGAACTCTAAATCAAACACGGTTTGTGCTAGCTCTTTGAAACTTGACACAATAAAGTAGCTCCAAGTTCTATCTCTATGGTTTGTTTCCTATTGATGTAGCGCTAAGCAGAGACTGGCGCAAATCACTTTCATGGAAAGGGGTTGCCAAGCATCCAAAAAACTACGAGTTTCCTGAAATATCAGCACACATTTTTTCACCCAATCTTGATGAGACTTTCAGGTAATGATCAGTACCCCAATCCCACTTGGCTCACCAAATTTCGTTATTCTAGGTTAACCCGTTCGTTGGCAGTAACAGTTTTAATTTTTAGGTTTCACTCTGTTTTTTCCTATATGGATACATGTATTTGGAACTCTAAATCAAACACGGTTTGAGCTAGCTCTTTGAAACTTAACCCAATACAGTAGGTCCATGTTCTATCTCTATGGTTTGTTTCCTATTGATGTAGCCCTAAGCAGAGACTGGCGCAAATCACTTTCATGGAAAGGGGTTGCCAAGCTTCCAAAAAACTATGAGTTTCCTGAAATCTCAGCACACATTTTTTCACCCAATCTTGATGACACTTTCAGGTAATGATCAGTACCCCAATCCCACTTGGCGCACCAAATTTCATTCTTCTAGGTTAAACCGTTCGTTGGCAGTAACAGTTTTAATTTTTGGGTTTCACTCTGTTTTCTCCTATAAGGATACATGTAGTTGGAACTCTAAATCAAACACGGTTTGTGCTAGCTCTTTGAAACTTGACACAATAAAGTAGCTCCATGTTCTATCTCTATGGTTTGTTTCCTATTGATGTAGCCCTAAGCAGAGACTGGCGCAAATCACTTACATGGAAGGGGGTTGCCAAGCTTCCAAAAAACTACGAGTTTCCTGAAATCTCAGCACACATTTTTTCACCCAATCTTGATGACACTTTCTGGTAATGATCACTACCCAAATCCCACTTGGCTCACCAAATTTCGTTCTTCTAGGTTAAACCGTTCGTTGGCAGTAACAGTTTTAATTTTTAGGTTTCACTCTGTTTTCTCCTATATGGATACATATATTTGGAACTCTAAATCAAACACGGATTGTGCTAGCCCTTTGAAACTTGATACAATAAAGTAGCTCCATGTTCTATCTCTATAGTTTGTTTCCTATTGATGTAGCCCTAAGCAGAGACTGGCGCAAATCACTTTCATGGAAGGGGGTTGCCAACCTTCCAAAAAACTACGAGTTTCCTGAAATCTCAGCACACATTTTTTCACCCAATCTTGATGACACTTTCAGTTAATGATCAGTACAACAAATCCCACTTGGTTCAACAAGTTTCGTCCTTCTAGGTTAAACCGTTCGTTGGCAGTAACAGTTTTAATTTTTAGGTTTCACTCTGTTTTCTCCTATATGGATACGTGTAGTTGGAACTCTAAATCAAACACAGTTTGTGCTAGCTCTTTGAAACTTGACACAATAAAGTAGCACCAAGTTCTATCACTATGGTTTGTTTCCTATTGATGTAGCTCTAAGCAGAGACTGGCGCACATCACGTTTATGGAAAGGGGTTGCCAAGCTTCCAAAAAACTACGAGTTTCCTGAAATCTCAGCACACTTTTTTTCACCCAATCTTGATGACACTTTCAGGTAATGATCAGCACCCCAATCCCACTTGGCTCACCAAATTTCGTTCATCTAGGTTAAACGGTTTGTTGGCAGTAACAGTTTTAATTTTTAGGTTTCAATCTATTTTCTCCTATATGGATACATGTAGTTGGAACTCTAAATCAAACACGGTTTGAGCTAGCTCTTTGAAACTTGACACAATAAAGTAGCTCCATGTTCTATCTCTATGGTTTGTTTCCTATTGATGTAGCCCTAAGCAGAGACTGGCGCAAATCACTTTCATGGAAAGGGGTTGCCAAGCTTCCAAAAAACTACGAGTTTCCTGTAATATCAGCACACATTTTTTCACCCAATCTTGATGCCACTTTCAGGTAATGATCAGTACCCCAATCCCACTTGGCTCACCAAATTTCGTCTTCTAGGTTAACCCGTTCGTTGGCAGTAACAGTTTTTATTTTTAGGTTTCACTCAATTTTTTCCTATATGAATACATGTAGTTGGAACTCTAAATCAAACACGGTTTGTGCTAGCTCTTTGAAACTTGACACAATAAAGTAGCTCCATGTTCTATCTCTATCGTTTGTTTCCTATTGATGTAGCCCTAAGCAGAGACTGGCGCAAATCACTTTCATGGAAAGGGGTTGCCAAACTTCCAAAAAACTACGAGTTTCCTGAAATCTCAGCACACATTTTTTCACCCAATCTTGATGACACTTTCAGGTAATGATCAGTACAACAAATACCAAGTGGGTCACCAAGTTTCGTTCTTCTAGGTTAAACCATTCGTTGGCAGTAACAGTTTTAATTTTTAGGTTTCACTCTGTTTTCTCCTATATGGATACATGTAGTTGGAACTCTAAATCTAACACGGTTTGTGCTAGCTCTTTGAAACTTGACACAATAAAGTAGCTCCAAGTTCTATCTATATGGTTTTTTTCCTATTGATGTAGCCCTAAGCAGAGACTGGCGCAAATCACTTTCATGGAAAGGGGTTGCCAAGGTTCCAAAAAACTACCAGTTTCCTGAAATCTCAGCACACATTTTTTCACCCAGTCTTGATGACACTTTCAGAAAAATATCAGTACGCCAATCGCACGTGGCTCACCAAATTTCGTTCATCTAGGTTAAACCGTTCGTTGGCAGTAACAGTTTTAATTTTTAGGTTTCACTCTGTTTTCTCCTATATGGATACATGTAGTTGGAACTCTAAATCAAACACGGTTTGTGCTAGCTCTTTGAAACTTGACACAATAAAGTAGCTCCAAGTTCTATCTCTATGGTTTGTTTCCTATTGATGTAGACCTAAGCAGAGACTGGCGCAAATCACTTTCATGGAAAGGGGTTGCCAAGCTTCCAAAAAACTACGAGTTTCCTGAAATATCAGCACACATTTTCTCACCCAATCTTGATGACACTTTCAGGTAATGATCAGTACAACAAATCTCACTTGGGTCACCAAGTTTCGTTCTTCTAGGTTAAACCGTTCATTGGCAGTAACATTTTTAATTTTTAGGTTTCACTCTGTTTTCTCCTATATGGACACATGTAGTTAGAACTCTAAATCAAACACGGTTTGTGCTAGCTCTTTGAAACTTGACACAATAAAGTAGCTCCAATTTCTATCTCTATGTTTTGTTTCCTATTGATGTAGCCCTAAGCAGAGACTGGCGCAAATCACTTTCATGGGAAGGGGTTGCCAAGCTTCCAAAAAACTACGAGTTTCCTGAAATCTCAGCACACATTTTTTCACCCAATCTTGATGACACTTTCAGTAATCATCAGTACCCCAATCCCACTTGGCTCACCAAATTTCGTTCATCGAGGTTAAACCGTTCGTTGGCAGTAACAGTTGTAATTTTTAGGTTTCACTCTGTTTTCTCCTATATGGATAAATGTAGTTGGAACTCTAAATCAAACACGGTTTCAGCTAGCTCTTTGAAACTTGACCCAATAAAGTAGCTCCATTTTCTATCTCTATGGTTTGTTTCCTATTGATGTAGCCCTAAGCAGAGACTGGCGCAAATCACTTTCATGGAAAGGGGTTGCCAAGCTTCCAAAAAACTACGAGTTTCCTGAAATCTCAGCACACATTTTTTCACCCAATCTTGATGACACTTTTAGGTAATGATCAGTACCCCAATCCCACTTGGCTCACCAAATTTCGTTCTTCTAGGTTAAACCGTTCGTTGGCAGTAACAGTTTTAATTTTTGGGTTTCATTCTGTTTTCTCCTGTATGGATACATGTAGTTGGAACTCTAAATCAAACACGGTTTGTGCTAGCTCTTTGAAACTTGAGACAATAAAGTAGCTCCATGTTCTATCTCTATAGTTTGTTTCCTATTGATGTAGCCCTAAGCAGAGACTTTCGCAAATGACTTTCATGGGAAGGGGTTGCCAAGCTTCCAAAAAACTACGAGTTTCCTGAAATCTCAGCACACATTTTTTCACCCAATCTTGATGACACTTTCAGGTAATGATCAGTACAACAAATACCAAGTGGGTCACCAAGTTTCGTTCTTCTAGGTTAAACCATTCGTTGGCAGTAACAGTTTTAATTTTTAGGTTTCACTCTGTTTTCTCCTATATGGATACATGTAGTTGGAACTCTAAATCTAACACGGTTTGTGCTAGCTCTTTGAAACTTGACACAATAAAGTAGCTCCAAGTTCTATCTATATGGTTTTTTTCCTATTGATGTAGCCCTAAGCAGAGACTGGCGCAAATCACTTTCATGGAAAGGGGTTGCCAAGGTTCCAAAAAACTACCAGTTTCCTGAAATCTCAGCACACATTTTTTCACCCAGTCTTGATGACACTTTCAGAAAAATATCAGTACGCCAATCGCACGTGGCTCACCAAATTTCGTTCATCTAGGTTAAACCGTTCGTTGGCAGTAACAGTTTTAATTTTTAGGTTTCACTCTGTTTTCTCCTATATGGATACATGTAGTTGGAACTCTAAATCAAACACGGTTTGTGCTAGCTCTTTGAAACTTGACACAATAAAGTAGCTCCAAGTTCTATCTCTATGGTTTGTTTCCTATTGATGTAGACCTAAGCAGAGACTGGCGCAAATCACTTTCATGGAAAGGGGTTGCCAAGCTTCCAAAAAACTACGAGTTTCCTGAAATATCAGCACACATTTTCTCACCCAATCTTGATGACACTTTCAGGTAATGATCAGTACAACAAATCTCACTTGGGTCACCAAGTTTCGTTCTTCTAGGTTAAACCGTTCATTGGCAGTAACATTTTTAATTTTTAGGTTTCACTCTGTTTTCTCCTATATGGACACATGTAGTTAGAACTCTAAATCAAACACGGTTTGTGCTAGCTCTTTGAAACTTGACACAATAAAGTAGCTCCAATTTCTATCTCTATGTTTTGTTTCCTATAGATGTAGCCCTAAGCAGAGACTGGCGCAAATCACTTTCATGGGAAGGGGTTGCCAAGCTTCCAAAAAACTACGAGTTTCCTGAAATCTCAGCACACATTTTTTCACCCAATCTTGATGACACTTTCAGTAATCATCAGTACCCCAATCCCACTTGGCTCACCAAATTTCGTTCATCGAGGTTAAACCGTTCGTTGGCAGTAACAGTTGTAATTTTTAGGTTTCACTCTGTTTTCTCCTATATGGATAAATGTAGTTGGAACTCTAAATCAAACACGGTTTCAGCTAGCTCTTTGAAACTTGACCCAATAAAGTAGCTCCATTTTCTATCTCTATGGTTTGTTTCCTATTGATGTAGCCCTAAGCAGAGACTGGCGCAAATCACTTTCATGGAAAGGGGTTGCCAAGCTTCCAAAAAACTACGAGTTTCCTGAAATCTCAGCACACATTTTTTCACCCAATCTTGATGACACTTTTAGGTAATGATCAGTACCCCAATCCCACTTGGCTCACCAAATTTCGTTCTTCTAGGTTAAACCGTTCGTTGGCAGTAACAGTTTTAATTTTTGGGTTTCATTCTGTTTTCTCCTGTATGGATACATGTAGTTGGAACTCTAAATCAAACACGGTTTGTGCTAGCTCTTTGAAACTTGAGACAATAAAGTAGCTCCATGTTCTATCTCTATAGTTTGTTTCCTATTGATGTAGCCCTAAGCAGAGACTTTCGCAAATGACTTTCATGGGAAGGGGTTGCCAAGCTTCCAAAAAACTACGAGTTTCCTGAAATCTCAGCACACATTTTTTCACCCAATCTTGATGACACTTTCAGGTAATGATCAGTACCCCAATCCCACTTGGCTCACCAAATTTCGTTTTTCTAGGTTAAACCGTTCGTTGGGAGTAACAGTTTTAATTTTTAGATTTCACTCTGTTTTCTCCTATATGGATACATGTATTTGGAACTCTAAATCAAACATGGTTTGTGGTAGCTCATTGAAACTTGATACAATAAAGTAGCTCCATGTTCTATCTCTATGGTTTGTTTCCTATTGATGTAGCCCTAAGCAGAGACTGGCACAAATCACTTTCATGGAAAGGGGTTGCCCAGGTTCCAAAAAACTACGAGTTTCCTGAAATCTCAGCACACATTTTTTCACCCAATCTTGATGACACTTTCAGGTAATGATCAGTACAACAAATGCCACTTGGGTCAATAAGTTTCGTTCTTCTAGGTTAAACCGTTCGTTGGCAGTAACAGTTTTAATTTTTAGGTTTCACTATGTTTTCTCCTATATTGACACATGTAGTTGGAACTCTAAATCAAACACGGTTTGTGCAAGCTCTTTGAATCTTTACACAATAAAGTAGCTCTAAGTTCTATCTCTATGGTTTGTTTCCTATTGATGTAGACCTAAGCAGAGACTGGCGCAAATCACTTTCATTTAAAGGGGTTGCCAATCTTCCAAAAAACTATGAGTTTCCTGAAATCTCAGCACACATTTTTTCACCCAATCTTGATGACACTTTCAGGTAATGATCAGTACGCCAATCCCACTTGGCTCACCAAATTTCGTTCTTCTAGGTTAAACAGTTCGTTGGCAGTAACAGTTTTAATTTTTAGGTTTCACTCTGTTTTCTCCTATATGGATACATGTAGTTGGAACTCTAAATCAAACACGGTTTGTGCTAGCTCTTTGAAACTTGACACAATAAAGTAGCTCCAAGTTCTATCTCTATGGTTTGTTTCCTATTGATGTAGCGCTAAGCAGAGACTGGCGCAAATCACTTTCATGGAAAGGGGTTGCCAAGCATCCAAAAACCTACGAGTTTCCTGAAATATCAGCACACATTTTTTCACCCAATCTTGATGAGACTTTCAGGTAATGATCAGGACCCCAATCCCACTTGGCTCACCAAATTTCGTTATTCTAGGTTAACCCGTTCGTTGGCAGTAACAGTTTTAATTTTTAGGTTTCACTCTGTTTTTTCCTATATGGATACATGTATTTGGAACTCTAAATCAAACACGGTTTGAGCTAGCTCTTTGAAACTTAACCCAATACAGTAGGTCCATGTTCTATCTCTATGGTTTGTTTCCTATTGATGTAGCCCTAAGCAGAGACTGGCGCAAATCACTTTCATGGAAAGGGGTTGCCAAGCTTCCAAAAAACTATGAGTTTCCTGAAATCTCAGCACACATTTTTTCACCCAATCTTGATGACACTTTCAGGTAATGATCAGTACCCCAATCCCACTTGGCGCACCAAATTTCATTCTTCTAGGTTAAACCGTTCGTTGGCAGCAACAGTTTTAATTTTTGGGTTTCACTCTGTTTTCTCCTATATGGATACATGTAGTTGGAACTCTAAATCAAACACGGTTTGTGCTAGCTCTTTGAAACTTGACACAATAAAGTAGCTCCATGTTCTATCTCTATGGTTTGTTTCCTATTGATGTAGCCCTAAGCAGAGACTGGCGCAAATCACTTACATTGAAGGGGGTTGCCAAGCTTCCAAAAAACTACGAGTTTCCTGAAATCTCAGCACACATTTTTTCACCCAATCTTGATGACACTTTCTGGTAATGATCACTACCCAAATCCCACTTGGCTCACCAAATTTCGTTCTTCTAGGTTAAACCGTTCGTTGGCAGTAACAGTTTTAATTTTTAGGTTTCACTCTGTTTTCTCCTATATGGATACATATATTTGGAACTCTAAATCAAACACGGATTGTGCTAGCCCTTTGAAACTTGATACAATAAAGTAGCTCCATGTTCTATCTCTATAGTTTGTTTCCTATTGATGTAGCCCTAAGCAGAGACTGGCGCAAATCACTTTCATGGAAGGGGGTTGCCAACCTTCCAAAAAACTACGAGTTTCCTGAAATCTCAGCACACATTTTTTCACCCAATCTTGATGACACTTTCAGTTAATGATCAGTACAACAAATCCCACTTGGTTCAACAAGTTTCGTCCTTCTAGGTTAAACCGTTCGTTGGCAGTAACAGTTTTAATTTTTAGGTTTCACTCTGTTTTCTCCTATATGGATACGTGTAGTTGGAACTCTAAATGAAACACAGTTTGTGCTAGCTCTTTGAAACTTGACACAATAAAGTAGCACCAAGTTCTATCACTATGGTTTGTTTCCTATTGATGTAGCTCTAAGCAGAGACTGGCGCACATCACGTTTATGGAAAGGGGTTGCCAAGCTTCCAAAAAACTACGAGTTTCCTGAAATCTCAGCACACATTTTTTCACCCAATCTTGATGACACTTTCAGGTAATGATCAGTACCCCAATCCCACTTGGCTCACCAAATTTCGTTCATCTAGGTTAAACGGTTTGTTGGCAGTAACAGTTTTAATTTTTAGGTTTCAATCTATTTTCTCCTATATGGATACATGTAGTTGGAACTCTAAATCAAACACGGTTTGAGCTAGCTCTTTGAAACTTGACACAATAAAGTAGCTCCATGTTCTATCTCTATGGTTTGTTTCCTATTGATGTAGCCCTAAGCAGAGACTGGCGCAAATCATTTCATGGAAAGGGGTTGCCAAGCTTCCAAAAAACTACGAGTTTCCTGTAATATCAGCACACATTTTTTCACCCAAACTTGATGCCACTTTCAGGTAATGATCAGTACCCCAATCCCACTTGGCTCACCAAATTTCGTCTTCTAGGTTAACCCGTTCGTTGGCAGTAACAGTTTTTATTTTTAGGTTTCACTCAATTTTTTCCTATATGAATACATGTAGTTGGAACTCTAAATCAAACACGGTTTGTGCTAGCTCTTTGAAACTTGACACAATAAAGTAGCTCCATGTTCTATCTCTATCGTTTGTTTCCTATTGATGTAGCCCTAAGCAGAGACTGGCGCAAATCACTTTCATGGAAAGGGGTTGCCAAACTTCCAAAAAACTACGAGTTTCCTGAAATCTCAGCACACATTTTTTCACCCAATCTTGATGACACTTTCAGGTAATGATCAGTACAACAAATACCAAGTGGGTCACCAAGTTTCGTTCTTCTAGGTTAAACCATTCGTTGGCAGTAACAGTTTTAATTTTTAGGTTTCACTCTGTTTTCTCCTATATGGATACATGTAGTTGGAACTCTAAATCTAACACGGTTTGTGCTAGCTCTTTGAAACTTGACACAATAAAGTAGCTCCAAGTTCTATCTATATGGTTTTTTTCCTATTGATGTAGCCCTAAGCAGAGACTGGCGCAAATCACTTTCATGGAAAGGGGTTGCCAAGGTTCCAAAAAACTACCAGTTTCCTGAAATCTCAGCACACATTTTTTCACCCAGTCTTGATGACACTTTCAGAAAAATATCAGTACGCCAATCGCACGTGGCTCACCAAATTTCGTTCATCTAGGTTAAACCGTTCGTTGGCAGTAACAGTTTTAATTTTTAGGTTTCACTCTGTTTTCTCCTATATGGATACATGTAGTTGGAACTCTAAATCAAACACGGTTTGTGCTAGCTCTTTGAAACTTGACACAATAAAGTAGCTCCAAGTTCTATCTCTATGGTTTGTTTCCTATTGATGTAGACCTAAGCAGAGACTGGCGCAAATCACTTTCATGGAAAGGGGTTGCCAAGCTTCCAAAAAACTACGAGTTTCCTGAAATATCAGCACACATTTTCTCACCCAATCTTGATGACACTTTCAGGTAATGATCAGTACAACAAATCTCACTTGGGTCACCAAGTTTCGTTCTTCTAGGTTAAACCGTTCATTGGCAGTAACAGTTTTAATTTTTAGGTTTCACTCTGTTTTCTCCTATATGGACACATGTAGTTAGAACTCTAAATCAAACACGGTTTGTGCTAGCTCTTTGAAACTTGACACAATAAAGTAGCTCCAATTTCTATCTCTATGTTTTGTTTCCTATTGATGTAGCCCTAAGCAGAGACTGGCGCAAATCACTTTCATGGGAAGGGGTTGCCAAGCTTCCAAAAAACTACGAGTTTCCTGAAATCTCAGCACACATTTTTTCACCCAATCTTGATGACACTTTCAGTAATCATCAGTACCCCAATCCCACTTGGCTCACCAAATTTCGTTCATCGAGGTTAAACCGTTCGTTGGCAGTAACAGTTGTAATTTTTAGGTTTCACTCTGTTTTCTCCTATATGGATAAATGTAGTTGGAACTCTAAATCAAACACGGTTTCAGCTAGCTCTTTGAAACTTGACCCAATAAAGTAGCTCCATTTTCTATCTCTATGGTTTGTTTCCTATTGATGTAGCCCTAAGCAGAGACTGGCGCAAATCACTTTCATGGAAATGGGTTGCCAAGCTTCCAAAAAACTACGAGTTTCCTGAAATCTCAGCACACATTTTTTCACCCAATCTTGATGACACTTTTAGGTAATGATCAGTACCCCAATCCCACTTGGCTCACCAAATTTCGTTCTTCTAGGTTAAACCGTTCGTTGGCAGTAACAGTTTTAATTTTTGGGTTTCATTCTGTTTTCTCCTGTATGGATACATGTAGTTGGAACTCTAAATCAAACACGGTTTGTGCTAGCTCTTTGAAACTTGAGACAATAAAGTAGCTCCATGTTCTATCTCTATAGTTTGTTTCCTATTGATGTAGCCCTAAGCAGAGACTTTCGCAAATGACTTTCATGGGAAGGGGTTGCCAAGCTTCCAAAAAACTACGAGTTTCCTGAAATCTCAGCACACATTTTTTCACCCAATCTTGATGACACTTTCAGGTAATGATCAGTACCCCAATCCCACTTGGCTCACCAAATTTCGTTTTTCTAGGTTAAACCGTTCGTTGGGAGTAACAGTTTTAATTTTTAGATTTCACTCTGTTTTCTCCTATATGGATACATGTATTTGGAACTCTAAATCAAACATGGTTTGTGGTAGCTCATTGAAACTTGATACAATAAAGTAGCTCCATGTTCTATCTCTATGGTTTGTTTCCTATTGATGTAGCCCTAAGCAAAGACTGGCGCAAATCACTCACATGGAAGGGGGTTGCCAAGCTTCCAAAAAACTATGAGTTTCCTGAAATCTCAGCACATATTTTTTCACCCAATCTTGATGACACTTTCTGGTAATGATCACTACCCCAATCCCACTTGGCTCACCAAATTTCGTTCTTCTAGGTTAAACCGTTCTTGGCAGTAACAGTTTTAATTTTTATGTTTCACTCTGTTTTCTCCTATATGGATACATGTATTTGGAACTCTAAATCAAACACTGTTTGTGCTAGCTCTTTGAAACTTGACACAATAAAGTAGCTCCAAGTTCTATCTCTATGGTTTGTTTCCTATTGAGGTAACCCTAAGCAGAGACTGGCGCAAATCACTTTCATGGAAAGGGGTTGCCATGCTTCCAAAAAACTACAAGTTTCCTGAAATCTCAGCACACATTTTTTCACCAAATCTTGATGACACTTTCAGGTAATGATCAGTACAACAAATCCTACTTGGCTCACCAAATGTGGTTCTTCTAGGTTAACCCGTTCGTTGGAAGTAACAGTTTTAATTTTTAGGTTTCACTCTGTTTTCTCCTATAGGGATACCTGTAGTTGGAACACTAAATCAAACATGGTTTGTGGTAGCTTGTTGAAACTTGACATAATAAAGTAGCTCCAAGTTCTATCTCTATGGTTTGTTTCCTATTGATGTAGCCCTACGCAGAGACTGGCGCAAATCACTTTCATGGAAAGGGGTTGCCAAGCTTCCAAAAAACTACGAGTTTCCTGAAATCTCAGCACACATTTTTTCACCCAATCTTGATGACACTTTCAGGTAATGATCAGTACCCCAATCCCACTTGACTCACTAAATTTCGTTCTTCTAGGTTAACCCGTTCGTTGGAAGTAACAGTTTTAATTTTTAGGTTTCACTCTGTTTTCTCCTATATGGATACATGTAGTTGGAACTCTAAATCAAACACGGATTGTAATAGCCCTTTGAAACTTGATACAATAAAGTAGCTCCATGTTCTATCTCTATGGTTTGTTTCCTATTGATGTAGCCCTAAGCAGAGACTGGTGCAAATCACTTTCATTGAAGGGGGTTGCCAAGCTTCCAAAAAACTACGAGTTTCCTGAAATCTCAGCACACAATTTTTCACCGAATCTTGATGACACTTTCAGGTAATGATCAGTACAACAAATCCCACTTGGGTCACCAAGTTTCGTCCTTCTAGGTTAAACCGTTCGTTGGCAGTAACTGTTTTAATTTTTAGGTTTCACTCTGTTTTCTCCTATATGGATACATGTAGTTGGAACTCTAAATCAAACACGGTTTGTGCTAGCTCTTTGAAACTTGACACAATAAAGTAGCTCCAAGTTCTATCTCTATGGTTTGTTTCCTATTGATGTAGCCCTAAGCAGAGACTGGCGCAAATCACTTTCATGGAAAGGGGTTGCCAAGCTTCCAAAAAACTACGAGTTTCCTGAAATATCATCACACATTTTTTCACCCAAACTTGATGAGACTTTCAGGTAATGATCAGACCCCAATACCACTTGGCTCACCAAATTTTGTTCTTCTAAGTTAACCAGTTCGTTGGCAGTAACAGTTTTAATTTTTAGGTTTCACTCAGTTTCTCCTATATGGATACATGTATTTGGAACTCTAAATCAAACATGGTTTGTGGTAGCTCGTTGAAACTTGACACAATAAAGTAGCTCCATGTTCTATCTCTATGGTTTGTTTCCTATTGATGTAGCCCTAAGCAGAGACTGGCGCAAATCACTTACATGGAAGGGGGTTGCCAAGCTTCCAAAAAACTACGAGTTTCCTGAAATCTCAGCACACATTTTTTCACCCAATCTTGATGACACTTTCACGTAATGATCACTACCCCAATCCCACTTGGCTCACCAAATTTCGTTCTTCTAGGTTAAACCGTTCGCTGGCAGTAACAGTTTTAATTTTTAGGTTTCACTCTGTTTTCTCCTATATGGATACATGTAGTTGGAACTCTAAATCAAACACGGTTTGTGCTAGCTCTTTGAAACTTGACACAATAAAGTAGATCCAAGTTCTATCTCTATGGTTTGTTTCCTATTGATGTAGCCCTAAGCAGAGACTGGCGCAAATCACATTCATGGAAATGGGTTGCCAAGGTTCCAAAAAACTACCAGTTTCCGGAAATCTCAGCACACATTTTTTCACCCAATCTTGATGACACTTTCAGGTAATGATCAGTACCCCAATCCCACTTGGCTCACCAAATTTCGTTCATCTAGTTTAAACCGTTCGTTGGCAGTAACAGTTTTAATTTTTAGGTTTCACTCTGTTTTCTCCTATATGGATACATGTAGTTGCAACTCTAAATCAAACACGGTTTGTGCTAGCTCTTTGAAACTTGACACAATAAAGTAGCTCCAAGTTCTATCTCTTCGGTTTGTTTCCTATTGATGTAGCCCTAAGCAGAGACTGGCGCAAATCACTTTCATTTAAAGGGGTTGCCAAGGTTCCAAAAAAACTATGAGTTTCCTGAAATCTCAGCACACATTTTTTCACCCTATCTTGATGAAACTTTCAGGTAAATATCACTACGCCAATCCCACTTGGCTCACCAAATGTCGTTCATCTAGGTTAAACCATTCGTTGGCAGTAACAGTTTTAATTTTTAGGTTTCACTCTGTTTTCTCCTATATGGATGCATGTAGTTGGAACTCTAAATCAAACACGGTTTGTGCTAGCTCTTTGAAACTTGACACAATAAAGTAGCTCCAAGTTCTATCTCTATGGTTTGTTTCCTATTGATGTAGCCCTAAGCAGAGACTGGCGCAAATCACTTTCATGGAAAGGGGTTGCCAAGCTTCCAAAAAACTACGAATTTCCTGAAATCTCAGCACACATTTTTTCACCCAATCTTGATGACACTTTCAGGTAATGATCAGTACCCCAATCAAACTTGGCTCACCAAATTTCGTACTTCTGGGTTAAACCGTTCGTTGGCAGTAACGGTTTTAATTTTTAGATTTCACTCTGTTTTCTCCTATATGGATACATGTAGTTGCAACTCTAAATCAAACACGGTTTGTGCTAGCTCTTTGAAACTTGACACAATAAAGTAGCTCCATGTTCTATCTCTATGGTTTGTTTCCTATTGATATAGCCCTACGCAGAGACTGGCGCAAATCACTTTCATGGAAAGGGGTTGCCAAGCTTCCAAAAAACTACGAGTTTCCTGAAATCTCAGCACACATTTTTTCACCCAATGTTGATGACACTTTCGGGTAATGATCAGTACAACAAATCCCACTTGGGTCACCAAGTTTCATTCTTCTAAGTTAAACCGTTCGTTGGCAGTAACAGTTTTAATTTTTAGGTTTCACTCTGTTTTCTCCTATATGGATACATGTAGTTGGAACTCTAAATCTAACACGGTTTGTGCTAGCTCTTTGAAGCTTGACACAATAAAGTAGCTCCAAGTTCTATCTCTATGGTTTGTTTCCTATTGATGTAGCCCTAAGCAGAGACTGGCGCAAATCACTTTCATGGAAAGGGGTTGCCAAGCTTCCAAAAAACTACGAGTTTCCTGAAATCTCAGAACACATTTTTTCACCCAATCTTGATGACACTTTCAGGTAATGATCAGTACCCCAATCCCACTTGGCTCACCAAATTTCGTTCTTCTAGGTTAAACCGTTCGTTGGCAGTAACAGTTTTAATTTTTAGATTTCACTCTGTTTTCTCCTATATGGATACATGTAGTTGGAACTCTAAATCAAACACGGTTTTTGCTAGCTCTTTGAAACTTGACACAATAAAGTAGCTAAATGTTCTCTCGCTATGGTTTGTTTCCTATTGATGTAGCCCTAAGCAGAGACTGGTGCAAGTCACTTTCATGGAAAGGGGTTGCCAAGGTTCCAAAAAACTACGAGTTTCCTGAAATCTCAGCACACATTTTTTCACCCAATCTTGATGACACTTTCAGGTAATGATCAGTACAACAAATCCCAATGGGGTCACCAAGTTTCATTCTTCTAGGTTAAACTGTTCGTTGGCAGTAACAGTTTTAATTTTTAGGTTTCACTCTGTTTTCTCCTATATGGATACATGTAGTTGGAACTCTAAATCAAACACGGTTTGTGCTAGCTCTTTGAAACTTGACACAATAAAGTAGCTCCAAGTTCTATCTCTATGGTTTGTTTCCTATTGATGTAGCCTTAAGCAGAGACTGGCGCAAATCACTTTCATTTAAAGGGGTTGCCAAGGTTCCAAAAAAACAACGAGTTTCCTGAAATCTCAGCACACATTTTTTCACCCAATCTTGATGACACTTTCAGGTAAATATCAGTACGCCAATCCCACTTGGCTCACCAAATTTCGTTCATCTAGGTTAAACCATTCGTTGGCAGTAACAGTTTTAATTTTTAGGTTTCACTCTGTTTTCTCCTATATGGATACATGTAGTTGGAACTCTAAATCAAACACGGTTTGTGCTAGCTCTTTGAAACTTGACACAATAAAGTAGCTCCAAGTTCTATCTCTATGGTTTGTTTCCTATTGATGTAGCCCTAAGCAGAGACTGGCGCAAATCACTTTCATGGAAAGGGGTTGCCAAGCTTCCAAAAAACTACGAGTTTCCTGAAATATCATCACACATTTTTTCACCCAAACTTGATGACACTTTCAGGTAATGATCAGACCCCAATACCACTTGGCTCACCAAATTTTGTTCTTCTAAGTTAACCAGTTCGTTGGCAGTAACAGTTTTAATTTTTAGGTTTCACTCAGTTTCTCCTATATGGATACATGTATTTGGAACTCTAAATCAAACATGGTTTGTGGTAGCTCGTTGAAACTTGACACAATAAAGTAGCTCCATGTTCTATCTCTATGGTTTGTTTCCTATTGATGTAGCCCTAAGCAGAGACTGGCGCAAATCACTTACATGGAAGGGGGTTGCCAAGCTTCCAAAAAACTACGAGTTTCCTGAAATCTCAGCACACATTTTTTCACCCAATCTTGATGACACTTTCACGTAATGATCACTACCCCAATCCCACTTGGCTCACCAAATTTCGTTCTTCTAGGTTAAACCGTTCGCTGGCAGTAACAGTTTTAATTTTTAGGTTTCACTCTGTTTTCTCCTATATGGATACATGTAGTTGGAACTCTAAATCAAACACGGTTTGTGCTAGCTCTTTGAAACTTGACACAATAAAGTAGATCCAAGTTCTATCTCTATGGTTTGTTTCCTATTGATGTAGCCCTAAGCAGAGACTGGCGCAAATCACATTCATGGAAATGGGTTGCCAAGGTTCCAAAAAACTACCAGTTTCCGGAAATCTCAGCACACATTTTTTCACCCAATCTTGATGACACTTTCAGGTAATGATCAGTACCCCAATCCCACTTGGCTCACCAAATTTCGTTCATCTAGTTTAAACCGTTCGTTGGCAGTAACAGTTTTAATTTTTATGTTTCACTCTGTTTTCTCCTATATGGATACATGTAGTTGCAACTCTAAATCAAACACGGTTTGTGCTAGCTCTTTGAAACTTGACACAATAAAGTAGCTCCAAGTTCTATCTCTTCGGTTTGTTTCCTATTGATGTAGCCCTAAGCAGAGACTGGCGCAAATCACTTTCATTTAAAGGGGTTGCCAAGGTTGCAAAAAAACTATGAGTTTCCTGAAATCTCAGCACACATTTTTTCACCCAATCTTGATGAAACTTTCAGGTAAATATCACTACGCCAATCCCACTTGGCTCACCAAATTTCGTTCATCTAGGTTAAACCATTCGTTGGCAGTAACAGTTTTAATTTTTAGGTTTCACTCTGTTTTCTCCTATATGGATACATGTAGTTGGAACTCTAAATCAAACACGGTTTGTGCTAGCTCTTTGAAACTTGACACAATAAAGTAGCTCCAAGTTCTATCTCTATGGTTTGTTTCCTATTGATGTAGCCCTAAGCAGAGACTGGCGCAAATCACTTTCATGGAAAGGGGTTGCCAAGCTTCCAAAAAACTACGAATTTCCTGAAATCTCAGCACACATTTTTTCACCCAATCTTGATGACACTTTCAGGTAATGATCAGTACCCCAATCAAACTTGGCTCACCAAATTTCGTTCTTCTGGGTTAAACCGTTCGTTGGCAGTAACGGTTTTAATTTTTAGATTTCACTCTGTTTTCTTTTATATGGACACATGTAGTTGCAACTCTAAATCAAACACGGTTTGTGCTAGCTCTTTGCAACTTGACACAATAAAGTAGCTCCAAGTTCTATCTCTATGGTTTGTTTCCTATTGATGTAGCCCTAAGCAGAGACTGGCGCAAATCACTTTCAAAGAAAGGGGTTGGCAAGCTTCCAAAAAACTACGAGTTTCCTGTAATATCAGCACACATTTTTTTACCCAATCTTGATGCCACTTTCAGGTAATGATCAGTACCCCAATCCCACTTGGCTCACCAAATTTCGTTCTTCTAGGTTAAACCGTTCGCTGGCAGTAACAGTTTAAATTTTTAGGTTTCACTCAATTTTCTCCTATATGAATACATGTAGTTGGAACTCTAAATCAAACACGGTTTGTGCTAGCTCTTTGAAACTTGACACAATAAAGTAGCTCCAAGTTCTATCTCTATGATTTGTTTCCTATTGATGTAGCCCTAAGCAGAGACTGGCGCAAATCACTTTCATGGAAAGGGGTTGCCAAGCTTCCAAAAAACTACGAGTTTCCTGAAATCTCAGAACACATTTTTTCACCCAATCTTGATGACACTTTCAGGTAATGATCAGTACCCCAATCCCACTTGGCTCACCAAATTTCGTTCTTCTAGGTTAAACCCTTCGTTGGCAGTAACAGTTTTAATTTTTAGATTTCACTCTGTTTTCTCCTATATGGATACATGTAGTTGGAACTCTAAATCAAACACGGTTTTTGCTAGCTCTTTGAAACTTGACACAATTAAGTAGCTAAATGTTCTCTCGCTATGGTTTGTTTCCTATTGATGTAGCCCTAAGCAGAGACTGGTGCAAGTCACTTTCATGGAAAGGGGTTGCCAAGGTTCCAAAAAACTACGAGTTTCCTGAAATCTCAGCACACATTTTTTCACCCAATCTTGATGACACTTTCAGGTAATGATCAGTACAACAAATCCCACTTGGGTCACCAAGTTTCGTTCTTCTAGGTTAAACCGTTCGTTGGCAGTAACAGTTTAAATTTTTAGGTTTCACTCTGTTTTCTCCTATATGGATACATGTAGTTGGAACTCTAAATCTAACACGGTTTGTGCTAGCTCTTTGAAACTTGACACAATAAAGTAGCTCCAAGTTCTATCTCTATGGTTTGTTTCCTATTGATGTAGCCCTAAGCAGAGACTGGCGCAAATCACTTTCATTTAAAGGGGTTGCCAAGCTTCCAAAAAACTACGAGTTTCCTGAAATCTCAGAACACATTTTTTCACCCAATCTTGATGACACTTTCAGGTAATGATCAGTACCCCAATCCTACTTGGCTCACCAAATTTCGTTCTTCTAGGTTAAACCGTTCGTTGGCAGTAACAGTTTTAATTTTTAGATTTCACTCTGTTTTCTCCTATATGGATACATGTAGTTGGAACTCTAAATCAAACACGGTTTTTGCTAGCTCTTTGAAACTTGACACAATAAAGTAGCTAAAAGTTCTCTCGCTATGGTTTGTTTCCTATTGAT
The DNA here is from genome assembly GCF_964194105.1 of Spermophilus citellus. Classification (NCBI taxonomy): domain Eukaryota; kingdom Metazoa; phylum Chordata; class Mammalia; order Rodentia; family Sciuridae; genus Spermophilus; species Spermophilus citellus. The sequence goes on along the minus strand of NW_027672724.1, from coordinate 1,458,116 downwards.
GTAGCCCTAAGCAGAGACTGGTGCAAGTCACTTTCATGGAAAGGGGTTGCCAAGGTTCCAAAAAACTACGAGTTTCCTGAAATCTCAGCACACATTTTTTCACCCAATCTTGATGACACTTTCAGGTAATGATCAGTACAACAAATCCCACTTGGGTCACCAAGTTTCGTTCTTCTAGGTTAAACCGTTCGTTGGCAGTAACAGTTTTAATTTTTAGGTTTCACTCTGTTTTCTCCTATATGGATACATGTAGTTGGAACTCTAAATCAAACACGGTTTGTGCTAGCTCTTTGAAACTTGACACAATAAAGTAGCTCCAAGTTCTATCTCTATGGTTTGTTTCCTATTGATGTAGCCCTAAGCAGAGACTGGCGCAAATCACTTTCATTTAAAGGGGTTGCCAAGGTTCCAAAAAAACAACGAGTTTCCTGAAATCTCAGCACACATTTTTTCACCCAATCTTGATGACACTTTCAGGTAATGATGAGTACAACAAATCCCACTTGGGTCACCAAGTTTCGTTCTTCTAGTTTAAACCATTCGTTGGCAGTAACAGTTTTAATTTTTAGGTTTCACTCTGTTTTCTCCTATATGGATACATGTAGTTGGAACTCTAAATCAAACACGGTTTGTGCTAGCTCTTTGAAACTTGACACAATAAAGTAGCTCCAAGTTCTATCTCTATGGTTTGTTTCCTATTGATGTAGCCCTAAGCAGAGACTGGTGCAAATCACTTTCATTTAAAGGGGTTGCCAAGGTTCCAAAAAACTACGAGTTTCCTGAAATCTCAGCACACATTTTTTCACCCAATTTTGATGACACTTTCAGGTAATGATCAGTACAACAAATCCCACTTGGGTCACCAAGTTTCGTTCTTCTAGGTTAAACCGTTCGTTGGCAGTAACAGTTTTAATTTTTAGGTTTCACTCTGTTTTCTCCTATATGGATACATGTAGTTGGAACTCTAAATCAAACCCGGTTTGTGCTAGCTCTTTGAAACTTGACACAATAAAGTAGCTCCAAGTTCTTTCTCTATGGTTTGTTTCCTTTTGATGTAGCCCTAGGCAGAGACTGGCGCAAATCACTTTCATGGAAAGGGGTTGCCAAGCTTCCAAAAAACTACGAATTTCCTGAAATCTCAGCACACATTTTTTCACCCAATCTTGATGACACTTTCAGGTAATGATCAGTACCCCAATCAAACTTGGCTCACCAAATTTCGTTCTTCTGGGTTAAACCGTTCGTTGGCAGTAACGGTTTTAATTTTTAGATTTCACTCTGTTTTCTCCTATATGGACACATGTAGTTGCAACTCTAAACCAAACACGGTTTGTGCTAGCTCTTTGAAACTTGACACAATAAAGTAGCTCCAAGTTCTATCTCTATGGTTTGTTTCCTATTGATGTAGCCCTAAGCAGAGACTGGCGCAAATCACTTTCAAAGAAAGGGGTTGCCAAGGTTCCAAAAAACTACGAGTTTCCTGTAATATCAGCACACATTTTTTTACCCAATCTTGATGCCACTTTCAGGTAATGATCAGTACCCCAATCCCACTTGGCTCACCAAATTTCGTTCTTCTAGGTTAACCCGTTCGTTGGCAGTAACAGTTTTTATTTTTAGGTTTCACTCAATTTTCTCCTATATGAATACATGTAGTTGAAACTCTAAATCAAACACGGTTTTTGCTAGCTCTTTGAAACTTGACACAATTAAGTAGCTAAATGTTCTCTCGCTATGGTTTGTTTCCTATTGATGTAGCCCTAAGCAGAGACTGGTGCAAGTCACTTTCATGGAAAGGGGTTGCCAAGGTTCCAAAAAACTACGAGTTTCCTGAAATCTCAGCACACATTTTTTAACCCAATCTTGATGACACTTTCAGGTAATGATCAGTACAACAATTCCCACTTGGGTCACCAAGTTTCGTTCTTCTAGGTTAAACCGTTCGTTGGCAGTAACAGTTTTAATTTTTAGGTTTCACTCTGTTTTCTCCTATATGGATACATGTAGTTGGAACTCTAAATCTAACACGGTTTGTGCTAGCTCTTTGAAACTTGACACAATAAAGTAGCTCCAAGTTCTATCTCTATGGTTTGTTTCCTATTGATGTAGCCCTAAGCAGAGACTGGCGCAAATCACTTTCATTTAAAGGGGTTGCCAAGCTTCCAAAAAACTACGAGTTTCCTGAAATCTCAGAACACATTTTTTCACCCAATCTTGATGACACTTTCAGGTAATGATCAGTACCCCAATCCCACTTGGCTCACCAAATTTCGTTCTTCTAGGTTAAACCGTTCGTTGGCAGTAACAGTTTTAATTTTTAGATTTCACTCTGTTTTCTCCTATATGGATACATGTATTTGGAACTCTAAATCAAACACGGTTTTTGCTAGCTCTTTGAAACTTGACACAATAAAGTAGCTAAATGTTCTCTCGCTATGGTTTGTTTCCTATTGATGTAGCCCTAAGCAGAGACTGGTGCAAGTCACTTTCATGGAAAGGGGTTGCCAAGGTTCCAAAAAACTACGAGTTTCCTGAAATCTCAGCACACATTTTTTCACCCAATCTTGATGACAATTTCAGGTAATGATCAGCACAACAAATCCCACTTGGGTCACCAAGTTTCGTTCTTCTAGGTTAAACCGTTCGTTGGCAGTAACAGTTTTAATTTTTAGGTTTCACTCTGTTTTCTCCTATATGGATACATGTAGTTGGAACTCTAAATCAAACACGGTTTGTGCTAGCTCTTTGAAACTTGACACAATAAAGTAGCTCCAAGTTCTATCTCTATGGTTTGTTTCCTATTGATGTAGCCCTAAGCAGAGACTGGCGCAAATCACTTTCATTTAAAGGGGTTGCCAAGGTTCCAAAAAAACAACGAGTTTCCTGAAATCTCAGCACACATTTTTTCACCCAATCTTGATGACACTTTCAGGTAATGATGAGTACAACAAATCCCACGTGGGTCACCAAGTTTCGTTCTTCTAGGTTAAACCGTTCGTTGGCAGTAACAGTTTTAATTTTTAGATTTCACTCTGTTTTCTCCTATATGGATACATGTAGTTGGAACTCTAAATCAAACACGGTTTTTGCTAGCTCTTTGAAACTTGACACAATAAAGTAGCTAAATGTTCTCTCGCTATGGTTTGTTTCCTATTGATGTAGCCCTAAGCAGAGACTGGTGCAAGTCACTTTCATGGAAAGGGGTTGCCAAGGTTCCAAAAAACTACGAGTTTTCTGAAATCTCAGCACACATTTTTTCACCCAATCTTGATGACACTTTCAGGTAATGATCAGTACAACAAATCCCACTTGGGTCACCAAGTTTCGTTCTTCTAGGTTAAACCGTTCGTTGGCAGTAACAGTTTTAATTTTTAGGTTTCACTCTGTTTTCTCCTATATGGATACATGTAGTTGGAACTCTAAATCAAACACGGTTTGTGCTAGCTCTTTGAAACTTGACACAATAAAGTAGCTCCAAGTTCTATCTCTATGGTTTGTTTCCTATTGATGTAGCCTTAAGCAGAGACTGGCGCAAATCACTTTCATTTAAAGGGGTTGCCAAGGTTCCAAAAAAACAACGAGTTTCCTGAAATCTCAGCACACATTTTTTCACCCAATCTTGATGACACTTTCAGGTAAATATCAGTACGCCAATCCCACTTGGCTCACCAAATTTCGTTCATCTAGGTTAAACCATTCGTTGGCAGTAACAGTTTTAATTTTTAGGTTTCACTCTGTTTTCTCCTATATGGATACATGTAGTTGGAACTCTAAATCAAACACGGTTTGTGCTAGCTCTTTGAAACTTGACACAATAAAGTAGCTCCAAGTTCTATCTCTATGGTTTGTTTCCTATTGATGTAGCCCTAAGCAGAGACTGGCGCAAATCACTTTCATGGAAAGGGGTTGCCAAGCTTCCAAAAAATTACGAGTTTCCTAAAATATCATCACACATTTTTTCACCCAAACTTGATGACACTTTCAGGTAATGATCAGACCCCAATACCACTTGGCTCACCAAATTTTGTTCTTCTAAGTTAACCAGTTCGTTGGCAGTAACAGTTTTAATTTTTAGGTTTCACTCAGTTTCTCCTATATGGATACATGTATTTGGAACTCTAAATCAAACATGGTTTGTGATAGCTCGTTGAAACTTGACACAATAAAGTAGCTCCATGTTCTATCTCTATGGTTTGTTTCCTATTGATGTAGCCCTAAGCAGAGACTGGCGCAAATCACTTACATGGAAGGGGGTTGCCAAGCTTCCAAAAAACTACGAGTTTCCTGAAATCTCAGCACACATTTTTTCACCCAATCTTGATGACACTTTCACGTAACGATCAGTACCCCAATCCCACTTGGCTCACCAAATTTCGTTCTTCTAGGTTAAACCGTTCGCTGGCAGTAACAGTTTTAATTTTTAGGTTTCACTCTGTTTTCTCCTATATGGATACATGTAGTTGGAACTCTAAATCAAACACGGTTTGTGCTAGCTCTTTGAAACTTGACACAATAAAGTAGATCCAAGTTCTATCTCTATGGTTTGTTTCCTATTGATGTAGCCCTAAGCAGAGACTGGCGCAAATCACATTCATGGAAATGGGTTGCCAAGGTTCCAAAAAACTACCAGTTTCCGGAAATCTCAGCACACATTTTTTCACCCAATCTTGATGACACTTTCAGGTAATGATCAGTACCCCAATCCAACTTGGCTCACCAAATTTCGTTCATCTAGTTTAAACCGTTCGTTGGCAGTAACAGTTTTAATTTTTATGTTTCACTCTGTTTTCTCCTATATGGATACATGTAGTTGCAACTCTAAATCAAACACGGTTTGTGCTAGCTCTTTGAAACTTGACACAATAAAGTAGCTCCAAGTTCTATCTCTATGGTTTGTTTCCTATTGATGTAGCCCTAAGCAGAGACTGGCGCAAATCACTTTCATTTAAAGGGGTTGCCAAGGTTCCAAAAAAACTATGAGTTTCCTGAAATCTCAGCACACATTTTTTCACCCAATCTTGATGAAACTTTCAGGTAAATATCACTACGCCAATCCCACTTGGCTCACCAAATTTCGATCATCTAGGTTAAACCATTCGTTGGCAGTAACAGTTTTAATTTTTAGGTTTCACTCTGTTTTCTCCTATATGGATATATGTAGTTGGAACTCTAAATCAAACACGGTTTGTGCTAGCTCTTTGAAACTTGACACAATAAAGTAGCTCCAAGTTCTATCTCTATGGTTTTTTTCATATTGATGTAGCCCTAAGCGGAGACTGGCGCAAATCACTTTCATGGAGAGGGGTTGCCAAACTTCCAAAAAACGAGTTTCCTGAAATCTCAGCACACATTTTTTCACCCAATCTTGATGACACTTTCACGTAATGATCACTACCCCAATCCCACTTGGCTCACCAAATTTCGTTCTTCTAGGTTAAACCGTTCGCTGGCAGTAACAGTTTTAATTTTTAGGTTTCACTCTGTTTTCTCCTATATGGATACATGTAGTTGGAACTCTAAATCAAACACGGTTTGTGCTAGCTCTTTGAAACTTGACACAATAAAGTAGCTCCATGTTCTATCTCTATGGTTTGTTTCCTATTCATGTAGCCCTAAGCAGAGACTGGCGCAAATCACTTTCATGGAAAGGGGTTGCTAAGCTTCCAAAAAACTACGAGTTTCCTGAAATCTCAGCACACATTTTTTCACCCAATATTGATGACACTTTCAGGTAATGATCAGTAAAACAAATCCCACTTGGGTCACAAAGTTTCATTCTTCTAAGTTAAACCGTTCGTTGGCAGTAACAGTTTTAATTTTTAGGTTTCACTCTGTTTTCTCCTACATGGATACATGTAGTTGGAACTCTAAATCTAACACGGTTTGTGCTAGCTCTTTGAAACTTGACACAATAAAGTAGCTCCAAGTTCTATCTCTATGGTTTGTTTCCTATTGATGTAGCCCTAAGCAGAGACTGGCGCAAATCACTTTCATGGAAAGGGGTTGCCAAGCTTCCAAAAAACTACGAGTTTCCTGAAATATCATCACACATTTTTTCACGCAATCTTGATGACACTTTCAGGTAATGATCAGTACCCCAATCCCACTTGGCTCACCAAATTTCGTTCTTCTAGGTTAAACCATTCGTTGGCAGTAACAGTTTTAATTTTTAGATTTCACTCTGTTTTCTCCTATATGGATACGTGTAGTTGGAACTCTAAATCAAACACGGTATTTGCTAGCTCTTTGAAACTTAACACAAGAAAGTAGCTAAATGTTCTCTCGCTATGGTTTGTTTCCTATTGATGTAGCCCTAAGCAGAGACTGGTGCAAGTCACTTTCATGGAAAGGGGTTGCCAAGGTTCCAAAAAACTACGAGTTTCCTGAAATCTCAGCACACATTTTTTCACCCAATCTTGATGACACTTTCAGGTAATGATCAGTACAACAAATCCCACTTGGGTCACCAAGTTTCGTTCTTCTAGGTTAAACCGCTCGTTGGCAGTAACAGTTTTAATTTTTAGGTTTCACTCTGTTTTCTCCTATATGGATACATGTAGTTGGAACTCTAAATCAAACACGGTTTGTGCTAGCTCTTTGAAACTTGACACAATAAATTAGCTCCAAGTTCTATCTCTATGGTTTGTTTCCTATTGATGTAGCCCTAAGCAGAGACTGGCGCAAATCACTTTCATGGAAAGGGGTTGGCAAGGTTCCAAAAAACTACCAGTTTCCTGAAATCTCAGCACACATTTTTTCACCAAATCTTGATGACACTTTCAGGTAATGATGAGTACAACAAATCCCACGTGGGTCACCAAGTTTCGTTCTTCTAGTTTAAACCATTCGTTGGCAGTAACAGTTTTAATTTTTAGGTTTCACTCTGTTTTCTCCTATATGGATACATGTAGTTGGAACTCTAAATCAAACACGGTTTGTGCTAGCTCTTTGAAACTTGACACAATAAAGTAGCTCCAAGTTCTATCTCTATGGTTTGTTTCCTATTGATGTAGCCCTAAGCAGAGACTGGTGCAAATCACTTTCATTTAAAGGGGTTGCCAAGCTTCCAAAAAACTACGAGTTTCCTGAAATCTCAGCACACATTTTTTCACCCAATCTTGATGACACTTTCAGGTAATGATCAGTACAACAAATCCCACTTGGGTCACCAAGTTTCGTTCTTCTAGGTTAAACCGTTCGTTGGCAGTAACAGTTTTAATTTTTAGGTTTCACTCTGTTTTCTCCTATATGGATACATGTAGTTGGAACTCTAAATCTAACACGGTTTGTGCTAGCTCTTTGAAACTTGACACAATAAAGTAGCTCCAAGTTCTATCTCTATGATTTGTTTCCTATTGATGTAGCCCTAAGCAGAGACTGGCGCAAATCACTTTCATGGAAAGGGGTTGCCAAGCTTCCAAAAAACTACGAGTTTCCTGAAATCTCAGAACACATTTTTTCACCCAATCTTGATGACACTTTCAGGTAATGATCAGTATCCCAATCCGACTTGGCTCACCAAATTCCGTTCTTCTAGGTTAAACCGTTCGTTGGCAGTAACAGTTTTAATTTTTAGATTTCACTCTGTTTTCTCCTATATGGATACATGTAGTTGGAACTCTAAATCAAACACGGTTTTTGCTAGCTTTTTGAAACTTGACACAAAAAAGTAGCTAAATGTTCTCTCGCTATGGTTTGTTTCCTATTGATGTAGCCCTAAGCAGAGACTGGTGCAAGTCACTTTCATGGAAAGGGGTTGCCAAGGTTCCAAAAAACTAGGAGTTTCCTGAAATCTCAGCACACATTTTTTCACCCAATCTTGATGACACTTTCAGGTAATGATCAGTACAACAAATCCCACTTGGGTCACCAAGTTTCATTCTTCTAGGTTAAACCATTCGTTGGCAGTAACAGTTTTAATTTTTAGGTTTCACTCTGTTTTCTCCTATATGGATACATGTAGTTGGAACTCTAAATCAAACACGGTTTGTGCTAGCTCTTTGAAACTTGACACAATAAAGTAGCTCCAAGTTCTATCTCTATGGTTTGTTTCCTATTGATGTAGCCCTAAGCAGAGACTGGCGCAAATCACTTTCATGGAAAGGGGTTGGCAAGGTTCCAAAAAACTACCAGTTTCCTGAAATCTCAGCACACATTTTTTCACCCAATCTTGATGACACTTTCAGGTAAGGATGAGTACAACAAATCCCACTTGGGTCACCAAGTTTCGTTCTTCTAGTTTAAACCATTCGTTGGCAGTAACAGTTTTAATTTTTAGGTTTCACTCTGTTTTCTCCTATATGGATACATGTAGTTGGAACTCTAAATCAAACACGGTTTGTGCTAGCTCTTTGAAACTTGACACAATAAAGTAGCTCCAAGTTCTATCTCTATGGTTTGTTTCCTATTGATGTAGCCCTAAGCAGAGACTGGTGCAAATCACTTTCATTTAAAGGGGTTGCCAAGGTTCCAAAAAACTACGAGTTTCCTGAAATCTCAGCACACATTTTTTCACCCAATCTTGATGACACTTTCAGGTAATGATCAGTACAACAAATCCCACTTGGGTCACCAAGTTTCGTTATTCTAGGTTAAACCGTTCGTTGGCAGTAACAGTTTTAATTTTTAGGTTTCACTCTGTTTTCTCCTATATGGATACATGTAGTTGGAACTCTAAATCAAACCCGGTTTGTGCTAGCTCTTTGAAACTTGACACAATAAAGTAGCTCCAAGTTCTATCTCTATGGTTTGTTTCCTATTGATGTAGCCCTAAGCAGAGACTGGCGCAAATCACTTTCATGGAAAGGGGTTGCCAAGGTTCCAAAAAACTACGAATTTCCTGAAATCTCAGCACAAATTTTTTCACCCAATCTTGATGACACTTTCAGGTAATGATCAGTACCCCAATCAAACTTGGCTCACCAAATTTCGTTCTTCTGGGTTAAACCGTTCGTTGGCAGTAACAGTTTTAATTTTTAGATTTCACTCTGTTTTCTCCTATATGGACACATGTAGTTGCAACTCTAAATCAAACCCGGTTTGTGCTAGCTCTTTGAAACTTGACACAATAAAGTAGCTCCGAGTTCTATCTCTATGGTTTGTTTCCTATTGATGTAGCCCTAAGCAGAGACTGGCGCAAATCACTTTCAAAGAAAGGGGTTGCCAAGCTTCCAAAAAACTACGAGTTTCCTGTAATATCAGCACACATTTTTTTCCCCAATCTTGATGCGACTTTCAGGTAATGATCAGTACCCCAATCCCTCTTGGCTCACCAAATTTCGTTCTTCTAGGTTAACCCGTTCGTTGGCAGTAACAGTTTTTATTTTTAGGTTTCACTCAATTTTCTCCTATATGAATACATGTAGTTGGAACTCTAAATCAAACACGGTTTGTGCTAGCTCTTTGAAAATTGACACAATAAAGTAGCTCCAAGTTCTATCTCTGTTGTTTGTTTCCTATTGATGTAGTCCTAAGCAGAGACTGGCGCAAATCACTTTCATTTAAAGGGGTTGCCAAGGTTCCAAAAAACTACGAGTTTCCTGAAATCTCAGCACACATTTTTTCAACCAATCTTGATGACACTTTCAGGTAATGATCAGTACCCCAATCCCACTTGGCTCACCAAATTTCGTTCATCTAGTTTAAACCGTTCGTTGGCAGTAACAGTTTTAATTTTTAGGTTTCACTCTGTTTTCTCCTATATGGATACATGTAGTTGCAACTCTAAATCAAACACGGTTTGTGCTAGCTCTTTGAAACTTGACACAATAAAGTAGCTCCAAGTTCTATCTCTATGGTTTGTTTCCTATTGATGTAGCCCTAAGCAGAGACTGGCGCAAATCACTTTCATTTAAAGGGGTTGCCAAGGTTCCAAAAAAACTACGAGTTTCCTGAAATCTCAGCACACATTTTTTCACCCAATCTTGATGACACTTTCAGGTAAATATCAGTACGCCAATCCCACTTGGCTCACCAAATTTCGTTCATCTAGGTTAAACCCTTCGTTGGCAGTAACAGTTTTAATTTTTAGGTTTCACTCTGTTTTCTCCTATATGGATACATGTAGTTGGAACTCTAAATCAAACACGGTTTGTGCTAGCTCTTTGAAACTTGACACAATAAAGTAGCTCCAAGTTCTATCTCTATGGTTTGTTTCCTATTGATGTAGCCCTAAGCAGAGACTGGCGCAAATCACTTTCATGGAAAGGGGTTGCCAAGCTTCCAAAAAACTACGAGTTTCCTGAAATATCATCACAAATTTTTTCACCCAAACTTGATGACACTTTCAGGTAATGATCAGACCCCAATACCACTTGGCTCACCAAATTTTGTTCTTCTAAGTTAACCAGTTCGTTGGCAGTAACAGTTTTAATTTTTAGGTTTCACTCAGTTTCTCCTATATGGATACATGTATTTGGAACTCTAAATCAAACATGGTTTGTGGTAGCTCGTTGAAACTTGACACAATAAAGTACCTCCATGTTCTATCTCTATGGTTTGTTTCCTATTGATGTAGCCCTAAGCAGAGACTGGCGCAAATCACTTACATGGAAGGGCGTTGCCAAGCTTCCAAAAAACTACGAGTTTCCTGAAATCTCAGCACACATTTTTTCACCCAATCTTGATGACACTTTCACGTAATGATCACTACCCCAATCCCACTTGGCTCACCAAATTTCGTTCTTCTAGGTTAAACCGTTCGCTGGCAGTAACAGTTTTAATTTTTAGGTTTCACTCTGTTTTCTCCTATATGGATACATGTAGTTGGAACTCTAAATCAAACACGGTTTGTGCTAGCTCTTTGAAACTTGACACAATAAAGTAGCTCCAAGTTCTATCTCTATGGTTTGTTTCCTATTGATGTAGCCCTAAGCAGAGACTGGCGCAAATCACATTCATGGAAATGGGTTGCCAAGGTTCCAAAAAACTACCAGTTTCAGGAAATCTCAGCACACATTTTTTCACCCAATCTTGATGACACTTTCAGGTAATGATCAGTACCCCAATCCCACTTAGCTCACCAAATTTCGTTCATCTAGTTTAAACCGTTCGTTGGCAGTAACAGTTTTAATTTTTAGGTTTCACTCTGTTTTCTCCTATATGGATACATGTAGTTGCAACTCTAAATCAAACACGGTTTGTGCTAGCTCTTTGAAACTTGACACAATAAAGTAGCTCCAAGTTCTATCTCTTCGGTTTGTTTCCTATTGATGTAGCCCTAAGCAGAGACTGGCGCAAATCACTTTCATTTAAAGGGGTTGCCAAGGTTCCAAAAAAACTACGAGTTTCCTGAAATCTCAGCACACATTTTTTCACCCAATCTTCATGAAACTTTGAGGTAAATATCACTACGCCAATCCCACTTGGCTCACCAAATTTCGTTCATCTAGGTTAAACCATTCGTTGGCAGTAATAGTTTTAATTTTTAGGTTTCACTCTGTTTTCTCCTATATGGATACATGTAGTTGGAACTCTAAATCAAACACGGTTTGTGCTAGCACTTTGAAACTTGACACAATAAAGTAGCTCCATGTTCTATCTCTATGGTTTGTTTCCTATTGATGTAGCCCTAAGCAGAGACTGGCGCAAATCACTTTCATGGAAAGGGGTTGCCAAGCTTCCAAAAAACTACGAGTTTCCTGAAATCTCAGCACACATTTTTTCACCCAATGTTGATGACACTTTCAGGTAATGATCAGTACAACAAATCCCACTTGGGTCACCAAGTTTCATTCTTCTAAGTTAAACCGTTCGTTGGCAGTAACAGTTTTAATTTTTAGGTTTCAGTCTGTTTTCTCCTATATGGATACATGTAGTTGGAACTCTAAATCTAACACGGTTTGTGCTAGCTCTTTGAAACTTGACACAATAAAGTAGCTCCAAGTTCTATCTCTATGGTTTGTTTCCTATTGATGTAGCCCTAAGCAGAGACTGGCGCAAATCACTTTCATGGAAAGGGGTTGCCAAGCTTCCAAAAAACTACGAGTTTCCTGAAATCTCAGCATACATTTTTTCACCCAATCTTGATGACACTTTCAGGTAATGATCAGTACCCCAATCCCACTTGGCTCACCAAATTTCGTTCTTCTAGGTTAAACCGTTCGTTGGCAGTAACAGTTTTAATTTTTAGATTTCACTCTGTTTTCTCCTATATGGATACATGTAGTTGGAACTCTAAATCAAACACGGTTTTTGCTAGCTCTTTGAAACTTAACACAAGAAAGTAGCTAAATGTTCTCTCGCTATGGTTTGTTTCCTATTGATGTAGCCCTAAGCAGAGACTGGTGCAAGTCACTTTCATGGAAAGGGGTTGCCAAGGTTCCAAAAAACTACGAGTTTCCTGAAATCTCAGCACACATTTTTTCACCCAATCTTGATGACACTTTCAGGTAATGATCAGTACAACAAATCCCACTTGGGTCACCAAGTTTCGTTCTTCTAGGTTAAACCGTTCGTTGGCAGTAACAGTTTTAATTTTTAGGTTTCACTCTGTTTTCTCCTATATGGATACATGTAGTTGGAACTCTAAATCAAACCCGGTTTGTGCTAGCTCTTTGAAACTTGACACAATAAAGTAGCTCCAAGTTCTATCTCTATGGTTTGTTTCCTATTGATGTAGCCCTAAGCAGAGACTGGCGCAAATCACTTTCATGGAAAGGGGTTGCCAAGGTTCCAAAAAACTACGAATTTCCTGAAATCTCAGCACACATTTTTTCACCCAATCTTGATGACACTTTCAGGTAATGATCAGTACCCCAATCAAACTTGGCTCACCAAATTTCGTTCTTCTGGGTTAAACCGTTCGTTGGCAGTAACAGTTTTAATTTTTAGATTTCACTCTGTTTTCTCCTATATGGATACATGTAGTTGGAACTCTAAATCAAACCCGGGTGTGCTAGCTCTTTGAAACTTGACACAATAAAGTAGCTCCAAGTTCTATCTCTATGGTTTGTTTCCTATTGATGTAGCCCTAAGCAGAGACTGGCGCAAATCACTTTCATGGAAAGGGGTTGCCAAGGTTCCAAAAAACTACGATTTTCCTGAAATCTCAGCACACATTTTTTCACCCAATGTTGATGACACTTTCAGGTAATGGTCAGTACAACAAATCCCACTTGGGTCACCAAGTTTTGTTCTTCTAGGTTAAACCGTTCGTTCGCAGTAAGAGTTTTAATTTTTAGGTTTCACCCTGTTTTCTCCTATATGGATACATGTAGTTGGAACTCTAAATCAAACCCGGTTTGTGCTAGCTCTTTGAAACTTGACACAATTAAGTAGCTCCAAGTTCTATCTCTATGGTTTGTTTCCTATTGATATAGCCCTAAGCAGAGACTGGCGCAAATCACTTTCATGGAAAGGGGTTGCCAAGGTTCCAAAAAACTACCAGTTTCCTGAAATCTCAGCACACATTTTTTCACCCAATCTTGATGACACTTTCAGGTAATGATCAGTACCCCAATCCCACTTGGCTCACCAAATTTCGTTCATCTAGTTTAAACCGTTCGTTGGCAGTAACAGTTTTAATTTTTAGGTTTCACTCTGTTTTCTCCTATATGGATACATGTAGTTGCAACTCTAAATCAAACACGGTTGTGCTAGCTCTTTGAAACTTGACACAATAAAGTAGCTCCAAGTTCTATCTCTATGGTTTGTTTCCTATTGATGTAGCCCTAAGCAGAGACTGGCACAAATCACTTTCATTTAATGGGGTTGCCAAGGTTCCAAAAAAACTACGAGTTTCCTGAAATCTCAGCACACATTTTTTCATCCAATCTTGATGACACTTTCAGGTAAATATCAGTACGCCAATCCCACTTGGCTCACCAAATTTCGTTCATCTAGGTAAAACCATTCGTTGGCAGTAACAGTTTTAATTTTTAGGTTTCACTCTGTTTTCTCCTATATGGATACATGTAGTTGGAACTCTAAATCAAACACGGTTTGTGCTAGCTCTTTGAAACTTGACACAATAAAGTAGCTCCAAGTTCTATCTCTATGGTTTGTTTCCTATTGATGTAGCCCTAAGCAGAGACTGGCGCAAATCACTTTCATGGAAAGGGGTTGCCAAGCTTCCAAAAAACTACGAGTTTCCTGAAATATCATCACACATTTTTTCACCCAAACTTGAGGACACTTTCAGGTAATGATCAGACCCCAATACCACTTGGCTCACCAAATTTTGTTCTTCTAAGTTAACCAGTTCGTTGGCAGTAACAGTTTTAATTTTTAGGTTTCACTCAGTTTCTCCTATATGGATACATGTATTTGGAACTCTAAATCAAACATGGTTTGTGGTAGCTCGTTGAAACTTGACACAATAAAGTAGCTCCATGTTCTATCTCTATGGTTTGTTTCCTATTGATGTAGCCCTAAGCAGCGACTGGCGCAAATCACTTACATGGAAGGGGGTTGCCAAGCTTCCAAAAAACTACGAGTTTCCTGAAATCTCAGCACACATTTTTTCAGCCAATCTTGATGACACTTTCACGTAATGATCACTACCCCAATCCCACTTGGCTCACCAAATTTCGTTCTTCTAGGTTAAACCGTTCGCTGGCAGTAACAGTTTTAATTTTTAGGTTTCACTCTGTTTTCTCCTATATGGATACATGTAGTTGGAACTCTAAATCAAACACGGTTTGTGCTAGCTCTTTTAAACTTGACACAATAAAGTAGCAGCAAGTTCTATCTCTATGGTTTGTTTCCTATTGATGTAGCCCTAAGCAGAGACTGGCGCAAATCACATTCATGGAAATGGGTTGCCAAGGTTCCAAAAAACTACCAGTTTCCGGAAATCTCAGCACACATTTTTTCACCCAATCTTGATGATACTTTCAGGTAATGATCAGTACCCCAATCCCACTTGGCTCACCAAATTTCGTTCCTCTAGTTTAAACCGTTCGTTGGCAGTAACAGTTTTAATTTTTAGGTTTCACTCTGTTTTCTCCTATATGGATACATGTAGTTGGAAGTCTAAATCAAACACGGTTTGTGCTAGCTCTTTGAAACTTGACACAATAAAGTAGCTCCAAGTTCTATCTCTATGGTTTGTTTCCTATTGATGTAGCCCTAAGCAGAGACTGGCGCAAATCACTTTCATGGAATGGGGTTGCCAAGCTTCCAAAAAACTACGAGTTTCCTGAAATCTCAGCATACATTTTTTCACCCAATCTTGATGACACTTTCAGGTAATGATCAGTACCCCAATTCCATTTGGCTCACCAAATTTCGTTCTTCTAGGTTAACCTGTTCGTTGGCAGTAACAGTTTTAATTTTTAGGTTTCACTCAGTTTCTCCTATATGGATACATGTATTTGGAACTCTAAATCAAACATGGTTTGTGGTAGCTCGTTGAAACTTGACACAATAAAGTAGCTCCATGTTTTATCTCTATGGTTTGTTTCCTATTGATGTAGCCCTAAGCAGAGACTGGCGCAAATCACTTACATGGAAGGGGTTGCCAAGCTTCCAAAAAACTACGAGTTTCCTGAAATCTCAGCACACATTTTTTCACCCAATCTTGATGACACTTTCACGTAATGATCACTACCCCAATCCCACTTGGCTCACCAAATTTCGTTCTTCTAGGTTAAACCGTTCGTTGGCAGTAACAGTTTTAATTTTTAGGTTTCACTCTTTTTTCTCCTATATGGATACATGTAGTTGGAACTCTAAATCAAACACGGTTTGTGCTAGCTCTATTAAACTTGACACAATAAAGTAGCAGCAAGTTCTATCTCTATGGTTTGTTTCCTATTGATGTAGCTCTAAGCAGAGACTGGCGCACATCACGTTTATGGAAAGGGGTTGCCAAGCTTCCAAAAAACTACGAGTTTCCTGAAATCTCAGCACACATTTTTTCACCCAATCTTGATGACACTTTCAGGTAATGATATGTACCCCAAGCCCACTTGGCTCACCAAATTTCGTTCTTCTAGGTTAAACCATTCGCTGGCAGTAACAGTTTTAATTTTTAGGTTTCACTCTGTTTTCTCCTATATGGATACATGTAGTTGGAACTCTAAATCAAACACGGTTTGTGCTAGCTCTTTGAAACTTGACACAATAAAGTAGCTCCAAGTTCTATCTCTATGGTTTGTTTCCTATTGATGTAGCCCTAAGCAGAGACTGGCGTAAATCACATTCATGGAACGGGGTTGCCAAGGTTCCAAAAAACTACCAGTTTCCTGAAATCTCAGCACACATTTTTTCACCCAATCTTGATGACACTTTCAGGTAATGATGAGTTCAACAAATCCCACTTGGGTCACCAAGTTTCGTTCTTCTAGGTTAAACCATTCGTTGGCAGTAACAGTTTTAATTTTTAGGTTTCACTCTGTTTTCTCCTATATGGATACATGTAGTTGGAACTCTAAATCAAACACGGTTTGTGCTAGCTCTTTGAAACTTGACACAATAAAGTAGCTCCAAGTTCTATCTCTATGGTTTGTTTCCTATTGATGTAGCCCTAAGCAGATACTGGCACAAATCACTTTCATTTAAAGGGGTTGACAAGCTTCCAAAAAACTACGAGTTTCCTGAAATCTCAGCACACATTTTTTCACCCAATTTTGATGACTCTTTCAGGTAATGATCCGTACCTCAATCCCACTTGGCTCACCAAATTTCGTTCTTCTGGGTTAAACCGTTCGTTTGCAGTAACAGTTTTAATTTTTAGGTTTCACTCTGTTTTCTCCTATATGGATACATGTAGTTGGAACTCTAAATCAAACACGGTTTGTGCTAGCTCTTTGAAACTTGACACAATAAAGTAGCTCCAAGTTCTATCTGTATGGTTTGTTTCCTATTGATGTAGACCTAAGCAGAGACTGGCGCAAATCACTTTCATGGAAAGGGGTTGCCAAGCTTCCAAAAAACTACGAGTTTCCTGTAATATCAGCACACATTTTTTCACCCAATCTTGATGACACTTTCAGGAAATGATCAGTATCCCAATCCCATTTGGCTCACCAAATTTCGTTCTTCTAGGTTAACCCGTTCGTTGGCAGTAACAGTTTTAATTTTTAGGTTTCACTCTGTTTTCTCCTATATGGATACATGTAGTTGGAACTCTAAATCAAACACGGTTTGTGCTAGCTCTTTGAAACTTGACACAATAAAGTAGCACCATGTTCTATCTCTATGGTTTGTTTCCTTTTGGTGTAGCCCTAAGCAGAGACTGGCGCAAATCACTTTCATGGAAAGGCGTTGCCAAGCTTCCAAAAAACTGCGAGTTTCTTGAAATCTCGGCACACATTTTTTCACCCAATCTTGATGACACTTTCAGGTAATGATCAGTACCCCAATCCCACTTGGCTCACCAAATTTCGTTCTTCTATGTTAAACCGTTCGTTGGAAGTAACAGTTTTAATTTTTAGGTTTCACTCTTTTTTCTCCTATATGGATACATGTAGTTGCAACTCTAAATCAAACACGGTTTGTGCTAGCTCTTTGAAACTTGACACAATAAAGTAGCTCCAAGTTCTATCTCTATGGTTTGTTTCCTATTGATATAGCCCTAACCAGAGACTGGCGCAAATCACTTTCATGGAAAGGAGTTTCCAAGCTTCCAAAAAACTACGATTTTCCTGTAATATCAGCACACATTTTTTCACCCAATCTTGATGACACTTTCAGGTAATGATCAGTACCCCAATACCACTTGACTCACCAAATTTTGTTCTTCTAGGTTAACCCGTTTGTTGGCAGTAACAGTTTTAATTTTTAGGTTTCACTCTGTTTTCTCCTATATGGATACATGTAGTTGGAACTCTAAATCAAACCCGGTTTGTGCTAGCTCTTTGAAACTTGACACAATAAAGTAGCTCCAAGTTCTATCTCTATGGTTTGTTTCCTATTGATGTAGCCCTAAGCAGAGACTGGCGCAAATCACTTTCATGGAAAGGGGTGCCAAGGTTCCAAAAAACTCCCAGTTTCCTGAAATCTCAGCACACATTTTTTCACCCAATCTTGATGACACTTTCAGGTAATGATGAGTACAACAAATCCCACTTGGGTCACCAAGTTTCGTTCTTCTAGTTTAAACCATTCGTTGGCAGTAACAGTTTTAATTTTTAGGTTTCACTCTGTTTTCTCCTATATGGATACATGTAGTTGGAACTCTAAATCAAACACGATTTGTGCTAGCTCTTTGAAACTTGACACAATAAAGTAGCTCCAAGTTCTATCTCTATGTTTTGTTTCCTATTGATGTAGTCCTAAGCAGAGACTGGCGCAAATCACTTTCATTTAAAGGGGTTGCCAAGGTTCCAAAAAACTACGAGTTTCCTGAAATCTCAGCACACATTTTTTCACCCAATCTTGATGACATTTTCAGGTAAATATCAGTACGCCAATCCCACTTGGCTCACCAAATTTCGTTCATCTAGGTAAAACCATTCGTTGGCAGTAACAGTTTTAATTTTTAGGTTTCACTCTGTTTTCTCCTATATGGATACATGTAGTTGAAACTCTAAATCAAACACGGTTTGTGCTAGCTCTTTGAAACTTGACACAATAAAGTAGCTCCAAGTTCTATCTCTATGGTTTGTTTCCTATTGATGTAGCCCTAAGCAGAGACTGGCGCAAATCACTTTCATGGAAAGGGGTTGCCAAGCTTCCAAAAAACTACGAGTTTCCTGAAATATCATCACACATTTTTTCACCCAAACTTGATGACACTTTCAGGTAATGATCAGACCCCAATACCACTTGGCTCACCAAATTTTGTTCTTCTAAGTTAACCAGTTCGTTGGCAGTAACAGTTTTAATTTTTAGGTTTCACTCAGTTTCTCCTATATGGATACATGTATTTGGAACTCTAAATCAAACATGGTTTGTGGTAGCTCATTGAAACTTGACACAATAAAGTAGATCCATGTTCTATCTCTATGGTTTGTTTCCTATTGATGTAGCCCTAAGCAGAGACTGGCGCAAATCACTTACATGGAAGGGGGTTGCCAAGCTTCCAAAAAACTACGAGTTTCCTGAAATCTCAGCACACATTTTTTCACCCAATCTTGATGACACTTTCAGGTAAATATCAGTACGCCAATCCCACTTGGCTCACCAAATTTCGTTCATCTAGGTAAAACCATTCGTTGGCAGTAACAGTTTTAATTTTTATGTTTCACTCTGTTTTCTCCTATATGGATACATGTAGTTGGAACTCAAAATCAAACACGGTTTGTGCTAGCTCTTTGAAACTTGACACAATAAAGTAGCTCCAAGTTCTATCTCTATGGTTTGTTTCCTATTGATGTAGCCCTAAGCAGAGACTGGCGCAAATCACTTTCATGGAAAGGGGTTGCCAAGCTTCCAAAAAACTACGAGTTTCCTGTAATATCAGCACACATTTTTTCACGCAATCTTGATGACACTTTCAGGTAATGATCAGTATCCCAATCCCACTTGGCTCACCAAATTTCGTTCTTCTAGGTTAACCCGTTCGTTGGCAGTAACAGTTTTAATTTTTAGGTTTCACTCTGTTTTCTCCTATATGGATACATGTAGTTGGAACTCTAAATCAAACACGGTTTGTGCTAGCTCTTTGAAACTTGACACAATAAAGTAGCACCATGTTCTATCTCTATGGTTTGTTTCCTTTTGGTGTAGCCCTAAGCAGAGACTGGCGCAAATCACTTTCATGGAAAGGCGTTGCCAAGCTTCCAAAAAACTGCGAGTTTCCTGAAATCTCGGCACACATTTTTTCACCCAATCTTGATGACACTTTCAGGTAATGATCAGTACCCCAATCCCACTTGGCTCACCAAATTTCGTTCTTCTATGTTAAACCGTTCGTTGGAAGTAACAGTTTTAATTTTTAGGTTTCATTCTGTTTTCTCCTATATGGATACATGTAGTTGCAACTCTAAATCAAACACGGTTTGTGCTAGCTCTTTGAAACTTGACACAATAAAGTAGCTCCAAGTACTATCTCTATGGTTTGTTTCCTATTGATGTAGCCCTAAGCAGAGACTGGCGCAAATCACTTTCATTTAAAGGGGTTGCCAAGGTTCCAAAAAAACTACGATTTTCCTGTAATATCAGCACACATTTTTTCACCCAATCTTGATGATACTTTCAGGTAAATATCAGTATGCCAATCCCACTTGGCTCACCAAATTTCGTTCATCTAGGTTAAGCCATTCGTTGGCAGTAACAGTTTTAATTTTTAGGTTTCACTCTGTTTTCTCCTATATGGATACATGTAGTTGGAACTCTAAATCAAACACGGTTTGTGCTAGCTCTTTGAAACTTGACACAATAAAGTAGCTCCAAGTTCTATCTCTATGGTTTGTTTCCTATTGATGTAGCCCTAAGCAGAGACTGGCGCAAATCACTTTCATGGAAAGGGGTTGCCAAACTTCCAAAAAACGAGTTTCCTGAAATCTCAGCACATATTTTTTCACCCAATCTTGATGACACTTTCACGTAATGATCACTACCCCAATCCCACTTTGCTCACCAAATTTCGTTCTTCTAGGTTAAACCATTCGCTGGCAGTAACAGTTTTAATTTTTAGGTTTCACTCTGTTTTCTCCTATATGGATACATGTAGTTGGAACTCTAAATCAAACACGGTTTGTGCTAGCTCTTTGAAACTTGACACAATAAAGTAGCTCCAAGTTCTATCTCTATGGTTTCTTTCCTATTGATGTAGCCCTAAGCAGAGACTGGCGCAAATCACATTCATGGAAATGGGTTGCCAAGGTTCCAAAAAACTACCAGTTTCCGGAAATCTCAGCACACATTTTTTCACCCAATCTTGATGACACTTTCAGGTAATGATGAGTACAACAAATCCCACTTGGGTCACCAAGTTTCGTTCCTCTAGGTTAAACCATTCGTTGGCAGTAACAGTTTTAATTTTTAGGTTTCACTCTGTTTTCTCCTATATGGATACATGTAGTTGGAACTCTAAATCAAACACGGTTTGTGCTAGCTCTTTGAAACTTGACACAATAAAGTAGCTCCAAGTTCTATCTCTATGGTTTGTTTCCTATTGATGTAGCCCTAAGCAGAGACTGGCGAACATCACGTTTATGGAAAGGGGTTGCCAAGCTTCCAAAAAACTACGAGTTTCCTGAAATATCAGCACACATTTTTTCACCCAATCTTGATGACACTTTCAGGTAATGATATGTACCCCAATCCCACTTGGCTCACCAAATTTCGTTCTTCTATGTTAAACCGTTCGCTGGCAGTAACAGTTTTAATTTGTAGGTTTCACTCTGTTTTCTCCTATATGGATACATATAGTTGGAAGTCTAAATCAAACACGGTTTGTGCTAGCTCTTTGAAACTTGACACAATGAAGTATCTCCAAGTTCTATCTCTATGGTTTGTTTCCTATTGATGTAGCCCTAAGCAGAGACTGGCACAAATCACTTTCATTTAAAGGGGTTGACAAGCTTCCAAAAAAACTACGAGTTTCCTGAAATCTCAGCACACATTTTTTCACCCAATCTTGATGACACTTTCAGGTAATGATCAGTACCTCAATCCCACTTGGCTCACCAAATTTTGTTCTTCTGGTTTAAACCGTTCGTTGGCAGTAACAGTTTTAATTTTTAGATTTCACTCTGTTTTCTCCTATATGGATACATGTAGTTGGAACTCTAAATCGAACACGGTTTGTGCTAGCTCTTTGAAACTTGACACAATAAAGTAGCTCCAAGTTCTATCTCTATGGTTTGTTTCCTATTGATGTAGCCCTAAGCAGAGACTGGCGCAAGTCACTTTCATTTAAAGGGGTTGCCAAGCTTCCAAAAAACTACGAGTTTCCTGAAATCTCAGCACACATTTTTTCACCCAATCTTGATGACACTTTCAGGTAATGATCAGTACCCCAATTCCATTTGGCTCACCAAATTTCGTTCTTCTGGGTTAAACCGTTCGTTGGCAGTAACAGTTTTAATTTTTAGATTTCACTCTGTTTTCTCCTATATGGATACATGTAGTTGGAACTCTAAATCAAACACGGTTTGTGCTAGCTCTTTGAAACTTGACACAATAAAGTAGCTCCAAGTTCTATCTCTATGGTTTGTTTCCTATTGATATAGCCCTAACCAGAGACTGGCGCAAGTCACTTTCATGGAAAGGGGTTGCCAAGCTTCCAAAAAACTACGAGTTTCCTGTAATATCAGCACACATTTTTTCACCCAATCTTGATGACACTTTCAGGAAATGATCAGTACCCCAATCCCACTTGGCTCTCCAAATTTCGTTCTTCTTGGTTAAACCGTTCGTTGGCAGTAACAGTTTTAATTTTTAGGTTTCACTCAATTTTCTCCTATATGAATACATGTAGTTGGAACTCTAAATGAAACACGGTTTGAGCTAGCTCTTTGAAACTTGACACAATAAAGTAGCTCCTAGTTCTGTCTCTATGGTTTGTTTCCTTTTGATGTAGCCCTAAGCAGAGACTGGCGCAAATCACTTTCATGGAAAGGGGTTGCCAAGGTTCCAAAAAACTACCAGTTTCCTGAAATCTCAGCACACATTTTTTCACCCAATCTTGGTGACACTTTCAGGTAATGATCAGTACAACAAATCCCACTTGGGTCACCAAGTTTCGTTCTTCTAGGTTAAACCGTTCGTTGGCAGTAACAGTTTTTATTTTTAGGTTTCACTCTGTTTTCTCCTATATGGATACATGTATTTGGAACTCTAAATCAAACACGGTTTGTGCTAGCTCTTTGAAACTTGACACAATAAGGTAGCTCCACGTTCTATCTCTGTGGTTCGTTTCCTATTGATGTAGCCCTAAGCAGAGACTGGCGCAAATCACTTTCATGGAAAGGGGTTGCCAAGCTTCCAAAAAACTACGAGTTTCCTGAAATCTCAGCACACATTTTTTCACCCAATCTTGATGACACTTTCAGGTAATGATCAGTACCCCAATCCCACTTGGCTCACCAAATTTCGTTCTTCTAGGTTAAACCATTCGTTGCCAGTAACAGTTTTAATTTTTACGTTTCACTCTGTTTTCTTCTATATGGATACATGTAGTTGGAACTCTAAATCAACACGGTTTGTGCTAGCTCTTTGAAACTTGACACAATAAAGTAGCACCAAGTTCTATCTCTATGGTTTGTTTTCTATTGATGTTGCTCTAAGCAGAGACTGGCACACATCACGTTTATGGAAAGGGATTGCCAAGCTTCCAAAAAACTACGAGTTTACTGAAATCTCAGCACACATTTTTTCACCCAATCTTGATGACACTTTCAGGTAATGATCAGTACCCCAATCCCACTTGGCTCACCAAATTTCGTTCTTCTGGGTTAAACCGTTCGTTGGCAGTAACAGTTTTAATTTTTAGATTTCACTCTGTTTTCTCCTATATGAATACATGAAGTTGGAACTCTAAATCAAACATGGTTTGTGCTAGCTCTTTGAAACTTGACACAATAAAGTAGCTCCATGTTCTATCTCTATGGTTTGTTTCCTATTGATGTAGCCCTAAGCAGAGACTGGCGCAAATCACTTTCATGGAAAGGGGTTGCCAAGCTTCCAAAAAACTACGAGTTTCCTGAAATCTCAGCACACATTTTTTAACCCAATCTTGATGACACTTTCAGGTAATGATCAGTACAACAAATCCCACTTGGGTCACCAAGTTTCGTTCTTCTAGGTTAAACCGTTCGTTGGCAGTAACAGTTTTAATTTTTAGGTTTCACTCTGTTTTCTCCTATATGGATACATGTAGTTGGAACTCTAAATCAAACACGGTTTGTGCTAGCTCTTTTAAACTTGACACAATAAAGAAGCACCAAGTTCTATCTCTATCGTTTGTTTCCTATTGATGTAGCCCTAAGCAGAGACTGGCGCAAATCACTTTCATGGAAAGAGGTTGCCAAGCTTCCAAAAAACTACGAGTTTCCTGAATTCTCAGCACACAATTTTTCACCCAAACTTGATGACACTTTCAGGTGATGATCAGTACCCCAATCCCACTTGGGTCACCAAATTTCGTTCTTCTAGGTTAAACAGTTCGTTGGCAGTAACAGTTTATTTTTTAGGTTTCACTCTGTTTTCTTCTATATGGATACATGTAGTTGGAACTCTAAATCAAACACGGTTTGTGCTAGGTCTTTGAAACTTGACACAATAAAGTAGCTCCAAGTTCTATCTCTATGGTTTGTTGCCTATTGATATAGCCCTAAGCAGAGACTGGCGCAATTCACTTTCATGGACAGGGGTTGCCAAGCTTCCAAAAAACTACGAGTTTCCTGAAATCTCAGCACACCTTTTTTCACCCAATCTTGATGACACTTTCAGGTAATTATCAGTACCCCAGTCCCACTTGGCTCACCAAATTTTGTATCTAGGTTAAACCGTTCGTTTGCAGTAACAGTTTTAATTTTTAGGTTTCACTCTGTTTTCTCCTATATGCATACATGTAGTTGGAACTCTAACTCAAACATGGTTTGTGCTAGCTTTTTGAAACTTGACACAATAAAGTAGCTCCATGTCGTATCTCTATGGTTTGTTTCCTATTGATGAAGCCCTAAGCAGAGACTGGCGTAAATCACTTTCATGGAAAGGGGTTGCCAAGCTTCCAAAAAACTACGAGTTTCCTGAAATATCAGCACACATTTTTTCATCCAATATTGATGACACTTTCAGGTAATGAACACTACCCCAGTCCCACTTGGCTCACCAAATTTCGTTCTTCTAGGTTAAACCGTTCGTTGGCAGTAACAGTTTTAATTTTTAGGTTTCACTCTTTTTTCTCCTATATGGATACATGTAGTTGGAACTCTAAATCAAACACGGTTTGTGCTAGCTCTTTTAAACTTGACACAATAAAGTAGCACCGAGTTCTATCTCTATTGTTTGTTTCCTATTGATGTAGCCCTAAGCAGAGACTGGCGCAAATCACTTTCATGGAAAGGGGTTGCCAAGCTTCCAAAAAATTACGAGTTTCCTGAAAGCACACATTTTTTCACCCAATCTTGATGACACTTTCAGGTAATGATATGTACCCCAAACCCACTTGGCTCACCAAATTTCGTTCTTCTAGGTTAAACCGTTCGTTGGCAGTAACAGTTTTAATTTTTAGGTTTCACTCTGTTTTCTACTATATGGATACATGTATTTGGAACTCTAAATCAAACACGGTTTGTGCTAGCTCTTTGAAACTTGACACAATAAAGTAGCTACAAGTTCTATCTCTATGGTTTGTTTCCTATTGATGTAGCCCTAAGCAGAGACTGGCGCAAATCACTTTCATGGAAAGGGTTTGCCAAGCTTCCAAAAAACTACGAATTTCCTGTAATATCAGCACATATTTTTTCACCCAATCTTGAGGACACTTTCAGGTAATGATTAGTACCCCAATCCCACTTGGCTCACCAAATTTCGTTCTTCTAGGTTAACCCGTTCGTTGGCAGTAACAGTTTTAATTTTTAGGTTTCACTCAATTTTCTCCTATATGAATACATGTATTTGGAACTCTAAATCAAACACGGTTTGTGCTAGCTCTTTGAAACTTGACACAATAAAGTAGCTAAATGTTCCCTCGCTATGGTTTGTTTCCTATTGATGTAGCCCTAAGCAGAGACTGGTGCAAGTCACTTTCATGGAAAGGGGTTGCCAAGGTTCCAAAAAACTACGAGTTTCCTGAAATCTCAGCACACATTTTTTCACCCAATCTTGATGACACTTTCAGGTAATGATCAGTACAACAAATCCCACTTGGGTCACCAAGTTTCGTTCTTCTAGGTTAAACCGTTCGTTGGCTGTAACAGTTTTAATTTTTAGGTTTCACTCTGTTTTCTCCTATATGGATACATGTAGTTGGAACTCTAAATCAAACACGGTTTGTGCTAGCTCTTTGAAACTTGACACAATAAAGTAGCTCCAAGTTCTATTTCTATGGTTTGTTTCCTATTGATGTAGCCCTAAGCAGAGACTGGCGCAAATCACTTTCATGGAAAGGGGTAGCCAAGCTTCCAAAAAACTACGAGTTTCCTGAAATCTCAGCACACATTTTTTCACCCAATCTTGATGACACTTTCAGGTAATGATCAGTACCCTAATCCCACTTTGCTCACCAAATTTCGTTCTTCTAGGTTAAACCATTCGTTGGCAGTAACACTTTTAATTTTTACGTTTCACTCTGTTTTCTTCTATGTGGATACATGTAGTTGGAACTCTAAATCAACACGGTTTGTGCTAGATCTTTGAAACTTGACACAATAAACTAGCTCCCAGTTCTATCTGTATGGTTTGTTTCATATTGATGTAGCCCTAAGCAGAGACTGGCGCAAATGACTTTCATGGAAAGGGGTTGCCAAGCTTCCAAAAAACTACGAGTTTCCTGAAATCTCAGCACACATTTTTTCACCCAATCTTGATGACACTTTCAGGTAATGATCAGTACCCCAATCCCACTTGGCTCACCAAATTTCGTTCTTCTAGGTTAAACCGTTCGTTGGCAGTAACAGTTTTAATTTTTAGATTTCACTCTGTTTTCTCCTATATGGATACATGTAGTTGGAACTCTAAATCAAACACGGTTTGTGCTAGCTCTTTTAAACTTGACACAATAAAGTAGCACAAAGTTCTATCTCTGTGGTTTGTTTCTTATTGATGTTGCTCTAAGCAGAGACTGACGCACATCACGTTTATGGAAAGGGGTTGCCAAGTTTCCCAAAAACTACGAGTTTCCTGAAATCTCAGCACACATTTTTTCACCCAATCTTGATGACACTTTCAGGTAATGATCAGTACCCCAATCCTACTTGGGTCACCAAGTTTCGTTCTTCTAGGTTAAACCGTTCGTTGGCAGTAACAGTTTTAATTTTTAGGTTTCAATCTGTTTTCTCCTATATGGATACATGTATTTGGAACTCTAAATCAAACACGGTTTGTGCTAGCTCTTTTAAACTTGACACAATAAAGTGGCACCACGTTCTATCTCTATGGTTTGTTTCCTATTGATGTAGCCCTAAGCAGAGACTGGCGCAAATCACTTTCATTTAAAGGGGTTGCCAAGCTTCCAAAAAACTACGAGTTTCCTGAAATCTCAGCACACATTTTTTCACCCAATCTTGATGACACTTTCAGGTAATGAGCAGTACCTCAATCCCACTTGGCTCACCAAATTTCGTTCTTCTGGGTTAAACCGTTCGTTGGCAGTAACAGTTTTAATTTTTAGATTTCACTCTGTTTTCTCCTATATGGATACATGTAGTTGCAACTCTAAATCAAACACGGTTTGTGCAAGCTCTTTGAAACTTGACACAATAAAGTAGCTCCAAGTTCTATCTCTATGGTTTGTTTCCTAATGATGTAGCCCTAAGCAGAGACTGGCGCAAATCACTTTCATGGAAAGGGGTTGCCAAGCTTGCAAAAAACTACGAGTTTCCTGAATTCTCACCACACATTTTTTCACCCAAACTTGATGACACTTTCAGGTGATGATCAGTACCCCAATCCCACTTGGGTCACCAAATTTCGTTCTTCTAGGTTAAACCGTTCGTTGGCAGTAACAGTTTATTTTTTAGGTTTCACTCTGTTTTCTTCTATATGGACACATGTAGTTGGAACTCTAAATCCAACACGGTTTGTGCTAGCTCTTTGAAACTTGACACAATAAAGTAGCTCCAAGTTCTATCTCTATGGTTTGTTTCCTGTTGATATAGCCCTAAGCAGAGACTGGCGCAAATCACTTTCATGGAAAGGGTTTGCCAAGCTTCCAAAAAACTACGAGTTTCCTGAAATCTCAGCACACATTTTTTCACCCAATCTTGATGACACTTTCAGGTAATTATCAGTACCCCAGTCCCACTTGGCTCACCAAATTTTGTACTTCTAGGTTAAACCGTTCGTTGCAGTAACAGTTTTAATTTTTAGGTTTCACTCTGTTTTCTCCTATATGCATACATGTAGTTGGAACTCTAACTCAAACATGGTTTGTGCTAGCTTTTTGAAACTTGACACAATAAAGTAGCTCCATGTTCTATCTCTATGGTTTGTTTCCTATTGATGTAGCCCTAAGCAGAGACTGGCGCAAATCACTTTCATGGAAAGGGTTTGCCAAGCTTCCAAAAAACTACGAGTTTCCTGAAATCTCAGCACACATTTTTTCACCCAATCTTGATGACACTTTCAGGTAATGATCAGTACTCCAATCCCACTCGGCTCACCAAATTTCGTTCTTCTAGGTTAAACCATTCGTTGGCAGTAACAGTTTTAATTTTTACGTTTCACTCTGTTTTCTTCTATATGGATACATGTAGTTGGAACTCTAAATCAACACGGTTTGTGCTAGCTCTTTGAAACTTGACACAATAAAGTAGCACCAAGTTCTATCTCTATGGTTTGTTTTCTATTGATGTTGCTCTAAGCAGAGACTGGCACACATCACGTTTATGGAAAGGGATTGCCAAGCTTCCAAAAAACTACGAGTTTACTGAAATCTCAGCACAAATTTTTTCACCCAATCTTGATGACACTTTCAGGTAATGATCAGTACCCCAATCCCACTTGGCTCACCAAATTTCGTTCTTCTGGGTTAAACCGTTCGTTGGCAGTAACAGTTTTAATTTTTAGATTTCACTCTGTTTTCTCCTATATGAATACATGAAGTTGGAACTCTAAATCAAACATGGTTTGTGCTAGCTCTTTGAAACTTGACACAATAAAGTAGCTCCATGTTCTATCTCTATGGTTTGTTTCCTATTGATGTAGCCCTAAGCAGAGACTGGCGCAAATCACTTTCATGGAAAGGGGTTGCCAAGCTTCCAAAAAACTACGAGTTTCCTGAAATCTCAGCACACATTTTTTAACCCAATCTTGATGACACTTTCAGGTAATGATCAGTACAACAAATCCCACTTGGGTCACCAAGTTTCGTTCTTCTAGGTTAAACCGTTCGTTGGCAGTAACAGTTTTAATTTTTAGGTTTCAATCTGTTTTCTCCTATATGGATACATGTAGTTGGAACTCTAAATCAAACACGGTTTGTGCTAGCTCTTTTAAACTTGACACAATAAAGAAGCACCAAGTTCTATCTCTATCGTTTGTTTCCTATTGATGTAGCCCTAAGCAGAGACTGGCGCAAATCACTTTCATGGAAAGAGGTTGCCAAGCTTCCAAAAAACTACGAGTTTCCTGAATTCTCAGCACACAATTTTTCACCCTAACTTGATGACACTTTCAGGTGATGATCAGTACCCCAATCCCACTTGGGTCACCAAATTTCGTTCTTCTAGGTTAAACCGTTCGTTGGCAGTAACAGTTTATTTTTTAGGTTTCACTCTGTTTTCTTCTATATGGATACATGTAGTTGGAACTCTAAATCAAACACGGTTTGTGCTAAGTCTTTGAAACTTGACACAATAAAGTAGCTCCAAGTTCTATCTCTATGGTTTGTTGCCTATTGATATAGCCCTTAGCAGAGACTGGCGCAATTCACTTTCATGGAAAGGGGTTGCCAAGCTTCCAAAAAACTACGAGTTTCCTGAAATCTCAGCACACCTTTTTTCACCCAATCTTGATGACACTTTCAGGTAATTATCAGTACCCCAGTCCCACTTGGCTCACCAAATTTTGTACTTCTAGGTTAAACCGTTCGTTTGCAGTAACAGTTTTAATTTTTAGGTTTCACTCTGTTTTCTCCTATATGCATACATGTAGTTGGAACTCTAACTCAAACATGGTTTGTGCTAGCTTTTTGAAACTTGACACAATAAAGTAGCTCCATGTCCTATCTCTATGGTTTGTTTCCTATTGATGAAGCCCTAAGCAGAGACTGGCGTAAATCACTTTCATGGAAAGGGGTTGCCAAGCTTCCAAAAAACTACGAGTTTCCTGAAATATCAGCACACATTTTTTCATCCAATATTGATGACACTTTCAGGTAATGAACACTACCCCAGTCCCACTTGGCTCACCAAATTTCGTTCTTCTAGGTTAAACCGTTCGTTGGCAGTAACAGTTTTAATTTTTAGGTTTCACTCTTTTTTCTTCTATATGGATACATGTAGTTGGAACTCTAAATCAAACACGGTTTGTGCTAGCTCTTTTAAACTTGACACAATAAAGTAGCACCGAGTTCTATCTCTATTGTTTGTTTCCTATTGATGTAGCCCTAAGCAGAGACTGGCGCAAATCACTTTCATGGAAAGGGGTTGCCAAGCTTCCAAAAAATTACGAGTTTCCTGAAAGCACACATTTTTTCACCCAATCTTGATGACACTTTCAGGTAATGATATGTACCCCAAACCCACTTGGCTCACCAAATTTCGTTCTTCTAGGTTAAACCGTTCGTTGGCAGTAACAGTTTTAATTTTTAGGTTTCACTCTGTTTTCTACTATATGGATACATGTAGTTGGAACTCTAAATCAAACACGGTTTGTGCTAGCTCTTTGAAACTTGACACAATAAAGTAGCTACAAGTTCTATCTGTATGGTTTGTTTCCTATTGATGTAGCCCTAAGCAGAGACTGGCGCAAATCACTTTCATGGAAAGGGTTTGCCAAGCTTCCAAAAAACTACGAATTTCCTGTAATATCAGCACATATTTTTTCACCCAATCTTGAGGACACTTTCAGGTAATGATTAGTACCCCAATCCCACTTGGCTCACCAAATTTCGTTCTTCTAGGTTAACCCGTTCGTTGGCAGTAACAGTTTTAATTTTTAGGTTTCACTCAATTTTCTCCTATATGAATACATGTAGTTGGAACTCTAAATCAAACACGGTTTGTGCTAGCTCTTTGAAACTTGACACAATAAAGTAGCTAAATGTTCCCTCGCTATGGTTTGTTTCCTATTGATGTAGCCCTAAGCAGAGACTGGTGCAAGTCACTTTCATGGAAAGGGGTTGCCAAGGTTCCAAAAAACTACGAGTTTCCTGAAATCTCAGCACACATTTTTTCACCCAATCTTGATGACACTTTCAGGTAATGATCAGTACAACAAATCCCACTTGGGTCACCAAGTTTCGTTCTTCTAGGTTAAACCGTTCGTTGGCTGTAACAGTTTTAATTTTTAGGTTTCACTCTGTTTTCTCCTATATGGATACATGTAGTTGGAACTCTAAATCAAACACGGTTTGTGCTAGCTATTTGAAACTTGACACAATAAAGTAGCTCCAAGTTCTATTTCTATGGTTTGTTTCCTATTGATGTAGCCCTAAGCAGAGAGTGGCACAAATCACTTTCATGGAAAGGGGTTGCCAAGCTTCCAAAAAACTACGAGTTTCCTGAAATCTCAGCACACATTTTTTTCACCCAATCTTGATGACACTTTCAGGTAATGATCAGTACCCTAATCCCACTTTGCTCACCAAATTTCGTTCTTCTAGGTTAAACCATTCGTTGGCAGTAACACTTTTAATTTTTACGTTTCACTCTGTTTTCTTCTATGTGGATACATGTAGTTGGAACTCTAAATCAACACGGTTTGTGCTAGATCTTTGAAACTTGACACAATAAACTAGCTCCCAGTTCTATCTGTATGGTTTGTTTCATATTGATGTAGCCCTAAGCAGAGACTGGCGCAAATGACTTTCATGGAAAGGGGTTGCCAAGCTTCCAAAAAACTACGAGTTTCCTGAAATCTCAGCACACATTTTTTCACCCAATCTTGATGACACTTTCAGGTAATGATCAGTACCCCAATCCCACTTGGCTCACCAAATTTCGTTCTTCTAGGTTAAACCGTTCGTTGGCAGTAACAGTTTTAATTTTTAGATTTCACTCTGTTTTCTCCTATATGGATACATGTAGTTGGAACTCTAAATCAAACACGGTTTGTGCTAGCTCTTTTAAACTTGACACAATAAAGTAGCACAAAGTTCTATCTCTGTGGTTTGTTTCTTATTGATGTTGCTCTAAGCAGAGACTGACGCACATCACGTTTATGGAAAGGGGTTGCCAAGTTTCCCAAAAACTACGAGTTTCCTGAAATCTCAGCACACATTTTTTCACCCAATCTTGATGACACTTTCAGGTAATGATCAGTACCCCAATCCTACTTGGGTCACCAAGTTTCGTTCTTCTAGGTTAAACCGTTCATTGGCAGTAACAGTTTTAATTTTTAGGTTTCAATCTGTTTTCTCCTATATGGATACATGTATTTGGAACTCTAAATCAAACACGGTTTGTGCTAGCTCTTTTAAACTTGACACAATAAAGTGGCACCACGTTCTATCTCTATGGTTTGTTTCCTATTGATGTAGCCCTAAGCAGAGACTGGCGCAAATCACTTTCATGGAAAGAGGTTGCCAAGCTTCCAAAAAACTACGAGTTTCCTGAATTCTCAGCACACAATTTTTCACCCTAACTTGATGACACTTTCAGGTGATGATCAGTACCCCAATCCCACTTGGGTCACCAAATTTCGTTCTTCTAGGTTAAACCGTTCGTTGGCAGTAACAGTTTATTTTTTAGGTTTCACTCTGTTTTCTTCTATATGGATACATGTAGTTGGAACTCTAAATCAAACACGGTTTGTGCTAAGTCTTTGAAACTTGACACAATAAAGTAGCTCCAAGTTCTATCTCTATGGTTTGTTGCCTATTGATATAGCCCTTAGCAGAGACTGGCGCAATTCACTTTCATGGAAAGGGGTTGCCAAGCTTCCAAAAAACTACGAGTTTCCTGAAATCTCAGCACACCTTTTTTCACCCAATCTTGATGACACTTTCAGGTAATTATCAGTACCCCAGTCCCACTTGGCTCACCAAATTTTGTACTTCTAGGTTAAACCGTTCGTTTGCAGTAACAGTTTTAATTTTTAGGTTTCACTCTGTTTTCTCCTATATGCATACATGTAGTTGGAACTCTAACTCAAACATGGTTTGTGCTAGCTTTTTGAAACTTGACACAATAAAGTAGCTCCATGTCCTATCTCTATGGTTTGTTTCCTATTGATGAAGCCCTAAGCAGAGACTGGCGTAAATCACTTTCATGGAAAGGGGTTGCCAAGCTTCCAAAAAACTACGAGTTTCCTGAAATATCAGCACACATTTTTTCATCCAATATTGATGACACTTTCAGGTAATGAACACTACCCCAGTCCCACTTGGCTCACCAAATTTCGTTCTTCTAGGTTAAACCGTTCGTTGGCAGTAACAGTTTTAATTTTTAGGTTTCACTCTGTTTTCTTCTATATGGATACATGTAGTTGGAACTCTAAATCAAACACGGTTTGTGCTAGCTCTTTTAAACTTGACACAATAAAGTAGCACCGAGTTCTATCTCTATTGTTTGTTTCCTATTGATGTAGCCCTAAGCAGAGACTGGCGCAAATCACTTTCATGGAAAGGGGTTGCCAAGCTTCCAAAAAATTACGAGTTTCCTGAAAGCACACATTTTTTCACCCAATCTTGATGACACTTTCAGGTAAAGATATGTACCCCAAACCCACTTGGCTCACCAAATTTCGTTCTTCTAGGTTAAACCGTTCGTTGGCAGTAACAGTTTTAATTTTTAGGTTTCACTCTGTTTTCTACTATATGGATACATGTAGTTGGAACTCTAAATCAAACACGGTTTGTGCTAGCTCTTTGAAACTTGACACAATAAAGTAGCTACAAGTTCTATCTGTATGGTTTGTTTCCTATTGATGTAGCCCTAAGCAGAGACTGGCGCAAATCACTTTCATGGAAAGGGTTTGCCAAGCTTCCAAAAAACTACGAATTTCCTGTAATATCAGCACATATTTTTTCACCCAATCTTGAGGACACTTTCAGGTAATGATTAGTACCCCAATCCCACTTGGCTCACCAAATTTCGTTCTTCTAGGTTAACCCGTTCGTTGGCAGTAACAGTTTTAATTTTTAGGTTTCACTCAATTTTCTCCTATATGAATACATGTAGTTGGAACTCTAAATCAAACACGGTTTGTGCTAGCTCTTTGAAACTTGACACAATAAAGTAGCTAAATGTTCCCTCGCTATGGTTTGTTTCCTATTGATGTAGCCCTAAGCAGAGACTGGTGCAAGTCACTTTCATGGAAAGGGGTTGCCAAGGTTCCAAAAAACTACGAGTTTCCTGAAATCTCAGCACACATTTTTTCACCCAATCTTGATGACACTTTCAGGTAATGATCAGTACAACAAATCCCACTTGGGTCACCAAGTTTCGTTCTTCTAGGTTAAACCGTTCGTTGGCTGTAACAGTTTTAATTTTTAGGTTTCACTCTGTTTTCTCCTATATGGATACATGTAGTTGGAACTCTAAATCAAACACGGTTTGTGCTAGCTATTTGAAACTTGACACAATAAAGTAGCTCCAAGTTCTATTTCTATGGTTTGTTTCCTATTGATGTAGCCCTAAGCAGAGAGTGGCACAAATCACTTTCATGGAAAGGGGTTGCCAAGCTTCCAAAAAACTACGAGTTTCCTGAAATCTCAGCACACATTTTTTTCACCCAATCTTGATGACACTTTCAGGTAATGATCAGTACCCTAATCCCACTTTGCTCACCAAATTTCGTTCTTCTAGGTTAAACCATTCGTTGGCAGTAACACTTTTAATTTTTACGTTTCACTCTGTTTTCTTCTATGTGGATACATGTAGTTGGAACTCTAAATCAACACGGTTTGTGCTAGATCTTTGAAACTTGACACAATAAACTAGCTCCCAGTTCTATCTGTATGGTTTGTTTCATATTGATGTAGCCCTAAGCAGAGACTGGCGCAAATGACTTTCATGGAAAGGGGTTGCCAAGCTTCCAAAAAACTACGAGTTTCCTGAAATCTCAGCACACATTTTTTCACCCAATCTTGATGACACTTTCAGGTAATGATCAGTACCCCAATCCCACTTGGCTCACCAAATTTCGTTCTTCTAGGTTAAACCGTTCGTTGGCAGTAACAGTTTTAATTTTTAGATTTCACTCTGTTTTCTCCTATATGGATACATGTAGTTGGAACTCTAAATCAAACACGGTTTGTGCTAGCTCTTTTAAACTTGACACAATAAAGTAGCACAAAGTTCTATCTCTGTGGTTTGTTTCTTATTGATGTTGCTCTAAGCAGAGACTGACGCACATCACGTTTATGGAAAGGGGTTGCCAAGTTTCCCAAAAACTACGAGTTTCCTGAAATCTCAGCACACATTTTTTCACCCAATCTTGATGACACTTTCAGGTAATGATCAGTACCCCAATCCTACTTGGGTCACCAAGTTTCGTTCTTCTAGGTTAAACCGTTCGTTGGCAGTAACAGTTTTAATTTTTAGGTTTCAATCTGTTTTCTCCTATATGGATACATGTATTTGGAACTCTAAATCAAACACGGTTTGTGCTAGCTCTTTTAAACTTGACACAATAAAGTGGCACCACGTTCTATCTCTATGGTTTGTTTCCTATTGATGTAGCCCTAAGCAGAGACTGGCGCAAATCACTTTCATTTAAAGGGGTTGCCAAGCTTCCAAAAAACTACGAGTTTCCTGAAATCTCAGCACACATTTTTTCACCCAATCTTGATGACACTTTCAGGTAATGAGCAGAATCTCAATCCCACTTGGCTCACCAAATTTCGTTCTTCTGTGTTAAACCGTTCGTTGGCAGTAACAGTTTTAATTTTTAGATTTCACTCTGTTTTCTCCTATATGGATACATGTAGTTGCAACTCTAAATCAAACACGGTTTGTGCAAGCTCTTTGAAACTTGACACAATAAAGTAGCTCCAAGTTCTATCTCTATGGTTTGTTTCCTAATGATGTAGCCCTAAGCAGAGACTGGCGCAAATCACTTTCATGGAAAGGGGTTGCCAAGCTTCCAAAAAACTACGAGTTTCCTGAAATATCAGCACACATTTTTTCACCCAATCTTGATGACACTTTCAGGTAATGAACACTACCCCAGTCCCACTTGGCTCACCAAATTTCGTTCTTCTAGGTTAAACCGTTCGTTGGCAGTATCAGTTTTAATTTTTAGGTTTCACTCTTTTTTCTCCTATATAAATACATGTAGTGGGAACTCTAAATCAAACACGGTTTGTGCTAGCTCTTTGAAACTTGACACAATAAAGTAGCACCACATTCTATCTCTATGGTTTGTTTCCTATTGATGTAGCCCTAAGCAGAGACTGGCGCAAATCACTTCCATGGAAAGGGGTTGCCAAGCTTCCAAAAAACTACGAGTTTCCTGAAATCTCAGCACACATTTTTTCACCCAATCTTGATGACACTTTCAGGTAATGAGCAGTACCTCAATCCCACTTGGCTCACCAAATTTCGTTCTTCTGGGTTAAACCGTTCGTTTGCAGTAACAGTTTTAATTTTTAGATTTCACTCTGTTTTCTCCTATATGCATACATGTAGTTGGAACTCTAACTCAAACATGGTTTGTGCTAGCTTTTTGAAACTTGACACAATAAAGTAGCTCCATGTTCTATCTCTATGGTTTGTTTCCTATTGATGAAGCCCTAAGCAGAGACTGGCGCAAATCACTTTCATGGAAAGGGGTTGCCAAGCTTCCAAAAAACTACGAGTTTCCTGAAATCTCAGCACACATTTTTTCACCCAATCTTGATGACACTTTCAGGTAATGATCAGTACCCCAATCCCACTTTGCTCACCAAATTTCGTTCTTCTAGGTTAAACCATTCGTTGGCAGTAACACTTTTAATTTTTACGTTTCACTCTGTTTTCTTCTATGTGGATACATGTAGTTGGAACTCTAAATCAACACGGTTTGTGCTAGATCTTTGAAACTTGACACAATAAACGAGCTCCCAGTTCTATCTGTATGGTTTGTTTCATATTGATGTAGCCCTAAGCAGAGACTGGCGCAAATGACTTTCATGGAAAGGGGTTGCCAAGCTTCCAAAAAACTACGAGTTTCCTGAAATCTCAGCACACATTTTTTCACCCAATCTTGATGACACTTTCAGGTAATGATCAGTACCCCAATCCCACTTGGCTCACCAAATTTCGTTCTTCTAGGTTAAACCGTTCGTTGGCAGTAACAGTTTTAATTTTTAGATTTCACTCTCTTTTCTCCTATATGGATACATGTAGTTGGAACTCTAAATCAAACACGGTTTGTGCTAGCTCTTCTAAACTTGACACAATAAAGTAGCACAAAGTTCTATCTCTATGGTTTGTTTCTTATTGATGTTGCTCTAAGCAGAGACTGACGCACATCACGTTTATGGAAAGGGGTTGCCAAGTTTCCCAAAAACTACGAGTTTCCTGAAATCTCAGCACACATTTTTTCACCCAATCTTGATGACACTTTCAGGTAATGATCAGTAC
This sequence comes from Spermophilus citellus, assembly GCF_964194105.1. Classification (NCBI taxonomy): domain Eukaryota; kingdom Metazoa; phylum Chordata; class Mammalia; order Rodentia; family Sciuridae; genus Spermophilus; species Spermophilus citellus. Next base: position 1,420,887 of record NW_027672724.1, on the reverse strand, counting down.
CCCAACCTACTTGGGTCACCAAGTTTCGTTCTTCTAGGTTAAACCGTTCGTTGGCAGTAACAGTTTTAATTTTTAGGTTTCAATCTGTTTTCTCCTATATGGATACATGTATTTGGAACTCTAAATCAAACACGGTTTGTGCTAGCTCTTTTAAACTTGACACAATAAAGTGGCACCACGTTCTATCTCTATGGTTTGTTTCCTATTGATGTAGCCCTAAGCAGAGACTGGCGCAAATCACTTTCATTTAAAGGGGTTGCCAAGCTTCCAAAAAACTACGAGTTTCCTGAAATCTCAGCACACATTTTTTCACCCAATCTTGATGACACTTTCAGTTAATGAGCAGTACCTCAATCCCACTTGGCTCACCAAATTTCGTTCTTCTGGGTTAAACCGTTCGTTGGCAGTAACAGTTTTAATTTTTAGATTTCACTCTGTTTTCTCCTATATGGATACATGTAGTTGCAACTCTAAATCAAACACGGTTTGTGCAAGCTCTTTGAAACTTGACACAATAAAGTAGCTCCAAGTTCTATCTCTATGGTTTGTTTCCTAATGATGTAGCCCTAAGCAGAGACTGGCGCAAATCACTTTCATGGAAAGGGGTTGCCAAGCTTGCAAAAAACTACGAGTTTCCTGAATTCTCACCACACATTTTTTCACCCAAACTTGATGACACTTTCACGTGATGATCAGTACCCCAATCCCACTTGGGTCACCAAATTTCATTCTTCTAGGTTAAACCGTTCGTTGGCAGTAACAGTTTATTTTTTAGTTTTCACTCTGTTTTCTTCTATATGGACACATGTAGTTGGAACTCTAAATCCAACACGGTTTGTGCTAGCTCTTTGAAACTTGACACAATAAAGTAGCTCCAAGTTCTATCTCTATGGTTTGTTTCCTGTTGATATAGCCCTAAGCAGAGACTGGCGCAAATCATTTTCATGGAAAGGGTTTGCCAAGCTTCCAAAAAACTACGAGTTTCCTGAAATCTCAGCACACATTTTTTCACCCAATCTTGATGACACTTTCAGGTAATTATCAGTACCCCAGTCCCACTTGGCTCACCAAATTTTGTACTTCTAGGTTAAACCGTTCGTTGCAGTAACAGTTTTAATTTTTAGGTTTCACTCTGTTTTCTCCTATATGCACACATGTAGTTGGAACTCTAACTCAAACATGGTTTGTGCTAGCTTTTTGAAACTTGACACAATAAAGTAGCTCCATGTTCTATCTCTATGGTTTGTTTCCTATTGATGAAGCCCTAAGCAGAGACTGGCGCAAATCACTTTCATGGAAAGGGGTTGCCAAGCTTCCAAAAAACTACGAGTTTCCTGAAATATCAGCACACATTTTTTCACCCAATCTTGATGACACTTTCAGGTAATGAACACTACCCCAGTCCCACTTGGCTCACCAAATTTCGTTCTTCTAGGTTAAACCGTTCGTTGGCAGTAACAGTTTTAATTTTTAGGTTTCACTCTTTTTTATCCTATATGGATACATGTAGTTGGAACTCTAAATCAAACACGGTTTGTGCTAGCTCTTTGAAACTTGACACAATAAAGTAGCACCACGTTCTATCTCTATGGTTTGTTTCCTATTGATGTAGCCCTAAGCAGAGACTGGCGCAAATCACTTTCATTTAAAGGGGTTGCCAAGCTTCCCAAAAACTACGAGTTTCCTGAAATCTCAGCACACATTTTTTCACCCAATCTTGATGACACTTTCAGGTAATGAGCAGTACCTCAATCCCACTTGGCTCACCAAATTTTGTTCTTCTGGGTTAAACCGTTCGTTTGCAGTAACAGTTTTAATTTTTAGATTTCACTCTGTTTTCTCCTATATGGATACATGTAGTTGCAACTCTAAATCAAACACGGTTTGTGCAAGCTCTTTGAAACTTGACAAAATAAAGTAGATCCAAGTTCTATCTCTATGGTTTGTTTCCTAATGATGTAGCCCTAACCAGAGACTGGCACAAATCACTTTCATGGAAAGGGGTTGCCAAGCTTCCAAAAAACTACGAGTTTCCTGAATTCTCACCACACATTTTTTCACCCAAACTTCATGACACTTTCACGTGATGATCAGTACTCCAATCCCACTTGGGTCACCAAATTTCGTTCTTCTAGGTTAAACCGTTCGTTGGCAGTAACAGTTTATTTTTTAGGTTTCACTCTGTTTTCTTCTATATGGATACATGTAGTTGGAACTCTAAATCAAACACAGTTTGTGCTAGCTCTTTGACACTTGACACAATAAAGTAGCTCCAAGTTCTATCTCTATGTTTTGTTGCCTATTGATATAGCCCTAAGCAGAGACTGGCGCAAATCACTTTCATGGAAAGGGTTTGCCAAGCTTCCAAAAAACTACGAGTTTCCTGAAATCTCAGCACACATTTTTTCACCCAATCTTGATGACACTTTCAGGTAATTATCAGTACGCCAGTCCCACTTGGCTCACCAAATTTTGTACTTCTAGGTTAAACCGTTCGTTTGCAGTAACAGTTTTAATTTTTAGGTTTCACTCTGTTTTCTCCTATATGCATACATGTAGTTGGAACTATAACTCAAACATGGTTTGTGCTAGCTCTTTTTGACTTGACACAATAAAATAGCTCCAAGTTCTATCTCTATGGTTTGTTTCCTATTGATGTAGCCTTAAGCAGAGACAGGCGCAAATCACTTTCATGGAAAGGGGATGCCAGGCTTCCAAAAAACTACGAGTTTCCTGAAATCTCAGCACACATTTTTTCACCCAATCTTGATGACACTTTCAGGAAATGATCAGTACCCCAATCCCACTTGGCTCACCAAATTTCGTTCTCCTAGGTTAAACCGTTCGTTGGCAGTAACAGTTTTAATTTTTAGGTTTCAGTCTGTTTTCTCCTATATGGATACATGTAGTTGGAACTCTAAATCAAACACAGTTTGTGCTAGCTCTTTGAAACTTGACACAATAAAGTAGTTCCAAGTTCTATCTCTATGGTTTCTTTCGTATTGATGTAGTCCTAAGCACAGACTGGCGCAAATCACTTTCATGGAAAGGGGTTGCCAAGATTGCAAAAAACTACGAGTTTCCTGAATTCTCAGCACACATTTTTTCACCCAAATTTGATGACACTTTCAGGTAATGATCAGTACCCCAATCCCACTTGGGTCACCAAGATTCTTTCTTCTAGGTTAAACCGTTCATTGGCAGTAACAGTTTAAATTTTTAGGTTACACTCTGTTTTCTCCTATATGGATACATGTAGTTGGAACTCTAAATCAAACACGGTTTGTGCTAGCTCTTAGAAACTTGACACAATAAAGTAGCTCCATGTTCTATCTCTATGGTTTGTTTCCTATTGATGTAGTGCTAAGCAGAGACTGGCACAAATCACTTCCATGGAAGGGAGTTGCCAAGCTTCAAAAAAACTACGAGTTTCCTGAAATCTCACCACACATTTTTTCACCCAATCTTGATGACACTTTCAGGTAATTATCAGTACCCCAATCCCACTTGGCTCACCAAATTTCGTTCTTCTAGGTTAAACCGTTCGTTGGCAGTAACAGTTTTAATTTCTGGTTTCACTCTGTTTTCTCCTATATGGATACATGTAGTTGGAACTCTAAATCAAACAAGGTTTGTGCTACCTCTTTGAAACTTGACACAATAAAGTAGCTCCAAGTTCCATCTCTATGGTTTGTTTCCTATTGATGTAGCCCTAAGCAGAGACAGGCGCAAATCACTTTCATGGAAAGGGGTTGAAAAGGTTCCAAAAAGTACGAGTTTCCTGAAATCACAGCACACATTTTTTCAACCAATCTTGATGACACTTTCAGGTAATGATCAGTACGCCAATCCCACTTGGGTCACCAAGTTTCGTTCTTCTATGTTAAACCATTCGTTGGCAGTAACAGTTTTAATTTCTAGGTTTCACTCTGTTTTCTCCTATATGGATACATGTAGTTGGAACTCTAAATCAAACACGGTTTGTGCTAGCTCTTTTTGACTTGACACAATAAAATAGCTCCAAGTTCCATCTCTATGGTTTGATTCCTATTGATGTAGCCCTAAGCAGAGACTGGCACAAATCACTTTCATGGAAAGGGGTTGCCAAGCTTCCAAAAAGTACGAGTTTCCTGAAATCACAGCACACATTTTTTCACCCAATCTTGATGACACTTTCAGGTAATGATCAGTACGCCAATCCCACTTGGGTCACCAAGTTTCGTTCTTCTATGTTAAACCGTTCGTTGGCAGTAACAGTTTTAACTTCTAGGTTTCACTCTGTTTTCTCCAATATGGATACATGTAGTTGGAACTCTAAATCAAACACGGTTTGTGCTAGCTCTTTTTAACTTGACACAATAAAGTAGCTCCAAGTTCTATCTCTATGGTTTGTTTCCTATTTATGTAGCCCTAAGCAGAGACTGGCGCAAATCACTTTCATGGAAGGGGTTGCCAAGCTTCCAAAAAACTACGAGTTTCCTTAAATCTCAGCACATATTTTTTCACCCAATCTTGATGACAGTTTCAGGTAATGATCAGTACCCCAATCCCACTAGGCTCACCAAATTTCGTTCTTCTAGGTTAAACCGTTCGTTGGCAGTAACAGTTTTAATTTTTAGGTTTCACTCTGTTTTCTCCTATATGGATACATGTAGTTGGAACTCTAAATCAAACACGGTTTGTGCTAGCTCTTTGAAACTTTACACAATAAAGTAGCTCCAAGTTCTATCTCTATGGTTTGTTTCCTATTGATGTAGCCCTAAGCAGAGACTGGCGCAAATCACTTTCACGGAAAGGGGTTGCCAAGCTTCCAAAAAACTAAGTGTTTCCTGAAATACCAGCAGACATTTTTTCACCCAAACTTGATGACACATTCAGGTAATGATCAGTACGCCAATCCCACTTGGCTCACCATATTTCGTTCTTCTAGGTTAAACCGTTCGTTGGCAGTAACAGTTTTAATTTTTAGGTTTCACTCTGTTTTCTCCTATATGGACACATGTATTTGGAACACTAAATCAAACACGGTTTGTGCTAGCTCTTAGAAACTTGACACATTAAAGTAGCTCCATGTTCTTTCTCTATGGTTTGTTTCCTATTGATGTAGTGCTAAGCAGAGACTGGCACAAATCACTTTCATGGAAGGGAGTTGCCAAGCTTCAAAAAAATTACGAGTTTCCTGAAATCTCACCACACAATTTTTCACCCAATCTTGATGACACTTTCAGGTAATGATCAGTACCCCAATCCCACTGGGCTCACCAAATTTCGTTCTTCTAGGTTAAACCGTTCGTTGGCAGTAACAGTTTTAATTTCTGGTTTCACTCTGTTTTCTCCTATATGGATACATGTAGTTGGAACTCTAAATCAAACACAGTTTGTGCTACCTCTTTGAAACTTGACACAATCAAGTAGCTCCAAGTTCCATCTCTATGGTTTGTTTCCTATTGATGTAGCCCTAAGCAGAGACTGGCGCAAATCACTTTCATGGAAAGGGGTTGCCAAGCTTCCAAAAAGTACGAGTTTCCTGAAATCACAGCACACATTTTTTCACCCAAACTTGATGACACTTTCAGGTAATGATCAGTACGCCAATCCCACTTGGGTCACCAAGTTTCGTTCTTCTATGTTAAACCGTTCGTTGGCAGTAACAGTTTTAATTACTAGGTTTCACTCTGTATTCTCCTATATGGATACATGTAGTTGGAACTCTAAATCAAACACGGTTTGTGCTAGCTCTTTTTAACTTGACACAATAAAGTAGCTCCAAGTTCTATCTCTATGGTTTGATTCCTATTGATGTAGCCCTAAGCAGAGACTGGCGCAAATCACTTTCACGGAAAGGGGTTGCCAAGATTCCAAAAAACTAAGAGTTTCCTGAAATCTCAGCACACATTTTTTCACCCAATCTTGATGACACTTTCAGGTAATGATCAGTAAGCCAATCCCACGTGGCTCACCATATTTCGTTCTTCTAGGTTAAACCGTTCGTTGGCAGTAACAGTTTTAATTTTTAGGTTTCACACTGTTTTCTCCTATATGGATACATGTAGTTGGAACACTAAATCAAACACGGTTTGTGCTAGCTCTTAGAAACTTGACACAATAAAGTAGCTCCATGTTCTATCTCTATGGTTTGTTTCCTATTGATGTAGTGCTAAGCAGAGACTGGCACAAATCACTTTCATGGAAGGGAGTTGCCAAGCTTCAAAAAAACTACGAGTTTCCTGAAATCTCACCACACATTTTTTCACCCAACCTTGATGACACTTTCAGGTAATGATCAGTACCCCAATCCCACTTGGCTCACCAAATTTCGTTCTTCTAGGTTAAACCGTTCGTTGGCAGTAACAGTTTTAATTTTTAGGTTTCACTCTGTTTTCTCCTATATGGATACATGTAGTTGGAACTCTAAATCAAACACGGTTTGTGCTAGCTCTTTTTAACATGACACAATAAAGTAGCTCCAAGTTCTATCTCTATGGTTTGTTTCCTATTGATGTAACCCTAAGCAGAGACTGGCGCAAATCACTTTCATTTAAAGGGGTTGCCAAGCTTCCAAAAAACTACGAGTTTCCTTAAATCTCAGCACACATTCTTTCACCCAATCTTGATGACACTTTCAGGTAATGATCAGTACCTCAATCCCACTAGGCTCACCAAATTTTGTTCTTCTAGGTTAAACCGTTCGTTGGCAGTAACAGTTTTAATTTTTAGGTTTCACTCTGTTTTCTCCTATATGGATACATGTAGTTGGAACTCTAAATCAAACACGGTTTGTGCTAGCTCTTTGAAACTTTACACAATAAAGTAGCTCCAAGTTCTATCTTTATGGTTTGTTTCCTATTGATGTACCCTAAGCAGAGACTGGTGCAAATCACTTTCATGGAAAGGGGTTGCCAAGCTTCCAAAAAATTACGAGTTTCCTGAAATCTTAGCACACATTTTTCACCCAATGTTAATGACACTTTCAGGTAATGATCAGTACCCGAATCCCACTTGGCTCACCAAATTTCGTTCTTCTAGGTTAAACTGTTCGTTGGCAGTAACAGTTTTAATTTTTAGGTTTCACTCTGTTTTCTCCTATATGGATACATGTAGTTGGAACTCTAAATCAAACACGGTTAGTGCTAGCTCTTTGAAACTTGACACAATAAAGTAGCTCATGTTCTATCTCTATGGTTTGTTTCCTATTGATGTAGCCCTAAGCAGAGACGGGCGCAAATCACTCATGGAAAGGTGTTGCCAAGCTTCCAAAAAACTACGAGTTTCCTGAAATCTCAGCACACATTTTTTCACCCAATCTTGATGACACTTTCAGGTAATGATCAGTACAACAAATCCCACTTGGGTCACCAAGTTTCGTTCTTCTATGTTAAACCGTTCGTTGGCAATAACAGTTTTAATTTCTAGGTTTCACTCTGTTTTCTCCTATTTGGATACATGTAGTTGGAACTCTAAATCAAACACCGTTTGTGCTAGCTCTTTGAAACTTGACAGAATAAAGTAGCTCCAAGTGCTATCTCTATGGTTTGTTTCCTATTGATGTAGCCCTAAGCAGAGACTGGCGCAAATCAGTTTCACGGAAAGGGGTTGCCAAGCTTCCAAAAAACTAAGAGTTTCCTGAAATCTCAGCAGACATTTTTTCACCCAATCTTGATGTCACTTTCAGGTAATGATCAGTACGCCAATCCCACTTGGCTCACCGAATTTCGTTCTTCTAGGTTAAACCGTTCGTTGGCAGTAACAGTTTTAATTTTTAGGTTTCATTCTGTTTTCTCCTTTATGGATACATGTAGTTGGAACACTAAATCAAACACTGTTTTTCCTAGCTCTTAGAAACTTGACACAATAAAGTAGCTCCAAGTTCTCTCTCTATGGTTTGTTTCCTATTGAAGTAGTGCTAAGCAGAGACTGGCGCAAATCACTTTCATGGAAAGGGGTTGCCAAGCTTCAAGAAAACTACGAGTTTCCTGAAATCTCACCACACATTTTTTCACCCAATCTTGATGACACTTTCAGGTAATGATCAGTACGCCAATCCCACTTGGGTCACCAAGTTTCGTTCTTCTATGTTAAACCGTTCGTTGGCAGTAACAGTTTTAAATTCTAGGTTTCACTCTGTTTTCTCCTATATGGATATATATAGTTGGAACTCTAAATCAAACACGGTTTGTGCTAGCTCTTTTTAACTTGACACAATAAAGTAGCTCCAAGTTCTATCTCTATGGTTTGTTTTCTATTTATGTAGCCCTAAGCAGAGACTGGCGCAAATCACTTTCATGGAAGGGGGTTGCCAAGCTTCCAAAAAACTACGAGTTTCCTTAAATCTCAGCACATATTTTTTCACCCAATCTTGATGACACTTTCAGGTAATGATCAGTACCCCAATCCCACTAGGCTCACCAAATTTCGTTCTTCTAGGTTAAACCGTTCGTTGGCAGTAACAGTTTTAATTTTTAGGTTTCACTCTGTTTTCTCCTATATGGATACATGTAGTTGGAACTCTAAATCAAACACGGTTTGTGCTAGCTCTTTGAAACTTGACACAATAAAGTAGCTCCAAGTTCTCTCTCTATGGTTTGTTTCCTATGATGTAGCCCTAAGCAGAGACTGGCGCAAATCACTTTCACGGAAAGGGGTTGCCAAGCTTCCAAAAAACTAAGTGTTTCCTGAAATACCAGCAGACATTTTTTCACCCAAACTTGATGACACATTCAGGTAATGATCAGTACGCCAATCCCACTTGGCTCACCATATTTCGTTCTTCTAGGTTAAACCGTTCGTTGGCAGTAACAGTTTTAATTTTTAGGTTTCACTCTGTTTTCTCCTATATGGACACATGTAGTTGGAACACTAAATCAAACACGGTTTGTGCTAGCTCTTAGAAACTTGACACATTAAAGTAGCTCCATGTTCTTTCTCTATGGTTTGTTTCCTATTGATGTAGTGCTAAGCAGAGACTGGCACAAATCACTTTCATGGAAGGGAGTTGCCAAGCTTCAAAAAAATTACGAGTTTCCTGAAATCTCACCACACAATTTTTCACCCAATCTTGATGACACTTTCAGGTAATGATCAGTACCCCAATCCCACTGGGCTCACCAAATTTCGTTCTTCTAGGTTAAACCGTTCGTTGGCAGTAACAGTTTTAATTTCTGGTTTCACTCTGTTTTCTCCTATATGGATACATGTAGTTGGAACTCTAAATCAAACACAGTTTGTGCTACCTCTTTGAAACTTGACACAATAAAGTAGCTCCAAGTTCCATCTCTATGGTTTGTTTCCTATTGATGTAGCCCTAAGCAGAGACTGGCGCAAATCACTTTCATGGAAAGGGGTTGCCAAGCTTCCAAAAAGTACGAGTTTCCTGAAATCACAGCACACATTTTTTCACCCAAACTTGATGACACTTTCAGGTAATGATCAGTACGCCAATCCAACTTGGGTCACCAAGTTTCGTTCTTCTATGTTAAACCGTTCATTGGCAGTAACAGTTTTAATTACTAGGTTTCACTCTGTATTCTCCTATATGGATACATGTAGTTGGAACTCTAAATCAAACACGGTTTGTGCTAGCTCTTTTTAACTTGACACAATAAAGTAGCTCCAAGTTCTATCTCTATGGTTTGATTCCTATTGATGTAGCCCTAAGCAGAGACTGGCGCAAATCACTTTCACGGAAAGGGGTTGCCAAGCTTCCAAAAAACTAAGAGTTTCCTGAAATCTCAGCACACATTTTTTCACCCAATCTTGATGACACTTTCAGGTAATGATCAGTAAGCGAATCCCACGTGGCTCACCATATTTCGTTCTTCTAGGTTAAACCGTTCGTTGGCAGTAACAGTTTTAATTTTTAGGTTTCACACTGTTTTCTCCTATATGGATACATGTAGTTGGAACACTAAATCAAACACGGTTTGTGCTAGCTCTTAGAAACTTGACACAATAAAGTAGCTCCATGTTCTATCTCTATGGTTTGTTTCCTATTGATGTAGTGCTAAGCAGAGACTGGCACAAATCACTTTCATGGAAGGGAGTTGCCAAGCTTCAAAAAAACTACGAGTTTCCTGAAATCTCACCACACATTTTTTCACCCAATCTTGATGACACTTTCAGGTAATGATCAGTACCCCAATCCCACTTGGCTCACCAAATTTCGTTCTTCTAGGTTAAACCGTTCGTTGGCAGTAACAGTTTTAATTTTTAGGTTTCACTCTGTTTTCTCCTATATGGATACATGTAGTTGGAACTCTAAATCAAACACGGTTTGTGCTAGCTCTTTTTAACATGACACAATAAAGTAGCTCCAAGTTCTATCTCTATGGTTTGTTTCCTATTGATGTAGCCCTAAGCAGAGACTGGCGCAAATCACTTTCATTTAAAGGGGTTGCCAAGCTTCCAAAAAACTACGAGTTTCCTTAAATCTCAGCACACATTCTTTCACCCAATCTTGATGACACTTTCAGGTAATGATCAGTACCTCAATCCCACTAGGCTCACCAAATTTTGTTCTTCTAGGTTAAACCGTTCGTTGGCAGTAACAGTTTTAATTTTTAGGTTTCACTCTGTTTTCTCCTATATGGATACATGTAGTTGGAACTCTAAATCAAACACGGTTTGTGCTAGCTCTTTGAAACTTTACACAATAAAGTAGCTCCAAGTTCTATCCTTATGGTTTGTTTCCTATTGATGTACCCTAAGCAGAGACTGGTGCAAATCACTTTCATGGAAAGGGGTTGCCAAGCTTCCAAAAATTACGAGTTTCCTGAAATCTTAGCACACATTTTTCACCCAATGTTAATGACACTTTCAGGTAATGATCAGTACCCGAATCCCACTTGGCTCACCAAATTTCGTTCTTCTAGGTTAAACTGTTCGTTGGCAGTAACAGTTTTAATTTTTAGGTTTCACTCTGTTTTCTCCTATATGGATACATGTAGTTGGAACTCTAAATCAAACACGGTTAGTGCTAGCTCTTTGAAACTTGACACAATAAAGTAGCTCATGTTCTATCTCTATGGTTTGTTTCCTATTGATGTAGCCCTAAGCAGAGACGGGCGCAAATCACTCATGGAAAGGTGTTGCCAAGCTTCCAAAAAACTACGAGTTTCCTGAAATCTCAGCACACATTTTTTTACCCAATCTTGATGACACTTTCAGGTAATGATCAGTACAACAAATCCCACTTGGGTCACCAAGTTTCGTTCTTCTATGTTAAACCGTTCGTTGGCAATAACAGTTTTAATTTCTAGGTTTCACTCTGTTTTCTCCTATTTGGATACATGTAGTTGGAACTCTAAATCAAACACCGTTTGTGCTAGCTCTTTGAAACTTGACAGAATAAAGTAGCTCCAAGTGCTATCTCTATGGTTTGTTTCCTATTGATGTAGCCCTAAGCAGAGACTGGCGCAAATCAGTTTCACGGAAAGGGGTTGCCAAGCTTCCAAAAAACTAAGAGTTTCCTGAAATCTCAGCAGACATTTTTTCACCCAATCTTGATGACACTTTCAGGTAATGATCAGTACGCCAATCCCACTTGGCTCACCGAATTTCGTTCTTCTAGGTTAAACCGTTCGTTGGCAGTAACAGTTTTAATTTTTAGGTTTCATTCTGTTTTCTCCTTTATGGATACATGTAGTTGGAACACTAAATCAAACACTGTTTTTCCTAGCTCTTAGAAACTTGACACAATAAAGTAGCTCCAAGTTCTCTCTCTATGGTTTGTTTCCTATTGAAGTAGTGCTAAGCAGAGACTGGCGCAAATCACTTTCATGGAAAGGGGTTGCCAAGCTTCAAGAAAACTACGAGTTTCCTGAAATCTCACCACACATTTTTTCACCCAATCTTGATGACACTTTCAGGTAATGATCAGTACCCCAATCCCACTTGGCTCACCAAATTTCGTTCTTCTAGGTTAAACCGTTCGTTGGCAGTAACAGTTTTAATTTCTGGTTTCACTCTGTTTTCTCCTATATGGATACATGTATTTGGAACTCTAAATCAAACATGGTTTGTGCTACCTCTTTGAAACTTGACAGAATAAAGTAGCTCCAAGTTCCATCTCTATGGTTTGTTTCCTATTGATGTAGCCCTAAGCAGAGACTGGCACAAATCACTTTCATGGAAAGGGGTTGCCAAGCTTCCAAAAATTACGAGTTTCCTGAAATCACAGCACACATTTTTTCACCCAATCTTGATGACACTTTCAGGTAATGATCAGTACGCCAATCCCACTTGGGTCACCAAGTTTCGTTCTTCTATGTTAAACCGTTCGTTGGCAGTAACAGTTTTAAATTCTAGGTTTCACTCTGTTTTCTCCTATATGGATATATATAGTTGGAACTCTAAATCAAACACGGTTTGTGCTAGCTCTTTTTAACTTGACACAATAAAGTAGCTCCAAGTTCTCTCTCTATGGTTTGTTTTCTATTTATGTAGCCCTAAGCAGAGACTGGCGCAAATCACTTTCATGGATGGGGGTTGCCAAGCTTCCAAAAAACTACGAGTTTCCTTAAATCTCAGCACATATTTTTTCACCCAATCTTGATGACACTTTCAGGTAATGATCAGTACCCCAATCCGACTAGGCTCACCAAATTTCGTTCTTCTAGGTTAAACCGTTCGTTGGCAGTAACAGTTTTAATTTTTAGGTTTCACTCTGTTTTCTCCTATATGGATACATGTAGTTGGAACTCTAAATCAAACACGGTTTGTGCTAGCTCTTTGAAACTTGACACAATAAAGTAGCTCCAAGTTCTCTCTCTATGGTTTGTTTCCTATGATGTAGCCCTAAGCAGAGACTGGCGCAAATCACTTTCACGGAAAGGGGTTGCCAAGCTTCCAAAAAACTAAGAGTTTCCTGAAATCTCAGCAGACATTTTTTCACCCAATCTTGATGACACTTTCAGGTAATGATCAGTACGCCAATCCCACTTGGCTCACCATATTTCGTTCTTCTAGGTTAAACCGTTCGTTGGCAGTAACAGTTTGAATTTTTAGGTTTCACTCTGTTTTCTCTTATATAGATACATGTAGTTGGAACACTAAATCAAACACGGTTTGTGCTAGCTCTTAGAAACTTGACACAATAAAGTAGCTCCATGTTCTATCTCTATGGTTTGTTTTCTATTGATGTAGTGCTAAGCAGAGACTGCCACAAATCACTTTCATGGAAGGGAGTTGCCAAGCTTCAAAAAAACTACGAGTTTCCTGAAATCTCACCACACATTTTTTCACCCAATCTTGATGACACTTTCAGGTAATGATCAGTACCCCAATCCCACTAGGCTCACCAAATTTTGTTCTTCTAGGTTAAACCATTCGTTGGCAGTAACAGTTTTAATTTTTAGGTTTCACTCTGTTTTCTCCTATATGGATACATGTAGTGGAACTCTAAATCAAACACGGTTTGTGCTAGCTCTTTGAAACTTTACACAATAAAGTAGCTCCAAGTTCTATCTTTATGGTTTGTTTCCTATTGATGTACCCTAAGCAGAGACTGGCGCAAATCACTTTCATGGAAAGGGGTTGCCAATCTTCCAAAAAATTACGAGTTTCCTGAAATCTTAGCACACATTTTTCACCCAATCTTCATGACACTTTCAGGTAATGATCAGTACCCCAATCTCACTTGGCTCACCAAATTTCGTTCTTCTAGGTTAAACTGTTCGTTGGCAGTAACAGTTTTAATTTTTAGGTTTCACTCTGTTTTCTCCTATATGGATACATGTAGTTGGAACTCTAAATCAAACACGGTTTGTGCTAGCTCTTTGAAACTTGACACAATAAAGTAGCTCCAAGTTCTATCTCTATGGTTTGTTTCCTATTGATGTAGCCCTAAGCAGAGACGCGCGCAAATCAATCATGGAAAGGTGTTGCCAAGCTTCCAAAAAACTACGAGTTTCCTGAAATCTCAGCACACATTTTTTCACCCAATCTTGATGACACTTTCAGGTAATGATCAGTACCCCAATCCCACTTGGGTCACCAAGTTTCGTTCTTCTATGTTAAACTGTTCGTTGGCAATAACAGTTTTAATTTCTAGGTTTCATTCTGTTTTCTCCTATATGGATACATGTAGTTGGAACTCTAAATCAAACACCGTTTGTGCTAGCTCTTTGAAACTTGACAGAATAAAGTAGCTCCAAGTTCTATCTCTATGGTTTTTTTTCTATTGATGTAGCCCTAAGCAGAGACTGGCGCAAATCAGTTTCACGGAAAGGGGTTGCCAAGCTTCCAAAAAACTAAGAGTTTCCTGAAATCTCAGCAGACATTTTTTCACCCAATCTTGATGACACTTTCAGGTAATGATCAGTACGCCAATCCCACTTGGCTCACCAAATTTCGTTCTTCTAGGTTAAACCGTTCGTTGGCAGTAACAGTTTTAATTTTTAGGTTTCATTCTGTTTTCTCCTATATGGATACATGCAGTTGGAACTCTAAATCAAACACGGTTTGTGCTAGCTCTTAGAAACTTGACACAATAAAGTAGCTCCAAGTTCTATCTCTATGGTTTGTTTCCTATTGATGTAGCCCTAAACAGAGACTGGCGCAAATCACTTTCATGGAAGGGGGTTGCCAAGCTTCCAAAAAACTACGAGTTTCCTTAAATCTCAGCACACATTTTTTCACCCAATCTTGATGACACTTTCAGGTAATGATCAGTACCCCAATCCCACTAGCCTCACCAAATTTTGTTCTTCTAGGTTAAACCGTTCGTTGGCAGTAACAGTTTTAATTTTTAGGTTTCACTCTGTTTTCTCTTATATGGATACATGTATTTGGAACTCTAAATCGAACACGGTTTGTGCTAGCTCTTTGAAACTTTACACAATAAAGTAGCTCCAAGTTCTATCTTTATGGTTTGTTTCCTATTGATGTACCC